>NC_083385.1:14755000-16005000 GCF_031755915.1 Ziziphus jujuba
AAGAGCTCCAGTTAGACGTTTCTCTTCTCGGAGCCAGTAGTTCCTCCAGAAAACCATGCTGAGAAAGCTCCATATCTCTCTGTCTATGTAGCCAAGTTTTCTTTTTGTTAAGAAAGTTTGGAAACGGGGGAACATAGAGAAGGGCTTGAATAACTTGAAGCTACGATAAGCCTATAGTAATTGAAGGAACACAAATATATAATAAACACATACCGAAATGGCCCATATTTTTTATGATTTAATGCATTATAGGATGCAATGTAGTGTGTGTTTCTCTGAATAAGTGCCGATATAGAGCTAGATTGAGATTGAAATGGAATCTGCTTTTTTCTTCTTTCTCTCTCTCACTCTCAAGGCAAATTCATGTCTTTTGCACCGAATTATCAATCAGACAAACTTAATATATAATTCCCCATACCCTGAAAGCTTTGACCCGAACAGAAAAAAAAAAAAAAAATAATAATAATAATAAATAAATAAATAAATGAGTCATATAATTTATCAATGATTTGCATTATTTGGTTTTATTTTTTTATATCAAAATTTTAAAAATAAAATTTTTAATAATCAATATTTATATTCTTATTTAATATATAAATTTCATTGATAATTAGTCATTAATAATAGTAAATAATATTATTTTAAAAGAATTAAAAAAGAAGAAGAAGAAGAAGAAGAAGAAGAAGAAGAAGAAGGAGGGATAGAGAGCTAATATCATTGACTGTCAGGTATTCCTTCTCATTATTTCTATACATAATATTATATACCTCTAAGTAATAAGTAACGCTACTTTTTCCTTTCTCTTTGGGTAATAAGTATTACCACTGGATGAACAGAAATAATGCATTTTCCCTCTCTCTCTCTCTCTCTCTCTCTCCCCAGTGACCAAGCATGTAACAAAGTTAATATAAATTGTATAATAGGTTTATATTTGTACTCTCTGTAATTATTAGTGAGTGCACAATTTATTATTATTATTATTATTATTTCTTTTCCTCTTTTAGTGAAAAAAAATTCTATAAGAAATAGAAAAGTGAAAAAGCATATAGTTTAGATTCTTATTTTTTGGGTAAAATCAAAGAGTTTTTAGCCCTTTAATTTTATTGAGCTGGTAGTATAGGAACGTGCTAGATTATAGGATGATGATTATTTATTTCCAAATAAAGCTCTTTCCCGTTTATCAATTGATGACCTTGTACTTAGGATCTAAAATTAGAGAGAGTTTTTGGGCATGGACAATCCCTAAGGACATTATTATTTTAAAGCATTGCTGCTGAGACCTTGGGAATTGTGTTCTAAAATAATTTCTCAAATGCTGTTTCATTCTCATGGTGTGGCCTAAGGAGATCATGGCCAAAATACAATGTCCTTCCATATTCACGAGCAGCATCAGTTAGAGATTGACAAATCTCCAATGATGTGGATTCATGATAATAATGCATTATTAATGTTACATTCATAATAACTATAATTCTTTGTAAGCTGCCCATTATGTTTAACATTTTGATGCATGGTATTTATTTTATGTAAATTGGATTACATAAAATGTTCGATGTTGTCCAATAATATAGCATATGTCAGCAACTTATAAATTATGAACTCGCACGTAGATATTGCAAGCAATGGTTAAGATTTGAAGTTAATTAATTCTCTCTCTTTTTTAAAAAATAAATGTTAATTGATTCTCATAATTTCTAATATAATGAAACTTTCCTAAAATGTCAACAAGCAATGCCATTGAGTGAATATGAAATTTAAGTAAAATTATTGCTTTTAAGTCTAAAAACATAAAATCAATAAGTTATAAAAGTTGTGGACATCCACATTTGGAGTAAACTATAAATGTGTGTGTGTGTATATATATATATATATATAAGTTTTACTATGCGGGTATCTATATTGTACTAGTACCCGATTACAGTAGTTAGAAGTCCTGCCAAATTACACTGTATTGCAAGATAGAAGGACAGTATATATACATGGGGGGGAAGCACACAAGTACTATTTGCTGATTGAAAATCAAAACCTTTTTCATATTATATGCTTTTTTTAGCAGAGGCCGAGTCATCCCTCCTGCATCAACATGCTGTGATTGAAGACTGTTCCCAAGGTTTTACAGATTAAAAACTTCCTCACGGACATGGTGGGTATGATTAGATTTTTGCACTCATTGAGAAACATGATCAGATTGAATTGCCTGCAGAACATATTTGTCTTGACTCCTACAGCGAGCACATGCCAGGGGAAAAATAAATTAAATAAAAAAATAAAAAAAACAAAAAACAAAAACGCAGAGAATGCTTGCAAATGGCCGGTGAACAAGTGGATTAAATTTTTTAAGGGTCAAACAGTGCCTTTTTGGACACAAAGAATTGTCCTCTTATACTTGTCTAGTTCCCAAATACGATGATTATATATTTTTAAAATACATGTGAATTGACCAATTGTTCAAGTTGCTTGGAGTCCACACAATTACCTAGATTGATTGTAACTTACGAATACCCATGCCATAAGAAAAACAGGCTCGTATACAAAAGTATAAAATTTTTATTATGGTGTGCTTCAATGCTTATGGTATTGTGAGCATGCCAGTCATATTATCACTAATAGAATATTCTTTTATATTCTATTATTAGTAATACAGGACTCCCAAATATACATGCAAGTCCTATTATAATATTTTTGTACATATAATCATTAATTGGGTTCCATATTTTACTTGAAAATCACGAGGTTCCCCACAGAAGATCGGTTAGATTTGTCAAAAAAGAAAAAAGATGGGTGAGCTAATTTGTGTATAAATACTAGCCAAAACATCCATTGTAGCTAATTTTGATATACTTTTGCATATTTGAGTTGGGCAGTGGGTGTATGAGCTATAAGGCATGGAGTTTTGTGGGCACAACAAAATTGGCAACAAGATGGCATTATAAACACATTAGGCATCAAACAAATATGATGATGTCTGGTATTGGTTTTTTTATCATTAATTACTCTATTGTTTTACATGCTGCACAAATGACAGTAGGACAACATATAATGTTGAAAGACTCTGCAGCTTTACAGTTATTATATATATATGTTGCTTTGCCTCTTATTTAAACTTGGTTATATCTTCCACCTAATTCTTTTCGTTCTATATTTGGAGATCATTAAAGTTTATAATATTCTTTGATCACATGTTTTAGCCAAAGAGTTAACGGGTAGAAAGCATTCGATGTGCATTTTTTTAATCTTTTACATAAAATATATAAACACTCGTTTATTTACCATATATGTACATACCAATCATGTCTAACTTAATTTTTCTATTAAATAATATAAGCACTTGAATTATAATTTTGACGCCAAAGTGGGTTACATTAGATTCGGTTAAAGATTGTAAAGACGAAATTGTCCATAATGCGGAACAAATCAAATAATTTATTATTATTATTATTATTATTATTTTGGTTTAAATCACGCATCCCAAGATGGAGGAAGGTGGGGACAAACAAAGCGACCCGAGACCACGTGAGAGAAGCAACATCAAACCATGTGGCAGTCGAGTCATAAACCAGGTGTTAAAGCAACCCATTTTATTTTGTTTTATTTTGTAATTTATTGCAGATGCGCCAAATTTGGATTCTGGATGAGAACATTAGTAGGTAGCAGTGGTAGAGCTTATATATAGAAAAAATATTCATAAAAATTCATCCTATCCTAATTCCTATGGCTTGCTGATTAGGCAGTCTAGTCCATGCATAGATTACTTTACCCCTTTAATACTTGTCTATTTATCTATTTATATATTCGACTCTCTCTCTCTCTCTCTCTCTCTCTCTCTCTCTCTCTCTCTCTCTCTCTCTCTCTCTCTCTCTCTCTCTCTCTCTCTCTCTCTCTCTCTCTCTATATATATATATATATATATATATCTAGAAACCCCATCATTTTAAAGGTCGAATTCAAAGGAATTATTGCTGAAAATGCAATAGAAAAATGGCTAAATTATATTATTCGGATCTATGATGACACTAATTTGAGAGTAGTTTTAATTGGAATTGCAACTTTTTATTTTTATCTTTTTCATAGAAATGGAGGGGTTTTAAGACGACAAACATTGCTTTAATGATCAATTCGATCTATTTCCTTAAGTTTGGCAAGCTACAGGAAAAACATATAAAATTATAAAAGTACCTCCTTGAAATGTAGAGATAAAATGAACCCAATTTATATAATATAAGTTCTATTTTTACAAATTGACAAATTAAACTTTGGTTAGGTGCAATACTTATCTTTCAAACCTGCACGTCATATCTAACACCTTTTGCATTTTTTTCTATCTTAAATCTTAATGATGTTGGCGTTTAACTGTATATGGACGTTATATTCTTAAATTATTGGTCTGCCAGTATTTTACAACACAAAATGAAACATTCCCTTGTCCAAAAACACTAATCTTCAGATATCAAATAATGTGAATATTATATATATATATATATATATATATTATTAAATATCAAAAAATTAATTAATAACAAATAAGGTTAGCTCAATTGAAATGCCTCTTACATCTACATTTAAAAAATCATTGTTCTATTTAAGAAATCATCATTCCAAAAAAACTATTTTCTTTTAGATTATAAATTATTTTAATTATCAAAATAACCTTAAATGACGACATATTAAAATCCATAGCTTCTCAATCATGTGCTTTGTTCATGTCTAGAAAAGCATTAATTTACTGACAAAAATCTCTCGGAAATTAATCCAATCATGGCATGCCATCTCTACTTGTTAGTTGGTATGGTAATTTGGATAATAAAGTTAATGGAAGGTAGGTTTGAATTTGAAAAAGGCTGTTTGTCACCAACAAGAAAAGATATTGGTGCGTCCTAGATTTGTGTTTTAATATCCCTTATCCCTAATCTATAGTTTAAATATATACGTTAAAATTTGAAAAAAAATATTTATTACCATTAATGATATGTTAATAAATAAGTTGGTAAGATGTATATTACGTTTGATATGTGAATTATAGTTATTTTATCATAAATAGAATTAGATTTTTTTGAAATAAAAATAATGAAATGGAATAATAATTCTTTATTCTATGTTTGCTTGATGTTACGGAACAAAATGCTGAATGCTTATTCTAGATAAATACAGAAAAATAAACTTATCACTAACATTTTTTTTTTTTTGAAAAAGAAAATAATTTTACATTTGATTTTATCATAACTCATATATATAGATCTTTGCTCTCTCTCTCTCTCTATATATATATATATATATATATATTATATCTATGAAATACACAAAAAAATATTAAAATAATTTTTGTTTGCTCAAAAATAAAATAAATACATAAATATATACATCCAAGAATTTAGACGGAAACCATCCAAAAATAAAAACTGGAAAGCTTAACTATTTATATCCTTTCAACTGCAACTTCACAAATGCAACATGCAACAGGGGTACTGGGAAATAGAAAACGGGATATATAACAAAGTAAAGAAGACTAATAACGATAGGTAAAAAATAATAATAACAAAAAATAAAAAATGCGAAATATGCACGTTGAAGAAAATAGAAAAAAAAAATTAAAAACATTTATTCAATAACATAAAATAAATCATAAATCATGAATATTTAATTTTAGAAAACAAAGATCAATAACGATTTCCAATATAGAGGCTCTGATATAGTTGGAATGCCAATACGAAGTTGAGAGTACTTACACATATATATATATATATATGAAAAAAATAATATTTGTCATTAGTGTGGTTACTATTATCATTTTACATGGTAATAAATTTTATATGTTTATATAAATAAAAACAGCTAACAACAAGTGAAGTACTAATTATGTTTTCAACGGCTTTGCCTTGCTCATGCCAAACAACTAAAGTAATTTCTCCACAACATGATAATGATCCCATGTATATATAAAAACCATATAAATATTGGATCTATTGATATATATATATATATATATATATATATATATATATATATAGATATCTAAGGTATTGGAGGTCTCAATGGTAAAGTCAAGCTTTTGTAACTCGGTGATGAACTCCAGATTTTGGCTTCCCAATTTGCTGGTGAGCACTAGGTTTTCTAATTCGGCTTTAACACTTAGCTTTGACTAAAATTCGTCTTCTTACCTTCCAATAGTGGTTTTAATTCTCAGCCTCGTAAGAATATCCTTGAAGCAATTCAATAGTTTAAGTATTAAATTCACACAACTCTTAAAAAAAGGAAAAAGGAAACGAAAAGAAGACGGAGTTAAAAAGATGAAAATCATAATATTTAAACAAAAAATAAAAATAAATAGAAATTACCTTGTATAGATGAATTGAGAGAGATGGAAACCAAACACTCAAAATAGAAAATTTTCTTTTAAATATAGGAAACTCGAAGTCGAATCTTCACTTTACGTAACGTGACGTACATTAAATATACGCTTTCTTATTCACCTTGTTAAAAAATAAATATTTATAATTCTTTAAATTTGAAAAATAATTACTTTCTTAGAGTAGATATATTATCCAACCTTTCAGCAAAAAAAAAAAGAAAGATATATTATCCAGCCAAGCAAGCTATTAATAATTCTTTTAAAAAATAGCTATTTTTCTTTTTACATTTATATTTCCTTCTATCAAACGTACTGTTAGATCCGGAGCAGATTGTATGTAAAGATACTAGCCAATGATGATAGTTTGTTGTGGCAAATAATAATATTTTAAAAATTTAATTATAAATGTTTTTATATGAATTTCCAACTTAACATATTGGTGATAAATTTACTTGGGAAAAGAATTTGGAAAGAAACGGGAATGGAGCGTCGACATAGAAGAAGGCACAAGGTGCCGTGGCATTGACAAGACCACGAGGCTAAGGGGGATTGGTTTTTAGTAAAAGCAAGGAATGGAAAAAAAAGAGGGAAAAAAAGGTAAAAGAAGGGTGGTATTCGTACACATAATATTTGTTTGATTTACAAAACACCAAGCAACGCCCACAATATACAAATCAATGTCTCTCTCTCAGATACCAAAACCGCTTTTCAGTCACTCGTTTTTTCTTTTATATAGGTTTTTTGCCTCTGCATTTGTTGTTTTTTGGGTTTTGATTATGAGGCCCCACCTCGATTTTGTGGTGTACGATTGCTGTTTTCAGACAATGAAAGAGAGGGTGATAGAGATAGAAAGTGAGAGGGTTCTACACTTTTTGCATGAGAGGCCGACCTCTCCAACGTCATTGTTAATTTCTTCTTGGTATATTAATTCTTTATATTATATACATTTTTCACGGGCTTGCATTTTTTTTTTTTTTACCACGCTCTTCCAACCATTCCAACAAATTACAATGTCCTTTTAATTAATAAATCAAAGGATTTTTCTTTTCATTTTTTTTTTTTGGGTAAATGGTTGGTTTTATATTTGGCTGATCATCATCAACATATATATATATATATATATATCGAAAATCTTTTTGAGTGTTGATGAATCAAATTTATAGTCAGATTTTGTTCGGTTTCTATTTTGTCGCTTGATTTATATAATGTACCTACTATATACATATATATAGTAGCGGTCTATTAGTTTTTTATTTAAAGTTTTCACACTTAGAAGGTAGAGATAGACTCTCTCTCTCTCTCTCTCTCTCTCTCTCTCTCTCTCTCTCTGATGGGCTAGCTTGGTTATTTTTCCAAAGAAATTTTGAGCTTTTTTTTTCTTTTTTTTTTTTTTGGGCAAAGCGGAAGAAATTCTGAGTTGCGCGTGGGCATATCTATATTATGGGATGGTACTGTGCCTGCAGGTTATTTCTCTGTAAAAAATAAAAAAATTCTTTCTGTGTAAAAGGGAGAGAAAGAGAGGGTCTACCACGAAGGTAAGTCTGAAAGGGCATGTGGGTGTTGGGTCTCTAAGATCAAAAAACCAAAGAGGCCGTGACTTGTTGTGAGGTCAATCATGGGTCAAATCCCACACAAGAAAACGAGGGGAGGGATAGAGAGGGACTCACCCAAAAAGCTTCATAACACACAAACAAAAACAAAAAACAAAAGAGTCTCATCAATTTACCCCCAAAAAAAAAAAAAAAGTCTTATTAAAAGCTGTGTAACTAATCAATTATAACACTATCTAGTTATTATACAGCATCAAAATTCACTAATTCATAAAAAGAAAGAAAAATCAAAATTCACTAAATTACCAACCTCATCTCTTAATTCACTTTCATCCCATGCATCCTCGACCTCTAGCTTCTATTCTCTACCATATAATACTCGATAAATTTTGATCATCTTCAAAGAGGGATTAATCTATTAGATAGGGCCCTTTGACCCAGTGTTTGTGTTTATGAAATAAAGTATATGCACTAAAGCAACTTTTAATAATTTTGAGATTGGTCACATATAGATTACAACAAATAGAAGAAGACAATACTTGTGTCCAGATTTTGCAGAATAGAAAGGGTGCTTTGATAGTGATTTTTCACCAATTAGAGTTCATTGGAGGAGTATATAATTTCTGTACATATATATGAGCCCATAGAATTTTGATGCTCATGACTTTTGTTCATGGCAAATCAAAATCCAATCCAAACTCTTATTTATTTGTTTTTATTTTTTTCTGTTGCAAAGTCAATTATTATTTAGGCATTCGATTTTTCTTGCAGTCGAAGTTTCTGTGAAGTTTGGATTAAGCTTTACTTGGTCGGTCTGCAATTCAGACTAGACAACAAAATTTTTAAGATTTTTCATGAGGGGGAGATTCTAGACACGGATATTTTGAGTCATCCTCTCATATATGTGCTTTATCTTTCAGTATACCAATTTCTGCGTAATTTTTTTCCTTTTTTTTTTTTTTAATAACGAAAGACACTGATTTTTGAGGATTCCCCAAAAAAAAAAAAGAAAAAAAAACCATTTGATCGTTACTAACAAGAGATTTTGTTACTTTAAATTAGAAAATTTTATGCATAAAAATATTAGTCATATAAAACTTACGTGGATTAACTTTATGATTAAAAGTTTTAATTTTAAACCAACCAGTCAAACGTGTATGTATTTTAATTTTAAGACTAAAACTCGAAATAACATTTGATCAAATTAAAATTTTGTGCACGTCGTGACTATAAATATTAGTTTAAAAATTAATATTTGTTGTGATTAAATATGACCCTTGCTGCATAGCATTTTGTTAATTTATATAAATATGACCAATAGTATTATTTTGACAATTTCTTTTGTTAACATTTTATTTGTTAATTATATCAAGAATCTTTAACAGAAGGCATGGGAAATTAGTAATTACTGCTGCACTGAAAGTCCAAAGTATATATATTATATATGACCTTGGTGAACAAAAGTATATAAAATATATAGCTAAATGTAAAATTGGACATTGAAATTGTGTTGCTCATAGCAGCATTAATATACTATGAAAAACGTTATTTCAGTGGGGATAGAAAAAAAAAAAAAAGCAAAAATGGTACTCCAATGAATATTTTCAAAATCCAGCAGAATATAACATGGATATACTAGAAAATGATGAACAAAATATATAATTATATAAATTGTAGAATATCACTATTCAGGTGATTTCTAAAGCAAAAGCTGGAAGTAGCAACTGCTTTTTGAATAAAGTCAAATGATGAAATATGCCAGGATAAGGAAAAAAAAAAAAAAAAAAAAAAGAAAAGGAAAGAAAAGAAAGAAAAAGAAACAATAAAAAATGAACAATTTGAGTACCATATAGAAGTCAAATTTTAACACTATTACTTTCACTTTTTTTAATGCTGTTTTCAATTGGATATGGGTCCTCAAAGAAGGAAGATGCTCCCAAAACCTTGGTAATGATCATGTCTAACTAGCTGATAATTTATGCCAACATTTAGTATTGGATTTATTAAGAAAATGAACAAAGATTCAATGCCTTCCTAATGAAAATTTTATCATGCATGTGGCTCTATCTGCAGAAACCCTAATGCGATTTGATTTACACCCACATATCAATTTTCACTTTTCTCTCTCAGTTTGTTTCATTGAAAATAGACCTAATGAATTTTCTACCAGGTGTGCGGTTAAAATTTTTCTAGGGTTCTAGCATACTTAAACCCCAAGTTGATGACGAGCCATATAGACAACTGTATATGATCAACTTTTTCCAATCCCATTGGAAGTTTTCTGTCTTTTTATGTTTATATTCACATGGACTAGATTACCACACACACACATATATATATATATATATATATATATATATATTAATCATCATTATACCACTTGTGTTTTTAAATTCCTTACTCTAAATCACTGAGAATCATCTTTCAAATGATACGCCAAAATTTGGCAATATATATGTATATACAATATATATAATTCATATTAGAATATTCAAACTTTATAATACAATGCAAATTATAAATCAAGCTAATTTCATTTGCAGTGCATCCTTACTTATATGCGCATTGTATATATGTTGATTTTTATGAAGTGTAGATATCCTAATGAGATTAATTAGTACTATATATATATATATATACAGATACACAATCCCTTTTTACTCAATGTCACATCCTATTACGAATAATATATTATATGATATACACACACACACACATCCTATTACGAATAATATAATATGTATATACACACACACACACATATGAATGCCCACGTCTCAGAGCCAAAAGAAAAAAAAAAAAAAAAAAAAAGAGAATGCCCACGTCGTATTACTAGTGATAGAACTTTGATGTCCGCATAACCTAAGCGACAATGTCTAGGATAATAAAATTATATAATATATACACACACATTTACATGTTAAAATATTAAAATATATACTGCTTTAAAGATCATATATAGACTGACGTATACATTTCCTGAAACATGTATCTGATTACCAGATAACCTTGAAGAGTAGGTCATGGATTCAGTCAGATGTAGTTTTTTGTGTGATATCCATGAAGCCCTACGGACGTGTGGTCCTGGGCTGCCTCAATATCCGCCTTGTTTTTTTTTTTTCCCTCCTGTAAACACATATCAGCTTCTTCTTCCTCTGGATATATATGTCTAAAAACTGCTTAAAGCTAACAAGGCATGTTACCTTGGGAACTATCAGAATGGTACTAGTTTTGAGTTTTGATGAGTACCGATGAATTATGGTTTTACCGCTGACCAAACGTTCATAGACTAGCTAGTTTTTTCTAGATTAAACGAATTATTTAATTAATTTTTTTTCCGTAGTTTTAGGCTGTGATTAGTTTGACAAGTGAAATTTCTGGATAGGAGTGGAAGTGGTAGGCGGTGGTGGCAAGCCAACTTAATTAACTAGGTTCTCTGCTTTTTTGTCTATAATTGTTAGCTTTTTAATTTTTTATTTGGCATAGCCTTTTTAATATACTTTGTTGCTTCATTAGCTTGACCTATAATATTATCCTTCTATGATCAAAGTTGTGTGTTTATAATTTTGAATTAATGCAGATAGCATGAACTATAAAAATAAATGAATGTATCGTTTCCATTATTTGATTAGAAAGGAATTAAAAAGAAAAGAAGCATATAACATAGAAATAAATAATAATAATAATAATAAAGAAAATATACTAACTATATTCTATAACTTTTACGCTTTAGTCTTGGGATTTTTCTTTCCTTGCCACTTTTCCAAACTTCAAAATATAAAACAAAGGTTCTTATATACGTGAAGAAAAAGAATATATATATATATATATATATATATACTTGGTAAAAATGAGGAAAATGAATATATATGATATAACATTGAGGCAACTTGTATTACCAAAAATATATATATATATATATATATATATATGTATATTGAGGCAACTTGAACCTCTAGATTTTGAGTTGGTGGTGATTCCAACGTCATTCTCTTGACAAGATTTGAGATATTTGTTGTTATGTTAGTGAGCTGTATAAATGGTTCTTAAGGCGGATAAACGTTCAACAGGAAGAGAGAGGGACTAAAAAAATGAAAGTTTCATTTCATGTCCAGTCTAAATGCAATAGAAGCAGTGGAAGCCAAAATTTGTCAGACTCAAACAGGGAGTGACATTACCACACCCACACTACTTTTTTTGATGAATATTGAATACATTACCACACAGCTGGAGAGTAAAGGAAAAGACAAATCCATTGCAATTTTTCTACCTTTGTTTAAGACCCAAATTGAATCTTGGCATCCCTTTCTATATTGCATGGCTTTTTCGGTTGGTTTATGCATTTATCAACCAACACATTTTCTTTTACATTATACATTGCATGCAATCCGATATCGATTTGGAACTCACATTATGTGCAAATATTTGGTATCATTCTTTCATTTAGGCATTGAAAAAAGCATCATGAATGACAGAAGCAATATACCTTCAAGAAATTGCATCATCTTTAATTTCTTCATTATAAACATACCCAATTCGACATTTTGCTTCAATCTGCATTGGAGTAGGTCGAAATTCTTTTTTCCTTTTGGTGGTAATAGAGTTGGTCAAGATTCCTAGTAGTAAAAAAGTAGTATAAAAAGTACGAAAGTTCAATTAAAAAAAGAAACGAAAGATTCTTATCAGGATGTGATTCATCAGAACCCAAATATAGACGCACCAGAAGACAGAACAAGAAGGCCCAATGTAATCCCCCAGAATCTTCATAGTCTATTATATACAGCAAAATTGGTCTCCATTTTATAATGTTGGTTGGGCCACCTGAAGTTTGTCTTGGAAAGCCTTTGTTTGTTTCTTCGATTAATGTGATTGGAAATATATACTCCATTTTGATTAATTAATGTGTTTTGAAGGACGTAGGATAATCAAAACCCGACACCAACTGCCCCCTTATTTACCAAAAAAAAATAATAATAAATTTCTTGTCTAATTTTAGAAAATTGTCTTAATTATTGGGTTTAAGGGATCAAGGAGTAGCAGCAATGCCATAAAAAGGACAACAATTTTGAGGAAGCTTCTATTTACACCACAAATAGTAGTAACTACTAATATTAATCTTGACTCGTTCACTTCATAAATTTTTCATTTTCAATTTTGATATATTTGGTTTTTCTAATCGGATATTTCAATAAATTATTCTATAATTTAAAGTTGAGCAATCTAAAAATATTCTACCACCGAAGAAGATCAAATATTCTCTTAACTGTGTTAAAAGGTAATTTGATCGTGCCAAAAGAATAACTAAAATTTTGAAACAATTATCTCGCACTTTTGTTTTATTATTAGCATAAGGTTGAAATTTAAAATTCAATGCCATAAGGCCCACCAAATATGTTCTCTAGATTGAATATGGTCCATATTTAAAATAGTCTATGCAAATGGTAACTAAACCAGCCCAATTTTAGAAGCATGAATAAAGTATCCGAATCTGAAAAATAAATTCTTCCTTACCATATAATTTTCAAACTTCCCTATTAACGATTTCAAGCTAAATGAAGAAACCCATGATAAAAATATAATAACTCTTCTATCTATTTATCTCAATTATAGCTCTAACCAAAAACCATTAGAAAATACAGTGCATAGTATATAAAATTCCTTTACTATGGTTACCGAGCTAAGGGCGTGTTTGTTACGCAGGACTGGGCAGGTCAGGACAGGATCCAGTCCCAATCCGGTGTTTGGAAAGTAAAAATAGGAGGGGGACAGGTTTGTCCCGTTGATCATTTTATCCCAAATGAAGGGGATAAATCTGACCCATCTGGAGGCTGGGTCACTTTTGTCCGACTGAGCTCTCTTCTACCGCATCAAGTCCTTTTATTTCCCGCCACTGATAGGAATCTTTGTCACGGAGGTTCTTGGCGGTTGAGTCTAAACCACTTTCTTTTTGATTCGGAACCCTAGGAGGAGAAGAAGCAGAACTCAGCCTCAGTCATGAACGATCATATCTCCGGCGTGTTTCACCGTCCCATGGCAGGCGTTGTTAAAAGAATCCGGCTAGAGAACTTCATGTGCCACAGTCACCTGGAAATCGAGCTTGGCGACTCTGCCAATTTCATCACCGGTCAAAATGGAAGTAAGTCTCCTCTTTCTATCTTCTCTATGCCTAGGGTTTATGACATCCAGAATTTGTTGATTTTGCCTATGGTTTCAATTTTCTCAAGTTTTTGTTTTTTATTTTTTGAGTGTATTTCTCTGTTTCAACCATACGCACGGTTACCTTTGTTCTCTCTGGTTTTTTAACCTTCGGATCAATCTATATAAATTACCCATTTTTCTCCTAAACGACAATGCAACACAAAATATAATCTATGGCCCATTGTCGTTTAGTTTATTTGTTAAATATTTAATGATTTTGTGTATTGCCCAATGATGTATAAACTCAATGTAATGAGCGGCTTAGCGTGGTTTTGTTCCTCAGGAGCCTTTTGTCATCACCGCCTCTTCTTCTTCTTCTTTCTTCACACACACACACACACACACACACACACACACGCAACCATACACATAATACACACATTCTCACAATTACGGTGGTGTTGAAAGGCTTTCGAAGAACGCCATTTGCTTGAAACTGTGGATGAATCATTCAAAAGCTATGAGGTCCGAGGGCTTTTTATATTTTTATTTTTGTGCATTTCGCTTTTCTAGATGGAACCCATTTGTGAATGAAGCTCCAAACCGGGCTTAGACTTGTTAGAATCTCTTTTTATTTATGGAAATTTTGATTTTTGTTTTTGTTTTTTTTTTTTTTAAATTTCGCATTAATGTTTGTGCATAAAGTATAGATTTTTTTTATGAGCTGCGTTATAGACAAGTGAATGGAGATAAATATGTATTTTTGTGTTTTATTTTAGATTTAATAATATAGATCTGAATGCAAAATAGCTGTTTTAGTATGCTTAACTTGGTTGATTACTGGATGTTTTGTTGGTTTGGGTTTGTTTCTTTGAGTTACTTCTTTTACTACTGGTTGTATAGTTGCTTAAGACCCAAATTTTGACTTTTAAGAATTGTATTGATTGCTTTTGCCCTATGATGGAAAATTTTATTCTGGGAAGTGGTACCGTGAATTTTCACATTGGAGTTTTTTTTTTACATTTTTGCTACTGTTACCATCACCACCACCACCACTTCTTACTCTCTCTCTCTCTCTCTCTCTCTCTCTCTCTCTTCTCAATGCGGTTGAAGATGTAAAGAGGCTCTTATTGAAAATTCAGTGGCTATGCCCCTAATGACCAGCAAGCTATGAGATCTGAGGGCACTTTAGAAAGCTTTCTTTTGTTACTGGCTGGCATTTTACTTTCTACAAAAGCAGTACTTTAAACCCTTTTGGTACTTCCTAGCATGATTGTTAAAATCCCGTTATTTGCAATGCTGTTAAACTTTTATTGATATATTATGTAAATTTTCCCTCTTCCTTTAACGTTGAGAGAAACTTCATTCTTTGGGCATCAGTATTTTCTCTTGTGCTTCTTTACTCTAACCATTAACTGGATCCTTTTGATTAGTGATTCTGTAGCCTGCAGTATTGCTTTAATGAGTTAGACACTTTTAGTTATCTCTTAGACCTGAAGTATCCATAAAGATCTTTCTTAATTTGCATTTAAGGTGGTTGTTGAAATTGTTTCGGACTTTCTTTTAGGTTTCAGTGGCCTGAAGCATAGTGGGAGCACTGTAAATATAACAGAGAATTCAAGTTTGTGAATAACATATAGTTGGTTTATATTTTTTTTTTTTCAAGAGGCATTTTTTGCATTTGAGATATTTTAATGTGCTTCCTATGCTTGCAAAATAGTGTTTTAAGACTTACTTCTTAGTTCAATTTGGTTTGTTTATTTATTTATTTTATTTTTTGTTGCAGTTATGCAAATGTTCATGTAGAAATTAAAAATGAAGGGGAGAATGCTTTGAAGCCAGAAATATATGGCAATGTCATAATTATAGAGCGTAGGATTTCTGAAATAAAACTATAATTATAAAATAGTCCAATCCAGTCCGATCCTGCACCAAACATGGGACAACTAGTCCAACATTCAGTCCAGAACTATACCAAACACAGTACTGCACTATTCGATCCTGTCCGATCCGAACCTATCATGTCCGATCCGAACCTATCCTGCATACCAAACGCCCCCTAAGGGTTTGCAATCTATGCTTTCTTGGGAATTCCCTGCAACTCAAAGAACCTTTTTGATGGATTGGATTTCAACTTCAAGACTCTGTAGAGGAAACATCTTATGCAGCTCATGTAAATTGTAGCTCCGATGCATTGCTAGATTTGATGAAACTCATCTCCAATGATAAATACCATTCTGGTATTGTCATTTTTTAAATTTGATATTAAATACCAATACTAGTAGTAAATTTTAACATTCATACATTTAATAAAACTGCTACTAACATACTCTACCAAAAATATTAAAATAAAACAATGCTAAATTTTAAATTTTATTAAATAGAAATAGATTCCACTTTTAGATTACTTCTTACAAATGAAAAACAAAATAATATTAATCATGATTGTAGGATCAAAAGCCAAATTTGATACAATTTCCCATTTAATGGTCCAAATGGAAAACTATTATTATATTTTAGTAAAGACATATATCCAAATGGCATGCCAACAAGCCTTGAGATGCTAGTGAGGCTGATTTTGTTATTACAGTTCTTGTTCTTGATTTGATTTAATAAACAGAGTAATCATTTTTTTTTCTTAATTACAGCTTTGGGAGGAAATGGAATCTTTTACCACGTCGAGATTGTATATACTCTATAGGGCTAAATTTAGGAATACAGAATATCATTGAGAAGGTGCCTATTAGGCTTTTCTATTTTGGCTAATTCTATTTTACACAAATATATCTATATTTTTTCAATTTATCCAAATTTGGTTTAAAAATGTTATACCACTAAAGATAAAAAATACTCTTGATTTTCTTAAAAGATAATTTGATCGTGACAAAGGGATAACTATAATTTTGAAGCAACTATCTCCACTTTTGTTTTGTTAACATAAGGTTGAACTTTTCTTAGAAGCAAATAAAAATAAATAAAAAAGGCTGAACTTCTAAAATTTAGTTAAGACAAAGCACCCGACGTATATTAGATTGAATGTGGCCTTTACTTAAAATAGTCTATGCAAATCCTTAAAGTAATAAAGCAGTCCAACTTTAAGGCTGCAAATCCTCATGTATCTGATTCTGAGAAAAAAAATTATTCAAACCCCCTTATAAATGACACGTTTATCTATTTATACCAATTATAACTTTTAAAAAAACAGTTTAATAGAATTAGTGACAATAGAATTACCAAAAAAACAAAAAAATGAATTAGTGACAATAATATTATTAAAAATCATTATATTCATAATGACGTAACCCAAAAAAAAAAATCAAATATTATTTATTAAAGTAGATTGGATAACATTTTTCTTATAATTTTTTAGTGACTGATTGGATAATAATATCATTCATAAATATTAGCAAATATATATATATATATAAAAGATAATTTTATGATATGATTGTATTTAAAATTGATATTTTTTGGATGCAAATATCGATTTTGATGTATATAGTATACAAGATATATGTATTTAAAAAATATCAATTTTAAATATGTCCGCATATAAATCATCTGATCATAAAAAAATTTTATATATATATATATATATACAAAGATTCATGAAATGGAAAGTAAGATAGTGAATCTTTACACTCTTACCATAATTATAGGTAATTTTTTTGCTTTTTCCCAAATCTGGGAATATCCATTTCAAACATTTTTATGCAGAGAAGTTCTACCTACACTACAAATTGCACTGTAGACAGTTTCTATTCATATTAAAATTACCAAAAAGTCCGAACCTCCTACCACTCTTTTTGAGCCACCGTGGTTGGCATTGTTCGACTATTTCTTCTCTGCTTGCCCAGACGTACGAATGCATTTTCAGTTAATCTACGACACATGGATTGTGCTCTCTGTCGGTGACTAATGGTGGGGGATCCACGATAGCTTATCCTTTTTTAATTAATTATTAGATATTATCAAGGAAGTATTATATATACATACATATATATATATACATATATGATCCTGCCTAGCCATATGGTGCCATAATTACAGCCAAAAGCAATCGTTTGGGTGGGTTATAATTTGGCTATGAGGTTGTCGTGGTTGTGTAGATTGGCATGTTTTGGGTTCATTGATATGGGTTGTGTCATCTCAGGAGTTTGGGAATCTATTGGTGTTGGTGGGTGGTGGTCGGCAACCGTATAAAGTATTCAAAAGGTTAACGTTTAGGGTGTTTTGGTAATTTCATCTGGATAGGAAACTGCATAAAGTAAATTGCACAAAGAAACTCTTTTATATATTTGATCTCCACACCTGGTTATGTAACAACAAACAACTACCAGTCTAATAATCCAATCTTAAATCATAGATTCTTGTACTGCTCACTGCTCAAAAATAGAAGAAGAAAAACATCCTTAAAAGTCCTGACAGTTCATAACCAACAATTTTTTCAGAGCCCAAATGCATAATCATAGGTTCTTCTTCCTCTTGCTGGTTTTACAATTCCTCAAACTCTGCTCCAGTTTCTCTTCCAACCCACATCATCGTCTGTTCCCCTGCAAGCCACCCCACCATAGCTCTTACCCCTTCTGCAACACCTCACTCCCCATCACCACCAGAGCTCAGTCCCTTGTCTCCCTCCTCACCCTTCATGAGAAGATTCAACAGCTCTCCGACAATGTCTCTGCAATCCCAAGACTCGGCATACCCTCTTACGAATGGTGGTCCGAATCACTCCATGGAATCGCCATCAATGGTCCTGGAGTTTCCTTCGATGGAGTCATCAACTCCGCTACAAGTTTCCCACAAGTGATTCTCACTGCGGCTTCCTTTAATAGGACGCTTTGGTTCTTGATTGGTTCGGCTATTGCTGTTGAAGGCAGAGCAATGTACAATGTTGGGCAAGCTGGGTTGACTTTCTGGGCACCCAATATCAATATTTTCAGAGATCCCAGATGGGGGAGAGGCCAGGAGACTCCAGGTGAGGACCCCATGGTTGCTTCTGCTTATGCTATTGATTTTGTTAGGGGTTTTCAAGGTGCCAATTGGATGTCTGGTAGTGGAATAAGGAATAGATTTGGAGAGACGAGAGTATTGAAAGATGATGATGATGGGAATCGTGAGGATGATGATCTTATGCTCTCTGCTTGTTGCAAGCATTTAACTGCTTATGATTTGGAAAAATGGAAGAAATTCAATAGATATAGCTTCAATGCTGTGGTGAGATTTTGTTCCTTTATTTATGATAGAATCTAGGTGTTTAGAATTTTTGAGCTTTATTTTTTAATATTTTTTATAGGTTTCAGAACAAGACTTGGCAGATACATATCAGCCCCCTTTTCGTAGTTGTGTTGAACAAGGCAAAGCTAGCTGCTTGATGTGTTCTTACAATGAAGTAAATGGTGTTCCTGCTTGTGCAAGGAAGGATCTCTTGGATCAACCTCGGAATGAATGGGCGTTTAAAGGGTAATCTTTTTTTAGAGCTCTAGTTGTGTGTGAATAGAATAGAGATATATTGGATATTCAATCTTGATTTTCGTAGCTGAGTATGTTATGGCCTTTGGTGGCATGAAGTACAGATATATCACCTCTGACTGTGATGCTGTGGCCACGGTTTTTGAATATCAGAATTACACTAAAACTCCTGAGGATGCAGTTGCTGATGCTCTTAAAGCAGGTCATTATAATTGTTTTATTTATTTATTCATTTTTTCCTTTTTGTATTAACTTTGTTGAGAATTTATGGCAATAATTATGAACTAGAATTTATGGATTTTTTTTTTGAAAAGTGTTACAGTTTATTCAGTTATTTATAGGGACGGATATTAATTGTGGAACATACATGCTTCGGCATATGCTCAATGCAACTAAACTAGGGAAGGTGCAAGAGGAGGACATAGACAGAGCTCTTATCAATTTGTTCTCTGTTCAGCTTCGTCTCGGGCTGTTTGATGGGAATCCTAGAAAAGGGAAATTTGGAAGTTTAGGACCTCAAAATGTCTGTACCTCAGAGCACAAGAAATTGGCACTTGAGGCTGCAAGACAGGGAATTGTTCTCCTTAAAAATGATAAAAAAATTTTGCCTTTGAAGAAAAATGAATATTCCTCTTTAGCCGTCATTGGCCCTTTAGCAAACAATGCAAGTAAAATGGGTGGAGGCTACTCAGGTATCATAAAATGTCTGTACTACACCTCTACAGTTTATTAGGTTCATATAAATTTCCTTATTATATTTGGATTTTAGGCAAAGTTTCAGAGTTCGTTAAGTCTTTAGGTTCTCAAAAAACATTATTGCTCTAAATTTGATCATGAATATTGATAATCTATGACTTGTTAGCCACATTCTCGAATCAGTTTTAGAATAATGAAATCCAGTACTGGGCTGAAGCTTGAACTACTAGCCTCCATACTCCACTTTCCTCCCATCTCTCTCCCTCCCTCCCAAAAAATATACGATCACCAAAGAAGCGGGAAAACTGGCATTTGGATTCAATTTCACAAGTGTTCTCAAGCTTACATTATTTCTTGGGTTACTGCATAGTACACAAAATTCATTTGTTACTGCTCCTAAGCTAAGGATTTGCAATTAATACTTTCTCAGGAATTCCCTGCAACCCAAAGAGCCTTTTTGACGGATTTCAAGATTATGCAAAGGAAACATCTTATACAGCTGGTTGCCTTGATGTAAATTGTACCTCTGATGTTGGGTTTGATGAAGCCATTCTTACTGCCAGAAAAGCTGATTTTGTTGTTATAGTTCTTGGTCTTGATTTGACCCAAGAAACAGAAGATCTTGATCGAGTTAGTCTTCTCTTACCTGGTAAACAGATGGCTCTTCTATCCACCATAGCTGCTGCTAGTAAAGAACCAGTGATTCTAGTTCTTACTGGTGGTGGGCCTCTTGATGTATCATTTGCTGAGAAGGACCCACGAATTGCAAGCATTCTCTGGATTGGCTACCCTGGGGAAGCTGGTGGTAGGGCACTTGCAGAAATTATCTTTGGAGATTATAATCCAGGTAGGTATCTAAGAACATGAGTATACCACTCTGAAGGTGTTTTGATGCATGCCATGACAAATAGATCTTTTTTCTTTGTTATGTCCTTATAGTCATTTCCTGGTGTTTAATGATTTAGATATGCTTACATGATCCAGAAACAAAATCCATTATATGTAATATGATAAAGGTTTACAATTCAAATACTGTTAAATAAATTTAGGTTGTTTGTAGTCTGTTACGTATCTGTATCCTTTTTGACTTTGGTTTTGAGTGGCAAAGCCTAACATGATATTTGGATGTAATATAACACAGGTGGAAGACTGCCCGTGACTTGGTATCCTCAGTCATTCACCAGTGTCCCAATGAATGATATGAGTATGCGGGCTGATTCTGCTCGTGGTTATCCTGGAAGAACATACCGATTTTATACTGGAAATGTTGTTTATTCATTTGGACAAGGCCTGAGCTACAGCAACTACGTTTATGAATTCTTATCAGCCCCAAATAAACTAAGCCTAACAGGATCTTTGCAGGCTGGTTCTGGTAGAAAAGTACTACATCAAGTAGGAGATGGGCTTGATTATGTAAACATAGATGAGGTAACTTCTTGTGATTCATTGAGGTTCTCTGTGCAAATATCTGTGAGGAATGATGGAAACATGGATGGTGGCCATGTTGTGTTGTTGTTCTCAAGAGTGCCAAAAGTTATCAAAGGCACTCCAGAAAAGCAGCTAGTTGGATTTGACCGTGTGCATACTACTTCATATGGCTCTACTACAACGAGCATTTTAGTGGATCCTTGTGTACATCTTAGCATTGCAAATGAATATGGAAAAAGAATACTGCCATTGGGTGATCATACATTATCGTTAGGAGATTTAGAGCATCTTGTTTCAATTGAAACAAATTAATGCAACATGTCAATGAAAAAGGTAAATTTACAGATTCAGCATCATTTTTATTGTTGAAACACAGCGCTTGTGGGGAAAAATAATGCCTTGATGGAGCTGAGAAAATGGAAAAAGAATCTTGTGGCCTGATTCCTTTTCTTGTTCCTGAGACTGCCCCCACAAGGTACCGTAAAATAGAAGAAGAATAATCCTTTTGGGCGGAGTTTGAAAGTGTATGGAGCATGTTTGATTGTTGATACTATCTTACTATATCTGTCATCCAGGTTGATTATTTTATCGGGTATGATAGAGAATGAAGGCACAGTTCTGATTATAAAGCATAAATCTCTGAATCCCTGTTAGTCTGTAGCTTAATGTTTCTGTTTCAAGGAAATAAATCCCATATTGCAAGGTTAGGAATTTTCCTACCTAGTTATCCTTATGATATAATTGTGCTTTGGAATTTTATGCAACAGATTTGGCAATCAAAGGCCAACGTAAAATGGTGACCCCTATTCATATATAAAGTCTAGTGCAGACGGCAAATTTAGCATCTCACTGATGGCAAAACATCTCTTTTAATTTATTATCTAAAGTTGAATTTAATTCCCATGATCTGAGGATGTCTCCCTCCGTATAGACTGGTAGCAGATGAAAATCCAATGGTGACAAACCGAGGAAGAACCTTCTTCAAATCAATCTGATAAGAAAGACTGGTATTCTCTTTCGAATCCTAGGTGTTTCCATACTTCCAATGGAGACTTAAAATTCTTCATAGCAGCATAATAGTCGATCCACGCGTTGATGTTATCTCGCTATGCAGGCTAACACTCCAAGGAGTGTAAACCGCAGAAGCAATTTGAATTGCTGTTGATCCGGACCATGCTCAACTGGAGAATCACATTGAGGGTTCGAAATCATGCCGAACTCGACATGGTCATTTTGGTTTCAAGATGAGTCCATGGTTGTGGTATTGAATAGGCATACATATCCTCCTGCTGAATTTGGTGGGATTTGAGAACCCAATGGGGCAAGTTAAAACACAATGCCATGGCCATAACGAGGAGCACCTTGAGTGTTGATGGTGAAGGAGAAATGGGTTGTGAAGTTGGCGAGTCCCATATAGGGTCATTCTCAGCATAGGTGGCTCACCCAACTCGGCATAAATAATCAACTCAATGGCTACAAAAAAATAAAAAAAGGCACTGCATCTCCTTGATACTGTATGTTGGTTTGGTCATGGTCGAAATGAGATATTTGGAAATGATCTGAATAGGAGGCACAAGGAAGAAGAAAAAGAAGGGTCAATATGAACAAGAGAGGTGTTGGTGTTGGTAGAAGGTTGCCCCAAATGAAAACCATGTCTCAGATAAATTTGACAGAAGAAAATGAACAAAGTTTTATAAGTCTTGGACAGTTTATAAATGATTTTGTTTAGAAAACTAGTAAGCGCAAAATGAAATTTTAATTTTTTTAATTTTTTTTAATTGTTTACTAAAAAAATCCGAGATCCCTGGGGAGAAAATACAGGTAAAACCATAAAAAATAAAAAAAATAAAAAAGACCGAAGAAGCTGCTTCTTTTGACTGCAACAGATTACATTCTGGAATCAATGCTTTCCGAGGAGTCTGAAATGAATCAACTTCACAGCTTGTAACGAATCAGTTTCGATAACACCTGCAAAGAAAAATAAAACATATAAAATAAAAACGTAAAATAATCAACTTCCATATAATGAATAATTATATGTACAATAGAATAGAAACATATTTTAATAAATAAATAAATAAATAAACGTGTAATACCTTATCCAAACTTTCTAATCTTCTAAATAATAATTTTAGATCGGATAATAAATAATTAGTTTCTTTATAACAGTTCAGTGATATATATTTTTTCGAACAACAGTTTAGTGATAATTAATAATTAATAGAGGAAAGCGTTGATTTTATTAATTACTGAGTGAAAGAGAGATTTTTTAGATATTGATAAATTGGTATAAATATAGTAATATATGATGGATATAATTGCAAAACTAAATGCGGATAAATTAGTTAAACAAGGTGGAATCATATTACTAGTGAAACATAAATAAGGCATGAGATCTCATTCTAAATAGATCATTCTCAACACATATTTAGAACATTTTCCTTTAATATTCCATGGGACAAGAACGGAATCAAATTCAATTTTGCAGAGTCAGATAACTACTCCTTCTTAAAGCAAAGCCCCAAAAAAAAAAAAAAAAAACACTCCTCCTATGTTATTGTTAGTATTTGGGCTTAGAAACAGGCCCAAAATCGTTGATTGGATTGGCTTGGGCTTGACAACTAGTCCGCCATACAAAAATTCCATAGGTCCTTTTCGGGGCAAGCGAGGAAATATAATGTTTTGATAATAATAGAGCATCAGTCTCTGAATCCCTTGTTAGTCTGTAGCTTAATGTTTCTATTTTAAACGAGTAAATTCGATATTCCATCCAATGGGAATGTAACTTTTTGGTTTAGGAATATTTCTACCTAGTGCTAAATAAATCCTAAGTAGATTTTCTCAGGAAAATTTGACAACATATAAGTGAGTAGTAGTACTGGTTCAAGTTTACTAATCAGAATAACTAAAGCAAATATGAATCTGGTCTCTCTGTCGATTGGATTGGGTTGTTGGTATAATTGTAAGTTGAATTTTATGTGGAAGCAGATTTAGCACTCAAACGCCAATGAGAAAGAAGATGGTTCGCATTCATATGTGAAAAAAAAGTCTGCACAAGACAAAATAATGCATCCATTTGTCACGACTCTCTCCACCTTTTTTCTTTCTTTAATGAATTCCATTATTCCAGGTCATCATGTTCTGTCATTATGAAAAATGATAAAATTGATTACACAAAAAGCAGCCGCAATGTCTTTTTATGCTATATATATGCATCATGAAGGTTTAGAAGAATTAAACCTCCACAAGAAAACCCATTTGTCTAAACCTTGGAAAGCATATTTCAAGAAAACCTCAGCACCAAGTTGCAGGGGGTGTAGAAATTTTGATTTTGGAAGACAGAAGAGGAACAAAAACTTAGCTAACTGAAAAGCACTTTACACTTAGGCCCCGTGTGGAATGCAAAGCGGAGATAGCTTTTTAAGGTTCAAATTCATAGGGTGTTCAGTTAATTTTACAGAAGACTTTAGAAGAGCTGTTGGGCATTATGGAATGTGACTTTTTAAGAAAGCTCTTCTAAGAAAAAACAAGGAAGCTGTTATAATTCAAATTCAAACTTTGAATGAAACTTCATAATTCCCCTTATATCCCAAAAACTACTCTAGTATTTAGTAATTATACATATACTATTAACCTTTTTTTGTTTGGTAATTACATGTAGTATTAACCTGGAAAAAGAGGTCACTTTTCACTTTTCATTATTCCAAGGCCTTTATTTCGATTAGCTGGACAAACATGTCCAGGTATTACTCTGTGACCCAGTTATAAAATAATGTGGTGGGCCACCATATTTATTTGGCATAACTCACTTGATAGATAATCACAAATGGGAGGTAATTTTGTGAACATTTACAAGTAGTTTTTCAAGATAAGACTGAGTTATTATATAATAATTTTCAAGTTTTTGGTGCATAAAATTAGACCCATAAAATGATAAAAAAATAAAAAAGAGCCCTCAATTTAAATTAAACCTAACGTGGAGTTGGTAATTAGGGTGACGTAGCAAAAGAGGATAAATAGGTTGGCTCACACAAGAGGTGTGTATGGGTTTAGTAATTTGAAAAGGGAATGCTAATAAAGTATTTGGTGTTACATTTTATACCTACTTTAATTTTTCTACTTCTAAGATGCTTTACGTCATGAATTACAAAAGCTCTACCAAACTTTTCTAATATGTATTGATCTAATGTCTATAATACTGATAAGAGGTATTTATTTATTTATTATTATTTTTTTATATAATAGTGCATCACCAGAGCATAAGGCATCATTTTTCTCTTTAGACATCATAGAACCACGACGTTCGTCTACTTTTTACTTTTATTTTATTTTTTTGTGAAAAAAGAACTCAATTGTAACTTTTACATATAATTTATGTATATATAAAAAAAAAATTACATATAAAAAAAAAAAAGAAACACAAATGCTTATGAAAATTATCTTAAACTCATCAAATTAACGAATGGGAATACAAATTAATGATAATGAAACATTATTTGATAAACAATTTGTTATCCATAATATTATTGCACCTAATAATCAACAATTGATAGATGTTGGCATATCCATCTATCAATGTTGGTGGTATTATTTTACCAAAATTTCATTCCAATTTGAATTTTCTACAACAATAACTTTTAGAAATAGGGTGTAAAATGACCACCCAATATAATAAACAAAATTTTTTATTGACTTTTTAACAAAAGTAAAGGGGGGAAACCAAAAAACAAAACAAAAAAAGGCGTGGATGGATAAGCCAAATTGGGAGCGAATCGATTCTTTGGCCGAAGGATGAAATACCGGACCAGATAGCTCCCACCCTTTTTTTGCCACATGGATCAAGATGAACCGACCAATACAATAACTAAAAAAACATAGTGGGTTCTTTTTTTTTTTAAAAAAAAAAAGGGGGAATAATAAGCAATCTCATAGTTCATTCCAACAGGTCCATTTCCCATTTTGTATTCCTTTTAAAAGAGATCAGATCTTTCTCTTCTTCCAATTGCACCAACAGCATCAATACCATTGACATTTGACTTTTTAATGCGAAAACTATAATTCCTTTCATAACTAGCAGCAAAAAAATTTTGGTGCTTTCACAATCACAAATATCCAATCCATCTCTTTGTTTATCAATTTTGTTGAACATTCATCTTAACTTATCTAGAATTCACTTGCACATACATGTATTTATTATATTAATTTATTCACATTCATGTATTGTTGTTATGTCAGTTGCTATCCAAAAAGTTGGTATACCTAGTAGCACCCTTGCGTTAAAATCATTTTTATATCTTTAAAAATGAATTAAAGATTAATGTGTATATATATATATATATATATTTCAAATTTTTCTAAAACAAAAAACAATCATGATATATTCATATATATTTTTATTGAACTTAATAAATTAGATTAAACCAATTTTTCATTACAAATCAAATATTAGAATCTTAACAAATCATAAAAATAAAGAACTATAACGTACTTTATTTAGCGACCATTGAATTTCGATAATGAGTCCCACTTCCATCGTTATTTTTCTTATTTTATTTTATTTATTTTTATAGTAATGTCCATGTTTATAAATGTATGTGCACTTCGCCCTAATTTTCCTGTAATGCTTAGATGGTCGTGCTCCATGCGATTCAACGTGTCCGAAGCAAAAGCTCCCACGTCATTACATTTAATCCACGTGTCACGTCCTGCAGTTTCACTGTCCAATGCCATCTCTCATCTGTAAGGGTTTACGTAGACCAGAAAAGTGTCGAGAAAATAAAAGAGTTTCTTTACATTTTTTTACTTTTTTGGAAATATGGTTTGCTCCCAACAAAAAAAAAAAAAAAAAATGATCGCTGATTTTATTTATTTATTTATTTTTTTCTTCAACGAATAACTTTACTGGATTAAACACTATATCACTACTTTAAGGTAAATTCTTTTGAAAAAAGATTACATCTCATCTTGAATTCAAAACTTGTTTGGTTAAGGACTTGGGAGGAGAACTCTTTTTCTTTTTTTTTTTTTTGCTTTATAACCTGGGATAATAAACTTTTATATATATTCATATGGTATGTATGATATTGATCCTCTTTCCATATACATATGATGATGTTAATCTTATTTATTTATTTGCTCTTGTGTGTGAAATGATAATATTATTGATCTATGTAAATATATCTTGACAATTTAAATCAATTAAGTACAACTCAACTAAAAGAAATGAATTAATAGAAGGGACAATTACAAAATCTCATTATTTAGTTTGAAAGTTTTCATAATTATCCTTCTCTTTTGAATTTTTTTTTAATTTTTTCAAAAACTTTCCTTCTACTTTCATTTTCCCTTAAAATTATTCATTTTCAATATAAAGTAGATAATTTCATCCAAAATTAATAAGTTAAAAGACCATAATGCCCATCTAATTCAAACATATAATTTACCTTCATAACTTTTGAAAATTAATTTGTACCTAGACATACATGCATCATATCCCTAAATTTAACTTACAATAAAATCTACTGAAATAGAGGAACCCAACATTAGTTGCTCAATAAACAAATTCGTCCAAGCATTCTAGGTAGAATTGCTCACTGTTTCTTTCTTTTGATTTTTTTTTTTCTATTTTCACAAAAGTATAGTAGGTGGTGAATAATGGTTTTGAGAGCTTGATATATGATAAATTATATGTGTTTTCTACTGTGCATATTATATATTTTAGTTATAGTCTCGATTCCAAATCAATATTATTTAAAATTTGAATTGAAAAAAACATTAAAAATGACACAATCTTCATATTTGATTGAGAAAGGAAAAAAAAAAAAAATGACACATAGAAGATAGAAAGTCATTGAAAATTGATGCTGGATTTTTTCATTGCAGTAAATTTTATCGTATAGAAGATAAATCTAGAGCTATGATGAGTCATTGGCTACAAGTTACAATGGTTTGATTTTAATGAATAGATTTATTTTAATTAGATGGGTGTTATATGGTCTTTTAATTTATTAATTTTGGATAAAATTATTTATTTTATGTTAAGAAGGGATAATTTGGAAGAAAAATATAATTAGAAAAGAAGCATATGGAAAAAAACAAACACAAGAATAATTATGAAAATTTTTACAACTAGGAGGTAAATTTTTGTAATCATCCCTTAATAGAATATTGCACGCAATTAATATATCTATAAAAAAAAAAAAAAAACCCAAAATATTTGCACAGAGAACAAACAAAGCAATGAATCATATACTTGTCATATAATATATTTTTTAAAAAGGAAAAAAAAAAGAAAAAAGAAAACAAGAAAAGTGAGAGAGGAATGTTAAAAGTGTGGAAATAAGAAAGGGAAAGAATAAACGTTATTCTTTACCAAAACCCAAGATAAAGCTAACTTTACCAAAACCCAAACTTAAAAAAAGTAAAAGGAAAATAGAAAAGTCTAGAGTTTTATAGAGGGCGGTGGTATATATGGTATAATTGCTTGCATGCTAGTCATTAAGTGAGTAAGAGTTTATTGTGGTGGGTTATAAAAGGGTGGAGAGGATTATCAGATTGATAAGACTACCATTTTTCAATCTGACCTCTGCTTCTTCATCTTGTAGACTAAAAAGCTTAGCTTTGTGCTTTTTCTTTTTTTTAGCTGATCATAAATCATGAGCGACCCAAAATATGCCTATCCGTATCCAGCTCAAGGTAACTTCTTCAATTTCTTCCTTTCCAGTTTCTTTTAAACTATATTTTATACTCTCTCTGGATTTCTTTTTCTTTTTTTCATTTTTTTTTTCATTTCCAAATCATTTTCCTTGGTTTTTTGTTACTTTATATTTAGGCAATAATTCCCTTATTTTTTTTTAGTGACTACTTTGCTTGCTAGTATATTTGTTTGTTGTGAAGGATTTTTTATTTATTTATTTAATTTTTTTGGGTCTTCTCCCCGGGTTGTTGTAATTATATTAAAGCTCTGATATAAATAATTATATGTTTAAAGACTGGTGGGTGATTTTTTTGGCTATTTTGGCAGGTTATTATCAAGGTCCTCCAGTAGTGGCTCCTCCACAGTATGCTGCTCCACCGCCCAGAAGAGAACCAGGATTTCTTGAGGGATGGTAAGCGCAGAACCATTTATTATACTAGGATTTCTTTCTTTTTTTTCTTTCTTTTTTATTTTTATTTTTTATAGAAATTGGCTAACAAAGAAGAAAAAAAATACATATAATATTGTAACATCCTAAGAATGGATTTGAAAATTTTCCAGAAGAATCGGTGATCTAAAATTCTGGAAAGGGAATTTTAATTAATCATTTTGAGTGGGGATAATCTATAATATCTAAGAAATTTTCTAATAATTTGGTTTGGTTGTGATGTGTTTGTTTGTTGTCTCAGTCTAGCGGCCTTGTGTTGCTGTTGCCTTATTGACGAGTGTTGCTGCGACCCCTCCGTCCTGTTTGTCATCTAATAATTTCCTGTAAATTCATCCATTTTTATCGTATTTTGATATTTATATTTATACATGGTTCTTGTGCCTTCTAGCTTTGTTATTGTTGTTGAACCATTTTTCCATTTCATAGTGTTTATGTATCAGACATTTATTCTCTACTTCTACCTTGCTGTTTTTAATTATGTCCTTTTCTATTTAACTTCGATCTATTAATTTGTCAATATTCTGGTCTCTCTCTCTCTCTCTCTCTCCAAAAAAAAGAACAAAGAAAAAAAAAAGAGAAACAAAAACTGGGTATAATTTGTACTTTTTAGTGTAAAGAATATCGTTTGTTTTTTGTTTTTAAGTACATGTTTAACTTTTGAGACATTTCTTCTTAAATTGAATAGCACATTCCATAAATTAAAATGTGCCTTTTGTGAATGAACGAATTATAACTAATTCTCTTTAAATTTCCAAATTACACTGTAATTTCTTATTTGTTTCTCCTAAACTACTTTGGTTCAATTCAAATTATGTACGAGATAGGAAATTTTTAAATTTTAAATCTGGATTACAATGTCAATGGGGATGAGATAGACGGTGGGGTCGGGCGTGTAGAATTTTCGAGTTTGCTTGCCAGATATTATTTTATGATTTCGTTAAAGCAAAGAAAATAAATATTATTGATTGCTTTTTCAATACTCCAAAACGCTGCAAATCAGGAACTTTAATGATGGAAATCTACCACTTAAAAAAAAAATGATTTATAACCAAAAACACTTGCACATTCTGATAACTCTCAAAGCAAACCAAACATTATATCGAAATCATTCTTGTTTTCCACTTTTGGCACGTGGATCCTTTGTACCCGTAAGCCTGTCTCATTCTCTGTCTCATAAGTGAAATTAAGATACATTATCTTAAAATTGTAGTCTTTCAAAATTTAAAATTTTTATGAAAATTTTGATTTTTTATGGTGTAAAAGAAATTTAAATTTCAAGTTAAATGAGTAGAATTTTATTAATATTATCAAAATGTCTAAAATTATGCAAAATTTTATAGAAATTTCAATCAAAATATTCATATTAAATGTTTAACATTTTGGTTAAAAAATATATAATTTTCATTAAATTTTTTAAAATTTTCATGAAAATTTTGGAATATATATGAAATTTATTTAATTTTTAAATTTTTATAAAATAATTCATAAATATTATTGATATTTAATAAAAATTTTTATAAAATTAACTTTATTAATATTTTTTATTTTTAATTATCTTTCAAATATTTAGTGATATAAATAAAAAAAATTAAATTAAATAACTTTATTATTAATAAAGTATATATATATATATATAAATATATATTTAGCTATAGATTTAGTATGAAAATGATCTATTAAAATCTTATAATTACAAATTAATAGATGATTATATAAGAATAAAAAATAATAATCTAAGATAAAATATTATATAAAATTTATATTTGTAGTATTCAAATTAATAACATTAAACAAATAAAAATAAAAAGATGATAGAATATATTATACTATACATCAATAATAATCACATTTAATATGGGATCCATATGATTTGACATATTAACAATTATATAAAAATTTTAAGTAAAAAAAATAATAGGATGAAAAATTATCAAGAGGATATATTTTTTAATATTTATTTATTATATTTTACATCTTAAAATGAGAATAAAAAAGAAATTAATGATTTTCAACTATCCAAGAGTTTTATGTGGTATTGAAATGATATTTATGAAATATAATATAATTATAATAATTGTTTTGTAGATCTTAATTAATAAATAATTTTATCATACATATATTTTTTTTGCATATTTTTGTTAATAATAATTTATTTATTATTATTACCGTTTACTATAAATTAATTGATTAAGAAAAATATTATACTTATTCAATATTTTAGTAATTTTTTATTTAATTAGATAATTATTTGATTAAATAAGCTAATTCAAAAGTTTCAATAAAATTTTTATTTTTCAAAATTAATTTTCATCATTTTTATGAGTTTTTATTGATATTTATTATTTTTCAATATTTTCATAAAAATTTTTATATTTTGAAACGTCGATATTCCAATTTTGAACCCTGATTAATACAAGGAGAAAAATTGAAAATTATGTATATGGAGAAGAATTGTGAACGTAAAAAGAAAAAAATGATGTATATATTATGATAGTATGGAGAAGATAAAATATAATAGTTAATAAATTTTCGGTAGATGAAAAAAATGTTGGTAAGTAAAATAAATGGTTAGAGATGAAAAGTCTGGTAGATATATAGATGAGGTGGGTAAAAAAAAAAGAATGGTGGTAGATGAAAAAAAAATATTGGTTGAATAAAATAAAATAATGTGATTAAACTAAAAATATATTTGCTAATATTATTTTTATCATATGACATTAAAGAGGTAATGTTAAAATTTGATATTAATATTGATATTTATTATTGGAAAAGATTTGCCAATGGTAAAATGTAATTTGTCATTGGAGATAGTAATGTTAAAATTTGACATTAATATTGATATTTACTATTGACAAAGGTATGCCAATGGCAAAATATAATTTGCCATAAATTTTTTTTATTATATTAAAAAAATAGATAGTTATTTAGGGGGAAAAAAAAAATCCTCTTCAATGTATTTGTTTAATTGGAGATGCTGTTAGATTTTGTCTATAGATTTTTTTATCATATCAGAAAAATAAATAGTCATTTAAAAAAAAAAAAAGAAAAACCTCTTCAAAATATTTATTTAAATATCCTGTTAAACTTAAGAAAAAAAAAAAAAAAGACATTGTTAGGGTGAATCTCTACTTTTGGAGTTTGTGGAGTTTTCTAAAATTTTTTTTTTTAAATATCAAATTTTTTTCAAAAACCAAAAAAAGTTAAGAAAATATATGTAATTTTTTTTTTTGGGTACAAAGCTATATGTAAATTAATAATTATAAATATTTCTTTTTGCATATTATCATTAGAAAATAATTTTAAAATTAACTCTACATTTACATTATATAAATTTTAAAAATGTCAGTTTTTAAATCAGTTAGACAGTTATACATATTTACCATTGAAATGCTTTAATTACCGCTGTCTTAATTTATTAATATTATTTTTTCATATAAATCATCATTGTCCCCTTCATTATCACTGCTTTCCGACCTTTTGATTTCTCTGTTAGAATAGCCATGAACATGATCTCTATGGACATGAAAATACCGAATATGAAAGATCAAAATGAAATTATGAAGCAATAGGATGGTTCAGCACCGAAATACCTGGCGCAAAAGGTTGAATGACTTTCATGGATTCTTTCAAAATGCTAGGACACGGCCAATGACCCAGATATGCCGTGTTTTTGTGCATGAATGATGGGGTTTGGGTTGGGGTTTCATCAAAATTTGCCACAATAAGCGGCCCCTTGAAAGGATTTATTTATTTTTAATAGTTGAGTTGATTTGATTTGATTTGTTTTATGGCTAATAAATTGATAATTGGGCTTCTGCCAAAATGCTTATTTGAGTTTTTATGATTTGTTTAGTTTTTTGTTTTTCCTTTCCTTTGGATTTCAGATAGGAATGATTGACTTCCTAAAAAATTTTTGCATTTGAAATACTTGAATGGATGATTGATTTTAACAGTAGAAGAATTGCAAGAAAGGAAGGAACAATCAGATGTGCGATGAGTTTTGCGGTTTCTTGTTTTTTATGGGCCGTTTTCTTTCCAAATAAGATGATTTAATGGGACAAGATTCCGTTAGTAAACCTTAAAAGTTTTTAAAAATTACATGGTTTAATTCATTGAAGGGACAGAGTTTGGAATAGGATTTTTTTTTGGGACAAAAAATCCATCTTCACTGGAGATTATTCGGGACCCTAAATGTATACACCTTTGCTCTTGTATGGAGTATGGACCCCACAATGGCAATGACTTCGTGAGTTAGAGGCATTGAAGTTTTGTCCTCCTTCGTTGGGTTTTATCAATCTCGAAATGGTCTACATAGTAAAGTTTTCAAGGAAGATTTTCTAATTGGATAAGGATGCTTTTTGGGTCCCATGAGATGACTATAGTTTTGACTTCCTGAGTCATGAGTGATAGGTGAAATAATTGTTTTATTATTATTATTATTATTATTGGAGATAAAATCAGGTAGTATTTTCACTATCTATTTTTACATCATTTTTTTATAATTTTTTAACAGGTGTTAAAAATTATAATAAAAATATCAAAATATTCAATCACATTTATCATTTTAATATTATATCAATTAATTTTATCAAATGTTGAAAACTTGTGGAAAGATCATGTAACAATAACCATTAGTGACCATTAATAATTGCTTTTACAAAAGAAGAGTTGAATAAGATGAACCAAAAGATCTTGGCAAGAAATGAAAATTCTTTGCAAGCGAAGCAAAAATATTTTCTTGTCCGGCACTTTCCTTCACCAGAACTAGAAAATCTTAAAATCAAGAAACTGACAAATAGAATTTCTTGTAACTTCATACTGATCATAAACCTGTTTTAGAACAATTACTAAGTATGTGCTTGTTAAATACAATGAACAAATTTGTGCAACATACATGCAGTAAGAGTTCGTCTAGTATTAAGAAACATGTTGGGAAAATGCAAATCCTTAGATGACTTGACTTGCGAATCCTGGCATCATTGCATCTTCATTAGCAATATCTATATTTAACTCAGCTTCTTCGCTTGCCGTGGAGGGGGCCAGGTTATTGTTTGTATTGCCCTCCTTGTGAATCCCATTAATATTTTTGGCTATTCTATTCATTCTAAATTTTTGGGAATATTAACAACAAATCCATTATAATGATTCCAATAATGGAAAATTTTATAGATATCTCCTTAGGTTTGGTAAAACATAAAATATTTTCTCTTTAATTATTTATGATCTTAAATTAGTGTCATTTCTTTAAATAGAAGGTAAAACATCATATATAGTACAAAAACAAAGTTTATATCAAAGTTAGTTATCAATTGATAGTGTGGAATGACTAGAACAAGGGAAATCTCTTCTTAGGTTTTGTAAAACGTCAAACATTTTCTTTTTAGATGTTTTTATGATCCCAAAAGAAACTGTTAAAATGTGAATTTATTATACATATTAAGCATGTTTAAAATTCTCCTTTACAAGTGTCAATTCTTCTTTAAATGGGTGGTGTTGGAATGGTAATGGGATTACTAGTGTCTAAATAGGTGGTATTGTGATGTTAAAGGAATTACTAATGTCAAAATGGATTGTTAGGATGTGAATTTTCTATGTATATTAAGTTTTCTAGATTCTGCTTTACTAATGTCAATTCTTCTTTAAATGGGTGATATTATGACTATAATGGGATTACTACTGTCTAAATGTGTGGTATTCCTTTAGTGGTTTCAAATTTTCTTTTATTTAAATGATGGTATTGTGACGGTAATGAGATTATTGGTATTTAAATGGATGGTATTATTGTGCTAATGGATTACTAGTGTCAATTCTTCTTTAAATGGGTGGTGGTATTATGACGGTAATGGATTTAAATTTAGATTTTTAGATCATAAAGTTTTAATACCATGTTCAATTATCATTTATTTTAAAAATTTAAATTGTTAATATATGAGTTTGTTATATATGTCAAATTTATCTAACAGATTTGAATGGTAAAAAGTCTATTATACCCTCATATTGATTAAAATAAATATTAATTTAATATTTACTCTTTTATCATTGTATGTCAAAAATTATAAAATATATTACGTAGAAGTAACATATAAAAATATTGACCAGAAAATGCAAAGTAATTTAAACTTCAAATATTTATGCAATTCAAGAAATCTTTTTTTCTTTTTTTTTTTGACATTTTTATATCAAATATAAATAAATTTGTCAAATTGATCTTTGACCATTAATTTTAACAAAAGAAATTAACGGTTGAGGGGTGGATGAGAAATTTGAAAATCTCAAAAGGATTAATGATATTTTATGAAACTTGAGGAAGGTCTCTGATATATTCCCTTAAAATGAATTTAATTTGAGGCTGCGAAATGATCAATCCTTGAAACACCATACCTTGACAAATATTCCAGATTTTATGTTCGACAATGCCACTGCTTTTCCATAAGGGTCCTCAGCAGAGAATTGATCAACTCACAAACAAAAGAAACCCAATGATAGAAAAGAATGAAAAAAGAAAAGGAAAGTGAGAAAGAAAGGAGATTACTCTAATATTAGACACCTGCTCGAAGCATTGTTCAGGCGGGTGAAACAAAGGCTTGCAAATGTGACATATTATGTCAAAGTGAAGTTGGCTTAATTATAAACAATTTATACTTATAACTGAGAATTGTATTATATATCATATGTGTGTATATGTATATATATAATATCACGCTTAATTTACATATAATTCTTTAACGTCTTAATTTTTTTTTTTCCCCTTTTCTTGTAATTACTAAAGCAGAAAATTATAATAAATTCACACAACCAGCACAAAATTATTCTTGAATTCACTCCACATACACTTTTTTGTTTAGATAAAGAGAGACAGAGAGACAGAGAGACAGAGAAGAAAAAAGCGAGCGAGACAGGTATGTTTAAAGTGTGGAAATAAGAAAGGGAAAGAAAAAAGAGTCTTTACCAAAAGCCAAAATAAAGTCAACTTTAAACGCGGTGATCGATATTGTATAAGTGAAGAAGAAATTATTGTGGTGGGTATGAAAATGTAGAGAGGATTATCAGATTAATAGGACTAACATTTTCATCCTGAGCTCTGCTTCTTCATTTTGCAGACTAAAAAGCTTAGCTTTGTGCCTTCTTGTTTGTTTAAGCTGATCAAAAATCATGAGCGACCCGAAGTATGGCTATCCTTATTCTGCTCAAGGTTCTGCCTATCCTTACCCTGCTCAAGGTAACTCTTCTTCACTTTTCTCCTTTCTAATTTCTTTTAACATACTTTGTACCTCTCTCTGGATTTCATCTTTGCTAAAGTTTTTTTTTTTTTTTTCCAAATTATTTACCTTGGTTCTTTTTTACTTTATAATTAGGCATAATTTCCTAATATTTTTTTCTTTAATTACTCTGCTTGCTTGTAATTTTCTTTGTTATAAAGGTTTTTTTTCTTTTTTTTTTTTTTTGGGGTTCTTCTCTCTAGTTTGTTGTAATTATATGTTTAAAGTTCTGATAAAAAAAAAAAATTATATGAGTTTGGGGGGTGATTTTTTTTGCTATTTTGGCAGGTTATTATCAAGGTCCTCCAGTAGTGGCTCCTCCACAGTATGCTGCTCCACCGCCGAGAAGAGAACCGGGATTTCTTGAGGGATGGTAAGCTCAGAACCATTCATTTATTATACTGAGAGTGATTTCTTTATTTTTTATTATTATTATTATTATTATTATTTTCTTTCAGCAATTGGCTAATAAAAAAGGAAAAAATAATATACATATAGCATTGTGACATCCTAAGAATGGATTCGAAAATTTTCCAGAAGAATCGATGATCTGAAATTCTTGAAAGGGAATTTTAATTATTTTGAGTGCGGGTAGCCTATATTATCTAAGAAATTTCCAATAATTTGGTTTGGTTGTGATGTGTTTGTTTGTTGTCTCAGCCTAGCGGCCTTGTGTTGCTGTTGCCTTATTGACGAGTGTTGCTGTGACCCCTCCATCCTATTCATCATCTAATAATTCCTGTAAATTTTTCCATTTCTATCTTATTTGGATATTAAATTTCTCCATTTCTATCTTATTTGGATATTTATATTTATACATGGTTCTTGTGCTTTCTAGCTTTGTTATTGTTGTTGAACCATTGTACCATTTCATAGTGTTTTTGTATTAGACTCTTATTCTCTATTCCCATTTTGTTGTTCTTGTGCTCTTTTTAATTTTACCTCCATTAATTTGTCAATATATTCTGGTCTCTCTCTCTTTTGTTTTTTGTTTTTAAGTATAGGTTTAACTTTTGAGATATTCCTTCTTAAATTGAATAGAACCCTCCATAAATTAAAATTTGCCTTTTGTCTATGAACCCTTTCTCCAATGGAACTGGTCGAACTATAATTAAAATCTCTTTAAATTACCAAATTACAATGCAATTTCTTATTTGTATCTTCTAAACTACTGTTGTTCAATTCAAATTATGCACGAGAGGGAAATTTTTCAAATTTTAAATCTACATTACAAGGTCAAATAGCCAATTGGATAGACAATGCGGTTGGGCGTGTAGAATTTTCGAGATTGCTGATAAATATTAATCATTGCCTTTTCAATACTTCAAGACGCTGCAAATCAGGAGGGCGTGTAGAATTTTCGAGCTTGCTGATAAATATTAATGATTGCCTTTTCAGTACTTCAAGACGCTGCAAATCAGGAACTTTAATGATGTAAATCTACCACTTAAAAAAAAAAAAAATGATTTATAACCAAAATACTTGCACATTCTGATAGCTCTAAAAACAAAATAAATATATGCATAATATCGAAATCATTCATCTTTTTTAATTTTGGCCTTTTGGGTTTTATCTATGTTAAAATGTTCAACATAATAAGGAAGACTTCCAAATTGGATAGGAATGGTTTTTGGGTCTCATGATATGACTATGGCTGTGACTTTGTGAGTCGTGAGTGATACGTGAGGAATTATTTTCTTTATTAATTTTCTTATAGTTGCTTCCCAACTGCCATTCTTGCAAGGCCCCACTTGCAAGTTTAATGGTGCTGCTGAAAAAGAAAAAGAAGAGAAAGTAAAATATTTTTCACGTCTAGATGAGAATGACCAGGTAGAGTTAAAATACATTTCAACAATAAATAAGATGAACTGAAAGAAAGACCCAATGGGCAGTCCTCACAGTTTCCCTATCCCACTGCCAAAAAGAAGACAGCAACAATCTAGCTACTCGGACAACTTCTCTCAGGAAATACCATTCTATTAGTTAGGAAGTAAGCCCGGATAGCAAGCTGCCTAAAAGCTTTCAGGCTATAAATGGTATTCTTCTACTGGTAGATGCATACAATGTATATTAAAGAACAAGTTGCTCGGCAGGTATCTTCAAGCCACTCCTCTCCTTTTGCAAGAATTGAAAATTCTTTGCAGGTGAATGATATATATTTTCTTTGTCCCGCATTGTCCTTAGCCAGAACTGGAAAAACTTAAAATTAAAAAAAAACTTGCTGGCAGATAGAATATCTTGCAACTTGACATCGATTAACTTATTTCAGAGCAATAAACAAATATATGCAACATACTTGCAGCAAGAGTTCGTCTAGTACAAGAAACAGATAACTGATATATGTAACATTTTATAGAGCGATTTCATAATTGATCAAGAATATGCCATATAAGAAAACAACACATCAACTGAAACCTGTACACGGTAGGAGCCTGATAGACACTGCATACGAGAAGTATGAGTCTCAACTCTTTTATTAAGATGCATTGTGTTATTTCTTGTGTACATGCATAGACATCAAGCAGCAACTGCCTCATTCATAGGGATGGCTGGTGTTTCCTTCGGTTGTGCATCAGCGCATGACTTATCATCAGATTGAGTAAATTTAGAGCCACAGCCACCACCACATCCTCCACAGCCACTGCTTTTCATATTGTTTCCACAGCCACCACCGCATCCTCCACACCCACCACTTTTGACTATGTTTCCACATCCACCACCGCAGCCACCGCCACATCCCCCACCACAGCCACCACTCCTCACTATGTTTCCACATCCTCCACCGCAACCACTGCCACATCCTCCTCCACAGCCTCCACTGGACGACTTGGCAAATCCTGGCATCATTGCATCTTCTTTAGCAATATCTGTATTTAACTCAGCTTCAATTGCTGCAGAGGGGGCCAGGTTGTTTATATTGCCCTCCTTGTGGATCCCATTGATATTTTTGGCTACTCTATTCATTTCCAAATTTTTGGGATTAACGACAAAACCATCACATCTTTCCTTTTTCAACATATCAGAAGATATAAAAGCCAATATAAGACTGGGGACTAGCATCCATCCTTCCTTAACCTATTTTTTTCCCAAGACAGGAAAAGAAAAATCTTATAAGAGTTAGTTTTTCAAATAAGGTGGAATGATTAGAGTAAAGTTTGAGGTTGCAAAATGAGTCCTTGAAACCCTGTACCTTGACAAAACCAGATTTTAAGTTCAGCAATGCCACTGCTTTTCCATAAGGATCCTCAGCAGAGAATTCAACTGCAGTCAAAAAGTCTTGTTCACTTGAATGTTTCTCGCAATATTTAGGTTCATAGTCCAACTTTCTTCCAGGAAAAAATTTCACCTGTACCAAGATAACTCCAGTGAATATTTTTTCTTGTAATTACTAAAGCAGAAAGTTATAAAAAATTCTCACAACCAGCACAAGATTATTCTTGAATTCACTCCACATACAGTTTTCGGAATGAATTTTAATGTGCATAGTTTTTGCGTTTGTACATGTGTTTCGTGGATTACTATGCAGATGAAGTCAACTGTATGGTTTCCTACCATTTTATTACTGACGAGCTCAAAGATATGGTTGTCTTTACTGGAATTCTTAGAAGATTGAAGGGACCAATGAGAATTCATCAAAGACCAGCCAGTCCCGGTAAACTCTGCAAGAGTACATATCTCACCAGATTCCATGATTCCAATCACCTCCTTCCTGGGACTGCCATTTTCATTCACCTTTGCCCTTTCAGCAGTCCTAAAATGAAATCCAAAGTAGCATAGAGCATTTTAGGGTTTCAGAACACAGTCACAAAAACAGTGAACATGATACATGAAAAGCATCCTCATTCTGAAAATATTTTCATCACCTTCAGATGTATTTAATTTAAATACCCAGATGGATATGGTATTCATACACCACTTTTCCATGTAGGTAATATGGATATGAAAAGTTGATCTTACAGTAGCAATTTTCACCAAATACTGAATTGATCAGGTGAACTATAATACAGCTTTTGGAAAGATATTTCACTGAGTTCTTTATGGTAGTGCTAAGTATTTCCACTTTCCTCATTCTTTAAAGCAATAATTTAAAATGGGAATAGTGATCATATATTTGCTATATTATAAAACTTGAACAATCTATGGAACCTGAAAACTTAAGGTTGTTTGAAAGAGAAATAAGGCTATCAAAATTGTTAGCATCTTTAGATTGATAACTGAATGTTCATCCATATTATATATCTATGATTATGGCTCGTTAGTTTATAATATTTGAGGGGAATAAATTGGAATGTCATGAATTTTAAGACTCCCATTCGAGCCTGTATCCACATGAATCAATAAAATGTAGGACAATGTTCACTTGCCATGGGAATTGGAAATGATGTCTGCTTTAACTGTATGTGTACATATATAAGTGTGAGGTTTCTTATTAAAATCCAACAGTATTCTAGTCAAGATGCAGCAACCTGCAATTACAAATGCACATGCTTGAGATGGAATCTACTGAGAAATCTTAACATTCTTTTCATATATTTTTTTTGATAGGAGAGAGACCTTAACATTTTTAATCAGATAAATATAAGAAATGCATATAATCAAACATGGAAAATGTAAGGATACGAATAAATAAAAATCAGGTAAGGTTAACTTGCTAGCTGGAAAACAGAGAAAAGGATACCTAATTTGGAGACTGATGAGCTTGGTGCCACTTTCATCAATTACATGCATCCTGCTATTGGGATCTTTAATCTTTCCAGGAAGAGGAAAGAAACAAGAACTTTTTGACACTGGTCGAGAATGAACCATGTCAAGCGTGCGTTGTGCTGGGGCTGGAACTGTCAATGAGACAGCAACACGTAGGCCAATGGGTTTTGAGTTCACATTTCCAGAACATGGCACCAAGTCTAACCATCTCTCCATAGATAGTTTCGATACTGGGGCCAACAGATCCTTGAGTGAAAGTGAACTAGTGCCCAATGTTTTGGATGTCCTAGTTAATGGTAGGTTAGAAGGTGAATGAGATATGAGCTCAAAAAGAAGCTCTCCAGTTGGTTCACACTGGAACATAGCAACCTGTTTCTCTTTGGACTCTGATAAAATTGTGAGTTTCCGTTTAGAGTCAAAAAATATATCAGGCTGACTTTTAGTAAATGAGACAAAAAGACTTCCTTTGTGCCCATCTGGTAGGTTCCGAACACCCACAAACTCCAAAAGGACCTGGAAATAGGATTCAAGGTCAATAAAGACAAAAACCATTGGAAAATGGAGCTTGTCAGTAAAAATTTTTGGGTAGTATGTCTATACAACACTTGAAGAAGCAACAAAAGACCAGATGTTACAACTTACAAGCATGCTTTACACCATAACATAAAATTAAAACCAGAATAAATTGTGATCTATCAACAAAATACCTTGTTCCAAAAAGCATGTTCGAGGTTCTAACTAAGAAACTACCCTGGTACTTTATATTCATTCAAGTAGAAATTTCAAGTCCTAGAATCTTATAACAATATGATTATGGGAATTAAAATCCTGTACAAATTTATAATAAAGAAAGCCAAAAATTCTGTAGGGAACCATACCATCATTATCTGACTTAATAAAATTGACTTATGGATGAATGACCTTGAGTACCATGGACACGCTAAGTTTAAGCTCAAAGTAAAAATACCATGCGCCCATCTCCTATATTCTCTTCGAGCTCCAAAGAATATAAAAAAGGAGAAAAGGAAGAAAACGATAAAAAAAAAAAAAAAAAAAAAAATTACCTCCACAAATTTCACCTCTGGAAGCTGCATTTTTTCTAAATATTCATTCGATGTAACTGCCTCCTTGCTGATCATGTTTGGTGACAAAGGAATGTCTGTAACAGGAGATGGAGCACTGCCTTTGTACATTGACCCTGCCCTCCAATATCTTGTACCAAATGTGTCTTCCCACTGCTTGGTAGTACCAGAAAACCCAACATCGAGCTTCATTCCTTTACTTCTGTCTGAGTCCGTGTCATCATGTTCCAAGATTTTACCTATTAGTTTGTTCAGGTCTTTACCATAAGATACAGGATTCAATTGATGAGAATGCCAAATGAGGTCAATGTCATAAGTCGGAACACAAAAGCGATTTAGAGACTTCTCCCTGTTTCTCCTTATCAGATGAAGAAACCCTCTATACCTAGCCACAGCTCCTTCAAGAAAGAGATCATTGTTCATATGGGGTCTAGACACCTGTTGAAGAAACAATTGCACAGTAACAGAAAGAATGAAGTCAAGTAGAGAATAATGAAAAGCTAGAGGAGAAAATCATTGTAATATGCATTTGATGTGTTTTTGAACATGCCTACACACATAATCATGATTCATGAAGCAACAATGATCAAAATGCTAACAAAAGCGTAATTATTAAACAAAACTGTAAGGTATCTACACGATGCTTTTGATCATGTATGCAAAGAATTCGGTTACCAACATAATTTTATCAACTTAAATATCATTTGTGCGACTCATCCCAAGATCACAATTGGCTTTACTACCTTATGAAGCCCTTCCAACACACAAAGAGCAACATTCTAATAACCATTTTCAAACTAAAAGTTTTCAAGTGGCTGGTTCCTTTTTTACATCCCTCTATTTACATGCTAGCATGAGATAACTTTCAAAAAAACCTAAGAGTGTCAAAATATCAAACAACAAGAAGTCACCCAAGCCTTCATGTTTATAATTGATGACATGATGAAATAGGATCTCAACAAAAGAATTTTCGAAAGTATGACAAAATGGTCACAGTTTTAATTACCTGGTAGAAGAAAGGATTCTGTCTTTTAACAGCTGAAACCAGATCATATTTGGTGCAATTCTCAAGTTCAGATATTCTTTCAGAGATATCCTCTGATAATGCCCTCTTTAAGTTTAAGGTGTATGGCTCCTCAGGATACAAACTATTCCAAATTTCTTCAGTTTTCCTTCCACAACCCCCTTGAACAGAGGAAATCACGTTACTATTATCAAGGACCCTCCCATAAAATTGCTCACAATCAGACTTATAACGAACCTGGACAACATTAACCACCATAATAATGAAAAGCTTAGGAAACTACTCAAAAAGCATTGAAAGAAAGTAAATGAGAGTTGTTAAGTCCAGAAAAGCATACTGGATTGAGCCTGTGACAATGCCAAATCCATTCACAATCAAGAGGAGCAACAAGAGGTCCTTCAAAAATCAATTTCTCAGAGTGTTTGGCAAGCAAAGGAAGCCAACAAGCATTATACCTGAAAATGAAGCCATTAAAAGCTCTGTTTCACAAACTTTACAAACCAGATTTTGTTAACGAAATCGAACGAGATCAGTTTCTTTTTCCATGAATTACAAAAAAAAGTTGTTGTATTAACCATTTAATCGAACTCTTTCAAGCTCCAACCTAATAATCCTAATTCACATTAATAAATATATGAAAGTAAAAGAGAAAGTGAAAGAGTTGTGAACCTATAGATAGCTCGGAGTAGGACAGGGCCATCATAGAGGTAGCGATTTCTATCAACAGCAGTGAGAAACTGAAGCTGGCGTTTGGCTACACCAACAAGCTCCACGCTTATTCCAATCTTCTGCGCTTCGATCCATTCCATCTCCTGCTCTATCTCCATCTTCACCTCTCAATTCAAAAACCAGTAATCGCGATAAAGAAAGATAAAAAAAAAAAAGAAAAAAAAAGGCTAAATTTAGTAGCGAAAATAAAATCAGATTGAATCAGAATTCTAATCGAAGAAGGAGATGAACAAGAAAATGAAAATCAATGACAAGTCAAAACACGCACATTTTTGGTGCTTATATAGTTTGTTTTGAAGCTTCCGTTTCTTCCTGACTTTGTAACTTCCTGGTCAGATATTAAATAGCACACCCACGATACTTCCTTCGTATATTCTTGTCTAATGACCACACTACCCTTTTATTATTCAGATAATTATAATCCTACCACAACACGGTTTATTATTATTATTATAATTATTGAGCTATATTCTTTTTTATCCCAAAAAAAAAAAAAAAAAAACAGAAAGAAAGATGGAGTAATTTTCAAGGGGAAGTTCCTTTCTTATTTTTATATTGTTTTTCGAAGTTAAAAAAAATTTCAAAAGTGGAAATAATATTACCTGTATTCAAACTCCAATATTTTTCAAAAGAAAATTCAGTGTGTTTAAAATTTAGATGTTTACGTGTATATATATATATATATATATATATATATATATGTATTTGACAAAATATAATTTTGTAAAGTTTTCACTAATCAACAAAATATCTCATTCATCCACTAATAATAATAATAATAAAACCCATTAAATATTGAGATTGACTTGTAGCCATTAGATCATCCTTCAATTGATCAATGTAATTTGATTAGCATGGTAGATGGAAAATGTCTTGAAACTAAGGGTAGGAAGAAAATCACAAACCAAGTTAGCGTCACATGAATTATCATTTGCAATAATGGACCACAACATGTTATTATAATAATAACATTTTTGTGGTCTTTCAACGAATGAAAAGAACGCAACAAAAGAAAACTTATATAAAAAAAAAAAAAAAAGAACACAACAAAATAAAAACGTAAGCATGGTTTATCCAAATATGCAATGCAGTACCAAATAATTGCATCACACATTCATTGGCAGTACAACTACTCTCAACTATGCAGTACAACATGAGTATTACATGCTGATCAACGACTTCAGCTTTTTATTCACCACAAAAAAAAATAAAAATAAAAATTTTAAAAAATGATCTCCAACTTCTTCTCACTTTGATTTAATCAGACAAACTATTATCAGTTTAATTTGTTTTTTTTATTTTTCTAATATATATTTATATAGAATGATAAGACCTAGTTATTTTAGTAAAATAAAATATGTATTCAATTTAGAATTTGATGGATTTAAAATAAATTAAATATTTTAAAATATTTAATAGATTCTTATAAAATTTTAAAATTTTATAAATTTTATAAGAATCTAACGAAATTTTTAAAATTAAATTTAAATTTTATATTAATAATTTTTTTTTCACAATTTTACTTTTAAAATCCTTTTCAATCTATTAAAATTCGTTATTTTTTTAAAATATTTTAAAATCAATAATTTTTTTAAATACCTACAACTTTTTAAAAAAATTTATGAAATTCTAATTGAATACATTTTATTAAATTTGTATTAATTTTTTTAAAATTTAAATCGAACACCTTTAAATTTCTAAATATTTTTAAAATTTTTTAAATTCTAAATTTGAATCCACCTTTTTAGTCTCCATTATTTATTTGAAATTAATTATTAATTTTACCGAATTAATTATTAATTTTACCGAAAGCATAGCATGTATCCTCTTCGCAATTAAGCTATTTTAAGCACCGTTCAGACACAGTACCAGCAAAACTTGCAAGATACAAAAATTTCCGTCTTAAATATGAAATGATATATAAACTTGCAACAAAGTTTACAAAATGCAATAACTTGAGTTGATATAATTTACCCTTTTACCTTATTAAGCAGAAAAAAATAGCTAAATATTTGTATGTTATAATATGACAATCATCAAAAGTCAACCATTTGTAACTGGCTCAGACAGTACCAAAGCAAAATCCAAGCATGGTGGTTGAAATATCATGTGTTCTAAGAAGCCTCGAGTATATAACATAATGAAAGAAGGTTGGGATTTCTCTTTAAAATGTCTCTTCTGCTTTTTTCTCTGATCCAGAGCAGTGTCAACTAAAGCAGCAGCAGATTGATGGTGCTTTCATTTGTGGAATTCACAGTTCAAAGCTCAAAGCTTCACCTAAACTTGTGGAGATTTTAGTGACATTAATGGGCAGGAAGTCAAATATATGAACCTTTAGGATCTTCTTCTGTTTGAGACTTTTGGGGCTTTCGTTGATCTAAATATTCCTCTTCAATAGTTTCCTTGAGGATGAACAATCTTTGTATAACTACAGGCTCAATCATTTCCCTGGCTTCCCTAATATCAGTGTCTTCCTTGTTGAGATGGTATGCATCAAGCATGATCTTAATCCACTTGTGTAGCTCTTTAGGAGTACTGCTTAGCCATATAAAGAGTAGAAAACAAAATATTTCAAATACCGATTGCTATTATTGAGAAATAAGTTCAAAAAACTGAAGAAGCAATCACTCTTACGTATATAAGCCATTGGGATCCTTGGCTTCATGTTCGTTCCCTGGGGAGAAAGCTGTTGCTAATGCTGAGAACCGCTCTTCAGGATCTGTGATGTTCAGTAAATGCTTGAGTAGCTTTACTTCTTTTGGTGAAATGCTCCTAAGACTGCTCTTTGTGGTCGTGTACAAACGATACATTATGTCCTTTACCTGCAGTTAGATGAGTAATTTTGAGGAGACAGAAAAAGCTAGAATTGTCGCTGCGGAATGGGAAAGCATAAATAATTAACAATATGGCTATAAAGAAAAGAAAAATAGTTTTATAAGTTGCTGCTCAAATGCTGACACCGCGAAGGGACATGATGCAATATTTTAAAAACTGAAAGATTGTAATATTATTTGATAGTGTGCTAAGGATATAGAAATAAACCAACTCATGCTTGATCCTTTTAACCCTCCAAAATATCATGGTTAAATAACCCGTGGCTGTGCTACAGTTGAAAACTTGAGCAGACATCAAGACAACATATTTTAAAATCATCACAGAATATGACTCTGAATGTTGGATGAAAACACAAAATTGGAAATCCTTGAGATCCCAATGAAAAGAAGTACAATATTAAAATGTACTTGCCGTAAAATTTGTTGATGTCTATTGTGATGCATTGACAGGTCACCAAAAAGAAATCATGACTACATTTGTGTGGAATACAAGGTGGTATAATACCTCGTTCTTCATAGTCGTAGACTGCTTTGCTGAAGCCCAAGCACTGTTTATCAACAAGACCAATGAAGAATCTAGTTCCTTTGCTTTGGCAAGGCTTTTGATCTTCTCACAGGCCACATCCATTGATGGAGAGTTAAGGATATCATCAAATTTGGCCTGAGCAGCATTGAATGTTTCCACAGTCTCCAACGTGTTATCATAAGCACTGACGGCAGACAGGCATCTGGCCCCAAGCCGAGCGATTGCTGGTAAAAAAGTTGAGCCAGTTATATAAAAAAGAGACTTCTAAATGGCCAACATATCGATTTATTATTCCTTTTATGAAATTTATGGGCTTGAACATTATCCAGTCAGAAATCCAACTGGAAGTGAAATCATTATAAAAATATCTCTCCTTTATTCAAATCAAGTTTCATTATGAAATTATAACCAGACATCTTGTTAGAAACAGTAGAAACATTCTGACAAGTTATACATTTAAAACCAACTCAAGCAACTATTCATAGCATAAATTTAATCAAAAGAACAGATGCTGAATATGATCTTGTAATTACCATCACGATCCTCCAAACTGTCAAACGTTTCTGCGAGTAGGGTGAGGTGGCGAAAAAATTCCCCTGTGAAGTCTTCACGACGTCGTGCAACTACAGCATTAATGTCGGTAGGGCTGTCTTGTATCTCCTTAAGAAGTTCACTGTGTCTTTCCATTTCATCATCAATCTGCAATGCTCACTCCTGATCAAACATAACCAGGAAAAATCTCTAAACTCAAACTAGCATCTGAAAACACAGTTATCTATTCACTGCTTTGTTGTCATATTATTCATTGAATTTAAAAGCAGAATTATATCATAGTGATTGTAAATTGGAAAACACGATGTTTATTATTGACTTGAGAGCACCTTTTCAAACTCAAAATATGTTTGATTCACAGTTCTATATTTAAAGAAAATAGACAAATAAATAAATAAATATAAATAAAGAAAAAAAAAAAAAAAAAAAAAAGAGATGGGGAAAAAAATTGTAGTACCCGAATATTTTTTGTCAAAATTTTTTGGAAACTTTAGTTTGAAATGCTGTTTGATTGCAAGTGTAATGCCGAAATATTTAGTATGAAAAAATTTTAAAAATAAAAATAAAAAAATAAAAAACTTTTTTGGTTGAATTATTTTAGTTAAAAGGGTTACATACATTCGAAATAAACAACCAAACTTATAAAGCTTCTTTCACCCAAATCTGATAATAAAATTTACTTCAAAGTGAGAAATATTCCTGAATTCTCCATAAATCAAAGTAATAAAAGATACAATATTCAAAATATTTGTGTTCTCTTTTCTTGCCTTAATTATTTCAGCAACCAAACATAAAAAGTGAAAACGAATATATAAGATCCAAAAGAAGATAAAAAAGAAACTATACCTTCTTCACCTTTCTCCCCAAGGAAATCAATTTTTGTTTCATAGTAGCTTCAGTCTCACTATCAGCACGCCTTCTGCAGCGATTATAGAAGCTCTCCCTATACTTTTGCCACTCTTCCCTGAACACCAAAAACTTTCTCCATTCCCTCGACTTGGGCTTCTCATTCAAAAACACATCAATCATTTTATCACAAAACTGAGTGATGGTGTAGCCCTCTGCAACTTCCACCTCCACTTGTTCTTCTTCCACTTGAGCAGTGGCTAAGTTACTTGCTTCGGGTCCTGAACATAAAACATTCTATCTTAATATTCCAAAAAGACCCAAAAGAAAACGATTAGAGAACAGAGGGAAAACAATATCAAGATCCCACCTTTAAAAGACAACAAAAATCTCCCTAATATTCTTGTTCGGTTGCTAAGGAGACCTTTCATGTAAAAAATAAAATGTTCAGCCTTGAGAAAACCCAGCTCAAATAACCCAGTTGTATTTTTTATACACTCCCTACTTCCAAAAACATTTCCCACCATTTTTGAGCAACCAAAGAACACATTCAAAATATAAAAATCAACAATTTTACAAAAAAGGAAAAAAAAAAAAATTCTAAAAACACAAAGTTTGCAAGAACCAAAAAGAATGATAAGGAAGCGAAGCAAATAAAATCACAAAAATTGGAAGTGAATAGCAACTTACTGGTTAAGGTGCTGGAGTGGGCATTACAGACTTTGAAGAAAGGACTTATCCTTCTACCTTTTCGCTTGGAATTAAGACTTTGTTTGGAAGGAGGTAAAAGAGAGGTGGAGGATATGGGGGGAATTCTAAGGAAAAGATTATCGACGAAGGGGAAGAAAGTGATGGTGTTGAAGAGGGAAGGTTTAGTTATGGAGCTTGATAACTTCAAACCCAAGAAATTGTTCATGGTTGTGTTGGCTATGCTCGGCGGAACGGCGAAGAACAATCAGAGTTAGCACCACCCGAAGTCGCTGAGCCTCAGGGGCTGGTAACTAGTATGCCATGATTCTACTTCCAAAAGAGGATAAAGTGTTTTCTGAAAAAGAATGGTATACGACATCGTTTTTAAGGGCCGGCTTCCCACCAAAACGAAGCGTTTTCCTCAATTTAGCCTTTTTTTTTTTTTTTTTTTCCAAATAATTTTATTTATTTCATATCCTATATATCCTGGTTTATTTTTTATTTTTTATGATTTATGATTTACCCTATATATCTTGGTTGTGATAAGCCATTTGAGTTCTGTTATGAAATAATTTTTTTTGTGCTGATTTTTTTGTTTTTTTTTTGGACAAAGTTGACAAATTTTTCTAGTGTTACAATTAGGTAAATTCACTTGTTCATTATTATTAATATTATTATTTTTTGGGTAAAACATCAAAATGTATTTTACATACGCTTAAAAGCATAGCCCTTTTAATTTTATTTCCACCCCCCCCCAAAAAAAAAAAAAAGGAAAAACAGAACCTTCCATCGAAAGATATGAATTTCACCAACACATATGTTATCTCTTTGAAATCAATTTAAGACTTTCTCGCCAAAGCTGTCTCTGCTGCAAAATGTTTTAAATTTTTTTGGTCCCTCATGAACAAACCATAGAAATTTAAAGCATACAAAATTTAGCATTAAGCCTAAGTTGTGAACAAACACTGAAAGTATTTATTAAGTTTGGTCATTTAAAGACAAACCCAGATAGCTAAGATCATTGTCTGTAATATTTTTTTCTTTTGGTTGCTGGAACAATCTGTTGTAATATATTACAATATATACCATCATAATTCCGATCAAGATTTTTGTTTACTATCCCAAAGTGTGTAATTATATAAGAACAAAGAAAAATCTTAAAGTGGTACTAGCCATTGTTATTTTCAAACCGATCCTGCCAATTCAGCTTTTAAGTGAATAAAAAATACAACCTCAATAAAATCCAACACGTACGGTACACACATGGCATTCACTAGCTTGCATTTCACAAAAACTTTCTATTATAACATCTTTTATAATATCCAAAGAAAACCCAGATCTAATTAATGCCAGGCAATTCATATCCAATTCCGGTGCTAAAAGTCACAAACTAAAGCCAAAAAGATGACAAAAACTAGAAGATGTATTTCTTTTTCTTTTCGATCGAAACGAATAAGGAAACGGATTCTTCAATGAAGACATAATGTTACAAGCTTTGGAACCACCTCCTTTTCCTTTTCCTTTCATCAAAACCCAGCTGTATATGGTCCTTTTTAATACCTCTTTTCCCCCAACTCCCAACTTTGGGAGACCCCCCAAAAAAAGAAAAAAAAAGAAAAAAAAATCGAAAATAACATAGAAACTCCCAACCAATCTTTCTTTCTCTCTCTATGCCATATATATAAGCTTTCTGTAAGAATATCACTATCTGACTAATACCTATGGCTCGAATGAATGTTGATCATCGCCCTGAAACGGTGATTGATATTGGGAAGGTCAACAACTTCACTGGTGGGTTGGAGTTTTCTAATCTTACTTACACGGTAATAAAGAAGCAAAAGCAGGATGGGAAATGGTTAAACCAGCAGGTCAACCTGTTGAACAGGATCACTGGTTATGCACCGAAAGGTTGCATAACGGCGGTGATGGGTCCAAGTGGGGCCGGGAAGTCAACGTTCTTGGATGCGTTGGCTGGGCGGATTGCGAGTGGAAGCCTCCTTGGGAAAGTGTCGTTGGATGGCATGACGGTGAGCCCTAGCTTGATCAAAAGGACTTCGGCTTATATAATGCAGGAGGATAGGCTTTTCCCTATGCTTACTGTGTATGAGACTTTGATGATTGCTGCCGATTTTCGACTCGGCCAGATTTCAATGGTTGACAAGAAGACCAGGGTTGAAAAGCTGATTGGGCAGCTTGGATTATCTGTAAGTAATCATTTTATGAAAAAAATACTATTTAACATCACTAGTAAGTTTCATATGCCATCTCACGTATTATTGATATATATATTCATATTATATGTATTTTGAATTTTTATTGATTTTCAGTATTTTGACTTATTATGTAGCTTACTTACATTAGGGAGGGATAAAAACCTAGGTATGTAATTGTTATTTATTTTTAATGATCAATTGGGAGAAATTTTCATAAAACTTTGGACATAAAAATATATATTTGCATCTTCAATTGATCAATATACACACACACACACACACACACACACATATATATATATATATATAAATATGTATATATAACAACTTAATTTAGTTCTTGTTAAGATTTCTCTAACAAGTAGCTAATTGATTAAAAATATTTTGTTTAGCGGCCTATATTTTCATCAATTTAATTACAAATTGATTAACCTCCAATAATCACTAATCCATGATATACTTATATTTTTTGGTGTGTGTTTTATAGACAGCTAGAAACACATACATAGGTGATGAAGGGACAAGAGGAGTGTCGGGAGGAGAGCGTAGGAGAGTTTCCATCGGGGTGGACATTATTCATGGACCATCACTCCTTTTCCTAGACGAGCCCACTTCGGGTTTAGACTCGACTAGTGCTCACAACGTCATCGAAAAGGTTCACCAAATAGCTCGAGCAGGAAGCACAGTCGTTCTCACCATCCACCAACCTTCTTCCCGAATCCTACTTCTCCTCGACCACCTCATCCTCCTGGCTCGTGGTCAGCTCATGTATCAGGGCTCACCGAAAGATGTCAGCCTCCATCTTCGCCGAATGGGTCACACCAAGATACCCAAAGAAGAGAACACCATCGAATACCTCATCGATATTATTAAGCAATATGATCAGTCCGAGCATGGAGTCGAAGCCTTGGCTGAATTTGCACTTACAGGCGTCAAACCCCCTCCGTTATCGTATAACGGAGACAAGTCGGTTTCGACTGTGGCTTCGGCGACGATGACTCCGGCTCGGAATAAGTTGGATGACTCTGTGGATAAGAAGGGAATTATTAGGAGCGGTGGAAACAGAACACCTTTGCGTGGGAGTGAAAATTCTATCAGTGATTTTGATCATAGTTTGAGAAGCCCTTATAACAATAATAATTCCAGATCATGGACTGCTAGTCCCAGTGGTGGGGTTTCACACTTGTTGAAGTTTACAACTTCTCGGCAACGTCCTGATCAGAGAATGCAAAATCCCATCAGGTACAGAAAGAAAGAGTATAAATATTGGACTTCCATGCATGATCTAAGATTATTATTATCTTCTACCATTATTTTTCTTATTTTCATCTTATTTGATTATATATTATTTTTTTATATTAAAATTCTAATATAATTTTTTAGGATGACCAATTAAATTGTTAAATTGATGAAATGGATAACTGTAATGGTTAAATATTTTTATCTGCCTTTATGAAAATAGAATTTAAGTCATACAGAATAAAAAAAAATTTTAATTAGTTTGTAAATTAGATAATTTGTTAAAAAAATTAAATTGTTAAATTATATATGAATACAAATAATAATTTTTTTTATTTGATAAAATACCATATCATTTAAAACTATTAACAAAAAAGAAAAGTTAAATGAAATAATTGTTATTTGAATTAATATTTTTTATTAAAAGAATAAGTTAAATGAAATAACTGTTATTTGAATTAATATTTTTTATTTCTTTGTTCATGTTTTTAAAACAATGTTAGTGGTCGAAGGACAGGAACAAAGGGTACAAGAAACAGAAGATTTCCACTATCATCTCCATCCATTTATGTTAAAGATATTGATTATGTTTTTGGATTGTCGTTGTTTTTCTGTGCGTGCAGTCCATCTCCTGGATACTATAGCTACTCGAGTGAGATCCTTCCAGGCACACCAACACCTCATAGCAGTGACTACACCGTCAACGAAAACGATTATCTGACACCAGAACATGAATCTGAAAACCACCACATGGCATACAAACACCTCGGTCCAAAATTTGCCAATTCATTCTTCCCAGAGATTTGGATTCTCATGAGGAGGAACTTCAAGAACATCCGGAGAACACCAGAGCTTTTCCTCTCGAGGCTCGTCGTCCTCACATTCATGGGCTTCATGATGGCGACAATGTTCTTGAAACCCCCAGCAACTCTCCAAGGGATCACAAACCGCCTCAGCTTCTTCATCTTCACAGTCTGCGTCTTCTTCTTCTCTTCCAACGACGCCGTCCCGGCCTTCATCCAAGAGCGCTTCATCTTCATCCGCGAGACCTCGCACAACGCTTACAGAGCTTCGACTTACACCATCGCCGGACTGATAACCTACCTTCCATTTCTTGCGCTGCAAGCAGCCGTGTATGCAGGCATTGTTTGGTTCGCTTTGAAGCTTCGTGGGCAGTTTTTGTACTTCTATATCGTCCTTTACGTTTCGCTTCTTTCGACGAACTCTTTCGTGGTGTTCGTGAGCTCGGTGGTGCCTAATTACATCCTCGGTTACGCGGCGGTGATCGCTTTCACCGCCTTGTTCTTCCTCTTCTGCGGATACTTCTTGAACAGCAATGACACTCCTTCATATTGGAGTTGGATGAACAAGATTTCGACCATGACATATCCATATGAAGGGCTTTTGATCAATCAGTATCAAACTACGGATGTTTTTGGACAAGATTCGTATGGAAAGAATGTGACTGGGATTGATATATTGAAAAGTCTTGGTGTTTATGATGAAGATGAATCGAAGAAGTGGGAAAAGGTAGTAATAATGTTGGGTTGGGCTGTTTTTTATAGGATTTTGTTTTACATTGTTATTCGTTTCGCGTCTAAGAACAAGAGGACGTAGAAGATTAACTCATAAAAAAGGAGTAAGAAAGAAAGAGATCTAGAAAGATGCTTCTTCTTGATTCATGTTTAATTGAATTTGATTTGCAAAGCTATACTGCACATTAATATTGTTTTTATCATATGAAGATTGGCCTGTTTTTATATAATAATGTTTTCAGCTTATTGATTATATTGGTACTAATTAATTTATTATATATGTAGATTTAATCATAAGATTTGTTGAGATTGGTTAGGGAAAATTGTTAATTAAAAGAATTAAAAAAACGAAAAAGAAAAAGAAATCAAAGTTTAATATATTGTTTGCTATGAACTATATTGTCATTAATTGAGAGATGTGAATAAATTCATAAGTATAGGTGTCCTTTGGGGACGACGTAAATTTAATTTTATCATCTGATAGGGTTCTGAATTGAAACTTTAACTATGTTTTTTAATAATTAATACCAATTTAATTTATTTACCGAATTCAATTTTTCCCGTACTTGTAGGGACAATCCAATATTAACTTTCCTCGATCACACAAAATCACTCCGAATTGGAAGAACAATTTTCACTGCAAGCTATTAATATATTTCATTAACAAAAACTAATATATCTATATATATTAGTAATATAATAATAACATCGTAACATGTATTTCAATGATCCTAGATTAAGGTTGTCAAATTTGATCTGTTAAGTTATCAAATTCTGATAATAGATCTAAATGCAATTTAGGAAGAAATGGAAGGCGAGAGAACAATTTATATATATTATAATTATAATATTTTGATTTTATAAAATTAAAATATAGTATAAAATTTTAATTAAAATAAAAATGATCTAATTTTTTTGATTAATTTGAATCATACTTTAATTTTATAAAATTAGAATATCTTATCTGCTTCAAAATTATATGCTCGATTTGAAATGATATCTTACCTTCTAGCTAAGTACTGAAATTCCAACATGTGCTACTGACATTAATTTTAATTTTTTTTTTTTGGCTAAAAAGGGACATTAATTTTCATTTTGATTAATGTTAATTAGACCTAATCGATTAGTTTGATTTTATATACGTCATCCATGATTTCATTACAAATATCTGTGCCCCAACGAAAAAGTGTAAATTAAATAAAAAAAAACTAAAGGACAAAACGAAGATAAATAAGTAGTAATTAAAATAAAGGGAAAAATAAGTGAAAATTCTTAAATTATATGCATAATTAAATATTGGGTTAGAAACTGACAAGGTTTAGTACTCGGAATATACCGATGATCTGTTGGAAACATCGATGCATAGTTTGTTGGCCACCGGTCCAACCAACATTTATTAGTATAAAATGTTTGACCCATTAAGTACGTATTGTATGCCTTGAGAGAATGTCATATATGCTATGCCTTATAATTAATTTAAAGGTATTATAATCATAGGTCATGGGCGGCTCTAGCCCAAGGCTATACCCTTAATTGACTCTGTTTATTGGCATTGGTGATCTACTGTACATGCCATGCCTACAGCATTTTTTTCTTTTTTTGGTTTTCATTTAAACAATTATGGATTAATTATTCATATCACTCTTGAAAAATGTTATTATCCATAAAGAATAAGTATTTTTGTAATATAGTTCTACAAAATGGTTAAAAGAAATATTTATAACGGACCACTAACAAAATTAATGTTTTTCTCAAACAACAATTTTAAGTTGGAATCCTCATACGTTTATATATTGAAAAAAAAAATGAAATAAACTTTTAGTAAATTATTACAAGAGTCTTGTATTAGCATGTTATTGCCTTTAAAATTTGTTGAACTAAGTCATTTTAACCAACCAAAGCAATGATCAAAAGGGCCCCAAAAAAAAAATATTTTAAAGCAAGGAAATTAAAAAAAAAGGAAACAATCTGAAAATGATTAATTGATACAAATAAAATAATTAGAATAATTGAACATTAAATTCCAATTACATGAGCTACATATGTAATTAAAAAGAGAAGAAAAGAAGCACCAACCATTGTCTTAATCTTCAGCTTTATCCCATTGGAAATTTGAATGCCCTTCAGAAGGGCATCTATATTATTGGTTCGATGAGTTGACCCTGATGTTCTTAATTATTCCAAAACCCAGGCGACCACGTGAGGGTACTACAGTAAATTACTATAGTCGCTTGCCTGCGGATTTATACCTCATTAACAAATCAAACTGAATGTATATGAAACTGATTATGAAAATTATACAGATTATGAATATTGTTTTTTATTATTCTTTTTTAATAAATTTTTTATTATATATACACATATATAATACAAACACAATTAGACATTAAAAGGTAAAAAAAAAAAAAAAAAAAAAAAACCGAACCAATATAAAAATGTTTGAAAAGTATATTTATTTGAGTGATTAATTTTCCTATTTTGAAAAACTTCTCGTAGATTAATAACTTTAAATTGTTTGGAGTTTTTCTGTTGTTGTTGTTTTTTTTAATTATTTTTGAGGATGCAGAATATTTGGATAGTTTTTCTTAGAAAACACAATTTCTTTTATCATTTGGACAATAATTAATTGTTAATTTGGAGATACAATGGGACAAAAAATAGATTTTCTTTTTCTTTTTTTTTTTTTTTTGGGAAAACAACAAACATTAAATAGAGTTTGATATAGTTTAACACATTTTCGTTGATTGAGGGTGGATATGATAATTGAGAGGATGTTTTCAAAATATAATGCGTTTAATGTGAATTTAGAAGAAAGAATCCCTGCAGTGTGACATATTAAGGACTATAAAGTTCAAGCAAATCTTATTAAATACAACACCATACATTTTACATTTGATTATTTGATAGTTTTGACATTGTCTTTGAGAAAATAAATTTCTATATATTAATTGATTATTTAGTGTATGTTTGAAATAATTCGTAAGAGCATGATTACCACAAAAGCTCAGCCCCTTCTTTAATTCCCTACCTTCTCTCTTTTTTCCTTTCCTCGGTTTGTGTTTGCTTATTAGAATTTATTGTGAGAAAGACTGGGTATTCACATTTTAATGCCTCCATGAATTTTTATTTTTTATTTTCTTTCAAATTTTTGTTTATGGTACTCGAAGTCTTGGTTTTTATTTAATTTGAGGGTTGACTCAACCTCTAATTTATTGGTGTAATTCTACATTAATTTTAATTAATGACAATCTTATAATTGAAAAAATTCGTCGGCAGCAAACTCTCTCTGTGAAAAAAACCCTTTTTGCTAATATAGTTTAAAAAGAAAGCATTTTGATTTAGGATATTTCTTAAATCTCTTTAGTTGTCCAGGGATTAAAATTTATCAATTTAATTAATTAACTACTTACACCACATATCTCAAGTATAAAATGATTTTTTTGGGGCTAATCCTATTAAATATTGTAAAATCCATTTCGAGCTGGATCCTAATTCATTATTTTATACAAAATAGAAAGAAATTATAAAAGTTATATTGTTAACAAGAGTCAAAAGTATAAAATAAGCTTATAAAAGGTATACAATTGTTTCTGAAAAATGAAAATAAAAAACCAAACCTAATTTCCATGATGTTGCATCCAAGGTAACAAACAAGGAGAGAGACGAAAATAGACCAAGATGAAGGGTTGCTCGCCCTATTATTTAACGATCTTTTTAACTAAAATACAGATAATCAAAAAGCCACTACCAAAACAAAAAACAATAATAGTCATTTTATATCAATTTCTTCCTTAAAAAAATATAAATATATTTCTAATTAACTTTTTCATTATTATAATTCAACTGGTACCTAATCTTCCTTCATATGCTTATGCATGTAACAGTATTCAACACATTAGAAGTCAAACTCCATTTTATCAAAATTTCTTCAATCTCTTAACCTTCAAACCCTTTTCATAATTATTTGATTCTCTGAGAGGCTCCAAGAGATCAATCTAAGAAGATGCTTTTACAAGTTTTCTGCTAAACAAGGTCCCTTGTATTTCCATCCAACGTGCCGGAAAAATGGAAAATCAAGAAAGATCTTCAGGTTAAGTTGAATGGAAATTACAACCTTTTTAAGCATAAAAAAATAAAATGGGGTTGATGGAATTCAGAAGATTTGGATTGGTTGTTGGTGATCAGAGATAGAAATTATTGGTCTCCTATTATGAGTTTGATAACCCAATGGGGAAACTTCCTAAGTTAAGCCGATGATGGAGGTTTTGGACAGATGGGTTTCAAGAGCAGCTGAATGTTTTATCTTTTGCCTTTTCATACTCTTTCAATCAACTTTTGCACAAGAAGGTAAGTATGCTATAGAATTTTATTAGATCACAATCTTAAAATATTGTTCATAAATAATACTTGGAGATATATATAGAGAAATATAAATTAATTGACTACGCACAAAGATTATTTTCTCTTGTAAATTATGTTCTAGGACTGGTATTAGCTTTATTGAAATTGATTTCAGTCAGCTAGGATTTGAAAACTTAAGATTTTAGGTGGAAAGAGAACCATCAATATTTGTAATATATGTAGGAAAAAGAATAGTACTCTTTTATATGACATGCACAAACAACAAAACCTTACTCTAGAACTTTAAATAAAATATACATTCAAACTGATAATTACCCATATGGGATTTCATCAAAAACATTGAAAAAATATTCGATCTACTAGAGGATTTATGTTTCCTGACACAAAAATGGTCACAGGATAGCCTAGATTTATTAATTTAAGCCATATTATAATTCAGATTTTTGAAGTATGAAAATTCTCAAACGTAGGCTAATTAATTTATTGCAAATGATGTTTAACCCCTAAAATGGAAAAAAAAAAATAAAACTTTGAAAATGCAGGATTTCTGAGCATAGCATGCTGCGCAGGAGGTAATTATACAGAGCAGGTTACAAATATAACTTGGGTATCGGACTCCCAAAGGTTCCCTGATACAATAAGTTATTGCCAGAAGATAAGCAAACCTGTTGTGAACCAAACTGGCTATAATGTATCTCGGATATTCAACATACCGAAAGGGAAAATATGTTACAGCTTGCCTACAACAAAGGGTGAAGATTATCTTATAAGGGGTACATTTTTGACCGGTCTCACCGGATCTTCCTTTTGGGTTTCGGTCGGTGTTAATGAAATTGGTCTAGTGAGTTCTTCTCAGGATTTGGAGATTGAGGGGATTCTTAGAGCAACCAAGAACTATACAGATTTCTGCTTGGTGGAGAAAGAGGGAGCTCCTTATATTTCAAAGCTTGCTCTGAGACCTCTGTGGGATTTGGAGTATTTACAGGAGTTTCCTAACAGTGTTCTCAGATTGGTCAAAAGGATTAATTTGGGTGGGAGTGGAGCAGATATCAGGTATGTTAATTTTCTTTGCTTCTTGAGATTCTCTTAAATAAAAATTGGCTAAAATGACTTCAAATTCAAATTTATTTTTGTAAATATATATATATATATATAGTAGTGAACTTACATGCTTATCCTATGGTAGGATCTCACATTCATTGATTATTTAATCATCAAAGGATAAAAGATGTGTATTACAAAATAAGTATGCAAGTTTGTTATATCAAAATTATATATATATATATATATATATATAGATATAAATTTTTTTTAAGCAAAATTATATATATATATATATACATATATATGTATTAATTTTCTCATTGGCTTTGGGAGTAAGAAGACATGAATGCAGATATGCTTTGATCTTAAGAAGACTTGAATGCATATATATACTTTGATCTTTTTTTTAGTTAGACTTAGATGGCATATTTGGTGAAGCTTATGATAACTTAGATGGCATATTTGGTGAAGCTTATGATAACTCTATAATGAAATTTTTTTATGATCCTAAGTACAAATCACAAAGAAAAATTCTGTTCAGTCCGTGATTAAAGATCTTTTAGTTAGAAGTTTTTTAGTTACAAGTAAATAGATTTTCTCTACTAAAAATGATACTTTAATCGCAAATTAACTTTATAAACAATGAGATGAGACATTTGGTCACGGATTCTTTTTTTTTTGGTTACAATGATATGTCACACAAAAAACCAAAGCACTTAACGATTGATTTCATAAAAAGAATGTTGTAAAAACGATTTTGCAAATTTCACCCAAAAAAAAAAAAAAGAAAAAAAGAAAAAAAAAAAAAGAGATTTTGCAAAGGAAATCTGAAAAAATGGGCGTTAAAAAAAAAAAAAAAAAAAAAGCGACAAAAGGGAAAAAGCTTTTCGAAGATAAACAAACTCACATGGTTATGGTAATTTTTTTGCTAATTTCACAGCTTCCCAGATGACAAAAGTGACAGAATTTGGGAACCCATTTCGAGTCTTCAACCCACGAATCAAATTGTTTCAGGACCCGATATCAACATCTCCAACTATCAAGCTACAGTGAAAGTACCTCTTCAAGTTCTGCAAACGGCTCTGACCGATCCTAACCGATTGGAGATTTCACTGCGTGACCTTGACACGCAGTATTACGAGTACCTTGTGTTCCTCTACTTTCTTGAGCTAAACAAGACAGTTGAACCTGGCCAGAGGGTGTTTGGTATCTACCTGAACGGTGAGAGAAGAAAACCCACATTTGATATACAGGGTAATGGGTCCAACTATAATGAGGTTGTTTTCAATGTCAGCGCACATGGGTTTGTTAATGTGACCTTGATCAAGGCCTCTGGGTCTGTTTTTGGTCCCCTTTTCAATGCCTATGAGATCTTTCAGGTCCATCCATGGTCTCAAGACACTAGCTCGGGAGATGGTAAGTTCGATTTTTCAATACATTTTCAAGTTTTCAAATTGCAAACTAAATGGTAGTCAGATTATTCAGAAACCCCTCTCTGTCAACCATTCTAATCTGGTATTTTTGTACAGCGGAGGTGATTTTAAAGGTGAAAGATGAGTTGTTGGTGCATAACCGGCAGAACAATCTCTTGCAGAGATGGTCCGGAGACCCTTGTCTTCCAATTCCATGGGATGGCATTTTTTGCGGTAAATTTCAAGGTTCTACTGTCATCACCAAAGTGTAAGCTTTTCCTCAGGATTTAAAGGCAATTGAGTTTCATTGAAAACATGATCCTTAATCGGATTTATGTGCTTTTGTTCCCATATAATTCATGTAAATTTTGATTTTTGATTTTTCAATTTAGTTGTATTTGTAGTGTGTTTGCTGATAAACATTACACTTACTTTTGTTTTCAGGGATCTTTCTTCTAGGAATCTTGGTGGACCACTTCCTTCGAATGTTACTAAGTTGACCCACCTGAACATCTTGTATGGTTATGGCACGTTTTTCTTGCTTTGGGCTTTTTATATGTGGCATGTTGTCTTGAATAGATGTAACTCTAATACAATGTATTGCTTCAACTGATTGTGGCATGTAGGAACCTGAGCTCCAATGTTTTCACCGGCGAAATTCCATCATTTCCTCCTTCCTCCATGTTGAAAGAAGTGTAAGTTGTCCTTTTTAGTCCATTTTTAATCTGTTAATTAGATTAATTTTAGAAACTCATTTTTTATTTCCTTGGTTCTTGTATATTGGACCAAATCTTCAAAGCAAGATTTTGATTTCAATATGATATTCTGATTGTTAAATGAGTATCGCATTCCATCTGTTAACTGATTTACATTATATACTATCAGAGATTTGAGAAATAATGATATCACGGGAATGCTCCCAGGATCTTTTGCCTTGCTTCAAAACTTGGAAATATTGTAAGTTTTTGTCAATGTTCATGTTTTGAATTCCTATCCAATATTAAATTATATTGGACCAATGAACATAATGCCACAAATGTGCTTGCTTCCAGATATCTTGGTTGCAATCCTCGGTTTGTCAAAGTGCCTCCACCAGGCTTCAATATCTCAAAGCTAAACATAGAGTAAGAATCAATTATCTTCACATTGACACAAAATTCATTTATTGAATAATGGAAAACCAAACTAATCTGAAACTCGTTGATCTATTATTTCCAGCCCTCAAGGATGCACTATAGAAGGACAACGATCTTTAAAACGGGGCATCATTATAGGCTCTGTTGCATGTGGTTCTTTACTACTTACTATTGTACTTGGGATTGTTTTTGTTTATTTTTACAAACAAAAATTAATGCCTCGGGGAAGATTCAACAGGAAAGGAATTAAAGGATACCCTATGACAAAGAGTGAGTATTGTGTTTCTACTTTTGGCTTTCAAATAATTCTGTTTTCAGAATGAGATAACTTCAGAATAAGAAACATTTGGTTTGCATCATTTCTGAGAACATAATGGTACTTAATCAGATTATCATGTTCTGGACATGTTTTGAAGTTAATATAGAGGTAAAAACAGAATATACTGACAGGAATTACTTCCACAGACATTTAAATCTTGTTATGGGCTAATGAACTATGGGTGAAAGATGATCATAGGCATAAACGAAGCAGATGCATTCTTAGTGGTGTGTTATGGTGCAGTCTAATATGTATAGAATGACAAAAGGCATATCCAAAGTCAAATTAATGCAGGACTGAGAAAAGAGAGAGAGATTAGAGAGAGAGAGAGAGAGAGAGAGAGGGGGGGGGGGGGGGACAAGAAGAGAGAAATAAAAGAGGGAGAAGGAGGGGAGAAGGAGGAGAAACAGGGAGAAATAGAGAGAAAATCAAGGAGAAAAAACCAGTGAAACAAACATGTATTTTGTAATGTTTAGTAATCAAAACTGAATGCCTTATTCCTAAAAATAACCACAAAAAAATCCAATAAACTATGGAGATGTCTTAGGTGAAATAGTATAATCTAGTACCTGAGTTCATGAGTTTCCAAGGTAAGGAATTTCTTTGTGATGTATATATTTTTTTCTTAACACTCATGTTCTTAAACTGCAGATATAATTTTCTCACTACCAAGTGTAGATGATGTTGCTATAAAGTCAATATCCATAGAGACATTTACGCTTGAATACATTGAAGCTGCCACCCAAAAATATAGTACTATGATTGGTGAAGGAGGTTTTGGGTCAGTTTACCGTGGCACTCTACCTGATGGTCAGGAAGTGGCAGTGAAGGTCCGATCAGCAACATCAACTCAAGGAACTCGCGAATTTGAAAATGAGGTAGTTAGCATATTGTAGGACTCTCCCGCACAATTCCTTTACTTTTACCATCTGCATGTGATGAAGTCAATTTCTGCAATGAAAGATTGATAAAAACTGTGCCAGTCTGATGGATGGTTATCCATGTCCAGTAAAGCATTGTTCCCTTTTTGGATTCTTTATAGTCCGTATCTCATGTTTGTGTGCCTTACTCATGGCAAAAACTTGACGAAATTGATATTATTTTTTCTTCATCCTATTGCTGCTGACATAATCACCATAAAGCAATGGTTTTAACATCTTATTTCCACTAACAACTCTTTTATTTGATTTCAGCTAAATCTTCTGTCAGCTATTCGCCATGAGAATCTGGTGCCTCTTCTTGGTTATTGTTGCGAAGCTGACCAAGAAATTCTTGTTTATCCATTTATGTCAAATGGCTCTCTACAGGATCGCCTCTATGGTACTTCAATGCATGCAGTTCTTCCACACTCATGGTTCTTCGGAGCTTGTCTTTATTGATATTTGTTACTTATATAATTCCAAATTATTAACAGGGGAAGCATCCAAAAGAAAAATACTGGACTGGCCAACCAGACTTTCAATTGCTCTTGGTGCTGCTCGAGGCAAGTGATATTAATTCATTTTATTTATTTATAATTTTACTTTATAGAAGTGTAGACAGAAATCTAAGTGAAACTTGGCTGTGGCATTATTCTGCATCTCTATGTTATAAATCATCGTGTAGTTACAAGTTCCAACATCTTTTAAAATCAATGTACATGTAAAATTATGCACCGTTATTATGAAAGCACTTTTTAGGTAAATAAATTCAATACAATCAAAAACACTTATAGCCATAGAATGTAATATTGTAAAACATCCGGACATGAATTGTGCATACTCCGTTTTGTTGAGGAAAATTCAGAATTTGGGGAGGCTTCTGAAAATAACACAGAAATTTGGAGGAGGAGCTTATTTATTCCTAAAGAAGGATTACAAAGAAGTTATTATATTTCTATGGCTTTATCGAAAAGGGCTATCAAATTTGAATATGCTATCCAAAAAAGTAACAACAAAAAAGATTGACCATAATTTTGGTGGTTTCTACAGCCTAATTTAACCTAGGGCATATCGGGGTGGCTAACAGATGTAAGTGCTCTAATTTTCTTCCTAACATGATGATTGAATATCTTAAGGTGAGATCTTACAAAATGTCAAAAGGTCCTGAAGAGAGATTGGTGAACATGAAATATGTGAATTTGAGGATCTCATTTGAAGATAATGAGTCTGAGATAAGTGAAAGACATCAATATGCCCCCAAAAATATTATAGCTTTTACTACCTAAATACCAAATCCCATTTACACATACCAACAGTTCAAATGCTCCTTCTTTCTTGACCTCTATCTGCTAGTTACCATTGACAATGTACACACACATACACGAAAGATACATATATTCTTTGAGGATAAGAAACTCTAAATAATGTCCTCAATAATTTTTTTTTTTTTTTCCAGGTTTGATGCATCTTCACACGTTTGCTGGTCGTTGCATTATACATAGGGATGTCAAATCAAGTAATATACTTCTGGATCATAGCATGTGTGCAAAGGTTGCTGACTTTGGTTTTTCAAAATATGCTCCTCAAGAAGGGGATAGTGGTGCTTCCCTAGAAGTCAGAGGGACGGCTGGGTATTTGGATCCAGAGTAAGACTGCTTATTTATTATCTCTACCTCTGCTAAAAACCTATGCATCTTAAGTTTCAGGAACTCTGAGTTAAGTACCCAATATTTTCCCTTGTTAAATCCAAAGTTATTGCTAACTTGTCCACTTCATGAACTAGTGCATGTCAACATTTTTTTTTTTTTCTTTTTATATGTTTAGTTTTGAAAAATTATCCTAATTATTCCATGCATCTTGAAGCTGGTTTAGTGTTGGAATTGCTTGATAAAAGCTTTATTCATATTTATACCAATGCTTCAGGTACTATATGACCCATCATTTGTCAGATAAAAGTGATGTCTTTAGCTTTGGAGTGGTTCTGCTTGAAATTGTAAGTGGTAGGGAGCCTCTCAACATACGTAGGCCACGAAATGAGTGGAGCCTGGTTGAATGGGTATGGTGGTTTAATTTCATGTGTCCCTAACTCCTAATGCCTCTGTTTTTAGATGGCTTCATGGTGTTTTTTTTATTTTATTTATTTATTTATTTTTGGGTTATTCTGTGACCCTCACAGATTTGAGTGTTGACAAAGAAAAACCTTCTTTATGTAGGCTAAACCGTATATAAGGGAGTCAAAGATTGATGAACTAGTGGATCCAAACATAAAGGGAGGGTACCATGCAGAGGCTTTGTGGAGAGTGGTGGAGGTGGCATGGTCATGTATTGAGCCCTTCTCTGCGTATCGACCATGCATGGCAGACATCGTACGAGAACTAGAAGATGCTTTGATTATAGAAAATAATGCATCTGAGTACATGAGGTCCATAGAAAGCTCAGGATCCAATCACTTTTCCATGGTCTTTGAGAAAAGAATTGTTCCACCACCCACTCCTACAGAAACTTCACCTATTCTAACACAAAATTTGCCTCCTCCAGAGCCAAGATAGTAATTTGTGGGTGAAATTTTTATTATTTTTTCTTTAATTCAAATCACGCTATGAGATGACAAGAGAGAATGAGGAAAATTCCTCACTGCTTCATATGAAACTACTGTTTATTCTCTTTTTTTAGTTTATACACTCATCTACTTTGAGGAGAAGAATGTAGATTTATGCCTATTTGCCCGGAATGAATAAACTGTCTAACTGGCTTCTGAAAAAATGTTTTTATTGCCATTTTCACTTAATCTTAGGTACTTGCAATGGTAGAAACAGGTACCTGATCAAACTAATACCAGAATAATATATAAGTTACTATACTCCAAATGCCCCATTTTTCCTATTCCTAACGAAACATATATACTTTTATTTTGATTGGTGTTTTATTCCTTTGGCCTATCAAACAGAAAACTAATCGTGGTTTTGAGAGAGGAGGGACCAGAGGAAAGTATAGAAGAAGGAAACTAATCGTGGGGAAGGGAAAAGGGGGAGTTATTCTTAAAAAAAATAAATAAATAAAATAAAAACCAAGACTAAATTATTTTACGCATACAAAATTATTTTTGTTTTCTTTTTTTTTTTTTTTAAAAAAAAAAAAAAACAATAAAATGTTACTGATAAGAACGATGACAAAATTTTGAACTGAGATGAGGACCAAGTTTCCACGTAAGAGATGTTTCTAAAAGGTCCATTCACGCTAAAAAAAGGAAAAGCTTTATTTGAAAACTCTGTCTTCTTTGTCTTCTATTTTGGTGTGTTTTCTGTCTACTAAACTTTTGATAACTTTGGTATGCCCTTCATATCTATGAGGCCGTAGGCTCAAGACGTGCTTCCCAAAACTTTTGAGAACAAAGTATACATAAAAGCCCATTTGAATTTTGCATTGTAATATACAATCTTTAGAAAGTCTTTTTAGCCCTTAGACTCGACAAGTGTATGATTAGCTTAAACTGTAAAACCAAATTTCCACAAGAAAGTAAAATCCTTGACCTGTAATTCTATTCAACGTATCAAAGTAACAGATCCAACAGAAAAACTTCAGTTAAGACATTTTAAATTGTATCAATATATTTGAACAATCCCTTTGCACATATCTAGGATACTTCTACAAAATTGGCATGCTTCATACAATAAATTATCCGTAATGGAGAAAAAGAAGCCTGATAAGAGGCAAAATAAAACAATATTCGGTTGGAAAATGCATTTACTCCATGTTAAGGATGCAATTAGAACAAACAATAGAACAAAGCTCATTTGAAAAAAAAAAAATGAAAAAAAGAAAAAGAGAGAGAGAGAGAGAGAGAAATTTTCACAGATGAGCTAAATAAATTGGGGTTGGTTTTTTTTTTTTTTTTTTGGGTCAAAGAAATTGGGGTTTGGGTTTGTTGAGTTGAATTGTATATAAATCTAAATCCAGTGGAAGTTTTATTATCATGATAATCTGTATGCCCTCTAACTTTCTGGCATAATCCCACTATAACACAATAAAATCTGTGTCATTAGAAAGATATTCAGTAGAAACTCATCAAATACCTTAACAATGAAGAACTTTCCTCAAAAAGTGTATTATATTCACAATGTGTGAGCTACATAGCAGCTACAATATTCTAACACTCGTATGGATAGGCATAAAAGCAGGGAAACCCAGGAATACGGACTTACAAGATGGGATACAAAACCAAGAAATCTGTTCAAATTCACAGTACAGATAACTAATAAGAGGACGCTTAAAGGAGTTGTATTACAACAGAGAAAAATAATCCATTAGAACTTCATGAAGTAAAAAGAGATGGGTTAGCCGATGCTGTACCCACTTGGACTTCCAGTAGTTCAAGTCGACGTTCAAGTGTATCAAGCTTCTCATTCAATGAAGCTAATTTGCTCTTTGTTGTAGCTTCTGAAAATAGTAAGAAAAACAAATGTAAACGACAAGTTGTGACTTTAAAATTTCATTATCAGTTCCCAAAGAAGACAAGGTTTCCATAACATGTAATACATAAATCAGAGTAAATCAGACAACCACCAGGATTGAAGGAAGAAAAAAGATTCAAAATCTGATAGAGAGACTATCAGAGGGACCAGGAGTAACAATGATTGAGGGAAAAAGTAATGTTATTTATCGAAATGTTTAGATAAGTACATAAAAAAATGAAATCAATAACAGCTGCTGCAAATTGCACTGCAACAATGCAATTATGCTAAGCCATTCATTAAAGGACAGAAATAACGTTTAATTACATCAATTTCAGCCACAGCACAAGCACAACTAGTCAAATTTTAAAAATGATAAATCTATGCAAAGGAGATTTACTTGCAGCTGAAGGACTTTATAAAAAAAAATTGTGCAGCTATAATGTTTAGCTTTAGCAAAGAGTTCAGTGATTGAGCAACTAAAAAAAAAAGAAGAAGGTAAAATTACACATTTAATCTCACACATTCATGGGTTTTCCCCTCAAAAACCTATTTATTTAACAACCGAAGAAAGACAAGCACAATCAACCCAGAATCTATAATGAAAGACACCCAAATCAGCAAATTGACAATGCAATTCAAAGAAAACAATCCCAATATCCTTAAATGGAAGACCACCGAAATGAAGAAATCTACCAAAGCAAACTGAATAAAGTCAACCCCACAAGCTCAAAAACAAGAAAAACCTATAGGCGTGACCGAGTTGGTGAAACACAACTTCAACTGAATCGCACCCAAATCACGGAAAAAAGCCAGAAACGCCAGAAGAAAAAGAAAACAAGAAGGGAAAATGGGTATAAAGTGGCAATTACCAAATTGGACAAGGAATTCGAAGAGGCGACGAACGTTGAGGGAAATATGGGAGATGAATTCGCGATTCTCCCAATCAGCTTGTACCGCTATTCCAACGTTCACAGCATTTGTAATCCCTCCAGCCCGAGCCATCTTCTTCAATCTCTCTGTCTCTCTGTCTCTGTCTCTGTCTCTCTCACCCACAACCACAACCACAACCACAACCACAAACACAAACACAAACACACACCAGAGAATCGAGATCAACGATCTAAAACAAAGTTGTTGTAGTTTCCTAAAGCTCAGAAACAACTGGGTTTGGGGACTTGGGGGTCGATCCAATTCTTCTTCTTAGTAATTTGATCATAGATTTAAAGGTTAAAGAGAATGGTTTTGGGGCTTGATTGGTTAGGCTGGCTGGTACTTGCTGGTGCAGGATTGATTTCTAAGTCAAGCTCTCATTATTACCGGGGTTTTTATTTTTATTTAATTTTTTATCTGCACTTTACAGTTGGGAAATATTTACTAATCATAGAGACTATAAAATTATCCACTTATACATATTATTTGTCCTTGTCTCTATTATCTGATCATTTCAGTTTATTTTGTAAGTGTAATTATATTATCTCCATTCTAGGTAAAAATAAATTATTTTTATTTAAGGTAAATGTGTTATTTATTAAAGAGCACTTTTCCTAAAAGTTACCAATTTTAGTTTTTGTTTTTTTTTGGTTGGGGGGGGGGGGGAACTGATAATTTTTTTACCTTTGATCAATTATTTTCTCACAAAAACCATATATACCTTTGCAGGACTTGAATTTAATTGAATTTTTCTACGAGATTACGGCAAAATAATATCTTTGTAATTCCCATCCTTGTTTAATCATTTGTTTTTACTAATAGGAGTGTTGTTGTGTCTGTGTGTGTTCATTTATTTATTTTTTTTTAAACTTGCAATAAAGCGTAAAAAAAAAAAAAAAAGAATTTGAAAATTGCAATCCATTGCTTTTGTTGGGTTTTATAACCCTCATATTTGGTTTTAGACTCCTTTTTCACTAGAAAAGAAAAATATGAGCCACTTATCCCTATAAAACATAAAGATTTTATCGACAAGGGTAACAATTGTCTTTGTCTTTTTTTTTTTTTTTTTTTTTTTTTTTGATTGCTAAACCTGTAAACCATACTACAAATAAAACTAAATCGATCTTCTAAAGCATTGCAGAAGAGATATTTAATCTTCATCCCAAGAATACTGCATAAAAGAGAAGATGAATGTGAACTTTCTTTTCACAGCCTGATGTGCATGAACCTTTATAACTCAAGCAGAAGGAGTAACTGATAGTAAGCCATTATGCCTGAGTAATGCCTCTGGTGAAGGTTCTCGCCCTCGGAATGCCACAAAAACCTGGTGTTGACAGAATCAGCTAAATGAGATCTAAAATGAATTTGCTCAGCAATAGCAGTTATCAATGAGAGTAGTAGCAGAAAAAGAAATGAAGCTGGTATTTGCTAATGCCATGAAGTTCAAAAATGAAGAGACCTTGGAAAAATTTGAATCTTTTTATAAAAAGATTTATCATTCTATAATAATCTATAAATTAGAGTCTGACCTCAAGTGGTGCTTTTCCACCTCCAAGAGCAAGGATAGTTTCTCGGAACTTGTTTCCTGTTTCTTTGACAGCCTGTTGTGCAGGACATATTAATCATTTTTTGATATTTGAAAGCTAGTAACTTAACAGACCCCAACATGTTTCTTAAGCTTCAACTAATAACGACTAGCATTGGAATTTTAAAAAAAAAAAAAAAAAAAAAAAGTGAATCAATTTCTGATCCCCAGAAAGATTTTACAACATTGTTGGGAGATGTAGCAAAGAGCAGATTAGATGAAATCCTGCAAATTTTGGATATCAACTGAAGGATAATGACCACAAGAACTCCAACATTGTCTACCTCTTTTCACTTGCACATCTTATAATTGTTGCTAATTTATCAATGATTATCTTTTTTAAGATTTTGGTAACAATCATGTTCATCCAAATTGTGCATCAGAAATGCTACAGAATCATCTATGAGGTGTTTTATTGCACACTATTTATTAAAAGAACATTGCAGATATTAAAAATCAATCAAGCTATATGTAGACAATACCTTGATGTCATCCAATCCAGCATCCTCAAATGCAGAGAAAGCATCAGCCGACAACACCTCAGCCCACTGCAAAATAATAGAAATTTTGTTCCAGGATTAGATTTCACAGAAAAATAGAATGATATATATATATATATATATATATATATATAAACAAAAAAATTATATATATATATATATATATATAAAGGTCCATTGAGCACACAGATCAGACATATTTTTCTTTATGCTGTAGTTTCTTTTTATGATGAGAATCATAAAGCAGGAGTGAGTGGAACATTCTCATCATGAGTATACAACTTGTTTCCATATATGCCATTGCAAGTCATTTAAAAGAAAGGAAAAATAATACCTTGTAGCTGTAGTATCCAGCTGCATATCCACCTAAAATTTGCGCACAGAAAAACATGTAGAAGGGCAGGTAGGAGCTAAGAAGAGTTAGGCGTTCAAATTAAATTTTGAAAGTGGAAATAAACCTGCAAATATGTGGCTGAAGCTGCAGAGGAATCTGTCTTCTGGAAGTGGAGGGATCACGTGTGTTTTTTCAGAAACCCTCCTATCAATATCATAAATGGATTCAGATCCACCAGGAACATATTTTGTATGCAGCTCCAAGTCAACACTGGCAAATCTTATCTGAAAAAATAATAATTATACATACTAAGAATTGAATACATCACACCAGCATTTCTAATTCAAACCTTTGATAAGTCAGAAATTCTTCATGCTACTAAAAGAGCAATGCTTGGATGCTCTGCCAATAAAATACGGAAAATATGCTAATCTCATAAAAAGAAAAATTTGGTTCCTACTAAATTTACACAATATCAAAGCTGCAAATTGTACTAACCTGACGAAGAAATTGGGAGCCAGCACGGAAAGTCCTAGCTGCAAGAAGCTTCAAATATATACCTTCAGGAAGACTCTCCCCAGTTTCATAATGTTTTGCTATGCTCATCAAAGTATCCCTGAATGATCATAATCACAAACCTATATTAAATAAATATGCTTGCAATTGCAACATACTGCATGAAAAGGAAAAGAGCTCAAAGTTTGGGATTTAAAATTCACAACAGGAACTGCCATCAAAACCAATACCATATGAGGTAATATGTATCTTATCTCTCAGGTCTTGATAGAATACCTATGGTAACACCAATTCTCCATGAACTGAGAGGGTAATTCAACAGCATCCCATTCTATCCCCCGAAAACCAGCAACTAGACCCTCATCCTGCTTAGTCAGCATATGCTGAAGTGCATGACCAAACTCATGGAAGACAGTCTCTACCTGCATAAAGCAGTCATAATTTCTTGTATACAGAATAGACAATATATAAAGACATCACAAATTTAACAGACACTCTAAGATGAATGAGATGCAACATTGTATACCTAACCACTGAACTCTATTGACCAAAACATAAAAAGGATACAGATAACATGCTACATAACCAGATATCTTTACTGTGGAAATTCTATAGGACACCTGGACATTCCCAACAGCAGAAAGACGGGGCCTTCACAAGCGCAGTCCTAAGTTCAGGCTTACATAAATGCATTCATATGAACCATCCCAATCACAAGACAAACACCAGAACATATAGGAGCTAATTGCCCAACTTGCTTGTGTTAGTTTGGGGCCTATGCCATGCAAAATACATACTTAATATTTGCACTTCCCATTCTTATTCCTTCTATTTAAACTTGAGAGGAATGAGAAGCCCAATAGAAATAGAACTATTATGTTTTCATTCCCCCTCTCCTTGCCTCCTTTTCCACCTACCAAACAACCGTATAATCCCTTTCTTTCCTCCATTTTCTAACATATTCCATCATTTCTCTTATTCATAAACATAGCTCAATGTCATTATAGGTTTAATTGTAATATACTGTGTCAGCTCAAGCAATGCAATTAAGATTACCTCAAGGAAGGTCATTAGGCTTGGCTTGTTCCCTACGGGTGGTGTTTGGTTGCACACCATGTTGGCCACAGGCAACCTTGCGGAGGTACCATTGCGCGACAAGGCACGACTTCGGGCAACAACCTCACCCATCCATGCACCACCTTGTTTCTCTGCCGGTCGAGAATACGGATCAAAATAAAAATATGCAATAGGGCTACCTGAAGAGTCTTTGACACAGTAGAATTTCACATCATTGTTCCACACCTAGACAGTAGAACCATATATTAATGGAATTCAGAATTCATATTCACATTATGGTACAAAACAGAGCACATATAAAGCCATCAAATATATACCGGGGCCAGACCATCAGCCGGCTCAATTTCAATTCCAAAAAGCATCTTTGCAAGGTTGAAAAGACTATTCATAACCTTGGGCAAAGAGAAATATGGACGCAATTCTTCCTGCAGTAGACAAAGGCTAGAAAAGTAAGTCTTCAAAGCAGAGCTAAGGGATTTACAAAAAGCTTAAAAAAGAATACATAAAAAAGTTTCCTTAATATAGTTTCACTGATAAGAACTACTATTTGGTAATGATAAAGTTCTCACATGATAACCAATCAAAAAGGATGCAGAAACGGACATTGTAATGGCTGTTCATTGATATATTAAAATAGAAAGTAGGAAAAGAGAAAAGGTTGCTCGAGATAATAATGACAATCTTTATATACCTCCACCTTGAAAACTTAGTATATAGCAAAATCCAATAATAAGAATAATTGAATTTATGTATGACTACATGCATACATACACAGACACAAGGAAACCCAACCTCATTGATGTCAAACTTTGACTCACGAAGCCTTTCACTCCAAAAGTTGATGTCCCAATGGTTCAAATCATCTGCTTCTAGTGCGCCTTGCTTTTTGGCGAAAGTCCTTAGTTCTTCCACATCTAAAAGGATGAAAGGTACGAGATCATACTCAGTTGCAGCTGAAACAGCCTTTATTGAGAAATGGTTAAATAATGAATATCACCAGCCATATTTCTTTTTGAAAAAAATATTATACAGCAGAAGCATAAATTCAGAACTGGAGCTCACAAACCATCAAAGAATAACAAAAGAGCCAGCATTATGAAGTAATTTCAGAACATAAAATCCTATCAAAGATCTAAATTTCATTCTACAATTTAAAGGATTATGCAAATAATTTTGCACCCACTAAGTGAGCATAGATATATCATCTAAACATGCTACCTTGAACTGCAGCATCCCAGGAAGCACTGCGAAGTTTCTCGAGGAGCTTTTCTGCTTTTTCAACAGTTGCCATTTTGGTTGCCATGCTTAGCTGTTAAAATATATTTCAGCATGCCTATTACTGGAAACAAACTTTGCTATGACACAGTATACCTACCTCAGCATAGTTATTGTATCCGAGAAGCTTAGCCTTTTCCAACCTAAGCTTCAAAAGTTGGTCAATGATTGATGCATTATCAAGATCCCCATTGGATGCACGAGTCACATAAGCATGGTAGACTTCCTCACGCAAAGTCCGATTTCGAGCATGTTTCATTATAGAAAGATAACTTGGAACATCTAATGTTATCACCCAGGGCCCATCCTCAGCAGTAGCATCTTCATGCCCCTGTAGAGATACACAAATTATTTGGAAATAGTATAAAAGACAAGGAAAGAAAATACACATACTTGAAGAATGAAACACATGAAGAATAGTGCCATACGTCAGATTAATGATGAAATACCTTTGACACTGCTCTTTGTGCAGCCAATCCAAGTGTAGTAGCTGGCAATCCTTCAATTTCTTTCTTATCAGTAATAAATTTGTCTAACCTCTTTGTGGCATCCAATACATTCTCCTCAAATTTTTGAGACAGTCTTCCCAGTTCCTGCAAAAAAAAATCATGCCAATAAGAGATAAATAATGGACAACAAAGAAATAAAATTACTGTATCATCCATAATCACCTTCTCTGCTCAAATTCCAAGAATAAGGTCAATGACTGACACTCAGCATTTCCAATTCAAGGAGAAAGAATGCATGAAAAATAAAGGCCAAGGACTAGAAGCCCATATGAACAGTGCCTCTGTTTTTAAATGCTTATAATTAAAAATCTCAAGTAACAAATTCGATAACCATTATCTAACGCAAGTAATTGTAAATTAGAACACAAGCCTTCGTAATATGATAGGAACCAATGGTACAATCGAATTGAGGATTTGATAAGTTATCCCAATTTCAATTTGGAGACAGTTGCCGTACTTGTGTTCCTTCTATTACAAATAGAAAGCGAAATTGTATGTAACAATGAAGCAAGTACTTGATACTTATATAAAAGAAAAGAAGAACCAATATTTGATTCAGAAATTTCAATTGATCACCAGTGGGGATGGGAAAAATCCTTCCATCCTAGTTACTTTAGTAATAGCAATATAAACACACCTGTTCGATTTTGTTAAATTGGTCTCTTTTATCATCTTCAAGAGAAACACCCTTGAGTACCGCTTTTTTTATTTGGGCTGGAATCAAAACAACAATTGTAGTTGATAGAAAATGTTAGACAAGAGGCAAGAGACAAGTATTACGTTTTCAGTTAACGACGTAAGAAATGGTTCGATCATTCCATTTATAACGCTATTTAAATAAGAGAATCGAAAAACGAGATTTCTACTTATATATATATATATATATATATATATATTGTGGCTTTCAGTTTGCCATTTTACATGGTATACAAGATGTTAGAAACTCACATTCCACTATGCGTTTGCGTGCATCAGTGAGAGTTTGCCAATCAGGAGAGTCTTGAATAGCTTTAAATGCATTATAGAGAGGTTTACTTTGCCCCAACCTTAGCTGAAACTTAACTCTCTCCGGCTGGAAACATGATCAAAAACCTTATGCACTAAAAAGTGACATTATAAAACCTATGGTTTCAAATATCAAGATAGATTCAGGCTTCATGGTAATCACTAATCACTTCAGGAGTTGAAGAAAAGATCCACACACACCTGGACTTCTTCAACGGCGGAGCGAAGGTCGGGGGAATCCTTGACAGACTTGAGATGGCTGATTACACCCCAAACCACATTATATCGGTCCACGATCTTCTCCAATGGCTCTACCAAATTTGGCCACGAAGGCTCAACCGTGCGCTCCAGTTCCACCAAATCATCCTCCTACAAAAAACCCAGAACACAAAACCAACTACCCATTACTCAAAAAATGATAAAAAATATCCAAACAATTACAAACAAACAAACAAACAGAGAATAACGAAACAACAACAACAACAACAACAACAAACACGTACAAGTTTCTTCAAGAGGGAGCGAACACCGGGACGCACGTGCTTGGCTTCGACAACATCGAATGGTGGAAAGTCGAAGTCTTGGAGAAGTGGGTTCGAGTGGATGGAGTCGTCTGAAGCAGTAGCAGAAGTGGTCGCCATTGAAGGAGCAGCAGAGAGGGAGGAGACTGAGACTGAGACTGAGACTGAGGAAGAAGAAGAGGAGGTGATGGAATTGTGAAGAATAGAGAATAGAGAAGGAAGAGGAGGAGCAGAGTCGTATTTAGAGGAGAAGGAACAGAGACGTGCACGACTCCGAGTGTGCTCAACTTCACGGAAGAGTGAGTGATATATTCTAATACTTATATGCCTCGCCATGAAGGAGTTGAGCTTCTAGTAGAACTCTCTCCTTCTCTTTCCTACTACGTGAATTTGCTATTCCCTCCTCATTTCAATTTTTCTATTTTTTTTATTTTTATTTTTCTACGTGAATTTGCTTTCTCGGTTTCAATAAATTACTAATATTTTTAATGCAATTTTTCATAGTTTATAAACTAAATGTACAGTAGTATTTTATTAAGTAACATGTTAGTAATTTTATTTTAAATACTAAAAACTTAATAGAGAAAGGGATCATTGTAAAAATAAACATTTAAGCTGCCACTTAGTAAATAAATTTTTTCTATTGATTAATTATTAATAATGACAAATAGTATTTATTTTTTTATTTTTTGGTCTTAATCTCCATTTTAAGTAAAAAAAAAAATTATTTTTTTTGGATGGTTTTTTATTGAGGAATTTTAAGTGTTATTTTTATTCAAGGTAAATGAGTTACTATTATTATTATTATTACTATTATTATTTTTTCCTGAAAATGAGTTATTTATATTAGTTATTAGTTTAAAGAGCATATTTATTAAAACTTACCGCTTCTAGTTCTTATTATATTTTATTTATTTATTTATTTATTTTTTGGGGAAGGGAAATTGAAGAATCTATTAAACAAAAGCCATTGACACATGAGAAGGGTATCTGAGAGCTAGGAAGGACTCTCTTCAACCCAAACAACAGAATCATTCGAAATTAAAGCTTTCTTAACCATCAAGTGACCCATAATATCATGATCTGTTTGGCTATATTTTCTGCTTTCAGTTTTCAAAATATTATTTTCAAAATAAAAAAATAAATTATTTTTATTTGTTTTTGAAAACAAGGCTATTTAACCAGTGATATTTGAAAACAGTTTTCAAAACTCAAAAAACAGAAAACAGAAAAATATCATTTTAATATTTTCTAAATTTTATTTTTTTTTAAATTTGTTTTCGAAACTGTTTTTAAAAACTGATAATCAAACAGGTAATTTTTTATTTTAGAAATAATTTTCTGTTCTATAGAACAAAAAACTGTTTTAAATTCTAATGGTCAATCAGGTCCTTAGTCTCTGGAGGAGAAAACTCACAAGAAACAGAACAAGAGATACTTAGGTGATGTTTTAATAGCAAAGCAATCCTCATGGAAACTAAACTGATTACCAAGAACCAAATCTACCGCACCTTTACAATACTAATTACCAGAACTACGTCATTGAACCCCAATTCTCTCGCAAAAGATAAACAAAGGATGGAGCCAAAACACCCATCAGGAAATAAGAAAAGATAGGCACATATTTTACCTCCGCTAGACTTCAATTTTATTTTAAGTTCTCTAAGAGAGATTTAACAGCAAAAATAATATCTTTGTAACTACCCATTCTTGTTTAATCGTTTGTTTTTACTCTTTAAGGAGTCACTGTTTTTTTCACTTTTGCAATTGAACCTAAAATATTATGGTTAGACTTCACCTCCATCGCATTGAAAATTGCAATCCGTAAAATGAACCACTTATCCCAATAAAACTTCAAGAATTTATGGACCAAGGTAGCAATTGGTACAAATATATCTTTCTAGAATTTATGGACCAAGGTAGCAATTGGTACAAATATATCTTTCTTTCTTTGTTTTTTATTGTTTGTGTGTTCCTTTGTTTGCTAAATCAAACTATAAATAAAACTAAATGGATCTTCCAAAACATGCAGAGATATTTTATCTTTCAACCCATGTGCAGAGACCATAATGTGAATATTCTTTTAACAGCCTGATGTAGCATGAACCTTCGCAACTCAAGCAGAGGCGGTAACCGATAGTAAGCCGTTATGCCTGAGTAATGCCTCTGGTGAAGGCTCTCGCCCTCGGAATGCCACAAAAACCTGGTGTTCAGAAAATCAGCTAAATCAGATCTGAAGTTCAAAAATGACGAAAATTTAAAAAAGTTTGAATCTTTTATAAACATTGTACAATCCATATTTAGAGTCTGACCTCAAGAGGCGCTTTTCCACCTCCAAGAGCAAGTATAGTTTCTCGGAACTTTTTTCCCGTTTCTTTGACAGCCTGTTGCAGGATACATTAATCATTTTTTGATATGTGAAAGCTAGTAACTTAACAGACCCCAACATGTTTCTTGAGCTTCACAACTAACAGCGACTGGTAATACAGGTACTCGAATAAAAAAAATGAATCAATTTCTGATCTCCAGAAAAATTTAATAAGATTCTTGGGAGATGTAGCAAGCAGCAGATTAGAAGAAATTCAGCAAATTATATCAACTCAAGGGTAATGACTGCAAGAACTCCAACATTGTCCACCGCTTTTCACTCCCACATCTTATAATTGTTGCTAATTTATCTAAGAGGTGCCTAATTGCATTATTTATCAAATCAATCAAGCAACATGTAGACAATACCTTGCTGTCATCCAATCCAACATCCTCAAATGCAGAGAAAGCGTCAGCCGACAACACCTCAGCCCACTGTAAAGTAGTGAAATTTTATTCCAGGATCAAATTTCACGAACAAGAGGATAATATAGAGAAACCAAAATAATAATAATAATAATAATAATAATAAAAGAAAAAAGAAAGGGTATATCGAGCAAAAAGATCAGACATATTTTTCGTTACGGTGTAATTTCTTTATAACAAGAATCATAAAGCTGGAGTGAGCAGAACATTCTCGTCATGAAGGTACAACTTGTTTCCATATAGACCATTGTTAGTCGTTTACAAGAAAGAAAAACTAATACCTTGTAACTGTAGTATCCAGCTGCATATCCACCTAAAAGTTGCACGCATAAAAACATGTATAAGGTGAAATGGAAACTAAGAAGAGTAAGGAATTCAACTTAAATTTGGGAAGTGAAACAAACCTGCAAATATATGGCTGAAGCCGCAAAGGAATCTGTCTTCCGGAAGCGGAGGGATCACTTGTGTTTTTTCAGAAACCCTCCTATCAACGTCATAGATCGATTCAGATCCACCAGGAACATATTTTGTATGCAGCTCCAAGTCAACACATGCAAATCTTAGCTGAAAAAATATAATAGTGTAGTCTTAGAATTGAATGGACGGAGCATTCTTAAATCAAACGTTTTATACGTCGGAAATTCTTCATGATACTAAAAGAGCAATGCTTGGATACTCTACCAATAAAATATGCAAAATGTGCTAATCTCATAAAAGAAAATTTTGTTTCCTACTAATTTTACACAATACAGTTGCGAATTGTACTAACCTGACGGAGACTTAGGGAGCCAGCACGGAAAGTCCTAGCTGCAAGAAGCTTCAAATATATGCCTTCAGGAAGACTCTCCCCAGTTTCATAATGTTTTGCTATGCTCATCAAAGTTTCCCTACATGATCATAATCACAAACCAATGTTAACTAAAAATGCTTGCAATTGCAATATCCTGCATGAAAGCTGTAAGTTTTGGATTTTTTATTCACATTAGGAACCGCTACCAAAACCAATCCCACATGAGTAACATGCATGATTGTTACTGAGGTCTTGGTAGAATACCTATGGTAACACCAATTCTCCATGAACTGTGAGGGTAATTCAACAGCATCCCATTCTATCCCCCGAATACCAGCAACTAGACCCTCATCCTCATTAGTCAGCATATGCTGAAGTGCATGACCAAATTCATGGAAGACAGTCTCTACCTGCAAAACCGGTCATAGTTCCTTAATTACAGAAAAAGCAATATATAGACATCATAAATTTAACAGATACTCTGTAATGAAAGTGGATGCATCATTGTAATCTAACCACAGAACTATAATGACCAAAAAATGACAAGGATATAAAAAACATGTTACATAACAAGATATGTCTACTGTTGAAATTTTACAGGACAATTGAACATTCCCAACAGCAAATAATTCAGACTGGGCTTCACATGCACAGTCCCAAGTTCAAGCTTACACACTTACATTCATATGGATTATTTCATCACAAGAGAAACACCAGAGACATAGAGGAACTAATTGCTATACTTGCTTGTGTTAGTTTGGGGTCTATGTCACGTATAATAGTTGCACTTCCTATCCTTTTTCTTTCTCTTTAAACTTGGGTGGAACGAGAAGCGCAATGGAAGTAGAACTAATTAGTTTTCTTTCCCTCCCACCCTCCTTTTTCACCTACCATCATTTCTTTCCTCCATTTTGCTTATCTTAATTGTAACATATTATGTCAGCTAAAGCATTGTAATTAAGATTACCTCACGGAAGGTCATTAGACTTGGCTTGCTTCCTACAGGTGGTGTTTGATTGCACACCATGTGGGCCACAGGTAACCTTGCAGAGGTACCATTGCGTGACAAGACACGACTTCGAGAAACAACCTCATCCATCCATGCACCACCTCTTTTCTCGGCCGGTCGAGAATATGGATCAAAATAGAAGTATGCAATAGGGCTACCTGAAGAGTCTTTGACACAGTAGAATTTAACATCATTGTTCCACACCTGGACAGTAGAACCATATATTAATAGAATTCAAACTTCATAATTACATTATGGTACCAAAACAGAGCACATATAAGCCCGATGAAGTATATACCGGAGCCAGACCGTCAGCCGGCTCAACTTCAATTCCAAACAGCGTTTTTGCAAGGTTGAAAAGACCATTCATAACCTTGGGCAAAGAGAAATACGGACGCAATTCTTCCTGTAGCAGACAAAGGCTAGAAAAGTAAGTCTTCAAAGCAGAATAGAGGGGTTATTAAAAATTTAAAAAAGAATATATAAAAAAGTCTCCTTAATATAATTTCAGGGAGAAGAACTACCATTTGCTAATAATAAAGTTCTCACATGATAACCAATAAAAAAGTATGCAGAAACTGACATTGTAATGCCTGTTCATTGATATATTGAAATAGAAAGCAGAATATTGAAATATGAAGCTGAAAAAGAGAAAAAGATGCTGGAGATAATAATAACGATCTTTATGTACATTTGATAATAATGATGATCTTTATGTACATTTGACTCGAGAACTTAGAACTTTTCACCAAGAAAAACATTGAGACCTTACAATAATTGCTTAATCCAGTAAACTAGTAGAGATCAATCCTGTATTAGATGTACTAATCCTCAAAACTGCACCCCAGCCACCAACCCCCCACCCCCAAAAAATAATTAGCAGCAGCATTAGTAGTAGTAGTAGGTAATTATAATAAGAATGAATGTCTAAAAAATATTTTTTCATTAAAAAAAAAAAAAATAGAACTTTCAGAAACAATTGATGAAACGAGAACCCTAAACAAAAAATAATAATATGTGATACTTAATTTTATAGTCAAGGACTGCATGAACTATAAAAGCTAATAAAGTATTTAAAGTTATGCATGAGGTATGCGCACACACAAAAAACCAACCTCATTGATGTCAAACTTTGATTCACGAAGCCTTTCACTCCAAAAGTTGATGTCCCAGTGGTTCAAATCATCTGCTTCTAGTGCACCTTGCTTTTTGGAGAAAGTTTTTAGGTCTTCCACATCTACACAAGGTTCAAGATCATACTCAGTTCCAACTGAAACAGCCCTTATTGAGAAGTGGATGCATTAAAAATAATGAATTCTACCAGGCAATCTTCTTTTTGAAAAAATATATATGTATATTATATCATACAGCATAAGCATAAATTCAGAATTGGAGCTCACAAACCATCAACGAATAACAGAAGAGCCAGCATTATAAAGTAATTTCAGAAAAAAAAACCGTACCAAAGATTTAAATTCATGCACCAATTCAAAGGATTATGCAAACATCTTTACAACCACTAAGTGAGCATAAATATATAATCTAAAAATGCTACCTTGGACTGCAGCATCCCAGGAAGCACTGCGAAGTTTCTCAAGAAGCTCTTCTGCTTTTTCAACGGTTGCCATTTTGGTTGCCATGCTTACCTGTTAAATTTTATTTCAGCATCCTTTTACCGAAAATAAATTTTGCTATGACACAGTATACCTACCTCAGCATAGTTATTGTAACCTAGAAGCTTAGCCTTTTCCAACCTAAGCTTCAAAATTTGGTCAATGATTGATGTATTATCAAGATCCCCATTAGATGCACGAGTCACATAAGCACGATAGACTTCCTCACGCAAAGTCCGATTTCGAGCATGTTGCATGACTGAGAGAAAACTTGGAGCATCTAATGTTATCACCCAGGGCCCATCCTCAGCAGTAGCATTTTCATGTCCCTGTAGAGATACAAAAAACAGCAAATCTGAAGAATGAAACAAATGAAGAATAGTGCTGTACATCAGATTAATTGTGAATTACCTTTGACACTGCTGTCTGTGCAGCCAATCCAAGTGCAGTAGCTGGCAATCCTTCAATTTCTTTCTTGTCAGTAATTAATTTTTCAAACTTCTTTGTCGCATCCAATACATTCTCGTCAAATTTTTGAGCCAGCTTTTCCAGTTCCTGCAAATAAAATCATGCCAAAAAAGGATAATAACCAACAACACAAAAATAAAATAACAGTATCATCCACAACAACCTTCTCTATTTAAACTCCTAGAATAAGGTCAATGACTAGATGCTCGGCATTCTAATTCAGGGAGAAAGATTAGATAAAAACAACCAAAGACTAGAAGCCCATACAAACGTCCTCCCATGTGTCTTAACAGATATCCTTGCATAAGTTATCATATCTCTGTAATTAAATGCTTATATTTAAAGCACTCAATTAACAAATCCAACAAGCATGATTTTAGACAAGTGATTGCAAATCAGAAAACAAGCCTTCCTAAGATGATAGGAACCAATGGTACAATTGAATTGAGGATTTGATCAGTTACTATGACAGATATTCCATATTCAATTTGGAGACAGATGCATCATGCATGTGTTTTTTTCTTGGATGAGAAACAAAGTCAACTACAGGTGCATATATTGTACGTAAGATAAGGCAAGTACTTGATACTTGTACATATAACAAAAAAACAAATACTTCATTCAGCAAATGATAACCAGTGAGATTGGGGAAACTCTTCCATCCTAGTAACTTTAATAATAGCATCATAAAAGATAAACACACCTGTTGAATTTTGTTAAATTGGTCTTTTTTATCATCTTCAAGAGAAACGCCATTGAGTACCGCTTCTTTTATTTGGGCTGCATCAACACAGTTATAGTTCAAAGAGAATGTCAGAGAAGAGTCACTACGGGGTTAAAAAAAGCTTCAAGCACTCATACATAATGTTCTTTTACCACACGGGGGGGGGGGGGGGGGGAAAAAAAAAAAAAAAAAGGGGAAAATCAACCAATGAGAATTACTATTTGCTAATAATTTGGTCGATGAGAATTACTATTTGCTAATGAAAGTTCAAGAACTACTATTTGCTCATAATTTGATCAATGAGAATTCAATCAACCAATGAAAGTATGTATATATATATATATATATATTGGGGCTTTCAGTTTTCCATTTTTACATGGTATAGAAGATCTTAGATACTCACATTCCACTATGCGTTTACGTGCATCACTGAGTGATTGCCAATCAGAAGAATCTTGAATAGCTTTAAAAGCATCGTAGAGAGGTTTACTTTGCCCCACTCTTAGCAGAAACTTAACTTTCTCCGGCTGCAAACATGATCAAACACCTTTATGCACTAAAAAGTGACAATACAAACACAATTAAGTCCCGAGTACACAAAAACATAAAGTCCATGTTTAGATTCAATTTTCATTCTTGGAAACAAAAATTTCTTCTTTTTCCTCTTGATTGAATTACTTGTTCAAAAATACATACCTGGACTTCTTCAATGGCGGAGCGAAGCTCGGCAGAATCCTTGACAGCCTTGAGATGGTTGATTACCCCCCAAACCACACTCAATCTGTCCACGATCTTCTCCAAGGGCTCCACTAACTTTGGCCACGACGGTTCAACCGTGCGCTCCAGTTCCACTAAATCATCCTCCTAACAAGACCCAGACCATCAGACTCAAACACACAAAACTCGGAAAACCCAGAACACAAAAACCCAAACAAAATTATCAAAATCCAAACTTTAAACAGAGATTATGGAAATCCGATAAAATTTTCAACAACACGTACGAGTTTCTTCAAGAGGGAGCGAATCCCGGGACGCACGTGCTTGACTTCAACAACATCGAATGGTGGAAAGTCAAAGTCTTGGAGAAGTGGGTTGGAGTGGATGGAGTCGTCCGAAGCAGAAGTGGCCGCCATTGATGGCGCAGAAGAGAAAGAAGAGCAAGAAGAGACTGAGAGTGAAGGAGGGAAGGAAGAAGAAGAGGAGGAGGTGGTGATGGTGGATTTATGAAGACAGAGAGAGAAGGAAGAAGACCATAGAGGACAGGGATGGGATTTGCGTAAATGTTTAGGGGCAAAGAGGCGTGGAGGAGGACAAGTGTGTTTAAGGAGGAGTGAGCAAGAAGAGAGTGACATACGGGTCGCCATGAGCATATTGACTATAAGAAGAGCTCCCAATAGCCCTCCTCTTCTCTTTCCTACAACGTGAATTTCCAATTCTCTCTTCATTTCATTTCAGTTTTCCTAATTTTGTTTTTTCATTTCCTTTTTTTGTTTTTGTCTTCCTTTCCACGCAAAGTATCTTCTTGCCCTTTTTTGGTTGTTTTTTTTTATAGTCCATATTCTATATCCTTATTCCATTCATATAAGTTTGGTAAATTTCTCTTAAGCTTATGTTTTAAGCGACAAACTTGATATTATCTTCATACTTTAGTCAAAGATTTTTAATATAAAAGTTAATCCAAGCATATGTAACAGTCCTGACTCTGAAAGGTAATTTCCATATATTATTTTGTTACTAAGGGTAATAAAATTCGTTGAATGACATCACATATTAGAATATATTGCTTACTCAATTTCTATGAAGGATTACCCTTTTAAGTACAATTCTTGAAGGTTAAAAACTTTGGAGTTTACTCAGGACATGGTTCAAATTGGATATTTCTTTTTTATGGTTTTACAATTCCCCTTATAAAATTTATAAAAGAATGATTTTTTATATTGGGTTGAGAAATTCAAAATCAAAATTATTGTCTGAAAATAAAACTTCACTACTATGCTGTTTCTCATAGAGACCGGAGAAATTAATTTAGTCAAAAGGTTTTTGAATTGCTGCTACATATTTAATATAGAAGGTAAATATGATATCAATTGCTAGAAACTCTTCCTTGATCTTTGTTTAGATAAATAATGCAGTCAAGTTTGTTTGTTCATTGGAAATGAAGAGATAAAGATAAGCATCAGCCAAGGCATGAAGTGAATATGATAGTAGCTGTTTTTGATATTTAAGTTTATTAAAAGGGAGTGCCTGCCTCAAATAGTATGTACATATATGTATATATATCATGAAGATCCAAATCACGGTTTGCTGGATTTATACATATAAAACCTCTAGATACACATCCTTGACAGTGGCCCTCCTCATTTGCCAACTAGGGAAAACTCATCTGATGTCTGCGTTCAATTCCTGCTTCCACATGCAATTACCACATAAACATACTGCAAAGTTGTCAAATCATAGACTATAGAATGAAAAACAGTCTGCATTCCATAAAAGAATATCTTTATTATAAGAAAAATTATGTGTTTGTGTTGAATATGACCAACTAATTTTCCAACTGGTATGGTGTCTTGATTTATTTATTTATTTATATCCTTTTGAAGGCTTTGTGGTTTTTCATTAAAAGCTTTAAGAAATTGTTTTACAAATCAACAAAGAATTAGAGTTTTGACAGGCCAGTATTCGCTTATTCTGCACAACCATAGGACTATCTTTAGTATTCAAGTAACTCTTTAACTTAAAAGAGAGGTAATGTTCAGGTAATGACATACCCTAACAGAAGGAATACTCTCTCACTTCTTGTACTTCATGGTCTCTTTCTCGAATCCAATTGTAGGAAACTGTTTAGCATACTCCTCAACGTCATGGCGGAGCTTCGAAATCTCAGATTGAATGTGAGAGGCAGACTGCAGTGTGGTCACGAAATCCTTCAACTTTGTTCCTGGTTTATTAAAATTAAAGAATGCAGACTCATTTTAGTAGTTGAAAGCACCCCTAGTCTCCCAGCCAATCATTACAAAGAACAATGCATATGAACCATGACTAGACAATAGACACATAGCTGAACATGAAATTGATGATATCTTATATTAGATGTTATAGGAACCTTTTGTTTCTCCCTTGACCTTCACCGCCAATTTTACAGCAGCATCAAAAAATTCTGCTACCTTAGCAAAATCCTCTTCAACAAATCCCCTAGAAGTAAGGGCTGGGGTTCCTGAAATGCACAGGAATTCACTAAGTTACTAAGCAGAAGTAACGTAAACATAAAACCATTGTTAATGAGCCTTTACCCATCCTGATGCCACCGGGAACCATGGCAGACACATCACCAGGAACAGTGTTTTTGTTGGCTGCAATGTGAACAGCTTCCAACACTTTTTCGACCCTAGACCCGTCAATACCCTATAAAAGATCATTTTGGAAACATAAATTCCCTATTCTAAAACTTTATGCACCTTTTACAAGATGGAGTCAACATCTGTAAACTCCTCTAAAGGATGAATCAGCACTAAACAGCATATTTGAAATAATCTCAGATCCTTATTTGTTTATATAATATATCTAATTGATAATCCATCTCCGTTACCTTGTTTTTCAAATTCACCAAAACTAGATGGTTCTCAGTTCCACCAGAAACAAGTTCGTAGCCCTTTTCAATCAGAGACTGCAAATCATGTCAAATTTCAGCAATCAGAATATTGGAACTGATGAGAGAACATATGTTAGTAAAAATATTTCAGCAACTTTTTGTCTATTATTTTCTTTGATAACTACAAGCCCTTTTTTTTTTTTTTTTTTTTTTTTTCCCGGTAGCCACAAGATGACTAATGAAGTCTGCGGCATTTCATGGTTTAGTACCTGTGCAAACTTTGATGAATTACTGAGAACTTGCTCTTGATAGGCTTTGTACTCTGGGGTTGTTGCCTGTATCCAATATAATAAGTAGGAAATGTGAACAATAGGATTTTTAAGAGAATTGGAAGTTAGAAAGTAAAATCTAAAGCCAAATTTTGGTAACTTTACAAAGCAGACTGGGGAGGAAGAAAGGTATGATTCAGAGGATTTGTTCCCTACTGGATATTAGGAATTTATTATACGACCAGTTAAAACCTCTCCTCAATATTGCTTCTAACGAACTGCCCATAAACTGTCTATCTTATACCTGACGGCCAGCAGTTTTCAAGAATTATATTCGTTAGGGAAGAGAACTCATAGTCTGACAAAGAGCTATAGTGAACAAACACTAGATACATTTACAATACAGAAGAAAATAAACATTTGTACAGATAAATAATATGAAACATCTTTCAGTGCCTAACACACTTATAACAGTCGGTGGATGAATAAACATGCAGTCAGTGGATGGATCAACATATCCTAATCTCAACAAAAAGCAGTCAATGAGTGAAAGATCCTTATTTTCCGAAACTAAGTGAAAAAGTAGAAATAACAAATATATTATTTTCTAAAAAATTTGATGACAATTTCTCATCTAGAGTTTAACCTGTTTCAATGCAACTGCTAAACCAGTAATTGTGTGGTTATGAGGACCGCCTTGAAGTCCGGGGAAGACAGCCTGGTTGATCTTGTCTTCATAGTCATACAACACCTTCAAGAGAAGTGAGAAATGTATCAATTACAGGTTCATATTTAGTCAAGAAAGAAGTAAAAATGCTCTAAAAGATAACGAGAAGAAAATCTGCAGCAGACAAGGTAATCACAAATAAAATTCCATAGGTGCTCACTTCTTGTCCTTGTTTATTGATTTCTTTGACCCCCTTCCTGAAGAAAATCATGGCTCCACGAGGTCCACGAAGTGACTTGTGAGTTGTGGTGGTCACCACATCTGCATAGTCAAATGGTGATGGGATGACACCTCCTGCAACCAATCCACTAATGTGTGCCATATCTGCCAACAATATAGCTTTCTGTTTGTCGCAAACCTGTGACATGCTAATAAAGTTGTAACCGAGGACTTTTCACAATAACATGAGATCAACACCGCATACTTAAAATATGAGAATCTTAAATGGATTAAAAAAACTGAAAATTTAAAGGAAGTTACCTTGCGAATACGATCATAATCATACAAACGTGCATAAGCACTAGCACCTGCAATTATTATTTTTGGCCTGAACAGTGTAGCACTTTTCTCCAACTGCAAACCATACATATTCAAGTCACAGACACACACACAATCTAATAAAGTAGCTGGGCAAATGTAAAGCTCTCTTTCAATTTAATACAGCCTCTGTATTGAAGAAAATTGCAAAGGTACCTGGTCGTAGTCAATATAGCCAGTGCTCTCATTTAATCTATATGGCAGCGTCTCAAAGAAAATAGACACGGCAGATATCTTTTTGGTATCAGTCTGCATAAAAGGCAAGTAAAGAAGAAACAAAGTTCAATATCATTCTCCCATTATAACAGAACCAACAACTTATGAAAGACAAGAGTTCTTCAAAAAGATTGTGCTCATTTTTTTAAGTTGTAAATCCTAACAGATAGACTATTATAAGGAGTCATGATTAGACAAATCAGTGCAGCAGAAACAATTGCTGGAAGTTCTAGGCACCTGATAACCATGAGAGAGATGGCCGCCATGGGGAAGATCAAGTGCCATAATTCTATCATGAGGTTTTAGCAATGCAGTGTACACTTGAAAATTAGCAGGAGACCCTGATAGAGGCTGCACATTCACTGCAATATAAAAGGTGATACCACATTTAGGAGACCTTGTAGCAATCACATGCTAAGAGAAACAAATCCACTCATGTAAAATCAATTCCTAAGAAAGCTACTCAGACAACTTTTATCCACCAACATCTAAAATTGGGAATTCAGTGGCTTCTAAATAGTGCATGAGCAGTTACCAATCAATCTACTTCTTGGTCACATGTCTTCCAAGTTATATTCTACTTGAGCAAATTTAAACATCCACCCTAAGAAAAGGAGCATAACAGAACTAATGAATGCCAGGCACGGTATCTTATGCATATTTACCTCCCCACTTTTCTGGGTCCAACTGAAACGCCTCCAAAGCACGCTTTTGGCATAAGGTCTCTGCCATGTCAATGTACCTGTGGTATGAATTTTTTCAGTTTCTAGCGCATCATATTTAAGTAGGGTTGCTGAAAACAAAATACAATCTGAGTGTAATTTTGCAGCATATACACAGCCAATTGATTTATACAAATTATGAGAACAAAAGCCAAATAATTGAAAGGGGATTCTACATACTCGTTTCCTCCATAGTATCTAGCACCAGGGTATCCTTCACTGTATTTGTTAGTCATGATAGACCCAACCGCTTGCATCACAGAGACGGAAGTGAAGTTCTCTGAGGGTATGAGTTCTAACCCCTTTTCAAATTAAACAACAGTGAATTATGTCCAATAATAGATAAACTTACAGAAAAAAAACCTCAAGTTTATATGCATGCCAGAGACATTCTTGCCATTTATCTTTCAGTGGGTTGCCAAGAAAAACATTGCAAAGAATAAGAGAAAAGGAAAACTTGCAAGCAATAGATAAAATCAAGTGGTTTATTTGAGAAAAATATCTAAACCATCAAGTTTTAGGATTTTTTTTCTTTAGTTTCAGCAACCACATGGATGATAAATCAAAGAAGCTTCCCATGAATTTATACAAGCCATGTTCATGAAAATTAAACCCCAATAACAGAATTCTAAGCAATCTAACATATTGGTGTAAAGTAAAAAATCTGGATAAGATTATCCTGAAAGAGTGTACCTTCCATTGCCTAGCTTTCTCAAGCTCAATGATATTTGCAATTTCAGGGTCAACTGCTTCAAGTGGAGCATTCAATTGCTTAGGCCACTGTCAGATAAACGATTGGGATATATTTATATATATCAGTAGCAGAACAAAGTTATAGCCATAAGCAATCTAAACAACAAGAAAGTTAATAAGCAGCTTTGCTTACCGTAACACGCGATTTCTCCTTCTCGTACACAGCTTCATTTGGCAAAGAGGACTGCAAAATGAGCCAACAATAAATAACAAAATTAGGTTAACCACGTGCTTGCAACAATTTCCTCTGTTTGGTTTCCGGGAAAATAACCATACATGTAACGTGCATGAAAGAAGGAAAAACGAAATATAATAAACCAGTCTCAAGCTTTTTCTTCTACTTATTTCCACCCTTACGTCAAAAACCAAACATAACCCATTAAAAATAATGTGGAAAGAAAAAGTAAATAACCATGTAATAAAGAGAGCCTCCATTGAAGAGAGGGCGGATCTGCTTGTTGACAGAAGAGGAAAGCCTACGAAGCGCCAATGCCATTGCCATCTTTTTTCTTTTTCTTTTTTTTTTTTCCCCCTTTTTTTTTTTTTTGGCACTCTCTAAGCTCTATGTTCTGTGATACACCATATGGTATATTGTATTTTGCGGTTTGTCACTCAAATGGTTCTGGGTGAGGTTTTGGTGGCAGCAGAGAAAAGTTAATGTTTTGGGGAGGTAGTGAATGGTGGTGTTTTTGTCCTTGTCCTAGGTTGGTTGGTTAACTTTGCTGGTTGGTTAACTTTGCTGCTGATCCATCTAATTATAATTTATTCCCTCTCTCTTTTTCTCTCTCTCTCTCTCTCTCGTCCAATCCTCTCAGGATGAAATTGGGTTTCCCGATAACAACAACTAACATCAGTGGCTTCCTTTCTTTGGACCCACTTCCAATCCTGTACAACTGATATCTCCACCTTTCAAAATTAGTTTTTCTTAGTTTTTGTTCATAAATATGGCATTTGTACAATCTCTCTTTTTTTAGCATATCTTCAGCTTAATATGTATTGTTTCATATTATTATGCCTGTTCAAGCTTTTTTGAAGTTTGAGATATATATAATAACATTTTCATCTTGGATGGGGGGAGGCTCAAAAACCATCTGGGTAGGAAATTTTTTATATGAAGTTGCATTGAGATAATGGAGCATATTGAGAAATATATATACATATATGGATTTATGTGGGAATAGTTAATTTTGTTACATGAGAGGTATATATGGCACCAAAACAAACCATGAATGGCCTATCCGAACAGGGCATTTCTTAGCCACAAAGTGAGCCTCACAGAGAGAGAGAGAGATATTGAATTATAGCCTGATCGTATTTAGTGAAATTAGTGAGACAGATTCGGCCACCCAAGCCTTGAATATTTCCTCGAGAGGACTTTACCAACTCATCTGTCATTTTCGTTTTGGAGGCTGTTACTTCAAGTTAACGTTGTGTCTTCTTTCATCCAAGGATTATTATCGTCATAGACTCATAGCCTTACAATTTTATTATTATTATTATTATTACATAAAAAAAAATAAAAAAAATTTAATTTTGTCATTTTTTTTTAATTTTTTTCCTTTTTTTACAAATATTTTAAAAAAAACTTTAGAAAATGATCATTGATTATTATTATTTTTTAAGGAAAAAAATATATATATCCTTAATTAATTGAGATTTAAACAAAACTGTTAAAGAATAATTTTTTAATTAAATATTTATTAAATAGATATATGTGTCATGTAAGCTAAAAGCCTTTTCAATCAATCCGCATAATAACATATAGATAAAATCCACGTAACTATTTGGATGCCCTTATACTTACTCTTATTCATTTTTTCCTTTTTTTGTACACATGTGTTTTAAAAACTTTTCATCTAAAGAAAATTACATTTTTATACACTCAATTTAATAAAAAATGTTCATAAAATAATGCAGAAAAAGATAATGATAGAACAAAAATACGATATTGAATATATTTCTGCAATTTTGTAACACACACACACACACACAAAGTTGGGCTCTGGTTTAGGTAATGGAAAGGATAAAAATGAACAAACCGTAGACCCAAATGGGAGATATGGGCCTCCTATGATTCCGATTAGAAACAAAAGTGGGAAAATGGACTCCTTATGCGTCAGAAGTTTTGTGGCCCAAAGAGAGGGAAAATGAGTTACAAAAAGCCCAATATCGCTAGAAGGAGGGCTTGAACCTCCGACCTTGTGGTTAACAGCCACACGCTCTAACCAACTGAGCTATTCCAGCTTGTGTTAGGTTGTCAGTAAATGTTAATATTAAAACACAATCTAAAGGACGCCAATTAAAACCCAAAATTTCAAATTCATTAAATTCATGGATAATATATCATGGATAATATATACAAGGGTGAGAATCACATCTGCTGGGGCTCCACTCCTCTGTGTGTGTGACAGAGATAAAAAGAAAGACATAAGATAGATGGGGAGGGAAAGGAAAGAAAGTGTTGAAGTTAAGAGGGACAATGCCTATTTACATTATTCATGCCCATGTCCATGTGCTATTGCAATCAGTATTTTTGTCTCAGGTTCCTCCACTTAGCCAACATGTGCCCTCAAAATCTTGGCCCAATATATTCTGCTTTTTGTTTGACCAATCTGCATGATGACAAAATACTAAACATTACAATTAACTTGAAGATTATGTCTGTATTTTCCACCACCAAATAAAAGAGAAAGACTTGTATATTATTCTCACTTCACTGCTGAATATGTACCATTGTCGTGAAGAGCATTAAAAAAGACGGACGAGATGAGAATGTAAGGTCATCTTCAATTGGGCAAGTACATGTTTCCTCTATGTCAATCTTTAATATTTATAAGTTGCAACTTGTAGCAACATGTAAAATTTCTTGGCTTGCTGTGGCATAATTAATCTGTCCCTTTATATTTTAACAAGCTTAATGTTTTCAGTTTCTTTTGTTTTCTTTTCTTAGCGGAATTCAAGTACCATTCTCAGGGAATGAGGCCCAAACAATTTGTGAAATGTTTAACTAATTAGGTAAGTTTATTTAATATATGTGTTTAATATCTTCTAAACGTCTAGACAAAACTATCCGAGTCCTAGAGATATGGATTACCTTTTTCATTTAGTTTGAAAGAGTTTAATTATAATCTGACCACAGCTATATGTAGAAACCTAATAAAAGAAAATGAGAGGATGCATCAGAAAACTGACAAAAGAAAACACTTCAAATTACAGAGCGATTATATTGCTTTCAAGATGACCATTTATTTAATTCAAACGTCAAATTTTATTCATGAACCAAGCCTGCAAACCAACTTAAATAAAATAATAGATTTTGATAGGTTACATATAATCATGCATGCACATAATATATATATATATATAAAATAGAAAACATTTCTGTGGGATAAAAGGAATCCAAAGAAGATGAGAAAAGAAGCTAAATTAAGAGGGTTGGTGGTGGTGAGGACACCAAATCCTAGAGAGTGAAATGTCTGCATATGGCACACTGTCCTCGGCATTATCTCTTCCCCACTGCAAAATATTACACCAAAACGACAAGTACCTAGTCCCCACGTTATTTGGCTGGCTTTTTTAGGTGTGGCTGTACCAAAATCACATGCTTTTTTATTTCAAAATTATTTCTCCTTTTCATTTACTCAAGTATTCTAGCGGCTGTCAAGATTTCTTTTTATTTTATTTTGTTTTTAGCCTTGTTGTATCAATTATTTTATTCATTACTATACTTTTAATTTTTCCATCCTAATATTTTTAGTTTTCTATCAAAATATAAATTCTTTGTTGTATTGAAACTTGTAATAATAATTACTTGGAAAGATGATGAGCATCCTTGGCTTTATTTCTTCTTTTATTTCGTTCACAAATTAAATGCACGCTGTTATCCACTCGATGTCCTGTATACTTGCAATGGAACATGACCCACGTCAGACTTTCTCTATTAAAAGCGATCAATTGCACATTGAATTGCCACAAGTACATCTTTTTGCTAATTTCATTTGCAAAGCTTTGTTAATTCCGCATATTTCTTTTCTCTTTACACTTGTTCAGAATCTTTCCAGTATATATACTTAACAGCTAGTTGTCGAACATTTAATCTTCTTTAAGAAATTATTGACCGAAAGAAAACTTCTTCGATAAACTAATGACAACCAAGCTATTGATCAATTGTAGTTTAAAATAATAATAATAATAAGGACCTAGATTTTTAATCAAAATCATTGATGGAGATTCTTCATCTAATCTATTAATGATGATAATTTACATGAGAAGGATTCATGATTTTGTGTTTCACGCGTGAACTACTCTTATGGCAGTCTTACCAGCATATTTATCGTATAATGTGCCAAAAATATATGTTATTAACTTATTATTTTATTAATTGAAAATTTAATATAATTTGAATATAAATAAATAAATTTTTAAATAGATAAATGTAATAAAATAATAATACTCATCACTTGTTCAATATCTTAGTAGATTTGTTGGGCCTCCAATATTATTGTTGTTGATAATAGCTAATAATTAATTTATAAGTATTTAATATAAGAGTAATTTTTTTACCATATTTATTTATCATAATTTAATATTTCTAGTATTATTATTATAATAATATTTAAATTATTAAAATATTTATCAAATTCATTAACCAAATAATATAGTAATATTTTATTAGTTTATTTTTTTAATTTATTTATCAATTTAAAAATTTATTTTTTTAAATTTTAATATTTAAATTATTAGAATTAGTAATATTACAAATATTAAAATATTTATCGTACGTGTCAAAATATTATTAATTGATATATTTATGTAATTTAAATATAAAAATATATTTTTTAAATAAATAAATTAAATATTATTATATAATTCATCCTACCATTTGATAAATATAATATATTTAGCATTATCGAATATTAATAATATTTTAATATATATAATTTAATAAATAAATTTAAACAACATTTGTATTATTATTAATAATCTAACTACCGTCTGTGAAGCTGTCCTTGCCCAAGTCAATTTAGCGCATAGATCAAAACTCGCCGAGAACCAGTAAATTTCTTTTAGGAGTTTGTGCAAATTCACCTTATGAAATACATGTGACTAATTTTGTCCGTACATTTCTCCAGTCAATCTTTTCAAATATCAAATACATGTCTCTCTAGAGGGTGTCAATAATAGTAGACTGTCAAGTGGGAGATAAAAGCCAATATAAGAAACTCAGGCCCACCCAAAAAAACTGGTGCAGAAAAACTATACAAAAAGTCTACTTCAAATTTCATAACTAGTTTGTTGCTTATAAAGCGAAACAAACTGTTAGCATCCAATTTTCACAAATATATATATATATATATATATATATTATACTTTTGAAGAGGCATATATGCAAAGAAGCTTGGCGAGCAAAACAAAAGAGCAAACATAATTAAATCTCTGCTAAAATGGAGATTGATGATGTGAGCTGCCGCCGGCGATCCTCGTACTTTTCGGGTTGCATGATGTCGCCCTTATGCTTTTCTGTCCATGAAGATCAAACAGAGTACTCTCGCATTGATTATTGCAACAGCAGCCAAAGCAAAAGAAGGCAAAGATGGAGAAATTTCCTTAAGAGGTTGGTTAGAGATAGCAAAACCATATATGGATCCAAACCCACGTCGTTTAAGTATGATGCAGTCAGCTACTCGCAGAATTTTGATGAGGGTTTTCATTCCGATCAAGAACCCAGAAGGCATTCCCAAGTGTTTCCAGTTGTTAGATGGGATTTAGGTAACTAAATAAATACCATATCTTGTGCCTATTAATTAGCTAGAATGTTTTAAGTTTATATCAATATATATATATATATATATATATATATAAAGTTTATTTTTGGAGATCTAATTCTCTCTGGGTTTTGTTTTTCCTAAACTTCCCCGCTGATTAGTTCCTTCAAAATTCAAATCTTCCTTTAGATCTGCTAGCCTATATGATGATATATATATATATATAAATGTATTTGTATATCAGCCGGACAAATTTTCTTAAGATGAAAATTAAGGAAGCATTAGTTTTTTTTTTCTTTTTTTTTTGGTAACGTTGTTTAGATTGATGAGTGTATGAGTGTGTGTGTGTGTGTGTGTGTGCAAAAATTGGAGTATTTAATTCCTAATACTTTTTGAACAAAATTACCATAGCAGTACAACTTGCTTGTTTACCATAATTATACTAATGTGACAAGGATCATATAGAATGGTTAGAGAGAATTAAAGAATGACCTTTTTGTTAAATAGTCTTCCACATCAAGAACCGTACGTCTCCTGATTCAACTTCTATGCAATAAAGAAATTAATTCCGTTTCGTCAAAAATAAAAAATAAAAAAAATGAGAAGTATTGACTTGTTTAAGGTTTATTTACCATTTTAAATTATATTAATGCGTCAATCATTCAGAATTAGTGCCGTTTTGGTATTTGAAGTGGCCTGTATATTGTATACTGATTCAACTCTCTCGAATATTCCTACAAAAATAATGATAATATATGTATATATATATATATATATATATATATTCTTAAGGGTAAAAAAAAAACCTACCCAAAAAAAAAAAAAAAATCCTTCTCTCTCTAAACCCAATCTAATTACAAGGAATTATTTCAATAAATAATAAATAAAAAAATCAAGGAAAGAGTACAAAATTACACAACCCGGCCGATTTGTGTTGGAACCGGATGATAAAATAGTCCAAAAAGGATTTTTTTCCTTTATATTTAAATTTAAAATTTTTATATTTTCTTAGACAAAAAGGTCCAAAAAGTTTTTTTTTTTTTCCTTTTAATGTTTATAATTTTTTGGGGCATAAAAAGGTCCACAAAGTTTGAATGCATACACCTTTATTTATTTATTTTGAACAATTTACCTAATTTCAAACCATTCAAAATCCTTTCGTATTCCGCATAACTTGATTTATACTCCTATAAACATAGATAAAGATGCTCAACTACTGAAACTATCTGCTTCATCGTATGTATATACCTTTTTTGAAAGAAGTATACTTGTATACTTCGTCAAGAAGGAGTATTGTCTCATGCAATCCCAATAAACTGATGGTTATCTCTAATTTACAAATCTTTATAAAAACTTTTAACATATATAACATAATCTAAATTATATTGGACAGAAACAGAATATCACACATGTAACTGAAAAACTTCATCTTATCAGAACCAAGAGTCTACAACGATGAATATTATCTCCAAAGGAATAAAGGATATATATTATTAGGTTCTCAAAATTAATTAACCCCTCCAAAACCGTTATTAAATTAAAAGGCAACTACCCAATGCTCACCCTAAAAAGGGCCATTTGTCACCAAAACAAAAAGCACAGAAAAGGCCACTTTGGAAAGGCCCATTAAATTCCAAGAGATCCAATCTATAAGAGGCTATGAAGCCCACACACTGAAAGGCCATTTATCCATGCTCTTCAGGTGTGACAGTGATTTAACAATGGAGGGGAATTATCAATGATTAGCTCGTAATTAAGTTGCTTTAAACTGGTAACTGGCAAAAGAAAGTAAAACTTGAAGATTGATCTTTGTGTTGTAAATATGTTGATACACCTCTTGGCTGAGATTCAGTTACATATACTTATAATGCCTCAACCCTCTTTAGGTAACCATTTTTCTGATGCATTAAGAACAAGTACTTATTGTAAACAGAACAACATGTCATAACTTTTATTCTACTGACAAGTAAACACAAACAAGTATTAGTCAAGTACTCTTCTTTCGTAAATTTCAATCATTAGAGATCAATGTCATTGAGTTAAACTAAATGTTATAGTAAGAGCACAACCTGCTTTAATTACTTATGTGCTATATGGTCCTTATAAATCATTCTAGTTTTAGTGTATCAGTGCTAGATCTTTATCAAGCTTTAGGATTATGGACAACACTTTTTTCTCTTATTCATCACAATAATAATTATCTGACTGACATTTTTTAACATATTTCTGAAATTGTAATCCATAAATTACATCATTTTGTTTTCTGGAACTAAATCTTACATATGTATATATATATATATATACATATTCGGCTTTTCATTGATAACTTGCTCATAGAGAATGTCAGGTTGGTCATTTGAATTGAGTCATAACCAGCTCATCTCAGTCCAAGAAGCATTCTTCTATATATGCTTTATGTGATTGTTTAGTAACTGGTAATTAAAATATCTCTGCAGCCCTCAATCTTTTCGTTTTGTCTACATTTGAAGTCTGCTGCAGTTTTCATTGAGATATTTATCAAAAGTATTCAATATTGAAATAAAAATGGTAATTGGTAATCTTTTTGTTTTTATTTTTTTTTTCAATGACATGAAGGATGTGAAGGAAAATTTTACCTTTCATAATATTGCTCTTATTGGTGTCTATTAATGTTATTGGCTTGGCTGGCTTAGTTGAAGCTGAACCGGCACATTTGAAACCTCACCAGAAGTACTGCTGATAGCGAATGGAATATTCAAGGTGTTTTGGCTTGCTGGATCCATGTCCCTTGTGCCATAAAGCTGAGAAATTAATAGAGACTTGTCATTAAGATTTTTGGATATATTTTCGTACTTTCTTGCTCTACTATTTTAACTTATGTGTTTGATGTGTTTGTATGTATGTATGTTCTTCAGGGAAATATACAGCTTTTTTGTTTGTGTGTTTGAATGGAAATATATACCTTCTTGTACAGTTCCATGTTTTCTTGACGAATGGCAATGATCTTCTTATGTAACTCCATGTTTTCTTCATGAATAAGACTACCCTGTTGTGGAACCAGCAAAAGAATAAAGTATGCTATATAATTATGAAAAATTATAAAATTAATTGTGAAAAATTTGCAAATATATTTTTTTGAAGACCTTTTGATTTATCTCTTGTATCTCGTCGGTTAATAATTGTTCCTGCACAGTTTACAAAATATGTTAATTAAGTACTTGATGTGCTTCAAAATGAACCTCTAGTGGGATTATATTTATGTATGACATGCTAAGGCTACTAGTCCAAAAGTACCTCTCTAAATTAACATCAACAAAACTAACATACAGAACAATTTGGTCAAGAATCAATTAGGGGTCTTATGTACCTTTTTCATACGAATACCTTTCAGACTTATTTCCAATCGGTTCTCAATATTTTGAAGGTCTTTGACACCCAAACCATAAAGTTCTTGCCCCATCAATTGCCTGTTATATATATAAACAGTACAATCTTTGAGGTCATTATTAATTCCACATAATTCATGTAAATTTGTAGCATTTTCTACACACACACACACACACACACACACACACATATATGCAAATATATGATATAAGTCTACACAAAGTATAATTCAGATAAACAAGAAATTAAAATTGGTACCTATGGTTCTCTTGCAAGTTCTGCAATTGATGCCTTAAAATTGCTGCCTCCCTTTGCCAAAACTATAGCAAGCACACGTGAAAACAAATGAAGTGCAAGTGATATATATCATGAAAATGCTTCACTACTCCATCTCTGAAGTAATAAAACTTCTTTTCCGCATAATTCCAGTACAGGTCATAGTGCAAATAATAATCTAGGACTGTTGAAAAGACTTAATAATTAGTACAGAGCAGTATACAGTCTTATAATCTAGTTCTTGTTTATCTTAATTTCTAGTTACCCCCAATTTTGACTGTGTTGTAAGCATGAACCAACCCATTATATTGGTCTTAAAAATTCAAAAGCATGTGTTTTGCCTTCATGTGCATAAGTTATCTATAAACTTAATGCCCAAATATTGCATTTAATTGACTGGCTCGATAGCCAGAGAGTTATAACTTTCTGCATATGTTCAAATAAATATGTATTTTAATTTTAATAATTGATTAATATGCCATCCGCCAAGCATGCATGCATCTAGAACTAGAAAGATGAAAAAATAGTGGGTGATGATAATGGAAACGTACCGTGACTTCTGATGCTGGGTTGAGTAGTTGTTGATGTTCCTCCTTTGATTTTAGATATTTTTCTATTACTGATTTCATGCTGGTGGAAAGTAAATATAATTAATGACCATATCTTAAACAACTATATATATATATATATATGTATGTTTTTTCTACTGTGACAAGGTAGCCTATTGAATGGTGGGTGATCAATATCTATTCTTAAAACGATAAATGTATGAATTGTAAAGTGGGTGACCTTGTCTATCAGAGAAGAAGACTATATATATTTGGTAATAAAGAACCATATTTACTACAGTTGCAGTAGCAGATGCATTTGCCTTTTAGGGAGCTAGGTTGATGACAGACAAAAATGAACTAATCAAGGTTGGTGCATACACTACAGTACTATGTAGTGAATATCCAAAATTAGCATACCATGGTTATATATATACACAAAGCTTTTATTTTATTTTTTATATCTCGAATTTGAAATCATTATTTGAAAAAATAATAACTTTACCATTAAATTGTTTAGTACATACCAAACTCAAACGGTTTAAAATATATACACCAGAGCCAAATGGCTTAAAATGTAATTATAGATGGAGGAATGCATTGACCAAGTGAATATTATATCAATTACTCAAAAGTGATAGCATTAATATTTGACCAAAATAAAAAATAAATTGGTGATAACATTAATATTGTGGAAAATGTTGCCCACATCTGTAATTGGTGCGTAATGCAGACTATGCCATCTACTATTGGTTGAATTTTATGCATGAGTTGGTAATTAGCATTGTATTTTATTGAAATTGCAGTCATCTTATTTTTGTTAATCAAATTTTAGGTTATGTTAGTGCTTAAGATTTATTAAATAAAGAGACTTGTGTATATATATATATATATATATATATATTATATATTTTTCTGGTGAAAGTTGAAGTTAAGCTAACAGGAGTGTAATATAACAAGGCATTAAATTAATTTGTCAAATTTTGGATATTAATGCAATTAAAAAACTTAATGTTAATTAAAAAAACAAATATAAGGGTCACATGTGAAAATAAATAAGTGAGATCAAATGCAAATAGATAAATAAATAAATTAGTGACACAACATGTTAAATATTACGTATTCACTATATATTAACCAAAACTAACAGCTTGCTGTTTGTAGTTGATGTATAAGACGTTCAGAAAAATAAGTTATTTAGTACTATTGTACTATGAGTTTTTGATACATTTTCAAATTAGATTGTCATATATATATATATATATATATATATCTAAATGGGGTTAAACTCTAAATAATTATATGAAGAAATACTGATATCAATGACAAAGATCATTATTCTAAAGATAGTAAGATACAATAAGATGGTACACAATTTCATGTATTATATGCTTGTGTGTTTATAAATCAAATTCTTACTTTAAAACTCTCATGCTGTCCCTGATTCGAGATGTACTATGTATACATACATATAATATGACTCATTAGTTTACGTGACTAATTGTTTTATAGATCAGTAAAGTTACTGGGATCTTTTTGATGCTTCAGATTGGGGTATCATATGATCAAACCGCTAGTAATGGTTGCTGGCACATGCATAAGGGTACTATCATAGTACAGTTTTTAAACGTTGAATATTTCCAACACACGTCCTTTTTTTTTTTTTTTTTAATAATAAAAAAAGAAAGCTATACAGAAAGATAAGGATGCAATTCATGCCGAAGGTTTTCACCTAGATAACAGTTTGAAGTATAATATTTTTAATGAATACTATTCTAAAGAGGCAGTTCATGTGGGAAAACTTTTTCAATTCTGTGGGCATAAGATTATTGAAATAAAAATTAAACATTAGCTTTAAGGGCATGCAATTGATATATATTCTACCTAACACACTCTAACAACACTTTTAAGGATTGAATTGAATCATTGATATGGACTAAAAACTGCAAAAAGTAGTGCATATAATAAGTAAAGGGAAGAGGTGCATTGAATATTGAAATGAATTAATATATTGTTAAGCTTTTAGAATTAGAGTGATGTATATAGAGCTCTAGAATGATGCGTATAGAATGATGCGTATCTGATATGCACAATAAAAAAATTATACATATATATATATATATATATATATGTTTATATTTACAAACTGCCAATAACTCATTTGAAATCATTGGTGTTATTTTCAGTATTTTGTAAAAAAATTTAAAATTTGAAATTATTATTTAAGAAAACAATGACACAAATCTATTCAATATCTATACAATAACATAAATATATAAAGTTGATAAAGTAATTAACCGTTCATTAACGAGCTTAAAATTCTTTGTTGGATTAACATTTGTGCGTGCACGACACATATGCGCACACACACACACACAAACATAGAATAAATCTTTTATTAGAAAATCTATGATTTAAGGATGATTAAATGGCGAAATAACCATGAAGTTAAAGTGATAATTAATATTTACATTTAAATTTAGATCATAAATAAGATATGACATCCTTTAATACTTACAATCCAATTATCTTTTATTTATTATAATCAAGAATCCTTAACTAGAGAATTTATATATATATATATATATGTATATATAGGCCAAAACCAAAAATTGTGACCTCACAATCACTAGATGGAGCATCTGGTTTATGTGAAAAAGCACCTGTCTGATAAGCAATGCCAACATGGTGAGTTTAGATTCTACTTTTTGTTATTGAACACAAATTAACATTGTAGCTATAGAGCTTAATATATTAATGGGGTTTAATTAGGTAACTATTTGGATTCAAAATTGTTAATTTTCCACATAAATACTTGGGGGAAATTTGATTCAAATGATCAGATCAGGATGTTATGGTTAGTGAATAGCATTTTCTTTTTTTCCTTTTTTTTTTTTGTTTTTTTGTTTTTTTGTTTTTTTGTTTTTTTTTTTTTTGTTTCCTTATGTGTCTTTATCAATTTTTAATTAATATTTTTTCCTGTCAAGTAGCTAGTACTCTTTTAATTCCCTTTTACATACAAGGTTAATAAAACATAATATCTACCATTAATCCTACCTAGCTTTACCAAAATATGTTTTCTTTCTCTTTTTATTCAACACCTAGCTACTTAGAGAACTCCATAAAATAGATATGTAATTGATGACAAGAGTTTTTTTTTTGGGGACAAGTAAGGCATCTATATTATATACTTCTGCTATGGATGCAGATAAGGAATGAATGAGGTAATTAATGACGTTGAAAAAAATCTCTCTCTCTCTCTCTCTCTCTATATATATATATATATATACATATATATATATAAACTCAAACACCTTCCCAGTAATGCTTTCCCAAGCATATATCAGCTTCGGATTTTCTCTATATATATGTTTCAACACACATAAACTAATAAGGTATTGAAATATATATAAAAGAAATATTGCGTCTATCTATATATATGTATAATATATATATATATATATATAAATTTTTTTTTTTCTTTTCCGAAAATCAATTCTCCTAGGTACCCAAAGCAGGTAACATGCGGCTTGGATAAACTTAAATTATCATATAAATTAAATTATATTTGAGAACTTTTCTGCAGAAACATGCTGATAACTGAGAAATGAGAATCACCTACGAATGCATGCGAAGTATACATTTCACTAAAATCGATCTGAACTATATATATGTATAACATCATTTTGCATATGTACTAACATTCATAAAGTCTATCTATATAGAGAATTTTAGTTTTTGAAATATGAGAACAAATTAGTGACTGAGCTGAGGACATATATAGAAGACTACATATATATAGCTATCTGAAAACTGCATAATATGAATCATATATATTATATGAAAACCGAAAATAATAAATTTCTATTTTCTATAGGGATCTTAAAAATATAACCAGATCAGCAACAACAACCAAAAAAAAAGAAAAAAAAAAAAAAGAAGAAAAAAGAAAAAAGAAAAAAAGAACAAACAAACAAACAAAGAAAACAAAATTAACAAAATATTATGGTGGGAAAAGAATGGGAAAATTAAAAACCTGGTGCTAGCAAATTCATAGAGCTTTCCTGTGCTGGAGAAGATTACAAGGCCAACTTCTGCATCGCAAAGAATTGCCAGCTCTTTCGCTTTCTTAATCAATCCCTTTCTACGCTTTGAAAAAGTCACTTGCCTGCTTGTTGAATTATCGATCCTCCGAATCACAATCTTCCCTCTTCCCATCGCTTTCTTTCTCTTTAGATTTTAGGGTTTCTCTGGAAGGATAAAATTGTTATGTGTGCAATAAAACAAGTAGAATAGGGTCTGAATATAGAGGATGGTGTATAGAAGATTGACTTACAAAGTTGAGCCAAAGTAATACTTTTTAATATTGACAATGTTGTGGTTGTGATATGGTGTATGAAAGTTTTATATTGCATTTCTTTTTCTTAACTTTATTTAAAAAAAAAAAAAGAAAAAAAAAAAAAGAAGAAACTTATCGAAGTGTTAAAACTTTAATACTTATTCAAAGGTTAAAAATAATAAAAAGAAGGTACATAGATATAAAACAAATCATTTATAAATGTGGGGTTAATAAGTGGACTGAAATAATAAATTAGTTAAATAATTTGTACTCATTACAATATAAATTTCAAGGGTGAATGATATACAGATCGTAAAATTGTTTTATTGTGATTATTTTTATAGAACGTTTATAAGTATAAATAAATTTTGAAGTAGTGAAACATAAAAGTATTTGATTCTTTTGTGATTTTAAGAACTTTTTCTTAAGTATTTATAATATCTTATCTCTACCTCATTAACATAAAAAATTCCTCATTTTATCATTCAAGTCTTCAAAGTCTTCTTTAAAAATTGCCAAGCAACCCAAAAAAAAAAAAAATGTCTTGTGTCAATATTCATTTATACTGAAAAGGGGAAAAAAAAGACATTGTATATAGATGTTAACTTGTATGCATATATATATATATATATATATTTTTTTTTTCTTTTTTTGTTTTGAAATGATATATTTTTTTTTTGTTGATTAATACTACATAGTCTTATACTTATTATTGAGAGGATGCGTGTATATATACATTGGAAATATTCTGTTAAGCAATGGATTTTCACCTAATTACATGAAATATGAAATGAAATATTTCATAAGTTATATACATTTGGGCACTAAACGGACGGACAACACAAAAAACTCTAAACATTGCTTAATAGAAAATGACTATATATATTTATATGCATACACTACCAATCTCATATACTAGTTAAAGATAGCTATCTCAAACTGAAGACAGGATACTGGTAAGTATAACCAAGGAATTTGGGGGTATCTCCACGTGTAAGACAATTCGTTGGGTTTGGAGAGGCGTTTTTGGATTTGGTAGTTTCTATATTGGGCAAGAAGTGCAAAATATACATGCAAATCCAGATCATATAATGGCAATATATATATATATATATATATATATTTTTTTTTTTTTCCTTTTCCTTTCTTCATACGCCCTTGAGTTAGTGGTTGGAACTGCCGTAGATACACGAAAAACAATTACAACTTTCCAACCTTTTCTTTTCACTTTTTATCTGCTTCCTGCCTTATATCTTAATATAATATATAATATAAATTAGGGAACCAGCCCATTTCCCTGAAATTGACTTTGGGGTTGGCCTTTATATTTTGTGACATCAAAATCACTCAAAAGAAAATTATACATATATACATATTCATCACCAAAACTAATAAATCAAAGTTTAGTTTTTTGGGGGTTTCAATAACTTACACAAGTATATAAAGAAATTAAAAAAGAAAAAAAGAAATTTCCTTAAGTTTTTGAGAATTTTATCTTTTTTTGTAAAAAAAAATACTTGGATTTAAAAGGACACTATGAACTACTTTAGGCACATAAAAAAAGAGCTGTGGACGTTTATACGTTTTTATTATTCGGATCTCAATATTAATAATAATTTTTGAAAAAATTATTATTAATATTATTCACAGAAATTGATATTGATGATAACACAGTACAGATCATTTACACAGTAAAATTTCCTCGTAAAAAAATATTGTGAGTAAAAAACGACTGACACACTTGTGAAGTACTCGATATATATAAACATCCGCCAATCGAGGTGGTTCTTGGCACGCTCACATTGAGCTTAGCCAATGCCAAGCAATCCGTACACCACAGACAATTTTGGTAATTAATCAATGTAGTTAATGTAGTTAATTAATTTTCCCATGGCCAGAAAGAGTAAGTCACTAGGAAAGGGCATGGCTATCATATTTAGAAATTTTGGTTCTAATTAATTGTCAGTTTAATAAAGCTTATAATATATTTTAATCGTATAATATAAAGTTCAAAGGGGGCCGCTTGGACACCAATAAGCATAAAGTTGTGGTAACTGTCTCTAAACACATCTTTCTATTGGCTACAACCCATGTGACTAAGATTTGTTAGACCAATAAGATTCGATTTGGCTTGAAATTCCAATGACTAAGGGGCCCTCGGATTAAGGGCACCCAAATTCAAGATTATATTAAATAATTGTAAATATAATACCTTGGATATGAGCTCGGCCAGGTGTCAATCATCAACAAATCATACAAGAACATAGACCAAGAAAAAAGGTGATTTTCTTGGATAGTTGCCATTAGTTTATAATCCCAACAATGGAAAGTGTTGCTTTAATGAGTCATACCAGCATTGAATATAATTATTATTATTATTTTTTAAGTTTGTGAGATTACAGTACTAAACATTAATTATTAAGATAAGCACATGAACTTTATCATAACTTTCAATTTCCCCCACCCAAGGAAAGAAGATAATGGCTCTTTTCCGGAAAGAGGAGGCGCATACCTCTTCTCAATAACAAAAACCACATGCTCTGATTGGACTGAAAACATTGTTAATTTCACATAATACTTGACAAGTAAAAATTAAAAAAATAAAAAAGTTAGAAAGCCTAATTCATTGACTACTAGTACATGGGCTTTAACTTTTACTGTGCACCTGCTGAAGACGAATGTGCTATTTCATTCACTTTAACCTACGGTTTTGCTCTCTCTCTCTCTCTCTCTCTCTCTCTTTCTCTCTCATTTCGATACCAATATGCTATTATTATGTCGTTCACATATTTAATATAATTAACAAATTAATTTAATATGGCACTGAGTGTCATTAATTTATTAATTTTCTTAGGTTGCAAGTTGAGAACCAACCTTCGTATATCAATTTATTTTTAATTTAAAACTTTGCAGATGATTAATTTTTAAATTCTTCAGATTAATTAACCAAAAGTTTAATTTTATTGGTGAAAGCTATGAGCAAGATGATATATATATATATATATATATATATAATATAGACTATGCCCCAAATGTATTGTTCATCCTGCTTAATTTGTAATTTGTTTTGGTTTCTTTTGGAGCTATTTCTCTAACTTCAAACTGTACTCTTTTCTAGAAATTAACTAATTAAGCGCTGCAACAATAATAATGCCTGCAGCAAGTTGTTTTATTTTTGCTAAAAAAAAAACGTCTCCTGATAGTATTATAGGCATCAGATCTGTGCTACGTGACATTGTGATATGGGATCATCCAAAAAAATAATAAAACTTATCAAGACTCGAACCTTAACTTCTACACCCGCAGATGTAAAATCTGAATAGCTTTCTTCCGCTAATTTACCACTTTTGGTGGTAGCTTACAGCAAGTTATTGATTGACGCAGTAGGTATCAATGATATGTATAGAGAGATAAGTTGGAATCCTAGCTCTAATTTATTAATTTCTTGCATATATTATATTAAGATATTAGGTATAATTTGTTATCTGATACTAAATACTTTAACTTTACATGAATTAGCATAAACAACAGCTTGAATTAGCATAAACAACAATATTAGTGATTTAAAAAAAAAGGGAATATGAGGTACTGCACTTGAGTTATGGGTGGAGATTAATTATATACATATATTACTATTAGCTTTCAAATTAGCTTTCAAATCATGATGTTGAATATATATATATTTATTTATTTTACGATAGATGTTGGTAGTATTTTAACAGTCCAAACCTCTCAAAGATATTTTAAATATTTTATTATTTTGGATGATAATACTAACGATTATTTCTTTAAAAATTATCATTTTTAGAGATGTTTATACGGTTTTAATATGCAGATATTTATACTATGAAAGAAAGATATATATATATATATATATATAAGTGTACACATATCACATAGTAGTGATGAAAATGGTAGTCCTTCATTGAATTAATCCTTGTAGTTAGAAATAAAGTTAAATATATTTTACAACATTTAAGACAGAAAAAATTATCATCAATAACCATTATTATATTAACTATCTTAAAAGAATAAATGTTTTAAACTTAAAATGCTATATAATAAGTTCAATGGTGCTATACTTATTAAAATATTTATAAAATTAATTTATTAAATAATATAGTAAATAATATAATAGTTTTTAATTAATTAATTTTTTTAATTTATTTGTTTATTTAAAAGTTTAATAATCTATATTTAAATTATATATAAATCAATAATATTTTAATATATATTATTTAATAAATATATTAATAGCGTTACCGTAATAAAATAATGTTAAATTTAGTTTGGTTGGAATGAAAAGATGCTAATTGAAAGAAAGAAGAAGCTGTAATATTCTTTAAAAAGTTGAGTTAATTTGTAACATCAAATCAACCACCATACCAAGCTGAAAAGGAAAAGTCTAATTTGTAATAAGTTGTGAGAGAGAGAGAGAGAGAATGAATAACATATCATATCAAACCCGTATGGTTTAAAATTATTTAAATTTAGACATTAAATATAAGGTTTTAGAATAAATCACCATCAATTAAAATTTTTAATACAATTAAAAAAAAACTATAAATAAATATTAAATGGGGTCGAGTAAGGTTGATACAGCGATAAACCTGTGTATGGCTCCAAACACTCTTCCTCACTTCTAGAATAAAAATTAGTACAGCCTGATTAAAATAATATATTAAATATTTGATGAATAGCTAGCTGGTAATATTTGGGCGCCAATAGGCCTTTAGCCGGTTTCGGTAATTTTTGGGCCAGTAACTCCTAGAAACATTGGGCTTGGTTCGCCAAGAGTCTTTTATGCAGCACTAAAATTACCAAAAATCCTTTTTAACTTTTTTTTTTTTTTTCCCTTTTAAATATTTCAACATTTTTTTTTTATTTTTATTTTTTTACTCTGTATGTACTTCGAGCTGATCATCAAAAACCATTGTTAAACTTTTTTATTTTTTTTTTAATCTTCTGGTTTTTTTTTTTTTGGCCGAGACCATTAGGATATATGATTGTTCATTTCCTCCTAATCATCATTATCGTTGTCTTACTCATCATCATTTTCATCTTCTTTGAACAGAGCTAATATTACGGTTGGGACAAAGAGAAACGTTGATTCTGTTGCAGACGCTAAATGCTAATGCTTCTAAGTTAAATAGTAACTAAAAAAGATCATATTTGGTTCCCTAATGGCTGTCATATCCAAGATGATTGATTAAAAAAAAAAAAAAAATGCTTGTCACCAGTCTTCCTAATGGTTGCTGCAGGCTGAAGAAGATAAAAAAGAAAATAAATAAATAAATAAAATGGCGTTAGGGAAATAAGAAAAAGGAAATTTTAGTAATTTCATAAAAATGGAATGTGTGCATAGCAATTTAGGTAGTGTAAAAAGCATCATTCAACCGAATATCATGCACAACCAATTGCATTTGCAGCATTTTTTTTACCAAACATTTTCTTTTTAATTGTACTTCAGACTTCAGTTTTTATTTTTATATTTTCTTGCTATTAAAATTAAACTTCAATGACCACAACTCTGTTTATCTGAGTTTTAGTTTCCAATTCTTGGAAGGGTTTGTGCTATCTAATTTGTCCAAACAGAAAGCCCAACATATGGACGAACAGACCGATCCATATTACCGCAGCGAAGCCCATCTTATTGTACTGCTGAGCGAAGCTGCATAACACAGGACTTGATACTGCAGGAAAATCAGCTCCCATATTTTGTTCTCACTAAACTTTTTGACTTCATCTTCCAAAACCCAAAAGAAGAAATGAAATTCCCTAATTATCTAGCAGCAGAACTGGAGGAGTATAAGTCCTTGAATTCTTCTATGGTAACGTAAGAAGTATAAGTCCAGGTCCAAGTCCAAGATAACAACATGATTTTGAAGAAACATAACAAGGATGAGGATTCCGAGCCCAACATAAATATTCTTGCTGAAGATTTGTTCTCAAAGGAGGAAAAGCAACGATTCAAGGATATCAAACATTTCCCTCATTTGGTTAGGGAGATTATGCGTTCGGATAAACAGTTTCCAGAGGACAATGGTGAGGGTTCTACAAGCTGTTTCTATGGTGCAAAACAACTGGATAACGCCGGGGTGACGTTTGTGCTCTGTGAAGAAAATAAATTTTTATCTGACATACACCAATATGACGAGCTTACAAATATCTTTAAGTTTGTACTTCAGGAATTTTGGAAACTCTGGAAAACAAGACGACACCGAATGCATCATGAGAAATGTCATGGCGTTTGAGCAGTTTTTTTATCCAAATAACCCTCACAAATGCAGTTACATTTTTCTGCCGGATCAACTCATCAGCACTGTTGAAGATACGGATTTCCGGTTTGACAAGAAAATTATTGACAACTGGCTTGGTAGCAACAAGCAGAGGTCTTCAAACTGTGTAGTTTGTGGTAGTAAGCTTGGTTATAGCTTTCTGAAATGATTCCTCTATTGACATCTTGATCTACAATAGCCTGATCAAAAAATTCAACTGAATTTGTCAAAACAGAGCACCAATGAGTCGGAGCGATTGAAAATGTTAGATTTGACTTTTCCTAGTTCAAAATTCGAATATCACAAAATTTGAGGCAAAAGTGCAATTTCCAAAATTCTGAACCAAACTATAAATACAAAAAATTCTGAGGTAAATCTACAAATGCCATAAAATATAGGATATTTTTGTAATTTCAAAAATTTGATGGCTATTGCTGACGTGTTGGATGATGGGTTAGTGAGGTGGAACCATGTGGCAGCTTACGTGGTTGATGGTGTGGCACTGCTGATGTGTCATAGATCTTCAGACTCGGCTTGGCTCGATAGCTCAACTAAAAGGTATGTGGTGATAAATGAGTTTTTGATTCCCTTATTTCACCATTAATTATTGATTAATGGCTAAAAAATTCAAGATTTATGTTATGTTTAATGCTTTTATTGAATTTTTTAAGGTGAGCTTTAGATTGGAGCTGATTTTATGTTATTGAGTAAAAAACTAAGTTTGGAGCAATTTTAGCAAACATGAAAATACTTACACGCCAACTTAAGAGTATACAAGCTTATACTTCACGCCAACTTAAGAGTAGACAAGCTTATGCTCCATGCCAATTTGAAACAGTCCATGCTGAAGGTCCACACCAAATAGTTGATTCTCCACAAAATTAAGCTTGTTTTCACAGATAGAGTGGCCTTAAGATATGCTAAAATGGCATGTCCCTTAGCTTCTACACGCCTTGCTCTCTTTTAAACAGCGAAAACTTAGCTCCAGTTCAGAAGTTCATTGGTCACACTCATCTAATTTCGGCATAATCCATGCAACCTCCACGCTCTTCTCAGGGCCGTCTCAAGCAATTTTGAGGCCCTAGACAGAGAAAAATATTTGGGGCCTTAATATTTTTTTTTTTAAAAATTAAATATTAGTTTTTAAAAAGTAGATTTTTATATAAAATTTAATTTTTTAGTTTTTTGAGATGCAAAGTTTATAATTAAATTTTTATATTCAAGTTTTGATAATAAATCATTTTTAATTGATAAAATTGATAAATTATTTAATCTTTTTTGAAACATTGTTGAGTGTAAATAAGATTTTATTAATTTTAATTTTGAATTTTTTTTTTTTGCTGAAACTATACTAACAGGTATTGTCAATAGTATTTTATAAGCTATCCAGGTGTTAGGAAAAGAATTTAATTTTTTTTATAAAGTTTAATATCTCGTGTTGTTTTTAATTCAGGATTTATTATTTCTTTTAAAACTTTTAGTTCTGAAAATAAATCTAAACCATTAATATCAGATAACATGTCATATTTTAAAAAATTTTCAATATGCAAACATTTTTCTTTTAGAAAATTATTATCAAGCAATTTTAATTTTTCTACATCATGCAAAAAACTAAAATTATCTTCATATATCTTAAACTGTTCAAACCTAATTTGAAGTGAAGAAATGACATGATCAACTATATAATTGAAATAATTAATTTTAAAAGATTCTTCAGGTGAAAGTCTCACCTCATTAGTTTCATTCTCATCAAATTCTTTTTTTCTTCTAATTACAAGTTTTTCACGAAATTTTGATTCTACATTCATTTCATTAGCAATCTCTTTAGCACAAATTATAGCAGATGTGAACCCATTTTCTCTGTAGTCATTAAAAAATAAAATAAGACCATTTAGCTGATCAAATGCAATGACAATATCCATATCTTTATATTGTAAAAATTTACTAACAGTGTTAATTGCAAACAATATATCATACCAAATAATCATACCTAATAAAAATTCAAAATTTTCAATCTCATATATTGCTAAAAAAATCGCTTCACTTTTTGTTTTAGGATCATCACTAGCTTCTGCTAGTTGATATAAAGCATCTCTTATTTGTGGAGCTTGATATTTTATTGCTTTAACACTTTCGAGACGACTTTCTCAATGTGTTTGTGACAATGGTTTAAGAGTTAAATTAGAAACATGATCTTATAAAATTTTCCATCTCTTTGTAGAAGAAGAAAATAATGAGTATATACATTGTGTCACGCCAAAAAATATTATAGCACTAAGACAAGAATTAGCCATTTCACAAAGCATTAAATTAAGACTATGACATCCATATGGTGTATAAAAAGCTCTAGAATTTATATCTAACAATCTCTTTTGTACGCCTTGTTGTTTACCTTTCATATTAGACCCATTATCATATCCTTGTCTTCTTATATCATTTATATCAAGTTTAAAATTTTTTATTACACTAATAAGCATATCAAAAAGACATTTTCCTGATGTATCATCCACTTTTAAAAATTCTAAAAAGTACTTTTCTATTTTGATTGGATTTGTAGAAATATCTACACATCTTAATATAAGAGACATTTGTTCTTGATGACTTATATCTGGGGTACAATCAAGTATAACTGAAAAGTATTTTGCTCTTTTTATTTTTTTAATTATAATATTTTTTATTTCTAATCCTAATATATTTATTAACTCATTTTGTATGTTATGGCCAAGGTAATGATTATGAATTTCACCATTTTGAATACGTTTAAGGTGTTCTTGCATTATAGGATCAAATTCTGCAATCATTGAAATTAAACTTAAAAAATTTCCATTGTTATCTTGATAGATCTTCTCATTTGTGCCATGAAATGCCAAATTATTTTTTGCAAGATTTTTAACTACAGCAATAATTCTTACTAATACGTTCCTCCAATGCTTTTTTTCCTTATTTATCTTTTCTTGTAAATTTTGATCAATAGTTTTATTTTTAAGTAATCTCATTTCAATATCAAACCAAATATTCATATTTATAATATGTTCACTGCTTGTTTCATGACTTTTAAGCTTGGCACTAAGATTTTTCCAATCTTGACATCCTTCATTTGCTCATTGGATTGTAGTTGATTTTTAACTAAATAATTTACAACAAAAGCAAAATATTTTATCTAATTCTTTTGAATATACTAGCCATCTCCCATCATATTTTTCTCCATTTGGTAATTTTCGAATGTAATGAATAGTAGAAAAGTGTCTAGAATTTTCATCATGTGGAAAACATAAATTAGTGTCTCTAATTGGACCTTTTTCAACTAATAAATCTATTAAATTTGTATTTATGTTTTCCCATTGTGCTGGATCATATATATTTTTAACAATAGTTTCATCAATATCATTAAAATTTTTATCTTCTTGATCAACTAATTCATCTTCTTCTAAATTATTATTATTTTCTTCGTTAATATTAATATCTGGTGAATTAGATTCATGATTATTAGAAAGTTCTTGACAGATTTCTTTTTGTCCTAATAAAGTATCATCTTCTAGTGAAAATTCAATTGTTTTTTCATTTAAATTTTCTGGTTTTTCTGAGTTTTGATTTTTAGTATTAGTAACAAATCTATCAAGTGCTCCTTTTTGAGATTGAACAAATTCTTCTATTTTTTTTTTTCATACATGTTGCATATCCAGACTCATATTTTCTAGCAGACATATTTATATTCAAATAATATAAAATATATATCCCTAATATTTTATCAAAATTAAAATGCTTAAAATTAAAAAAACAATAAAACCTGATTTATGCATTGTACTTTCAATTTGATGATACTTTAAAGTCTGACAATATTATCTGCATGAATATGATAAAAGAATAAACAAATATTAACTTTTATTTAGATTAATTAAAATAAGCATCTAGGAGAATAATTGGCGCAAATTAAAAACACCATGTAAGGATTCAAATCCAATCAATTTAGATGAATAAAAGATATAAAAAATAATAAAAATACAAAATACAGAACAAAATCGTGAGCTATATATATATAAGAACAATAAGAATGATTAGTAAATAACATCATCATGAATTCATATAAAATAATATATATATATATATATATATAATATGAGGAGAATGAATGTAAATTCATTAAAATAAATAAAAACCAATAAGCTTACCTTTAATTTTGGGACCTTCTGGATTAAAATTGCAATTATGTATGTTGAGTATCAAAGATTAAACAACTATGAAAGATGAGTGAATGAGAAGAGATGAGTGAATGATAAGAGAATAAAGGAAGTTAGCAGGGAAAAAAAATGCATGAACTCTGTAGAACAGGAATGAGTATTTAATATGTGTTTTTCTTCTTTTTTTTTACCGTTACAATCTAATTAATTATAGAAATCAAATATAAAAAATTTCAATTAAATTTTATTAGTGTTCTTTTCCAAAAATAAAGATAATTATAGATAATTATAGCAATAAATGATCAATTAAAGATAATTTAAAATCATAACAATAACCAACTTCTTATATTTCCAAAATAAATTAATAATAATATTTTATTTAATAAATATATATGTATATATAATATAGAAAATATACTTTTTGGGGCCCCAATAAAATGGGGGCCTAGGCATATGCTTTAGTGGCCTATGCCTTCAGCCGGCCTTGGCTCTTCTTTCATCAAACTCGTGAAATTCAGCTTGTTTTCGCAAATGTGATGGCGTTGCTCTACACCAAGATGGCATATCCTAGCCTTGCTCCACACTATGCAGCCCCCATTTCTCACGCTAGCTACAGCTCATTCCATCTCATGCTCTCCTCACATGACCATAAAAAATGATAATAAAGTGTCAGATGGGGAGTGTTTTTGATGAAAAATGGAGGGTTTATCTTCCATTTTTAATAGGGTTTATGGCATTAGGAGGAGAGTAATAAAAAAAGGGTGGCTAGTTTTTGAAAAAAAGAACAGGAGGAGGCCACATTGGAGAGAAAAAATGGGCTAGAGAGCTTGGAGAAGAAGCTAGAGAGCAACACCTACTTTAGAGAGAGAAACAACTAATTCTAGAGAAAGAAAGCTTGGGTTTGGAAGAAGATTGAAGAATTGAAGGGATTCATCTCCAAATTGCTGCTACTTTTGAGTTTTCTCTACTTTCTAATCTCTTTAAATTGTATTTGAATATATATATATATATATATATAAATATATTGTGTATTTGACATGAATTTAATGATAATATATATTCTATTTTGGATTTGCTTTATATTTTATAAATAAATTACTAGATTTATTATCTAAGATTTTGATGGAATCTCTACCTTGGTGATAGTTGATTGATAGGTTGATTATTATTTCATCTCGATCTAATTTTTTTGTGCAAATCTTGCAATTAATGTTTGATATATTTTTGCAATTGGGAAATCTCTTGGATATTGGGTAGACTTTCTAATCAAGCCTTGGAAAAGTTTAATTTAATAAATTGGCCACTAGATTCACACAACCTAGATCTAGAAGCTTGATTAGGAATTGGGTGAAGGGATTTCTAATTTTCATTAAGAACTTATAATTTTTAATTTCACTTTGGAAAAAAGGGATTGGATTAATTTAGAAACTTTCTAGATTAAAATTTGAATAGAATTGGTCTTTTATCAACTAATTAATCAAATATAAGAGGGTTAGATGGGAAGTCAAAGTCCTAGAGCTTAGATTACAATATTACCATTTCCATTATATTGTGTGTTGTTTCTTTTGCATTCTTATCCTATTATCTTAGTTTCGAACTATGTTCGAATTAGATTAGTATTTAAATGTTAGTTTATTTCTTTGTATTTGATTGCCTAAATAAAGTTGAATTGCGATTATTATGGTATTTAGCATTTAAACAAGTCTATAATCCCTATAAGTACGATATCTATCTCTCATGAGTCCACTTTATTACTTGATATGATCCATACATTTGTGGTTTACAATAAATTTGGTACCATGTGGAAGGCATGTAAGACTCATGGCATGTTGACCAGTGTGTGAAGACCTGCAAAATCTTTGAATGGCTTGTGGAGGTCTGGGTGAGCTCATTCTCTTCATCTTGACAAGATCTATCTCATAATATGCTGAAATATCTGTTTGGAGTTTGTTTACAATGAACCCTATTTTTGAATTTGAAATTCTTATACCACTTGTTGTGATTCGACTATACGGACTTTTTAGAGACTATAGAAAGTGCTTTGAGAGATTGTTTTTTTTGTATTGATTTCAGAAAGAAATAATACATTTTTTTTCTTGTCAATATTTTCTGTTTTGTTTTCTTTGTTTTTTTTGTATTTATGCGGTCACAAAATCACAACAAAAATGCCCCTCCCCTTTTTAATTTTTTTCTCCCTCTCTATTTTTTTTTTTTTGTTTCAGTTTTTCATTCTTCAAAATGCCAAATGCAAACCCTCGCTTTATCTCCAACAGTACCCTTTGAGCCATTTCACCAATAAAAAATGGTATCCTTCGAGTTCTCTCTCTCTTTTTTTTTTCTTTTTTTTTTTTTTTTCTATTTTTGTCCTTCCTATTTTTTAAAAAACATTTTCCCCCTTATCTACATTTTATCTCTTATTTTTCTAAAATTTTAATTATTTGAAATAATCAAAATATTTGTCTAGAAGTTTTTAGTAATATAATACGTACTTAATTATAATTTGTATTTGATTACAATTATAATTATTTAATACTGAGTTAATAGCAATAAAATAAAATAAAATTATATAATCAGAACAAAAATATATTTAATTCTCTTTTTGATTTTTGTTTCCTAATTTTTGAATTTTTTTTGGTTGATTAATTCCAAATAAAATAAAATTTGTTATTTTTTTCTCCTTTCTTTTGCTTCAAGGAATTATATTTATTTATTTATTTATTTTTTAAAATTGGAATCAATTTATTATAATTGTCTAAGAATCCAAATTTATATTTATTCCTAAAATTTTTGCAGGAAATGAAAAAATAATATTATTTTTAACCTATTTGTTAAAAAGTTTTGTTTTAGTATATGGTTGTATTTCTTCAAAGTAAAAATTGAAAACAATTTACACTACTTTATAGCAGTGCCAAAATTTTTTTCTTCTGTCTGTCACTTGGAATAGTTTGTTTATCCAGATGAGCCTTAAATCTACAATTACATTTTTCTGCTGGGATCAACTCATCAACATTGCTGAAGATGTGGAATTTCTGATTACTGATTGACAAGAAAATTGTTAACAAACTGGCTAGGCAGCAAAGATGCTGTGGTTGCCTTGATTAAGAAACTCTACGACCAACTTATGCTATCACGTTACTTCTACACTGATCTCTCCGCCACAAACTTAACATGCTGTGGTTGGCTTGAATTTTGAATTTTTACAAGAGTTTTAGCATTTTGTAAACGGTTAGAGCCATTTACAATGTCTCTTGTATATAGAAATTAACAAGACACATCGCCTCTTGTAAAAACTTACTTGCTCTTCTCTACCAATTCAACCATCAAGAGTCTCTTCTTTGTGAGCCTTAATGAAGCGAGGAAGGCACAGAGGGCATTCGATTCTGCAAGAGAATACGCAGTCAGCTCTTTTCGCAATTGAAGAAGAACTAGTCCTACCTTTTTTTTGCTAAACAAACCTTTGATAAGAGATCGATTATGGGTGAGAATGTCATTTTTTTTATCTGACACATTAAAGTATGCTTCTTCGCCATTTTCTATAATAATAGAGTACATGTATATATATATATATATATATATTGTTTTGTATCCCCTATATATATATATATAGATAACGCAAAGAATTATCAAAAAATATTGTGTTAGTTTGTTATTTATTATTGTTATTACATTTATTATTTTTGAGAGCATATACACAGAATCTTTGTAGAATACCGTCGTCTTGTTAAGCAATCGAAGAGACAATGCCCTATAAATAATTAAGAAAAACCCTTTTGGTTGTGATCCTTGGAACTAGTCCTATGCTCAAAGTCTACTAATCAACCAAATGAACAAGTCTAGCTACTAAGAAATTAATAAGTGCCAATTGCCAAATTCCGTAATCTCTTTGGATAGAGATTGGAAAGTCCTCTATAAATCATGTGCATGTATAGTTTATGTTGCAGTTGCAAAAATGGCGGTTCATTGAAGATGATGCTTCTTAAATTTTAATATTTTTCTTTTCATATTAGTTGGATATGCAGAAGTCGTGTCGCTTGTCCTTTCTTGCCTTCTGGCTTTTGAAAGTTTGGACCCCACAGTAATAGTGGGAATCATCAATATACATTAATTTGATAAAAACAAAAAAACAATATATAAATTTGCCTTTTTTTTTTTATTACATAAAACAATATATAATTGGCATGTATAATTGACTTGAAAACAACACATAAAAAAAAAACAAAAAAAAAAACAAAACAAAAACAAAAACTATAAATTTTTCTAATCTTTTCTCTTCCTATTGTTTGAGGTCGGTCCAATCTAAGTCCGGCTCTTAGCTTGACCTTAGTTCGAATTATGACGATATATACATAAATAGTTTGTATTTTGAAGTTTCATAATTAAATACATGACTTTTTAAAAATATGTAACGACTTCAATTAACTACAAAAACAGAAGAAAATTAATGGGAAAAGAGATTTTAGGCAGAGGTACACAAAGTATTCTCCCAGGATTATTTTCAATATGTTATATACAAAAAAAAAAAAAAAAAGACACGAACATGTTTGTTGTAGGTATCTAACTGATTTGAATATTCTAGTTTTAATTTAATTAAGTAATTATTTTCTAAGAATAAATAATCTAGCTTGGTTCTCCACGGCCATCATATATCATCAGTTATGGTTAATTGGATACTACATGGCAGGTTACTGTGATTTGATTACTATTTTAACTTTTTATTTTGGATGGAAATTACCATTTGAACTTTAAATAGGACTGAACGGTCATAGAACAAATTGATTTTTGAACCAAAGTCGTACGATTTGTTACACCTTGTGGATCAATAATTAAAAAAAAAAAAAAAAAAAACTAAATTTTGTCTTATAATTTCCTTGCTTGTTTGGTTCTCTTTAACTTTATTAGCAACGTGGTTGCATGGCCTTCGTTGAAGGTGTGACGGATGATTACAGACACATATATAAGTGCAGAAAATATGACAAAATAAAGAAAATTTCTATTTGATGTTATACCGAGTTTTATGTATTAAACAATTTAAAACAAAAATATTAAATTCAAATGACACATATAAAACAAATGATTAACTTAATATAACATTTTAACAAGAAATTTTAAGACCAAATACATAAATATACAACCATAATTTCTTTGGTTAGACTCATCTAACAAACATCAATGGACCAATCCAAGATAAGCACGGGGAGGATATTCATATTCGTCAACGTTTGCCAAAAATATATATATATATATATATATATAATTTTTTGTCATTTTCTTGCGTTGACTCTACTATTCCGGCGATGTATCTGTTCCTCTCATTTCTTAATTCTTGTATACAATTACAAGTCATTCTCAACTGAATTTCTTTAATAGAATAAAACTAAAACGGTGATGGATGAAACATGGCAATCAAATAATTATTTTTCATATATATAATTTAAACAAAAAATATCTCATAAATAATATAAACTTCACCATAAATAGTTCCTCTCAAGCCTGTTGAATATCATTTCCCCTGTTGATCTCAAGTGTCATGGCCATTCCCAGCACTTTCTGCAACTCACCAACTCCAACTTGTATTTTCTTCTTCTTTGTCATTCTTCTTTTTCCTTTTGCAGATTCAATTCAATTCCAAATATCTCGCTTCGATTCTAACCAAGAAAACATATTGTACCAAGGAGATGCAGCGCCTTCAGTTGGAGCCGTAGAGCTAAACAGCAAGTACAACTACCTATGCCGAGTTGGTTGGGCCACCTATGCCGAGAGCGTCCCTCTTTGGGACTCAGAAACCGGAAAGCTAGCCGACTTCACAACCCATTTCTCCTTCACCATCAACACCCTAGGTGTTCCCCACTATGGCCATGGCTTTTCATTTTTCCTTGCTCCTGTTGGGTTTCAAATCCCTCCGAACTCCGCGGGTGGGTTTTTAGGCCTATTCAATACCACCACAAGTGATTCGTTACGAAACCAGATTGTCCTGGTTGAGTTCGACACGTCTTCTAATCCTGAATGGGATCCTCCAGTCGAGCATGTCGGGATCAACGAAAATTCTATTTCTTCTGCCGTCTACACTCCTTGGAATGTTAGCTTGCATAGCGGAGATAACATCGATGCATGGATTGTCTACGACGCGGCCGCGAAGAATTTGAGTGTCCATTGGGAGTTCCAAAAGACCTCAAATTCAAAAGAGAATACCAGTCTAGCATATCAAATCGATTTGAAGACAGTTCTTCCGCAATGGGTCACAATTGGATTTTCAGGAGCTACTGGTCTGAACGGAGAGAGACATGTGCTTAATTCATGGGAATTCAACTCAAATCTAGATATAGAAAGAGGCGATGGAAACAAAGCTAGAAGAAGGAAATTAATATTGGGTCTCACAATTTCGGGCGGTGTTTTCATTCTTGGGATGATTTTAGCACTTTCGATGCTGTTTTTACGGCGGAGTAAGCAAAAGAAGAAGAGAGTAACTGAGCAGGCAGAGACAATAAATTTAACATCAATCAATGATGACCTGGAAAGAGGAGCAGGACCGAGAAGATTTTCTTATGTTGATCTTGCTTCGGCAACCAACAGCTTCTCAGACGAAAGGAAACTCGGTGAAGGAGGGTTTGGAGCGGTTTACAGAGGCTATCTAATTGATTTAGATATTACAGTAGCTGTGAAGAAAATCTCACGGGGTTCAAAGCAAGGAAGAAAGGAGTACATAACAGAGGTGAAGGTCATCAGCAGTTTAAGACACCGAAATTTGGTGCAGCTCATCGGGTGGTGCCACGACAAAGGTGAGTTCCTTCTTGTCTACGAGTTCATGCCAAATGGTAGCCTCGATGCCCACCTCTTTGGTAAGAGGAAGCCTCTTACTTGGGCTGTAAGGTACAAGATATCTCTTGGGATTGCATCAGCATTGCTCTATCTTCACGAAGAGTGGGAGCAATGTGTGGTGCATCGAGATATCAAATCGAGCAATGTCATGTTAGATTCCAATTTCAATGTCAAACTTGGAGATTTTGGATTAGCAAGGTTAATGGACCATGAGCTAGGTCCCCAAACAACAGGATTGGCTGGAACATTAGGCTACTTGGCTCCAGAGTATATAAGCACAGGAAGGGCTAGCAAGGAGTCTGATGTGTATAGCTTTGGGGTGGTTTGCTTGGAAATAGCTACAGGAAGAAAGTCCGTGGATCCTATGGATAAGAATTGTCAGATGGGATTGGTAGAGTGGATTTGGGATCTTTATGGGAAAGGAAACCTTGTTTTGGGTGTGGATGGGAGAATCCAAAGTGATTTGGACAAGAAACAAGTAGAGTGTTTGATGATTGTGGGGTTGTGGTGCGCTCATCCTGACCGAAGCTTAAGACCTTCAATTAGGCAAGCAATTCATGTGCTTAACTTTGAGGCAACCTATCCAAATCTTCCATCAAAAATGCCTGTTCCTCTGTTTCATGTGCCGTCACCCTCAGTCAGCTCCGGTGAACCCTCGATAACAACAAGCATCGCTGTGGGTCGTTAACTGGAATTTAAGCAATAAATATGTAATTAGATAAGTATATGCTAAGGTCAATAATTTATTGTTGTATTAATTTTTTTAATCAAAATTGTTGTATTAATGTTTAAATCTAATTATATATGTACTATTGGATGGTTTCGTGGACCGTGTGAAGCCAGCTAAGTTGATTATTTTGTAGGGTTTGAATGGATCAGGGAATGAAATTTAATAGTTGCAAGCATAAAATTTGGTAGTCAATGCCGATTTATGTTGCAGTGTAAAGCCGACCGATTGGATTAATATAAGAGATTAGAAAAGATATGCTGAAGTACACAGGAAGAAAACGATCTGATAGGTGATCATGACTTGGGAAAGTCATTTGCAAGGAAATCTATATATTATATCCTTTAATGGGGCCCCTAGAGCCGAGTTTTTATATACATAATTTATTTATTCTTACTTAAGGTTTTGGAATGGAATATTAGATTGTACGTAGTTATTGGACTGTCCCATGTACGTCTCGGGGGAGTACAAAAATTTGTTGTTATCATAATGTTTTTTTTTTTTTAATAATAAATCACCAGAAATTATATAAAGGATTAATTAATGAATTAAATCATTGAGATTTGGAACGAAGAGGGGCGCCCCGAAAAAAAAAAAAAAAAGTCAAAATGAAATTGTCATCTTTTTATTTTTATTTTTATAATTATCTTTTTATTTTATTTTATTTTTTTATTTTTTTCATTTTGATGTCTTTGAGCCTATAACATTTCAATTTAATTGTAGATGTGCAAAACTTACCAACTAAACTAACATCATTTATCTTTTTTTATTTTGATATCTTTGAGCCACAACATTTCAATTCAATTATAGGTGTGTGTAACTTACCAACTAAACTAACATCACTTAAATACTAAATTGTCATCAAATCATAATTTTATACTATCATGATTCAGCTAATAACCAATGATGATAAAATTGGTACTTATTTGCCTAATATACTCCTGGAAAACGGGGAGAAAAACGAACAGTTTTAAATGTAGGAGCTTTAATAGTTTTGATCGTTTGAGGACATAGATGATAAATATGAAATTCATGAATCAAATTGCAAATCGGTGCAAAATTGACAGGACATAGCTGCAAAAAAGGCTAATTTTTATTTAAAAAATCAAGGATCTACTTTTTATTTATTTATTATTTTTTTGGTGAATGAGCATCCACCATCAAACTACTAATTTTGGGTTGAAAGTATCAAACCTTGAAATCTAAAACATCATTGTCACTCCAGAAATTGTGAAATTCTTGGACGTAAACTAACAAAATATTGCATAGAATGTAAATTGCTGATTGGTGAGGGTGGGTCCACCAATCATATTGGGAAGATACTTCAATTTCTCCCCTTTATCTTTTTATTTTTACCCAGACAATAATAATAATAATAATAATAACAACAACAACAAATAATTATTTTATAATCCTCTATGTGACTAAACAAAGTGCAAAACGTCTAGCTCAATTTATCATGAGATTAAGTATTTGTTTGGCAGATTTTTTTTTTTTTACCAAAATTTTTTTTGTTAAAAATAAAAATATTTGATAAAAATTAACAAGTACTTGTTGATAAAAAAAAAATAATTTTTTTAAGCTATTTAAAAAAAATTTAAATTTTATGCTTATCTAGAAAAATTCTTTTTTCTAGTTTATATTGAAACTCAATAAATATTTAATATATCTTTTTTAGTTTAGATGATAAATCAGTGAATATTTAATGCAATTTTTTATTTACGATTAAATACTTATTAGTTTTTTAATAAAAAAATTTTTCTAAAAAATATTTTATACAAAATTGTATAGACTAAAGCTTTATTTTTATTAGCTATACCAAATAGATTCTAAAGATTGCAAACCATGTTCTATAATTGCATTATAATCAAAAACCATAATTATTAATTTTATATAATATGTACCAAATCAAAAATAAATGGCTCAATATAATGGACCTAAATTGCAACATCATCGGGCCAAAAGGTATCAGTTAAAATGCAAATAACCCCCAAAACATATTATTCTAGTTGTGATCCTGTGGAGGTCTATTGTCAAAGTCTATTATCGGCTATTTGTTTATTGATTCTTGAAAGATCCTGCTTTTTAATTTATAAATTAGTCTTCGTATCTCCTTCATTTTAGTAATATATAATAATATATACGACTTATGTGACTAATATAGATTTTGAGTTTAGAATATAGCAATTCCATAGTAAATAGGCATCTCACATATGCATATACTTATTCAATTATTATATATTATTATAATTGCGTAACTTATTTACGGTCCAATGACTCCAAAAGTTCATTTTTTCCTCAAACCAAAACATACTATTAATAATACAATCCTTATTGGCCTTTTCTATTTCGCTTCTCTTTATTTTTATTTTTATTTATTTATTTATTTGGTTAGGTAAAATGATATTGTATTCTAAAGAGAAGGGAACGTGTGACTTGACCCCGCCTTCTCATGGATAATGGATGCGAGAGGCTTCTTCATAGTGATTTTTTATTTCAAGATTTTTTTTTTTTTTAAAATTTAGTATGGGATTCAAATTGGGAATCATTATTGAAAGAAGAGAATGGTATTTCTAATAATTTATCCTAAAAGACATTGTTAATTTTAGAAAAATATTATTTATTACTGTAAACAATTACCAATAGCACTATATGCAAACAATATTATATATCAGATAATAATTTAAATATTTATAATTAGAGGATTTGCTTATAGAGTTTTAGTATAAAAATAATCTAATTTAATAATTTAAATGAAATTTGGAAGACCAAACGTAGCTTCAATAGTTAATAAAAAAAAGACAAAAAAAATCACATATAGCCTTAATTAATTTCTTTGGCTCGGCTGACCTGGGCCAACTTTAACTAGGAGATCGTTAATCAGTTCTAAAGCCAAAATATAATATTTATTGTTGCCCATTCATTTTCAAGCGTTGACACTCCTATTCTGGCGATGGTTCAGTCTTTACACGTACATATTAAAATCGCTATCAGTGGAAATTGTCAATATAAAAAATAAAAATAAAAAATAAAAAATAAAAAAACTAAGGGGCGGTGGATGAAACATGATCATCAATCCATCATTAAACATATGATATATAAATTAAATACAAAATTATTGCATATAATTATAAAAAAATGATCATCAATCCATCATTAAACATATAATATATAAACTAAATACAAAATCATTTCATATAATTATACAAAGTTCTCTGTAATATATGTAGAAGACTTAAAACTAGTCCAATATTTCTTTGGTCCATATCTTTCAAGCCATGTCTACCAATATTTCCTGCAACCTACCTCTCTTCTTCTTAGTCATACTTCTTCTAATTCCTTGTTCCAATACAATTCAATTCCAAATATCTCGTTTCAATCCGGACCAAACCGACATATTATACCAAGGAGATGCAGTTCCTTCTGTTGGAGCCATCGAGTTGATTAACAAAGTGAATTATCTATGCCGAGTTGGTTGGGAAACCTACGTTGAGAGTGTACCTCTATGGGACTCACAAACAGGGAACCTTGCCGACTTCACCACCCATTTCTCCTTCAATATTTACACGCAAGGCGCAGCTCGTTACGGCCATGGCATCGCCTTCTTCCTTGCCCCTGTGGGATTTCAAATCCCACCGAATTCAGCCGGTGGCTTTCTCGGCCTATTCAATACCACAACCAGCGACTCATCTCGAAACCAGATTGTCCTTGTTGAGTTCGACACGTTTTCGAACCCTGAATGGGATCCTTCATTTGAGCATGTTGGGATCAACAACAATTCTATTGCTTCTGCAGTTTATACTCCTTGGAATGTAAGCTTGCATGGCGGAGATACCGTTGATGTGTGGATTGCCTACAACTCTACTACAAAGAATTTGAGCGTCAATTGGAAGTACCAAACCACCTCTGATTCGAAAGAGAATACTAGTCTGTCTTATCAAATAGATTTGAAGCAGATTCTTCCCCAGTGGGTCACAATTGGATTTTCAGCTGCTACCGGTCAGTATGTAGAGAGAAATAGCCTCAATTCATGGGAATTCAATTCGACTTTGGATATAAAATTAGAACAAGGTGATGATGGGACAAAGGCAAGAAGAAGGAGACTAATATTGGGTTTCACAATTTCGGGTGGTGTTCTTTTCATAGTAGGGATGATCATAGCATTTTCAATTTTTTTGTTTAGAAAGAAGAAAAAGAAGAAGAAATTTGAGACGACTGAGACATTAATCAGTGATGATCTAGAAAGAGGAGCAGGACCAAAAAGGTTTTCTTACGGAGAGCTTGCTTCAGCAACAAGCAACTTCTCGAACGCAAGGAAGCTCGGTGAAGGAGGCTTTGGTGCTGTCTACAGGGGCTATCTGATTGATTTAGACATCACAGTAGCCGTGAAGAAAATCTCAAGAGGGTCTAGACAAGGTAAGAAAGAGTACATAACGGAAGTGAAGGTGATTAGCAGCTTGAGACATCGGAATTTGGTGCAACTTATAGGATGGTGTCACGAAAGAGGTGAGTTTCTCCTGGCGTACGAGTTCATGCCAAACGGAAGCCTTGACACCCACCTATTCCGAAAGAGGAATTCTCTCAATTGGAGTGTGAGATACAAGATATCTATCGGATTAGCCTCGGCGTTGCTCTATCTTCATGAGGAATGGGAGCAATGTGTAGTGCACCGAGATATCAAATCTAGCAACGTGATGCTAGATTCCAACTTGAATGTGAAGCTTGGAGACTTTGGATTGGCTCGATTAATGGACCATGAGCTCGGTCCCCAAACAACTGGGTTGGTTGGAACATTAGGCTACTTGGCTCCAGAATATATAAGCACAGGAAGGGCTAGTAGGGAGTCGGATGTTTATAGCTTTGGAGTGGTTTGCTTGGAAATAGCTACAGGAAGAAAGTCGGCTGATCAACCGGAAATGGATTCACATATTGGATTGGTAGAGTGGGTTTGGGAGCTTTATGGGAAAGGAAAGCTTCTTTTGGGTGTCGATGAGAGACTTGATCATGAGTTAGATTTGGACAAGAAACAACTAGAGTGTTTGATGATTGTGGGGTTGTGGTGTGCTCATCCTGATAGAAGTCTAAGGCCTTCAATAAGGCAAGCAATTCATGTGCTTAACTTTGAGGCAACCTATCCAAATCTTCCATCAAAAATGCCTGTTCCTTTGTATCACATTTTCTCTCCATCAGTCAGCTCCGGATCCGGTGAACCTTCAATTACTTCTAGCGTAGGTTTGGGTCGTTAAAATAATGCTAGAATATATTATGACTGTAAAATATGTAAGATATATAACTAAATGTTTGTAACCACTATGTTTTTGTTTAATTATTATCATTATTATCCTTTTTCTATGCCTTTTTATATATGGACTGCCTAAAATTGGTGGACTACTTTTATCTCTTAAACGTTTTATATTTCCATATCCATTCGTTGAATATATAAAACAGATCAGATAAGATATTGAAGAGTACAGGAGCAAGAAAACGATCTAATAGGTGACTTGGGAAAGTCCTATGCAAGGATTGACCGCAAAGGAATATTTATATTATCTACTCTAAGTGTAGCCTGATTCTCCTCTATAGCAGGAGTTTTGTTTTTTCTCTTGCACCTTTTGTAATGTATTATTCTGCTTAGCAAGTTGCATTATATGTGTCTCTAGTAATTAATATTAATTTGTTTGTTCTTTCAATTTGTTGTGATAACACACACACATACACGTATATAAATGTTTTGTTGATAATAAACCATTTGAAATTTGAACGTTTTAAATTTTAATTATGTAATTAGATAATTATTGTGTTTTGAAATTAATAGCAGGAAGCGTGGAAAAGTCAAGAGAAGAATTGTACTTTATCGTGTCTCTTTCATCGCAATTGCAGGTTATCAGGCTACATCTTAATCCGTCCAATTAGGTTCAATCATGGGAATTAATAATTAAGTTTTTTTAGGGCAATTGATAATTAAGTTAATTAGGCGTAACGTTGAACAATATTAATCCAAAACTCCTTAGTTTATGTATTTTCCTTTTTTTTAATCATAGAGAAGAGAGTGACTGCTATAATGTTATTAATTTATCTAAATTTACCAAAAATGTCATATATAAATTCATTTCCGGCTTATATTTTTTCAAAGTAACATACATGTACAATTAAGCTCAATTAAAGTTCACTTTATCTAAGTAAATTAAGCTCTATCCTTAATAACCATTGAATTTTGGAAGATTCACCTCATTAATGAATGTGAATTTTAGTTTAATAAAGTACAATAAACTTTACTTCAAACTAAATGATACACATGTAATAAATTTTATTACAAAATGCGGCTGTCCCTCTCAATAGTGTGAACGCCTAACATTAATATGCTGTTTTATAAAGGGCACACATGTATCTTATAACAAATTTGCATATGTAATATATATATTATCTTACATATGTAATGTATTGGTAGTGGATCGCTTTTCCATTTTTTTTTCCCCATATCATAACTTTTGTATTTTCTATCCCTTTGGAATAGCCGAATTGGTAATAACCATCACTGATAAATTTTAAATTTTGAGTTTTATGGCCTAGTGTTAAAATTTTTCTTCCCAATTTATCAAAAAAATCTATCTATATATAAATATATATATATTTTTATTTTATTTTTTTTATATATACCTTTATATTTTTTAGGTACCTTTAGTTCTAACATTACAACCCTACCATTTAGCCAACTTTTACAGGTCAAGTCAGGTAAGGAAAAGTGTAATGTATGTGAAAATAGGTAATGCAATCAAAATTTTCTTTTTTTGTTTTTGGGGAAAATTTTCATTTAAACCTATTCAAATTTTGTCTAATTACATTTAAATTTATATTTTTGAAAATTATCATTTAAATTTATAATTTTTACTAGTTAATTTTAATTATCAAATATTATTTAATTATAAAATGCTTATTTTTAATTTTTTCCGTGACTATTAACTATTAAAATTGATTGATAAAAACTAAAAAATAAGTTTAATTTGATAAGTATGAAAAACTATTAACCTCAACTATAGAGAGAGAGGTTAATGATAATCTTCCAAAAGCGCCAATTTAAGTCTAACTAACTAACGGCTTTTTTTTTTTTAAAACATTTTTGATTAAACAGGTTATGGAAGCGTGATGGCCATAACTCCACGTCCCCAAACTTTGGTGAAGTGGGCTTCTTGTTTGCCTTTTCAACAACTCGGCCATATTTGGTCCGTCCTGGCCCAATGTCATCAGGTCGTTTTTGTATAATAATTTGTCATCATTTCTATTTATTTGAGCTGATCACCCGCTGCATAATAAACTTGAAGAAATGAGGACAAGAAAATAATAATAATAAAGCTAAACAGTGGAACGATGCTGTACGTAGGATTATATTAAATATGAAACCAAGGAGGATCAGATTCTCTGCATATAATTAACAAAAGCTACTTATGCTAAAATAATAATTCTACTACTAATAATAATAATAAAGAAGCAGCATTCCAAATATTGACTAAATGAGGAACACGTTCTGATATCACTTTTTTTTCACCCCCCCCTAAAGATAATAACTTAACTAAAAATGTTAATTAACGTTTCTGTGGGACAATCCCACAGTAAAAGCTAACGGTTTTATTGAATAATAATCTCAGAATTCCCTTGTCTTAATATCCCTCCCCCAAAAAAAAAAATACCAGTCAAAATTTTCTGCTATATGTGTAATTAATATACATTAAAAGTCACAATTCTTTCAAATGATAGATGCTATTATTCTTTCAAATAATATAAATAAGAGAAAAGAAAGAAAGAAAGAAAGAAAGACGGAAAGGAAAAAAAAAAGAAAAAAAAAAGGAATTGATTAAAAAAGATGGATGATAACCAAAAACAATTGATTTCAAACTATAGATTCATTACCGCAAAATAAATTCCATTATTAAGGATCCATTAACAAACATAATGGTTGACTTGTTTGGAAGTCAATATATTGACTAAATTGAGCTTAGACAGAAATCTCTTATAAACACGTAAAAATTGCTTGATACAAGAGGGTGTTCGGGTGTTCCATTTATCTTTTATTAGGAGTCTTTAGAAGTCATAATTTCTCTTAATCAGAAATTGTATTTGGGTGTTAAATATAAGACAAATCTATCTGATCAATACGAATACTTTTAGCTCTTTTATCATAAAATTTAAAATCTATTTATACATATATATATATATATATATACATGCACAATAAGATTTAAAATAAAAATAAAAGTTAAAATAGATGATTATTCATTTAAAACTTTTGAATTTAATAAATCGTAATATCAAATTTAAAAATTTTACACGATTAAATTTACCTATTTTCAATTTTTTTAAATTGAAAATATCTTCATTGGAATTTAATTATACATATATACATATATATATATATATATATATATATATAACATGTTAACGCAACTCACTAGAAGTCCAACATGTTAAAGCAACTCACTAGAAGTCCACCTGCGAGAGTCAACAGCCCACGTTGACCGCAACTTACTAGTAGCTCGCACTGCCTGTCGATTTTATTTACAGAAATCATTACTTAGTTTATTCCAATTATTTAGTTATTGGAGCTTTCCAGGAAATCCACATTGAATAACTTTCTATTTTTTGCACATGCCCCATTTGAATATCTTAGCAATATGTAATTTTACCTCATTTCATGCCACGTAAATTTAGCTCCGAAATTTCATCTTTTAAGGATCGAATTTATTCCTTATAGGATTATTTCACTTAAAGCTTACGGCTTTTTATTTTTCAAAGAAAAGATAATAATTTCTTCATTTTTGAAAATTTTTTATGATGAATTTGGATGACTTATTTATTCAACTTTTGTCAACATATATTTGCTCGCAGTACGGTAAAATATGCCTATGAAGTTTAGCATAACAATATGATTTTGGGAAAAACATAATTTTGGCATTAATATTCTTTGTATTAGTGACTGCTAGAGCTGAAACCTTTCATCAGCGGAATCGACATGAAAATCTCGATCTTGTTATAGAAAATTATACAAGTTATTCTGAATATTATTTGGGGACAGAGTTATTTATAATCGCTCAATATGAAACCTTTAAAGCAACAATTTTTATAGCAATAGGTATCTTTATTAATTCATTAAAAATTATTAGCAGATGATATTACTAACTTTCAAGTCGCTGACATTGCTGTTTGCAAAATTAAAATATTTTTCCAAAAAGAAAAAAAAAAAAAAACAAACTATTTGATATAAAAGCAAAGAGACCGATACAGTAGATATTGAAGCCACAAATCGCGGTGGAACGTGCAAGAAAAACAATCGACAGTAACAAATTTGTTGTCGTTGTATGACCAATTAATGCTACATTATTTCAAAGTTAGGAGTTTATATTCCAAGCTCGCAATAATATTCACTTGTAGATTATTCTTTAAATGCGACCGTCAAGTCTTCGTCTATACAATCAGGTCAACAAAATCTACTTTGAAAGAAGTTTCTTAATTGACAAATAACGAAAATTTTTGTTGGAAATTCTTGTATAAATCAGATATTCATACACACATATTAACCAAGTATTAAATTAGGGTGTTGAGGTTACTAATTCCACTTTTTCTCCTTCCTCTCTTCAGTGTTTGCCTTTGCTTGTTTTTTTGGGGGTGCAAAACACATGGCGATCTCTTTGTGGATATCTCAAACTACTCCACCTCTTATATTTTGTATACTTTTCTACCTTCCTTTGGCTTATCCAATTCACTTCAAAGTAACTAGATTTGTTCCCAATGAACCAAATGTTCTATATTTGGGAGATGCAAAACCCGAAGTTGGAACAGTTGAGTTCAACGATGTTGACTATCTCTGCCGTGTTGGCCAAGTTATCTCAGCGAACAGAGTTCGAGTATGGGATGCTGCTACTAAAGAGCTCTCTGACTTTACATCCCATCTCACCTTCACCATTGATACACTTGACCGTATTCGTTATGCTGCCGGTCTTGCATTCTTTCTTGCTCCTGTTGGATTTCAGATTCCACCAAACTCAGCTGGTGGTTTTCTAGGCCTATTCAATACCACCACCAGTGACTCTCCTTGGAACCAGATTGTTCATGTCGAATTCGACTCTTTCTCGAACCCTGAGTGGGATCCTCCTGTTGGGCATGTGGGGATCAACAGCAACTCAATTTCTTCGGCTGTCTACACTCCTTGGAATGCAAGCTTCCATAACAGTGACATTGCTGATGTATGGATCAAATACCATGCTACTTCTCAAAATCTAAGTGTCTCTTGGAGCTACCAAAATACCACCAATCCCAAAGAGAAAACTAGTCTTTCTTACAAAATCGACCTGATGAAGGTTCTTCCAGAGTGGGTCACCGTTGGTTTTTCAGCCGCCACCAGTCATTTTGTAGAGCGGCATGTACTTCTATCATGGGAATTTACTTCAACATTGAATACTAAGGAAACACATAAGCATGAGAAAGAAAAGGATAAGCTAGTACTGGTGGGTCTAACAGTGTCACTAGGTGTTCTAGTGGCAGGGCTAGTTATAGCCTTTGTGTTCTTTTGGAAGCGAAAGCGGAAAAATAGACAAGCAGAGAAGACGGTAAACTTAACATCAATGAATGATGATCTTGAAAGAGGAGCAGGACCGAGAAGGTTTTCTTACACCGATCTAGCTTCAGCAACAAACAACTTCTCGAATGATAGGAAGTTGGGTGAAGGAGGCTTTGGCACTGTCTACAAAGGATACCTGAAAGATCTAGATGCATTAGTGGCTGTGAAGAAATTCTCAAGCGGGTCTAAGCAGGGGAAAAAAGAGTACATAACAGAGGTGAAGGTCATTAGCAGCTTGAGACATCGAAATCTGGTGCAACTCTTAGGTTGGTGCCATGACAAAGGCAATTTCCTCCTCGTCTACGAGTTCATGCCAAATGGCAGTCTTGATTCCCACCTCTTTGGCAAGAGAAGTCCCCTCAATTGGGCTTTGAGATACAAGATATGTCTTGGAATAGCCTCCGCATTGCTGTATCTTCATGAAGAGTGGGAACAATGCGTGGTGCACAGAGATATCAAATCAAGCAATGTGATGCTAGATTCGAGCTTCAATGTCAAACTTGGAGACTTTGGATTAGCACGACTAATGGATCACGAGCTCGGTCCCAAGACAACAGGGTTGGCTGGGACATTAGGCTACTTGGCACCGGAATATATAAGCACGAGAAGGGCAAGTAAAGAGGCAGATGTGTATAGCTTTGGAGTGGTTGCATTAGAGATTGCTAGTGGAAGGAAGTCAGCAAATCTAATGGAAGAGGAGTCAGAAATGGGATTGTTAGAGTGGGTTTGGGATCTTTATGGGAAAGGAAACCTTATTTTGGGTGTGGATGAGAGGCTGCATATGGAGTTTGATCAGAGACAAATAGAATGTTTGATGATTGTGGGATTGTGGTGTGCTTACCCTGATCAAAATCTGAGGCCATCAATTAGGCAAGCAATTCAAGTGCTTAATTTTGAAGCAGCACTGCCTGAGCTTCCATCTAGAATGCCTATCCCTTTTTATGATGCGCCTACACTACCTGTCAGCTCTCCTCAACCTTTTGCAACACCAATCCTTTGAAGCGGGTCGTTGATTTGGAAAACCATACTAGGATTTTGTTTTTGTGGAGCATACTTGTAAATTATTTACTTTTATACAAGCACGCTAATAATAAAATTTTGTAAAGCATAAATGTTGAAGCCCTTATTTGTATAAATTAGAAAGCCATTTTTTCATCAAAAACACAAAGCGTTGCATTCGTTTGGCAAATTTGAAGCTTGCGACGTCTTTTTAGAGTTGATTTTGAATGTCATAATTAAAATGCAAAATATATATATAATTCAAAACAATTATTTAAAAAGATAATCATTTGGCATCAAAATTTGTTAAACTAATTCGACGTCTTTACTATTATTTATAGAATATAATTTACAATACATACCTTAGTTCAATGCATACCTGATCCAGTATTTCTTTCTCAAATCTCTGCCAAGCCAAAAAAAATTGAACAATTAAACGTTTTAAAGAAAATAAACATGAAGCAGAGATGAAGACAAGAAGATTCAAAGATGGTAATGCAAAGCCAACAAGTAAATCCTTATAATATTCAATCCATCTCCTGACTAATGGTTATGATGGCCATGTTATAAACATTTGTAGTTCGTCTGCTTAACTTGATGGACAAGATATATCAATTATGCTCCATTCTTAGATTACATTAATTAATTATATGCATATGATGTTTTTCCTTTACATATGTCGTTCAGGAAAGTCTTCTGCTATTAAATTCTGTGTTAATTATAATCATGAAGAAAACAAAAGACTCGTTTGAAAATAAATGAATAAAATAAAGAAAAAGACTAATTTTATATTTAATAGGGATTCGAGGTAGAATTGTGAGTCCAAATTATTCAATGAGAATGCACCACTTTGGTTGTGGTGAGTCCAAATAGTCAGATTGTTGACTGTGGATGAAGATTGGGCTTGTTTCAGTAATAGTTCCTAGTCCCTATCAAAGCCATAACATGTGGTCAAGTAAGTACAAGCCGGCCCATTTCCCTTACTACTCTTTTGATGTCTACTTATTAATTTATTATTTTTATATACAGAGATTACAATATATTTTAATATACAAGGAGGGGAGATTCAACATAAACATGATCGACTTCAGGATTTGAAAGCGTATTTTCGATGATTTTACTCGGGCCAAGTCTATGAATATAATTTATTTTATTCATTTTTTGCTTCCATTTTTAATGACTTTCTAGATATAAGAAATTAAGGTTTCTTCCTTTTTTTTTTTTTTTTTTTTGGCCCTTTTTTGGGAGGGGAATTTTAGCGGGGTCAAACTTTGAATCTAGAATTGGGTGTGTATTCTTGTGGTTCTACTATCACGGGATCAACAAGACTTGAAATATTTAACTATTTAAAGGTTGGAAAACTAAATTATTATCTTAGGCCCGGTTGATCTACCTTTACCAAATTAGCATCAATTTCCATGCTAATTTTCTTTTTTTTTTTCTTTTTTAAAGGAAATATGAAATAAACTAAACCAAAGCATGGAGTACATCATCTTCCTGAAAAGGAGATGGCCAATCAGGTGGAAATCTTTTAAAAATTTCAATGTTAGTTCAAGTCTCTGGTATATGGTAGATTTACATCTTAATTATACCAATAATTCATATATGGACAAAATCTTCCTACTAATATTTTATTGGGTCAGGGTATTGATTAATTTCTTGGCTATGATAATGATGTTATGTGGAAGACTTTTCCAAAGCGAATTAAATTGACATGAAAATCCAATTTTGTTGAAAATGTGTCACAAGTTGAATATTATTATAGGAATTATCCACCCATCATATACGTAAGTGCACAGGCTTAGCTGTAACTTTCATATTTCGCTACCGAATTGTTTCCAATTGTTTTGAAGCCAAACCTTGGACAATCATTATTTTATTATATATAATTAGGGAAAAAAAAAAAAAAGTTCATTCATTTCTAGTTTATGCCAAACGTTATTGAACATTAATTTTTTATTATTATTATTTTATCTCTTTTCCAACATTGATTTCGATCTTTATTAGACTTTCCGATTAATATAATATTTTCCATCTTTATTAGATTTTCTGACTGATATAATTAAGACCAGAAGATGAATAAATTCCTTTGTTTACAAACAAAAACCTATCTTAGATTTAGTCCAAGCTGATTCTGCGGAAAAATCTCATTGATCTGTACTTCTACGCCACGTTTAAAAGTAAATATATATTCATTAGTTTTTGTTTGTACCTACAAAGAAATTGCATGGTGGTCTTTCTTTATATTGTCATCTACTCATTTAACTCTCTTTGAAGCTTCTTCTTATCAATAGCATAAAATTAAGAAAGCTGTCTGAAATTAATTACAGCATAATTAAAGTAATTTGCATACGCAAATATACATATACTTTCAGTTTCGACCTTGTTTCTCTAAAACACATATGGGAACCTCAAGAGCTGCACAATTGCTATTCTGTATCCTTTTCAACCTTCCTTTAGCTTATTCAATTCAATTCCAAATACCTCGTTTCGAACCAAGTAATCCAAATGTTCTTTATCAGGGAGCTGCTGAACCTTCAGTCGGAGCTGTTGAACTAATTGACAATGTTGATTATCTCTGTCGAGTAGGCAGAGTAATCTCTGCAGACAGGGTCCGACTATGGGATGCTGACACAAGAAAGCTTTCCGACTTCACAACCCATTTCTCCTTCTACATCAACACACTCGGCCGGACATCTTATGCTGCTGGCCTTGCATTCTTCCTAGCTCCGCATGGATTTCAAATTCCACCCAACTCTGCAGGTGGTTTTCTAGGCCTATTCAACACCACCACTAGTGACTCCCGTAAGAACCAAATTGTTCATGTTGAATTCGACTCTTTCGCGAACCCTGAATGGGATCCTACATATGAGCATGTTGGGATCAATAACAACTCAATTTCTTCGGTTGTCACTACCCCTTGGAATGCTAGCTTCCATAACGGTGACACGGCTGATGTATGGATTAACTACAATGCTACTACTCATAATCTAAGTGTCTCTTGGATGTACCAGAAAACTTCTAATGCCAAAGAGAACACCAGCCTTTCTTACCAAATCAACTTGATGGAGGTTTTGCCTGAGTGGGTCACTGTTGGGTTATCTGCTGCTACAAGTCAATTTATAGAGCGCCATGTAGTTCAATCATGGGATTTTAGTTCAAGTTTGGATATAAAAGAAACAGATAAACAAAATAGTGGAAAGACAAAATTAGTGGTGGCTTTGACAGTTTCAGGAGGTGTTTTGATTTCTGGGGTGGTTATAGCTTTTGTGTTGTTATGGAAGCGGAAGAAGAAAAACAGGGAAAAAACAGAGACAGTGAACACAACTTCGATTAATGTTGATCTCGAAAGAGGAGCCGGACCAAGAAGGTTTTCTTACCTTAATCTAGTTTCAGCAACCAACAACTTCTCTGATGACAAGAAGTTGGGTAAAGGAGGTTTCGGTACTGTTTACAAAGGCTACTTAAAAGATTTGAATATGGTTGTAGCGGTGAAAAAATTTTCGGGAGGATCAAAACAGGGAAGAAAAGAGTACATAACAGAGGTGAAGGTGATTAGCAGCTTAAGACATCGAAATTTGGTGCAACTCATAGGCTGGTGCCATGACAAAGGTGAGTTCCTCCTGGTCTACGAGTTCATGCCAAATGGTAGTCTTGATTCCCACCTCTTTGGCAAGAAAAGCCTTCTTGTTTGGGGTGTGAGATACAAGATTTCTCTTGGAATAGCTTCGGCATTGCTGTATCTTCATGAAGAGTGGGAACAATGTGTGGTGCACAGAGATATCAAATCGAGTAACGTTATGCTAGATGCAAACTTCAATGTCAAGCTTGGAGACTTTGGGTTAGCCCGTCTTATGGACCATGAGCTTGGCCCCAAGACAACGGGGTTGGCTGGGACATTAGGCTACATGGCTCCGGAATACATAAGCACTAGAAGGGCTAGTAAAGAGTCTGATGTTTATAGCTTTGGTGTGGTTGCTTTAGAAATCGCTACTGGAAGGAAGTCAGCTGATCGTATCGAAGAGGATTCCGAAATTGGATTGGTAGAATGGGTTTGGAACCTTTATGGGAAAGGAAAACTTGAAATGGTTGTGGATGAGAAGCTGCATATGGAATTTGATCAGAGACAGGTAGAGTGGTTGATGATTGTAGGGCTGTGGTGTGCTCACCCAGATCAAAGTCTAAGGCCATCAATTAGGCAAGCCATTCATGTCCTTAACTTTGAGGCAGCGTTGCCCAATCTTCCTCCTAAGATGCCTATTCCAATTTATGATGTGCCTACACTCTCTGTCAGCTCAGGTGAGCCATTACTGACTACAAGTCTTGAAGTGGGTCGGTGATAGATCAACTAGAAAATCATCAAAATTTATTACTTATACATTGTTGCTCTGTAATATATGTTTCTAAATATTTAATATTGTTATAGAACATCCATGAACTGGGATCAAGAACACAATAATTTGCAGTAGTTGGTAGATTCTATTCATTTTTATATCGGTTTTGAAATAGATAGAAGATTCCAATTCTTCAATCAAGTCTCGCTTAGTTTTAATAATGGTGTTACTTGCTTTTAGGCTTTTAATTTAGTGTTATATGTTGGTTGGTGCTGTTATTTTTTTTTTTTTTTTTAATATATTGGTATGACTTATGAAACTTTTCAAATTCTTAACCAGAAACTTTTTTTTCCCCCTCTTCCGCAAATTAATGCTTAATTGTATTCCTACAAGTCACTAGTAATGTTTTGATGATTTTTTTTTTTTTGTTTTTTATTTGTGATAATGTTTTAGTAATATGTTAATTGAACATGATCTTTAAAGAGTCCTTAATTATTGTTTTACCATCCAAAATATTTTTAGTACGGCGAATGAGTTACTTGAACCAAAAATCCAAATTTAACTACCAAAAAAATAGGGTTATTAGCCATGACAAATAGTGTGCTAAAAGTTTACATTTTGTGACAATGCTTTTAAATCACAATAACAACACTTGTGGCCAATAATTTGTACCTAAAAGTGCTTCTAGCTACAGTAAGATCAATTTATAGCTGAAAATAATGGTCAAAAGTAATTTTAGCTGCAGTAATTCATCAATTCATCATTGCTAAATGGCCGGTGAGGAATGCTTTTTTTATTTTTTCGTTATTTATTTATTTATTTATTTTTGTAGTATATTGCAAAGGTTCTCCTTAGACAAACCTAGCTTCTATATCATTGTTTAGTATTGATCCTAATCACAGTTTCCAAATGAGACTCCTTTTTTTGGGACAAATTTCCAAAATGAGCACTGAAGAGCCCCAATTTGGGTTTGTAGTCAGTCCACACATTTGACTGCCGGGTTCAACACAGCAAGTTATTATATCAACGCAGCAACAGAGCTAAAGTTGAGAAAAATTTGACCTATTTGTTTAGTAATATAAATTAATTGCTATTAGGCTGGATTTTATTAAAGCATCCTAACTTTAGGGGTACCTCAACCAAATTTTGGCGTAATGCCCAAAGTGCAACATCATGGAAAATAAATTAGCAATGATAAAATATAAAAATAAAGTCAAAGTTATTAAAATTTTTACTAAATTTATTTATTAAATTATATGATAAATGATATACTAATATTTAATTTGTTTATATTTTTGATCCACTTATCTATATCAAATATTAATATTTTGCCATGAATAAATATTGACACACATAATTTTGGTAAATGTTTTTGGTAAAACAACTTGGTACATATAACCAAGCTCAACATTAATGTGAAAAAAGAACCAAAAAAAAAAAAAAAGAAAAAAAAACCGTAAAAAAGGCTCAATAATCAAAAGTATCTTTTCTCACTCTCCCTATTATTGGATCCAAAACTCATGCTAAAATGCTCGATACCATATTCAAATGTCATTGGTGATGACCGGCCGGCTCTACAGGGCCGATGTAGCATCATATTATATCCGAAACTTTTTCATGTATTATTATATATTAACAACACCAGCAACGGAACTTATGATGAAAATACATATATATATATCTATATATATATATATATATCTATATATATATATATATATAGATATATATATATATATATTTAAAAGCCTTTGTAGATTCAGACCAATACAGACGGCAACCGGCGTTTTCACTGAGGTTAGGTACAAATCTAAAATAAATGATACAAACTAAAAATCTCTTTAAGCTACTTGTCTCATTCCATTTTTTAATATTCCCCAAAATCAACTTCATCTTTTTTGTCTTGTCAGTTTCTGTTATTTTATAGAAACCCATTATTCAAACCTAATTAGGAAAAAAGAAATCAAAATTAGATGTATAGAATACCTTAATGATGCTTGAGTTGCAGTATAGAAAAGGTCAAAAAGAAAGACAGCCATATAACCAAGTGGGGCCTAATATGTTTACCCAAAAAAAACAAAAAAAAAAAAAAAATGGTTGGGGCATAATATATTAGCCAAATTTTATCAATATGTATATATATACATATATATATATATATATATATATGTATATGTATATATATATATTAGGACTCATATATATAAGTATATATATTAGACAAATCTTGGTAACGGTCACCATGACATTGCATTTAACGGTTCATGATATACTTAGCATTTGATCAAACGCCTAAGAGAGTCCCATCAAGAAGGCTTTAATTACTAGGTCATCAATATTAAACTGTGTAATCTAATTAAGACCTGGTAAGTAATTGAATAAGAACAATTAACGCTGCTTATCCACTAAACTTGTCATTGTTAATAAGACCGTGTTATCGTAATTAGGACAACCATGTAGTTGAACTACTCCTTGATCTCTCTACCCCAAAACCAATCCCTCTGTTCTCTTCCTCTGCTTTCTTCCTCTGTATACCTTTCAACAATGGCTCTTTCCAACTCTTATCCACACCTTTTCAACGTCATCATCTTCTTCCTGCTGCTAATCACGAATGCCGAGTCTGTTTTCTTCAACTTTACCTCTTTCCATCCTAACATGGTTGACATACAATTCGAAGGGGATGCATTTCCATCCAGTAATGTTCTGCAGCTCACAAAGAATCAAGTTGATGGTCCCCTCGCTGGCAGCATAGGCCGAGCGTCGTATAACAAACCGGTGAAGATTTGGGATGCAGGAACAGGAAAGCTTACAGATTTCACCACCCATTTCTCATTTATCATGAAACAACTTGATGCCCAAATATATGGTGATGGCATAGCATTCTTTATTGCACCATTTGATGCGAGGCTTCCTCAGAATTCAAGTGGGGGTTACCTTGCACTATTCAGCAATGATACTGCCTTCAATTTCTCGAGCAATCAGATTGTTGCGGTTGAGTTTGATAGCTTCAGGAATGAATGGGATCCGAGCTCTGATCACGTAGGAATCAATATCAACTCCATCATCTCAGTAACAAATGTGACATGGAAAAGTAGCATTAAAAACGGATCAATAGCAAATGCTTGGGTAAGTTATAACTCCACCACTCAAAATCTAAGTGTTTATCTTACATACGCTGAAAATCCAAAATTTGGTGGGGAATCTAGCCTTTCATATATTGTTGATTTGAGGAAGTTGTTGCCGGAAAGGGTTAGATTTGGTTTCTCTGCAGCAACTGGAGAAGTGATAGAAATACATAACCTTCTTTCCTGGTCATTTTACTCAACCTTGGTGGATGAGAGAAATCTCTTATAAACACGTAAAAAGTGCTCGATACAAGAGGGTGTTCCGTGTTCTATTTATCTTTTATTAGGAGTCTTTCAGTTCTTTTGTCATAAAATTTGAAGTCTATGTTATCTATATATATTCAATGAGATTAAAATAAATAAATAAATAAATGAAAGTTAAAGATAGATGATCAATCATTTAAAACTTTTGAATTTAATAAATGATAATATATCATATCAAATTTAAAAATTTTAAATGATTGAATCTATCTATTTTCAATATTTTTAAATAATACATATATTTATATATATATATATATATATATGCATATAACATGTAACTCAACTTACTAGAAGTCCACCTGCGAGAATCAACAACCCATGTTGACCGCAACTTACTAGTAGCTCGCACTGCCCCTCGATCTTATTTACAGAAATCATCCCTTAATTTATTCCAACTATTTATTTATTTATTTATTGGAGCTTTCCAGGAAATCCAGATTGATTAACTTTCTAATTGCTGACATTGCTGTATGCAAAATAAAATATTATTTTTCAAAAGCAAAGTTACTAATTAAATTTTTATATTTAAGTTTCGATAATAAATCCTTTTCCATTGATAAAATTGCCAAATTATTTAATCTTTCTTCAAACATTGTTGAGCATAAAAAAGATTTTATTAATTTTAATTTTGAAAAACTTTTTTCTGCTGAAGCTATACTAACTGGTATTGTCAATAGTATTCTACAAGCTCTCCATGCATTAGGAAAAGAATTTAATTTTTTTTATAAAATTTAATATCTCGTGTTGTTTTCAATTCAGGATTTATTATTTCTTTTAAAATTTTTAGTTCTAAAAATAAATCTAAACCATCAATATCAGATAACATGTTATATTTTTAAAAAATTTCAAGATGCAAACATTTTTCTTTTAAAAAATCATCATCAAGCAATATTAATTTTTCTACATCATACAGAAAACCAAAATTATCTTCATATATTTTAAACTATTCAAACCTAATTTGAAGTGAAGAAATGGCATGATTAACTATATAATTGAAATAATTAATTTTGAAAGATTTTTCAGGTGAAAGTCTCACATCATTAGTTTCATTCTCATCAAATTCTTTTTTTCTTCTAATTACACATTTTTCAAGAAATTTTGGTTCTACATTCATTTCATTAGCAATCTCTTTAGTACAAATCATAGCAGATGTGAATCCATTTTCTCTATAGTCATTAAGAAATGAAATAAGACCTTTAGTTGATTTAATGCAAGGCAATATCCATATCTTTATATTGTAAAAATTTACTAACAGTGTTAATTGCAAACAATATAACATACCAAATAATCATACCTAATAAAAATTCAAAATTTTTAATCTTATATGTTGCTAAAGAAATCGCTTCACTTTTTGTTTTAGGATCATCACTAGCTTCTGCTAGTTGATATAAAGCATCTCTTATTTGTGGAGCTTGATATTTTATTACATTAACACTTTCAAGACGACTTTCCCAATGTGTTTGTGACAATGGTTTAAGAGTTAAATTAGAAATATGATCTTGTAAAATTTTCCATCTTTTTGTAGAAGAAGAAAATAGTAAGTATATACGTTGTGTCACGCCAAAAAATGTTATAGCACTAGGACAAGAATTAGCCATGTCACAAAGCACTAAATTAAGACTATGACATCTATATGGTGTATAAAAAGCTCTAGAATTTATATCTAACAATCTCTTTTGTACACTTTGTTATTTACCTTTTATATTAGACCCATTATCATATCCTTGTCCTCTTATATCATTTATATCAAGTTTAAAATTTTTTATTACACTAATAAGCATATCAAAAAGACCTTTCCCTGATGTATCATCCACTTTTAAAAGTTCTAAAAAATACTCTTCTATTTTGATTGGATTTGTTAAAATATCTACACATCTTAATATAAGAGATATTTGTTCTTGATGACTTATATATGGGGTACAATCAAGTATAACTGAAAAGTATTTTGCTTCTTCTATTTTTTTAATTATAATATTTTTTATTTCTAATCCTAATATATTTATTAACTCATTTTGTATGTTATGGCCAAGGTAATGATTATGAATTTCACCATTTTGAATACGTTTAAGGTGTTCTTGCATTATAGGATCAAATTCTGCAATCATTTCAATTATACTTAAAAAATTTCCATTGTTATCTTGATAAATCTTCTCATTTGTGCCACGAAATGCCAAATTATTTTTTACAAGATTTTTAACTACAGTAATAATTCTTACTAATACATTCCTCCAATGCTCTTTTTCCTTATTTATCTTTTCTTGTAAATTTTGATCAATAGTTTTATTTTTAAGTAATCTCATTTCAATATCAAACCAAATACTCATATTTATAATATGTTCATTGCTTGTTTCATGACTTTTAAGCTTGGCACTAAGATTTTTCCAATCTTGACATCCTTCGTTTGCTAATTGAATTGTAGTTGATTTTTGACTAAATAATTTACAACACAAGCAAAATACTTTATCTAATTCTTTTGAATATACTAGCCATCTCCTATCATGTTTTTCTCCATTTGGTAATTTTCGAATGTAATGAATAGTAGAAAAGTGTCTAGAATTTTCATCATGTGGAAAACATAAATTAGTGTCTCTAATTGGACCTTTTTCAACTAATAAATCTATTAAATTTGTATTTATGTTTTCCCATTGTGCTGAATCATATATATTTTTAACAATAGTTTCATCAATATCATTAAAATTTTTATCTTCTTGATCAACTAATTAATCTTCTTCTAAATTATTATTATTATCTTCTTCGTTAATATTAATATTTGATGAATTAGATTTATGATTATTAGAAAGTTCTTGACAGATTTGTTTTTGTCCTAATAAAGTATCATCTTCTAGTGAAAATTCAGTTGTTTTTTCATTTAAATTTTCAATTGATTTTTCTGAGTTTTGATTTTTAGTATTAGTAACAAACCTATCAAGTGCTCCTTTTTGAGATTGAACAAATTCTTCTATTTTTCTTTTTTTTTTTATATGTTTTGCATATCCAGACTCATATTTTCTAGCAGACATATTTATATTCAAATAATAGAAAATATAGATCCATAATATTTTATCAAAATTAAAATGCTTAAAATTAAAAAAACAATAAAACTTGATTTATGCTTTGTACTTTCAATTTGATAATACTTTAAAGTCTGACACTGTTATCTGCATAAATATGATAAAAGAACAAACAAATATTAATTTTTATTTAGATTAATTAAAATAAGCATCTAGGAGAATAATTGGCCCAAATTAAAAACACCATGTAAGGATTCAAATCCAATCAATTTAGTTGAATAAAAGATATAAAAAAAATAAAAACACAAAATATAGAACAAAACCGTAAGCTATATGTATATATGAAAACAATAAGAATGATTAGTAAATAACTTCATCATGAATTCATATATATATATATATATATAATATATGAGGAGAATGAATGTAAATTCATTAAAATAAATAAAAACCAACAAGCTTACCTTTAATTTTGGGGCCTTCTGGATTAAAATTGCAATTATATATGTTGAGTATCAAATATTAAACAACTATGAAAGATGAGTGAATGAGAAAAGAATAAAGAAAGTTAGCAAGGGAAAAAAACACATAAACTTTACAGAAATAGGAATGAGTATTTAATATATGTTTTTCTCTTTTTTTTACTGTTACAATCTAATTAATTATAGAAATAAAATATAAAAAATTTCTATTAAACTTTATTAATGTTCTTTTCAAAAGATAAAGATAATTATACATAATTATAGCAATAAATAATCAATTAAAGATAATTTAGAATCCTAATGATAACCAATTTTTTATATTTCTAAAATAAATTAATAATAATATTTTATTTAATAAATATATATATATATATATATATATATATAATATAGAAAATATATTTTTTGGGGCCCCCAATAAGATAGGGGCCTAGGCATATGCCTTAGTGGCCTATGCCTTCAGCCGGCCCTGGCTCTTCTTTCATCAAACTCGAGAAATTCAGCTTCTTTTCGCAAATGTGATTGCGTTGCTCTACACCAAGATGGCATATCCTAGCCTTGCTCCACACCATGCAGCCCTCATTTCTCACGCTAGCTACAGCTCATTCCATCTCATGCTCTCCTCACATGACCATAAAAAGTGATAATAAAGTGTCAGATGGGGAGTGTTTTTGATGAAAAATGGAGGGTTTATCTTCCATTTTTAATAGGGCTTATGGCATTAGGAGGAGAGTAATAAAAAAAGGGTGGCTAGTTTTTGGAAAAAAGAACAGGAGGAGGCCACATTGGAGAGAAAAAATCGGCTAGAGAGCTTGGAGAAGAAGCTAGAGAGCAACACCTACTTTAGAGAGAGAAACAACTAATTCTAGAGAGAGAAAGCTTGGGTTTGGAAGAAGATTGAAGAATTGGAGGGATTCATCTCCAAATTGCTGCTACTTTTGAGTTTTCTCTACTTTCTAATCTCTTTAAATTGTATTTGAATATATATATATATATATATATATTGTGTATTTGACATGAATTTAATGATAATATATATTCTATTTTGGATTTGGTTTATATTTTATAAATAAATTACAAGATTTATTATCTAAGATTTTGATGGAATCTCTACCTTGGTGATAGTTGATTGATAGGTTGATTATTATTTTATCTCAATCCAATTTTTTTGCGTAAATCTTGCAATTAATGTCAGGACTCGTCCAGAATTCCTTCTCCGGAACCCTAGACAAGCCCTGATCCCAGGAAAATACCACCGAACCTTCCAACGGAAAATCAGGCAGCACCTCCCCTAAGGGTAGGACTAACAGAAAATTACCTGCACTGAAAACACACTTCTAAAAACATCCCTTTATTCCTCCCACAATACTACAAATTGGTTCCACAAATTTCAGCACTTCAAAATAAATACAGTAATCCAGTGCAAGATAAATACAACAAGAGTGAAAGAAATATTACAACTGCAATAAAAGAAGAACAGGATACTTCACGAACTAAACAGTGAGGAAGATCAAGTCCGCTCTGAATAAACACCGACAACCTGGTACCTAGAGGAACGAAATTTAAGAGTGTGAGATGCTAATCATCTCAGTGAGTGACCCTATCTACTATACAATATAATATCACAGTAATAAGTATATAAATAATAATTAATTCGAAATAATAATTTCTCTCAAAACCCTTACAATTCTCTCAGTTGGAAAAGTTCCCCTTTTAAAACCTTTTCACAAAACTCTTTGTTCGTATTCCCCGAAAACCAAGACATCAAATAAATACCAGAAATGGTAATAATTATATTTTTAATTCCAATACAGTTTTAAAACAATTTATTTTTAAAATACAGTTCTGAAAATCATTTGATGCACCCACTATATACCAGTGGCGCCAACAGTATCCAGCGTCCCAAGGTACCGCCAGACAGGAGGTTATAGAGAGAAACCGGCATACGGTCGCGTGGCGTCCCACTGCGCCGCTGCTAACCTGGTGTCCCGGCCAAGGTGAGTGGCCTACCCTCATCCGATGGCAACCACAGGACAACCTCATAATATCAACCGCGCGCTACTCACACCCACCTGCGCGCTAATCACAACCGTGTGCACACTAACCATATCACATATAAACAGAACACCAGTACGTGCACGGTGCATCTAAAAATCATAAAACTCACAAATTTAATTTATATAACAATTTCACATTTTGCATAAACACAGCGGGCATAGTCCATCCGCTTGAACCGGGAAATTCTCCACAATTTCTTTATAATCAATACCATAATTTCCATGATTTTCAAATCCACCAACTCCCAAATCCACCAATTCAAATATCCACATTTTCCCAAGCATAATTAATTCTCGAAATATAATAATTAAACCTCATAATATTCCATGGGCATATTTTATAAAAATTGAAATCACCAACATAACCAAATATTTTCCTTGAAATATTTGAAAATCAAATCGTGCCCGATTTAATATTAAAACCACACGAATTTCAAAATCCTCAAAACCATAAAATAATTTCACATGGCATAAATTTGTAAAATACACATTTTCTTAAATCCAATAAATTCACAAATAATTCCACAATAAATTGAATAAATATTTGGCACATAGAATTTAAATTCCAAATATTTAAATCACACATAATATATTCACCAATTAAATTCCCAAAATTAATTTGAAGGTGGGTCACTCACCTGGAGCACGCAATTAACCCATGATCCACCACGGGATCAATTCTACGACTCACCGGTGCTCCTAGAACAAAATTCACAGACAGTCAAATAAATTAATATTTTAATCGGGTAAATAATACCCGGTACCTGGGGGGTCAAAACACAAACGTTAACCAAAATAGGCGAATGATATACCGAATCGAAGCTCGTGGAACGAGGAGCGCATTACCGGTCTCCATCGACCCCAATTCCACCGGAGGTGGCCGGAAAGTTTCGACCGGTTTTCAATTCCTCGTATCTCGCAAACCGCTTCGAATTTTTGAGATTGGAGGCCATTTTTGAACTCAGAGGACCCAAAATAGGGGGAGAGGAGGTTTAATTTGGACTGGGCTGGCCGGAAAACACAAGAAAAGAGGAGAGAGAAATTTTGCCGGCCGGCGGCTTCTCCAGCCCGATCGACGCTCGTCCGGTGACCGTGAAAATTGGCGGCTGAGCTCGCCTCCTCCCTCCGCTCGTCACTGGCCGGCACGTGAGGACTATGGGTGGCCGAAAAAAGTGTAGCAAGGAGAGAGAGAGAGATAGTCGGTGGGAGAAAAAGCTGTGTGTGTTTTTTGGTGGCTCGGGGAAGAAGAAGGGAAAAAAAGAAAAGAAAAGGAAAAGAAAAAAAAAAAGAAAAAAAAACAGGTGTTTTCCCACGTGGGGAAAAGAAAAGAAAAAGACAAAGAAATAAAATAAAAATGATTAAATAATATTAATAATAATATGATTATTTAAAATAATAATAAAACAATTTGATTTTTACACATGGTTGACATGTGGCATTTCACCATGGTGACACATGGTCACCTTCAGTAAGTCACACGTGGCAAATCGTTATACGTGTAAAAATAATATTAAAATAATACGATATTTGAAAAATTTTACAGGTCCATAACTTTCAAACCACATGTCCAAATCGGACGTGCCGCTAGTCTACGGACTCGTATCGACGAGCACTTCACAACCATGCATGAGTTAAAGCTCAACCTTGCATGAATAAAAAGTCAACTCGGGCACCCCTTGGACAGTTTGGACCTCAACTTGTTTTGCTCATAACTTTCAAACCGTAGCTCCGTTTTCAACGTGCTACCAGTCTACGAACTCGTGCCAACGTGTACTCCGTAACGGTACCTCAGTCAACCTAGAATTCCAACCGGATCAAAAAGTCAACTTTTGACCCCTTCGATCAACGGTCAACCTCGGTCAACGTGCAAGAATTCCGACATGGTTCGGGACGGGGTGTTACAACCTTCCCCCCTTACAAAAATTTCATCCTCGAAATTTCTTACGTCGCTTAAACGCATAAGAACATCAGTCTCGGATTTGTGCATCGAGCTTCCACGTTGCTTCCTTGACTAAATTAATTCACCATGAGACTCTGACAGGTCTTCGATGTCCTTTTGTAGCAACAACACGTGAATTACGCTGCATGCCGATGTCTGCTTTCCCGCTTCCACTTGTCAGCAGCGTAACTTAGCAAGTATAATAGAGGCCTCATCCACTATCACTATACTACCATCACGCCTAATAGTGACTTTAACTTTCCTCTTGTGCAACTTTCCTTCTCATGCCCACTAATTAAGGATATTGAAGTTAGTCCACGAGAACATGATCTGCAAGTCTTGGTCATAGTCGAACGCTAACCATAAAGTGCTTCTGAAGCATGCATCCTTAAACCAACAACCAACTCTCGTAACTCGATCAGCAATTCAAAAGGTAAGATTAGAACTTAAGTCTAATTTCCTCAAATACTGGTATCACCAAGTTAAGGTTGAGATTAATTCACTTGTCTTCGATTACCCTCCTAGTACTTACAATTATAAAACCCTTGCTCCTCATTGATTAACCAATAGTCTTAACCTCGACAAACATCAATCTTTCTTTTAACTAAATTCATCAAGGTCATGAATAAAATTTCTCAACATCCAAAGACCATTCTTGAAAACCCTAAGTTTCCCTCATTTCAAATAAATTCCATGAATCCACACCTCAAGCAATAAGGAATTTAAATCTTAATTCTAGCATCACCACCAATACTATGAACAAATCACTAGATCCTTAACCCAATAAAGTATTCCACACTTCTCAAATTCTAACTACTTCCCAAAAATCATACTCCTTATCATTGTAAATTATCACCAACAATATCAACCACCTTAAATCGATAAAACACCATCAATACGAACCTTAAATCTCCAAGGAAATAAGATATCAAGATCTTAGCTTCTAGAATGAAAAATAACCATGCTTAAACATCCAACCATGCCTAAGGAATCATCTTCATCTCATTAACCTCATCAACCACCAAGTAGAACTTTAGTCGCTATCCGGATCTTGCTTGATTCTCTAAACGCTGTCGTACCTTCTCTTTGTGAACGATAGTTTAAGCACGAAATCCATGTTTACATCTCCTTACTTTTACTTATCGGTGACCTAAGTACCTTTATTCGGATCTTGCAACTTCCTTTATCGTGCCAAACCACAATGTCATCTAGTGAGCATTCCATACATCTTTATACCCTTGGGGTGTATTGCATACATTGAATCACGTGCGTCCTTTAGGATCTCCTTTTTGAACTCAATGATACCCTGCTTTGGATTCTCGACTGGCGATACTTAACCCTTAAGTCGCTCTTGGAAAAACCATAACATAAAACAAATAATAAAATATATTTTTCAAATATACCTAACTTGCATAGGCAATTGTTAAAACTCCACATTGAAACAATAATAAAACATGAATAAGTGCACAAAATCATATCTTAAAATCCATAGCATGAAATAAAATATGCACGCTTGTAATGGAGGTACGTACGACACCTTCTACATGCTACATAATCTATGATTCCAACTGTCGCCGACACTCTGCTACCAATACAAACTAGGGTGGTTGCCTATATTGGCCGTCCAATCCCCTAGACTCGTAGGCAACATGATCATGGGGCTAGCTCTACATGGACCACATTGGTTCGCCGCCTCCATACGGTGCAGTATAATATCAAACAATATAACATACAAATACATGTACGAACATAAACAAAAAAATACTTGAATAAAACACCTTTAATTTCAAATACCACTTTGAAAAGTATTTAATTTTGATAATCGATCGGAAAAAATATTTTGACGCCTTGAAATCGATTGACACACATTCTTAGGCAATCATCCTTCTTCTCCATGAACGAAACGGATACCATTCACGATGATAAGCTTGACCTTCAAAAAGAAAAGGCATCCTCGACCATCGACTAGGCCATAGGAATTCCCCGTTAGGCTAGATGATCCTAATTGACACCCTCGAAGATTAGAGTTATTCAAACTCGGGCAACGAATTTACTTCAAGACAAACGGAAAGAACGCTTTCACGCGGGTAAAACGAGAGATTAGACACGGATGGGACACACAACAATGCACAGTCCCTTAGGAATACTAGAACCTAGAGCTCTGATACCAACTGTCAGGACCCGTCCAGAATTCCTTCCCCGGAACCCTAGACAAGCCCTGATCCCAGGGAAATACCACCGAACCTTCCAACGGAAAATCCGGCAGCACCTCCCCTAAGGGTAGGACTAACCAAAAATTACCTGCACTGAAAACACACTTCTAAAAACATCCCCTTATTCCTCCCACAATACTACAAATTGGTTCCACAAATTTCAGCACTTCAAAATAAATACAGTAATCCAGTGCAAGATAAATACAACAAGAGTGAAAGAAATATTACAACTGCAATAAAAGAAGAACAGGATACTTCACGAACTAAACAGAGAGGAAGATCAAGTCCGCTCCGAATAAACACCGACAACCTGGTACCTAGAGGAACGGAATTTAAGAGTGTGAGATGCTAATCATCTCAGTGAGTGACCCTATCTACTATACAATATAATATCACAGTAATAAGTATATAAATAATAATTAATTCGAAATAATAATTTCTCTCAAAACCCTTACAATTCTCTCAGTTGGAAAAGTTCCCCTATTAAAACCTTTTCACAAAACCCTTTGTTCGTATTCTCTGAAAACCAAGACATCAAATAAATACCAGAAATGGTAATAATTATATTTTTAATTCCAATACAGTTTTAAAACAATTTATTTTTAAAATACAGTTCTGAAAATCATTTGATGCACCCACTATATACCAGTGGCACCAACAGTATCCAGCGTCCCAAGGTACCGCCAGACAGGAGGTTATAGAGAGAAACTGGCATACGGTCGCGTGGCGTCCCACTGCGCCGCTGCTAACCTGGTGTTCTGGCCAAGGGGGGTGGCCTACCCTTATCCGATGGCAACCACAGGACAACCTCATAATATCAACCGTGCGCTACTCACACCCACCTGTGCGCTAATCACAACCGTGTGCACACTAACCATATCACATATAAACAGAACACCAGTACGTGCACGGTGCATCTAAAAATCATAAAACTCACAAATTTAATTTATATAACAATTTTCACATTTTGCATAAACACAGCGGGCATAGTCCATCCGCTTGAACCGGGAAATTCTCCACAATTTCTTTATAATCAATACCATAATTTCCATGATTTTCAAATCCACCAACTCTCAAATCCACCAATTCAAATATCCACATTTTCCCAAGCATAATTAATTCTCGAAATATAATAATTAAACCTCATAATATTCCATGGGCATATTTTATAAAAATTGAAATCACCAACATAACCAAATATTTTCCTTGAAATATTTGAAAATCAAATCGTGCCCGATTTAATATTAAAACCACACGAATTTCAAAATCCTCAAAACCATAAAATAATTTCACATGGCATAAATTTGTAAAATACACATTTTCTTAAATCCAATAAATTCACAAATAATTCCACAATAAATTGAATAAATATTTGGCACGTAGAATTTAAATTCCAAATATTTAAATCACACATAATATATTCACCAATTAAATTCCCAAAATTAATTTGAAGGTGGGTCACTCACCTGGAGCACGCAATTAACCCATGATCCACCACGGGATCAATTCTACGACTCACCGGTGCTCCTAGAACAAAATTCACAGACAGTCAAATAAATTAATATTTTAATCGGGTAAATAATACCCGGTACCCGGGGGTCAAAACACAAACGTTAACCAAAATAGGCGAATGATATACCGAATCGAAGCTCGTGGAACGAGGAGCGCATTACCGGTCTCCATCGACCCCAATTCCACCGGAGGTGGCCGGAAAGTTTCGACCGGTTTTCAATTCCTCGTATCTCGCAAACCGCTTCGAATTTTTGAGATTGGAGGCCATTTTTGAACTCAGAGGACCCAAAATAGGGGGAGAGGAGGTTTAATTTGGACTGGGCTGGCCGGAAAACACAAGAAAAGAGGAGAGAGAAATTTTGCCGGCCGGCGGCTACTCCGGCCCGATCGGCCCGCGTCCGGTGACCGTGAAAATTGGCGGCTGAGCTCGCCTCCTCCCTCCACTCGTCACTGGCCGGCGCGTGAGGACTATGGGTGGCCGAAAAAAGTGCAGCAAGGAGAGAGAGAGAGACGGTCGGTGGGAGAAAAAGCTGTGTGTGTTTTTTGGTGGCTCGAGGAAGAAGAAAGGAAAAAAATAAAAGAAAAGGAAAAGAAAAAAAAAAAAAACAGGTGTTTTCCCACGTGGGGAAAAGAAAAGAAAAAGAAAAAGAAAAAGAAAAAGAAATAAAATAAAAATGATTAAATAATATTAATAATAATATGATTATTTAAAATAATAATAAAACAATTTGATTTTTACACATGGTTGACATGTGGCATTTCACCATGGTGACACATGGTCACCTTCAGTAAGTCACACGTGGCACATCGTTATACGTGTAAAAATAATATTAAAATAATACGGTATTTGAAAAATTTTACAGGTCCATAACTTTCAAACCACATGTCCAAATCGGACGTGCCACTAGTCTACGGACTCGTATCGACGAGCACTTCACAACCATGCATGAGTCAAAGCTCAACCTTGCATGAATAAAAAGTCAACTCCGGCACCCCTTGGACAGTTTGGACCTCAACTTGTTTTGCTCATAACTTTCAAACCGTAGCTCCGTTTTCAACGTGCTACCAGTCTACGAACTCGTGCCAACGTGTACTCCGTAACGGTACCTCAGTCAACCTAGAATTCCAACCGGATCAAAAAGTCAACTTTTGACCCCTTCGGTCAACGGTCAACGGTCAACCTCGGTTAACGTGCAAGAATTCCGACATGGTTCGGGACGGGGTGTTACAATTAATGTTTGATATATTTTTGCAATTGGGAAATCTCTTGGGTATTGGGCAGACTTTCTAATCAAGCCTTGGAAAAGTTTAATTTAATAAATTGGCCACTAGATTCACACAACCTATGTCTAAAAGCTTGATTAGGAATTGGGTGAAGGGATTTCTAATTTTCATTAAAAACTTATAATTTTTAATTTCACTTTGGAAAAAAGGGATTGGATTAATTTAGAAACTTTCTAGATTAAAATTTGGATAGAATTTGTCTTTTATCAACTAATTAATCAAATATAAGAGGGTTAGATGGGAAGTCAAAGTCCTAGAACTTAGATTACAACATTACCATTTCCATTATATTGTGTGTTGTTTCTTTTGCATTCTTATCCTATTATCTTAGCTTCGAACTATGTTCGAATTAGATTAGTATTTAAATGTTAGTTTATTTCTTTGTATTTGATTGCCTAAATAAAGTTGAGTTGCGATTATTATGGTATTTAGCATTTAAACAAGTCTACAATCCATGTAAGTAAGATATCTATCTCTCATGAGTCCACTTTATTACTTGATATGATCCATACACTTGTGGTTTACAATAAATTTGGTACCATGTGGAAGCGCATGTATGGCTCGTGGCATGTTGACCAGTGTGTGAAGACCTGCAAAAACTTTGAATGGCTTGTGGAGGTCTGGTTGTGCTTATTCTCTTCATCTCGACAAGATTTATCTCATAATATGCTGAAATATCTATTTGGAGTTTGTTTACAATGAACCCTATATTTGAATTTGAAATTCTTATACCACTTGTTGTGATTTGACTATATGGACTTTTTAGAGACTTTTGGTTTTTTTTGCTTTTTGGGTATTGATTTCAGAAAGAAATAATACATTTTTTTTCTCCTCAATATTTTCTGTTTTGTTTTCTTTTTTTTTTTTTTTTTTTTTTTTTTTTTTTTGTATTTATGTGGTCACAAAATCACAACAAAAATGCCCCCTCCCCGTTTTAATTTTTTTCTCCCTCTCTATTTTTTTTTTTTTTGTTTCAGTTTTTCATTCTTCAAAATGCCAAATGCAAGCCCTCGCTTTATCTCCAACAGTACCCTTTGAGCCATTTCACCAATAAAAAATGGCATCCTTCGAGTTCTCTCTTCTTTTTTTTTCTATTTTTTTTCCTTCCTATTTTTTAAAAAACATTTTCCCCCTTATCTACATTTTATCTCTTATTTTTCTAAAATTTTAATTGTTTGAAATAATCAAAATATTTGTCTAGAAGTTTTTAGTAATATAATACGTACTTAATTATAATTTGTATTTGATTACAATTATAATTATTTAATACTGTGAGTTAATAGCAAAAAAATAAAATAAAATTATGTAATCAGAACAAAAATATATTTAATTCTCTTTTTGATTTTTGTTTCCTAACTTTTGAATTTTTTTTGGGTGATTAATTCCAAATAAAAAAAAAATTTGTTATTTTTTTCCTCTTTCTTTTGCTTCAAGGAATTATATTTATTTATTTATTTTTTAAAAATTGGAATCAATTTATTATAATTGTCTAAGAATCCAAATTTATATTTATTCCTAAAATTTTTGCAGGAAAAGAAAAAATAATATTATTTTAACCTATTTTATAAAAAGTTTTGTTTTAGTATATGTTTGTATTTCTTCAAAATAAAAATTGAAAACAATTTACACTACTTTATATCAGTGCCCAAAAATTTTTCTTCTGTCACTTGGAGTAGTTTCTTTATCCAGATGAGCCTTAAATCTACAATTACATTTTTCTGCTGGGATCAACTCATCAACATTGCTGAAGATGTGGAATTTCTAATTACTGATTGACAAGAAAATTGTTAACAAACTGGCTAGGCAGCAAAGATGCTGTGGTTGCCTTGATTAAGAAACTCTACGACCAACTTATGGTATCACGTTACTTCTACACTGATCTCTCCGCCACAAACTTAACATGCTGTGGTTGCCTTGAATTTTGAATTTTTACAAGAGTTTTAGCATTTTGTAAACGGTTAGAGCCATTTACAATGTCTCTTGTATATAGAAATTAACAAGACACATCGCCTCTTGTAAAAACTTACTTGCTCTTCTCTACCAATTCAGCCATCAAGAGTCTCTTCTTTGTGAGCCTTAATGAAGCGAGGAAGGCACATAGGGCATTCGATTCTGCAAGAGAATACGCAGTCAGCTCTTTTCGCAATTGAAGAAGAACTAGTCCTACCATTTTTTTGCTAAACAAACCTTTGATAAGAGATCGATTAGGGGTGAGAATGTCATTTTTTTTTATGTGACACATTAAAGTATGCTTCTTCGCCATTTTCTATAATAATAGAGTACATGTATATCTATATATATATATATATATATATATTGTTTTGTATCCCCTATATATATATATATATAGATAACGCAAAGAATTATCAAAAACTATTGTGTTAGTTTGTTATTTATTATTGTTATTACATTTATTATTTTTGAGAGCATATACACAGAATCTTTGTAGAATACCGTCGTCTTGTTAAGCAATCGAAGAGACAATGCCCTATAAATAATTAAGAAAAACCCTTTTGGTTGTGGTCCTTGGAACTAGTCCTATGCTCAAAGTCTACTAATCAACCAAATGAACAAGTCTAGCTACTAAGAAATTAATAAGTGCCAATTGCCAAATTCCGTAATCTCATTGGATAGAGATTGGAAAGTTCTCTATAAATCATGTGCATGTATAGTTTATGTTGCAGTTGCACAAATGGCGGTTCATTGAAGATGATGCTTCTTAAATTTTAATATTTTTCTTTTCATATTAGTTGGATATACAGAAGTCGTGTCGCTTGTCCTTTCTTGCCTTCTGGCTTTTGAAAGTTTGGACCCCACAGTAATAGTGGGAATCATCAATATACATTAATTTGATAAAAACAAAAAAACAATATATAAATTTGCCCCTTTTTTTTTTTTATTACAAAAAACAATATATAATTGGCATGTATAATTGACTTAAAAACAACACATAAAAAAAAAAAAAAAACAAAAAACAAAAACTATAAATTTTTCTAATCTTTTCTCTTCCTATTGTTCGAGGTAGGTCCAATCTAAGTCCGGCACTTAGCTTGACCTTAGTTCTAATTATGACGATATATACATAAATAGTTTGTATTTTGAAGTTTCATAATTAGATACGTGACTTTTTAAAAATATGTAACGACTTCAATTAACTACAAAAACAGAAGAAAATTAATGGGAAAAGAGATTTTAGGCAGAGGTACACAAAGTATTCTCCCGGGATTATTTTCAATATGTTATATACAAAAAAAAAAAAAAAAAGAACATGTTTGTTGTAGGTATCTAACTGATTTGAATATTCTAGTTTTAATTTAATTAAGTAATTATTTTCTAGGAATAAATAATCTAGCTTGGTTCTCCACGGCCATCATATATCATCAGTTAAGGTTAATTGGATACTCCATGGCAGGTTATTGTGATTTGATTACTATTTTAACTTTTTATTTTGGATGGAAATTACCATTTGAACTTTAAATAGGACTGAACGGTCATAGAACAAATTGATTTTTGAATCAAAGTCGTACGATTTGTTACACCTTGTGGATAAAAAAAAAAAAAAAAACCCTAAATTTTGTCTTATAATTTCCTTGCTTGTTTTGTTCTCTTTAACTTTATTAGCAACGTGGTTGCATGGCCTTCATTGAAGGTGTGACGGATGATTACAGACACATATATATGTGCAGAAAATATGACAAAATCAAGAAAATTTCTATTTGATGTTATATCCAGTTTTATGCATTAAACAATTTAAAACCAAAATATTAAATTCAAATGACACATATAAAACAAAGGATTAACTTAATATAACATTTTAACAAGAACTTTTAAGACCAAATACATAAATATACAACCATAATTTCTTTGGTTAGACTCATCTAACAAACATCAATGGACCAATCCAAGATAAGCACGGGGAGGATATTCATATTCATCAACTTTTGGAAAAAAATATATATAATTTTTTGTCATTTTCTAGCGTTGACTCTACTATGCCGGCGATGTATCTGTTCCTCTCATTTCTTAATTCTTGTATACAATTACAAGTCATTCTCAGCTGAATTTCTTTAATGGAATAAAACTAAAACGATGATGGATGAAACATGGCAATCAAATAATTATTTTTCATATATATAATTTAAACATAAACTATCTCATAAATAATATAAACCTCACCATAAATAGTTCCTCTCAAGCCTGTTGAATATCATTTCCCCTGTTGATCTCAGGTGTCATGGCCATTCCCAGCACTTTCTGCAACTCACCAACTCCAACTTGTATTTTCTTCTTCTTCTTCTTTGTCTTTCTTCTTTTTCCTTTTGCAGGTTCAATTCAATTCCAAATATCTCGCTTCGATTCTAACCAAGAAAACATATTGTACCAAGGAGATGCAGCGCCTTCAGTTGGAGCCGTAGAGCTAAACAACAAGTACAACTACCTATGCCGAGTTGGTTGGGCCACCTATGCCGAGAGCGTGCCTCTTTGGGACTCAGAAACCGGAAAGCTAGCCGACTTCACAACCCATTTCTCCTTCACCATCAACACCCTGGGTGTTCCCCGCTATGGCCATGGCTTTTCATTTTTCCTTGCTCCTGTTGGGTTTCAAATCCCTCCGAACTCCGCGGGTGGGTTTTTAGGCCTATTCAATACCACCACAAGTGATTCGTTACAAAATCAGATTGTCCTGGTTGAGTTCGACACGTTTTCGAATCCTGAATGGGATCCTCCGGTCGAGCACGTCGGGATCAACGAAAATTCTATTTCTTCTGCCATCTACACTCCTTGGAATGTTAGCTTGCATAGCGGAGATAACATCGATGCATGGATTGTCTACGACGCGGCCGCGAAGAATTTGAGTGTCCATTGGGAGTTCCAAAATACCTCAAATTCAAAAGAGAATACCAGTCTAGCATATCAAATCGATTTGAAGACAGTTCTTCCGCAATGGGTCACAATTGGATTTTCAGGAGCTACTGGTCAGTATGGAGAGAGACATGTGCTTAATTCATGGGAACTCAACTCAAATCTGGATATAAAAAGAGGCGATGGAAACAAAGCTAGAAGAAGGAGATTGATATTGGGTCTCACAATTTCGGGCGGTGTTTTCATTCTTGGGATGATTTTAGCACTTTCGATGCTGTTTTTACGGCGGAGTAAGCAAAAAAAGAAGAGAGTAACTGAGCAGGCAGAGACAGTAAATTTAACATCAATCAATGATGACCTGGAAAGAGGAGCAGGACCGAGAAGGTTTTCTTATGTTGATCTTGCTTCGGCAACCAACAGCTTCTCAGACGAAAGGAAACTCGGTGAAGGAGGGTTTGGAGCGGTTTACAAAGGCTATCTAATTGATTTAGATATTACAGTAGCTGTGAAGAAAATCTCAAGGGGTTCAAAGCAAGGAAGAAAGGAGTACATAACAGAGGTGAAGGTCATCAGCAGCTTAAGACACCGAAATTTGGTGCAGCTCATCGGGTGGTGCCACGACAAAGGTGAGTTCCTTCTTGTCTACGAGTTCATGCCAAATGGTAGCCTCGATGCCCACCTCTTTGGTAAGAGGAAGCCTCTTACTTGGGCTGTAAGGTACAAGATATCTCTTGGGATTGCATCAGCATTGCTCTATCTTCACGAAGAGTGGGAGCAATGTGTTGTGCATCGAGATATCAAATCGAGCAATGTCATGTTAGATTCCAATTTCAATGTCAAACTTGGAGATTTTGGATTAGCAAGGTTAATGGACCATGAGCTAGGTCCCCAAACAACAGGATTGGCTGGAACATTAGGCTACTTGGCTCCAGAGTATATAAGCACAGGACGGGCTAGTAAGGAATCTGACGTGTATAGCTTTGGGGTGGTTTGCTTGGAAATAGCTACAGGAAGAAAGTCCGTGGATCCTATGGATAAGAATTGTCAGATGGGATTGGTAGAGTGGATTTGGGATCTTTATGGGAAAGGAAACCTTGTTTTGGGTGTGGATGGGAGAATCCAAAGTGATATGGACAAGAAACAAGTAGAGTGTTTGATGATTGTGGGGTTGTGGTGCGCTCATCCTGACCGAAGCTTAAGACCTTCAATTAGGCAAGCAATTCATGTGCTTAACTTTGAGGCAACCTATCCAAATCTTCCATCAAAAATGCCTGTTCCTCTGTTTCATGTGCCGTCACCCTCAGTCAGCTCCGGTGAACCCTCGATAACAACAAGCATCGCTGTGGGTCGTTAACTGGAATTTAAGCAATAAATATGTAATTAGATAAGTATATGCTAAGGTCAATAATTTATTGTTGTATTAATTTTTTTAATCAAAATTGTTGTATTAATGTTTAAATCTAATTATATATGTACTATTGGATGGTTTCGTGGACCGTGTGAAGCCAGCTAAGTTGATTATTTTGTAGGGTTTGAAGGGATCAGGGAATGAAATTTAATAGTTGCAAGCATAAAATTTGGTAGTCAATGCCGATTTATGTTGCAGTGTAAAGCCGACCGATTGGATTAATATAAGAGATTAGAAAAGATATGCTGAAGTACACAGGAAGAAAACGATCTGATAGGTGATCATGGCTTGGGAAAGTCATTTGCAAGGAAATCTATATATTATATCCTTTAATGGGGCCCCTAGAGCCGAGTTTTTATATACATAATTTATTTATTCTTACTTAAGGTTTTGGAATGGAATATTAGATTGTACGTAGTTATTGGACTGTCCCATGTACGTCTCGGGGGAGTACAAAAATTTGTTGTTATCATAATGTTTTTTTTTTTAATAATAAATCACCAGAAATTATATAAAGGATTAATTAATGAATTAAATCATTGAGATTTGGAACGAAGAGGGGCGCCCCCCCCCAAAAAAAAAAAAAAAAAAAGTCAAAATGAAATTGTCATCTTTTTATTTTTATTTTTATAATTATTTTTTTATTTTATTTTATTTTTTATTTTTTCATTTTGATGTTTTTGAGCCTATAACATTTCAATTTAATTGTAGATGTGCAAAACTTACCAACTAAACTAACATCATTTATTTTTTTTTATTTTGATATCTTTGAGCCCACAACATTTCAATTCAATTATAGATGTGTGTAACTTACCAATTAAACTAACATTACTTAAATACCAAATTGTCATCAAATCATAATTTTATACTATCATGATTCAGCTAATAACCAATGATGATAAAATTGGTACTTATTTGCCTAATATACTCCTGGAAAACGGGGAGAAAAACGAACAGTTTTAAATGTAGGAGCTTTAATAGTTTTGATCGTTTGAGGACATAGATGATAAATATGAAATTCATGAATCAAATTGCAAATCGGTGCAAAATTGACAGGACATAGCTGCAAAAAAGGCTAATTTTTATTTAAAAAATCAAGCATCTACTTTTTATTTATTTATTATTTTTTTGGTGAATGAGCATCCACCATCAAACTACTAATTTTGGGTTGAAAGTATCAAACCTTGAAATCTAAAACATCATTGTCACTCCAGAAATTGTGAAATTCTTGGACGTAAACTAACAAAATATTGCATAGAATGTAAATTGCTGATTGGTGAGGGTGGGTCCACCAATCATATTGGGAAGATACTTCAATTTCTCCCCTTTATCTTTTTATTTGCACACAGACAATAATAATAATAATAATAATAATAATAATAATAATAATAATAATAATAATAATAACAACAACAACAAATAATTATTTTATAATCCTCTATGTGACTAAACAAAGTGCAAAACGTCTAGCTCAATTTATCAAGAGATTAAGTATTTGTTTGGCAGATTTTTTTTTTTCACCAAAATTTTTTTTGTTAAAAATAAAGATATTTGATAAAAATTAACAAGTACTTGTTGATAAAAAAAAAAAAAATTTTTAAACTATTTAAAAAAAATTTAAAATTTATGCTTATCTAGAAAAATTCTTTTTTCTAGTTTATATTGAAACTCAATAAATATTTAATATATCTTTTTTAGTTTAGATGATAAATCAGTGAATATTTAATGCAATTTTTTATTTACGACTCCATGTTCTATAATTGCATTATAATCAAAAACCATAATTATTAATTTTATATAATATGTACCAAATCAAAAATCAATGGCTCAATATAATGGACCTAAATTGCAACATCATCGGGCCAAAAGGTATCAGTTAAAATGCAAATAACCCCCAAAACATATTATTCTAGTTGTGATCCTGTGGAGGTCTATTGTCAAAGTCTATTATCGGCTATTTGTTTATTGATTCTTGAAAGATCCTGCTTTTTAATTTATAAATTAGTCTTCGTATCTCCTTCATTTTAGTAATATATAATAATATATACGACTTGTGTGACTAATATAGATTTTGAGTTTAGAATATAGCAATTCCATAGTAAATAGGCATCTCACATATGCATATACTTATTCAATTATTATATATTATTATAATTGCGTAACTTATTTACGGTCCAATGACTCCAAAAGTTCATTTTTTCCTCAAACCAAAACATACTATTAATAATACAATCCTTATTGGCCTTTTCTATTTCGCTTCTCTTTATTTTTATTTTTATTTATTTATTTATTTGGTTAGGTAAAATGATATTGTATTCTAAAGAGAAGGGAACGTGTGACTTGACCCCGCCTTCTCATGATAATGGATGCGAGAGGCTTCTTCATAGTGATTTTTTATTTCAAGATTTTTTTTTTTTTTAAAATTTAGTATGGGATTCAAATTGGGAATCATTATTGAAAGAGAGAATGGTATTTCTAATAATTTATCCTAAAAGACATTGTTAATTTTAGAAAAATATTATTTATTACTGTAAACAATTACCAATAGCACTATATGCAAACAATATTATATATCAGATAATAATTTAAATATTTATAATTAGAGGATTTGCTTATAGAGTTTTAGTATAAAAATAATCTAATTTAATAATTTAAATGAAATTTGGAAGACCAAACGTAGCTTCAATAGTTAATAAAAAAAAGACAAAAAAAATCACATATAGCCTTAATTAATTTCTTTGGCTCGGCTGACCTGGGCCAACTTTAACTAGGAGATCGTTAATCAGTTCTAAAGCCAAAATATAATATTTATTGTTGCCCATTCATTTTCAAGCGTTGACACTCCTATTCTGGCGATGGTTCAGTCTTTACACGTACATATTAAAATCGCTATCAGAGGAAATTGTCAATATAAAAAATAAAAATAAAAAATAAAAAATAAAAAAACTAAGGGGCGGTGGATGAAACATGATCATCAATCCATCATTAAACATATGATATATAAATTAAATACAAAATTATTGCATATAATTATAAAAAAATGATCATCAATCCATCATTAAACATATAATATATAAACTAAATACAAAATCATTTCATATAATTATACAAAGTTCTCTGTAATATATGTAGAAGACTTAAAACTAGTCCAATATTTCTTTGGTCCATATCTTTCAAGCCATGTCTACCAATATTTCCTGCAACCTACCTCTCTTCTTCTTAGTCATACTTCTTCTAATTCCTTGTTCCAATACAATTCAATTCCAAATATCTCGTTTCAATCCGGACCAAACCGACATATTATACCAAGGAGATGCAGTTCCTTCTGTTGGAGCCATCGAGTTGATTAACAAAGTGAATTATCTATGCCGAGTTGGTTGGGCAACCTACGTTGAGAGTGTACCTCTATGGGACTCACAAACAGGGAACCTTGCCGACTTCACCACCCATTTCTCCTTCAATATTTACACGCAAGGCGCAGCTCGTTACGGCCATGGCATCGCCTTCTTCCTTGCCCCTGTGGGATTTCAAATCCCACCGAATTCAGCCGGTGGCTTTCTCGGCCTATTCAATACCACAACCAGCGACTCATCTCGAAACCAGATTGTCCTTGTTGAGTTCGACACGTTTTCGAACCCTGAATGGGATCCTTCATTTGAGCATGTTGGGATCAACAACAATTCTATTGCTTCTGCAGTTTATACTCCTTGGAATGTAAGCTTGCATGGCGGAGATACCGTTGATGTGTGAATTGCCTACAACTCTACTACAAAGAATTTGAGCGTCAATTGGAAGTACCAAACCACCTCTGATTCGAAAGAGAATACTAGTCTGTCTTATCAAATAGATTTGAAGCAGATTCTTCCCCAGTGGGTCACAATTGGATTTTCAGCTGCTACCGGTCAGTATGTAGAGAGAAATAGCCTCAATTCATGGGAATTCAATTCGACTTTGGATATAAAATTAGAACAAGGTGATGATGGGACAAAGGCAAGAAGAAGGAGACTAATATTGGGTTTCACAATTTCGGGTGGTGTTCTTTTCATAGTAGGGATGATCATAGCATTTTCAATTTTTTTGTTTAGAAAGAAGAAAAAGAAGAAGAAATTTGAGACGACTGAGACATTAATCAGTGATGATCTAGAAAGAGGAGCAGGACCAAAAAGGTTTTCTTACGGAGAGCTTGCTTCAGCAACAAGCAACTTCTCGAACGCAAGGAAGCTCGGTGAAGGAGGCTTTGGTGCTGTCTACAGGGGCTATCTGATTGATTTAGACATCACAGTAGCCGTGAAGAAAATCTCAAGAGGGTCTAGACAAGGTAAGAAAGAGTACATAACGGAAGTGAAGGTGATTAGCAGCTTGAGACATCGGAATTTGGTGCAACTTATAGGATGGTGTCACGAAAGAGGTGAGTTTCTCCTGGCGTACGAGTTCATGCCAAACGGAAGCCTTGACACCCACCTATTCCGAAAGAGGAATTCTCTCAATTGGAGTGTGAGATACAAGATATCTATCGGATTAGCCTCGGCGTTGCTCTATCTTCATGAGGAATGGGAGCAATGTGTAGTGCACCGAGATATCAAATCTAGCAACGTGATGCTAGATTCCAACTTGAATGTGAAGCTTGGAGACTTTGGATTGGCTCGATTAATGGACCATGAGCTCGGTCCCCAAACAACTGGGTTGGTTGGAACATTAGGCTACTTGGCTCCAGAATATATAAGCACAGGAAGGGCTAGTAGGGAGTCGGATGTTTATAGCTTTGGAGTGGTTTGCTTGGAAATAGCTACAGGAAGAAAGTCGGCTGATCAACCGGAAATGGATTCACATATTGGATTGGTAGAGTGGGTTTGGGAGCTTTATGGGAAAGGAAAGCTTCTTTTGGGTGTCGATGAGAGACTTGATCATGAGTTAGATTTGGACAAGAAACAACTAGAGTGTTTGATGATTGTGGGGTTGTGGTGTGCTCATCCTGATAGAAGTCTAAGGCCTTCAATAAGGCAAGCAATTCATGTGCTTAACTTTGAGGCAACCTATCCAAATCTTCCATCAAAAATGCCTGTTCCTTTGTATCACATTTTCTCTCCATCAGTCAGCTCCGGATCCGGTGAACCTTCAATTACTTCTAGCGTAGGTTTGGGTCGTTAAAATAATGCTAGAATATATTATGACTGTAAAATATGTAAGATATATAACTAAATGTTTGTAACCAATATGTTTTTGTTTAATTATTATCATTATTATCCTTTTTCTATGCCTTTTTATATATGGACTGCCTAAAATTGGTGGACTACTTTTATCTCTTAAACGTTTTATATTTCCATATCCATTCGTTGAATATATAAAACAGATCAGATAAGATATTGAAGAGTACAGGAGCAAGAAAACGATCTAATAGGTGACTTGGGAAAGTCCTATGCAAGGATTGACCGCAAAGGAATATTTATATTATCTACTCTAAGTGTAGCCTGATTCTCCTCTATAGCAGGAGTTTTGTTTTTTCTCTTGCACCTTTTGTAATGTATTATTCTGCTTAGCAAGTTGCATTATATGTGTCTCTAGTAATTAATATTAATTTGTTTGTTCTTTCAATTTGTTGTGATAACACACACACATACACGTATATAAATGTTTTGTTGATAATAAACCATTTGAAATTTGAACGTTTTAAATTTTAATTATGTAATTAGATAATTATTGTGTTTTGAAATTAATAGCAGGAAGCGTGGAAAAGTCAAGAGAAGAATTGTACTTTATCGTGTCTCTTTCATCGCAATTGCAGGTTATCAGGCTACATCTTAATCCGTCCAATTAGGTTCAATCATGGGAATTAATAATTAAGTTTTTTTAGGGCAATTGATAATTAAGTTAATTAGGCGTAACGTTGAACAATATTAATCCAAAACTCCTTAGTTTATGTATTTTCCTTTTTTTTAATCATAGAGAAGAGAGTGACTGCTATAATGTTATTAATTTATCTAAATTTACCAAAAATGTCATATATAAATTCATTTCCGGCTTATATTTTTTCAAAGTAACATACATGTACAATCAAGCTCAATTAAAGTTCACTTTATCTAAGTAAATTAAGCTCTATCCTTAATAACCATTGAATTTTGGAAGATTCACCTCATTAATGAATGTGAATTTTAGTTTAATAAAGTACAATAAACTTTACTTCAAACTAAATGATACACATGTAATAAATTTTATTACAAAATGCGGCTGTCCCTCTCAATAGTGTGAACGCCTAACATTAATATGCTGTTTTATAAAGGGCACACATGTATCTTATAACAAATTTGCATATGTAATATATATATTATCTTACATATGTAATGTATTGGTAGTGGATCGCTTTTCCATTTTTTTTTCCCCATATCATAACTTTTGTATTTTCTATCCCTTTGGAATAGCCGAATTGGCAATAACCATCACTGATAAATTTTAAATTTTGAGTTTTATGGCCTAGTGTTAAAATTTTTCTTCCCAATTTATCAAAAAAATCTATCTATATATAAATATATATATATTTTTATTTTATTTTTTTTATATATACCTTTATATTTTTTAGGTACCTTTAGTTCTAACATTACAACCCTACCATTTAGCCAACTTTTACAGGTCAAGTCAGGTAAGGAAAAGTGTAATGTATGTGAAAATAGGTAATGCAATCAAAATTTTCTTTTTTTCTTTTTGGGGAAAATTTTCATTTAAACCTATTCAAATTTTGTCTAATTACATTTAAATTTATATTTTTGAAAATTATCATTTAAATTTATAATTTTTACTAGTTAATTTTAATTATCAAATATTATTTAATTATAAAATGCTTATTTTTAATTTTTTCCGTGACTATTAACTATTAAAATTGATTGATAAAAACTAAAAAATAAGTTTAATTTGATAAGTATGAAAAACTATTAACCTCAACTATAGAGAGAGAGGTTAATGATAATCTTCCAAAAGCGCCAATTTAAGTCTAACTAACTAACGGCTTTTTTTTTTTTAAAACATTTTTGATTAAACAGGTTATGGAAGCGTGATGGCCATAACTCCACGTCCCCAAACTTTGGTGAAGTGGGCTTCTTGTTTGCCTTTTCAACAACTCGGCCATATTTGGTCCGTCCTGGCCCAATGTCATCAGGTCGTTTTTGTATAATAATTTGTCATCATTTCTATTTATTTGAGCTGATCACCCGCTGCATAATAAACTTGAAGAAATGAGGACAAGAAAATAATAATAATAAAGCTAAACAGTGGAACGATGCTGTACGTAGGATTATATTAAATATGAAACCAAGGAGGATCAGATTCTCTGCATATAATTAACAAAAGCTACTTATGCTAAAATAATAATACTACTACTAATAATAATAATAAAGAAGCAGCATTCCAAATATTGACTAAATAAGGAATACGTTCTGATATCACTTTTTTTTCACCCCCCCCCCCCCCCCCCCTAAAGATAATAACTTAACTAAAAATGTTAATTAATGTTTCTGTGGGACAATCCCACAGTAAAAGCTAACGGTTTTATTGAATAATAATCTCAGAATTCCCTTGTCTTAATATCCCCCCCAAAAAAAAAAAAAAAATAGCAGTCAAAATTTTCTGCTATATGTGTAAATAATATACATTAAAAGTCACAATTCTTTCAAATGATAGATGCTATTATTCTTCCAAATAATATAAATAAGAGAAAAGAAAGAAAGAAAGAAAGAAAGACGGAAAGGAAAAAAAGAAAAAGAAAAAAGGAATTGATTAAAAAAGATGGATGATAACCAAAAAAAATTGATTTCAAACTATAGATTCATCACCGCCAAATAAATTTCATTATTAAGGATCCATTAACAAATATAATGGTTGACTTGTTTGGAAGTCAATATATTGACTAAATTGAGCTTAGACAGAAATCTCTTATAAACACGTAAAAATCGCTTGATACAAGAGGGTGTTCGGGTGTTCCATTTATCTTTTATTAGGAGTCTTTAGAAGTCATAATTTCTCTTAATCAGAAATTGTATTTGGGTGTTAAATATAAGACAAATCTATCTGATCAATACGAATACTTTTAGCTCTTTTATCATCAAATTTAAAATCTATTTATATATATATATATATATATATATACAAGCACAATAAGATTTAAAATAAAAATAAAAGTTAAAATAGATGATTATTCATTTAAAACTTTTGAATTTAATAAATGGTAATATCAAATATAAAAATTTTACACGATTGAATTTATCTATTTTCAATTTTTTTAAATTGAAAATATCTTCATTGGAATTTAATTATATATATATATATATATATATAACATGTTAACGCAACTCACTAGAAGTCCAACATGTTAAAGCGACTCACTAGAAGTCCACCTGCGAGAATCAACAGCCCACGTTGACCGCAACTTACTAGTAGCTCGCACTGCCTGTCGATTTTATTTACAGAAATCATTACTTAGTTTATTCCAATTATTTAGTTATTGGAGCTTTCCAGGAAATCCACATTGAATAACTTTCTATTTTTTGCACATGCCCCATTTGAATATCTTAGCAATATGTAATTTTACCTCATTTCATGCCACGTAAATTTAGCTCCGAAATTTCATCTTTTAAGGATCGAATTTATTCCTTATAGGATTATTTCACTTAAAGCTTACGGCTTTTTATTTTTCAAAGAAAAGATAATAATTTCTTCATTTTTGAAAATTTTTTATGATGAATTTGGATGACTTATTTATTCAACTTTTGTCAACATATATTTGCTCGCAGTACGGTAAAATATGCCTATGAAGTTTAGCATAACAATATGATTTTGGGAAAAACATAATTTTGGCATTAATATTCTTTGTATTAGTGACTGCTAGAGCTGAAACCTTTCATCAGCGGAATCGACATGAAAATCTCGATCTTGTTATAGAAAATTATACAAGTTATTCTGAATATTATTTGGGGACAGAGTTATTTATAATCGCTCAATATGAAACCTTTAAAGCAACAATTTTTATAGCAATAGGTATCTTTATTAATTCATTAAAAATTATTAGCAGATGATATTACTAACTTTCAAGTCGCTGACATTGCTGTTTGCAAAATTAAAATATTTTTCCAAAAAGAAAAAAAAAAAAAAAACAAACTATTTGATATAAAAGCAAAGAGACCGATACAGTAGATATTGAAGCCACAAATCGCGGTGGAACGTGCAAGAAAAACAATCGACAGTAACAAATTTGTTGTCGTTGTATGACCAATTAATGCTACATTATTTCAAAGTTAGGAGTTTATATTCCAAGCTCGCAATAATATTCACTTGTAGATTATTCTTTAAATGCGACCGTCAAGTCTTCGTCTATACAATCAGGTCAACAAAATCTACTTTGAAAGAAGTTTCTTAATTGACAAATAACGAAAATTTTTGTTGGAAATTCTTGTATAAATCAGATATTCATACACACATATTAACCAAGTATTAAATTAGGGTGTTGAGGTTACTAATTCCACTTTTTCTCCTTCCTCTCTTCAGTGTTTGCCTTTGCTTGTTTTTTTGGGGGTGCAAAACACATGGCGATCTCTTTGTGGATATCTCAAACTACTCCACCTCTTATATTTTGTATACTTTTCTACCTTCCTTTGGCTTATCCAATTCACTTCAAAGTAACTAGATTTGTTCCCAATGAACCAAATGTTCTATATTTGGGAGATGCAAAACCCGAAGTTGGAACAGTTGAGTTCAACGATGTTGACTATCTCTGCCGTGTTGGCCAAGTTATCTCAGCGAACAGAGTTCGAGTATGGGATGCTGCTACTAAAGAGCTCTCTGACTTTACATCCCATCTCACCTTCACCATTGATACACTTGACCGTATTCGTTATGCTGCCGGTCTTGCATTCTTTCTTGCTCCTGTTGGATTTCAGATTCCACCAAACTCAGCTGGTGGTTTTCTAGGCCTATTCAATACCACCACCAGTGACTCTCCTTGGAACCAGATTGTTCATGTCGAATTCGACTCTTTCTCGAACCCTGAGTGGGATCCTCCTGTTGGGCATGTGGGGATCAACAGCAACTCAATTTCTTCGGCTGTCTACACTCCTTGGAATGCAAGCTTCCATAACAGTGACATTGCTGATGTATGGATCAAATACCATGCTACTTCTCAAAATCTAAGTGTCTCTTGGAGCTACCAAAATACCACCAATCCCAAAGAGAAAACTAGTCTTTCTTACAAAATCGACCTGATGAAGGTTCTTCCAGAGTGGGTCACCGTTGGTTTTTCAGCCGCCACCAGTCATTTTGTAGAGCGGCATGTACTTCTATCATGGGAATTTACTTCAACATTGAATACTAAGGAAACACATAAGCATGAGAAAGAAAAGGATAAGCTAGTACTGGTGGGTCTAACAGTGTCACTAGGTGTTCTAGTGGCAGGGCTAGTTATAGCCTTTGTGTTCTTTTGGAAGCGAAAGCGGAAAAATAGACAAGCAGAGAAGACGGTAAACTTAACATCAATGAATGATGATCTTGAAAGAGGAGCAGGACCGAGAAGGTTTTCTTACACCGATCTAGCTTCAGCAACAAACAACTTCTCGAATGATAGGAAGTTGGGTGAAGGAGGCTTTGGCACTGTCTACAAAGGATACCTGAAAGATCTAGATGCATTAGTGGCTGTGAAGAAATTCTCAAGCGGGTCTAAGCAGGGGAAAAAAGAGTACATAACAGAGGTGAAGGTCATTAGCAGCTTGAGACATCGAAATCTGGTGCAACTCTTAGGTTGGTGCCATGACAAAGGCAATTTCCTCCTCGTCTACGAGTTCATGCCAAATGGCAGTCTTGATTCCCACCTCTTTGGCAAGAGAAGTCCCCTCAATTGGGCTTTGAGATACAAGATATGTCTTGGAATAGCCTCCGCATTGCTGTATCTTCATGAAGAGTGGGAACAATGCGTGGTGCACAGAGATATCAAATCAAGCAATGTGATGCTAGATTCGAGCTTCAATGTCAAACTTGGAGACTTTGGATTAGCACGACTAATGGATCACGAGCTCGGTCCCAAGACAACAGGGTTGGCTGGGACATTAGGCTACTTGGCACCGGAATATATAAGCACGAGAAGGGCAAGTAAAGAGGCAGATGTGTATAGCTTTGGAGTGGTTGCATTAGAGATTGCTAGTGGAAGGAAGTCAGCAAATCTAATGGAAGAGGAGTCAGAAATGGGATTGTTAGAGTGGGTTTGGGATCTTTATGGGAAAGGAAACCTTATTTTGGGTGTGGATGAGAGGCTGCATATGGATTTTGATCAGAGACAAATAGAATGTTTGATGATTGTGGGATTGTGGTGTGCTTACCCTGATCAAAATCTGAGGCCATCAATTAGGCAAGCAATTCAAGTGCTTAATTTTGAAGCAGCACTGCCTGAGCTTCCATCTAGAATGCCTATCCCTTTTTATGATGCACCTACACTACCTGTCAGCTCTCCTCAACCTTTTGCAGCACCAATCCTTTGAAGCGGGTCGTTGATTTGGAAAACCATACTAGGATTTTGTTTTTGTGGAGCATACTTGTAAATTATTTACTTTTATTCAAGCACGCTAATAATAAAATTTTGTAAAGCATAAATGTTGAAGCCCTTATTCGTATAAATTAGAAAGCCATTTTTTCATCAAAAACACAAAGCGTTGCATTCGTTTGGCAAATTTGAAGCTTGCGACGTCTTTTTAGAGTTGATTTTGAATGTCATAATTAAAATGCAAAATATATATATAATTCAAAACAATTATTTAAAAAGATAATCATTTGGCATCAAAATTTGTTAAACTAATTCGACGTCTTTACTATTATTTATAGAATATAATTTACAATACATACCTTAGTTCAATGCATGCCTGATCCAGTATTTCTTTCTCAAATCTCTGCCAAGCCAAAAAAAATTGAACAATTAAACATGAAGCAGAGATGAAGACAAGAAGATTCAAAGATGGTAATGCAAACCCAACAAGTAAATCCTTATAATATTCAATCCATCTCCTGACTAATGGTTATGATGGCCATGTTATAAACATTTGTAGTTCGTCTGCTTAACTTGATGGACAAGATATATCAATTTTGCTCCATTCTTAGATAACGTTAATTAATTATATGCATATGATGTTTTTCCTTTACATATGTCGTTCAGGAAAGTCTTCTGCTATTAAATTCTGTGTTAATTATAATCATGAAGAAAACAAAAGACTTGTTTGAAAATAAATGAATAAAATAAAGAAAAAGACTAATTTTATATTTAATAGGGATTCGAGGTAGAATTGTGAGTCCAAATTATTCAATGAGAATGCACCACTTTGGTTGTGGTGAGTCCAAATGGTCAGATTGTTGACTGTGGATGAAGATTGGGCTTGTTTCAGTAATAGTTCCTAGTCCCTATCAAAGCCATAATATGTGGTCAAGTAAGTACAAGCCGGCCCATTTCCCTTACTACTCTTTTGATGTCTACTTATTAATTTATTATTTTTATTTACAGAGATTACAATATATTTTAATATACAAGGAGGGGAGATTCAACATAAACATGATCGACTTCAGGATTTAAAAGCGTATTTTCGATGATTTTACTCGGGCCAAGTCTATGAATATAATTTATTTTATTCATTTTTTGCTTCCATTTTTAATGACTTTCTAGATATAAGAAATTAAGGTTTCTTCCTTTTTTTTTTTTTTTTTTTTTTTGGGTGCCCTTTTTTGGGAGGGGAATTTTAGCGGGGTCAAACTTTGAATCTAGAATTGGGTGTGTATTCTTGTGGTTCCACTATCACGGGATCAAGACTTGAAATATTTAACTATTTAAAGGTTGGAAAACTAAATTATTATCTTAGGCCCGGATGATCTACCTTTACCAAATTAGCCTCAATTTCCATGCTAATGTTCTTTTCTTTTCTTTTTTAAAGGAAATATGAAATAAACTAAGCCAAAGCATGGAGTACATCATCTTCCTGAAAAGGAGATGGCCAATCAGGTGGAAATCTTTTAAAAATTTCAATGTTAGTTCAAGTCTCTGGTATATGGTAGATTTACATCGTAATTATACCAATAATTCATATATGGACAGAATCTTCCTACTAATATTTTATTGGGTCAAGGTATTGATTAATTTCTTGGCTATGATAATGATGTTATGTGGAAGACTTTTCCAAAGCGAATTAAATTGACATGAAAATCCAATTTTGTTGAAAATGTGTCACAAGTTGAATATTATTATAGGCATTATCCACCCATCATATACGTAAGTGCACAGGCTTAGCTATAACTTTCATATTTTGCTGCCGAATTTTTTCCAATTGTTTTGAAGCCAAACCTTGGACAATCATTATTTTATTATATATAATAAGGGGGAAAAAAAAAAGTTCATTCATTTCTAGTTTATGCCAAACGTTATTGAACATTAATTTTTTTTTATTATTATTTTATCTCTTTTCCAACATTGATTTCGATCTTTATTAGACTTTCCGATTAATATAATGTTTTCCATCTTTATTAGATTTTCTGACTGGTATAATTAAGACCAGAAGATGAATAAATTCCTTTGTTTACAAACAAAAACCTATCTTAGATTTAGTCAAAGCTGATTCTGCGGAAAAATCTCATTGATCTGTACTTCTACGCCACGTTTAAAAGTAAATATATATTCATTAGTTTTTGTTTGTACCTACAAAGAAATTGCATGGTGGTCTTTCTTTATATTACCATCTACTCAATTAACTCTCTTTGAAGCTTCTTCTTATCAATGGCATAAAATTAAGAAAGCTGTCTGAAATTAATTACAGCATCATTAAAGTAATTTGCATACGCAAATATACATATACTTTCAGTTTCTACCTTGTTTCTCTAAAACACATATGGGAACCTCAAGAGCTGCACAATTGCTATTCTGTATCCTTTTCAACCTTCCTTTAGCTTATTCAATTCAATTCCAAATACCTCGTTTCGAACCAAGTAATCCAAATGTTCTTTATCAGGGAGCTGCTCAACCTTCAGTCGGAGCTGTTGAACTAATTGACAATGTTGATTATCTCTGTCGAGTAGGCAGAGTGATCTCTGCAGACAGGGTCCGACTATGGGATGCTGACACAAGAAAGCTCTCCGACTTCACAACCCATTTCTCCTTCTACATCAACACACTCGGCCGGACATCTTATGCTGCTGGCCTTGCATTCTTCCTGGCTCCGCATGGATTTCAAATTCCACCCAACTCTGCAGGTGGTTTTCTAGGCCTATTCAACGCCACCACTAGTGACTCCCGTAAGAACCAAATTGTTCATGTTGAATTCGACTCTTTTGCGAACCCTGAATGGGATCCTACATATGAGCATGTTGGGATCAATAACAACTCAATTTCTTCGGTTGTCACTACCCCTTGGAATGCTAGCTTCCATAACGGTGACACGGCTGATGTATGGATTAACTACAATGCTACTACTCATAATCTAAGTGTCTCTTGGATGTACCAGAAAACTTCTAATGCCAAAGAGAACACCAGCCTTTCTTACCAAATCAACTTGATGGAGGTTTTGCCTGAGTGGGTCACTGTTGGGTTCTCTGCTGCTACAAGTCAATTTATAGAGCGCCATGTAGTTCAATCATGGGATTTTAGTTCAAGTTTGGATATAAAAGAAACAGATAAACAAAATAGTGGAAAGACAAAATTAGTGGTGGCTTTGACAGTTTCAGGAGGTGTTTTGATTTCTGGGGTGGTTATAGCTTTTGTGTTGTTATGGAAGCGGAAGAAGAAAAACAGGGAAAAAACAGAGACAGTGAACACAACTTCGATTAATGTTGATCTCGAAAGAGGAGCCGGACCAAGAAGGTTTTCTTACCTTAATCTAGTTTCAGCAACCAACAACTTCTCTGATGACAAGAAGTTGGGTAAAGGAGGTTTCGGTACTGTTTACAAAGGCTACTTAAAAGATTTGAATATGGTTGTAGCGGTGAAAAAATTTTCGGGAGGATCAAAACAGGGAAGAAAAGAGTACATAACAGAGGTGAAGGTGATTAGCAGCTTAAGACATCGAAATTTGGTGCAACTCATAGGCTGGTGCCATGACAAAGGTGAGTTCCTCCTGGTCTACGAGTTCATGCCAAATGGTAGTCTTGATTCCCACCTCTTTGGCAAGAAAAGCCTTCTTGTTTGGGGTGTGAGATACAAGATTTCTCTTGGAATAGCTTCGGCATTGCTGTATCTTCATGAAGAGTGGGAACAATGTGTGGTGCACAGAGATATCAAATCGAGTAACGTTATGCTAGATGCAAACTTCAATGTCAAGCTTGGAGACTTTGGATTAGCCCGTCTTATGGACCATGAGCTTGGCCCCAAGACAACGGGGTTGGCTGGGACATTAGGCTACATGGCTCCGGAATACATAAGCACTAGAAGGGCTAGTAAAGAGTCTGATGTTTATAGCTTTGGTGTGGTTGCTTTAGAAATCGCTACTGGAAGGAAGTCAGCTGATCGTATCGAAGAGGATTCCGAAATTGGATTGGTAGAATGGGTTTGGAACCTTTATGGGAAAGGAAAACTTGAAATGGTTGTGGATGAGAAGCTGCATATGGAATTTGATCAGAGACAAGTAGAGTGTTTGATGATTGTAGGGCTGTGGTGTGCTCACCCAGATCAAAGTCTAAGGCCATCAATTAGGCAAGCCATTCATGTCCTTAACTTTGGGGCAGCGTTGCCCAATCTTCCTCCTAAGATGCCTATTCCAATTTATGATGTGCCTGCACTCCCTGTCAGCTTAGGTGAGCCATTACTGACTACAAGTCTTGAAGTGGGTCGGTGATAGATCAACTAGAAAATCATCAAAATTTATTACTTATACATTGTTGTTCTGTAATATATGATTCTAAATATTTAATATTGTTATAGAACATCCATGAACTGGGATCAAGAACACAATAATTTGCAGTAGTTGGGAGATTCTATTCATTTTTATGTCGGTTTTGAAATAGATAGAAGATTCCAATTCTTCAATCAAGTCTCGCTTAGTTTTAATAATGGTGTTACTTGCTTTTAGGCTTTTAATTTAGTGTTATATGTTGGTTGGTGCTGTTAATTTTTTTTTTTTTTTAATATATTGGTATGACTTATGAAACTTTTCAAATTCTTAACCAGAAACTTTTTTCCCCCTCTTCCGCAAATTAATGCTTAATTGTATTCCTACAAGTCACTAGTAATGTTTTGATAATTTTTTTTTTGTTTTTTATTTGTAATAATGTTTTAGTAATATGTTAATTGAACATGATCTTTAAAGAGTCCTTAATTATTGTTTTACCATCCAAAATATTTTTAGTACGGCGAATGAGTTACTTGAACCAAAAATCCAAATTTAACTACCAAAAAAATAGGGTTATTAGCCATGACAAATAGTGTGCTAAAAGTTTACATTTTGTGACAATGCTTTTTAATCACAATAACAACACTTGTGGCCAATAATTTGTACCTAAAAGTGCTTCCAGCTACAGTAAGATCAATTTATAGCTGAAAATAATGGTCAAAAGTAATTTTAGCGGCAGTAATTCATCAATTCATCATTGCTAAATGGCCGGTGAGGAATGCTTTTTTTTATTTTTTCGTGATTTATTTATTTTTGTAGTATATTGCAAAGGTCCTCCTTAGACAAACGTAGCTTCTATATCATTGTTTTGTATTGATCCTAATCACAGTTTCCAAATGAGACTCCTTTTTTTGGGACAAATTTCCAAAATGAGCACTGAAGAGCCCCAATTTGGTTTTGTAGTCAGTCCACACATTTGACTGCCGGGTTCAACACAGCAAGTTATTATTCAACGCAGCAACAGAGCTAAAGTTGAGAAAATTTTGACCTATTTGTTTAGTAATATAAATTAATTGCTATTAGGCTGGATTTTATTAAAGCATCCTAACTTTAGGGGTACCTCAACCAAATTTTGGCGTAATGTCCAAAGTGCAACATCATGAAAAATAAATTAGCAATGATAAAATATAAAAAAAAAGTCAAAGTTATTAAAATTTTTACTAAATTTATTTATTAAATTATATGATAAATGATATAGTAATATTTAATTTGTTTATATTTTTGATCCACTTATCTATATCAAATATTAATATTTTGCCATGAATAAATATTGACACACATAATTTTGGTAAATGTTTTTGGTAAAACAACTTGGTACATATAACCAAGCTCAACATTAATGTGAAAAAAAGAGCAAAAAAAAAAAAAAAAAAGAAAAAAAGAAAAAGAAAACCGTAAAAAAGGCTCAATAATCAAAAGTATCTTTTCTCACTCTCCTTATTTTTGCAGTCATTGTTGGGTATCGAAAATTTATTGGATCCAAAACTCATGCTAAAATGCTCGATACCATATTCAAATGTCATTGGTGATGACCGGCCGGCTCTACATGGCCGATGTAGCATCATATTATATCTGAAACTTTTTCATGCATTATTATATATTAACAACACCAGCAACGGAACTTATGATGAAAATATATATATATATATATATATTTAAAAGCCTTTGTAGATTCAGACCAATACAGACGGCAACCGGCGTTTTCTCTGAGGTTAGGTGCAAATCTAAAATAAATGATACAAACTAAAAATCTCTTTAAACTACTTGTCTCATTCCATTTTTTAATATTTCCCAAAATCAACTTCATCTTTTTTGTCTTGTCAGTTTCTGTTGTTTTATAGAAACCCATCATTCAAACCTAATTAGGAAAAAAGAAATCAAAATTAGATGTATAGAATACCTTAATGATGCTTGAGTTGCAGTATAGAAAAGGTCAAAAAGAAAGACAGCCATATAACCAAGTGGGGCCTAATATGTTTACCCAAAAAAAACAAAAAAAAAAAAAAAATTGGTTGGGGCATAATATATTAGCCAAATTTTATCAATATGTATATATATACATATATGTGTATATGTATATATATATATATATATTAGGACTCATATATATAAGTATATATATTAGACAAATCTTGGTAACGGTCACCATGACATTGCATTTAACGGTTCATGATATACTTAGAATTTGATCAAACGCCTAAGAGAGTCCCATCAAGAAGGCTTTAATTACTCGGTCATCAATATTAAACTGTGTGTAATCTAATTAAGACCTGGCAAGTAATTGAATAAGAACAATTAACGCTGCTTATCCACTAAACTTGTCATTGTTAATAAGACCATGTTATCGTAATTAGGACAACCATGTAGTTGAACTACTCCTTGATCTCTCCACCCCAAAACCAATCTCTCTGTTCTCTTCCTCTGCTTTCTTCCTCTGTATACCTTTCAACAATGGCTCTTTCCAACCCTTATCCATACCTTTTCAACGTCATCATCTTCTTCCTGTTGATAAATCACGAATGCCGAGTCCGTTTTGTTCAACTTTACCTCTTTCCATCGTAACATGGTTGACATACAATTCGAAGGGGATGCATTTCCATCCAGTAATGTTCTGCAGCTCACAAAGAATCAAGCTGATGGTCCCCTCACTGGCAGCATAGGCCGAGCGTCGTATAACAAACCGGTGAAGATTTGGGATGCAGGAACAGGAAAGCTTACAGATTTCACCACCCATTTCTCATTTATCATGAAACAACTTGATGCCCAAATATATGGTGATGGCATAGCCTTCTTTATTGCACCATTTGATGCAAAGCTTCCTCAGAATTCAAGTGGGGGTTACCTTGCACTATTCAGCAATGATACTGCCTTCAATTTCTCAAGCAATCAGATTGTTGCGGTTGAGTTTGATAGCTTCAGGAATGAATGGGATCCGAGCTCTGATCACGTAGGCATCAATATCAACTCCATCATCTCAGTAACAAATGTGACATGGAAAAGTAGCATTAAAAACGGATCAATAGCAAATGCTTGGGTAAGTTATAACTCCACCACTCAAAATCTAAGTGTTTATCTTACATACACTGAAAATCCAAAATTTGGTGGGGAATCTAGCCTTTCATATATTGTTGATTTGAGGAAGTTGTTGCCGGAAAGGGTTAGATTTGGTTTCTCTGCAGCTACTGGAGAAGTGATAGAAATACATAACCTTCTTTCCTGGTCATTTTACTCAACCTTGGTGGATGAGAGAAATCTCTTATAAACACGTAAAAAGTGCTCGATACAAGAGGGTGTTCGATGTTCTATTTATCTTTTATTAGGAGTCTTTAGAAGTCATAATTTCTCTTAAATTGTATTTTGGTGTTAAATATAAGACAAATCTGTCTAATCAATACGAATATTTTCAGTTCTTTTGTCATAAAATTTGAAGTCTATGTTATCTATATATATTCAATGAGATTAAAATAAATAAATAAATAAATGAAAGTTAAAAATAGATGATCAATCATTTAAATCTTTTGAATTTAATAAGTGATAATATATCATATCAAATTTAAAAATTTTAAACGATTGAATCTATCTATTTTCAATATTTTTAAATAATACATACATATATATATATATATATATATATATATATGCATATAACATGTAACTCAACTTACTAGAAGTCCACCTGCGAGAATCAACAACCCATGTTGACCGCAACTTACTAGTAGCTCGCACTGCCCTCGATCTTATTTACAGAAATCATCGCTTAATTTATTCCAACTATTCATTTATTTATTTATTGGAGCTTTCCAGGAAATCCAGATTGATTAACTTTCTAATTGCTGACATTGCTGTTTGCAGAATAAAATATTATTTTTCAGAAAAAAGAAAAAAAAAGAAAAAAAAAAAAACAACTATTTGATATAAAAGCGGAGAGACCAATACAATAGATATTGAAGCCACAATTCGCAGTGGAACGTGCAAGAAAAGCAATCAACAGTAACAAATTTGTTGGCGTTGTATGACCAATTAATGCTACATTATTTCAACATTAGGAGTTGATATTCCAAGCTCGCAATAATATCCACTTGCACATTATTCTTAAAATGGGGCGTCAAGTCTTCGTCTATACAATCAGGTCCACAAAATATTACTTTCAATGAAGTTTCTTAGACAAATAATGAAAATTTTTGTTTGAAATTCGAGTATAAATCAGATATTCATACACATATATTCACCAAGTATTGAATTAAGGTGTTGAGGTTTCTACTTCCACTTTATCTCCTTCCTCTCTTCAGTGTTTGCCTTTGCTTGTTTTTTGGGGGGCAAAACACATGGCGATCTCTTTGTGGATATCTCAAACTACTTCACCTATTATATTCTGTATACTTTTCTACCTTCCTTTGGCTTATCCAATTCACTTCAAAGTAACTAGATTTGTTCCCAATGAACCAAATGTTCTATATTTGGGAGATGCAAAACCGGAAGTTGGATAAGTTGAATTCAACGATGTTCAATATCTCTGCATGTTGGCCAAGTAATCTCAGCGAAAAGAGTTCGAATCTGAGATGCTGATGTTAAATAAATAAATAATTTGTGAATTTAGCATAATCAATTACTCACTTACAGGGTTTATTTATGTCATTAATGAGACTGTCTTATTTTATTATTTTGTAGTAGGATCCTTGGTCACACACTCTTTATAAGACTCCAGTTGGCCCATTGAACTGGATGACCAATTCTTTTTAAAAGCCCATTGATTTAACTATATTTTTCCTAGTATTATTATATTATTAAATTATTAGTATTTTGTATGTGTTTAAATTCATGGGTAAATGCGACTTGCAGATACTATAAAAGGTCTAGGACAAGCAAACCGATGCCAGATGGTATTTTGAGATTAGAGTTTTCAGAGATCTGAGAGTGGTTTGAAAGTAGTATGCCTATAGGTAATACTTTATGTTGTTTTCTATTTTGTAAAAAATGACTATGTTTAGAGATTAATAATTTATAATTTATAGAATTTATTATGTATATTTAGATTCATAAAAACTAATAATTGGTATCAAAACCCGATAAATATACACAATAAATTATTTTGGATTTTGATCGTATATATTGATGCCATGATATTTATTTTATAATTATTCTCTCGTCCTTGTGAATCTGCTATTACATGCTTGTTTCCTGAAATCCAATATGTGATATTCATCTGTGTTTGCGGCTTTGATTGTCTGCAGATCCAAATTTTTAATTTTTAATTTTATTGATTAATTTATTTTCTCTTGCGCAATATCGGGTTTATATTGAGTTTGTGCAAATTATGTGATTTTTTTTTGTTTTTTTGTTTTAGTTCGAATTGAGATCTGGGCACCGTGGAAAATAGGTTGTCGTTATGAATTGTATTCTTTAACATCTTTAATTGGACTGAAACCTTTTGATTTTCAATTAAAAAAATAAAATAAGATTGAAACTCGGTTTTGGCCAAAAGAATAAGTTTCTTGGGCATTGATTTTGGTTGCTAAAACATTGAAATTGATTTGAGGAAAGTGTTGCCCAAGAAAAAAGGAATCAAACAGCACCAATATTGCCCGAAAATTGCTTGGAATTTTATAGAATTACATGGGTGCTTATTTTGAGTTTTGGCTGATTATAATTCTTGATTTGGGTGTTAAAATTTCTGGGTTTTGGTTCAAATTGACTTGGGAAAACAATTGCCTGTAACTGGAAGAACCCAAATCCGTCGGAATTGTTGAAAACGGCTGCTGGAAAAGGAAGTTTCTGGCGGGTTGACGATCCATTAATCTGTAAAACGGGTCGACCGCGACCCGGTTGGAGGGGGAAGAGTGCTCACACGACAAGTCATGTGAAGCGTTTTGTGCCATTTGCTGACGTCATCACGGTGACATCAGCGTGATGACATCAGCAGCAGAAAATTAAAAAAAAAACTTTTTTTTCTTTTCTTATTAATTATTTATTTAATTTATTGTTGATTAATTATTTATTTATCTATTGTTTTATTTTATTATTATAAAAAAAAATTGTTATTTATTTGTTTATTGGTTATTTGTTGTTTATTTATTTAATTTATTTATTTATTCCATTCCAATTTTCTTGAATTAAATTAAATATCTATGCTTGGTGCATTGGATTATGTTGGCTTTCCCTAAAAAAACTTTGTTCCTAGTTGGTATAGTAGTGTAGAATTTTAAGTACTCACATGTCGTGAGACTTATTTTATCTGCATTATGTGTACCAATGTAATGTATTTTGGCATAGTGGATGGGATGTTTGATATTTACCTATTTCATGAAATTATCAATATGTTGTTATCTCCCACTTATTAGCCAGGATCTATACGGGTAACTAGGCTACCCTGTCGGTGGTTTTAGTTACTTTGTATGACACTTGGAATGACAGTGGAAGTTGATAAAATGCCATGAATCGCAGGTTCTAATTTACCCTGTCGGTAATTTAATTCAATGCATTTGATTGTGGTTATTTGGTTGACTGTCCCTGGCCCACGAGAGAGAATTTTTAGTGCTACAAAGGCCCTAGCGATATTGATTTTATATTTTATGTTGAGAGGCTGGAAAATAGTTATTGTTTTATATATATTAAATGCTTTGTTATGTTTACTATTTTCACAGTTAGTAGCACCCCGAATGTTCTGCCTATGATTGCCATGAAGAAATTGGATGTAACAAATTATCAGAAGTGGAAGAAGACTTTGGTTATGAATTTGACCTTTATGAAATTGGATTTGGCTTTGGAGATAGATCCACTAGAGACACCAACTGATGAGAGTAGTGCAGCAGATAGGAAACTTTATGAGGATTGGAGGCATTCTAATAAGTGTTGCATGATGATGATGGAGAATTATATGAATGAATCAATTTATGCAAGTATTCCAAAGGTGGAAACTACAAAGGAACTTTTGGAAGAGATAGAAAAGAAATTTATCAAGTTTGATATGAATGAGAAGCATAATTACTTGGACCTTTTGAATAATACTAAATATGATGGAATTAAAGGAGTAAAGGACCATATTATATTACTTTCTTCCTATTATAATAAGCTGAGGGGTCTTAAGATGGACATTGGAGAGGAGTTCTTGACCTATTCGATAATGAAGAGTCTTCCATCTCAGTTTGATAATATAAGGTCTAGTTTGAATATTAAGAAGGAAGGATGTAGTTTGGAGGAATTAACTGCTATTCTTGTGAAGGAAGAGGATGATATTAAGTTAAGCAAATCGAGATCCGTTGCTATAGTATCACATCAGGTCGATAAGTCCAAGAAGTTTTTCCAAAAGAAGGGACAAGGATTCAAGCCTATATAAGGATTAAGCCCAATAGGAAGAAGTTTACTGGTTTGAAGCCTAAAAGGCCAAGGGATGAAGCTCATCACATAGAGAAAGGAAAGAGTACTTCAATGGAAGGTGTGGCTACTGTAATAAAGTTGGACACAAAAAGATAGATTGTTGGCATTTAAAGGGAAAGCAAGAAAAAAAAGGTAATATTTTAATAATTGAAACAAATATTATTGATGTGCCTATGAATACTTGGTGGTTTGATATTGGAGCAACAATTCATGTTACTAATTCATTACTGGGGATGGTAAGATAAAGGGGACCAACTAATCTTGAGCAGCATGTTTATATGGGAGATAGCTCAAGAGTAAAACTGGATATCATGGGAACAATCAAGTTGAAGCTTGTCACTGGATATGTTTTAGAGTTACAAGAAGTTTCCTATATACCTTCAATAAAAATGAATTTGTTATCTATTTCACTTTTGGATAATCAAGGTTTTAGTTTTTTGTTTGGAAATAATAAAGTTGAGATGTATAAGGATGATAAAGTTGTTCGTTTTGGAACTTTATGTGGCAATTTATATAGACTTGATTTATTTAATAATAGTCTTAATTATTCTATTAATTATATTATTGCCCCTATTGTTGCTTCTAAATGTCCAAGAGTTAATGATAATTCCTCAATGTTATGGCATAAGCTTTTGGGACATATTTCTAGGCACAAAATGGAAAGGTTAGTGAAGGATGGAATACTTCCTAATCTTGATTTTTTCAACCTGTCGCCTTGTGTTGAATGTATGAAAGGGAAATTAACTTCTAAGGTTAGAAAGGATAAGATAGCAAGGTGTGGAGATATTTTGGAATTAATCCATACTGATATATGTTGACCTTTTACACTAACTACATTAGGTGGCTATAGGTATTTTATTACCTTCATTAATGATTTATCTCGTTATGGATATATTGAGCTTATCCGTGAGAAGTCGGATTCTTTGGTTGCTTTTAAGGAGTTTAAGGTAAAGATGGAGCTTCAAAAGAATAAGAAAATAAAGACTGTCAGGTCTGATAGAGGTGGTGAGTTTTATGGCAGATATGATGAGATTGGATGAAACCCAGGGCCTTTTGCAATATATTTACGTGAGTGTGACATTGATACGCAATATACAATGCCTGGTACGCCTCAGCAGAATGGTATATCTGAGAGGAGGAATCGCACTTTGTTAGATATGGTGCGATCTATGTTGGTAAATTCTAGTTTGCCAGATTATTTGTGGGGAGAGGCTTTAAGGATGGCGGCTTATATTTTGAATCAAGTTTCAAGTAAATCCGTTCCTAAGACTCCTTTTGAGTTATGGTTAAAAAGAAAGCCTAATTTACACCATTTTCGAGCATGGGGTTACAAAGCTGAAGTAAGGATTTATAATCCCCAAATTAAGAAGTTGGATCCTAAAACTATAAATGGATATTTTGTTGGCTTTTATGTAGGATCTAGGGGTTCAAGATTCTTTTGTCCATCTCACACCACCAGAATTGTGGAATCAGACAGGGCTATTTATTTTGAAGATGATTTTGGATTTGATGATAATAATGGTCCAAGGAAGCCTCAATTTAGAGAAGAAAATGTATTAATTTCCAGTGTTGTTATTTCTGATAGAGATGTTATTAATCCAAAAGTTGATGAACCAGTAGCTGATCAGGATGAACCTATTGTTGAAGGGCAGGATATTCCAGCTATTGTAAATGCTGATGTGCCTTTGAGGATGTCACAAAGGACTAGGAGGTCAGTTATACCTGATGACTATAAGGTTTACTTACAGGAGCATGATTTTGACATAAGTGATTATTCAGATCCGATCACTTATGAGGAGGCCATAAGCAGTTCGCACTCAAATTATTGGTTGGATGCAATGGAAGATGAAATGAAATCCATGGCATCAAATGGAGTTTGGGATTTGGTTGAGTTACCAGTGGATAGCAAGCCTATAGGATGAAAATGGGTCTTTAAGACTAAAAGAGACTCTAATGGTCAAGTGGAGAGGTATAAGGCTAGACTTATAGCTAAAAGGGTTTAGCCAGAAGGAAGGAATTGATTATACAGAGACATTCTCTCCTGTATCCACAAAGGATTATTTTAGAATCATTATGGCGATTGTGACACGTTATGACTTTGAGTTGCATCTCATGGATGTCAGAACTGCTTTTCTGAATGGTGATTTGTATGAGGATGTATATATGGTTCAACTAGTTGGCTTTCAACAAACATGGAATGGTAATTTGGTTTGTAAGCTTAAGAAGTCAATTTATGGTCTTAAGCAGGCTTCGAGGCAATGATATCTTAAGTTTGATGAGGTTGTCACCCAAAATGGCTTTAAGGAGAATGTTGTTGATAGATGCATATATATGGGTTAGTGGGAGTTTGTTATATTTTCTGCAGTAATATCCATGTTGAGTATTATTTATTTCTTTGAGTATTTTGATACATTGATATATGTGGATCATTATTTATCTATGAGATGTTTTATTACACATATTATTACTCCTTATATTTACAGGCCTGTTAAGACTATTATTCTATGTTTATGTGTATGTTGATCCACAAGTGCCATGGTGAGTCCCTACTACCTAGTTTGGGTATATTATTGTATCCTGTTGGTACACAATGTGCTCGAATGAAATGATATTGTATGTTGGGGGATTGCACGTGGTTAGGTAAATTTCTACTACTTAGACGGAATGGTATCATGTTTTGGGAGATTTACTGAGAGAATCTCTACTGCCTAGTTTAGTATATTGTTGTGTCCTATCGGCATGTTATATATTTATATGGAATGGTATTATAGTAGGGAGATTCTGTAGTAAATGAGTTTGGATTATATATGATGATGATTATGCAGTCCAAGTCGAAGAATGTTAAATAAATAAATAATTTGTGGACTTAGCATAATCAATTACTCACTTACAGGGCTTATTTATGCCATTAATGGGGCTGGCTTATTTTATTATTTTGTAGTAGGGCCCTTGGTCACACACTCTCTATAAGACTCCAGTTGGCCCATTGAACTGGAGGGGACCAACTCTCTTTAAAAGCCCATTGATTTACCCATATTGTTTCTAGTATTATTATATTATTAAATCATTAGTATTTTGTATGTGTTTAAATCATGGGTAAGTGAGACTTATAGAAACTATAAAAGGTCTAGGGCAAGCAAACAGATGCCAAATGGTATTTTGAGATTAGGGTTTTCAGAGATCTAAGAGTGGTTTGAGAGTAGTGTGTCCATAGACACTACTTTACGTTGTTTTTTATTTTGCAGGATTAAAGATTTAATTTATTAATGGCTGCATTTGGAGGTTAGTAATTTATGATTTATGAAATTTATTATGTATATTTAGATCTGTAAAATCTAACAGCTGACACTAAAGAGCTCTCTGACTTCACATCGCATTTCACCTTCACCATTGATACACTTTACAGTACTCATTATGCCGCCGATGTTGCATTCTTTCTTGCTCCTGTTGGATTTCAGATTCCACCAAACTCTGCTGGTGGTTTTCTAGGCCTATTCAATACCACCACCAGTGACTCTCCTCGAAACCAGATTGTTCATGTCGAATTCGACTCTTTCTCGAAACCTAACTAGAATCCTCTTGTTGAGCATGTGGTGATCAATAGCAACTCAATTTCTTCAGCTGTTTAAAACCTTGGAACGTAAGCTTCCATAATAGTGACATTGCTGATGTATCGATCAAATACAATGCTACTTCTCAAAATCTAAGTGTCTCTTGCAGCTACTAAAATACCAGTAATCCCAAAGAGAAAACTAGTCTTTCTTACAAAATTAACCTGATGAAGGTTCTTCAAGAGTGGGTCACCATTGGTTTTTCAGTCGCCACCAGTCATTTTGTAGAGCGGCATGTACTTCTAGCATGGGAATTTACTTCAACATTGAATACTACGAAAACAGGAAAGCATGAATAAGAAAAGTATAAACTAGTACTGGTGGGTCTAACAGTTTCACTAGGTTTTTTTTTGGTTGAGCTAGTTATAGCCTTTATATTCATTTGGAAGCGAAAGCTAAAAAATAGACAGGTAAAGGAGATGGTAAACATAACATCAATGAATGGTGATGTTGAAAGAGGAGCAGGATTGAGAAGGGTTTCTTACACCGATCTAGCTTCAGCAACAAACAACTTCTCGAATGATAGGAAGTTAGGTGAAGGAGGCTTTGGCATTGTCTGCAAAGGATACCTGAAAGATCTAGATGCATTAGTGGCTGTGAAGAAATTCTCAAGCGGGTCTAAGCAGGGGAAAAAAAGTACATTACAGAGGTGAAGGTCATTAGCAGCTTGAGACATCATAATCTGGTGCAACTTTTAGGTTGGTGCCATGACAAAGGCAATTTCCTCCTCATCTACGAGGTCATGCAAAATGGTAGTCTTGATTCCCACCTCTTTGGCAAGAGAAGTCCTCTCAATTGGGCTTTGAGATACAAGATATGTCTTGGAATACTGTCAGGACCCGTCCAAAATTTCTCACCGGAACCCTAGACAAGCCCTGATCCCAGGAAAACCCTACTGGATTCTCCAATGAGAAATTCTGCAGAATCTCCCATAAGGGTTGGATTTACCATAAAATTATCCTGCATGAAAAACACTTCTAGATACATCCCTTTATTCCTCCTACCTTACTACAATGTATTTCTGCAGATTTGTAGCACTCCAAGTAAATGACAGGGAGTCAATATATGATTCAATTAATATGTGTCCAATTAGTATACAGAGCATTATACAATACAATTAAGTACGAAATTTTATACAATAATGATAAAAAGGAAATAAGACAAGATAGAAAGGAAGGAAGGAAAAGCCTCTGGAACTTTCGGCAATGAACCAAGAAGTCGAGCTTGCCTTCGGACGATCAACGTCGACTAACCTGAGCCTAGGGGAACGAAATTCAAAAATATGAGATGCTAATCATCTCAGTGAGTAACCCAATCTAATATACAATTATAATAGTAATAATAATTATAGTACACTTGATTAATTAAGAATAAATAAATAAAGAAATAATAATTAGTTGGAAATAATATTTTCTCTCAAAACCCTCACCATTCACTCCGTTGGAAAGGTTCCCCTTTTAAAACATTTTCGCAAAACCCAATCTTTTATAGCCTAAAAATCAAGGAATAATTAATTTAATAAATAATTAAATAATCCAAATATGAATAAAATATAATGAAATATAATAAAATAAATTTAGAATACTTGCATTAAAGAAATATAACATAAAAGAGAAATTCAATATATAATTCATAAAATTTGATTTAATAAATCAAAATAAACAGTATCAAAAATATAATTTAAATAATTATAAACAATCCTGTAAAATAAATGGTAGGAAAATACTATAATATTCATTTTGAAATATTCAACCAATCTATATAATATTTTTATGGCAAGATGCATTTTAAAAATATTAATTTAGAATAAATAACATAAAATATGAATAAATACATTTTAGAAAATACTAATTGGAAATTGGTGATAAAACAAATTAAATACATTTAATTTAAATGCGGCTTTAAAACTTTAGAATTTGAAATTTATATCAGAAAAATAATACTTGACGCACCACACTATATATCAGTGATGCTCTACGATACCCAGCATCCCGAGTACCATCTTGTGGGAGGTTAAAAAAAACTTGCATATGGTCGCTTCGGCGTCCCGACAGCGCCGCTGCTTAAACCGTCATTCCGGCCATGGAGGGGGACGGCTTATGGCCAATATCAAACTTGCATGCCTTTGGTCCAATGGCAACTCACGGGAGACATTATAACTTACGCGCTCATCCACATACATAGTACAGAACACTAGTACTGTATGAGTGCGTCTAAAACAAATAACCATATTATTTTTAAAAATAACAATTTTTTCAAAATTCACCATGAGAATTATAGCACTTTTCAAATTCATATTCCCACATTTTTCTTTAATATCACCAGCATAAATCCATCGATAATATATAATTTTTCTCATATCATAAAATCAACCAGATAATATTTCAAGTGCATAAATATATATTTTGAAAGCACCATAACTTAAATCAATATTTTTCTTGAAATCTTTAAAATCAAATCATGCCAAAAATATTATTAAAACCACATGAAATTCATATATTCTCAAAATAATATAAACGCATTTGTTATGCATTATAAAATCAACATCAAACTCAACAATAATTAATTAAAAACCTTAAACCATAATTCCATTAAAATCCCAAATACATTTTTCGAAACAACACATATATTAAAACCATTATAAATCGGCATTGTAAAATTAAATGGAAATTCCTTCAAATATTAAACATATATTAAAATTCACATGAAAACTTTCTAATTACACAATATTCCAACAATAAAATTTAACAATTATTAATAAAATTCTATATCCATAAAATTCTTCAAATCAGAATATTTTTTTTATGCACAAATAATTATAATTCATTCAAATTTGGCATCAAGATTCCAAATATAAATTTACTAAATATTTAACACATAAAACATATTCTTCAAATAAACAATTAACACAAAATATATATGTTTTAACATCCCAAAATAATTTTGAAGGTGGGTCACTCACCTCGAGCACGCAATCCAACCAAGATCCTCCATAGGATCCATTCCACGACCCACACATGCTCCTATAACAACAATATTACACAACTCAAATAAATTAATATTTTATTCGAGTAAATAATACCCGGTACCCGAGGGGTTTAACACAAACATTAACCAAAATTTATAAGTAATATACCAAAACGAAGCTTATGGAGCGAGGATCGCAGATTGAGGCTTACCTCCCGGAGATCGGACCCGTGGTGGCCGGGATCTCATCAGAAAGCTCTCGGAATTCAAGTCCTCGATTCTCTCAATCTGTCATGAATTAGAGGAAAGCGACCTCGGATTTGGATTTAGGGAGATCGAATTAGTGGCAAAGGATAGGTGAGGTGATTGGAAACTCATCGGAATTGGGTTTTCCAGTGAGTCGCCGTGGTCACCGGAATCTGCCACCGTCGGCAGCGCGTCTGGTGGCCACTGGTTGTGAAACTTAGTGAAGTGGTAGATCTAGTGATGGGTAACTCAACGGGATCGGCGGTGAGGCAAATGGAGGTTTGGTTTGGGAGATATCGGTGGGAGAAGGAAATCGACCACTCGCCGAAAAATGCCCCGATTCGGGCGCGTTGCCGGCGATCTGGCTGTGATTTTTGGCTGGCAGGCCGGTTTTTAGGTGGAGTTTAAGCTAGGGTGGCGCGTGTGGCTTAAAAGTGATAGGATGGCGGTCAATGGTGGTGGCCGGTGGTGGTGGCTTCTCTTCCCCCCTCTCTCTCTCTCTCTCTCTCTCCCCTCCCCTCTTTCTCTCTCTTCCCCTCGGCTCACGTGTTTTGGCCAAAATAAAAGCCACCCGTGGGTGACACTGTTCACTCACAGGATTGGCTGAAAATACGACATGTGGCACACATTGTTCACTCAAGTCAAAATATATTAAAATATTATGGTATTCGGAAAACTTTGCATGTCCATAACTTTCAAACCACATGTCCAAATTAGACGTACCACTAGTTTATGAACTCATATCGATGAGTACTTCACAACCATGCATGAGTCAAAGCTTAACTTTGCATGAACAAAAAGTCAACTTCGGCACCCCTTGGACAGTTTGGACCTCAATTTGTTTTGCTCATAACTTTCAATCTGTAGCTCCATTTTCAACGTGCTACTAGTCTATGGACTCGTGACAACGTGTACTTTTTAACGATACCTTGGTCAATACGAAATTCCATAAGGAGCAAAAATTCAACATTTGACCCCTTCTCGGTCAACGACCGTCAAACACGGTCAACCTCGGTCAAATTTGAGAAATATTTAGTGTATTTTCGGGACGGAATGTTACAAATAGCCTCCGCGTTGTTGTATCTTCATAGAGAGTGGGAACAATGTGTGGTGCGCAGAGATATCAAATCAAGCAATGCGATGCTAGATTCCAGCTTCAATGTCAAACTTGGAGACTTTGGATTAGCATGACTAATGGACCACGAGCTCGGTCACAAGGCAACAGGGTTGGCTGGGACATTAGGCTACTTGGCACTGGAATATATAAGCACAAGAAAGGCTAGTAAAAAGTCGGATGTGTATAGCTTGGGAGTGGTTGCCTTAGAGATTGCTAGTGGAAGGAAATCAGTAAATCCAATGGAAGGGGAGTCAGAAATGGGATAGGTAGAGTGGGTTTGGGATCTTTATGGGAAAGGAAACCTTATTTTGGGTGTGGATGAGAGGCTGCATTTGGAATTTGATCAGAGACAAACAGAATGTTTGATGATTGTGGGATTGTGTTGTGCTTATCCTGATCAAAATCCGAGGCCATCAATTAGGCAAGCAATTCAAGTGCTTAATTTTGAAGCAACACTGGCTGCGCTTCGATCTAGAATGCCTGTCCCTTTTTATGAAATGCCTACAATTCCTGGCAGCTCTCGTCAACCTTTTCAAACACCAAGCCTTTGAAGCGGGTCGTTGATTTGGCAAACCATACTAGGATTTTGTTTTTGTGGAGCATACGTGTAAATTATTACTTTCATACAAGCACACTATAATAAAATTTTGTAAAGCATAAATGTTAAAGCCCTTATTTGTGTGAATTAGAACGCCATTTTTTTTTATCAAAAACACAAAGCACTGCATTCGTTTGGCAAATTTGAGGCTTGGGACATCTTTTTTGAGTTGGTTTTGAAAGTCATAATTAAAATGCAAAACATATATATAATTCAAAACAATTATTTAAACTTTTTAAATTACAATGAGGGACAATTCTTTTTATTGCCCTTACTAATCTACACCTACTTTATTAGCATTTTGATATATATATATATATATATATAATATTACACTATAAAAATCAATAATCATTTGGCATCAACATTTGTTAAACTAATTTGACATCTTTACTATTATTTATAGAATATAATTTATATTACATACCTTAGTTCGATGCATGCCTGATCCCAGTATTTCTTTCTCAACTATCTGCCAGGCCAAAAAAATTGAATAATTAAACGTTTTAAAGAAAATAAATATGAAGCAGAGACGAAGACAAGAAGATTCAAAGATGATAATGCAAAGCCAACAAGTAAATCCTTATAATATCTAATCCATTTCCGGACTAAAGGTTATGATGGCCATGTTATAGAAAGTTGTATTTCGTCTGCTTAACTTGATGGACAAGATATATCAATTATGCTCCATTCTGAGATTACATTAATTGATTATATACATATGATGTTTTTCCTTTACATATGTCGTTCAGGAAAGTCATCCTGCTATTAAATTCTTTGTTAATTATAATCGTGAAGAAAACAAAAGACTTATTTCAAAATAAATGAATAAAAATAAAGAAAAAAAGACTAATTTAAGAATTGTGAGTCCAAATTAGTCAATGAGAATGCACCACTATGCTTGTGGTGCCTCCTATAGCAAGATTGTTGACTGTGGATGAAGATTGGGCTTGTTTCAGTAATACTTCCTGGGGTTTTTTTTTTTTGAAATCAAAGGCACAACATGTGGTCAAGTAAGTACAAGCCGGCCCATTTCCCTTACTATTCTTTTGATGCATATTTATTAATTTATTATCAGTAGTACTTTTTTTTTTTTTTTTTAAACAGAGATTACAATATATTTTGATATAAAGGAGGGGAGATGTAACATAAACATGATTGGTTTCAGGATTTGAAAACGTATTTTCGATGATGTTATTCAGGCCAAGTCTATGAATATAATTTATTTTATTCAGTTTTTTGCTTCCATTTTTAATGACTATTTCGAGATATAAGAAATTAATTTCATTCTTTTTTTTTTTTTTTTTTTTTTTTTGTTGGAAGGGGAATTTTAGCGGGGTCAAAATCTAAATTCTAGAATTTGGGTGTGTATTCTTGTGGTTCTACTATCATGGGATCAAAACTCGAAATATTTAACTATTTAAAGGTTGGAAAACTAAATTATTATCTTAGGCCTGGTTGATCTACCTTTACCGAATTATCCTCAATTTCCATGCTAATTTTCTTTTCTTTTCTTTTTTAAAGGAAATATGAAATAAACTAAGCCAAAGCATGGAGTACATCATCTTCCTGAGGAGGAGATGGCCATTCAGATGGAAATCTTTTAGTAATTTCCATGCTACTTCAAGTCTCTGGTATATGGTAGATTTACATCTTAATTATACCAATAATTCATATATGGACCAAATCTCCGTACTAATATTTTATTGGGTCAGGGTATTGATTAATTTCTTAGTTATGATAATGATCTTGCGTGGAAGACTTTTCACAGCGAATTAAATTGACATGAAAATTCAATTTTGTCCAAAATGTGTTACAAGTTGAGTATTATTATCGGAATTATGCGCCCATCATATGTGGAAGTGCATACGCTTAGCTAGAACTTTCATATTTCGCTACCGAATTGTTTCCATTTGTTTTGAAGCGAAACCTTGGACAATCATTATTGTATTATATATAATTAAGAAAAAAAAAAATTTCAACATTGATTTCGATCTTTATTAGATTTTCTGATTAATATAATGATTTCCATCATTATTGGATTTTCTGGTTAATATAATTAAGACCAGATGATGAATAAATTCATTTGTTTACAAACAAATACCTATCTTAGATTTGGTCAAAGTTGATTCTGCAGAAAAATCTCATTGATATGTACTTCTATGCCATGTTAAAATGTAATTATATATTCATTAGTTTTTGTTTGTACCTACAATGAAATTGCATGGTGGTCTTTCTTTATATTATCATCTACTCAATAAACTTTCTTTGAAGCTTCTTCTCATCAATCACATAAAATTAAGAAAGCTTTGTCTGAAGTTAATTACAGCATCATTAACTTAATTTGCATATACAAGTATATATATACTTTCAGTGTCTCCCTTGTTTCTCTAAAACACATATGGGAACCTCAAGAGCTGCACAATTGCTATTTTGTATGCTTTTCAACCTTCCTTTAGCTTATTCAATTAAATAACAAATACCTCATTTCGAACCAGGTAATCCAAATGTTCTTTACCAGGGAGCTACTGAACCTTCTGTCGGAGCTGTTGAACTAATTGACAATGTTAATTATCGCTGTCGAGTAGGCAGAGTCATCTCTGCAGACAGGGTCCGACTATGGGATGCTGGCACAAGAAAGCTCTCTGACTTCACAACCCATTTCTCCTTCTTCATCGACACACTCGGCCGCACACCTTATGCTGCCGGCCTTGCATTCTTCCTAGCTCCCCATGGATTTCAAATTCCACCCAACTTTACAGGTGGTTTTCTAGGCCTATTCAACACCACCACTAGTGAATCAACCAAGAACCAAATTGTTCACGTTGAATTCGATTCTTTCGCGAACACTGAATGGGATCCTACATATGAGCATGTTGGGATCAATAAGAACTCAGTTTCTTCGGTCGTCACTATCCCTTGGAATGCTAGCTTCCATAACGGTGACACGGCTGATGTATGGATTAACTACAATGCTACTACTCATAATCTAAGTGTCTCTTGGATGTACCAGAAAACTTCTAATGCCAAAGAGAACACCAGCCTTTCTTACCAAATCAACTTGATGGAGGTTTTGCCGGAGTGGGTCACTGTTGGGTTCTCTGCTGCTACAAGTCAATTTATAGAGCGCCATGTACTTCAATCATGGGATTTTAGTTCAAGTTGGGATGTAAAAGAAACAGATAACCAAAATAGTGGGAAGACAAAATTAGTGGTGGCTTTGACAGTTTCAGGGGGTGTTTTGATTGCTGGGGTGGTTATAGCCTTTGTGTTATGGAAGCGGAAAAAGAAAAACAGGGAAGAAACAGAGACGGTGAACACGACTTCGATTAATGTTGATCTCGAAAGAGGAGCTGGACCAAGAAGGTTTTCTTACCTTGATCTAGTTTCAGCAACCAACAACTTCTCAAATGACAAGAAGTTGGGTAAAGGAGGTTTCGATACTGTTTTCAAAGGCTACTTAAAAGATTTGAATATGGTTGTAGCAGTGAAAAAATTTTCAGGAGGATCAAACCAGGGAAAAAAAGAGTACATAACCGAGGTGAAGGTGATTAGCAGCTTAAGACACCGAAATTTGGTGCAACTCATAGGATGGTGCCATGACAAAGGTGAGTTCCTCCTGGTCTACGAGTTCATGCCTAATGGTAGTCTTGATTCCCACTTCTTTGGCAAGAAAATCCTTCTTGTCTGGGGTGTGAGATACAAGATTTCTCTTGGAATAGCTTCGGCATTGCTGTATCTTCATGAAGAGTGGGAACAATGTGTGGTGCACAGAGATATCAAATCGAGTAACGTTATGCTAGATGCAAACTTCAATGCAAGCTTGGAGACTTTGGATTAGCCCGTCTTATGGACCATGAGATTGGCCCCAAGACAACGGGGTTGGCTGGGACATTAGGCTACATGGATCTGGAATACATAAGCACTGGAAGAGCTAGCAAAGAGTCTGATGTTTATAGCTTTGGTGTGGTTGCTTTAGAAAACACTACGGGAAGGAAGTCAGCTGATCGTATCGAAGAGGATTCCGAAATTGGATTGGTAGAATGGGTTTGGAACCTTTATGGGAAAGGAAAACTTGAAATGGTTGTGGATGAGAAGCTGCATATGGAATTTGATAAGAGACAAGTAGAGTGTTTGATGATTGTAGGGCTGTGGTGTGCTCACCCAGATCAAAGTCTAAGGCCATCAATTAGGCAAGCCATTCATGTCCTTAACTTTGAGGCAGCGTTGCCCAATCTTCCTCCTAAGATGCCTATTCCAATTTATGATGTGCCTACACTCTCTGTTAGCTCAGGTGAGCCATTACTGACTACAAGTCTTGAAGTGGGTCGGTGATAGATCAACTAGAAAATCATCAAAATTTATTACTTATACATTGTTGTTCTGTAGTATATATTTCTAAATATGTAATATTGTTATAGAACATCCATGAACTGGGATCAAGAACACAATAATTTGCAGTAGTTGGTAGATTCTATTCGTTTTTATGTCGGTTTTGAAATAGATAGAAGATTCCAATTCTTCAATCAAGTCTCGCTTAGTTTTAATAATGGTGTTACTTGCTTTTAGGCTTTTAATTTAGTGTTATATGTTGGTTGGTGCTGTTAAATTTTTTTGTTTTTTTTAATATATTGGTATGACTTTTGAAACTTTTCAAATTCTTAACCAGAAACTTTTTTCCCCCTCTTTCGCAAATTAATGCTTAATTGTATTCCTACAAGTCACTAGTAATGTTTTGATAATTTTTTTTTGTTTTTTATTTGTAATAATGTTTTAGTAATATGTTAATTGAACATGATCTTTAAAGAGTCCTTAATTATTGTTTTACCATCCAAAATATTTTTAGTACGGCGAATGAGTTACTTGAACCAAAAATCCAAATTTAACTGCCAAAAAATAGGGTTATTAGCCATGACAAATAGTGTGCTAAAAGTTTACATTTTGTGACAATGCTTTTTAATCACAATAACAACACTTGTGGCCAATAATTTGTACCTAAAAGTGCTTCTAGCTACAGTAAGATCAATTTATAGCTGAAAATAATGGTCAAAAGTAATTTTAGCTGCAGTAATTCGTCAATTCATCATTGCTAAATGGCCGGTGAGGAATGCTTTTTTTATTTTTTCGTTATTTATTTATTTATTTTTGTAGTATATTGCAAAGGTCCTCCTTAGACAAACCTAGCTTCTATATCATTGTTTAGTATTGATCCTAATCACAGTTTCCAAATGAGACTCCTTTTTTTGGGACAAATTTCCAAAATGAGCACTGAAGAGCCCCAATTTGGGTTTGTAGTCAGTCCACACATTTGACCGCCGGGTTCAACACAGCAAGTTATTAAATCAACGCAGCAACATAGCTAAAGTTGAGAAAATTTTGACCTATTTGTTTAGTAATATAAATTAATTGTTATTAGGCTGGATTTTATTAAAGCATCCTAACTTTAGGGGTACCTCAACCAAATTTTGGCGTAATGTGCAAAGTGCAACATCAGGAAAAATAAATTAGCAATGATAAAATATAAAAATAAAGTCAAAGTTATTAAAATTTTTACTAAATTATTTATTAAATTATATGATAAATGATATAGTAATATTTAATTTGTTTATATTTTTGATCCACTTATCTATATCAAATATTAATATTTTGCCTTGAATAAATATTGACGCACATAATTTTGGTAAATGTTTTTGGTAAAACAACTTGGTACATATAACCAAGCTCAACATTAATGTGAAAAAAGAACAAAAAAAAAAAGAAAAAAAGAAAAAAAATCGTAAAAAAGGCTCAATAATCAAAAGTATCTTTTCTCACTCTCCTTATTTTTGCAGTCATTGTTGGGTATCAAAAATTTATCGGATCCAAAACTCATGCTAAAATGCTCGATACCATATTCAAATGTCATTGGTGATGACCGGCCAGCTCTACAGGGTGGATGTAGCATCATATTATATCTGAAACTTTTTCATGTATTATTATTGTTGTGGGAAAAACAGAAAGAACAAGAAATAAAACCAGTAAAATGCAAACACGATTTAACGAGGTTCGGCCAAAAACAATTGCCTACGTCCTCGTGCTCAGGTTCTGAGCTTCTGTTATTATTGATAAAATGAGGAAAAACAAGAGCCTAACAGGTTCTATAATGGTGAATCACTCAGAAAAACACCCAACCTAACCCGTAAGCCCACATACACCCTCACTCATTCAGTCCTGACCAATTTCACAAAGAAATTGTTCCTACACCTACAGATTACTTCAATGAGTTTATACAAACAAGAAGGCCTTAACTTTCTCTCACAATCACTGAAACACAAACTCAACCTTAGCTCTGTAGTTCTGCAAAATCCAGAAGTGAGAATGAAGAAGATGATGACCGTTATATATATATATATATCCACCGTTGCTGTTGCTGATGTGGCAATTTAAATGACGTGGACCAATGACACTTAGCCCTTCACATAACCACCATAACTAATTCACATGGCTTGCATGTGATTCTGTTAACCAGATAAAACCACCATTATGCCAATACGACACTGTCCCACTTAAATCACTAAAACCAAGTAAAAACGTTGTCGTTCTTCTCAATGCTGTGTAAATGTATTATATCAAAATGACGTCGTTTCTTACTTCCTTTATGCACAAGCCTGAATAGCATATGCACATCAATTCTCACCTCCTCAGCTCTTGAGGATTACTTCTTTACATTTCTAAATCCTGGAAGGAGTCATTGGGATGCAGTAAAGTGGCTCTTAAGGTACTTAAAACTCACTGCAAGTGAAGGATTGGAGTTTAAAGGCAGCAAAGATGGAATTGAATTGCTTGGTTACACAGATGCAGATTATGCTGGGGATCGAGATAAGAGAAAGTCAATTTTAGCATATGCATTCACTGTTTGTGGGAATTGTGTAAGTTGGAAGTCACATTTGCAAGCCATAGTAGCTTTATCTACTACAGAAGCAGAATATATGGCAATAACAGATGCAATATGCATTAAAGGTTTACTGTCAGAACTTAATATGTTACACAAGGCTGTCATACTCTATTTAGATAGTCAGAGTGCAATACATCTTTCTAAAAATCCTGTGTTTCATGAGAGGTCAAAACATATTCAGATTAAATATCATTTCATACAGGATATGGTGGAAAGGAAGGAAGTCAAGTTAGAAAAGATACCTACAGAGCTTTGTCAGGACCCGTCCAAAATTCCTCACCGGAACCCTAGACAAGCCTTGATCCCAGGGAAACCCTACCGGACCCTCCAATGGAAAATCCGGCAGAACCTCCCCTAAGGGTTGGACTTACCACAAATTTCCTGCACTGAAAACACACTTCTATACACATCCCTTTATTCCTCCCACGTTACTACAATATAATTCCACAATTTGCAGCATTCCAAAGGAATAACAGTAAATCAGTGCATAATTAATAATTAAATGTCCAATACAGTATACAAAGCATTATACAAATAAATGTGGAATTAATACAATGACAGATAAATAAGTAATACAAGATGGAGAGGAAAAAGGGAAGAAATGCTTCTTGGACTTTCGGCAATGAACTGGGACGTCGGCTCGTCCCAGACGATCAACGTCTCCCAACCTGGACCTAAGGAACGAAATTTAAAAATATGAGATGCTAATCATCTCAGTGAGTGACCCTATCTACTGTACACTTTTAATATTAATAATATAACAATAAAAGGAATTTAATTACTCAATACCAAATAATTAATTAAATAAATAAATAAGAATCATTTGAAAGTAATATTTTCTCTCAAAATCCTCATTATTCACTCCGTTGGAAATGTTTTCCTTTTAAAACATTTTCACAAAACTCGATTGTTCGAATACCCAAAATCAAGGAATCATTAATTTAATAAATAATAATTAAATAATCCAAATATAAATAAAATGTAATAAAATATAATAAATAATTTTAGAACACTTTAGGGTTTGAAATTTCTATCTGAAAAATTTATACTTGACGCACCACACCATATACCAGTGATGCCCTCCGATACCCAGCGTCCCGAGCATCGACTGGCGGGGAGGTTAAAGAGAGAAACTTGCATACGGCGCTTCGGCCACAGAGGGGGGCGGCTATGGCCAATATCAAACTTGCCTGCCCTCGGTCCAACGGCAACTCACGGGAGACATAATAACTTGCGCGCTAATCCACATATACAGCTAGAACACCAATACTGTATGAGTGCGTCTAAAATAATAACCCAATTTTTCAAAAATTTACCATGGGAATTATACCATTTTTCGAACTCAACCTCCCACATTTTTCTTTAACATTTCCGGTACAAAACCACCGATAACAATACACAAATAATTTTCTCGTAACACAAAGTCCATCAATTAATACTCCACGGGCATAATTATAAAATTTGAAACCACCAATTTAAACCAATCATGCCCAAAAATAATATTAAAATCCAAATATAATTAATTAAATGAAACCACCTTGCTCATGCATGATAAATATAATTAAATCGCAATAATAAAAAATCAGAAATTTCTTAATAACCCAAAATTCCGTTTAGCATCAATGGGTGTATATATATATATAAAATAATATTTTTTTTCCATAATTATATTTAAATTCCACCACATGAGCATAATTCTAGATATCAAATTAACACCATATAAACATAATTAATCACCCCAAAATAGTTTTAAAGGTGGGTCACTCACTTGAAGTACGCAATTAACCTAAGATCCTCCATGTGGTCAATTCCACGATGCACACGTGCTCCTAGAACAACAATTCACACACAGTCAAATAAAATAATATTTTATTCGGATAAATAATACCCGGTACCCGGGGGGTTAAACACAAACGTTAACCAAAATTGACGAGTAATATACTGAATCGAAGCTTGAATGATGAGGATTACGAATCTGGTCTTACTTCCCGGAGATTGGACCCGAGGTGGCCGGAATCTCGCTGGAAAACTTTCGGCCTTTAGAGCCTCGATTCTCCCAAACCATCACAAATTGGAGGAAAAGGACACCGGATTTGAATTCAAGGGGTCGGAATTAGTGGGGAGGGACCGGAGATGTGACTGGGTACTCGCCGGAATTGGATTTTCCGGCGAGCCGCGGAGACCCACAGGAAACCGTCGCCTCAGGCGGCGTGTCCGGTGGCCGATGACTGAAATTTTTGGGGGTTTTGTAGATCGAGGGGAGAGGGTTCCAACGGGACCGGTGGTGAGGCAAACTGAGGCCGGACGGCGAAGAGATCTGGGTTTGAAGATTTTCTGTCCCTCGCCTGAAAATACTCCGATCCCGACGCGTCGGAGGTCCGGTAGCCATGAAATTTGGTGGGCTGGCCGGAAATGAGGAGCTGGTCAGGGGTGGTTGGCGCGTGTGGCCTGAAAATGGCCGAAAATGGGTCAAACGGCGGTGGCCAGTGGTGGAAGGGAAAAATCGCCGTCGTCGGAAAATGCTCCGATCCTGGCACGTTACCGGCCGATTGGCAGTGAGATTTTGGGGTTTGGCCGGGAATGGAGAGGCGCTCCTGCCTGGCCGGCTCGTGTGACAAGATTCGACCGGAAAAGTTGACAACTCCGGCAGTCGGTAGCCTTTCTCTCTCCTTCTCTCTCTTTCTCTCTCCTCCCCCACCATTTTGCCAAAATAAAAGCCACCGTGGGTGACACTATTCATCCACATGGACCTCTCAGATGTCGACATGTCGCGTCACTGTTCACTTAAGCCAGATCTAATAAAATATTACGATATTCGGAAAAATTCACATGTCCATAACTTCTTAACCAAATGTCCAACTTAAGCGTGCCGCTAGTCTATGAACTCGTATCGATGAGCACTTTACAGCCATACAAAAGTCAAGCAAAATTCTACAACCATAAAAAGTCAACTCCCGGCACCTTTTAGATAGTTTGCACCTCAACTTGTTTTGCCCATAACTTTCAAACCGTAGCTCCGTTTTTGACGTGCTACTAGTCTACAAACTCGTGCCAACGTGTACTTCATAACGGTATCTCAGTCAACCTAGAATTCCATCCAAGTCAAAAAGTGACCCCTTCGATCAACGGTCAAAGTCAACGGTCAACCTCGGTCAAAGTTGGAAAATTTCCTTTGTACTTTGGGACGGGATGTTATAACTTAATCCTATTGATATGGGTACTAAAGTTTTACCCCTGAGCAGGTTTAATTCATGTAAAACCTTGCTCAATATTGGGGTAGGCTAATGTTGATTTAAAGGAAGATTGCAAGGAGGGTTCACAAAGTTTCTGCTATAATTACACTCTTGAGGATTAGGTGGAGAAATGTAAAGAAGTAACCCTCAAGAGCTGAGGAGGTGAGAATTGATGTGCATTTGCTATTCAGGCTTGTGCATAAAGGAAGTAAGAAATGATGCCATTTTGATATAATACATTTACACAGCATTGAGAAGAACGACAGCGTTTTTACTTGGTTTTAGTGATTTAAGTGGGACGGTGTCGTATTGGCATAACGGTGGTTTTATCTGGTTAACAGAATCACGTGCAAGCCATGTGAATTAGTTATGATGGTTATGTGAAGGGCTAAGTGTCATTGGTCCACGTCATTTAAATTGCCACATCAGCAACAGCAACGGTGGATATATATATATATATATAACGGTCATCGTCTTCTTCATTCTCACTTCTGGATTTTGCAGAATTATAGAGCTAAGGTTGAGTTTGTGCTTCAGTGATTGTGAAAGAAAGTTAAGGCCTTCTTGTTTGTACAAACTCATCGAAGTAATTTGTAGGTGTAGGAACAATTTCTTTGTGAAATTGGTCAGGACTGAATGAATGAGGGTGTATGTGGGCTTACGGGTTGGGTTGGGTGTTTTTCTGAGTGATTCACCATTATAGAACCTGTTAAGCTTTTGTTTTTCCTCATTTTATCAATAATAGTAGAAGCTCAGAACCTGAGCACGAGGACGTAGGCAATTGTTTTTGGCCAAACCTCGTTAAATCGTGTTTGCATTTTACTGGTTTTATTTCTTGTTCTTTCTGTTTTTTCCACAACAAGTGGTATCAGAGCCTAGATCTTAGTTTTTTTGGGAAAGTTGGTGGAGATTCTTTATCAAGAATTGTGTAATTTCATATGATCAAAAATGGCCTCGAAGATTGAGGTGGAGATCTTCAATGGCAAAGGGGACTTCTTGCTTTGGAGGAAGAAAATGAAGGCTGTCCTTGTCCAGATGAAAGTAGCAAGAGCCATAGATGGAACATTCTCTGCAGATCTCTCAGAAGACAAGAAATTGGAGATGGATAAGATTGCTCTAAGTACGATCATTCTTCACTTGTCAGACAATGTGCTAAGAATGGTAGATGATGTAACCACCACTTCTGAAATATGGCATAAACTAGAACAATTGTATCTGGTAAGGTCTTTACCTGATCGTATTCTTTTGCTTGAGTAGTTCTTTGGCTTTAAGATGGACACCAATAAAGATTTTGACTCTAATCTTGACATGTTTAATCGATTAATACTTGATCTTGCAAATTGTAAAGTCACTTTTAGTGATGAACACAATGCTGTGATTTTGTTAAATTCTTTACATGAGTCTTATAAAGAGGTCAAGAATGCCATAAAGTATGGCCGTGATTTCTTCTCCTTAGATATGGTGATAAGTTCTTTAAAATCTAGGGACATCGAAATGAAATCTGAGTCTAAAAGTGAAGGACTTAATGTTCGAGGAAGAAGTCAAACAAGAAATTTTGGTAATTCTGAATTTAGAGCCAAGAGTAGAGACCACTCTAGATCCAAGTGTAGAACTAGAGGTCGAAAGTGTTATTACTGTAAGAGGGAAGGTCATATAATAAAATTTTGCTACAAGAAGAAGAGAGATGACAAAAGTAAGATTCAGGTGAGTAGTGATCTTGCTACTGTCACCTCAAGTGAAGATTCTGGTGAGGTTCTTGTGGCTGATACTGAACAAAATAAGACTAAATGGGTTTTAGACTCAGGATGTTCGTTTCATATGAGTCCTATACTTGATGTTTTTCAGTCTTATAAGGAATATGAAGGAGGACAAGTTCTCCTTGGTGATGATCATTCTTGTAAAGTTGTTGGTATAGGTAATGTTCAATTTAAACTTGATGATGGTACTGTTAAGATTCTAAACTCAGTTAGATATGTGCCTGGTTTAAGGAGAAATTTAATTTCTCTTGGAATGCTTGATGATATTGGTTATACCACTAAAACTGAAAATGGAAAAATGAGGATTTCAAAAGGCTCTTTTGTTGCTTTTAAAGGCATTAAAAAAAAATGGTTTGTATGTTTTGCTTGGTGAGGCTGTTTCTGATTCTTGTAATGCTTCAATTCATACTACTGTGGATAAAATTCTGCTATGGCATAATAGATTAGGCCATATAAGTGAAAAAGGCATGTATTATCTGAATAAGCAACACGTTTTTGGTAAGGATTAGATAAGAAGATTAGACTTTTGTGAAAATTGCATTTTAGGTAAGCAACATAGACTCAGTTTTAACTTGAGTTCAAATAGAGCTAAAGCTGTGCTTGATTATGTTCTTGCTGATCTTTGGGGTCCTGCTAAAGTTTCTACTCAAAGTGGAAACAGATACTTTATGTCTATTATAGATGACCATTCTAGGAAAGTGTGGGTCATTTTATTGAAGTCCAAAGATGAGGCCTTCAATAGGTTTAAGGAGTGGAAACTACTTGTTGAAAAACAAGCAAATAGGACAGTAAAGGCTTTAAGAACAGACAATGGTCTTGAGTTCTGTAATAGGGAGTTTGATATTTTCTATAAGACTCAAGGAATTGTGAGACACATATCTGTCAAGCATACCCCTCAGAAAAATGGTGTTGCTGAGAGGATGAATAGGACCTTGCTTGATAAGGTAAGGTGTATGTTAGTGTCATCAGGCTTGCCAAAGTTGTTTTGGGGTGAAGCAGTTATGACTGCTATGTATCTTGTTAATTTGTCACCATCAACTGCTTTGAATTTTGAAACACCTGAGTATGTCTGGTCTAGAAAGTTGCCAAATTATGATAATTTGAGAGTGTTTGGATGTGCAGCATATGCACATCAGTCAAAAGGTAAGCTTGAACCTAGAGGCATCAAATGTGTCTTTCTAGGATATCCTCAAGGTGTCAAGGGCTATAGGCTGTGGATTGAGGACAGAAGTGGTTTTAAGGTCATTGTTAGTAGAGATGTCATTTTCAATGAAAATATTATGCCTTGCAAGAATACTAACAATACAGGTACTGCAAGTGAACAACAACAACAAATGTCAAGGCAAATGGACTTAGTAATGCCTGAGATTGATTTTCAAGACAATGAGGAAAGTGCACCGAAGGAATCATCATCAGAAGCTGAAGTCCATGGAACTCCTGAGCATTCAGAATCAGAATCAGATGAAGAAAGGCAAAGACAACAGCTTTCTTCACCTTCAAGAACCATTGCATCACCAGGTTACCTGTTGACTCGAGATTGAGCCAGAAAGAGGATTATTCCAAATAAGAAATACAGCTATGTGGATTTTATTTCATATGCTTTAGTTGGATTTCAAGAGTTCTCTGATAATGAACCTCAGAATTATAAAGAAGCTATGAAGTCTTCAAAATCAGCAAAATGGGATCTGGTGTTGGCTTCTGCAAAACAAAGAGTTGTTGATTGTAAATGGATTTATAAAGTCAAGGAGGGGTTGACCAAGTCAGATCCAGTGAGATTCAAGGCAAGGTTGGTAGCAAAGGGGTTTACCCAAGTTGAAGGTGTGGATTATAATGAAATCTTCTTACCTGCGGTCAAGTATACTACTATTTGAATCATTCTCTCTTTGGTTACACATTTTGATTGGGAATTAGAACAATTGGATGTAAAGACTGCTTTTCTTCATGGGGATTTGGAAGAAACTATTTACATGAAGCAACCAGAGGGATATGAAGTGACTAAAAAGGGTGGAGAGTTAGTATGCCTGCTAAAGAAGTCTCTCTATGGTCTAAAACAGTCACCAAGGCAGTGGTATAAAAGGTTTGATACCTTTGTGGTGAAGGCTGGTTTTGTGAGAAGCAACTTTGATAGTTGCTTGTACTTGAAGGAGACAGCAAGCTCAAATGCTGTATTTCTGCTTTTGTATGTAGATGATATGGTGTTATCAGGACCAAATGCAAAAGTTATTGATTCAGTTAAGAAGTTACTAAGTTCAGAGTTTGATATGAAGGAGCTTGGTCAGGCAAAAAGGATTTTGGGCATGACAATTGAGAGGGATAGAAGAAATAGGAAGATGAAACTTCAACAGACTTCATATGTTCAAAAGATACTCTCCAAGTTCAACATGAGTGGAGCTAAGCCTGTTTTTGTGCCCTTAGGTGGACATTACAAGTTGTCAATGGAACATTGCCCTAGTAATGAATAAGAAAGAGAAGATATGATTACTGTACCATATTCGAGTGCAATAGGTTCAGTTATGTATCTTATGATCAGTACAAGGCCAGATTTGGCTTATGCAGTAAGTGTGCTCAGCAGGTTTATGTCAAATCCTGGAAGGAGTCATTGGGATGCAGTAAAGTGGCTCTTAAGGTACTTAAAAATTATATATTAACAACACCAGCAACAGAACTTATGATGAATATATATATATATATATATATATATTTAAAAGCCTTTGTAGATTCAGACCAATACAGATGGCAACCGACGTTTTCTCTGAGGTTAGGTACAAATCTAAAATAAATGATACAAACTAAAAATCTCTTTAAGCTACTTGTCTCATTCCATTTTTTAATATTCCCCAAAATAACCTTCATCTTTTTTGTCTTGTCAGTAACCTAATTAGGAAAAAAGAAATCAAAATTAGATGTATAGAATACCTTAATGATGCTTGAGTTGCAGTATAGAAAAGGTCAAAAAGAAAGACAGCCATATAACCAAGTGGGGCCTAATATGTTTACCCAAAAAAAAACAAAAAAAAAAAAATGGTTGGGGCATAATATATTAGCCAAATTTTATCAATATGTATATATATACATATACATAAATATATGTATATGTATATATATATTAGGACTCATATATATAAGTATATATATTAGACAAATCTTGGTAACGGTCACCATGACATTGCATTTAACGGTTCATGATATACTTAGCATTTGATCAAACGCCTAAGAGAGTCCCATCAAGAAGGCTTTAATTACTAGGTCATCAATATTAAACTGTTGTAATCTAATTAAGACCTGGCAAGTAATTGAATAAGAAAAATTAACGGTGCTTATCCACTAAACTTGTCATCGTTAATAAGACCATGTTATCGTAATTAGGATAACCATGTAGTTGAACTACTCCTTGATCTCTCCACCCCAAAACTAATCCCTCTGTTCTCTTCCTCTGCTTTCTTCCTCTGTATACCTTTCAACAATGGCTCTTTCCAACCCTTATCCATACCTTTTCAACGTCATCATCTTCTTCCTGTTGCTAATCACGAATGCCGAGTCCATTTTCTTCAACTTTGCCTCTTTCCATCGTAACATGGTTGGCATACAATTCGAAGGGGATGCATTTCCATCCAATAATGTTCTGCAGCTCACAAAGAATCAAGTTGATGGTCCCCTCACTGGCAGCATAGGCCGAGCGTCGTATAACAAACCGGTGAAGATTTGGGATGCAGGAACAGGAAAGCTTACAGATTTCACCACCCATTTCTCATTTATCATGAAACAACTTGATGCCCAAATATATGGTGATGGCATATCATTCTTTATTGCACCATTTGATGCGAAGCTTCCTCAGAATTCAAGTGGGGGTTACCTTGCACTATTCAGCAATGATACTGCCTTCAATTTCTCAAGCAATCATATTGTTGCGGTTGAGTTTGATAGCTTCAAGAATGAATGGGATCCGAGCTCTGATCACGTAGGAATCAATATCAACTCCATCATCTCAGTAACAAATGTGACATGGAAAAGTAGCATTAAAAACGGATCAATAGCAAATGCTTGGGTAAGTTATAACTCCACCACTCAAAATCTAAGTGTTTATCTTACATACACTGAAAATCCAAAATTTGGTGGGGAATCTAGCCTTTTATATATTGTTGATTTGAGGAAGTTGTTGCCGGAAAGGGTTAGATTTGGTTTCTCTGCAGCTACTGGAGAAGTGATAGAAATACATAACCTTCTTTCCTGGTCATTTTACTCAACCTTGGTGGATGAGAGAAATCTCTTATAAACACGTAAAAATTGCTCGATACAAGAGGGTGTTCGGTGTTCTATTTATCTTTTATTAGGAGTCTTTAGAAGTCATAATTTCTCTTGACGAGAAATTGTATTTTTGTGTTAAATATAAGACAAATCCGTCTAATCAATACGAATATTTTCAGTTCTTTTGTCATAAAATTTGAAGTCTATGTTATCTATATATATACAATGAGATTCAAAAAGAAAATAAATAAATGAAAGTTTAAAGATAGATGATCAATCATTTAAAACTTTTGAATTTAATAAGTGATAATATATCATATCAAATTTAAAAATTTTAAATGATTGAATCTATCTATTTTCAATATTTTTAAATAATACATACATATATATATATATATATATATATGAATATAACATGTAACTCAACTTACTAGAAGTCCACCTGCGAGAATCAACAACCCATGTTGACTGCAACTTACTAGTAGCTCGCACTGCCCCTCGATCTTATTTACAAAAATAATTGCTTAATTTATTCCAACTATTCATTTATTAATTTATTGGAGCTTTCCAGGAAATCCAGATTGATTAACTTTCTAATTGCTGACATTGCTGTATGCAAAATAAAATATTATTTTTCAAAAAAAAAAAAAAAACCAACTACATTATTTCAACATTAGGAGTTGATATTCCAAGCTCGCAATAATATCCACTTGCACATTATTCTTAAAATGCGGTGTTAAGTCTTCGTTTATACAATCAGGTCCACAAAATATTACTTTCAATGAAGTTTCTTAATTGACAAATAATGAAAATTTTTGTTTGAAATTCGAGTATAAATCAGATATTCATACACATATATTAACCAAGTATTGAATTAAGGTGTTGAGGTTCCTACTTCCACTTTATCTCCTTCCTCTCTTCAGTGTTTGCCTTTGCTTGTTTTGGTGGGCAAAACACGTGGCGGTCTCTTTGTGGATATCTCAAACTACTTCACCTATTATATTCTGTATACTTCTACCTTCCTTTGGCTTATCCAATTCACTTCAAAGTAACTAGATTTGTTCCCAATGAAACAAATGTTCTATATTTGGGAGATGCAAAACCGGAAGTTGGAACAGTTGAGTTCAACGATGTTCAATATCTCTGCATGTTGGCCAAGTAATCTCAGTGAAAAGAGTTTGAATATGAGATGCTGATGTTAAATAAATAAATAATTTGTGGACTTAACATAATCAATTATTCACTTACAGGGTTTATTTATCCCATTAATAAAACTGTTTTATTTTATTATTTTGTATTAGGGTTCTTGGTCATACACTGTCAGGACCCGCCCAGAATTCCTTCCCCGGAACCCTAGACAGCCCTGATCCCAGGGAAACCCTACCGGACCCTCCAATGGAAAATCCGACAGAGCCTCCCCTAAGGGATTTACTTACCACAAATTACCTGCACTGAAAACACACTTCTAAAAAACATCCCCTTATTCCTCCCACAAACTACAAATTGTTCCACAAATTTCAGCACTTCAAAACAAAACAACAGCAGCAAACCAGTGCATTAAAAACAACTATACGTCCAATACAGTATACAGAGCATTTTACAGTTACATGCGGAATTTATAAAATGACAGATAAAGAAGCAATACAAGATAGAGAGGAAAAAGGAAGAAAAACTTCTTGAACCTTCGGCAACGAACTGAGACGTTGGGCTCACCCCGGACAATCAACGTCTCCAACCTGGACCTAGGGGAACGGAATTTAAGAGTATGAGATGCTAATCATCTCAGTGAGTGACCCTATCTACTATACAATATAATACCACGGTAATACAGTAGATAGATAATAATTAATTGGAAATAATAATTTCTCTCAAAACCCTTACAATTCTCTCAGTTGAAAAAGTTCCCCTTTTAAAACCTTTTCACAAAACCCTTTGTTCGTAATCCCCGAAAACCAAGACATCAGATAAATACCAGAACAGTAATAATTATATTTTTAATTCCCATACAGTTTCAAAACATTTTATTTTTAAAACACAGTTCTGAAATCATTTGATGCACCCACTATATACCAGTGGCGCCAACAGTACCCAGCGTCTCAAGGTACCGCCAGACAGGAGGTTATAGAGAGAAACCGGCATACGATCGCGTGGCGTCCCACTGCGCCGCTGCTAACCTGGTGTCCCGGCCAAGGGGGTGGTCTACCCTCATCCGATGGCAACCACAGGACAACCTCATAATATCAACCGCGCGCTACTCACACCCACCTGCGCGCTAATCACATCACCTGCGCGCTAATCACACCCACCTGCGCGCTAATCACAACCGTGTGCACACTAACCATATCACATATAAACAGAACACCAGTACGTGCACGGTGCATCCAAAAATCATAAAATTCACAATTTTAAATTATATATCAAATTTCACATTTTGTATAAACATAGCGGGCATAGTCCATCCGCTTGAACCCGGAAATTCTCCGTAATTTCTTTATAATCAATACCATAAATTCCATGATTTTCAAATCCACCAACTCCCAAATCCATCAATTCAAATATCCACATTTTCCCAATAGCACAAATAATTCTCGAAATATAATAATCAAATCTCATAATATTCCATGGGCATATTTTATAAAAATTGAAATCACCAACATAACCAAATATTTTCCTTGAAATATTTGAAAATCAAATCGTGCCCAATTTACCATTAAAACCACACCAATTTCAAAATCCTCAAAACCATAAAATAATTTCACATGGCATAATTTTGTAAAATGCACATTTTCTTAAATCCAATAATTTCACCAATAATTCTACAATAAATCAAATAATTATTTGGCACATAGGAATTAAATTCCAAATATTTAAATCACACATAATATATTCACCAATTAAATTCCCAAAATTAATTTGAAGGTGGGTCACTCACCTGGAGCACGCAATTAAACCACGATCCACTACGGGATCAATTCTACGACTCACCGGTGCTCCTAGAACAAAATTCACAGACAGCCAAATAAATTAATATTTTAATAGGGTAAATAATACCCGGTACTCGGGGGGGTCGAACACAAACGATAACTAAAATTTACGAATCATATACCGAATCGAAGCTCGAGTGATGCTAATCACAGATCCAGTCTTAATTTCCGAGGATCGTACCTGACGGGGTCGGAATTTCGCCGGGAAGCTTTTTCAGATTTCGGCTCCACAATTCTCCCAAACCGTCGCGAATTGGCGGAAACGGATGCCAGATTCGGGTTCAGGAAAACTGGGTACTCACCGGAACAGTACCGTCGGAAAACTGGGTACTCACCGGAACAGTACCGTCGGTGGCGGCGGCGGCGCGTGCGGTGGCTGTTGGTCATGAAATTTTGCAGACTTGTAGATCGTGAGGAGAGCAACCCAACGGGACCGGCGGTGAACAAAACGGAGGTCGAACGACGGAGAAAGCAACGTTTGAAGATTTCCGGCCCCTCGCCGGAAAATGCTCCGATCCCGGCGCGTCGGTGGTCCGATGGCCGTGAGTTTTGGTGGGTCGGCCGGACTTGAGGAGAGGATCAAGGGTGTATGGCGCGTGTGGCCGGAAAATGGCCGGAAGTGGGTCGATTTGCGGTGGCCGACGGTGGAGGGGAAAAACTCACCGCCGAACTTCGGAGGTCCGATCCGGGCGCGTCCGGCGGCCGTTCGCCGTGAAACTTGGAGGTTTTGCCGGAAATGGGGAGGGCAACCTTGCTGGCTGGCGCATGCACTGTATATCGGCTGGAATAGTTGAAAAATTCCGGTGGCCGGCGGTCTCTCTCTCTTTCTCTCTCCTCTCTCTCTTTCTCTCTCTTCCCCGAGAATTTTAACAAATAAAAAACCCCTGTGTGACAGTGTTCATGCCACGTGGACCAATCAGAAGCTGACACGTGGTGTTACTGTGCACTTAAGCCAGATATATTAAAATAATACGGTATCCGGCGAATTTCAAACGTCCATAACTTTTTAACCAAGCGTTCGATTCAAGCGTGCCGCTAGTCTATGAACTCGTATCGACGAGCACTTCACAACCATGTACGAGTCAAAGCTCATTTCCTCAAAAATAAAAAGTCAACTCCGACACCCCCTGGACAGTTTGGACCGCAACTTGTTTCGTCCATAACTTTCAAACCGTAGCTCCGTTTTCAACGTGCTACCAGTCTACGAACTCGTGCCAACGTGTACTTCGTACCGGTGCCTCAGTCAACCTAGAATTCCGACCGGGTCAAAAAGTCAACTTTTGACCCCTTTGGTCAACGGTCAAAGTCAAAGTCAACGATCACCTCGGTCAACGTGCAAAAATTCCGACATGGTTCGGGACGGGGTGTTACATACACTCTCTATAAAACTCCAGTTGATCTATTGGACTGGATGATCAACTCTTTTTAAAAGCCCATTGATTTACCCATAATTTGTTTTTTCTAATATTATTATATTATTAAATTATTAGTATTTTATGTGTGTTAAAATTCATGGGTAAGTGTGACTTATAGAGACTATAAAAGATTTAAGGCAAGCAAACCGATGTGAGATGATATTTTGAGATTAAGATTTTCAGAGATCTGAAAGTGGTTTGAAAGTAGTATGTCTATAAGTACTATTTTATATTGTTTTCTATTTTGTAAAAATGACTACATTTGGAGGTTAGTAATTTATAATTTATGAAATTTATTATATATATTTAGATCCGTAAAATCTAATAATTGGTATCAGAACCCGGTAAATATGCACAATAAATTATTTTGAACTTTGATCATATATATTGATGCCATGATATTTATTTTATAATTATTCTCTCGTCCTTGTGATCTGCTATTACATGCTTGTTTCCTGAAATCCAATATGTGATATTCATTTGTGTTTGCGACTTTGATTGTATGCAGATCCAAATTTTTAATTTTGAATTTTATTGATTAATTTTTTCCCTCTTGCGCAATATCGGGTTTATATTGAGTTTGTGCAAATTATGTGATTTTTTTTTTTTTTTTGCTTTTTTTGTTTTTGTTTTAGTTCGAACTGAGATCTGGGCACCGTGGAAAATAGGTTGTCGTTATGAATTGTATTCTTTAACATCTTTAATTGGATTGAAACCTTTTGATTTTTAATTAAAAAAATAAAATAAAATTGAAACTCGGTTTTGGCCGAAAGAATAAGTTTCTTAGGCATTGATTTTGGTTGCTAGAACATTGAAATTGATTTGAGGAAAACGTTGCCCAAGAAAAGAGGAATCAAACAGCACCAATATTGGCCCAAAATTGCCTGTAATTTTATGGAATTACATGGGTGCTTATTTTGAGTTTTGGCCGATTATAATTCTTGATTTGGATGCTAAAATTTCTGGGTTTTGGTTCAAATTGACTTGGGAAAACAATTTCCTGTAACCGGACGAACCCCAATTCGCCGGAATTGTTGAAAACGGTTGCTGGAAAAGGAAGTTTCTGGCGGGTCGACGAAGATCCATTAATCTATAAAACGGGTCGACCGCGACCCGGTTGGATGGGGAAGAAGGCTCACATGACAAGTCGTGTGAAGTGTTTTGTGCCATTGCTGATGTCATCATGGTGACGTCAGCGTGATGATGTCAGCAGCCGAAAATAAATAAAAAAATATTTTTTTTCTTTTCTCATTAATTAATTAATTAATTTATTGTTGATTAATTATTTATTTATCTATTGTTTTATTTTATAATTATAAAAAAAATTGTTATTTATTTGTTTATTGGTTATTTGTTGTTTATTTATTTAATTTATTCCATTCCAATTTTCTTGAATTAAATTAAATATCTATGCTTGATGTATTGGATTATGTTAGCTTTCCCTAAAGAGGCTTTGTTCCTAGTTAGTATAGTAGTGTGGAATTTTAGGTACTCACCTATCGTGAGACTTATTTTATCTGCATTATGTGTACCAATATCATGTATATTGGCATAGTGGATGGGATGTTTGATATTTACCTATTTCATGAAATTACCAATATATTGTTATCTCTCACTTATTAACCAGGGTCTATACGGGTAACTAGGCTACCCTGTCGGTGGTTTTAGTTGCTTTGTATGATGCTTGGAATGACAGTGAAAGTTGATTAAATGTCATGAATCGCAGGTTGTAATTTACCCTGTCGGTAATTTAATTCAACGCATTTGATTCTGGTTATTTGGTTGACTGTCACTGGCCCACGAAAGAGTATCTTTAGTGCTACAAAGACCCTAGCGATATTGATTTTATATTTTATGTTGAGGGCTGGAAAATAGTTATTGTTTTATATATATTAAATGCTTTGTTTTGTTTACTATTTTCACAGTTAGTAGCATCCCAAATGTTCTGCTTATGATTGCCATGAAGAAATTGGATGGGACAGATTTTCAGAAGTGGAAGAAGACTTTAGTTATGAATTTGACCTTTATGAAATTGGATTTGGCTTTGGAGATAGATCCACCAGAGATACCAACTGATGAGAACAGTGCAGCAGATAGGAAACTTTATGAGGATTGGAGGCATTCTAATAAGTGCTATATGATGATGGTGGAGAATTATATGGATGAATCAATTTATGCAAGTATTCCAAAGGTGGAAACTGCAAAGGAACTTTTGGAAGAGATAGGAAAGAAATTTATCAAGTTTGATATAAATGAGAAGCATAATTACTTGGACCTTTTGAATAATATTAAATATGATGGAATTAAAGGAATAAGGGACCGTATTATGTTACTTTCTTCCTATTATAATAAGCTGAGGGGTCTTAAGATGGACATTGGAGAGGAGTTCTTAACCTATTCGATAATGAAGAGTCTTCCATCTCAGTTTGATAATATAAGGTCTAGTTTGAATATTAAGAAGGAAGGATGTAGTCTGGAGGAATTAACTACTATTCTTGTGAAGGAAGAGGATGATATTAAGCTAAGCAAATCGAGATCTGTTGCTATAGTATCACATCAGGTCGATAAGTCCAAGAAGTTTTTCCAAAAGAAGGGACAAGAATTCAAGCCTAGACAAGGATTTAAGTCCAATAGGAAGAAGTTTACTGGTCTGAAGCCTAAAAGGCCAGGGGATGGAGCTCGTCACATAGGAGAAAGGAAAGAGTACTTCAATGGAAAGTGTGGCTACTGCAATAAAGTTGGATACAAGAAGATAGATTGTTGGAATTTAAAGGGAAAGCAAGAAAAGAAAGGTAATATTTTAATGATTCAAAGATGATAATGCAAAGCCAACAAGTAAATCCTTATAATATTTAATCCATTTCCGAACTAAAGGTTATGATGGCCATGTTATAGAAATTTGTATTTCGTCTGCTTAACTTGATGGACAAGATATATCAATTATGCTCCATTCTGAGATTATATTAATTAATTATATACATATGAGGTTTTTCCTTTATATATGTCGTTCAGGAAAGTCGTCCTGCTATTAAATTCTTTGTTAATTATAATCGTGAAGAAAACAAAAGACTTATTTGAAAATAAATGAATAAAAATAAAGAAAAAAAGACTAATTTAACAATTGTGAGTCCAAATTAGTCAATGAGAATGCACCACTTTGCTTGTGGTGCCTCTTATAGTCAGATTGTTGATTGTGGATGAAGATTGGGCTTGTTTCAGTAACACTTCCTGGGGGTTTTTTGAAGGGGAATTTGGCTCAATGCCTTCATAGGGATAAGCTTAATGATTTTTACCCTTTCATTTGGTATCTTTTTTTTTTTTTTATTATTATTTTTTTATACCCTTTCAATTTTTAATAACCCTAAAATACCCTTATATCCAAATTAAATATTTTTATTTTTTTAATTTTTTTCTGTTTTTTCTTTCTTTTCTTCACCCGACTTTTCTCTTCTCCTTCATCACCCTTCCCCCAAAGTTCGCTCATCTCTTCTAATTCATCAAGCTTTCTTCACTTAGTTGCCCTTTTGCCAAACAGCCCCGTTTCATCTCTCTGGTCGTCAAAATTCCATACAAAGAAATTGATGGTTTTGAATTCAAAATTAGGGTATTGTGAAGAAGGAGGACGCGGATTTGTATACGAAGCTCAAGGGTGGTGCTGCATGGCGGAAGCAAATGCCCAAGCTTGCTGTTTTGCTTGGCCTCTTTGATAAAATGCTTAGTCTGTTTGCTTCATTTTTCCTTTAACTTTTCGATTTGATTGGTTTCTAGGGTTTTTTTTAAAACATTTGTGGGTTTTTTTTTTCTAATTAATTTTGGGATAAGTTGAAATCAAAATTAGGGTTATGTTTTTTTTTTTTTTTTCTTTATGGATACTCTGGGTATTTAATTATTTTCTTTGAAACTTGTATGCTAAATATTTTAACTAACTGCAGATATTTCCTTTGATTTCATCCAGGTATCAAATTGGTCTCCGTTATACTGGAGGTGCCAGTATGCTTTTAATGCTGTCATTAAAGTTTGGCATTATACCAATTGTGGTGCCAGTTGGTGTTCGAGATTTTGACATTGATGGGGAACTTTGGGTCAAATTGAGATTGATACCAACGGAGCCTTTTGTAGGAGCTGTTTCACGAGCTTTTGTTGCATTTCCAAAAAACAAATTCGTGTTGTCACCATTCCGCTTGTTCAATTTAATGGGTATGTCATAAATTCTGAGCCTTTTCTATGCCATATTTGACAACACAACTGTCATAAAATACACTATCTTAAGATACTGATTCGTATCTTAGCATAGTTGTTTTTACCTTGTTACTAGCTATGTTAACTTATCACACGTACGTGTAAGCAAAACACACATACAAAGCTGATTTTAATAATGGGATCTTATAATTCTGCACTTTAGGAATATGAACTTTTCTGGAATGATTGTCTGATCGTGTATTTCCTAGTATTTGTTATAGACCATCATAAATTTTCATTATCTAAACCCTGTAATCATATCATAAAATTTATGATCAATTTGTTTTTGTCTATAAGAATTAAGAAATAATATACATGTTGGTTAAATAACGAATGGGTTTTATCATTTTCCTTTTGTCACCTCAGTAATTGGCTTCTATACTATACGTGATAGAATTCTTACAATTTGTTTATCAATCACGTTTTGGCTAAGAACTACTTTGCGGGATATTTTTGTTATACTCGCTATGCTTGACTGCAATTCAGCTTTAATATGACAGGTGGATTTGTCAACATTAGGGAGGCTGTTGGCAAGGTTGACGGTAAAATTTTTTTTTTTTGGGGTTTTTTTCCTTGTTTGTTTGACATTTTTGTTTTCAATCTGTCTGAAGATTGCCATTGATTTGTATGTTGGTTACTGCATATTTTGTGTTACTTGGAATTTATTCATGAATTTTGGATTTTGAAATCAAAGGTGGAGTGATTATGGATGCATAACTATGTATTTGATGATTTAGTCTCGGATGATATTTTTTTTCCCCAGAGCTTTCCTTTAGCTATTCCTGTGTAGTAAGGCTTCAACCATGCTTAAACCATATTTTCCATGAACAACGTAGCCTATGATCAATCAATTCATAATGTATTTCACTGTTGAGTAACTAACTTTAAAATGCATATTTGCTGCTTGCTTGTTTGAACATTGTAGAAGTGTCAACCCAATTGCAGAGTTATATAAAAGTTCATTGTAGATTAACTTGAAATTGTTCCTTCTGAAAAGGAGCTTAACTTTCCATGGTGTCACCTTTCTTGAGGATTTTGACTTCCTTTTATTTCCAGGTGATTTTTATGCACGGTGGAGGTCCAACGAGCAATTCCCATTCTAGCAAAAGCATATGGTGACAACATGCACAAAATTCTACATGTTGGCCCTGATACTTGTTAAAGGAGAAAGAAACTGAAGCCTCGGGTGTGGAACCATATGACATAGAGGATGCTGATAGAAACTGCAAAGCTCTTGTGAAGAAAGGCATTGTGCGTGTTGCCGACATCAAGTTTCCACTTCCATACAGGGGAAAAGCATTTTCTCTTGTAATTGTTTCAGATGCATTGGAATATTTGTCTCCTAGGTACGTTAACAAGACCCGCCCAGATCTGGCAAGGGTATCTATTGATGGGCTTGTGATCTTTACAGGTGAAAAGATCGTACAACTGTTAAATAGATTTTGTGAAAGTATAGAGGCTTTACCCTGTATTTTGTTTGTTAATTGCATTTCTATGTGGTTATCTGTTGCTGCTCTTTATGCTCTCTTTATTCTGAGTCTCTAGTAACTGTTTTTTTTTTTTGCATTAATTGGCAATCTGTGCTTCCTGAACATAAGATATATGGATAATTGGCACATAGGTATCTTTTAATGAAGACCATGAAAACCAAATTTTATATGAGATTATGATGTTATCTTCCAATCTTGGTGCATTTTTCTTAATCCTAAGTTTCACAATTATTAAATTAGAATGCTTTAAGATTTTTTCCTTAATGCCTTCCCACATGGCAACGAAAGCAAACAGTGGTAGGATGTTTTTAAAATTTTCTTATAAATTATGTTGTAATATTATGAGATGCTTTAAACATTTAATAAATTAAAAGAAGGTTCTCTGATATTCACATTTCTATTTGACAGCAAATTTTGATTTTCCTTGCTGTGTTTGAATGTACTGGACAGTCATAGTATTTTAATGATATCAGTTCTTTGAGAAAACTGCTCTTTTATGCTGTTCAAACTTCAAAGTAATCTTTGCTTGATACTTATGGTAGTAAAACTTCTATATTGGGATGAAAAATATATGATTGTTTTCTAGTGACATCTTTTGAAATGTCCATTCAGGCTCTCCTGGTCATCGGAAAGCTAAAGTTTCAGAATCCAAATATGGAAAGGTGGTAAGAATATCTGCATTTGAAACTTATTTTTCATATGCTTTTCTTTTATTTCAAAAGTTGTTTAATTCATTGTGACAAGCTATTACATTAACTTCCTACATTTTGTTATTGATCATTTTCATGATAATCTTGCTTTGCTTGAGGTGGTGAGAGTGGATGGAGAGGTTTAGGAAAAAAACAATATTTTTGCTTTAGGAATGAAAGGTTTTCATTTGAAAGGCTGGTTTATCTTAATATTTCATCTCATATTGTTGTGATGCAGATATTCCTGTGTCTTGTGGCTGCTTTAGTTTGAATATCATCTTATAAACAATTTAATTTTCTAAATAACCGACACACTGGCATTTTTATTTTATTTTTTCCTTTTTGAAGGCTAAGATGAGGAGTTCATCCTGGTGGGTCAAGTATTTTGTTCAGACTAGCTTGGAAGAGAATGAAGCTACTATCAAGAAGTTTGAGCATGTAGCGACAAAGATGTCATATGTCTCAAAATGCCAAATTTTTTACCTTATGCCATTCCATTAACATTTTGAATTTTTTTTAAAATTTTTTTTTATCAGTCTTGAAGCATTTGGAGGTGCTATTTTTGATAATTCATCTCAGACGATTTTTTCTGTAGGAGACTATCAATCTTTCCCATCAGTTGTATTGTTCACAAGAATATGAATTGAATTATTTTATTTAAGTTATTATTTTGAAGTTAAAGCAAGAATGAGTGTGGTATGTGTTCAGAACCGTCCTATATTGTTATCTGAGTACGTTGATTGTTATATAAACAGATACTTTGGTACTCTTAGTATCCGCTTGGTTTCTCAATTTGTGAAACAAATTTAATATTGCATCCATTCTTAATCTGAAAGGGGAGAGAGCATATAGAGACACTAGAAGGAAATAAAAACCAGCTGTTAAATTTATGCTTTTTTCGGAAGGGACTATATCTTAAGTGAATGAAGAAATGTTAATATATAGGTTAGAAGGTACTTGAAGAGGTAATTTTTTTGGCGAGGTAATTTAGGTTAGAAGATTCTTGAAGAGGTAATTTTTCTAAACCTGTGAGATTGCAGAGAGGGGGAAAAAAAATGCAAACCATACAAGAATGTATATATATTATACATGTTGGTAAGTACTCTTTTACTTATTTTGTTCTTTTATATTATGGAACAAAAAGAATGAAAATGAAAATTAGTGTCTCTCAATCGTTATATCTCTATGATGCTTGCTTTTTTCATCTTCATTCTTTAACCTTTCCAAAACAAAATAATTTTAATTTGATACAAGGACTTTTGCTTAGTTGTGGCATGGAACAGAAATGGTTCTTTGTCCCCAACATCTGCTTAATTAAGGTGGGACCTCTGTTCTTTGCCTTTTTTTTTTGGCATTACTAAGTTTCTATAAAGATCCAAACCAGCTCTGCTCCTTGTGTAGACAGTCATTCTCCTTCAAACGTAACAAAATCCAATTGTCATTTGTTGTAGGGGCCAATTGGAGATAATTTATTGGACCTGGATGACAATGGAAGGTTTGTCTATTAACGTACTTATGTTTCATAATTATCTGCTATATTTGTTCCTACCTTTCATTTGAACAAGCTGCTTTTACCACCAGCGCAGCAGAAGAAAGCCGATTCAACTATGCTGTGTTTTGATTTACCTTTCTATCGTCTCGTAAGGTCCTATACCTCTGTAATGGCCATGTGGCACATGGGACCATTGATATAGTGCCTAAGTACTAATACTATCTAGCAGGAGATATCTTTTTAATTCATCCAAGCGTGCTTTTATTATACGTTAGACGATGCCACCTCCCACTTTACTTTAGTCCACTCGGCATAACCGCATTTCAACCAACCGACTAACTTGCCTCTCCGGGATGAGAACCCATGATTTGATCTGCTAGCTTGAATGCCTGGATCATGCCGAGAAAAGAAGGGGTTGGTTAAGCCCAGAAGCTGTTCCAGAGATTCCTCCAACCACTGGGTGCCTTTCCCCTTTAAAAAGGTAATTTCGGATATGACCTCGAAGACCTCAGAATCATATTGGAGGTGCTACCTTCAATTCCAAGAGGCACTTTTAATGCTTAAATAGACCCCATCCGTATAACCATATGCCGTTATGATATAAAATCTCAAAGCCCCAAACTTAATCATACTCGTATATGAAAGATTAAAATTCCTGGGACCATTTGAACCTGTTTTAATGGAATGCATTAACATTTAGTTAATTTTAGATTGGAGAATATTCCCAGCTTGAAAGCTTCTTCCAATCTCTTTTAGATTTGCATTTCTCCTTTTCATAAGTCATCTGTCGTATTGTGTTGGTAAAATATCATTCTGTGTTCAGTATTTTGTATGTTTCTTACTGTTACAAGGATGTTATTAATGCCCAAAGGTAATTACCGATGTATCGTCGGTAATTGACATTTGTCTACCGTCACAAAAGAATCACCACAATTCCATCCAACAACTTCGATAGTGTGTGTTTCCACCAAGAACGTGTTAAATCTAGCTTTATTAATGATAACCATTGACAAAAATTAAAGAAAAAAAGACATTAAGAAGTGAAAACATTTAAATAGTGTTTATCCGAAACCAAATAAGAGAGAAATAGACCTTAAGAAGTGAAAACATTTTAAAAAAAAATCAATACGGATGGTGCATCGGTAATTACCGATGCCGATGGTTTCATCGGTAATTACCGAAGGCCCTTCGGTATTACAGTTGACAAATTTTTTGACTCCCACAAGTCCCCTAATGTGTGTTTTGTGTAACAACATGCAAAATATACATTCATCAATGATCCTAAACAGCAAAATCCCCATAAAGTTTGGAAAAAGTTCTAAAATTGCCAAAAAAATTTGATTACCGTAGAGCCTTCGGTAATTACCAATAAAACCATCGGTAATCAAATTGCCCTTGTTGGAAAAATTATCAAAGGTTTCATCGGTAATTACCGAAGGTCCTTCGGTTATTACAGTTGACAAATTTTTTGACTCCCACAAGTCCCTTAATGTGTGTTTCGTGCAACAACATGCAAAATATATATTCATCAATGATCCTAAACAGTAAATTCCCATAAAATTTGGAAAAAGTTCTAAAATTGTCAAAAAAATTTGATTACCATAGGGCCTTCGGTAATTACCGATGAAACCATCGGTAATCAAATTGCCCTTGCTAGAAAAATTACCAAAGGTTTCATCGGTAATTACCAAAAGCCCTTTGGTTATTACAGTTGATAAATTTTTTGACTCCCACTAGTCCCTTAATGTGTGTTTTGTGCAACAACATGCAAAATATACATTAATCAATGATCCTAAACCATAAAATCCCCATAAAGTTTGAAAAGAGTTCTAAAATTACCAAAAAAAATTGATTACCATAGGGACTTCGGTAATTACCGATGAAACCATCAGTAATCAAATTGCCCTTCCTGGAAAAATTACCGAAGGTTTTATCGGTAATTATCGAAGGCCCTTCGGTAATTATAGTTGACAAATTTTTTTGACTCCCACAAGTCCCTAATGTGTGTTTTGTACAATAACATGCAAAATATACATTCATCAATGATTCTAAATAGCAAAATTCCCATAAAGTTCAGAAAAAGCTCTAAAATTGCCAAAAAAATTTGATCACTGTAGGGCCTTTGGTAATTATCGATGAAACCATCGGTAATCAGATTGCTCTTGCTGGAAAAATTACCGAAGATTTCATTGGTAATTACCGAAGGCCCTTCGATAATTATAGTTGACAAATTTTTTGACTCCCACAAGTCCCCTAATGTGTGTTTCATGCAACAACATGCAAAATATACATTCATCAATGAATCAAAACAGTAAAATCCCCATAAAGTTCAGTCTAAAATTGCCAAAATAATTTGATTACCATAGGGCCTTCGGTAATTACCGATGAAACCATTGGTAATCAAATTGTCCTTGCTAGAAAAATTACCGAAGGTTTCATCGGTAATTATCGAAGGCCTTTCGGTAATTACAATTGACAAATTTTTTGATTCCCATAAGTCCTCTAATGTGTGTTTCGTGTAACTACATGCAAAATATACATTCATCAATGATCCTAAACAGCAAAATCCCCATAAAGTTCGGAAAAAGTTCTAAAATTGCCAAAAAAATTTGATTACCATCGGACCTTCGGTAATTACCTATGAAATCATTGGTAATCAAATTGTCTTTGCTGGAAACATATAGAAGTTAATGGATAAATTGACAAAATATAAAACCCAGCTCCCCAGGAATATGTTGTGACAATTAGATACAGCAGAACTGCAAAATCAAAGCGCCTAACCAAAATCAAAACCAATTTCTTGTATTACTCAAACTTGAAGAATCACATTTACATGCTAACATGTGGGATTTGACTATCAACGCGAAATAGAAGAGCAACAGACACATCACTACAAGAAGAAGAAAAAAAAAATGAAATCAAGGAAAATGGAAAATAAAAATGCAGCATTGAACTAAAGAAAGAACACACAATGCACAATGTGAGGTTGAATTGTTACATCACTGACAAAATCAAGAAGTAAAGTAAACAAAATCCTGTACCCAAAAAAAAAAAAAAAAAAAATCCTAAAATTTGAAATTGAAAGCAACAAATAAAGTGGTAGTCTAATTTCGTACCAATTCTTTGGCATGCTTTGCACGGCGGCGGAGAGAGCGAAAGAGAAAAACAGATATGGCTCCGGTGAGAAGAACGCTGGTGGCCACTTGGATAGAAGAAGGTTCATCATTGGTGGCAAAAATAGGGGAATCAGATTGAAAGAGTTCGATGGGACCTTCTTCTTGCGCATTAGTCTCCGTAGAGGTGGTTGGTTCGGCGACTTGGGCTAGCCATGGCAGGGTTCTGTGTCGAGGTTGGAGTGGAAAAGAGCAGAAAGTATTGGGTCTGTGGAGAAAACTGAGAGAGGACGAAATAGTGGGTAAGAGAAAGTGGTTATGGGGATTAGAGGAAGAGAAGGGAAAGCTAGAGGTGGGTATGTTTTGGGACTGCAACATCTGAATGTTTTGGGAATACTGGTGTGGTGTGATGAAAATAACGTGATGCTGGGAGAGTAAAATAAGGATACCAAGTCATTTATCATTGTTCTAAAATTAAAATGAATATTAAAAAGTAGAAAAAAAAAAAAAAAACAAATAAAGAGGTACCAATCGCTAAATTCAATCTTATAAAATCATTGGGCCAAATTCCCTTTTTTCGAAATCAAAGGCATAACATGTGGTCAAGTAAGTACAAGCCGGCCCATTTCCCTTACTAGTCTTTTGATGCATATTTATTAATTTATTATTAGTAGTACTTTTTTTTTTTTTTTTTTTGAAACAGAGATTACAATATATTTTGATATAAAGGAGGGGAGATGTAACATAAACATGATTGGTTTCAGGATTTGAAAACGTATTTTCGATGATGTTATTCGGGCCGAGTCTATGAATATAATTTATTTTATTCAGTTTTTTGCTTCCATTTTTCATGACTATTTCTAGATATAAGAAATTAAGTTCTTTTTTTCTTTTTCTTTTTTTTTTTTTGGAAGGGGAATTTTAGCGGGGTCAAAATCTAAATTCTAGAATTTGGGTGTGTATTCTTGTGGTTCTACTATCATGGGATCAAAACTCGAAATATTTAACTATTTAAAGGTTGGAAAACTAAATTATTATCTTAGGCCTGGTTGATCTACCTTTACCGAATTATCCTAAATTTCCATGCTAGTTTTCTTTTCCTTTAAATATGAAATAAACTAAGCCAAAGCAGTACATCATCTTCCTGAGGAGGAGATGGCCATTCAGGTGGAAATCTTTTAGTAATTTCCATGCTACTTCAAGTCTCTGGTATATGGTAGATTTACATCTGAATTATACCAATAATTCATATATGGACAAAATCTCCGTACTAATATTTTATTGGGTCAGGGTATTGATTAATTTCTTAGCTATGACAATGATCTTGCGTGGAAGACTTTTCACAGCGAATTAAATTGACATGAAAATTCAATTTTGTTGAAAATGTGTTACAGGTTGAGTATTATTATAGGAATTATTCACCCGTCATATATGTAAGTGCATACGCTTAGCTAGAATTTCCATATTTCGCTACCGAATTGTTTCCATTTGTTTTGAAGAGAAACCTTGGATAATCATTATTGTATTATATATAATTAAGAAAAAAAAAATATTCAACATTGATTTCGACCTTTATTAGATTTTCTGATTAATATAATGATTTCCATCGTTATTGGATTTTCTGGTTAATATAATTAAGACCAGATGATGAATAAATTCATTTGTTTACAAACAAATACCTCCAATGAAATTGCATGGTGGTCTTTCTTTATATTATCATCTACTCAATAAACTTTCTTTGAAGCTTCTTCTCATCAATCACATAAAATTAAGAAGGCTTTGTCTGAAGTTAATTACAGCATCATTAACTTAATTTGCATATACAAGTATATATATACTTTCAGTGTCTCCCTTGGTTCTCTAAAACACATATGGGAACCTCAAGAGCTGCACAATTGCTATTCTGTATACTTTTCAACCTTCCTTTAGCTTATTCAATCCAATTCCAAATACCTCGTTTCGAACCAGGTAATCCAAATGTTCTTTATCAGGGAGCTGCTGAACCTTCAGTCGGAGCTGTTGAACTAATTGACAATGTTAATTATCTCTGTCGAGTAGGCAGAGTCATCTCTGCAGACAGGGTCCGACTATGGGATGCTGGCACTAGAAAGCTCTCCGACTTCACAACCCATTTCTCCTTCTACATCGACACACTCGGCCGCACACCTTATGGTGCTGGCCTTGCATTCTTCCTAGCTCCCCATGGATTTCAAATTCCACCCAACTCTGCAGGTAGTTTTCTAGGTCTATTCAACACCACCACTAGTGACTCAACCAAGAACCAAATTGTTCACGTTGAATTCGATTCTTTCGCGGACACTGAATGGGATCCTACATATGAGCATGTTGGGATCAATAACAACTCAGTTTCTTCGGTCGTCACTATCCCTTGGAATGCTAGCTTCCATAGCGGTGACACGGCTGATGTATGGATTAACTACAATGCTACTACTCATAATCTAAGTGTCTCTTGGATGTACCAGAAAACTTCTAATGCCAAAGAGAACACCAGCCTTTCTTACCAAATCAACTTGATGGAGGTTTTGCCTGAGTGGGTCACTGTTGGGTTCTCTGCTGGTACTGGTCGTTATATAGAGCGCAATGTTCTTCAATCATGGGATTTTAGTTCAAGTTTGGATATAAAAGAAACAGATAACCAAAATAGTGGGAAGACAAAATTAGTGGTGGCTTTGACAGTTTCAGGGGGTGTTTTGATTGCTGGGGTGGTTATGGCCTTTGTGTTATGGAAGCGGAAAAAGAAAAACAGGGAAGAAACAGAGACCGTGAACACGACTTCGATTAATGTTGATCTCGAAAGAGGAGCTGGACCAAGAAGGTTTTCTTACCTTGATCTAGTTTCAGCAACCAACAACTTCTCTAATGACAAGAAGTTGGGTAAAGGAGGTTTCGGTACTGTTTACAAAGGCTACTTAAAAGATTTGAATATGGTTGTAGCAGTGAAAAAATTTTCAGGAGGATCAAAACAGGGAAAAAAAGAGTACATAACTGAGGTGAAGGTGATTAGCAGCTTAAGACACCGAAATTTGGTGCAACTCATAGGATGGTGCCACGACAAAGGTGAGTTCCTCCTGGTCTACGAGTTCATGCCTAATGGTAGTCTTGATTCCCACCTTTTTGGCAAGAAAAGCCTTCTTGTTTGGGGTGTGAGATACAAGATTTCTCTTGGAATAGCTTCGGCATTGATGTATCTTCATGAAGAGTGGGAACAATGTGTGGTGCACAGAGATATCAAATCGAGTAACGTTATGCTAGATGCAAACTTCAATGTCAAGCTTGGAGACTTTGGATTAGCCCGTCTTATGGACCATGAGCTTGCCCCCAAGACAACGGGGTTGGCTGGGACATTAGGCTACATGGCTCCGGAATACATAAGCACTGGAAGGGCTAGCAAAGAGTCTGATGTTTACAGCTTTGGTGTGGTTGCTTTAGAAATCACTACGGGAAGGAAGTCAGCTGATCGTATCGAAGAGGATTCCGAAATTGGATTGGTAGAATGGGTTTGGAACCTTTATGGGAAAGGAAAACTTGAAATGGTTGTGGATGAGAAGCTGCATATGGAATTTGATCCAAGACAAGTAGAGTGTTTGATGATTGTAGGGCTGTGGTGTGCTCACCCAGATCAAAGTCTAAGGCCATCAATTAGGCAAGCCATTCATGTCCTTAACTTTGAGGCAGAGTTGCCCAATCTTCCTCCTAAGATGCCTATTCCAATTTATGATGTGCCTACACTCCCTGTCAGCTCAGGTGAGCCATTACTGACTACAAGTCTTGAAGTGGGTCGGTGATAGATCAACTAGAAAGTCATCAAAATTTATTACTTATACATTGTTGTTCTGGAATATATATTTCTAAATATGTAGTACTGTTATAGAACATCCATGAACTGGAATCAAGAACACAATAATTTGCAGTAGTTGGTAGATTCCATTCATTTTTATGTCGGTTTTGAAATAGATAGAAGATTCCAATTCTTCAATCAAGTCTCGCTTAGTTTTAATAATGGTGTTACTTGCTTTTAGGCTTTTAATTTAGTGTTATATATTGGTTGGTGCTGTTAATTTGTTTTTTTCTTTTAATATATTGGTATGACTTATTAAACTTTTCAAATTCTAAACTAGAAAACTTTTTTCCCCCCTCTTCCCCAAATTAATGCTTAATTGTATTCCTACAAGTCACTAGTAATGTTTTGATAAATGTTTTTTTGTTTTTGATTTTCAATAATGTTTTAGTAATATGTTAATTGAACATGATCTTTAAAGAGTCCTTAATTATTGTTTTATCATCCAAAATATTTTAAATTATTGTTTTATCATCCAAAATATTTTTAGTGCGGCGAATGAGTTACTTGAACCAAGAATCCAAATTTAACTACCAAAAAAATAGTGTTATTAGCCATGACAAATAGTGTGCTAAAAGTTTACATTTTGTGACAATGCTTTTTAATCACAATAACAACACTTGTGGCCAATAATTTGTACCTAAAAGTGCTTCTAGCTACAGTAAGATCAATTTATAGCTGAAAATAATGGTCAAAAGTAATTTTACCTGCAGTAATTCATCATTGCTAAATGGCCGGTGAGGAATGCTTTTTTTTTTTTTTTTTTTTTTGGTTATTTATTTATTTTTGTAGTATATTGCAAAGGTCCTCCTTAGACAAACCTGGCTTCTATATCATTGTTTACTATTGATCCTAATCACAGTTTCCAAATGAGACTCCTTTTTTTGGGACAAATTTCCAAAATGAGCACTGAGGAGCCCCAATGCGGGTTTGTAGTCAGTCCGCATATTTGACTGCCGGGATCAACACAGCAAGTTATTATATCAACACAAAGCAACGGAGCTAAAGTTGAAAAATTTTTGACCTACTTGTTTAGTAACATAAATTAATTGCTATTAGGCTGGATTTTATTAAAGCATCCTAACTTTAGGGGTACCTCAACCAAATTTTGGCGTAATGTCCAAAGTGCAACATCTTGAAAAATAAATTAGCAATGATAAAATATAAAAATAAAGTCAAAGTTATTAAAATTTTTACTAAATTTATTTACTAAATAATATGATAAATGATATAGTAATATTTAATTTGTTTATATTTTTGATCCACTTATCTATATCAAATATTAATATTTTGCCATGAATAAATATTGACACACATAATTTTGGTAAAACAATTTGGTACATATAACCTAGCCCAACATTAATGTGAAAAAAGACCAAAAAAAAAAAAAAAGAAAAAAAAAGAAAAAAAAGAAAAAAAAAATAACCGTAAAAAAGGCTCAATAATCAAAAGTATCTTTTCTCACTCTCCTTATTTTTGCAGTCATTCTTGGTTATCGAAAATTTATTGGATCCAAAACTCATGCTAAAATGCTCGATACCATATTCAAATGTCATTGGTGATGACCGGCCGGCTCAACAGGGCTGATGTAGCATCATATTATATCTGAAACTTTTTAATGTATTATTATATATTAACAACACCAGCAATGGAACTTATGATGAAAATATATATATATATATATATTTAAAAGCCTTTGTAGATTCAGACCAATACAGACGGCAATCGGCGTTTTCTCTGAGGTTAGGTACAAATCTAAAATAAATGAGACAAACTAAAAATCTCTTTAAGCTACTTGTCTCATTCCATTTTTTAATATTCCCCAAAACCGACTTCATCTTTTTTGTCTTGTCCGTTTCTGTTGTTTTATAGAAACCCATTATTCAAACCTAATTAGGAAAAAAGAAATCAAAATTAGATGTATAGAATACCTTAATGATGCTTGGGTTGCAGTATAGAAAAGGTCAAAAAGAAAGACAGCCCTATAACCAAGTGGGGCCTAATATGTTTACCAAAAGAAAAAAAAAAAAGTTGGTGCATATTATATTAGGCAAATTTTATCAATATGTATGTATATATATATATATAGTTCTTCTATGGTCATGACCGACCGGACGAAAAAGATGCGGTCCAAAAATGTAGGAAATTGGTCAGCCATTAGATTACAATGAGTCTCCCGAGCGGCTCAGATTACATTTTGTCATGCGTGAGAAATAATTGCTGAAAATTTTACATTCCTTTAACATTCCCGCTATTCATTTCTTGCCTTGCACGCACCATATTTTCACACAGATCTGGCCGTTGAAAATTTTTCACCAAACGGTGTAGCTGGGAGGCCTGACTTGACTATTTCAAAAATCCATTAACCATTTCAAAAATCCCAAATCCTTCCGAATCGGCCACCGTTCCGAATGTCGCATGGCTGCCGATGGTACCATACTCGGGGTTAAAGGTTAGTATTTCGTTTCCTGTATCGTAATCATTAAGTATAATCCATTAGATTTAAAGATAAAATTTTTAAATTCTGACAATGTGTATTAATGAATTTATTTTTGTTTCCAATTTAGGGAAAAAAAAAAGGGACAGAAACATGGACAGAGGAGAAGAGGAAGCTCCAATTGCGGGAAGCCAAGGTTTCACCCGTTTTATACATGTTCATCTATTAATTTTGATTGCTTCCATCCTTTCCCTGTGAGCTTCATTTTTGTAAAATCTATGCTTTCATCCCTTCCCTGTGGCATTAATGATTAATAACATGTTATATAAATTATAAGTAGTCAGCAAGTGTGATTTGGAAGTGGATCGAAATGTATTATATGGAAATTAATAATGATCATATGTTGATTTTATTATCTCAGATGGCAACTGAATGATTTACAGTATGAAGCAAATAATCATCATGCTGGCAATGTAGAAATATCCCTGCTATCATGCTCTAATGACGTTGATGATGTTTACATTCCCCAAGTGTCGGAAAACTTAAAACCAATGGTTGGACAAGAGTTTATATCGATAGATGAGGCACTTGAGTTTTACATTAAGTATTCAAAAGAGGCGGGATTTAGTGTTCGTAGCAATTTCAGTAAGAGACGTAAGGGTACCAATGAAGTTATAAGGAAAGAATTTGTTTGTTATAAAGAAGGAGAATCTTCTAAAAAGGGTGGTAAGAAAAAAAGGTGTCGGGGATAACAAAAGATAATTGTAAGGCAAAATTAGACGTGGTTATGTCCAAAATGGGGAAATATCATTAGTGTATTTGTTGAAGAGCACAGTCATCCATTATCAAGCCCTAAAAAAGTACATTTATTGAGGTCACATCGTAATGTGTCTAAAGCCAAAAAATCACTAACACAGCAGTTTTCAGCAACAAACGTGCCAACTCACCAACAAATAAGTATTCTTAAATTTGAAGTTGGAGGTATAGAGAATATTGGGTGTACGAAGAAGGATATTTATAACTACGAAGCTAAGTTGCGTAATTAAATGCAGGGACAAGATGCAGAACTATTAAAGGAATATTTCCTAATAGAGCAAGAAAGGGATCCATCATTTATGTTTGAAATAGATGCAGATGATGAATGTCAATTGAAGCGTTGTTTTTGGTCTGATTCAGTTTGTAGAAGAGCTTATGGATGTTTTGGTAATGTAATGGTATTTGATACAACTTACAACACTAATCAGTATGGTATGATATTTGCAACTTCGGTTGGGGTTAACAATCATGGTCAAACAATAATATTTGCATGTGCATTCTTAAACGATGAAAGAACTGAATCTTTTGTTTGGTTATTTGAGCTATTAAAGAATAGCATGCCTGCAAATACCCCAAAGATGATTATCACCAATCAATATCCTGCAATGACAAAGGCTATAGCTCAGAGCTTACCGAATACATTCCATAGGTATTATAGTTGGCACATGCTTGAGAAGTTTTCTATATCTTTAAATGCAATCACATACAGGGATTTTTACAAGGATTTCAAACACTGTATTTGGGAATCAGAACGTCTGGAAGAGTTTGAAAGAAAATGGGCTTCTATCATCGAAAAGGCGAACCTACATGACAATGAATGGTTAAAGTCAATATTTGAACTACGTTCGAGGTGGGTGCCGGAATATGTTAATCATGTATTCTCAGCTGGAATGTTAAGTAGCCAACGTGCAGAAAGTTCTCATGCATTTTTCAAGGGGTACATTTCGAAGAAAAATTTATTGATGGATTTTATACTTCAATTTAATAGGGCACTTGCACCTCAATGTCATGAAGACTTACATGCTAATCATGTTGATATTAATGAGAAGCCTGTTTTGAAACTGCCATTGGAAATGAAGAAGCAAATGGCTGAGATATACACACGCAAGATTTTTTGTAAGTTCAAGATGAGTTGTGGCATAGCTTAGTAACAGTGCCACAAATTGTTAGTGAAAATGATACATATAAAATGTATACAGTCCAGAGTTGTCCAAATGGAAGTGTCCCAAGGTTTCGAGAAATTGTTTATGATAAAGTTTTGGACTATGCATCATGTAGCTGTAAAAAGTTTGAGAGTGAAGGGATTCCATGTAGATATATTTTGGCATTTTTGCGACTTTTTGGTTATATTCCTCTTCTGAATCAATATATAATGAAAAGGTGGACTAGAGCTGTAAAATCTCAAATAATATACGACAAAGAAGGTTTAGAGATAACTGGAAAAGGTGGTTCAATGTTAATGTGGCAAAGTAAACTGTTCAAACTTTTCTCAGAACTCATTGATAACATCATGTCAAATGAAGAGGCAGCTGTAATTGTGAATGATGCTCTACAAAGTTTGGTTGATCAGTTTAATTCCGTAGGTGATAGCATAAACAATGGAGGCATTTCTGAAAAAGGTAGTAATGTTAATGACACAACTCTAAAAGACCCATCTCAAGTGAGGGCAAAAGGATGTGGAAGAAGATTAAAAGGGGGGAAAGAGAAGGTAACAAATGCTGCTAAGTATAGAGGTCAAAGGGATGTTGCAAGAGATGTGGAAAAATTGACCAAGCACACGACAAAAGAAACTGTCCAATCCTTAACACTCGGTAAGACAAAAAAACTGTATTATTTATTGGTTTTATGCAATTGGAACAATCACATCATGTACAAACTATTATGGTTTCTATGTAGGTCCTCAAAACAAGAGAATATATGTAAACAAGAATCAGAATTTGAATATGATGCTGACCAGTTTTAATTTTACAGGTATAAAACTAGGTTATAACTACCATATGCCTATTAAATATCTTGTCCCTGATGCCTATTTGAAAGTAGTCCTTATAGTCTTCCATGTTTTGTTATGCAGGGCCACATTAGTAGCTTAAGGGATGACCCCTGCGTGTGGACTACCAGGCTTGCAAAACTGATGTGGCAATAATTGTTTCCTTAGTTTGGTGCCATTGTCTGAGCCTCCAAATACAAAGTATTATAACATTTTTTTAGATATCAAAGAGGACTACTACTGCCTTGTAAACGCGTTGGCTTTGTACCCCAAATATATTTTAGACAAAATAATTACATGCAAATTTTTTTATTTCTTCTTTCCACTCAACATTGTAATTTCGTTTAATGCTTGTAAGTTTTTGCGTCGATTTTGGATAAAATATTTACTGAGGAATTTAAACAAACTTTGCAAAATCCTGTAAAAAATAAACCAAGAACAAAAAGAAATATTATTTTTGTTAAGGGACCAACGCCAATGATACATTGACTATTCATCATCGTCTTATCAGTCCATGCCAACGTTACTTTAAAGACCACTCGTCGGCTTAGGCACAAATATAGTATAATAATTTGACTGTCTTACCTTTGTAAATTCATTCGATGTGTTTAAATTTCTTGACTGATTTTGATCAAAATAAGTACACATAAATTTAATTAAAACATTAAATCTCATTTAAAAAATGGAAAAATTATAAAATAATTCAAAATGGTTTAATGTGGAACAATGCCGACATGAAAGTAACGTTTGACCGTCGGTTTATAGAAATGTCGACGCTACACGAACAAGTACACGTCGTTTTAGTTCACTATTTGATGTATGGTTGTTTTCGCTTATTTCCCCTCACCATTGTAATTTCGTTTGATGGTGGTAAGTTGTTGCACCGATTTTGGCTAAAATAGTTGCTTAGGAATTGAAATAAACTTTGCAAAATCATGTAAAGAATAAAGCTAGAGCAAAAAAGATATGTAATGTTCATTAGGGGACACACACCAACACTAAGTTGACATATCATCGTCGTCGGCTTACGTCAAAAAAACTTGCATAATTTATTGACCGTATTACCTTCATAATTTCATTTGATTCTTGTAATTTTCTACACCAATTTTGGCCAAAATAATTATTGAGGACTTAAAACAAACTTTGCAAATCATGTAAAGATTCAAGCTAGAACAAAAAGATGTGTTACGTTTATTAGGGTACCAACACCGACGCTACGTTGACACACCATCGTCGTCTTAGTAAGACACGCCGACGTCCACAAAATTAGGATAATTTATTGACCTTATTACCTTTGTAATTTGGTTTGATTCCTATAAGTTGTTGCACCGATTTTGGTCAAAATAATTACTGACGAATTCAAACAAACCTTACAAATCATGTAAAGAATCAAGCTACAACAAAAAGATGTATTACGTTTATTAGGGTACCAGTGCCGACGCTACCTTGATACACCATCGTCGTCTTATGGGTAAACACCGATGCTATGTCAAGGACCATTCTTTGGCTTACATCCACAAAATTAGGATAATTTTTTGACCGTATTGCCTTCATAATTTGGTTTGATTCCTGTAAGTTGTTGCACCGACTTTGGTCAAAATAATTACTGAGGAATTCAAGCAAACTTTGCAAATCATGTAAAGAATCAGGTTAGAACAAACAGATGTGTTACGTTTATTAAGGTACCAACACCGACGCTATGTTGATACACCATCGTCATCTTCTGTATAAATGCCAACGCTTTGTCAATGACCATTCGTCGGCTTACGTCCACAAAATTAGGATAATTTATTGACCGTATTGACTTCGTAATTTTGTTTGATTCCTATGAGTTGTTGCATCGATTTTGGTCAAAATAACTACTAAGAATTAAAACAAACTTTGCAAATCATGTAAAGGATCAAGCTACAACAAAAAGATGTGTTATGTTTATTAGGGTACAAATGTCGACGCTACGTTGATACACCATCGTTGTCTTATGAAGCAATGCCAACGCTATGTCAACAACCATTCATCAGCTTACGTCCACAAAAGTAGGCTAATTTATTAACTGTATTGCCTTCCTAATTTCGTTTGATTCCTGTAAGTTGTTAAACCGATTTTGGTCAAAATAATTACTGAGGAATCAAAACAAACTTTGCAAATCATGTAAAGAATCAAGCTACAACAAAAAGATGTATTATGTTTATTATGGTACCAATGCCGACACTATGTTGGTACACCATTATCGTCTTATGAAGAAACACTGTGTCAGCAACCATTCATTGGCTTACGTCCACAAAATTAGGATAATTTATTGATCGTATTGCCTTCGTAATTTGGTTTGATTCCTGTAAGTTGTTAAACAAATTTTAGTCAAAATAATTACTGAGGAATTAAAACAAACCTTGCAAATCCTGTAAAGAATCAAGCTACAACGAAAAGATGTGTTAAGTTTATTAGGGTACCAACGCCAACGCTACGTTGATACACCGTTGTCTTCTTATAAAGAAACACCGATGCTGTGTCAAAGATCATTCGTGGGCCTACGTCCAAAAAATTAGGATAATTTACTGACCGTATTGCCTTCGTAATTTCGTTTGATTCTTGTAAGTTTTTGCACCGATTTTGGCCAAAATAATTACTGAGGACTTAAAACAAATTTTGCAAATCATGTAAAGAATCAAGGTAAAAAAAAAAAAAAAAAAAAAAAAAAGATGTGGTATGTTTATTAAGGGACCAACACCGACACAATGATGACATACCATCATCGTCTTATCTAGAAACGTCGATGCTATCAACGAAATCTCGTCGGCTTGCATCTAAAATTTGAAAAATTTATTGACATTGTTGCCTTTGTAATTTCGTTTGAGTCTTGTAAGTTTTTGCACTGATTTTGGTCAAAATAATTCCTGAGGACTTAAAACAAACTTTGCAAAATCATGTAAAGATTCAAGCTACAACAAAAAGATGTGTTACATTTATTAGGCTACCAACACCGATGCTACGTTGGTACACCATCGTTGTCCTATGGAGAAATGCCAATGCTATGTCAACGATCATTCATCAGCTTATGTCCATAAAATTAGGATAAGTTACTGATCGTATTGCCTTCGTAATTTCATTTGATTCTTGTATCTTGGCTAAAATAATTACTGAGGACTTAAAACAAATTTTGTAAATTATGTAAAGAATCAAGGTAGAAAAGAAAGATGTGGTACATTTATTAGGGGACCAACGCCGACGCAATGACGACATACCATCATCGTCTTATCTAGAAACGCCGATGCTATCAATGAAACCTTGTCGGCTTACGTCCATAAAATTAGGAAAATTTATTGACTTTATTGCCTTTGTAATTTCATTTGGGTCTTGTAAGTTTTTGCACCAATTTTGGTCAAAATAATTCCTGAGGACTTAAAACAAACTTTGCAAAATCATGTAAAGAATCAAGCTACAAGAAAAAGATGTGTACGTTTATTAGGGTACCAACGTCGACGCTACTTTGGTACACCATCATCGTCCTATGGAGAAATGCTGACACTGTGTCAACGATGATTCGTCGGCTTAAGTCCACAAAATTAGGATAATTTACTGACCGTATTGCCTTTGTAATTTCATTTGATTCTTGTAAGTTTTTGCACCGATTTTGGCCAAAATAATTACTGAGGACTTAAAATAAACTTTGCAAATCATGAAAAGAATCAAGGTAGAAAAAAAAGATTTGGTACGCTTATTAGGGGACCAACGCCGACGCGACGATGACATACCATCGTTGTCTTATCTAGAAACGCCGATGCTATCAACGAAACCTTGTCAGCTTACGTCCAAAAAATTAGGAAAATTTATTGACTTTATTTCCTTTGTAATTTCGTTTGAGTCTTGTAAGTTTTTGCACCGATTTTGGTTAAAATAATTCCTGAGGACTTAAAACAAACTTTGCAAAATCATGTAAAGAATCAAGCTACAACAAAAAAATGTGTTATGTTTATTAGGGCACCAAAGCCAATGCTACGTTGGTACACCATCGTCATCTTATGGGTAAACACCAACGCTATGTCAACGACCATTCATTGGCTTACGTCCACAAAATTAGGATAATTTATTGACTATATTGCCTTCGTAATTTGGTTTGGTTCCTGTAAGTTGTTACACCGAGTTGTGTCAAAATAATTACTGAAAAATTTAAACAAACTTTACAAATCATGTAAAGAATCAGGCTAGAACAAAAAGAAGTGTTACTTTTATTAGGGTACCAACGCCGACGCTATGTTGATACACCATCGTCATCTTATGAAGAAACACCGATGCTATGTCAACTACCATTTGTCGGCTTACGTCTACAAAATTAGGATAATTTATTGACCGTATTGCCTTCGTAATTTGGTTTGATTCCTCTAAGTTTTTAAATCGATTTTGGTCAAAATAATTACTGAGGAATTAAAACAAACGTTGCAAATCATGTAAAGAATCAAGCTACAACAAAAAGATGTGTTACGTTTATTAAGGTACTAACACCGATGCTATGTTGATACACCATCGTCGTCTTATGAAGAAACACCGACACTGTGTCAACAATCATTCGTCGGCTTACGTGAAAAAAATTAGGATAATTTACTGACCGTATTGCCTTCACAATTTCATGTGATTCTTGTAAGTTGTTAAACCTATTTTGGCCAAAATAATTACAAAGGACTTAAAACAAACTTTGCGAATCATGTAAAGAATGAAGGTAAAAAAAAAAGATGTGGTATGTTTATTAAGGGACTGATGCCAATGCGACGATGACATACCATCATCGTCTTATCTAGAAACGCCGACACTATCATTGAAAGCTCATTGGCTTGCGTCCAAAATTAGGAAAATTTATTGACTTTATTGCCTTTGTAATTTCATTTGAGTCTTGTAAGTTTTTTCACCTATTTTGGTCAAAATAATTCCTGAGGACTTAAAACAAACTTTGCAAAATCATGTAAGGCATCAGGCTACAACAAAAAGATGTGTTACGTTTGTTAGGGTACCAATGCTGACAATACATTGGTACACCATCATCGTCTTACGGAGAAACGCCGACACTGTGTCAACGATCATTGATTGGCTTACGTCCACAAAATTAGGATAATTTACTGATCGTATTGCCTTCGTAATTTTGTTTGAGTCTTGTATGTTTTTGCACCGATTTTGGCCAAAATAATTACTGAGGACTTAAAACAAACTTTGCAAGTCATGTAAAGAATCAATGTATAAAAAAAATATGTGTACGTTTATTAGGGGACCAACGCCGATGCTACGTGGATACACCAGCATCGTCTTAAGAGGAAACGCCGACGCTCTATCAACGACCATTTGTCAGCTTATGTCCACAAAATTATGATAATTTATTGACCTTATTGCCTTTGTAATTTCATTCGATGGTGGTAAGGTTTTGTACAGATTATCAGTAAAAATAGTTACTGTATTGCATTTGTCAGTTCCAATGATCGTGTTAAATTTTTTAAATAGTCTAGAAAGCTTTATTACAAAGGATTTGACACAACATATCCACAATTTGTAACAAATTTAAAACCATATTTATTTATTTATTCAATGGTAATTAGAACATGCACCAAAGGCGACGTGGTGGACATGTAGTTGCGTCGACTTTGGTTATATTTTCATTTTGGGATTGACATCAATGAAGTGATTAAAAAAGTTGAGAATCTTCCTCTCGATGCATCGGTTCTGAGGAAGACAATCTCATCATGATTCTCGATACAACTTTCACAACTGAGGATTTCGAAAGGGTCGAAGGGATTCTAGTGGGTAGAGGTACGGATATGAAGCCATAAATAGAGACAATGGAGGAAGATTTCTCTGTTACAGAAAGAAAGGGATTTTTAGATTAGATTCAATAGGAGATGGAGTTGAAAAGCGCAAATACCTGTATTATTATTTGGTACATGTTCATATGAGCAGTTTCTCTACTCTCTTATTCGCGCTTTTCAACTCCATCTCCTATTGAACCTTATCTAAAAATCCTTTTCTTTGAGTAACAGACAAATCTTCCTACATTGTCTCTATTTCTGGCTTCATCTCCGCGCCTCTACCCACCAGAATCCCTTCGACCCTTTCGAAATACTTGGTTGTGAAAGCTGATCCGAGAATTATGATGAGCTTGTCCTTCTCATAACCGATGCATCGAGAGGAGGATTCTCAACTTTCTTAATCATTTCATCAGTGTTAATTCCAAAATGAAAATATAACCAAAGCCAATATAATAAAAATAAAAAAGCAAACAAAACAGCGATAGGATTATTCTGAATGTAACAATGAACAATTCATATGAACTTTATTATAGGTTGTATCATTATAAACAGTAGTTGACACAGTGAAGTAGCAGACACAGTGAAAGAGAAGATTGTGGATTGAAAAACGTGCTGACCAGTGTCCTCGATTTGCTCTGTAATCCAATTTGGTCAAATACAATTTGATATGTTGCGTAAACATTTAGGGTTTTCTGACAAACATTTATTACTTAGATTTATTGATTTATATGGATATGTTTGGTTTATGGAATAAACATAGGAATAGAATTTCTATTCTATAGATTTTATTTTTCCTACGTTTGGTAAGCTTTTGAATTTGGTAATAGCTATTCCATAGAAATAGATAAGCCTCCATTTAAAGGAATAGCAATTGCTTATTAAAACCTCAGAATCCCTATTCCCATGTTTTAATTTGGATAAACTTTAAAATATCCTTATCATATTTAAATTTAAATTGATTATCATATACTAAAAATATATAAATAAATATAAAATTTAATTTTTAATAAATTTTTATCAAATTTGATTTTTTTGGAAAAAGTCAATATTTATAAAGCCTAAATCTTAATTTTAAGTCAATATTTTTACCAAACATATAAAGAATTATCAATCATTTTTCCATTTTCTATTCCTATTTTTAAAAGAATACGTATTCTGTATACCAAACGTAGCCTTCTTCACTTTTCCAAAATTGGCAATAGTGAATCTCTTCGCTGAGTGGGTCAACAAGAGAGAAAAAATTAATTACATAGTCAAACGTGTAAAAGTCGATTTGATAAACATCGACGTTAAGGTGTGACAATAGAAATTTAGACGCCACACTACCAACGCTTCAATTCCTTGGTCAATTGATTCTAGCATTAGTTTTACCATTAATTAGAGTAGTTGACACAACAAGTGTAAATATTTTTGCTCGAAAAATATCGCCTACTTAATTATTCAAATGTAAATAATTAAAGAAACCCTGGGATGGAAAACATGTCCACTTCATCAATATTAATGACACTTATTATTCTTTGCCGATCGATCTCCCCAAAAGTTCAAAGAACTTGTCCCATCCATATGCATGCGGCTTGTAACATAACTGTTAAATTGTCAATTTTTGAGAAACCTTACCTGTTTGACAATTATGCAGAGTAATTAACACAGTTTTCAAAAACATCACTTGACAGAGAAAATAACAAAATAATCATAGCAAATATGAACAGAAAAAAGAAAAAAAAAAGCAAAGCCAACGCGGGTGACATGTTATAGCGTCGGCTTATGCCTCGTTACTTTTAATTTGCCTTGTTATATTTAATGATTTTAAAACCAACGTGAAGTCAAGTACATATTTCTAATGATTTTAGAATACATAATTACAAATTGTTTTAAACACATTTTAAAAAATCATATAGAAAAAAGAATATTCGAAAAACAATTCGAACAATAATTTTCCCTATTGTAATTTCCATTGATCTTGTAAATATTTTTAATATTATTTTTTCTTTATTTAATATTTTTAATAATCTTCCCTATTGTAATTTCCATTTATCTTGTAATGATTTTAGAATACATTAAAGACGACGTTGTAGGGATTAGGTAGCATCGGTATTTTTTTTCTTTATTTATTGATGTCATTTTTTTTTCTTGTTAAGAAATATTCTTTCCTGCGTATCAGTCGCTATTTATTTATAAATTATTTTAAGAAATATTTTTTTAGTTATTTATTAGGCTCGTTTTTACACAACGTTTTACATAGCGTATTTGGGATGAGAATGAAACACTATATTATGTTTTTAGGGACTTTTTTATATCTGGATGGAACGATTTAAACGACATTAAAAGATTGTAATTTCCAATGGCGAAGGATAACAAGGAATAGAGTTCAATAAGAAACATACAAAGACAATGCTATGTAAATATTGGCAAGTTTATGATCGTATGTGACCATTAATAGCAAATCCAATGCATTGGTGATCGAAATTGATATGTTGCTTAAAAATTTAGGTTTCTCTGTCAAAAATTAATTACATAAATTTTTTCAATGTTCCAATATTGGCAAGTTTAGACATGTGTACTTGGATTGGACATGATATTCGTGTTCTAAGGAAATCGTTTCGCTGACCGTGACCATGAATTATTCAATTTCTATAAAAATATTCAAGCATTCCAAAGTATAGCAAGCTAGACACAGCCAACGCTGTTGGCATGTTATAGTGTCTGCATATGCCCATGTATTTTAATATTTTATTTTCCTCTCTAGCCTTAGTGATTTTAAAACCCACATGATGTCAAATAACTTTTTCTAAAGATTGTAGATTAAATAATTACAAAATAATTTTAAACAAATATTAAATAAATCATACAGGAAATATAACAACATTTTCCAACACAAGTCGAAAAAAAATATATACCAAAGCCAACGTTGTTGGCATGTTATAGCGTCAACTTATGCCGGATTAATTTTTTATTTTCCTTGTTATATTTAAGGATTTTAAAACTAATGCTGTAGGGATTAGGTAGTGTTGGTATTTTTTTTTAATTTATTTATGTAAGGTTTTTTTGTTTTTTAAAAAATTCTCTTTCCTGCTTATCAGTCGGTATTTATTTATAAATTATTTTAAGAAATATTTTGTTTAGTTATTTATTAGGCTCATTTTACACAACGTATACAAAAACATTAACAAAATTAGAACCCTATTTACAAAGAAAATAAATGGGAATTACAACATGCACCTAAGCCAACTCTACGTACATTTACTAGCGTCTGCTTTTGTCTTATTTTCATTTCGAATTTGGTAGCATGAGGTGATTAAGAAAACTGAGAGTCCTCCTCATCCAGGCATCAATTAGAGAAGAACAAGCTTAACATGATTATCAGAATAGCTTTTAGATTGGAAGATTTTGACATGGTCGAAGGGATTCAGATGGGTAGAGACGAGGAGTAAGCAAGGGATTTTCAGAGAAGGTCAACACACACATGGAGTTGCAAGGCACCAATGAAAGCAGACAAAACATCTCTGAAAATCCCTTTCTTCCTATAATAGACAACTCTCGTTCATTTTCTGTATTTGTTGCTTCAACTCCGCATCTCTACCCACCAGTATCCCTTCGACCCTGTCAAACTCCTTGATTCTAAAATTTGTTCTGATAATCAGGATGAGCTTGTACCTCTGATAATTGTTGCCTCGATGAGGAGGCTTCTCAACTTCCTTAAACACCTCATGGTGCCAATTCCGAAATGAAAATAACACAACAACAAAAAACAAAAAAAAACAAAACAGCGTTAGGATTATTATGAAAATAACTATGAACAATTCGTTTCAACTTTAATATAAGTTGTACCATTATAACGCCTCAAACAAACGTGCATGTCTGTCCTAGGAAAGATGATCTGGTAAATAGCTTATTTGTGATGAGAATGAAACCGTATGTTCTGTTTTTGGGTTTTTTTTTTTTTTTTTTTTTTTGGTATCTGGATGGAACAATCTAAATGACATTAAAAGATTGTAACTTCCAATGGCGAAGGATAACAAGGAAAACAATTAAATAATAAACGTACAAAGCCAACGAGGGTATATGTCCATAGCATCAGCTTTACTTAAGATCGTATGTGATCATTAATAGCAAATCCCATGCGTTGGTGATCGAAATTGATATGTTGCTTAACAAGTTAAGTTTCTCTGTCAAAAATTAATTACATAGATATTTTCACTGTTCAAAGATTGGCTAGTTTAGTCGCGTGTAATTGGATGGGACATGATATTCGTGTTCTGAGCAAATTTTTTTGCTGACTATGAACACGAATTATTCAACATTTATGAAAATATTCAAACATTCAAAAGTAGAGCAAGCTAGACCAAGCCAATGCCGTTGGCATGTTATAGCATCGGCGTAAGCCCATGTATTTCAATATTTTATTTTCCTTTTTATCCTTAATGATTTTAAAACCGACATGATGTCAAATAACTTTGTCTAAATATTGTAAATTAAACAAATGTTAAATAAATCATATAGAAAATATAACAACATTTTCCAACACAAGTCCCAAAAAAAATATACCAAAGCCAATGTCGTTGGCATGTTATAGCATCGGCTTAGACACATGTTTTCTAAATTTTATTTTCCTTTTTATTATGAATGATTTTATAACCCACATGATGTCAAATTACTTTTTCTAAAGATTGAAGATTAAATAAATGTTAAACAAATCATACAGGAAATATAACAACATTTTCCAACACAAGTCGAAAAAAAATATACCAAAGCCAACGTTGTTGGCATGTTATAGTGTCGGCTTAGACACACATTTTCTAAATTTTATTTTTCTTTTTATCTTGAGTGATTTTAAAACCCACGTGATGTCAAATAAATTTTTCTAAATATTGTAGATTACCTTTACAAATATTGACAAAAAATAGAAATACAAAAAAATTAACCAATGCCAACGCTATTTACATGTATTATCGTCGGCTTATGTCTCATTTTATTTTTTATTTTAATATTCCTTGTTACCTGTATTGATTACAAAATATTTTAAATAGCATTTACAAATAATTAGATGCTTGAAGAACCAACTCGCATCTTTTCATATTGGATGTATTTATTTATTTATTTTGTTTGGACTCTTCTTCATTGTTTAGGTTTTTTGAAGATACATAATATTGTTGAAGCAGATGCTAGGGTCGGCATTGCCTTATGCTTTCTTAAATAGTTTTTTTTTTTTAAAATTGATTTATGCGCGTGTTCTTATCAACGGTCTGATCCATACCGTGTCCACCACTCTGGTGGCCGGAACAGATTCGTGGTTACTTCTAATGTTCTCATTGTTGTCTGTTGATGCCTCTACAATCATCATTCCAATTGTCTACAGTACTTAAGTTATGGATTCATGTGCTGAAATGGCCTCGTCGCTAATGATGCTGATACAGCAGCCTCGACTAAAATGGCCGCACCCAATCCTACATCCAAATAACACAAACGAAGAGGACATACAAGGATGGAATGTATTACGACGGATGAGCCACCTCAATAGAATGAGTTCAGAGTTGCAATAAACCGTCCAGCCGTGCACATGAACAACTTGGAAGGGTCTCTGGTTAGAAGTACAATACCAATTTCTATTTGTCAGTGGAAAGACATGCCTGAAGACCTCAAGAACAGCCTATAGAAAGAGATAAAAGTAATACATGTAAAGTTTATTTGTAAATTAGTTATGAATTGGTATTGCTCATTCAATATGTATATGAAATCTGGAAGTGTTTGTTAATTTGTAATTCGCATAAATCTTCCAATAAATATGAGAGTTTAAAGAAGCAAACTCTCGTAGATTGTGCTATGAAATGGAGGAGATTCAAGAGTGATATGTATGTAAACTATGTCAGATCGTATTTGGGCACGCTTGAATTTTTGAAGCACCGACCACAAGTATATGATTTTATAACCCAGGACGTTTAGGATGAGTTTGTAAGTCAGAGGGTGACCGACAACTGCCAGGTATTTTTGTATTCGCCAACCATTAATGTTTAGTTCTCCTTATATATCCAAATGCACTTCAATGTTTGCTAGCATATTTAACTTATTGCATGTGTGTCAATTTTTTGTAGGAAATAAGTAAAAAATTTTCCGAACGAAGACAATTAAACAAGTATCCACATCGAATGGGTGCATTGGGATATGCGAGATTGGAAGTGCTCATGGTCTGAAAAATAATAATGTTAGTTTTGAAGTTCATATATTATTTAATTTCATCACATGTGAAATTCATATTTATTTTCAATATTCGTAACAAAAGGAAAGATGCACCCAAGATTACATAGGCCAAGAGGACCTATGGACTCGGCACGAATGGGAAAGGATGGAAAATTTGCAAATGAAGATGTTGAACGTGTAGTGGAAATGATTGTAAGTTATGTTATTCATGATACAACTGTTTGAAATTAATTACATATGCCTAAACGCTACACATTATTGTTGTTGACATGCAGTGAAATTATATTATTTTCTTGTAGGATGGCTTAAGGAACCAAGCCAACAAAGGGGAATTTGAGTCCTCCCCTCTGGATGATATCCTTATGCAAGCATTGGGGACCGAGCAGATTGAAGGTCGGCTTAGGGGTCGTGGCAAACATTATATCGTTAAAAAAATTTTCGACATCCATAGGCCACATCCCAAAAAAGTGGCTAAGTCCGACGAAATTAAGCAGCTACGGTTGATGATCCATGGTTTGTGGGAGGCCATCAAAGGGAATCCCAACGTTGACAAGCTCAATAAATTAGCAGAGGCATGTGGTTTTACGCTCGAATCAAATCCTCAAACACATGGGGAGCAGTCATCTCCCAATGAGGCACACAACGAGGATGTGATACATGATGATGATGTTGGCAATCGTCTGACGCCATCACATCATGACCTCAATGCTCCTCCTGTCTATCCACCACGAAGGACAATTTCAAAGGTTTTTTAACAACTCACAAATAAGTCAACTTTAAATTTGTCAATCATATATAATTTTTCTACTTTTATTTTCACTATTTAAAAACTATTGAACTTGTGTATTTTATTGTCACATCCATGTGCAGTGTACAATTAGATATGTAATAATTAATTTGTAACATTGTTTGTTATGTAAGGTGTTGAATGCCAGCTTACCCAAGGCAGTTTCCAAAATATTATAGCACGTGGCACTGTTGTAACACCCTGTCCCGAAATACACTAAAATTTCTCAAATTTGACCAAGGTTGACCGGTTTTGACAGTCGTTGACCGAAAAAGGGTCAAATGTTGACTTTTTACTCCCGATGGAATCTCACATTGACTGAGGTACCGTTACGAAGTACACATTGTCACAAGTCCATAGACTAGTAGCACGTTAAAAACGGAGCTACGGTTTGAAAGTTATGGGCAAAACAATTTGAGGTCCAAACTGTCCAAGGGATGCCGGAGTTGACTTTTTGTTCATGCAAAGTTGAGCTTTGACTCATGCATGGTTGTGAAGTACTCGTCGATACAAGTTCATAGACTAGCGGCACGCTTAAATTGGACATCTGGTTAAAAAGTTATGGACATGTGAAGTTTTCTAAATACCGTAATATTTTAATATATTTGGCTTGAGTGAATAGTATATGCCACGTGTCACAATTTCAGCCAATCCTGTGAGTAAACAGTGTCACCCACAGGTGGCTTTTATTTTGGCAAAACACGGGAGCCGGGGAGAGGAGAGAGAAAGAAGGGATGAGAGAGAGAGAGAGAGAGAAAGAGAGAGCTAGAGAAAGAAACAAACCGGCCACCACCGTTTACCCATTTTCGGTCATTGGAACAGTACACGCACCACCCCACCTTGAAGCCCACCTGAAAACCGGCCGGCCAGCCAAAAATCACAGCCAACCGACCGCCGACGCACCCGGACCGAGGCTTTTTCCGACGGCGGCGCCGATCACTTCAAACCCAGATTTCTCCCTATTCCGACCTCTGTTTGCCTCACCACCGGTCCCGTTGAGTTACACATCACCAGATCTACCTTCCCACAAAAAATCACGGCCAGTGGCCACCGGACGCGCCGTCGGTGGTGGCGGATTCCAGTGATGACGGCGGCCCACCGAGAAATTGACTTTCTGGCGAGTTTCCAGTTGCATCGCCCCTCCTTTCCCACTAATTCTGACCCTCTGAACCCAAATCCAGTGTCTACTTTCCTCAGTTCACGACGGATTGTGAGAATCGAAGGCTTAAAATCTGTGAGCTTTCCGACGAGATTCCGGCCACCACGGGTCCGATCTCCGGGAGGTAAGCCTCAATTCGTGATCCTCGTTCCACAAGCTTCGATTCGGTATATTACTCGTCAATTTTGGTTAACGTTTATGTTAAACCCTCCGGGTACCGAGTATTATTTATCCGAATAAAATATTAATTTATTTGAGATGTGTAATGTTGTTGTTCGAGGAGCACATATGCGTCATGGAATTGATCCCATGGAGGATCTTGGGTTAATTATGTGCTCCAGGTGAGTGACCCACCTTCAAAATTATTTTGGGTGATTAATTATATATTTTGTTTTAATTGATTATTTGAAAAATATGTTTTATGTGTTGGTGATTTAATAAAATTACTCCTTAAGTTTATATTGTTAATTTATGATAATTTTAATGTGTGTTTTGGTGCCCAAAAAAAAAATATATATATATATATATATATTTGTGAATTTAAAGGAATGGTGGTTTTAATTCCTTTAATTTATGGTTATGTTTATTATTAGATTTATTATGCATAATTATATGATTTTAATACCTTATGAATTTATGTGATTTAATATTTACTTTGGTATGGATTGATTGTATGGATTTGAAGGAAATTATTTATTTTAAATTTATTATATATTGAGGAATTGTGGAATCTAATTAGTTATGAAGTTTGTGTGGGTTTAGAGGATATGTTAATTTAAATTAATTTTTGAGAATTTGAGAAAAATATGGATTTAAATTATTATGTTTCAAAAATATTTATGCATTCAAATACTAATGGCTTGACCTTATGCCAATGAAAAATTTATATATTCAAATTGATGGATTTGAACTTGATGGATTTTAAAGTGGTGGATTTATGATGAGGATTAAAGAAAAATGTGAGAATGTGAGTTTGAAAAATGGTATAATTTCCACGGTAAATTTTGGAAAAACTGGGTATTTTAATAATAATATAGTTATTTGTTTTAGATGCACCATACACATACTAGTGTTCTGTGTATATGGATGTGATTAGTGCGCACATGGATATAATGAGCGCGCAGGTGGGTGTGAGTAGTGCGCAGGTGATTTATGGGGTTGTCCTGTGGTTACCATCAGATGATGGTAGGCCACCCCTCCATGGCCGGGACACCTGTTAGCAGCGGCGCGGTGGGACGCCACCCGACCATATGCCGGTTTCTCTCTTTAACCTCTTGTCTGGTGGTACCTTGGAACCCTAGGTACCGTTGGCGCCACTGGTATATAGTGGGTACATCAAGTGATTTTTAGAACATGGATTTCAAAATAAATATTTGAAATTGTATTTAAATTAAGAATATATTTAATGTTGTTTTTATTATTTATTTAAATTTAAAGCTTTACACAAATTTTATGAAATTGTTATCATGATTTTATTACCTATTCTCATTAATGTTTAAAAGTTATTTGCCTTGATTTTATCATTTAAATCGATTGGTATTTTAAAATAAATTCTATTATATTTTTATCATTTGTTTTATAGATGTTTAAATTGATTTAAATTGTTTCTTTGATTATTTTCTTGATTTAAACAATAAATTTTATAATTTATATATTGGGTTTATTTTTGTTCTTATGCCAAATTTCTTTAATATAAGTTTATTTATGATTTTATTTATTGTATCCAATGATGTCTTATTCTATATTTCCATTATAAAATTTGGATATTTAAATTCTTGTATATTATTTGTTTATGACATTTATTAATCATTTAGTAATTATTATGAAATTATTTTTATTTCTATTCCTATTTTCATTATAAATTTTGGATGCTTGATTTATTATATTTTATTTGACATTTAGTTAACTAAATGTTTCCTTGGTTTTCGGGGAATACAAATAATGGGATTTGCGAAAATGTTTTAAAATGGAAACTTTTCCAACGGAGTGAATGGTGAGAGTTTTGAGAGAAATATTATTTTCAATTAATTATTATTTATTCTTAATTAACCAAATGTAATATAATTATTATTACTATTATAATTGTACAGTAGATAGGGTCACTCACTGAGATGATTAGCATCTCATATTTTTAAATTTCATTCTCCTAGGTACAATGATTAGGTACAATGATTGGGAGACGTTGATCGTCCGGGGCGAGTCCGATGTCTCGGTTCATTGCCGAAAGTCCAAGAAGCATTTATTTCCTTTTTCCTCTTCATCTTGTATTGCTTCTTTATCTGACATTGTATTAATTCCACATTTATTTGTATAATGCTCTGTATATTGTATTGGACATTTAGCTACTAATTATGCACTGATTTACTGTTATTCATTTAGAGTGCTGCAAATTTGTGGAATTAAATTGTAGTAATGTGGGAGGAATAAGGGGATGTATATAGAAGTGTGTTTTCAATGCAGGAAATTTGTGGTAAGTCCAACCCTTAGGGGAGGTTATGCCGGATTTTCCATTGGAAGGTCCAGTAGGATTTCCCTGGGATCAGGACTTGTCTAAGGTTCCGGTGAGGAATTTTGGACGGGTCCTAACAGATGGTATCAGAGCCAGTACTCTGATCCATGTGCCAGGGAGGATGCTGGGCCCCAAGGGATGAGGATTGTGAGATCTCACATCGGTTGGAAAGGGGAACGAAGCATGCCTTATAAAAGGGTGTGAATACTTTTCACTCGAGAGGCCTTTTAAAATCGTGCGGGCTGGACCCAAAGCGGACAGTATCTCATGCGGGTGGACTGGGCTGTTACACTATGGCCCCTTCTCTCCCAACGGATAGATGCGATGGTGTTATGCTTGGTTTGCATCGTTTGAAGGTCATTGTAGATGAGGTGTTCCAGCCAATTGTCCCTTTGCCTATTCTGACGTCTAACTATATGCAAGTCAGAGAAGCCGCATGTGCATTACTTGCATGACCTTCAAATCTTGTTATTATCCCAAATATAGAGGTACAATTTCATGGGATTATTTGTGATATTTGCATGTATAACTTTCATCTATGTAGGGTGTTGCTGATGTACTTAAATAATGTTCCATTGATATTTATAGGGAATGTCCAACTTACCATATGTACCACTAATAGAGGATACACATGTGGAGGAGACACACGTGGAGGAGACGCACGTGGAGGAGACACATGTGGAGGAGACACATGTGGAGGAAGTTCCATATGGTTCTAACCCACCACCCGTGGAGGAGACACATGTACCACATGTGGAGGAGACATATGTATCTCCCAGGGAGGAAACCCATGTCGAGGATGACTAATGTGGTGATCTCTTAGTTTTTACCCCACCCATCCGGGTGTTACTAAGCCAGATCAAGGCCATGGATATAAATAATATTTGGATGTTCGACATGGAGAAAGAAAGTGTAGGGGATGTAGACCAGTTGTGCGTAGTGAAGGCTGACATCCTTGATTTTTGTAACATGCGGGAAATATCTGCAGAGTGCATATTGTTCTACATTAGGTAACAAAACTACATCTATGTATAGAGTGTCTGAAATTTCAATTCAATCAATTATAATTATCAATATCAATTTTTTTATTTACTTGTACATACTTCAAATGATTTTAGTAGACATTTATATACTAGATTGGAAACCACACATGGTGCACGAAGGTTTTGCTTTGTTCATCCTGGACTGACTGCACCGGTTGGTTATGCAAACCCAAATGCTAGAACGAAAAATATTGTGGGTAGAGGGAGATCTGCAATTCACAACCAATTATGGTTCTTTCCGCACTGTTCAGGGTATGTGATGTTAAGTTCCAATAATTAGTTAGCCAAGTAATTTAATAGTTATGCACATATTAACTAATAATTTATTATTGGTTTGTAGCAATTATTGGATGTTAGGGGTTGTTGACCCATTCTACGCAACAGCTTGGTTTTTTGATTCTTTGGCAAGTCATAACAATGAAATCAATAAGGACTTAGGAAGATGATCGACAAGTAAGTTCAATAGAAACTTAATTTTAATAATTTATTTGTAATGAAATTTACAAAAAAATTCATAATATTATAATAATGCTACAATGTATGTGTTGATATAGTGCATTCGTTGCATGGAAGAAAGAGACCAGAACCGTAACCATAAAAAAAAATTGACTGGCAAACCCATACACAGGTAAATTAGGATGGTTAAAATTGAGTATTATTGTTGTTTGTTTACATACTTATCAAATACAAGTAGTATTTCTTACATAATATGATGTTAACATTTATGATTGCAAATGTAGACTTCTAAGCAGCCTGGTAGTACGGAATGTGGTTACTACATAATGATGATAATGCGGGACATCATCAAGGACAAATACCTCGCAAAAACTTAAACTCACATGTGAGAACCACCAATTTGCCTGTACTTCAGTGCAATTTATTTATTTTTATTAAACTGTTTTGTACATATGTATCCAATTTGTAATAAACTAATCACATGTGTAGTATGAGGGAGTGAAGTGGCCACAAGATGTTGTCAACCAATTACGAGCTGAATGGGCATCTGCTATGATCAAAGCTATTTCAAACTCATGACAATTTCTGCTTGGTGGCCTCATTGGGTTTTGTAAATTTTGTTCATTCTTTGGTACTTATTATTGATTTATTAAATAATGATTTTGTAGCTTTTGTAAAAAATATTTTTTATTTATGTAGTGTACTGGTTTTTTTATTTTTCGTTTACAAAATCATTTTTTTTAATGATTTTCTTCCTATCGTTTAAATTCCTTTGTTATAATTTTGTCTTAAACAATTCATTCGAATAATTATAAGCATCAATGGTAATGACAATAGTGAAGGCTAAAAAGGGAAAGAAATTTAAAAAATGAGGCCTAAGCCAACGCTGGTACACACCAACGGCGATGGCGTTGGTATTTTTAAAGTTTTTCCACTCTCTTTTAAACTATCATCTTTTTAATGATTTTTTTACTTTTGTTTAAATTCCTTTGTTATTAGTTTGTCTTATACAATCCATTCGAATAAGCACACCCATCAATGAGGCATACACCGACGTTGGTATATGTGAGCAGTGTTGGATTCGGCATTTTTTAAGCATTTCATTTTTCTTTTAAAATTTGTTAAGGATACAAAAAAATAAAAAGGAGGCCTACGTCAATGCTGGTACATGTAAATAGCGTTTGCTTTGGTCATTTAAAATTTAAATTCCTTTGTTATAATTTTGTCTTAAACAATTCATTCGAATAATTACAAGCATCAATAGCAATTACAATAGTGAAGGATAAATAGGAAAAAAAAAAATGGCTTACGCTGACATCGGCTCATGTCAACAGCATTGGCTTTACTATTTTTAAATTTTGTCAATTCTCTTGGACAATTTGTACTTTTTAATGTGCACTTATTTGACCCAAATCAGACGAGAAATTTACAGGCATTAAATTAAGATGATGATGATGATGCAAAAATGTAACGTCAGCATTGGTCCCTTGGTAGTCGTAAGACATCATCATTTTGTTCTACCTTGATTCCTTACATGATTTTGCAAAGTTTGTTGAATTCCTAAGTAATTATTTCGACCAAAATCGTTGCAAAAACATGTAAGAATCAAACAAAATTACAAAGGCAATACACTGAATAAATTCTCTTAAGCCGACGCTTGGTCATGTACCTAGCGTCGTAAGACGACGATGACGCAAAAACGTAATGTCGGCGTTGGTCCCTTGGTAAACGTAACACATCATCTTTTTGCTCAAGCATGATTCTTTACATGATTTTGCAAAGTTTTTTTGAATTCCACAGTAATTATTTTAACCAAAACCGGTGCAAAAACATACAAGAATCAAACAAAATTATGAAGGCAATAAAGTCAATAAATTATCTTAAGCCGACACTTGGTCATTTATCTAGTGTCGGCATTTATGAGTAAGACGACGATGAAGTTAAAATGTAACATCGGCGTTGGTCCCCTAGTAAACGTAACACATCATCTTTTTGTCTAGCTTGATTCTTTACATGATTTTGCAAAGTTTTTTTGAATTCCTCAGTAATTATTTCAACCAAAATCGGTACAAAAACATGTAAGAATCAAACGAAATTACCAAGGCAATACACTCAATAAATAATCTTAAGCCGACGCTTAGTCATTTACATAGTGTCGATATTTATGATTAAGATGACGACGACGCGAAAACGTAACGTCAGCATTGGTCCCCTGGTAAATGAAACACATCACCTTTTTGTTCTACCTTGATTCTTTACATGATTTTGCAAAGTTGTTTGAATTCCTCAGTAATTATTTCGACCAAAATTGGTGCAAAAACGTGCAAGAATCAAATGAAATTACAAACGAAATAAACTCAATAAATTATCTAATGCCGATGCCTGACCATTTACCTAGCGTCGGCGTTTATGATTAAGATGATGATGATGCGAAAATACAACATCGATGTTGGTCCCCTGGTAAACGTAACACATCATCTTTTTGTTCAAGCTTGATTCTTTACATGATTTTGCAAAGTTTGTTTGAATTCCTTAGTAATTATTTTGACCAAAATTGGTGCAAAAACCTACAAGAACCAAGAGAAATTACGAAGGCAATAAAGTCAACAAATTATCTTAAGCCGACGCTTGGTCATTTACCTAGCGTCGACGTTTATGAGTAAGACAACGATGAAGTTAAAACATAACGTCGGTGTTGGTCCCCTAGTAAACGTAACACATCATCTTTTTGTTCTAGCTTGATTCTTTACATGATTTTGTAAAAGTTTGTTTGAATTCCTCAGTAATTATTTCGACCAAAATCGATGCAAAAACATGCAAGAATCAAACGAAATTACAAAGGCAATACAATCAGTGAATAATCTTAAGCCGACGCTTGGTCATTTACATAGCATCGGTATTTATAATTAAGATGACGATGGCGGGAAAACGTAATGTCAGTGTTGGTCCCCTGGTAAACGTAACACATCATCTTTTTGTTCTACCTTTATTCTTCAAATGATTTTGTAAAACTTTGTTTGAATTCCTCAGTAATTATTTCAACCAAATCGGTGTAAAAACTTGCAAGAATCAAATGAAATTACAAAGGAAATACACTTAATAAATTATCTTAAGCCAACGCTTGGTCATTTACCTAGAGTCGGCGTTTATAATTAAGATGACGATGATGCGAAAACATAACGTCGGTGTTGGTCCCCTGGTAAACATAACACATCATCTTTTTGTTCTACCTTGATTCTTTACATGATTTTGTAAGAGTTTTTTTGAATTCCTCAGTAATTATTCGGACCAAAATTGGTGTAAAAACTTGCAAGAATCAAACAAAATTACAAAGGAAATACACTCAGTAAGTTATTCGAAGCTAATGTTTGGTCATTTACCTAGCGCCGGCATTTATAATTAAGATGATGATGACGTGAAAACGTAACGTTGGCGTTGGTCCCCTAGTAAACGTAACACATCATCTTTTTGTTCAAGCTTGATTTTTTACATGATTTTGCAAAGTTTGTTTGAATTCCTCAGTAATTATTTTGACCAAAATCGGTGCAAAAACGTACAAGTATCAAACAAAATTATGAAGGCAAGAAAATCAATAAATAATCTTAAGCTGACGCATGGTCATTTACCTAGCGTCGACATGTATCATTAAGACGATGATGACGTGAAAATGTAATGTTGGCTTTGGTCCCCTGGTAAACGTAACACATCATCTTTTTGTTCAAGCTTAATTCCTTACATGATTTTGCAAAGTTTGTTTGAATTCCTCAGTAATTATTTTGACCAAAATCGGTGAAAAAACGTACAAGAATCAAACGAAATTACGAAGGTAATAAAGTCAACAAATTGTCTTAAACCGATGCTTGGTCATTTACCTAGTGTCGGCGTTTATGAGTAAGACGACGATGAAGTTAAAAGGTAACGTCAGTGTTGGTCTCGTGGTAAACGTAACACATCATGTTTTTGTTCTAGCTTGATTCTTTACATAATTTTACAAAAGTTTGTTTGAATTCCTCAGTAATTATTTCGATCAAAATCGATGCAAAAACATGTAAGAATCAAATTAAATTACAAAGGTAATACACTCAATAAATAATCTTAAGCCGATGTTTGGTCATTTACATAGCGTCAGCGTTTATAATTAAGATGACAATGATGCGAAAATGTAACGTCAGCATTGGTCCCCTGGTAAATGTAACACATCATCTTTTTGTTCTACCTTTATTCTTCACATGATTTTGTAAAAGTATATTTGAATTCCTCAGTAATTATTTTGACCAAAATCGTTGCTAAAACTTGCAAGAATTAAGTGAAATTACAAAGGAAATACACTCAATAAATTATCTTAAGCCGATGCTTGGTCATTTACCTAGCGTTGTCGTTTATAATTAAGAAGACGATGACGCAAAAATGTAACGTCGGCATTGGTCCCTTTGGTAAATGTAACACATCATCTTTTTGTTCAAGCATGATTTTTTACATGATTTTGCAAAGTTTGTTTGAATTCCTCAGTAATTATTTCGACCAAAATCGATGTAAAAACGTAGAAGAATCAAATGAACTTATGAAGGCAATAAAATCAATAAATAATCTTAAGCCGACGCTTGGTCATTTACATAGCATCGGCGTTTATTATTAAGACAACGATGATGCAAAAACGTAACATCAGCGTTTGTCCGCTGGGAAACGTAACACATAATCTTTTTGTTCTAGCTTGATTCTTTACATGATTTTGCAAAAGTTTGTTTGAATTCCTCAATAATTATTTTGACCAAAATCGGTGCAAAAACTTACAACAATCAAATGAAATTACAAAGGAAATACACTCAATAAATTATTTGAAGCCGATGCTTGGTCGTTTACCTAGCGTCGGCGTTTATAGCTAAGACGACAATGACACGAAACGTAACGTCAGCGTTGGTCCCCTGGTAAACGTAACACATCATCTTTTTGCTCAAGCTTGATTCTTTACGTGATTTCGGAAAGTTTGTTTGATATCCTCAGTAATTAATTTAACCAAAATTGGTGCAAAAACTTGCAAGAATCAAACAAAATTACAAAGGCAATACACATAATAAATTATCCTAATTTTCTAGACGTACGCCGACGAGTGGTCGTTGATGTAGCGTCAGTGTTTCTACCTACGATGACGATGAAGTGTCAACGTAGCGTCGGCATTTGTTCCCTAATAAAGATAACATATCTTTTTGTACTAGCTTGATTCTTTACATGATTTTGCACAATTTGTTTGAATTCCTCAGTAATTATTTTGACCAAAATTGGTACAAAAACTTACAAGAAGCAAACGAAATCACAAAGGCAATACAGTCAATAAATTGTCCTAATTTTTTGCCCATAATCCAATGATTGGTCTTTGAACTAGTGTCGGCGTTGATACATACGATGACGATGTAGATAAAAGGTTGCATCGGCGTTGGTCCCCTAATAAAATAACATATCTTTTTGTTCCTGCTTTATTCTTTTCATGATTTGCAAAGTTTGTTTGAATTCCTCAATAATGATTTTGACCAAAATCGGTACAAAAACTTACAAGAAGCAAACAAAATCACAAAGGCAATACAGTCAATAAATTATCCTATTTTGTGGATGTAAGCCGACAAGTGGTCATTGGTATAGTGTCGGCGTTGTTCCATAAGATGACGGGTAGTCGTCAACATAGTATCGACGTTAGTCCCCTAATAAACGTAACATATCTTTTTGTTCTACCTTTATTCTTTACATGATTTTGCAAAGTTTGATTGAATTCCTCAGTAATTATTTTGGCCAAAATCCGTACAAAAACTTACAAGAAGCAAACAAAATCACAAAGGCAATACAGTCAATAAATTATCCTAATGTTGTGGTCAATGATTGGTTGTTGAACTAGTGTTGGCGTTTACACATAAAATGATCAGGAAGAGAAACCATAGCGTCAACGTTGGCCCCCTACTCAACATAACATATCTTTTTGTCTAGCTTTATTTTTCACATGATTTTGCAAAGTTTGTTTCAATTATAATTTTGTCTAGATCGGTACAAAAACTTACAGAAGCAACAAAATTACAAAAGCGATATAGTTAATAAATTATCCTAATATTGTGGTCGTAAGCCGACGAATGGTCATTGACCTAGGATTTTACAAAGTTTGTTTAAATTCCTCAGTAATTATTTTGTCCAAAATTGGTGCAATAACTTACAAGAAGCAAACGAAATTAGTCAATGAGTTATCCTAATGTTGTGGCCTTAAGCCAACGAGTGGTCGTTGATCTAGCGTTGGCGTTTATATGAAAGACGACGATGAAGCTTCAATGTAGAGTTGGCGTTGGTCCACTAAATTATCATAACATCTCTTTATGTTCTTGCTTTATTTTTTGCATGATTTTGCAAAGTTTATCTAAATTCCTCAGTAATTATTTTGTCCATAATCGGTGCAAAGTTTGATCTATCGTCGGATTTTCTGATTGATTTAATCTTAGAAATTTTTGTAAATTTTGAGGTTTGTTAATGATTTTTGTAACAAAACCTTAGTTATTATCTTGTCTAAAATTATTTAAAAAATTTACAAGCATCAAGGGAAATTTCAATAGTAGTGAAGGATAACAAGAAAAAAGGCACTTGAAAAAAAAAAAACAAATACAAACGCCGACGCTACAATATCTAAATAGGATCGGCATTGGTGTACATTTCGATTGTTTTATTTGTTTAATTAGATTTTTTTTAACAATTTTCTATATTTTGTTTACAATTATACGTCATTTTTTTGGGTCTAAAATCATGTTGCAATTTAACAAGATCATCAAAATTATAACATTGACATATAACAAGAATTTTTTTGTTCTAAAGCCAACGCTTGTTTGTTTTCGTAGCATCAGCGGTGGTCCATTTTTTAATTTCTTCATTTTCTTTGTAACTTCTTTTCTTTCTAATATATTTTTTATTTTGTTTAGAATCCTTTATCATTATTTTGTCTAAAATCATTCAAACAATTTACAAGATCAATGGAAATTAGAGTGGTGAAAGATAACATTCATAAACAAGTAATAAAAACAAGGGGTAAGCTTTACATGTCAAACCACAACTTTGCTGATTGATTTAATCATAGGAACTTTTGTAAATTTTATGGTTTGTTAACGATTTTTCTAAAACATTTACAAGCGTCAATGGAAATTTCAATAGTGAAGGATAACTAGAAAAAAAGCACTTAAACAACAGAGTCGAAAATAGCCGACGCTATTATTTATAAATAGCATCGTCCTTGGTGTACTTTTTAATGTTTTAATTTCGTTCATGATTTTTTTTTTATTATTGATTTTGTATATTTTGTTTAACATTATTTGTGATTATTTTGTATAAAATCATTAGAAAATTTACAAGCATCAATGGAAATTACAATAGTGAAGAATAACAATAAAACAAAATTTAAATAAAAAAATATAATACGTCGTCGCTTTTACATGTATGTAACGTCGGTTTTGGTTCAAGTGTGTCAATTTTGATTTTTTTTTTTTAAATTATCTTATGACTTTTGTTTCAAAACCTTTATCATTATTTTGATGTAATGAGAAATTTATGGAATCGACAAGTTGCACTAAACTTTACCAAGTGTTTCCATTAGTACCATTTTATATTATTCATTTAAAATCGACAACAAATAGAAAAATGCCATTTAATTAATGAAGTCATAATGCATTGTTCAACAACATAAGTCAAATTTTTTTGGGATACATTTGCTTCTTAACAAGGACATAGCAGAATTTAGTACATAATTAGTTTACCAACACACACATATATTGTCACTTGGTTAATAGCCAAACATTTTAAATAAACTAAATAATAAAATTACCGCAACTATAACAATCTTAAGGTCATATTGGTGGCTCCTCTTAGTACTCTTCTGAATTGCTTCAAGAATATTATTAGATTTCTCCACTTGCAAGGACAAACGATGAATTTTACCGATAAGTATATCCATTTTGTCAACCTTAAGCTCTCCTTCTTTTGTCCAAATGAATTTACCACATTCTTTTTCCTATGTCAATTGAATTTATAAAATGAAAACCGAATGAAAATTTAATTAATTTATAAGCAAAAACAAATGACAATTCAACACATTCACAATTCTGTATGACCTGTTTCCATCTAAGCATTTCCAAAATTGACGATTTGGGTTCTTATCTGTCCGTAATGTTTTTAAATGCATATATTTTTCACATGAGCACATTCGGATCGGTTGAACTTCACTAGTATTAGTTGACATGCTTACACAACCAATCTCTAGCTGTGACTTCTGAATAAGACAATGCAAGATTTAATAAGCCATTGGTTCACATTAAATAAAATAAAATAAAAATAAAGCAGAGGCTCACAATTACTAACCTTTGGGATTGTCAAGGAGAAGGCCTGGACAGTGGAAGAAAAGAATATCTAGGGCTGGGAGCGGGGAGATGGCGAATTTTATTTGGGAACTTAGAAACACTGAGAGATGGTGGGATTTGAATGGAGAATTTTGAAACAGTTCGAGATGGTGGATTTTATTGAGAATTTTGAAAATTTAAAATCGTAAGAGATGGATTTGGAAATTTTGAAATGATGAGGTCTGTGAACAGTTGTGCGGCGCGGGAAATAAAATGGGAAATCTAGCCTTTCATATATTGTTGATTTGAGGAAGTTGTTGCCGGAAAGAGTTATATTTGGTTTCTCTGCATCTACTGGAGAAGTGATAGAAATTCATAACCTTCTTTCTTGGTCATTTAACTCAACCTTGGTGGATGAGAGAAATCTCTTATAAACACGTAAAAAGTGCTTGATAAAAGAGGGTGTTCGGATGTTCTATTTATCTTTTAATAGGAGTCTTTAGAAGTCATAATTTCTCTTAACGAGAAATTGTATTTTGGTGTTAAATATAAGACAAATTTGTCTAATCAATACGAATATTTTCAGTTCTTTTGTTATAAAATTTGAAGTCTATGTTATCTATATATATATACAATGAGATTCAAAAAAAATAAAGAAACGAAAGTTAAAGATAAATGATCAATTTTAAAACTTTTGAATTTAATAAGTGATAATATATGATATCAAATTTAAAAATTTTAAATGATCGAATCAATCTATTTTCAATATTTTTAAATAATAGTAAGTCCACCTGCGAGAATCAACAACCCATGTTGACCGCAACTTACTAGTAGCTCGCACTGCCCTTTAATTTTATTTACAGAAATCATCGCTTCATTTATTCCAATTATTGATTTATTTATTTATTGGAGCTTTCCAGGAAATCCAGGTTGATTAACTTTCTAATTGCTGACATTGCTGTTTACAAAATAAAATATTATTTTTCAAAAAAAAAAAAAACAACTATTTGATATAAAAGCGGAGAGACCAATACAATAGATATTGAAGCCACAATTCGCAGTGGAACATGCAAGAAAAGCAATCAACAATAACAAATTTGTTGGCGTTGTACGACCAATTATTGCTACATTATTTAAACATTAGAAGTTGATATTCCAAGCTCGCAATTATATTCACTTGCACATTATTCTTAAAATGCGGCGTCAAGTCTTCGTCTATAAAATTAGGTCCACAAAATATTACTTTCAATGAAGTTTCTTAATTGACAAATAATGAAAATTTTTGTTTGAAATTCGAGTACAAACCAGATATTCATACACATATATTCACCAAGTATTGAATTAAGGTGTTGAGGTTTCTACTTCCACTTTATCTCCTCCCTCTCTTCAGTGTTTGCCTTTGCTTGTTTTTGGGGGGGCAAAACACATGGCAATCTCTTTGTGGATATCTCAAACTACTTCACCTACTATATTTTGTATACTTTTCTACCTTCCTTTGGCTTATCCAATTCACTTTAAAGTAGCTGGATTTGTTCCCAATGAACCAAATGTTCTATATTTGGGAGATGCAAAACCCGAAGTTGGAACAGTTGAGTTCAATGATGTTCAATATCTCTGCCGTGTTGGTCAAGTAATCTCAGCGAAAAGAGTTCGAATTTGAGATGCTGACACTAAAGAGCTCTCTGACTTCACATCACATTTCACCCTCACCATGATACACTTTACAGTAGCCAGTGTTGCATTCTTTCTTGCTTCTGTTGGATTTCAGATTCCGCCAAACCTGCTAGTGGTTTTCTACGCCTATTCAATACCACCACCAGTGACTCTTCGGTACCAGATTGTTCACGTCGAATTCGACTCTTTCTCGAACCCTGATTGGGATCCTCCTATTGAGCATGTGGGGATCAATAGTAACTCAATTTCTTTAGTTGTCTACACACCTTGGAATGCAAGCTTCCATAACAATGACATCCGTGATGTATGGATCAAATACAATGCTGCTTCTCAAAATCTAAATATCTCTCGAAGCTACCAAAATACCTCTAATCCCAAAGAGAAAACTAGTCTTTCTTACAAAATTGACCTGATGAAAGTTCTTCCAGAGTGAGTCACCGTTGGTTTTTCAGTGACCACTGGTCATTTTGTAGAGCGGCATGTACTTCTATCATTGGATTTTACTTCAACATTGAATACTACGGAAACAGATTAGCATGAGAATGAAAAGGATAAACTAGTACCGGTGGGTCTAACAGTTTCACTAGGTGTTCTAGTGGCAGGGCTAGTTATAGCCTTTGTGTTCTTTTGGAAGTGAAAGTGAAAAAATAGACAAGTAGAGGAGATGGTAAACTTAACATTAATGAATGATGATCTTGAAAGAGGAGTAGGACCGAGAAGGTTTTCTTACACCGATCTAGCTTCAGCAGGGAACAACTTTTCGAATGTTAGGAAGTTGGGTGAAGGAGGCTTTAGCACTGTCTACAAAGGATATCTGAAATTGTCAAGCGGGTCTAAGCAGGGAAAAAAAGAGTACATAATAGAGATGAAGGTCATTAGCAGCTTGAGACACCGAAACCTAGGGCAACTCTTTGGTAAGAGAGGTCCTCTCAATTGGGCCTTGAGATACAAGATATGTCTTCGAATAGCCTCTGCATTGCTGTATGTTCATGACGAGTGGGAACAATGTGTCGTGCATAGAGATATCGAATCAAGCACTATGATGCTAGATTCCAGCTTCAATGTCAAACTTGGAGACTTTGGATTAGCATGATTAGTGGACCACGAGCTCAGTCCTAAGATAACTGATAGGACCGACCCCGGGAATCTTCCCAGGATCCCCCGGGTAGTCCCGCCTAGTGAAATCCCACTGGACAATCCCTATAGAATATCCAATGGAACCTCATCTTTAAACATGAACAACAAACACAAGCGATAACAATAATATCTCAATATGTATATAAAAATAAATAAATAAATCCACAACCGCGTAAAGTCTACAACCGATCTACTGTACTATAGGCCATAACTACACGCATAAGTACCATATGATCACTACTGAGTCCCATATCTAAAATCAGAGCATTCTAAGAGTATCAACGAAGTCCAGGAGTACAAATAAGTAATAAATAAATCCAGAAGATAACAGTAGATAAAGGAAAGATAAATACGGCTGCTGTCGTGGAAGGAACAAAACGATAAGCTATGCGCGAGGTAGACTGCTACTAGTTGCTTGGGCCTAAAGGAATGAATTTAAAACAATAAAATGTAAGATAAAGAAATCTCAGTGAGTGGCATAATTAATAGAAAAATAATAATTTATTTCTGAAAAATGTTTCTCTCAAGACCTCTCGTTCCACTCGTTTGAAAAGTTCCCCTTTAAAAATCGTTTCACAAAATCCAAACTTGTACCCCAATTAATATCATAAAAACCGATGCTTAAAAATATAAATGAACAATCATTGTAATATATGAAATGTCTCAAATCAAGATATAAATATTGAGCATAAAATATAATAAATACAGTTCCAAAAATAAATATGAAAATGCAGAAATCACCACAATATTTGTAAATCAATAATATATACAAACATATACAATGTACCACACGATGTACCAATCTATAAGCCGTGGGATACACCCACCTCACGACCCTCAATATATGAACGGTGTCGTGAAAATAATAAATAACTGTTGGGATGTACCCAACCTCACGGTCCGTGGCAATAATAAACCGTTGGATGATACCAGCCTCACGGCACCGTGGTATCCGACCTCACAGTCTATGGTAATAATAGATAACCGTTGGATGAACCAACCTCACGGCACCGTGATAACCCAGCGCGTTATAATATAATACTAAACCAAACTCTGGTACTATATGATACATCAATTTAAAATAACCGATACAGTATCATAAATCATAATTTAATATTCATGCTCAACCGCTTATCTAAATATTTCCAAAAAACTTCAAATCATGATTTCTCACTAAAATAAGAAAATACCACAGTAAAATATATTCACCATAAACCGATTTTAAGCATCTAAAAATTTATAAAATATTTGAACATGCTTAAAATCATATAATTTTCAATATGCCTTCTCAAATCAATTAATTTCCAAAGTGATTTAAAACCTCAATTCAAATACCAAAAAATTTAAATACCACAAGTTCATTCATGATCTCATTAGAGTTGCCAAACGTTTAAAATATTGACAAAAGTTATACAAAATGATAACACATATATGTAAAAGCAGATCCTCATGCATCCATAGAATAAAAATTCAAATCCAATGATAGGTATAAGTAAAATACTCAAACCACATATATATATATTATACTATATACCCAAAACATTTTTAAAACTAATAACCACTCACAGTACTGTAGATGCTAACGCCTGCTCCTTTACAGGATCGCCTCAAGGCTCAACTCGAGTGGCTGTAATATAATAAAATATTTCTCAGGCTCCAAACAACTAAACCAAAGACACTTGTATAGCCCAAATGTCTCAAAATGATTTACAGTACTATAAAATTGTGTAAATTGGACACCGAGCAGTCCAATTATACCCCGTGTCCTTAGGACCCGGTACATAAAATTGGAAATTTTCACCTGAAGCCTAATATTTCAAAATCGAATCACCTAATGGGTCCTAATAATATTCAATTTCACTAATTCAACTCCAATTTTAACTAATTTAACCCATTTTGTCCAAACACAGTTCCCAACTTATCCGAAAATTAACTAATTGACCCAAAAATAGAAAAATTATCAAACAACCTCCAAAATTTACAAACTTTACATTGACGGAAAGCCCAAGAGACAAGGAACCTACTAGTATGCTCACCTTGGTCCAAAGTTTCCTCCGATGGCCAGAAAACACTGTTGAAGCATCGGCCGAATTTTCCATTGTCAGATCTTTCAAACGATGAGGAATCTGAACAAAATAACCATGGAAATGAGCTCAGAGGGGTCAAAAATAATGGAAAAGGTGTATGGGTTGGTCTGAAATGGCCAAGAAATGAGAAAATCCGACGACCAACCTCGTCGGTCGCAGCGGACTTTGCCGGCCCGATCTGCGCACTTCCGGCAGCTTCTTGCCTTTAAATTTCATGGCTGAGCTTGCCTTCAAGTGACCTTTCTAGTTGGCTATGTGTGTAAGTGATGGTTGGCCAGAAATGGGCAAAACGGCGATGACTCGGTTCGACGGTAAACGAGTCGAAATAACCCAATTCGGACCCACAGGTCTGAAGAGAGAATTTCTCGGGTTTTGTGGAAGAAATGGGTATTTTGGGCTATTTTTCCTGTTTGACACGCTTACCTAGTCTTATATAAAGCCTTGGGTCACTAAGAGATAGAAACTGGGGACTGGCTTGGACACTAATTTAAAACTTATGCTTAAAATTTTTCAGAACCATAACTTTTTATCCGTAACTCAGAATTTGGCCTGCCATTAGTCTATGAACTCGTATCGATGAGATCTACACAATGGTATCTCAGTCAAACCAAAAATATTGGCTATTGAAAAAGTCAACTTGAACCCATATATTGTTTACAAAAAGTCAACTTGAACCCATATATTGTTTACTTGGTCAAACTTGGTCAAACTTAGTCAATTTAGTTAAACTTGTTTAATCATGTATATTTTTTTACTACGGGGTGTTACAACGTATCCCCCTTGAAGAAATTTCATCCACGAAATTCATACTTTAGTTTTGGAAGAGGTAAGGATACTAACTCCGCATTTGATCCTCTCGTTCCCAAGTCGCCTCCTCGACAATTTGGTTTCTCCAAAGAACCTTCACCAAAGCTATAGTCTTGTTGCGAAGCCTTTTCTCTTCCCTTCCTAAAATATGCACTAGATGTTCCTCATAAGACAAGTCATCCTTAAATTCAATCTCCGGTGTCTCCAACACATGTGATGGGTCTGAAATATACTTGCAGAGCATGGAGATGTGAAAAACATCATGGACTCGAGAAAGCTCCTCCGACAAGTCAATCCTGTAAGCCACTAGACCTATCCTCTCTACTATCTAATACGGTCCAATGTAGCAAGGACTTAACTTCCCTCGTTTTCCAAAATGTACTACACCTTTCCAAAGAGAGAGCCTTAGAATACTCGATCGCTAACCTCAATCTTGAAATCCTTCCTGCACACATCCGCATAGCTCTTTTGCCTATCTTGTACTGCTTTCAACTTGGCCAGTATAATATTGACCTTGTCCACTGTCGCCTATACAATCTCAGGGCCTATAAGTTTCCTTTCACCCGTCTCATTCCAACATAAAGGAGTTCGACATTGTCTCCCATACAATGCCTCATAAGGTGACATCTCAATGCTCGAGTGATAGCTATTGTTGTAGGTGAACTCTGCTAAAGGTAGATACTCATTCTAATTCCCCTTGAACTGTAGCACACATTACCTCAACATGTCCTCTAAGGTCTGAATAGTCCTCTCAGATTGTCCATCGGTCTGAGGGTGAAAAGCGATACTCAAATTCAACTTGACACCTAGTTCATTAATTAATCGATATAATCGATATTGGCACTCCATGCAAGCTCACTATATAATTCATAAAGAGTTCCGCTAACTTTTGAGGAGAAAACTTCTCACGAATGGGTAGGAAATGTGCAAACTTAGTGAGTCGATCCACGATCACCCAAATACCGTCATGCCTTTGAACTGTGGGGGGAAGCTTGAATACAAAATCCATCGTGATGCGTTCCCATTTCCATTCTAGGATGGGTAAGGGCTATAGAAGTCCAAAAGGCTTTTGTCTCTCTACTTTCATTTATTGGCAAATGAAACACTTGGATACATAATCAGTAACTTTTCTTTTCATCCCTGCCCACCAATAATGCTTTTTCAGGGTATGGTACATCTTGATGCTACTAGGGTGCATGGCATATGCAGAACTATGCGCTTCATCCAGTACTTGCCTTTTCAGCTCTTCATTTTCGGGAACATAAAGACTAGAACCAATCACCAATGCTCTATTGCCTCTGATAGTGAAATCCGACTTCCCCCTTGTTTAACTTTCCTTCTTATGCTCATTAAGTAAGGGACTTCAAATTGGACCTCAAAAACACTTTAATATTGGTCGTAGTCAAAAGCTAGTAAAAATTCCTCATGAAGTATGCATGCACAAATTAACATCCAACTGTGCAACTCAAACATCAAAGAAATGGTGCAATCATAATCCTCGAGCAATCTTATCCATCTCCTTTGCCTTAAGTTCAACTCCTTATGAGTAAGCAAATACTTAAGGCTCTTATGATCAGTAAGGGTTTAACAAGCAACTCTATACAAGTAGTGCCTCCAAGCTTTCAATATAAAGATCATTGCAGCAAGCTCTAACTCATAAGTCGGATAATTCAGCCAGTGCTTCTTCAACTGTCTAGAAGCATAAATAATAACTCATAACTTTCTAAAAGAAAATCCATCCATCAATTCAAAAAGAAGGCTTAGAACTTAAATTTAATTTCCTCAAAACAAATGCTAGTGTCACAAAGTTAAAATGTAAATTACTCTCTTTGCCTCCGATTACACTCCTAGTACTTGCAATTATAAAATCCATTTTCCTCATTGATTATCCAATTTCCTTAACCTCGACAAACATCTTTCTTTTAACCAAATTCATCAAAGTCATAAAACAAAGTTCCTTATATTTATTCCAATGGAAAGCTTTAGATTGCTTATAAAGCCTAAAAGAAATCCTCAAGATTGTCAACACCAAGAAATATGAAGCTAAAAGATCAAGTCCAAGTCCTCTCATAATCTCAAATATCATTTTTGAAGATACCTCAAATTCTTCCAATTTCAAACACACTCCAAGAAGACATATCTCGAGTAATAAAGAAATTTAAATATTAATTTTAATATCACAACCAAATACTATAAACTAGTTACTAGATTCTCAAACCATAAGAAAACATTCATTACTTGCTTATATTCTAGTTATGCCCCAAAAATCATATTCCTTAGGAGATTAAGTTATCATCAAGAATATCAACCACCTTAGATCCATAAAACATCATCGATATAAAACCCTCAATCCTTAAGAAAACAAAATATCAAAACCAAGATCTAAAATCATCATCCAAAAGTAGATGCTACAAAACCAACTTATGAAATTCAACGCTTAATTCTCAGTAAATTGTCCTACACAAGATCACCAAAATGCATAAACAAACTTTATCTATACTAGATTCTAATATTAAGAACCTTAATTTCCATGCAACGAAGATAACTACTCTTAAACACCTGACGAGGTTAAAATAATCCTCTTATGGATGTGGAACTTTTCAGGTAACACCCCTAACGAACTTAAGTCATCTCGACTAGTGTAACATATTCACGTAAAACAAAAGAGTGTGTGGTCCTTGAGCCAATAAAATATGTCTGTCACAACCAAGCATAGATAATGTACCTGTCACAACATCAAAGTGATCCTCCTAATTGATCATAGTGTATACCTTACCTCTGGTAAGTTGTCATCCCTTCTGACCTCTGCCTTTGGCTGTGGACGAAGACTATTGTCTAGTGTTGGTAGAATCTCTTGAAGTCGGGCCTGTTTATGTATCATGTACTTTGTACCCATCAATTAGCTGAAATTGTGCACCCGATCGTAAAGCTCTAGCATGACCATATTCTCGATAAGGTTAATCATTTTTAAAGTGTTCCGACTGCTTGTAATGAAATCATGATCCATCCCACTGGCACTACCCATCATGAAACCTGCCACATAAGCTACCTCGGACTGCAGATCTCTAAAAACAAAAAAAGCTGCTATTGTTGTTCACTGTCCATTGTCCTGAACCCTGAGTGGTGTCTCAACTTTAACCACTTAATCTTAATAAAGGTTGGAGAACAAAGCTCAATGTGAAATGCAGTCTTAAACTATGTTCAAGGGTGATGTCTCCTAGTCCTTTCATATGTCCACCACTTCCTCGAGTTTCCTTCTAGCATAAAGCTAACTAATGTGACCTTATCCTCATCCAGAGATTGCATAGGATCCATGGAGCCATCACAACTAACTGCTCCAAGTCTACAAGCCTACTTAACAGAATACCTAATAAACTCACTCCTCTCGAGTGATCAAGTCAGGCGCTCGACAAGATGCTCCAAATAAGTGGACGCATCTGTACCTCCAATTATAGCATGCTGGCAACCACGTCTGCCTCCTCCCGACATCAAGAAAAAGTTCTATATCATAGAATAAGCCAAAATATATTTAACAACCAACAAAAGGGTAGGTATGGAAGGTAAAATACAGGATGAGTTGTACAGTAATGCATAACCCCAAGGAATTTAGAACCTAAAGCTCTGATACCAAGCTGACAGGACCGACCCCAGAAACCTTCCCAGGATCCCCCGGGTGGCCTCGTCTAGGGAAGTCCCACTGGACAATCCCTATAGAATATCCAATGGAACCTCATCTTAAAACGTGGACAACAAACACAAGCAATAACAATAATACCTCAATATGTATATAAAAATAAAATAAATCCACAACCACGTAAAGTCTACAACCGGCCTACTGTACTACAGGCCATAACTACATGCATAAGTACCATGGTCTCTATGAGTCCCATATCTAAAAACAGAGCATTCTAAGAGTATCAACGAAGTCCAGGAGTACAAATAAGTAATAAATAAATCCAGAAGATAACAGTAGATAAAGGAAAGATAAATACGGCTGCTGTTGTGGAAGGAACAAAACGATAAGCTGTGCACGAGGTAGACTGCTACTAGCTGCCTAGGCCTAGGAGAACGAATTTAAAACAATAAAACGTGAGATAAAGAAATCTCAGTGAGTGGCACAGTATAATAGAAAAATAATAATTTATTTCTGAAAAATGTTTCTCTCAAGACCTCTCGTTCCACTCGTTTGAAAAGTTTTCCATTTAAAAATCATTTCACAAAACTCAAACTTGTACCCCAATTAATATCATAAAAACCGATGCTCAAAAGTATGAATGAACAATCATTGTAATATTATGAAATGTCTCAAATCAAGATATAAATATTGAGCATAAAATATAATAAATACAGTTCCACCAAATAAATATGAAAATGCAGAAATCACCACAATATTTGTAAATCAACAATATATACAAACATATACGATGTACCATACGATGTACCAATTTGTAAACCTTGGGATCCACCCACTTCACGACCCTCAATATATGAACGGTGTCGTGGAAATAATAAATAACCGTCGGGACATACCCAATCTCACGGTCTGTGGCAATAATAAACCGTTGGATGATACCAACCTCACGGCACCGTAGTAATAATAATAAACCATCGGATAAATCCGACCTCATAGTCCAGGGTAATAATAGATAACCGTTGGAGAAACCAACCTTACAACACCGTGGTAAACCCAGCTCGCTGTAATATAATACTAAACCAAACTCTGGTACTATACGGTACATCAATTTAAAATAACCGATACAGTATCTTACCGTATCATAAATCATAATTTAATATTCACGCTCAACCGCTTGTCTAAATATTTCAAAAAAACTTCAAATCATGATTTCTTACTAAAATAAGAAAATACCACAGTGAAATATATTCACCATAAATTGATTTTAAGCATCTAAAAATTTATAAAATATTTGAACATGCTTAAAATCATATAATTTTCAATATGCCTTCTCAAATCGATTAATTTCCAAAGTGATTTAAAACCTCAATTCAAATACCAAAATATTTAAATACCACAAGTTCATTCATGATCTCATTAGAGTTGCCAAACGTTTAAAATATTGACAAAAGTCATACAAAATGATAACACATATATGTAAAAGTAGATCCTTATGCATCCATAATGAACATTCAAATCCAACGATAGGTATAAGTAAAATACTCAAACCACATATATATATATATATATATATATATATATTATATGCTCACCTCGGTCCAAAGTTTCCTCCGGTGGCCGAAAAACACTGTTGAAGCATCGGTCGAATTTTTCGTTGTCGGATCTTTCAAATGGTGAGGAATCTGGACAAAATGACCGTGGAAATGAGCTTAGAGGGGTCAAAAATAGTGGAAAAGGTGTATGGGTTGGCCTAAAACGGCCAAAAAATGAGAAAATCCGACGACCCACATCGCCGACCGCCGCGGACTTTGCCGGCCTGATCTAGGCGCGTCCGGGAGCTTCTTGCCATGAAACTTCACGGCTGAGCTCACCTTCAAGTGACCTTTTTAGTTGGCTAGCACGTGTAAGTGGTGGTTTTCCGAAAATGGGCAAAACAGCGATGACCCGGTTAGATGGTAAACAGGTCGAAACAACCTAGTTTGGACCCACGGGTCTGAGGAGAGAATTTCTTGGGTTTTGGGGAAGAAATGGGTATTTTGGGCTTTGTTTTCTATTTGACATGCTTACCTAAGCTTATATAAAGTCTTGGGTCACTAACAGACAAAAACTGAGGACTGGCTTGGACACTGATTTAAAACTTATGATTAAAACTTCTCAAAACCATAACTTTTTATCCGTAACTTAGAATTTGGTGTGCCACCAGTCTATCAACTCGTATCGACGATGGTACCTCAGTCAAACCAAAAATATTGGCTATTGAAAAAGTCAACTTGAACCCATATATTGTTCACTTGGTTAAACTTAGTCAATTTGGTCAAACTTGTTTAATCATATATATATTTTTAGTACGGGGTGTTACATAACAGGGTTGGCTGGGACATTAGGCTACTTGGCACTGGAATATATAAGCACAAGAAGGGCTAGTAAAGAGTCAGATGTGTATAGCTTTGCGATGGTTGCCTTAGAGATTCTCATGGAAGGAAATCAGCAAATCCGATGGAAGAAGAGTCATAAATGAGATTGGTAGAGCAGGTTTGGGATCTTTATGGGAAAGGAAACCTTATTCTGGGCATGGATGAGAGGCTGCATACAAAGTTTGATCAGAGACAAATAGAATGTTTGATGATTGTGGGATTGTGGTGTGCTTACCCTGATCAAAATTTGAGGCCATCAATTAGGCAACCAATTCAAGTGCTTAGTTTTTAAGCAGCATTGCCTGAGCTTCCATCTAGAATGCTTGTCCTTTTTTATGATGCAGCTACACTTCCTTTCAACTCTCCTCAGCCTTTTCCAACATGAAGCCTTTGAAGCGGGTCGTTGATTTGTAAAACCATACTAGGATTTTGTTTTTGTGGAGCATACTTGTAAATTATTACTTTTATACAAGCATGCTAATAATAAAACTTTGTAAAGCATAAATGTTAAAGCCCTTATTTGTATGAATTAGAAAGCCATTTTTTCATCAAAAACACAAAGCACTGCATTCGTTTAGCAAATTTGAGGCTTGCAACATCTTTGTAGAGTTGATTTTGAATGTCATAATTAAAATGCAAAATATATATATAATTCAAAACAATTATTTGAACTTTTTAAATTACAATAAGGGACAATTCTTACTAATCTACACCTACTTTATTAGCATTTTATAAAAATCAATAATCATTTGGCATCAAAATTTGTTAAACTAATTTGGCATCTTTACTATTATTTATAGAATATAATTTATAATCATACCTTTGTTCAATGCATGCCTGATCCAGTATTTCTTTCTCAAATCTCTGCTAAGCTAAAAAAATTTGAATAATTAAACGCTTTAAAGGAAATAAATATGAAGCAGAGGTGAAGACAAGAAAATTCAAAGATGCTAATGCAAAGCTGTTACAAAAAATAGAACGAAAATAATAGTAATAAAAGAATAAAAACAAAACATACACAGATTTATGTGTAAAACCTTTAAAGGAAAAAAACCACAGGCAAAGAGAGGTAAGCTCTTATTGATAAAGATTGATATAAAAGATGAGCAAAACATAGAGGTAAAAAACTCTATATATCCGAAAATCCCTGAAAGTCCTATCGGCCCTCGACCTCCGCTACCACCACAGAGTCCTAATTTTTCCTCAAAATAAATTTCATCAGATGGGTCACACCACGATATTTTCAGATCAGATCAATAAGAATTCGAATCACCAACTCTAACAAAAACCAACAAGTAAATCTTCATAATATTTAATCCGTCTCCTGACTGACTGATGGTTATGATGGCCATTTTATAAATATTTGTAGTTAGTCTGCCTAACTTGATGGACAAGATATATCAATTGTGCCCCATTCTTAGATTACATTAATTAATTATATACATATGCTGTTTTTACTTTACATATGTCGTTCAGGAAAGTCTTCTGCTATTAAATTCTGTGTTAATTATAATCATAAAGAAAACGACAGACTTGTTTGAAAATAAATGAATAAAATAATGAAAAAAAGACTAATTTAATATTTAATAGAGATGCGAGGTAGAATTGTAAGTCCAAATCAGCCAATGAGAATGCACCACTTTGCTTGGGTTGCCTCTTACAGTCAGATCGTTGACTGTGGATGAAGATTGGGCCGTTTCAGTAATACTGCCTAGTCCCTATCAACGGCATCTACAACCCGGCCCATTTCCGTTACTACTCTTTTGATGTCAATTTATTAATTTATTATTATTATTATTATTGTTACAGAGATTACAATATATTTTAATATAAAAGGAGGGGAGATTTAACTTTAACATAAACATAATTGACTTCAGGATTTGAAAACATATTTTCGATGATTTTACTCGGGCCAAGTCTGTGAATATAATTTATTTTATTCATTTTTTGCTTCCATTTTTAATGACTGTTTCTAGATATAAGAAATTAAGTTTTTTTTTTTTTTTTTCTCCAAAGGGGAATTTTAGCGAGATCAAAATTTGAATCTAGAATTTGGGTGTGTATTCTTGTGGTTCTACTACCATGGGATCAAGGCTTTTTAACTATTTAAAGGTTGGAAAACTAAATTATTATCTTAGTCCTGGTTGATCTACCTTTACCAAATTAGCCTCAATTTCCATGCTAGTTTTCTTTTGTTTTCTTTTTTAAAGGAAATATGAAATAAACTAAGCCGAAGCATGGAGTACATCATCTTCCAGAAGAGGATGGCCAGTCAGGTGGAAATTTTTTAGTAATTTCCATGTTAGTTCAAGTCTCTGGCATATGGTAGATTTACATCTTAATTATACCAATAATTCATTTACGCCAAATGTTATTGAACATTAATTTTTTATTATTATTATTTTATCTCTTTTCCGTCATTGATTCCGATCTTTATTAGACTTTCCGATTAATATAATGTTTTCCATATTTAGTAGATTTTCTGATTTATATAATTAAGACCAGATGATGAATAAATTCATTTGTTTACAAACAAATACCTATCTTAGATTTAGTCAAAGCTGATTCTGCGGAAAAATCTCATTGATCTGTACTTCTACGCCACGTTTAAAAGTAATTATATATTCATTTGTTTTTGTTTGTACCTACAATGAAATTGCATAGTGGTCTTTCTTTATATTATCATCCACTCAATTAACTTTCTTTGAAGCTTCTTCTTACCAATCACACAAAATTAAGAAAGCTTTGTCTGAAATTAATTACAGCATCATTAAAGTAACTTGCATATACAAGTATACGCATAGTTTCAGTGTCTACCTTGTTTCTCTGAAACACATATGGGAACCTCAAGAGCTGCACAATTGCTATTCTGTATCCTTTTCAACCTTCCTTTAGCTTATTCAATTCAATTCCAAATACCTCGTTTCGAACCAAGTAATCCAAATGTTCTTTATCAGGGAGCTGCTGATTCACTTATCTATATTTAATTTTAATATTTTACCATTAACATCTATTGACACATATAATTTTGGTAAACGTTTTCAGTAAACAATTTGGCACATGTAACCAAGTTCAAAATTAACGAGAAAAAGGAAAAAAGAAAAAGAAAAACCGTAAAAAAAGCTCAATAATCAAAAATATCTTTTCTCACTCTTCTTACTTTTGCAGTCATTGTTTGGTATTGAATATTCATGGGATTCAAAACTCAGGCTAAAATGCTCAATACTATATTCAAATGTCATTGGTAATGACTGGCCGGCTCAACAGGGCTGATGTAGCATCATATTATATCTGAAACTTTTTCGTGTAAAATTATATATTAACAACACCAGCAACGGAACTTATGATGAATATATATATATATATATATATATTTAAAAACTCTTTGTAGATTCAGACCAATACAGACGGCAACCGGCGTTTTCTCTGAGGTTAGGTACAAATCTAAACATAAATGATACAAACTAAAAATCTCTTTAAGCCACTTGTCTCATTCCATTTTTCAATATTCTCCAAAATCATCTTCATCTTTTTTGTCTTGTTAATTTGTATCGTCTTCGGTATCCGCTTCTGTTGTTTTATAGAAACCCATTATTCAAACCTAATTAGGAAAAAAGAAATCAAAATTAGATACATAGTATACCTTAAGGATGCTTGAGTTGCAGTATAGAAAAGGCCAAAAAGAAAATTAGACAACCATATAACTATATGGGGCTTGATATATTTACCATAAACAAAAAAGTTGGGGCATAATATATTAGACAAATTTTATCAATATAGACAAATCTTGATAACGGTCACCATGGCATTGCATTTAACGGCTCATGATATACTTAGCATTTGATCAAACGCCTTAGAAAGTCCCATTAAGGAGGCTTTAATTACTAGGTCGTCAATCTTAAATTGTGTGTGATCTAATTAAGACCTGGCAAGTAATTGAATAAGAACAAATAACGCTGCTTATCCACTAAAATTGTCATTGTTAATAAGACCGAGTTACTGTAATTAGGACAACCATATAGTTGAACTACTCCTTGATCTCTCCACCCCAAAACCAATCCCTCTGTTCTCTTCCTCTGCTTTCTTCCTCTGTAGACCTTTCAACAATGGCTCTTTCCAACCCTTATCCATACCTTTTCAACGTCATCGTCTTCTTCCTGTTGCTAATCACGAATGCCAAGTCCGTTTTCTTCAACTTTACCTCTTTCCATCCTAACATGGTTGACATACAATTCGAAGGTGATGCATTTCCATCCGGTAATGTTCTGCAGCTCACTAAGAATCAAGCTGATGGTCCCCTCACTGGCAGCATAGGCCGAGCGTCGTATAACAAACCGGTGAAGATTTGGGATGCAGGAACACGAAAGCTTACAGATTTCACCACCCATTTCTCATTCATCATGAAACAACTTGATGCCCAAATATATGGTCATGGCATAGCCTTCTTTATTGCACCATTTGATGCAAAGCTTCCTCAGAATTCAAGTGGGGGTTACCTTGCACTATTCAGCAATGATACTGCTTTCAATCTCTCGAGCAATCAGATTGTTGCTGTTGAGTTTGATAGTTTCTGGAATGAATGGGATCCGAGCTCTGATCACGTAGGAATCAATATCAACTCCATCATCTCAGTAACAAATGTGACATGGAAAAGTAGCATTAAAAACGGATCAATAGCAAATGCTTGGGTAAGTTATAACTCCACCACTCAAAATCTAAGTGTTTATCTTACGTACGCTGAAAATCCAAAATTTGGTGGGAAATCTAGCCTTTCATATATTGTTGATTTGAGGAAGTTGTTGCCGGAAAGGGTTAGATTTGGTTTCTCTGCAGCTACTGGAGAAGTGATAGAAATACATAACCTTCTTTCCTGGTCATTTAACTCAACCTTGGTGGATGAGAGAAAGAAAAGCAAAACAGGAGTATGGATTGGTATAGCTGTGGGATTTGGTGTTTTGGCCAGTGGGTTAGCTCTACTTTGGGTAATCTTGAGGATTACAGTGAGGAATAAGGAAAAGGAGGCATACGATGCCTCCATGGATGACGAATTTCAGAAAGGAACTGGTCCAAAGAGGTTCACTTACCGTGAACTGAGCCGTGCAACCAAAAACTTTGCAGAGGAAGGGAAGCTCGGAGAGGGAGGATTCGGAGGTGTCTACAAAGGTTTATTAGCTGAATCCAACACAGAAGTGGCAGTGAAGAGGGTTTCAAGAGGATCAAAGCAGGGGAAAAAGGAGTACATATCAGAAGTGAAAATCATCAGCCGTTTGAGACACAGGAATTTGGTTCAACTCATTGGTTGGTGCCACGAACAAGGTGAGTTCCTTCTTGTCTACGAGTTTCTTCCCAATGGAAGCCTTGATTCTCATCTATTCCACGAGAAAATCTTGCTAACTTGGACTGTAAGGTACAGAATAGCACTTGGCTTGGCCTCTGCTCTGTTGTACCTTCATGAAGAGTGGGAACAATGTGTTGTGCATAGAGATATCAAGTCCAGCAATGTCATGTTGGATTCAAATTTCAATGCTAAACTCGGAGATTTCGGCCTAGCAAGGCTTGTAGACCATGAATTAGGGTCCCAAACAACAGTTTTGGCGGGCACCATGGGTTACTTAGCTCCAGAGTGTGTCACAATTGGTAGAGCTAGTAAAGAATCCGATGTCTATAGTTTTGGGGTGGTTGCACTTGAAATCAGCTGTGGAAGGAGGCCAGTTGAGCCAAAGGCAGATCCAAGCCAGGTAAGGCTGGTTGAGTGGGTTTGGGACCTCTATGGTCAAGGCCAAATCCTTAAAGCAGTTGACAAGGGATTAAAAATGGACTTCGATGAGCGACAGGTTGAGTGCTTGATGGTTGTTGGGCTATGGTGTTGCCATCCTGACCTGGCTAACCGGCCCTCTATAAAGCAGGTGATAAGTATTCTGAATCTTGAAGCTCCATTGCCTAGCCTGCCTGCAAAGTTGCCAGTGCCAATGTACTATGCACCTCCATTGCAAATGTGTAGATTCTCATATGCATCATCTGGTTCTCCACATACAGGGTCAATTACAGATCGAACTCAATGTTCTTGTAGCAGTTGCACTACTTATTCATCCACATCAGCAGGCTCTTCTAAATCTCTGTTGAAGTCTCATAAACCTGGGATGTAAAATGTCAAAGCTTCTTTTGTTTCAAGTCCAGTTGACGGAAAGCAAATAAAATAGGGGAAAAAAAAAATAGTAGTTAGCGAACCTCAATTAGATATTAATTATTGTGTGTGCTGCTTCAGCTATGGTAAGAACTTCTTGGTTGAACTGTAGTTCATTTGGTGATTGTATTAATTAATTCTTTGGAGTCTATATTAACAAAAAGCGAAGATTGCAATCTAAAGGATGTAGTGATAAGTTGTATACTGGTTGTTTAGCAGGTGGGTTGTTTGTGTATTTTTGTCAATTATTTGGTCTTCCAAATCCTGTATTTTGCAGATCGGCAATTGCATCTTTTTCTTCCTTACAACGACCATGACCGCTACTGATAATAAGGATTAGGTCAGGACATTATACTTACAACAAAGATAGAAATTACAAGTTAATAAAACAAAATGAAACTAAAAATGACTGTGTTCTGTATCCCAATGCAACGTCTTTATCCCCCCAATGAAGAGATACAAGTTTACCATAGTTCAACCGAAATAAATCAAAACAAAGAGACTCCGAACACGTGCACCGTAATTCAGAGTTACACTTTTCTTGCTTTTCATCTTTGGTCCACAAGAGTATTCTAAACCCCTTTAGACCACCCAAATCTCTCTTCCCAGCTGAAAGAAACCTAGATTTCTAGCCTGCAGAAGAAGATTGAGGAAACACAAGAAATAGAATTTCTGAATGTCGAATACCTTGATTTCTGAAGCTCTGATTTGTTTTTAGAAACCAAACACCCCTTCCACATGTCAATACCCGAACCAATGAATTCTAGCCACCTATGATACAGAACACATTGCTTTTTGTCTCCATGAAAACTGATATTTGTCTCCATTAATAACTATTTTTAGCGGGATCCATACTTACATGTCAATTAGTAATTGACTGCATTTAAATTAATTTTAACATTTTAAAAATTAAAATCCTAAATGGAAACCTAATAGTAACTAACATATAATTGTAAGTCCCACTAGTGATGGTATCATGGTGAGAAATATAATTTTTATGATATTAGCTTTTAAACTAACAATGCGTTTCACATGCAAAGCTTTCAAATCTTTACCTTTCGTCCTTAACTTTGATTTGTTTTCCTAAAATTTGATTTGATGATATACTGAGAATATACTTTTAGGTCTTTGATTCAACCAAGTCTGGTTGAACCCCTTTTTTTTAGTTAATATATTCTAATGCCTAAAATAAAAAAATAAAAAAAAATTAGCAGATTTGATTTGTATTCACACTTTCGACAGGATGTTCAGAGAAATCAGTTGAAGAACATTTTGGAATCTTTCACGTACTATTTTTAACTTGGGATTTATATTTATTTATTTAATTTTTTATTGCCTTTAACAAAGTATGACAAAGAAGACAGTGCATTTCTAATTTGCTATATTTTATTCGAGCTGCTTTATTATTATTATTATTGTTATTGTTATTATTATTATAATAGGTTGGAGTTGGTCAAATCATCCGGATTTTTATCGGTAAAATAAACCAATTCAGCTATTCTAAAACTATTCCAGCAAATAGTCATTAGCCGGCACATACTTGTTTGAATTTTTAATGTGTGTGAACTGGTCATAGATATGTTCTCACTTAATTGATATCTACTTTTCAATTATGCAAATATTTCCATTTGACTGATATTTGCGGTGATGCGTTTTTTGTCCGTTCTCTTATAATGCTTTGATTGGCTCATTAAATCAAAAACCATTTTTCTCCCATTGGACCTAATTGGATAAGTATTATATTTTTTTTTATTAATACCATCATTAATATTGAATATATTATTTTATTATAATAATTATAAATTGTGACATATGTCAAGCCTGGGTAAGCATGTTGACGTGTCTATGGACATGTGTCAAATGACAATATGTTCTGAAAAACTACAAAAAGGGTCCATTAATTTTGGAGCTAGTAGATTGTGTATACAAGCTTTTAGCTTGATGAGTCACTTGAGAAAACTGGTTGTAAAGAGCATATATAGCTCAATTGGAGATTCTAGTTAATAACAAGTTGCAAACCATGGATTCATCATCAATTGTTGCTTTTTTAGATATGAATTGGTAAGTTGATCTTGTAAAAACGTGCATGCTTATTATATTGATTATTAAATCATCAAACAAAGTTTTGTTTATTTCGCTTCGTTAACAGCATGCAATTTTATCGATATTGACCAGCAACTCACCAGTAACTCCTGCATATGGAGTTATTTTTTTTAAGAAAGACTACAAGAATTTTAATCTTTAGTGACAAAATTCTTAGCAATAAAAGTAAAATGAAAAACTGTCATGTAAGATCTGTATTTATGATAAAAATAAGTCTGTTTAGCTATTAGGTTTTAAAACAGTTTTCTGTTTATTTCCAAAACAAAAAAATTACTTGTTTGGCCATCAATTTTAAAAAATAAATTAAAAAATTTTTTTAAAAACATTAAAATGATATTTTTTGTCTTTTATTTTTTAATTTTGAAAACTACTTTCAAACATCACTGATCAAACACTATTATTTTTAAAAAACAAATAAAAATAATTTTTTTTATTTTTTATTTTTAAAATAATATTTTAAAAATTAAAAACAAAAAACATGGTCAGGGCCTTAAGTTTTTTCGTCACTAAGATTTGTGGCCAATAAAACAATTTTGCACTAATGACAATCTATTTCTCAAATTGTAAAATTACAACCAGACCCCCCAGAAAGAGTGTACAATGAAAGAACAAGAAAAGTAGATTATGACTTTTCAAAAACTGAGAGGATAATGATGATATTTTAAAAACCAGACAAATTAAATTATAATCAAATCCGTTTTCAAATCAGGTGGATGAAATGAGCTCCCAGACGCTTTTTTGCCAATCAGTGGGCAACTTTTTTCTTCTTCTGGTAGAACCGGTCTACATCTTGATTGTCTTCTCTAGGAATATGAATGGCACTATTATGATAAGGTATTTTTTCCAAATTTTGAAGGAGCGCTGTTATATCATCAAATATGGTAGGCGTGTCACATGTTAGAGAGTAGTTGTGCGAGATTTTAAAGCCATCAATGAGAGCTTTCTGGTTGAACGTGCAAAAAAAGCAATTGATAGTAACAAGTTTAAAGCTTTGTACGATTTTTCAAAATAAGGAGTTTATGGTTCAAGCTCGCAGTAGTGTCGATTCATACATTATTATTTGAAGAGCTTTTATGTGGCCTATAGTTTCAACATTTTTTTAATCTACATCTATATTATTAAATTAGCATCCAAACGTTCTCATGCGACATTATTCCAAAACCTTCAAATTAAGTTTAACTTTTTATCTTCTAAATTACATTAACCATAGCATAATTTTAATTCTGATTATACCTTATTTAGGAAGAGGAATTTCCTTGTGCACCGGCATTTTTAAGTTAAAGAATCATAACCTGTAAGATTTACACTGATGCTAACTGCTTACGAACTTTTGAAACTTAATATTGTGCAAAGAAGTTGAAATTTCAAAGGATTGGTGTCAAACACCCTCATTTGAATACACGGCATCAACGTCAAGTCTTACGTTTAAATTATCAAGCTAAAAAAGTCTTCGTCTATAATATCACGTACAGAAATTACTCTCCATGAAGTTTCTTAATTGACAATAATGAAATGTTGTTCGAAATTCGAGTGTCACACGAATTTTTTTTCTAATTTTTTTTGTGGAGTGAGAAAATCTGAAACCCAAAGAAAGAAAAGAAACGAAAAAGAAAAACAGAGAAGAGAGAGAGAAGAAAGAACTATGTTTAGTTTTCTGGAAACTTCGATGCAACTATTTTCATTAACTATGTTGATATTTATACAATAGACAAAACTGTATATTTTGTTGTTTCATTTTTTATTTTATTTTTTTGTTTTTTTGTTTTTAACATAAAGTGGTTGCTGTTTATGTCATATCAGTAAAAGCATTTTGACGTGGCTACTTCTTACAACATGGAGTTACTCGGATATTTATTTATACATATTCACTAAGGATTGATTTACACTATGGTTAATCAAGAAATTGATGAAAGAAAAAGTATCGTATTTATTTGGTTATATATTGAATTGCTACTAGAGATTCGAGTTTTGGATTTGAAAGAGAAAGTCAATGGCGTGTGTATATATATATATATATATATTATAATATATGTACTATATAAATAATTTTTTGGTCATATAATAAATTGGTGGAATGAGAAATTTTGATTTGGCAAAAGCAGTGCCATTGAATTTTTCCTGAAGGACCCACTCTCTGCTTAAAAGAGTTATATACGAACTTCACTAATCTTTTATTGCAAGAGAAAGAAAAACATCTCTATAATTATTAAAAATATGATGAAAGTGGATTATTAAAGTCACGTGTTAGTTTTTTTAAGATTTTTATTTAATTTTAAGAATAAATCATTTCTTTTAAGGAAAAAAAAAAAATAGAAGTTGGGTAAGTCTATTGTCGAACTGTATATATTATTCACTGCTCTTACTTTTGCAAACACAGGGCAAAACCTTATAACAAATTGGCTTACAATGGTTTATCGGACGGTCATAATCCAGTAAACCATATGCATCACCAAGCTTTATAATGGATGCCCATCACATTGCATTTAACGGTTCACGATATTATATATATAACACTTCTAAGAAAATTCCACTGAGGGTTTTTAATTACTGGTTCATAATTTTAAACCTACACTCTGTGTATCTGGTTGGTTTTTATTTTGTGATATTAACATCTAAACTAAAATCTGGCAAGTAAGTAATCAGTGAGTACACTTTAAAGCTGACCATTCAATTGACCTCGTCAATGACACCAAGTTCTTATAAAAAAGGGAAAATAACACCTTGTAATTAGGACAACCATATAGCGAACTAGTCGTTGGCCACTCTTCCCAAAATCATCCCCCCTCTTCTCTCCCTCTGCATTCTTGCTCTATATGCCTTTCCAACCATGGCTCTTAACCCATGTCCATACCTCTCCAAAATCATCTTCTTCCTGTTGCTAATCACAAATGCTGAGTCAGTTTTCTTCAACTTTACCTCTTTCCATCCAAACATGCCTGAGATAAAATCCGAACAGGATGCATTTCCATCCAATAATGTTATTCAGCTCACAAAGAATCAAGTTGATGGTAAACTTAACGGCAGCCTTGGCCGAGCCTCGTATAGTGAAAGTATGCAACTTTGGGATGCCAGTGAAAAGGGTTGTTGTTGACTGATAAAGGAAAGTTATTTTTTATTGAATAAGAAACTAATATTTATATACAGGTACAGTTGGTGTAGATGACTATAAATGAGTACTGATAAAAACTATTTACAACACAGATAAGGGAATCTTGAAGATAGATTCACTTGAACTACTAATCTCTATCATGCCCCCTCAAGCTAAGTGTGGAAAGAACACTTAGCTTGGGTCGAAGAAACTGTAACCTTTGTTTGGATAGTGGCTTGGTGAGAGCATCAGCAATTTGCTCTTTGTTACAAATGTGACACACACGCAGATCACCTTGAGATACCTTTTCACGGACAAAGTGGAAGTCAACCTTGATATGTTTCATCTTAGAGTGAAGAACAGGGTTGGCACAAATGTACGTAGCACTCACATCATCACAATAGATGATTGGAACTTGAGGTATAACTAATTTCAACTCAGATAACAAAGATCGAAGCCAACATAATTCAAATGTAGCAATAGCAACCGAGTGATACTCAGCTTCAGTAGAGGAATGAGAGATCGTATGTTGCTTCTTGGACATCCAAGAAATTGGGTTGGAACCAAGATACATGACATATGCAGAGGTTGAAGTACTGTCATCCTTATTACTAGCCCAATCAGCATCGCAAAAGGCTTGAAGAAATGTGGAAGTGTTACGTGTAAGAAATAAACCAAAGGAACTTGTACCTTTAATATACCAAAGAAGTCTTTTGACAGCAGCCCAGTGAGTTTCAGTAGGCTTATGCATAAATTAAGACAATTTATTGACAGCAAACGAAGTATTAGGACGGGTCAGAGATAAGTATTGAAGACTTCCAACAACCTGGCGATACTGAGTGGCATCGGTCAGATTAGTTCCATCCATGAGAGTTAGAGTAGCAGAGGTTTCTTTTAGATCATGATTTAAGCCATTGAGTACATAAATTGTTATCTCTTCATCTTTGAGTGGTTCATTAAGTAAGGCTAATTCGTCTACTGCTGCTTTGATTTCAAAAATATAAGTTGTGATACTGCATGATCCTTGTGGTCGAACAAGGTTTTCCCTCCATAACTCACATGATGTTTTAGCTGAAGCCACCATTGATGCAAGGTCAGGAGACAGAGAGGCAAGGAGAGATCCAAAAAGAAGGTAAGTGCGTAACCATAAAGGAGAGAGCCATCAACATAACTGGTAAGTGCGTAACCATAAAGGAGAGCATCCCATTGTGCTTTCCAAGTGAAGAAGTTAATTGGGGTGAGCCGAATTGGTGCTTGTGTAGCAACGTTAATGAAGACCAAATTGGCAAAGTCATAGGTAGGAGTATCAGTCAGAGAAGAGTAAGAAGCAGAAGAGATGGGTGTGTGGTCAGCCATAGCAAAGAAAAAAAGGAAGAAAAAAAAAGAGAAAAGAATGAAAAACTCAGCACAGATTGGATCGGAAAAAAAAACTTTGTTAGTGCTTTTAATGCTCTGATACCATGAAAAAAGTTGTTGACTGATAAAGGAAAGTTATTTTTTATTGAATAAGAAACTAATATTTATATATAGGTACAGTTGGTGTAGATGACTACAAATGAATAATGATAAAAACTATTTACAACAAATAAGGGAATCTTGAATATAGACTCACGTGAACTACTAATCTCTATCAGCCAGAACAGGAAGGCTCACAGACTTCACCACTCATTTCTCATTCATCATGAAACAAGTCGATCCAATACAACAAGTAGTGTCCGGTGATGGCATGGCCTTCTTTATTGCATCATTTGAAGCAAAAATTCCCAAGACCTTAAGTGGTGGTTACCTTACACTATGTAGGGGTAGAAAATAAATAACTTCTATTATATTAATGACATTTACAACACAACTACATAGACACACATACATAATAGCACACACATACATAATAACACTTGGGACTCTTTAACACTTAAAACACCCGACATACTTTAATGACTCTAACATACTTTACTGACTCTAACATGAGAGCTCTCTCACTCTGGGAGCCTACTCTACCCACTTGAGTAGCTCACATTAGATGGCAGCCATCTTTCCTTTATATAGCTTGCCCATGTCGGTTGCTGACATTCTTAAGGCTTCTAGATTTCTCCACAACGTTGGTGCTCCACATTGCAATCTTAGATATTTTCTTCACCAATTCCAAAGCTTTACTTGCTGTCCATGTACATAAAACATAATAGAGAATTCTAGAAATCTAAATCAATGTTGAATATCCTTCACACTATTCAGTGGCAAAACTGCCTTGGATGCCTCAAGAAATCAAATTGTTGCCGTAGAGTTCGATACTTTTTCGGAACGAGTGGGATAACAGCTCTGGTCACATAGTATCAACTCCCTCGTCTCAGTGGCAAATGTAACATGGGCAGATGGCCTTAAAAGCGAATCAACATCAAATCGTGGGTAAGTTACAACTCCACCACTCATAATCTAAGTGTATTTCTTACATACGCTGAAAATCCAAAATTTAGTGGGGAGTCTAGCCTTTCATATGTTGTTGATTTCAGGAAGTTGCTGCCTGAACGTGTTAGATTTGGTTTCTCTGCATCCACCGGAGATGTAGTAGAAATACATAACCTTCTTTCTTGGTCATTCAACTCAACCTTGGAGGATGTGAAAAACGAAAGCCCTGTGGATGATAAAAACAAAGCCCGGCGGTGGATAAGAAAAAAGAAAAAAGAAAAAGAGGCAAAACTGGAGTGTGGGTTGGTTTAACCGTAGGATTTAGTGTTTTGGTCTTCAGATTAGCTCTACTTTGGGTTATTTTGAGGAGGCAGGTAGGAATAAGGAAATAAAGGAGGAACACGAAGCCTCCATGGATGACGAATTTCAGAAAGGAACTGGGCCAAAGAGGTTCATGTACTATGTATTGAGCCGTGCGATAACAACTTTGCAGAGGAAGGGAAGCTCGGAGAAGGAGGATTCGGAAGTGTCTACAAGGGTTTATTAGCTGAATCCAACCCAGAAATTGCAGTGAAGAGGGTTTCAAGAGATTCAAAGCAGCGAAAAAAGAAGTACATATTAGAAGTGAAAATCATCAGCCGTTTGAGACATAGGAATTTGGTTCAACTCATTGGTTGGTGCCACGAACAGGGTGACTTCCTTCTTGTCTACAAGTTTCTTCCCAATGGGAGCCTTGATTCTCATCTATTCCATGGGAAAGTCACGCTAACTTGGACACTAAGGCATAAGATCGCCCTTGGCTTGGCCTCTGCCCCGTTGTATCTTCATGGAGAGTGGGAGCAATGTGTGTTGTGCATAAAGATATCAAGTCAAGCAATGTCATGTTGGATTCGAATTTCAATGCTAAGCTTGGAGATTTTGGCCTGGCGAGGCTTGTAGACCATGAATTGGGCTTACAACCAACAGCTTTGGCAGGAACTTTAGGATACTTAGCCCCAGAATATGTGGCAACTGGTATAGCTAGTAAAGAATCCGATATGTATAGTTTTGGGGTGGTTGCTCTTGAAATCTGCTGTGGAAGAAAGGCAATTGAGCAAAAGGCAGATCCGAGCGAGGCAAAGTTGGTTGACTGGGTTTGGAACCTCTATGGACAAGGCCAAATTCTTGAAGCTGTTGACAAGGGATTAAGAATGGACTTCGACGAGCAGCAGGTCAACTGCTTGATGGTTATAGGGCAGCGGTGTTACCATTCTGATCTGGCTATCCGGCCCTCTATAAAGCAAGTGATAAATGTTCTCAACTTTCAAGCTCCATTGCCAAGCCTGCCAGCAAAGTTGCCAGTGCCAATGTATGTTGCCTCTCCATTGGAAATGTGTGGATTCTCATATATATCATCTGGTCCTCCGCATACAGGGTCGCTTACGGGCAAAATGCAGGGTGCTTGTAGCAGTTGCACTACTAATTCGTCAACATCAGCAGGCTCTTCTGAAACACTATTGAAATAATCACAAAGCAGGGATGTAGAATGTCAAAAGTTTCTTCTTTTTTTTTTTTTTTTTTTTTGTTTAACGACCAGTCGAAAGAAAGGAAGAAAATTAAGAAAGGAAGAAATTAGTCAGCCTCAATTAGATAATATTGTTGTGTGTGCTCCTTCATTTATGCTAATAATTTGTTGGTTTTTTTTATTTTTTTTTGTTTTTTTTTTCTTTTTATGCTAATAACTTGTCGGTCGATCAGTAATTTAAGTGGGGACTATGCTAATTCACTCTGTGGAGTCAATATCCTCACAAAAAATCTTTCGATCTGAAGGATGTAGTTAAAAATTGTATACTGGCTGTTGTTTAGCAGGTGGTTATTTATTTTTCCTTTTTTTATTTTTTAAACATTTGCTGCAAATTATGAATTTTGCAGATTAGCAACTGTATCTTTTTCAAAATTAGACATCATTGCACGTTATGATTATCTATCCGTTCCTTAGCATATCTTTGTTTCTTTTTTTCTTTTTTGCATTACATATCTTTTTCCTTTTTTTTTGGGGGGGGGGGGGGGGGGGGGGGGGGGCGGGGGGGGACCAAATATGTCTTTTTTGCAATACATATCCTTTTTTCTTTCTTCTTTTTTTTTTTTTTTTTTTTTTTTTGCAAAGACATATTTTGTTTCTTTCTTTTTTCTTTTTCTTTTTTTTTTTACACGTTTTGAAGCACATTTCCACTCCACCATGCACTATCATGTCGCTTGTTTACAAAAAATAAAAAAAAAATCAAAAATAAAAAATGAACACTTTTGTGATACTGGCTAAAAACACTCCAACTTTCAAGTCAAAAAGTGTTTTGAATATTAATGTCAAAGTGTTGATGGAGATAGCGAAAGATGGGCGTACCTAATCCTGGAAGAATAAAAGTGTATTACAACCGTTCTTTTGACATGTTATTACCTTGTTCCACAAGAAAAACCGACTTCCAACCCTAATGGGTTAGACCACAAAGCTATATATTAGGGGGGAAAAAAAAAAGGAGAGGATTTCTTAATAACCTTTAGTTGAAAACAATGTCAGATTGTAGTTCCACGAAGTGAGATATTGAATCTATCCAAGTGTTGGTCTTGAAAATTTGTTAAGAAAGTAACATGGATGATCAGGGATAAGTTAAGTTTGGAATTATTACATTGCACACATTGTTGCTTCTTGTTGATTGATTCTTTCAAACATTCCATGACGAGGATGCAAGGCAAGAAAGGGTAAGATGAATGGACAATATAGTAAGGTGGATTGTGATGACTAGGGGTGAACTAGTGTGATGCTATCGGGGTAAATATAAGCCGGTGTGAGGCATTAGCAGGCTATTTTATCAACGAAGGCCACATGGCATCCAATCCTACATCATTCATATGTGGAATAGTAATGGTTTAAATGTAAAGTAAACATTTTCTTAACAACCAGGCCTTTTCAAAGCAGTTGGTTTCAGAGTTCGAAAAGTTAAGCATACTCTAATACAAATAATTCTAAAATGGTGGTGTCTTGGGAATTTTCATTGAAAAATCCCATACATTATGGAGTGCAGTAAAAAAAATTATAGACAATATCGATAGAGCATGAGAGTGGGATTGTAACAATCATCCCAAGAAATACCTAAAATTTTTTAATTTTAATTAAGTTGACTTGGTTTGACTAGCTAAACTGTATGTGGATCCTAAATTTGACTTTTTTGTATAACCAGGTTTCAGCTTTGACCAGTATACCATTGAATAGAGCTCGTTGACATAAATTCATAGATTAGTGGTATGTCCAATTTTAAAAAACAGTTTAAAAGTTATGAATTTGGGAAGGTTTAACTTCAAACTTTTTATCAACATCAAAATCAATATCAATTATGTCTTAAAAGGGCTTGGTTGTGTATATATACTAGGGTACCAGCTTGTATGTGGGGAAACAATACTCAAAGTACCCATATATACTAGTTTTCTCCTTTCCCATTGGCAAAACCCGATCTGCACACATCCAGTGTGCAACAGAGCAATCAGGCCAAAATACCCAAAATTTGACCCAATCCTTTCTCACTGCAACCTCCACCGGATTATCCATCCCACCACCAGCCGATCAACCAAAACCCAAGCTAGAATATGCCTCCACAAGTTAAGCTTTGAGCAAAAAGCCTTCAAGGCCATTTTGGTCCAAACACTGGAATCCAACAGCTTTTCGACTTTGGGACGTCCTAATCTACTAAATTTAGACATCTTGAATCCAAATATGGCCTTGATTTTGCTTAATTCCAAGCCATTTGTGAGTTATGAGGATTTGAAGTTTTGGCTGGGATTTTCCAGCCACCATCTACGATAATTAATTGAGGTAAGTTCATCATTATGTTACCCATCTTTTAAGCTTTTCATTGGTATAAAGTTTGTGAATTTTAGACCTCATTTAAATATATTTCCATTTTTGGATCAATTAATTAAATAGCGAGTAAAATTGAATAGTGTTTGGATAACATAAGACTAAATTGAATTTGATTTTGTATAATTAGATATTAATAGATACCATTGGAGGGTTTAATTCATAAAATTAGCCTTTCGATAAAAAACTACAATTTTGAGTACGTGATCCTAAGGATTCACAATATAATTGGACCACTTAGTATCCAATTTAGGTAATTTTATAGTTGAATAAAAATATTTTAAAATATTTGATACGCACCAATATCTTTGGTTTGGTTTTTTTAGCCTAAAAATAATTATAGGTACCCCACATTACACTTAGAGGCAACCCTACAGAAAAGCAGGAATAATCATCTCCAATATTTATGAGTGGCTTACTTTTTACATGAATTTGGACAAACTAGTCTGAAATGTATCAGTAGCAGCCTCTTTTCAAACACTATTGAAATAATCTCAAAGCTGGGATGTAGAATGTCGAAAGTTTCTTCTTTTGTTTTACAACCAGTTGAAAGAAAGGAAGAAAATTAAGAAAAGAAGAAGTTAGTCAGCCCAATTAGATAATATTGTTGTGTGTGCTCCTTCATTTATGCTAATAATTTGTTGGTTTTTTTTTAAATTTTTTTCTTTTTATCTATATATTGAAATATTATTCGATATTGCATGTGTTCGTTTGTTCACATTTTAAGTGGGATTCCATTAGATATTCTTTAGGGATTATTCAGTGGGACTTCACTAGGCAGGATCATCCGGGAAAGCCTGGGAGGGTTCTTAGGGCGGGTCCTATCAGTAAGCCTGACTATATATATATACACAATAAACTTGACCCTTGGATTATTTCAAAGGCTGAGATAAAAAATTCATTTATAATCGTCTAGATCCCAACATGATTCACTTTGCCTAAACAAGTTTAAGATTAAAAAATAGATTTATGATTCACTGAATCCCCACAATATTCACTTTTCCCAAATAAAAGAATTTAGTATGTCATTATATCTATATTTAACCACTAATTGATTTTTAAATTTAGCCATTGATATGATTCAATGACTAATAAAGGAGAACCTAATGTTAAAACTATCAAATTGACTTGATGTAAGCTGGCTTTAAATATACGTACATACAACAATGCTCTTATTATGTCAACCTAATTATCATTGAGACTTTTTTTTTTTTTCAGCTTTTGGATCATTTCAAGGACTAAGATTAAAAAATGCATTTGTTATCATCTGGGTACGTAGAGGGTTATATCACTGAATCTATATTTGATCAACAATTGAATTTTAAATTTTAACTTCTGGTGTGATCAAATGATTAATAATGAAAGATCTTATACTAAATAAATTAGGTCAACCTGATATAAATCTAACTCTCTTTATGTATATGTGTTAACTACTAGTTGTTATTTGAGCTCAAATCATTTGAAATAAACCAATTTCAGTTGCAATATAATTCAAAGACCCATTATGATTCACTAGAAAATCCAGCGAGAGTTATTAACCCATGTTGATCGGCAACTGACCACTAGCTCCCACTTCTCCTGAATTCTCTTTACTGAATATTTATTTGGATATATTTCATCAAATTTGGAATAATTAAAGTTTAATCTTCTAAGTCTTGAAAATTAGAATTAACACTCTATAGAGGATGTTAATATTATAAGGAAAGAAAGTAATAATTTTAGGACACCTAAATGGAAGTTAATGACATTTTTAAAACTAGAAAGATCAAATTGTATTTAAATTAAAATTTAAAGTAGATAAATGAAATTAATCTATTAGGTTTGCTATAGAAAGAATTAAGTTCACTTTGTAAAGTGAAAACTTAACACTTAACATCATTTCAAAAGAGCCAATTTGGCTCCATAGTGGACACTTCTTTATAAAACAAACCAATGTAATAGACCTGTACACTCCAACATACAACTAACCTTCTCGAAATGATATTTGCCATTAGGTTATTACCTTATGAAATCAATCTGGTCTTTTTTTTTTTTTAATTTAATAGCAAAATCAATTAACCTATTTATCTTTATGCTAACTTTCGTTAAAACCCGGACAAGTATTGCAAATGAAAGGATGGGCTTGAAAATAAAACCTGGACAAGTACTTAGATTACATGTATTTAGAAATTTTAATTGAGAACTTAGAAGATACAAGTAAGTATACAAACTAATCTTTTATAGTGGCGTCAAGTCTTTGTTTACTAATGCAAAAAATTGATATGCTCGTTATGTAGTTATTTCCTTAGATACTCCTCTTTAGAGTTTGATCTCTTTTTACCCTACCTCACGAGGGTTTCAGAGAGAGGGAATGGTATTAGAAATTTTTCCCAGGGAGAGATTATATTTCCCCTTCAACCCTTCAATCCTTCCTGCTTTTACATTTGTCCCTGCATTGATGACGTTTGGCAAACACAGAAATGCGATTTGGCGACATGTGGGGAGCTCATGGACAAATATTTCCCTTCCCTGATATCTCCTAGCGGGTCAATTGGGTATTTACTTTTATCACCATTTATCTACCTTAATGAGCCCATGAGAAGAGATATATCTTGTTTGCCAAACACTAGTTTTTTCCTTATTTTACTCTTAATAATAGGCCTTATTAAACAATGTGAACTTAATTACTGTAGGTTGCTTTTCCATAGATACAATAATTTATATTGGAATAAATTTGATAAATTTTATTCTACTAGATGTATTATGTTAGGCGCATGACACTCTATTGCATGTAATATTTATGAATTTTTTTCACTGAATAATTGGTAAGAAATAAACGTAAATTTTTATTAAACATATGAGAATTTTTTTTCAAAATTTTAAAAAAATTTCTATATAATATTATTTTTTATACACTATCATTTAAATATATAAAAAATATAAATTAACTTTATACAATATTTTTAATATCTAAAATATTCATAATTTATAAAGTTTTAATTAATCACTTACAAATCGCTTATAACTTTACAAAGTTTTTTCATAAATTGATCGATTACAAATTCAACGACACCACTCTATCAAAGCTTTTCACAATGCTTTTCGAAGAAACTAATAGCCATAAAACTTTCACAAAATTTTTTTTCTTTGGACATGAAAAGATATATTTGTTGGAGTATTAGGTTACATATTTTTTTAATACATTTGAGATATTTAATTATATATTTTCAAATATATTTAAAATGTTTATATCTGAAAACATTTAATCGTATATTTTTAAATGCATTTTAAATATTCATTTATGTTATCAGATGCACGAAATACTTTCTATGAAGTTTCTTCGTTTCAAGCATCACTTCGGTATTTATTAATACACATTTTCACCTACGATTCAGCATTGATATATGCTTAATAATTTGGTCAACTCAATAAATTAAATAAAGGAAAAGTCTCATAAATATTGTGTTAGAATTCAGGATTCAAAAGAATCATGGACTGGTATATACTTTTTTAGTCATACATTGAATTAGAATAAGAAATTGTAGTTCAGAACTTAGAAAGAAAACGTGCCATTGAATTGTCCCAAAGGGACCCACTTTGTGCTTAAACTATAAAATATACAAAGTTTTTTTTTTACCAAAAGAAACTAAATATTCAAAGTTATTATTATTATTATTATTTTTGGCAAGAAAAAAAAAATGTCTTACAAGAAGTATTCAGAATTAATGCAAATGTAAGTAGATAATTAAAAGTCATATAATTCACTGATTTCCAAACAGAGGGCATGACTTCGATCCCCCCCGCCATATAAAAAAAAATGTAAAAATAAAATAAATAAATAAAACGAAAATTAAGTATAAATTATTAATAAGAACAACCAAAAACAAAAAAAAAAAAAGATCTTATCACTCTGTTTTCTCCCTGCTCTGCTTTCTTCGTCTGTATGCCTTTCAACAATGGCGGTTTCCAACCCATGTCCATATCTCTTCAGGATCACCTTATTCCTGTTTCTAACCACAAACGCCGAGTCATATTTCTACAACTTTACCTCTTCCAATCAAAGCATGCATGACATACTTAGGGAAGGTGATGCAATTAAATACGAAAATGGTCTCCAGCTCACAAAAAATCGACTCGACAGTAGCATCAGACAAAGCACCGGCCGAGCCTCGTATGATAAAAAAGTGAAGCTTTGGGATGCCGAAACGAATACTCTTACAGACTTCATCACCCATTACTCATTCATCATAAATACAGCGAATGGGGGCTGGGTCGGTGACGGCATGGCCTTCTTTATTGCACCATTTGATGCAAGACTTCCTCCCAATTCGCAAGGGTCAAACCTTGGATTATTCAGTGCTGAAACTGCCTTACATAAGTCAAAAAATGATATCGTTGCTGTGGAGTTTGATACTTGTCAGAATGTGGAGTGGGAACGGAGGAATTATAACGTAGGAATCAATATCAACAGCATCATTTCTGAAACAAATGTGTCGTGCAATAGTAGCGTGAAGAACGGAGAAATAGCAAATGCATGGGTAACTTACAACTGCACCACTAAAAATCTAAGTGGTTTTCTTACATACCCTAAAAACCCAGAATTCCATGGGCAATCTAGCCTTTCACATACTGTAGATTTCCGCCAGCGGTTGCCAGAATGGGCTAGATTTGGATTCTTTGCATCCACTGGATCTTTTGTAGAAACACATAACCTTCTTTCTTAGTCATTCAACTCAACCTTGGTGGATGACAAAAAGAAAAGAAAAGCAGGACTTCGGATTGGTTTAGCCATCGAGTTTAGTGTGTCGGGTTGTGGATTGGCTCTATCTTTGTTTGTTTGGAGGAAGAGGGCTCAGAGGAATAGGGAAATAAAGGAGGCATACGACTCCTCCACGGATGTTGAATTTCAGCAAGGAACAGGCCCAAAGAGGTTCATGTACCATGAACTCAGCCGTGCCACCAATAACTTTGCACACGAGGGCAAGCTTGGAAAGGAAGGATTTGGAGGAGTCTACAAGGGATTAATAGCAGAATCCAACGTGGAAGTGGCTGTGAAGAGAGTTTCAAAAGGATCAAAATAGGGGCAAAATGAGTACATATCAGAAATGAAAATCATCAGCCGTTTGAGACATAGGAATTTGGTTCAACTCATTGATTGGTGCCACGAAGAGGGTGAGTTCCTTCTTGTGAACGAGTTTCTTTCCAATGGAACTCTTGATTCTCATCTATTATGAGGGAAAGTCACGCTAACTTGGACTCCAAGGCGTAAAATAGCCCTTGGCTTGGCCTCTCACCTTATGTATCTTCATGAAGAGTGGGAGCAATGTGTTGTGCATAGAGATATCAAGTCAAGCAATGTTATGTTGGATTTGAATTTCAATGCTAAGCTTGGATATTTTGGCCTAGCGAGGCTCGTAGACAATGAATTGGGTGCCCAAACTACAGTTTTGGCAGGCACAATGGGATACTTAGCCCCAGAGTGTGCTACAACGGGTAAAGCTAGTAAAGAATCCGATGTCTATAGTTTCAGGGTGGTTGCCCTTGAAATCTGCTGTGGAAGAAGGCCAGTTGAATGAAAGAGTGTTAGTGTAATGTCACTTTTGTTGCTATCATAAGTTGCTTTATGGTGATTAGTTACTATACTTTTAGCTTTTTGGTAAAAATACCATTGTATTAGGTAGCCAAAGTATGGCTTGTCTTTTGGTGGTATGATTACTGTAATAGTTGGTGAAAAGTAGGTGATTTACTGTTGTAAGCTTGTGTTTATATATTTTTGTCCAGAAATAAACGAAGTAAGTTTTCCACACCAATTCAAGCTTCTTTTTCTTTCCTTTTCATTTTGCTGTGTTTTTTTGTCTAAAAATCCCACAAATGATATCAGAGCTCTAATGATCTTAGTGGGGCTGTGAATGAAATAGCAAAAAAATACAAAAAACTTCCTTCTACCTTTCCTCCCTTTTTTAAAATGGCTTCAACTCATTTTTCTGCTCCATCACCTCCTATATTTTCTGGAGAAAATTATGCCATGTGATCTATAAAAATGAAAGCTTACCTTCAAGCTTTTGACTTGTGGGAAGTTGTAGAAACCGATAGAAATCCTCCTCCTTTGACAGCAAATCCTACTATTGCACAGATAAAGTAACACAGTGAGGACGTTGCAAAAAAATTTAAGGCTTTATCTGCTTTACATGTTGGTGTTTCAAATGTGATGTTCGCCAGAATTATGGCTTGCACTACAACCAAAGAGGTCTGGGACAAGCTGAAAGAAGAGTTCCAGGAAAGTGTAAGAACAAGACAGATGCAGGTATTGAATTTAAGAAGGGAGTTCGAAACTTTAAGAATGAACAATTTTGAGTTGGTTAAAGACTTCATTGACAGACTCATGAAGGTATTAAACTAGATCAGAATTCTTGGAGGGGAGCTAAGTGACAAAAGAGTGGTGGACAAAGTGCTGGTCAGCTTGCCAGAAAAGTTCGAAACAAAGATCTTATCCTTGGAGGAGTCAAAAGACCTAAATCATATTTCTTTGTCAGAGCTTGTTAATGCTTTACAAGCAACTGAACAAAGAAAATCTATAAGACAAGAAGAAACTTCAGAAAGTGTTTTTCTAGCACTACAAGAAAGCAACACTCTAGCAAACAATAATTAAAGGAAGCAGCAAGGTGGAGGAAATAATGACAAAGGACGATATGGTGCTAGTACAAATAGAGAGGGTGAAAGAAAGAAGTTTGTGATGTGCTCTCATTGCAAAAGGACAACCATTCTAAATAATATTGCTGGTTTAGGTCTAATGTTCAATGTAAAGCTTGCAAACAACTTGGACATGTTGAAAAAGTTTGCAAAAACAAAGGAGAACCAATACAACAAGCACACCAGGTACAAGTTGCTGATGAAGCATGGCAAAGTGAGGAAAGGCTCTTTGTTGCTACATGTTATGCAGAAAATGGTAACAAAGAAGCTTGGTTGGTGGATAGTGGCTGCACTCAATATATGACACATGGTGCTGATCTCTTCAAGAGCTTGGATAGAAGCTTTGTTTCCAAAGTCCAAATAGGAAATTGAAGTTTTATTCAAGTTCAAGGCAAAGAAGATGTGGCTGTAGAAACTTCAATAGGTACTAAACTCATTTTAGATGTGTTATATGTACCTAAAATTAATCAAAGCTTATTGAGTGTGGGACAAATGCTTGAAAATGGATATTCTTTGAAATTTCAAGCTAAGTCATGCACAATATATGATCAACATGGAAATGAAATTCTAAATGTTGGAATAAAGATAAAAGCTTTGTAGTGTAATGGAATTGGGAAAAGAGTGAAGCTCAAGCCTCAGAAGAGAGTTTCATTCAAGAACATGGTGAAATTCAGGAGGAGGCTGATTCAAATGATGAAGATGTTGTTAGCATTCGAGGTACAAGACCCTTCACTAATGTATCTGAGAGATGCATCTAAGGTACAAGACCCTTGGCTGATGCATCCGAGATAAGCATCCGAGGTACAAGACCCTTGGCTGATGCATCCAAGAGAAGCATCCGAGGTACAAGACCTTTGGCTGATGTGTATAAGAGAAGCATCCGAGGTACAAGACCCTTGGCTGATGTATATGAGAGAGGCATTCGAGGTATAAAAGCCTTGACCGATGTCCAAGATACAAAACCCATATCTAATGTCCGAGATACAAAACCCATGTTCGATGTCCAAGGTACAAGACTCCTGACTGATGTCCTAGATACAAGACCCCTGACCAATGTCTGACTGATGTCTGAGGTAGTAGACCCCTAACCGATGTCCGAGGTATAAGACCACTGGCCGATGTACGAGATACAAGACCCCTGGTCGATGTCCAAGATACAAGACCCCTGGCCAATGTCCGAGATATAAAACCTTTGACCGATGTCTGAGGTACAAGATCATTGATTAATGTATATGAGAGATGCAATCTAGCATTGTGTAATCCAATTACTTTCTATGATGCAAATCAGTTTGAGACATAGAGAGAGGCCATGGAAACTGAAATCAACATGATAAACAAAAACAAAACTTGGGAATTGGTGAACAAACCTCAAGGCAAAAAGGCAATTGGAGTGAAGTGGGTCTTTAGGACGAAACTCAATGCAGATGGTACAATAAACAAGCATAAAGCAAGATTGGTAGATAAGGATTATGTGCAGCAACCAGGTATTGATTGTGGAGATACGTTTACACCAATTTAAGCTTCTTTCTCTTTTGTTTTTGCTGTGTTTTTTGTTCTATAATCCCACAAATGGTATCAAAGCACCAGTTGTGGGATTGCACCAGTTGTAAGACATGAGACAATCAGATTTCTACTAGCACTTACTGCTCAAAAAGGTTGGAAAGTTTAACATTTAGATGTGAAATCTGCATTTCTAAATGATTATTTACAAGAAAATGTATATGTTGAACAACCTGAAGGCTTTATTGTTAAAGGAAAGGAAGACAAAATGTATAAGTTGAAAGAAATGGTGAAGTGAAGCTGGTTCATTGTAGTTCTGAGGTCCAGCTTGCTGATATTTTGACAAAAGCTTTGTTAAGAAACAGGTTTGAAACATTAAGAAATGATCTTAGTGTTTCCAGCAAAAGTGCTAAGGAGGAGTGTTAGTGTAATGTCACTTTTGTTGCTGTCATAAGTTACTTTGTAATGATTAGTTACTGTACTTGCAGCTTTTTAATAAAAACACAGTTGTGTTAGGTAGTCAAAGTATGACTTGTCTTTTGGTAGTATTATTATTGTAATAGTAGGTGAAAAATAGGTGATTTACTGTTGTAAGCTTGTGTTTATATATTTTTGTCCAGAAATGAATGAAGTAAGTTTTCCGCACCAATTCAAGCTTCTTTTTCTTTCCTTTTCGTTTTGTTGTGTTTTTTGTCTAAAAATCCCACAAAGGCAGATCCAGGCAAGGTAATCCTGGTGGAGTGGGTTTGGAACCTCTATGGACAAAGCCAAATTCTTAAAGCAGTTGACAAGGACTTAAGATTGGATTTCGACCAGCAGCAGGTTGAGCGCTTGATGGTTGCTGGGCTATGGTGTTGCCATCCTGATCCGGCCTTTCAACCCTCTATAAAGCAAGTGATAAATGTTCTGAATTTTGAAGCTCCATGCCAAGCCTGCCTGCAAAGTTGCCAATGCCAGTGCTAGTGCCAGTGTGTTTTGCCCCTCTATTGCAGATGAGTAGATTCTCATGTACACATCTGGTCCTCCATATACAGGGTTGCATACAGGCAAAATGCAGTGTGTTTGTAGCTGTTGCACTACCAATTCATCAACATCAGCAGGCTCTTCTTAAACTTTATTGAAATAATCACAAAGCTTTAAGATAAAATGCAAAAAGCTTCTTCTTTTGTTTTATGTCCAGTTGAAAGAAAGGAAGAAAACTAAGAAAAGAAGTTAGTCAGCTTTCAATTAGATAATTGTGTGCTCCTTCATTTACGCTAATAATTTGTTGGTGTTTTTTTTTTTTTTTTATATTCTAATAACTTGTTGGTTGATCAGTTTTAAGTGGGGACTATGTTAATTCATTCTTTGGAATCTATACGTTCACAAAAAATCTTTCAATCTAAAGGATGGGGTAATAAATTTTATACTGGTTGTTGTTCAACAGGTGGGTTACGTACATCCGTTAATCATTTGGTTGCAAATTGTGAATTTTGCAAATTAGCATTTAGAAGCTGTATATTTCTCAAAATTAAAGATCATTACACATTATGATTATCTATCTGTTCACTAGCATATCTTGTTTATACCCTTTTTTTTTTTTTTTGCCTTTTTTGCAATGCGTATCTTTTTCTTTTCTTTTTTTTTTTTTTGGGGGGGGGGGGGACCAAATATGTCTTTTTTGCAATACATTTTTTTTCTTTTTTGCAGTGCATATCTGGTTTCTTTATTTATTTATTTATTTTTCTTTTTACACGTTTTGAAAGAACATTTGCACACCACCATGCACCGCAATGTAGCTTCTCTCCATTTCTATGGTACCAGTAAAAAAATACTCTAACGTTTAAGTTAGAAGTTGTTGCTAGGGATAGCGATAGATGGGTGTACCTTATGTTAGAAGAATAATAGAATATTTCTAATCTTTCTTTTGACATGTGATTTCCTTGTTTCTTAAGGAAATTGGCTTTTAACTTTAATGGGCTAGACCACAGCACCGTATATGACGAAACTAGTATTTTTCAATAACATTTAGTTTAAAACAACACCGTATTATAGTTCCATGAAGTGATATATCAAATCTGTCAAATTGCTGGTCACAGCAGATCTATTAAAATTAGAATTTAACATTTAATATCATTTTAGAAGGGTCAATTTTGCTTCAAAATAGACATTTCTTTGTAAAACATGCTAATGTAGTAGATTTATACACTCCAACACACAACTAACATTTTCGAAATGATATTTGGTATTAAATTCTTATTTTATAGAGTAAACCTACTCCATTTTATAGCAAAATTGATTAACTTATTTATCTTTATGCTAACTTTCATTAAAACTTGGACAAGTATTGCAAATGAAATGAAGGGCTTGGCAATAAACCTGGACAAGTACTTAGGGTGCATGTATTGAGAAATTTAATTGAGAACTTAGAAGATACGAGTAGCATATAAACTAATCTTTTTATAGTGGTGTCAAGACTTTGTTTATTGTTAATGTAAAAAATTGATATGCTAGTTAGGTAATTATTTCCTCATATATCCCTTTTTAGAGTTTGATCTCTTTTGGTGTATTTAATTTAGAATTTGAAGGATTTTAAAAGTTTTTAAAAGTTTAGAGGTATTCGATTTAGATTTTAAAGGAGTTCATACAAGTTTAATGATATTCAATTTAGATTTTAATGGATTTTATAAAAGTCTATTAAAATCCAGGTGTATTGAATTAGGACTTTGTAGAATTTTTTTAAAATCTTATGATATTCAAAAAATCATTGATTTTAAAATATTTTAAAAAATGATGGATTTTAATGGATTTGAAAGAATTTTAACAGTGAAATTGTGAAGAAAATTATCAATATGAAATTCAACCTTAAACCCAAATATTTCGTTAGATTCTTATAAAATTTTTATGAAGTCTGTAGAATTCCATAACAATCTACCAAATCCTTTAAAATTTATATCTCATTTTAAATTTATCAAATTCCAAATTGAATACATCCCTATTAATCTACCTCACGAGAGTTTTAGGGGTAGAAAATGGTAATAGAAATTTTTCCCAAGGTGAGATTATATTTCCTCTCCAATCCTTCCTGCTTTTACATTTCTCCCTGCATCGATGACATTTGGCCAATGCACAAACGCTTTTTGATCACTTGTGGGGAACTCATGGACAAATCTTTCCCTATCCTGACGTCTCCCAGCCGGTCGATTGGGCATTTAATTTTATTACCATTCGTCTACCTTAATGGGCCCATGAGAAAAGAAATGTCTTGTTCGCCGAACACTAGTTTTTCCTTATTTTCCTCTTTATATTTCCTCTCCAATCCTTCCTGCTTTTACATTTCTCCCTGCATCGATGACATTTGGCAAATGCACAAACGCGTTTTGATGACTTGTGGGGAACTCATGGACAAATCTTTCCCTATCCTCACGTCCCAGCCGGTCGATTGGGCATTTTATTTTATCACCATTCGTCTACCTCAATGGGCCCATGAGAAGAGAAATGTCTTGTTTGCCGAACACTAGTTTTTCCTTATTTTCCTCTCAATAATAGGCCTATTAAACGATGTGAACTCGACGTAGGTTGCTTTTCCATACAAACAAACATTTATATTGGCACAAATTTGACAAATTTTATTCTACTGGATGTATTATGTTAAGCGCATGACACTCCATTGACACTCATTGACACTCCATTGCATGTAATATTTATGAAATTTTTTCACAGATTATATATATAATTGGTTGCCAAATCCCAACATAAGCCGGGCAACAACAACGAAATTAACGTAAATTTGGTTATACATATACATGAAATAATGTTGTCCGTAAGGACCCCTTTGTGCTTGGGTGACCGAGAAAGGGACGCCCCATAAATTTCGAAGGAAAAGTCTTCATTTATGTTATTAGGGGCACGAAATACTTTCTATGAAGTTTCTTCATTTCCAGCATCACTTCGATAATACACATTTTCACCTACGATTCAACATTAATTTAGAGCATTTCAAGAAGCTCTTCATCCATTATATATTCTTTATTTTGAAGAGTAAATATTTAAAATCAAAATTCAACATATTCGGTATTTTGATTTTTTAAAATACAAAATGGATTTGACTTTCCAAATTTGAAAAGTCAGAAATATTCTTTATTTTTAATATTATATTAATATTATTGAATATTTATCAAAATTCAACACCATTATATTGTATTAATATATTTTAAAAATATTTATTGTTAAAAACAAAAAATAAAAATAAATATAACAATAAATGTTCATTATAAAAATAAAAATAAAAAATATGATACAGAAAGCATTTTAAATATTCCAATTTTTATATTTAAATATGCTCTTTATATTTAAAAAGTTCTTAAAACATTAGATACAAAAAAAGTCTCAAAAATATTTGGTTAGAATTCAGGATTCAAAAGAGTCATGGAGAGATATACTTTCATTCTCATATATTAAATTAGAATAAGAAATTTAGTTTGGAACTTAGAAAAACGTGCCATTGAATGTTCCAAAAGGACCAACTTTTTGCTTACACTACAAGATATACAAAGTTTTTTTTTTTTAATACAAATGTAAGTAGATTATTAAAAATCATATAATTCACTGATTTCCAAACAGAGGGCATGACTTCGATCCCCCCCGCTATATAACAAAAATAAAAATAAAATAAATAAATAAAACGAAAATTAAGTATAAATTATTAATAAGAACAACCAAAAACCAAAAAAAAAAAAGATCTTATCTCCTGTTTTCTCCCTGCCCTGCTTTCTTCCTCTGTATGCCTTTCAAACAATGGCGGTTTCCAACCCATGTCCATATCTCTTCAGGATCACCCTCTTCCTGTTTCCAATCATAAACGCCGAGTCATTTTTCTACAACTTTAACTCTTCCGGTCAAAGCATGGACGACATACTCCCGGAAGGTGATGCAATTAAATACAATGATGGTCTCCAGCTCACGAAAAATCGACTCGACAGTCCCATCAAATCAAGCAGCGGCCGAGCGTCGTATGATAAAAAAGTGAAGCTTTGGGATGCCGGAACGAATACTCTCACAGACTTCACCACCCATTTCTCATTCATCATAAATACAACGAATGGTAGCTGGGGCGGTGACGGCATGGCCTTATTTATTGCACCATTTGATGCAAGACTTCCTCCGAATTCGCAAGGGTCAAACCTTGGATTATTCAGTGCTGAAACTGCCTTCAATAAGTCGGCAAATCATATTGTTGCTGTGGAGTTTGATACTTATCAGAATTTGGATTGGGATCAGCGTGAAGGTCACATAGGAATCAATATCAACAGCATCATCTCAGAAACATATGTGTTATGGAATAGTAGCATGAAAAACGGATCAACAGCAAATGCATGGGTAACTTACAACTCCACCACTAAAAATCTACGTGTTTTTCTTACATACGCTAAAAACCCAGAATTCCATGGGGAATCTAGCCTTTCATATACTGTAGATTTCCGCGAGTGGTTGCCGGAATATGTTAGATTTGGATTCTCTGCATCCACTGGATCGGATGTAGAAATACATAACCTTCTTTCTTGGTCATTCAACTCAACCTTGGAGGATGACAAAAAGGAGAGCAAAGCAAGACTTTGGATCGGTTTAGCCGTCGGGCTTAGTGTTTCGGGTTGTGGATTAGCTCTCTTCTGGTTTGTTTGGAGGAGGAGGGCTCGGAGGAATAAGGAAATAAAGGAGGCATACGATGCCTCCATGGATGTTGAATTTCAGAAAGGAACTGGGCCAAAGAGGTTCATGTACCATGAACTCAGCCGTGCCACCAACAACTTTGCACACGAAGGCAAGCTTGGAGAGGGAGGATTTGGAGGAGTCTACAAGGGATTATTAGCAGAATCCAACATGGAAGTGGCGGTGAAGAGGGTTTCAAGCGGATCAAAGCAGGGGAAAAAGGAGTACATATCAGAAGTCAAAATCATCAGCCGTTTGAGACATAGGAATTTGGTTCAACTCATTGGTTGGTGCCATGAACAGGGTGAATTCCTTCTCGTCTATGAGTTTCTTCCCAATGGAAGCCTTGATTCTCATCTATTCCGTCGGAAAGTCACGCTAACTTGGACTCTAAGGCATAAAATAGCCCTTGGCTTGGCCTCTGTCCTGTTGTATCTTCACGAAGAGTGGGAGCAATGTGTTGTGCATAGAGATATCAAGTCAAGCAATGTCATGTTGGATTCGAATTTTAATGCTAAGCTCGGAGATTTTGGCCTAGCAAGGCTTGTAGACCATGAATTGGGTTCCCAAACAACAGTTTTGGCAGGCACAATGGGATACTTAGCCCCAGAGTGTGTCACAACTGGTAGAGCTAGTAAAGAATCCGATGTGTATAGTTTTGGGGTGGTTGCACTTGAAATCTGCTGTGGAAGAAGGCCAGTTGAACAAAAGGCAGATCCAAGCGAGGTAAGGCTGGTGGAGTGGGTTTGGAACCTCTATGGACAAGGCCAAATTCTTGAAGCAGTTGACAAGGGATTAAACATGGACTTCGATGAGCGACAGGTTGAGTGCTTGTTGGTTGTTGGACTATGGTGTTGCCATCCTGATCCTGCGTTTCGACCCTCTATAAAGCAAGTGATAAATGTTCTGAATTTTGAAACTCCATTGCCAAGCCTGCCAGCAAAGTTGCCAGTGCCAATGTATTTTGCCCCTCCATTGCAAATGTGTAGCTTCTCATCTACATCATCTGGTCCTCCACATACAGGGTTGGTTACGGATAGAACTCAGTGTTCTTGCAGCAGTTGCACTACTTATTCGTCCAAATCAACAGGCTCTTCTGAAGCTCTATTGAAATCTCACACAGCTGGGATTTAGGATGCCAAATGTTCCTCTTTTGTTTCAAATTTAATTAAGGAAGAAGAAGTTAGTGAGCCTCAATTAGATATTAATTATTGTGTGTACTCCTTCAATATCTATGGTAAACAATTCTTGGTTAAACATTAATTCAATTGGGGAGTGCAATAATTAATCTAAAGGATGTAGCGTGTAATTGTATACTGGTTGTTGATTGTTGGTGGGCGTATTTTTGTCAATCATTTGATCTTGCAAATCCTGTAATATTGCATATTGACAATTTTTTTCTATTTCTTCATTAGTATTAAATGATAAGAATTAGTATGAATGAGAATAAGAATTAGGCCATTTCAAGTTATAATTGCAAAGATAGAGGAAGAGCCTAATTAAGCATAAAAATCTTTCTTGTTCATTTATATATATATATATATATATATAAATATGTGTGTGTGTGTATATGTTTTCCTTCTCTGTGTTTTCTTTTGGTAATTTAGGAGCATATACAAATAATAGCAATGATTTGCCGACTTATCAAGTATTAGATTTGTTGCCTCCGTTTGCTTTGGGTTCTTGAGAACTCCAGACTCCATAAAAAGGTACCCAAACTGCAGTAAAAAAGCCGATGAGTACAGAAACAAGGTCTCCACCATGTATTCAAATCCTAGCAACGCCAAACGGTGTTTCCCTACTTTGATATGATCGAAATTCACTGCGTTAAGTACAACTATGAATTTGATTAATGTCTAGCAGCCTTGCACAAAAAGAAACAAACAAAGAAATAATAATATTAGTTTTTTCTTTTGAAAAAAAAATTAAAAAAGGGGTGCGATGGTGTGTGCTAGTTTTTTTGTCCGTAGACAAGAAGATGACAGTCTAAGACGACTTTTATAATTCAATACCCCAACTAACGGCTTCTTGCCGCATCACTAGCAAAACGCAAAGCATAAACTTGTATCAGTTTTGTAATCGGGCATGAGCTTTAAAACCGAACGGTGCTGCTTAGTATTCGAAGAATGTGAGAAATCAGTTGCAGAATAACATTTTGAAGTCTTTCAAGCACTAATTAACTTGTGGGATTAACTAAGGCTTTGGTCAAATCAAGAAATTAATAAAGGAAAAGTCTAGTAAATATTTGGTTAGAAAAATCAGGACCCGAACGAAAAATCAGTGGCGTATTTTTTTCATTTTGCTGAATAAATCAATGACGTATAGCAAATAGGATTACCTCGGCAAGACATTCCTTTCATTTTTCCTCTATGTTTACGGAATTTATTTCTTTTTGGGGTTATAATTGATGGTTGTTTATCAATTTCATCTTTGCTATAGAACTGAACATGAGAGTTTATTCTCATCTAGCTCATCGCAATTAAAATGATTAAAAAATAATATATGTGTATTTATATGTATATATTTAAAGAATAATATATTGATAGTAGAAATACCAAATAAATATATTGATATGTATTAATTAAATAAATAAATCTTTAAAAGCATAAATATAACTAAATATCAACAAATAAAAAGTTAAGATATGGTATTTGATATTATCTTGATATATCTATTTGACATTTTTGGTATTATTCTCTCTCTCTCTCTCTATATATATATATATATATACTTTTCTAGTCATAGATTTTAATTCATAACGTGGAAACATTAGAATGTTTCAAAGGGACCCACTTTGTGTTTAAATGAGTAATATACAATTTTTTTAATAAGTAATATAGAAAGTTAACTAGTTTTCTGGGTAAGAAAAAGAAACATGTCCTTTTTCTTTTGCTAAAAAATAATGTCTTACTATAATTATGGAGAATATAATGTAATTAAGTAGATAATTTTATATAGAGTTTAAGTTTTGTTATTTGTTATTAGTTGAACATGGTTGACATGGCTATTATTTATTGATTGCATTTAATTATATATTGGTTTCTTAATCTAAAAAATTAATATGAAAAAATAAACCTTTTTAAATTGCTAAATGACATATGAATTGCATTTGTGATGATTATCAGTTTGTTTAATATTTTTATTCAATTTAAATTATAAAAAAAAAATTTAAGAAAAATATAGGGAAAAAAAAATCTTGGGTGATCTATTGCTGAATTCAATTTAAATCATAAATAATTTTGGATGCACCTACAAAGTTTCCAGCGCCCTAAAATCTATTGCCAAATTTGTTAAAAAAAAAAAAAAAAAAAATTGTCTTTCACTACTCTTCCGTTTGCAAACTCAGGCTAAAACCGTAAAACTGAGTGGCTAATTAAATATATTATTACCGGATGAGCTAAAATCAAAATCTTGTGATTAACGATTCATCATAATAGAATACGTAAGGATGCTTGTATAGCAATGTAGATATGGCTAGTACATACAAGAAAAGTCAAAAAGAAAGTTTGAAAACCATATAACTTAATGGTTTAATAAGTTAATTAAAATCCTGTCCTTATTTAAGCTTCATCTAAGCTTTAAAAGATTCAAAGACAAGTGTCCATCAATCCATTCAAAGGTTAAGATTATTTTTCTTTCTTTTTAATTTCAAAATTTCCAAATATAGTTTGTTTTTCAATAAATATTTAGTAAATACATAAATAAATAATGATCAACTACTTATTAATTAAAAACAAAACTATAGAAATGTTAAAAAAAACAAAAAAGAAAAAAGTGCTTTTAAAATCTTTACATATAAGAATTGAAGAAGAAATATTTTCTGAAGCTCCTTTTTGAGAGTGTTCAGTGGCCCCGTAGAGGTAGAAGTAAAACCAAGTTCAAAATCTTCAAAAAAAAATATATTCAAAATGAATGAAAAAAAAAATCTAAAATCTGTTTTAAGTATTACAAAAATCTGAAAAAAATATAAGTTTTTTCAAGAAGAATAAAAATTTAAAAATGTGTACAATCACTAAAATAATATTTCCAACTTATATAGATTGAAAATACTTACTTATAACTAATGTTATTGGTTTTGCTTCATACTTAAATTTGTATAACTTTTATATCAAAATACTCCTTGTTAAAATGCACTTTTATTATCAAAGATTTCTTTTATAAGTATAAAATGTTAAGTATTCAAAGTAATTTATATTTTAAATTTTTTTATTAGATAATTATATTAATTAATATTATTATTACATTTTTTAAAAGGAGGAGATTCATGGATTAAAAAAAAAAAAAAGTTGCATTAGAGACTAAATTTACATATTTATTATATTATGTGCTTATTGGAAGTTTTAGAAACTAAAAATGAGAGAAAAATAATCTTAACCATACAATAGATTAATGACCACATATTTTATATGTAGACTAAACTTTATACTTGCATTTGATGAAACGCCTAAAGAGTCTATAACAGGGACCCATAAATATTTACCCAAAACAAAAAAAAAAAAAGGGACCCATAAATTACTTTGGTCATCAATAATCTCAAACCGTGTATATCTATCTGGTTGGTTTTTTTTTTTTTTTTTTTTTTCCTTTGTGATATCATTAAGTATTGAATTAGAATATTATATTAAGCTAAGTATTCACTAAATTGACATAGATGATAAAATACAGGTTACTGTAATTAGGAAAACCATATATAAATTGTTTGTGACTCCTTGGCCTCTCTCCATCCAAAACCTCTCTGCTCTCCACCTCTGCATGTATGCCTTCTCCAAGAATGGCTTTTTCAACCCATGTCCACACCTCTGCAACATCATCTTCTTCTTGTTTCTAATCATGAATGCCGAGTCAGTTTTCTTCAACTTTACTTAATTCCAACCAAACATGGCTGACACAGAATTCGGAAATGATACAGTGACAGCCAGTAACGTTGTCCGGCTCACAAAAAATCAAGTTGACGGTGAATTCCTTCTTGTCTATCAGTTTCTTCCCAGTGGAAGCCTTGACTCTCATCTATTTCGCATGGAACGTAAGGTACAAATAGCCCTTGGCTCGGCCTCTGGTCTGTTGTAGCTTCATGAAGAGTGGGAACATTATGTTGTGCATAGACACATCAATTTAAGCAATGTCATGTTGGATTCGAATTTCAATGCTAAGCTTGGAGATTTTGGCCTTGCAAGGCTTGTAGACCATGAAATGGGTTCCCAAACAACAGTTTTGGCAGGCACAATGGGATACTTATGATCAAACAATGGGCATGTAAGATGTTACACTGTCATTGGCGTGCTTTCTCGACTCACGTTCTTTGGACCCAGTCTTTTGCTTCACTTATAGAAAGGAAGCCCAAGCCCAGAATTAGATGAAATTGGGGAAAAGGTTTTTCACCACCTCAGTCCAAAAAATCAAATAAAATAAATATGCACGTTTTGCAGGATACAACTTCCTTGTTATCCAACTCATTCTAATATTTAAGGGAAAATAACATATGAATGATTCTAGCCTATAAACATCCTAACATTTTAGAAACATTTTGAATTTTTTAAAGGCACTCTGTCTATTGTAGAGGAAAGGAAAAAAAAGAAAAAAAAAAAGAGCATATATGATTATTATTATTATTATTATTATTTTGTTTTCGGATGAAAGCATATACTATAAAAAATTTGGACAACTTCTACAAAAATTCCAATGACAAATGAAAATTTATCATTTTACATAGGTAATTAGTGACAAAAATTTTCGTTGTCATATTTAATGATTTGATAATTTCATTGGTGATAAATTTTTATTTTGTTAACTATTTTTATAACTAATTGCCTTTTAAATTTTAAAGGTAAATTTTTTTTAAATTTTTATGATATTAATAGTGATAAAATTTTATGTTTGTAATTAATTTTAAGATATTGCATGTCATAGATAATATTTTTTATGTCACAGATAACTTTTTTTACTTGTCAGTTTATATAAGTGATTGGTGATAAAAAAAAATTTGTCATATTTACTAATTAAATTATTTAATTAGTGATAAATTTTTATTTTGTCACCTAGTACTAATTGCTTTGGAGGGAATTTTTTTTGAATTTATTTGATGACAATGGTGACAAACATTGTTTTGTAACTATTTTAAATATAAATATAAAAGGAAAAGAGAGACACCCCCTCGACGAAGCTTTCTTCTTCTCCAGCCAGCAGCCCCGATGCTTTGCAAAACCCACGCAGGCCGGATTTCCACCGGAAAATACTTCCAATCTCGACGCCGATCCACCACACCGCCGCCTCAGCCACCAAGCCTAGTCTACCAGTGACTGAGCCACGGGGAAAATACTCCAAATGACTGCTCGACGCGCTGGGGAAGAGCTAGACTCGGGCGATCAGTATTTCAATCCAGTCACCGGAAATCAGTGGTTCTCAGACCTTAAGGCCGCCCTTTTCCACCATTAGTGGACTTCTTAAGCTCGAATCGAAGCTCGGATTGGCTCAAAATTTGTTCGTTTGCAAAGTACGAAGGAACCCACTTTGACAGCAACTTTCAGGGAAAGTTTACGGTCACCGGCGGCCACCTTTGAGCAAAGTAAGCTCACAAACTTGTTACTCTCTTTACAAGATTCATTTCAGTATATAATTTGTCCATTATTGTTGGTTCTTTAAGATTTTGCCATTTTTGAGCTGTGATTTTTCCTGGAATTAGATGGAAGTTTCATTCAAGGATACTGCCAACTATATATGATAGTATTCAATGCATGATATTGTACGCTTTTGTTACTGGTTTTCTCCAAGCTCAATTCGTTTCTTTTTCATGACTATATGTGTGTGTGTGTGTATATATATATATATCTATGTTGTTAGTTCCAGATGTGATTGACCATGGTGAACTGAGAGAAAGAAAAGGGCTAGCTAGCTTCTTTTGCTTGGTATACAAAGTGAAGTGGGTGGACAGGTGGAGGGGTGTGTGTGTGTGTGTAAATAAATAAAGGTGGTGCGTATAAATATTAATTTGTAAATTATTATTTTTTTTTTATTTTTTTTTTTTTGGGTTAGAAAATTTGTAAATTATGTTAGTGTAGAAGGAGATGTGTATGGTATGGGATTTAAATTGAATTGAATAGGGGAGTAAATTAAAGGTGGTGGTCGAGAATGTAAAAAATGAATTCATCTATAATCTCCACTGAGCAGTAAATATAGGCAACTGACTTAGTCCCAATATGCCTGCAGCTGTTCCCAAAGAAATTTACTTCTTTCACCTGTTTTTGCCTTTCCCCTTTATCATCTATCTTTTTCCTTATCGTTCACTTTTGCACTATTAATAAATATTATATTCATTTCTTCTTCTGCTGTAAGTTGAAATATATATATATACTAATTTGAGAAGAAAGAATGTGAAATGGATGCTCTGCATCCAAAAGCATATTCTGTCTCATTTGAAGCTTTAAGTTATTTCTTGCTTCCTCTATATTAGGGCAATTTTGAACTCTCCATATTCTATCAGAGTTCAATTCCTCTGCTTATGATCTTACTACCTATTTGCTTCTGCTCTAATATATATATATATATATTATATATATCTACACTATATATATATATACTATAGTGCCTTTTTTTTTTTTTTTTTTTTTTAAAAGAGCTCCATTTTGTAATTAATGTCTGCAGGTTTTACCAACTCCAACCCATTTGGCCATGGTCATGGAATATGCATTTGTCGGCTGTTCACTTTTCCGGGGTGGTGGTTGGTGTATTACACAGTCATGACTTGTTTCTCTTTCTTATTCTATAGGAGGGTGGACTGACCTACACAATAAAAATTGGCAACTTGATGAAGGTAAGCTGCAATATGCCATCGTGGATGGTCTGAGATGGCTTAAAGATGGGAAGATTGCTGGTATAAAAGTTCTTTCAGCTTGATAGATTTTTGGGTGAAATGGAATAAATATGTTTTGGATAAAAAATGGGATACTAGGTATTGGGTTACTATAATTTGGGTATTTGGATATTTGGCAAAGGCTAAGTGGGACACACATGAGTGAGATAGAATGTAGAATATATATATATATATATATATATGCAAAGAGAGAATGTTAATATAATGGGCTAGTAGTAGTGGAATAGGTGGAACTAATGAAATAGCTTGCTAGTTGATTAGCTGATTTGCTTTGTTCATTACAAGTGTTCATACATATATATAGGCAGTGTCTGCACACTCACATAAGTACTCTGTTTGTTTTATATATGGGCATATTATGTAATTGTATAAGCTCTGATTGGTAGATAAAAGTTTGCAATTATTTTTAGAAATAATTTCAGGAATGTACTTTTCATTTATACTTCTTAAAATCTATGTACTAATATTATGTTAGTAAATATTTGGTAAGTTGGTGCCAATGATGCAAATTCAGCAGCTTGAGCAGATGGGCATGCTCTATCTCTTCTGGCTGCCAAGACGAGCAAAGCTGGACCAAGTTATGGTCAAGCTCATGCTGCAGCTGCACACATAAGAAAACGTATCGGGGTTGGAAAAAGAGAAATAAATTCCTAATAAAAGACAAGGTAAATGCCTAAGCTAATTTTATACTTCAGTTTTTTTCCAACTGCCTTGAAAAGAGTAAGTTCAATGAAATATTTGTCCTCCTCTGTTATGCCAATGGTTGCGGCAAAGAAGTTAAAAGTTTTCTTGTCCTGGCCTAGTTTTTAATTGGAGATTTTTCATCTAAGAATTGTTCATATATACTTTTCTAGTCATAGATTTTAATTCATAACGTGGAAACATTAGAATGTTTCAAAGGGACCCACTTTGTGTTTAAATGAGTAATATACAATTTTTTTTACTAAGTAATATAGAAAGTTAACTAGTTTTCTGGGTAAGAAAAAGAAATATGTCCTTTTTCTTTTGCTAAAAAATAATGTCTTACCAGAATTATTGAGAATATAATGTAATTAAGTATTATTAGTTGAACATGGTTGACATGGCTATTATTTATTGATTCCATTTAATTATATATTGGTTTCTTAATCTAAAAAATTAATTTGAAAAAATAAACCTTTTTAAATTGCTAGATGACATATGAATTGCACTTGTGATGATTATCAGTTCTTTTGAGATTTTTATTCAATTTAAATTAAAAAAAAATTAAGAAAAATAACCCAAAAAAAATTGGGTGATCTATTGCCGAATTCAATTTAAGTTATAAATAATTTTGGATGCACCTCCGAAGTTTCCAGTGCCCTAAAATCTATTGGCAAATTTGTAAAAAAATAAAATAAAAAAAGAAAAAAGAAAAAAGAAACTGTCTTTCACTACTCTCCCGTTTGCAAACTCAGGCTAAAACCATAAAACTAAGTGGCTAATTAAATATAATTTTACCGGATGAGCTAAAATCAAAATCTTGTGATTAACGATTCGTCATAATAGAATACGTAAGGATGCTTGTGTAGCAGTACAGATATGGCTACGTACATACAAGAAAAGTCAAAAAGGAATTTCGAAAGCCATATGACTAAAGAGTATTATCAGTGGTAATTGTTGGCAGTGAATATATGGTTTTTATATATATAGGATATACTTCCATATAAATTGTTTTTATTTATATATATATATATATATATAGGTTTAATATGTATATGGTTTTTATATATATATATATATATAGAATTTACTGTTATATATATTATTTTTATTGCTCTCTATATATATATATATCTACTGTTATGTAAGATGGTGACAGTTATCATTAGTAACAAACATCATTTTTTATAATAAATGGTTTAATAAGTTAACTATGGATCCTATCCTTATTTAAGCTTCATCTAAAGATTCAAAGACAAGTGTCCATCGATCCATTCAAAGATTAAGGTTATTTTTTTCTCTTTTTAATTTCAAAATTTCCAAATATAGTTTGTTTTTCAATAAATATTTAGTAAATACATAAATAAATAATGATCAACTACCTATTAATTACAAAAAATCAAAAAATAAAAACAAAACTATAGAAATGTTAAAAATAAAATAAAATAAAAAGTGCTTTTAAAATCTTTACATATAAGAATTGAAGAAGAAATATCTTCTCAAGCTCCTTTTTGAGAGTGTCAGTGGCCTCGTAGAGGCAGAAGTAAAACCAAGTTCAAAATCTTCAAAAAAAATATATTCAAAATGAATGAAAAAAAAAAATCTAAAATCCGTTTTAAATATTAAAATAAAAATTTAAAAATGTGTACAATCACTAAAATAATGTTTCCAACTTATATAAATTAAAAAAATTACTTATAACTAATGTTATTGGTTATGCTTCATGCTTAAACTTGAATTTGTATAACTTTTATCTCAAAATACTCCCTGTTAAAATGCACTTTTATTATCAAAGATTTCTTTTATAAGTATAAAATGTTAAGTATTCAAAATTTTTTATATTTTAAAATCTTTTATTAGATAATTATATTAATTAATATTATTATTACATTTTTTAAAAGGAGGAGATTCAGGGATAAAAATAAAAATAAGAAAAAAAAAAGTTGCATTAGAGACTAAATTTATACATTTATTATATTATGTGCTTATTTGAAGTTTTAGAAACTAAAAATGAAAGAAAAATAATCTTAACCATACAATAGATTAATGACCACATATTTTATTTTATATGCAGACTAAGCTTTATTCTTGCATTTGATGAAACGTCTAAAGAGTCTCCAATAGGGACCCAAAAATTTTTAGCCAAAAAAAAAAATAAAAAATAGGGACCCATAAATTACTTTGGTCATCAATAATCTTAAACCGTGTATATCTATCTGGTTGGTTTTTTTCCCTTTTGTGATATCATTAAGTATTGAATTAGAATATTATATTAAGCTAACTATTCACTAAATTGACATAGATAATAAAATACAGGTTACTGTAATTAGGAAAACCATATATAAATTGTTTGTGACTCCTTGCCCTCTCCATCCAAAACCTCTCTGCTCTCTTCCTTTGCATGTATGCCTTCTCCAAGAATGGCTCTTTTCAACCCATGTCCACACCTCTGCAACATCATCTTTGTCCTGTTTCTAATCATGAATGTCGAGTCAGTTTTCTTCAACTTTACTTAATTCCAACCAAACATAGCTGACATAGAATTCGAAAATGATACAGTGACAGCCAGTAACGTTGTCCGGCTCACAAAAAATCAAGTTGACGGTGACCTTACTGGCAGCGTAGGCCGAGTCTCGTACAACAAAACAGTGAAGCTTTGGGATAACAGTACAAGTATGGCTCACAGACTTCACCACTCATTTCTCATTCCTGACAGTATAGCCTTCTTTTTTGCATCATTTGAAGCAAGACTTCCGAACAATTCAGATGGGAGGCACCTTGGATTATTCAGTCTTGATGAAACTGCTTTAAATGCCTCGAGCAATTTAACTGTTGGTGTTAAGTTTGATAATTTCAAGAATGGATGGAATCCGAGCTCTGATCACATTGCAATCAGTATCAACTCCATCATCTCGGTACCAAATCTAGCAAGGAAAAGTAGAAGGAACAATACCAAATGCTTGGGTAATTTATAATACGCAAAATTCAAGGGGGAATCTAGTCTTTCATATATTGTTGATTTGAGGAATTTTTTGCCGGAACGGGTTAGATTTGGTTTCTCTGCATCCATTGCAATAGGAACAGAAATACAAAACCTTCTTTCTTTGTCATTCAACTCAACCTTGGATGATGAGGAACAGCGTATAAGCTTGGTGGATGAGAAAAAGAAAAGCAAAGCAGAACTGCGGATTGGTTTAGAGGCCGGGTTTAGTCTTCTGGTTTGTGGATTATTTCTAGTTTGGTTGTTTGGAGGAGGGCTTGGAGGAATACTGAAATAAAGGAGGTATAAGGTGCCTCCATGGATGTGGGATTCCAGAAAGGAACTGGACCAAAGAGGTTCATATACTGTGACTTGAGCCGTGCGACCAACAAATTTGCAGAGGAAGGCGTGCTTGGAGAGGGAGGATTTGGAGGTTTCTACAAGGGTTTATTAGCAGAATCCAACATGGAAGTGGCATCAAAAAGGGTTTTAAGAGGATCAAAACAGAGGAAAAAGGAGTACATATCAGAAGTCAAAATCATCAGCCGTTTGAGACATAGGAATTTGGCTCAACTGATTGGGTGGTGCCATGAACAGGGTGAATTCCTTCTTGTCTATGAGTTTCTTCCCAATGGAAGCCTTGCCTCTCATCTATTCCGTAGGAAAGTCTTGCTAATTTGGAACGCAAGGTACAAAATAGCCCTTGGCTCAGCCTCTGCTCTGTTGTGGCTTCATGAAGAGTGGGAACAGTATGTTGTGCATAGACACATCAAGTTAAGCAATGTCATGTTGGATTTGAATTTCAATGCTAAGCTCGGAGATTTTGGCCTTGCAAGGCTTGTAGACCATGAATTGGGTTCCCAAACAACAGTTTTGGCAGGCACAATGGGATACTTTACCCCGGAGTGTGTCACAACGGGTAAAGCTAGTAAAGAATCCGATATGTATAGTTTCGGGGTGGCTGCCATTGACATCTTCTGTGGAAGAAGGCCAGTTGAACAAAAGGCAGATCCAAGTGAGGTAAGGTTGGTGGAGTGGGTTTGGAACCTCTATGGACAAGGCCAAATTCTAGAAGCAGTTGACAAGGGATTGAGAATGTACTTCGATGAACGACAGGTGGAGAAGCCTATGCAAAGTTGCCAGTGCCAATGTATTTTGCACCTCCATTGCAAATGTGTAGATTGTCATATACAGCATCATCTGGTCATCCATATACAGTGTCAGTTACAGATAGAACTCAGTGTTCTTGTAGCAGTTGCACTAATTATTCATCCACGTTGGCAGGCTCTTCTGAAACTCTATTGAAATCTCATAAAGCTGGTATGTAGAATGCCGACGCTTCTTCTTTTGTTTCAAGACAACCGTTTTAAGAAAGGGAAATAAATAAGAAAAAGTGAAGTTAGTGATTCTCAATTAGATATCAATTATTGTGTGAGCTATTCCATATATGTCTGTAACTTGTTGATTAATCAGTAATTCAGGTGGGGTTCGGGACTGTATTAATTAATTCTTTGGTGGCTAACATTTTTTTTTTTTTTTTCTGGTGCAATATAAGGATGTAGTGAAAAATTGTATACTGGTTGTTTGTATTTTTCTTTCTTTTTTTTTTCTTTTATTTATTTGGTCTTCCAAATCTTGTATTTTGCATATTGGCGATTGTATTTTTTTTTTTCAAAATCATAAGGCCATTACACGTTATTGATTATCTACCAATGCCTTATCAATATATCTTATTTCTTTTCTTTTTCTTTTTTTATAATATATACATATATATATATATATATATATATATTTATATCTTCTTCTTTTTTCATTACAACTCGAAGAGGAAGGATTTTCAACAAGGTCTAGATTTGAACCCTGAATTGGAGATATAACCTAGGAATATTTGTTTTCACACATTATTAATATATCTTGTTTCTTGAGTTTGAATTTTAGATACTATATCGTAAACCATATTTTTAAAGTTGTATTTCAAATCATATCATCGTCTATAAATTTAAATATTTATAATTCTGATAAAAAACTAAAATAAAAAATAAAATAACAATAATGAATAATCATTGATCAAAAAAATTGGTTTAAGTTATTGAATTAATATAATTTTATTTATATATTTTGTATGTGTTTTTTTTTTTTTTTGGATAATATTATAATTGGATTATGGCTAAGCTCTTGGGTTTTTTCGAAAAGTAGCCATCCCGTAAATGGTTTTTTGAAGAATAGCAAAAAAATTTTTTTTTTAAAACTAGCCATCTTGGGACAAAAATACTCTTGATAAAATTGAAAATTACGCAATAGATTTTTTTTACCCTTTCCTTCTTCCTCTACACAGTCGTTCATGTTTGTGCAAGGGTTTCTCTAACATGCCACAAACACTCTTTGCATCTCATCTCCTCTCACTCTCATTTTCTTATATTTTCTCATATCTGAAATTAAACTCAAGTAAAAATTTTATCTTTTTTCTTATTAGATGAAACTAAGGAAATATGTGTTTTTTCTCTTTTTTCTTGTATTTTTTGTTAGTTTTGGAATTTTTAAGCTTTTATTTAATATGGGTATGGAATAATAATTTATGAGCTGTTATATGTGAGTTTAAAGATATTTAGGTGGCATATGATTTGAAAATGGGGGAAAATTTATGTAAAACTGAAAAATTGCATAAAACAGTAAAAACGAAGGAAATTTGGTGAAAAAAATGAACTTCCGCCATTTTCCTCTAGTTTGTCTGTTTTCGCAAGTTTGTCGCTAATTTTTTGCCAATTTTCCGCCAGTTTTCCGCCAGTAGGAAAAAGCTATATTTGGCCCAAAAAAAAAAACAGAATCAACTTTTTTAATAAAGTTAATATGTTTGTTTAGTATTATTCAAATTTTTATATATTTATTGATTTAGTTTAATGTTATTCATTTAATTTTGTAGTAAAATGGAATATGATGATATTGTAATTACGGTTTTATACAATGGAACATTGGTACAAAATGATGGTGGTAATTGGGAATATCGAAATGGTAAACATATAATGGTTTCCGTCGGCCAGAGATGCACAAAGTCAGAGTTAGAGGATGAGATTTTTAATTCTATTAAGATAGATCGAAATGAATATTTGCTAAAGCTAAAATGGATATATGGACGATGTGCAGAAAAGTTGAATCCTACAGAAATACGCTGTGATAGGGATGTGAAATGCTGTCTTCAAGAAGTGAAGAATGCAGGGATGATAATGATGCGGCCTCCAATGTATGTTGAGGTGATTTTGAAAGTTGAACGTGTATGTAGAAATGTTCATCAAACAGCCTTTGCTTCGAATAGTGGGAGTAATCTTCATTCTTTTTCTTGTCCTCCAATTGGCGTTCGACTACCATAAGTTTTTGGTACTAAACCTATTCAGTCTACATCTCAGGAAATTATGCTTCAAGAAACTCAATTTAGAGATCAAGTTGATGTTCGTGGGGCCTGGACATCATTTAACATCCACGAAAGAGTTGATGTTGGAGGTGACTATGCTAAATGGTTTCCTAACGATGAGAAGTATGAGCAGTTGCATAATATTGATCATGATGAGAATTACAATGCACCAGGGGATGATGTTGATCATAATGATGTAGATTTTGTCATGAGTTGCCGGACAATGATAATGATATGCGTCCTGAAATGAACAATGAAGGAGTTGATGATGTTAGGGTTCATCATGCTACAAGTGACCACATATCATCGAGCAACAGAAGTGGTTCTATGGCCATATTTTCGTCAAAGTTCACTGGCTGTGAGAGCATAGTAGTTGGACAATTATTTCACAACAAACGTGACTTACAGAATAAACTGAGTAACTATTGCATGCGAGAAAATAAGGAGTTCAAGGTGACACAGTCAACTACACAACGGTATGAGGTTGTATGCTTGGAAAATACTTGTAAATGGTGACTACGTGCAACCACATTTAAAAATGGAGAAATATTTGTTGTGAGAAGTTTTGATAATGTACATAGTTGCTCGTTAGATATCGTGCATCGAGAACATAAGCAGGCCAGTAGTCGGGTTATCGGGCAATGTATCAAATCTAAATATGAAGGTATTGAATGTGTTTACAAACCCAAAGAAATTCAACATGATTTTTTGCAGAAATATGGGGTGAATATAAGCTACAACAAAGCATGGAGAGGTAAAGAGTATGCACTTAACAGTGTTAGGGATCTCCAGAGGAGAATTTTGCTAAGTTGCCTGCCTACTGTTATGAGTTAGTGTCAAAGAACCCTGGGATTTTTACACGTATCAAAACAGACGATAATAACAATTTTGTATATTTCTTTATGGCGATTGGAGCAAGCATTAGGGGATTTAAATCCCACAAAAGACCCGTGTTGGCTGTTGATACAACTACATTGAAAGGGAAATACAAAGGGTACATGTATATTGCATCGGGCATGGATAGCAATAAACAAATATATCCTTTGGCTTTTGGCATTGGAGATGGAGAGAACGAGCAAGAATATACATGGTTTTTCCAAAACCTCAAGGATGCCATCGGAGATTTTCTGGATTTGGTGTTTGTGAGTGATAGATACCCCACTATTGAAAGGGCATTACGCAAAGTTTTTCCCAATGCATACCATGCGTTATGCACGTACCATATAAGTAGAAATATTAAAGTAAATGGACATGCGAAAGATGAAACAATAATACAATGTTTCATGCTTGCAGCTAGTGCATATTTGGTTGAAGATTTTGAGTTTTATATGGGGCAAATTGAGGCAAAAAACAGTAAGGCTACCCAGTACATTCGATCATGTGACCCTACAAGGTGGGCATGTTCTCTTTCTCCATGTAGAAGGTACACTATCATGACCACCAATATTGCAGAAAGCTTGAATGGTATTTTGCTAGATGCTAGAGAGATGCCAATAGTAGTATTAATTGAGCACATATGGAATTTACTGCAAAGGTAGTTTTATGAGCGACGTACTGCAAGTGCAAAATTGAAGAAGCCTGTGACTGACCATATGGAAGAGCAACTCAAACTATGAAATTTAGAGTCCATCAGACTACGTGTGAAAGTCATTAATATGCATGAATTTCTTGTGGAAGGTGGGAGTTTGAGGGGTACAGTTAATCTCCAATAAGAAACATGCTCATACAAAGTCTTCGATCTTGATCAATATCCTTGTGATCATTGTATTGCTGCTTGCAGAGACCACAAAATTGCTCCTTATGGTATGTGTTCTCATTACTACACCGCGGATGCATATCGTGCACCTTATGATGAGTCCATTTACCCTGTGTTAGATGAAAAACAGTGGCATGCCCTAGATGACGTGGCAAGTCATATTGTTCTTCTACCAAGATGGACACATAAGCGAGCTGGTAGGCCGAGGATGCAATGCATACCATTCGAAGGTGAAGATGTTATTGGACATAGATGTAGCCGATGTGGTGGCGTTGGACATTATAGGCAGAGATGTACGAATCCATTATCTTATGCTTCGAATTAGAAAGTTTTAATTTAGTGTTATGGTTTAATATGTTTTGATAATTATTTCATATCTTGGATATTATATTTTCTACTCCACGGTGGAAGATTTATTAGCAATCTTTTTTTATTTTGAATTTAATCCCAAATGAAAAGAAGCTTTCTGGAGTTGATTTTCAATCTTTAGTTTACATCTCATTTTATGAAATGTCCAAATGATTTTGAAAAGAAAAACAAATATATATCTTTTTTTCTTTTCTTTAAAATGGTTATTGATTTTAAATGTCAATACATTTTTTGTTAAATCCATCTTCATCTTATATAATATTTGTCTCCACTCTCAATTTTTTTACCCCACTATTAACTTAAATAATCTATTAAAAATTGATTTTCCAAGTGGAGGAAATTAGTTTCTGATAGGAGTAAAAATTATTCAACGATTTCCGGTTGGAGAAAATTTTTTCCAACAGGAGGAAAATGATTTCCGCTTGGAGGAAAAATTTTCCGCTGGGTGGAAAATTATCCAGAGGCTTAAATTGATCTCCATATGGGATTTTCGACTGGAGGAAAATTTTTCCTCTAGGAGAAAAATTTTTCCGCCTAGAGGAAATATTTTCCGACAAGTGAAAAATTTTTTAGAATTTACAATTGAGCTTGTAAGACGTTTGTGCATAATGGAATTCTAACAAATAAACATGGCACATTTTCTATAAAGTCAATTAGTTATCCTTACATCAATAACACATCGTTATCTTTGTTAAATGAACATTATAAACGACCATTATCTTTACAATTAAAAATCTAATATAATAAAAAATATGCATCTATAAACATGACAAAAGGAAAGAAAAATGCATCACCACCCAGCTCATATGCTTAGTTCTTTGTTGTAAGCCTCATATGCATACTTCCTCCTAAAGAACTCCATGTCATCTTGTGTGAATGTCACTGGTAATCTAGCATGTAAAAACTCGATGGTCTTGAGTGTAAACATGCCATAATCACCATTACAAAAAAACAATTATTATAACATATATTAGTATTATTAGAACCATATTCAATAGTTAATATTTATTCAACAAACATGTACGTATTAAGGGGCTTTACCCATTACTTTGCTGAGGGAAATTTTGTGCCAATTCACATGTAAACTCATCAACAGAGTCTACAAGATCCGGTCGCTGCTCATAAAAAGATACAGACCGCAGTAAATAAGGTAACATAATGCATAATTTCTAGAAATAAATTTCTCCCCTGTTTCGATTGCCAGCCTTATTTGAGTCACACACAGTCATATGATACTCTTTCAAGTCCATGTGCGCTACCAGCCAATGTATGTTGTGCTTGTTTAGTGGAATCAACAACTGTCAATACATTGCAGGATTTCAGTTAGCACAACAAATAAAGGAAGGCACATGAATAAATGAATAGTTAACATTACACAATTTGGACATGTATATTGTACATGATTTACGCATTTCCATGGCTTCGACTCCTTCATTCAAATACCCAATACATATTCTTGCATTGCATATGAGAATTGGAACGTAGATGGATTGGCGAGGAATTTTCCATAACACTACTCAATGTATACCTACAACAAAATAAATTATTAGTTACCTAAAATCACAATAGCCATATATAGGACACTTGGCCTTTAATACATCTTTACTTACCCAAAATCCTCCATCTATCACCTCAAAACTAGGATAAAAAACATCAGGGAATCGATTGGCACGTACACGAACTAAGTAAGGCAGGACTTCCATATGCTGCATTGAAAGACGAGTTAATTTTAAATTACATCCATGCAATTGAACAACTATCTATGGAATTTATCAAATTATAAAATAAAAATCTTGATCAAAAAAATACTTACATCGTGATTCAGCCACTTCTCACTGATTATAAGCAACTAGAAAAAGTCTTTACCTGTAGACAAAATGTCCATATCAACCTTTGCTGCCCAACCGAACTTCATAAATTGGTCAAAATTTTTTACAAATCGCGTGGGTACTGGTTTGTATGGGTTGAACTTCAAAGTAAAAGATGCACCGGATAAAGTGCGTTGTAGTTTTTTCCACAAGCCTCCAACACTGTAAGGAGTTGCAATAGCTGCTGCCGCCTTCCTATCCCACCTCCCAATATCTATACTTTGCTTAGCAGCTGCTGCCTTTCTTGCATGTCTCCCGGCTGGAAACTTTGATGGAGACACTTTCTCGATAATCGTAACACTTGGTCCTGCATCGTCTACAATGAATGGACATGATTGTCTATCAACGGGGGTCGCATCAGGACCAAACTCTTCCTTATTTTCATCCCCTTCAACGTCCGCTTCCATCCCATCTCCCAACCCGTCAGAACCAACTTCCACTCCTTGGTGCTTCATTAACTTATCAAGCTTGGTCTCCAAACTTGCAAACTCTCTAAGCATGGCGATTCTTAAATCCTTAACGTCTTGCTGTACATTAGCCACTTCATCTTCAAGGATAGTTAATCTCTCTCTCAAAGGTACCTAAAAGAAACAATAATGATTAGTACTTGCAATAATAAAAAAGATAAACATTCATACAATTTATTCAAACCTCATCATGGGATGGAGTCGTTGGAGGTTGGGATGGAGTCGATGGTTTAACACGAACATGAGCAGCAACTCCTGCAGTCGATGATGAAGGCTGGTCTGTCGGCTTATCTCCCATTCGTCGCCTCCCTCCTTTACCCTTACTTTCCACAGATGCCTGTTTTCGTTTCTTACTTCTTCCACTACTTGTAAGTGGAACACCTTCATCTTTTTCACCATGACTTCCCTATGGTGGCTTATCTCAGACAGCAGGTGCAACACTATATGGGGTAGTGTCATGATGTACATCCCATGCAATTTTGCCAATATATGCACGCTCAAATTCAGTTACATTCATTAAGCCATGAACAGGATACTGCAAAAGACAAAAGGGATTATCATCAAGTGATTATTAAGTAATACTAATATTTCTACAAATACTGCAAAAGTCTATAAATAATATTACTATGTTGGAATGTATATATATATATATATATATATATTTATATTTGTACATATAAGTGGAAGAAATCATATACTTACATGACGATGATCGAAGAGTTCAGTGGCCTTCTCAAATATTGGCACTTGTGAAATATGCCAATTAAGAATTCTAGGAAATGCCATGTCCGGCAACTTCTTTCCAAATGCTTAACCTAACGAAAGAATTGTCTCAAAACCCCAAATCTGTCAAACAATTAATTAATAATGAATAAGTAAAGAAATACACACCATAAATACAAGTGTAACAAACTTTAAATAATAGTGTAACAAACTTACCATGAAAGCCAAAGGAAACCCACAAAGACTATAACTCTTTGACTTGCTTAAAGCCATTTGCTCTCTATGCTCAAAAGTACTCTTCAACGATCTAATGGTGGTGGCATATGATAAAGTACCCCATGGATAGTTATTGAAGTACTCTAAATTGTCCACCATCTCCAAGTGATTATGGGGTGTAGTGGCCATGCTTTCTTTGCCTAGAAGAACTGTCTCTAGGAAATATAATAAAGCCAACTTCAATATATCATCGTCGGCTTCATCATCGTCTTGACATTGTGCGGTCATGAAAGCTTCGGTTATCTCTGAGTTAGTGACCTTTCGCTTTTCGTCAAAATATGTGTCACTAATACGAGTAGAGATGTTAACTTGCCTATTGGTTTCGTAACCAAACCATAGACTTATAATTATGGTGAAGTCTCTCCACGTAAATCTAGCACCACACCCTCCAAAATTGAATACCACAGAATCCTTGTCGTCGTAAACACATTGCCTATACAGCATGTTGTTGATGATGTGGCCACTAAATTGTATCTCGTTGGCCTTCAAAAAGTGGCCAAAACAACTATCCTCGAACTTCTTTATTTGGGTTGGAGTCAGCTTGAACTTAATATCCGACACGGCTTTTCAGAAGTTCGATCTACAATTAACCTTTGCCCTTGTTATCTCCGAGTCACAAAACCTTCATTGGTAATCTGAATCCATTTATCTGCAAATCAAATACAACAAAGCATAACATATGGAGGAAACGTTTTTTCCAACATGAGGAAAGCTTGGAGGAAAAAGTTTCAGCTTGGAGGAAAAAATTTCCTCCTGGCGGAAAACTTTTTCCTTCAGGCGGAAAATTTTCCAAAACCTAAATGACATACACCTAACGGGATTTGTGTAAAAATATAATGAAAATGGCTAAAGAATCTTTTCGAACCAGTGCATATGTGGATTTAAAAACTACAATATCTTCTATATATTAGTGTACATTATACATTATGAAACAAACCAACTATGGGCATGTGACATTGCTTCCTACGGATAACCTATAGTTCTAACACATATATTATGGTTTCACATTCAAACCTCCCATTAAATTCAAACAAAAACACAACTTCATAATAGTTTTAATTTCACATTTCACATTCTAACCACACAACACAAACATTTCCGTCACACCAAATAACACAATATTATAAGCATAGCTCATAATGACAAAGGTTCAAAATTGAGCTATTTATAAAGAGATGACTTATCATCTCTAAAATAATCCATCATGGAAATTATCAACAATTCTGAAAAACCATTCAATCAGCACAAATAAACGTTCTCAGATTAGTTCGTTACATTAAAGCGAAATTAGTTTACAACATTTTTCTGTTTTAATCAGAGAAGCAACTTACATTAATGGGGGACAAACCGCCACCAATGCTTCTCTATTTATTTATATATATATCTCTCTCTCTCTTTCTTTATCTCTGTAAGTGTGTGTGTAATTTTCTCAGCAAACACTTGTAACTCTAACGATGGCAACTTTTGTCCTTCAATTTTCTGCTCATTCCATCACTTGCTTCTCCAATGTTGAAAAATATAGAAAATCAATATTAGTAAGGATCCCAACAAATCTTTCCTTCGACAACTACTAAAGATAAAAGAGAAATTCCAGCACCTGAAGGCAAATTACAACAACCTCTATATAAGATCAACAGGGGTAGAAAAATAAATGTAATACACAATTCATACATATTTCCAGTTGAAAAAATGCATATGTGAAAATGAAATCCAACAAGTTATATGTTTTTCAACGTATGCTCAATGAATCCTAGAAAAGTAGAGAAGGAAATGTGTAGGCTAGAACCCAGAGGTATTGACCACAACAATGACAAGCAATTTCAATGATATAATACACCTACAATTCACGAATTGAATTAGAACAGGTTACTAATTCAGAAAAACAAATTAGAATTACAGGATCAATAATCCCATATACAAACAATTTTCTAAGAGCAAAAACCATATTTGCAACTTATGTAACCTCTTTTTTCTATACATGTATTTTTAAACTACATCTGAATTTAAGCCACAGAAATATAAAGAGGTTAATTTCTAAACGACATCCTGTTTGCATAGCCTCTTAAGTTTATAAAAGACATGCATATTATAATTGCAGATACACAGCAAGAGGCTATTCAAAAAATTAGTAAACAACTAGATCTTCCTTGCATTGTTAAACCATAAAGTTTACATGCTTAAGCAAGCAGAAATAATTTTCTATAAGATACTTAAATGGTGATTTTAGCAATCAAAATCTTCTCATTCTCAAGAAAATGTCTCATTAATAGCTACAGGTGTTTGCTTTGTCTCCCACAAAAATCAAGAAAAGGTTTTCTGGAACTAGAAATAAAGAAATCCATGGACCAAGAATAATATTATGCATATCAAGCTTTTAAAATCAAGTTATGGTATCTGCTAAGGGCTTGTAGAGAGTAAAAGAATGATTTCTTCACCTATATGCTTCAACTATAAATGATGAGTTGCACATCTAAAAACTTATTCAGGTACTTAGAGAAGAACATGCCAAATGCCTATAGAACACCCTAACCATTTCAATTTCACACTACTTCCCAGATATATATGCGTAGCACTGATGAATTCCCTTCCTCAAATCATCACCATGTGGACTAGACTAGAGAGAGTAATTGGCACCAACTTACATAATAAAATGAAACAGTCAACATCAAATATTTAGGCATGTTATCCAAAACAAAATGCCCTCAGAACCGTATTAGACACAAACACAACCACTCTCATCGTCGTCTTCATCACCATCATCACCTCCACACCCACCAACACCTTCACCACCACCACCACTAATGCTGACGCTGGAGATCTCCTTATCAGACATAGACATCAAAGTCTATTTATCTATTATATGTAGAAAACTTTTTTCCTTATCAAACCTATAAAACCAAAAAAAAAAAATGACAAAAAAAAAACCACTTTTTTGGTACATAATGTATAAAAATGAAGAGGGAATAATAAGGAAAACAAAAACCCAGTTGAGAACGGAATCAAATTGAAAGTTTTTATAGGGAATAGGTGGAGATGTTAAAGTGAAGGTAAAAAAATAATAATAATAATAATAAGAGAGCGAAACTAACCTTTGAAGAAGTTGGACTATACATCATAAACAACGGGAAAGGAGGAAGATTTATGGGTCCCGAGCTTCCTAGTTTGGACTTGTGAAAGTGGAGGTTGCTTCTTCAACCTCAATAACAAATCGAAAGAAAGGAACTGTGAGTAGAGTCGAATGGTGTGTTTCGAAAGGGAAAGGCTAAAAGAAAAAGGGAGCGAAACTAACCTTTGAAAAAGTTGGACTGTGCAACATCAACAATGGAAAAGGAGGAAGATTTTTGGGTCCCCAACTTCGTAATTTGGACTTGTGAAAGTAGAGGTTGCTTTTTCAACCTCAATAATGGATAGGAGGAAAGGAATTGTGAGTAGGGTCAAATGGTCTATTTCAAAAGGGAAAGGAAAGCCCTAGCTGTGTTTGAGTGATGTGTTTCGAACGGGAAAGGTAAAGCCCTAGTGTGTTCGAAGGCCTTGCTGTGTTTCAAAAAGGAAAGGAAAAAGGAAAGAAGAGAAAATAAGTGTTTTGGTAGGGAAAAAAGATTTAAAATAATAATAATAATAAAGGGTATTTTAGTCCGGATGTCCTAAAAGGTGGCTAGTTTTTTTTTTTTTTTTTTTTAAATGGCTATTCTTCAAAAAACCATTTATGGGATGGCTACTTTTCCAAAAACACCCTACGCTCTCCTTTCTGTATGACTAGATCCTTGTGTATGATCAAACAATGGGCATGTAAGATGTTACACTGTCATCGGCGTGCTTTCTCTACGCATGTTCTTTGGATCCAGTCTTTTACGTCACTTACTTAACAGAAGCCCAAGCCCAAAATTAGATGAAATTGAAGGAAAAGTTTTTCCCCACCAAAAAATCAAATAAAATAAATAGGCACGTTTTGCAGGATACAACTTCCTTGTTACCCAACTCATCCTAATATTTAAGGGAAAATAATCTATGAATCATAATTCTAGCCTATAAACATCCTAACATTTTAGAAACATTTTGAATTTTTTAAAAGCACTCTGTCTATTGTAGATGTAAAGGGGGGAAAAAAAAAAAAAGAGAAAGCATATATGATTATATATGATTATTATTTTATTTCTTCTATAATCATAAATGTTTCAATTGAGCTTTCTAAAATCAATTTTGACATATTTATAATTTTTATTTGAAAAATTATTTCAATGTGGTTCAATTGAGTTAAAGTTAATGGATTCCACCAAATTAAGGTTATGTGCACCTCACTTGACCTATCAAAAATTATTTTTTATTATTTTTTAAATTTTATTTGTTTATTTTGTACTAGTAAAAGAAACAAATAATTTAGTATCCCCTAAAATAACTTAATTTCATTTTGGATCCTTAAAATCAATTTTTTCATATTGATAAAGAATATTAGATGTTTAACAAAATTTAAGAGCTAAAAAAAAATTAGATGCTAAAAAAATTTTAAGAACACGACAGAAATACCAGATAGTAAAAAAAAATTTTACAGTCTTAAAAAAATATCAAATATTTAAAAAATTTGAAGAGTCCAAAAAAATACCAAATAGCAAAAAAAAAAAAATTAAAGTATAATAAAAAAATATCACATATTCAAAAAAATTCCGAGAGCTTCATAAAAGTATTAGATATCCAAACAATTTTGAAAGCCAAAAAAATTACCAGTTGGTTAAAAAAAATCTGAGTGTTTGAAAGAATACTAGATATTCAAAAAAAAAAAAAAAAAAAAGAAACCAAGAACCCAAAATAAAATAAACTAGATGTTAAAACAAAATCTAAAAGTATGGAAAAAATCATGTGGTAAAAAAAATACTGGATATTTAAACATTTGATACTTTTATTAGATTCTCGAAATTTTTTTTAATATCTAATATTTCTTATCATGCTTTCAATTTTTTTTTTCATCTAGTATTTTTTTGAACTCTCAGATTTTTTTTGAGCCTTTGGTATTTTTTGGTATTTTTTGATATTGTCAAAATTGTTTTTAGTATCCTGTCTTTTTATTGCGTTTTTAAAATTTTATCAGCATATAATTTTTTTTTTTTAAACTCTTAGATTTTATTAAATATCTAATATTATTTATCAATGTGAGAAAATTGATTTTAGAGACCCAAAATGAAATTCAGTGATTTTAGAGGATATTAAAATGTTTTTTTCTTTTACTCCCACAAAACAACAAATGAAATTTAAAAAATAATAAAAAATAATTTTTGAGTGCACGTGACCCCAATTTGACGGAATTCATTAAATTTAACGCAATTGGACCACATTGAAATAATTTTTCAAACAGAATATATCAATGTGTCAAAATTGATTTTAAAAAACTTAATTAAAATATTTGTGATTATAAATGATATTAAAGTGCATTTATCCCTTATTATTATATTATTATTATTTTTTTTCGGATGAAAGCATATACTATAAAAAATCTGGACAACTCCTACAAAAATCTCAATGACAAATGAAAATTTATCACTTTATATAGACAATTAGTGACAAATTTTTTTTTTTGTCACATTTAATGATTAGATCATTTCATTGGTGATAAATTCTTATTTTGTCAACTGTTTTTGTAACTAATTGCCTTTTAAATTTTAAAGGTAAAATTTTTTTAAATTTATATGATATTAATAGTGATAAAATTTTATGTTTGTAATTAATTTTAAGATATTGCATGTCACAGATAATTTTGTTTACTTGTCAGTTCATATAATTAATTGGTGATAAAATTTTTTTTTGTCATATTTAATGATTAAATTATTTAATTAATGATAAATTCTTATTTTGTCGCCTACATTGGTACTAATTGCTCTTTTGGAGGGAAATTTTTTTTGAATTTATTTGATGACAATTGTGACAAACATTGTTTTATAACTATTTTAAATATAAAAATAAACAGAAAAAGAGAGACATCCCCTCGATGAAGCTTTCTTCTTCTCCAGCCAGCAGCCCCGATGCTTTGCAAAACCCACGCAGGCCGGATTTCCACCGGAAAATCGTTCCAATCTCGATGCCGATCCACCACACCGCCGCCTCAGCCACCAAGCCCAGTCTACCAGTGACTGAACCACGGTGACAGTACTCCAAATGACTGCCCGACGCGCCGGGGGAGAGCTAGACTCGGGGATCAGTATTTCAGTCCGGTCACCAGAAATCAGTGGTTCTTAGATCTTAAGGCCGCCCTTTTCCACCATTAGTGGACTTCTTGAGCTCGAATCGAAGCTCGGATTGGCTCAAAATTTGTTCGTTTGCAAAGTATGAAGGAACCCACTATGACAGCAACTTTCAGGCGAAGTTTACGGTCACCGGCGGCCACCTTTGAGCAAAGTAAGCCCACAAACTTGTTACTCTCTTCACAAGATTCATTTCGGTATATAATTTGTCCATTATTGTTTGTTATTTAAGATTTTTCCATTTTTGAGCTGTGATTTTTCCTGGAATTAGAATGGAAGTTTCATTCAAGGATACTGCCAACTATATATGATAGTATTCAATGCATGATATTGTACGCTTTTGTTACTGGTTTTCTTCAAGCTCAATTCGTTTCTTTTTCATGACTATATGTGTGTGTGTGTATATATATATATATATATATATCTATGTTGTTAGTTCCAGATGTGATTAACCATGGTGAACTGAGAGATAGAAAAGAGCTAGCTAGCTTCTTTTGCTTGGTATGCAAAGTGAAGTGGGTGGACAGGTGGAGGTGTGTGTGTGTGTGTGTGTGTGTGTGTGTGTGTGTGTGTGTGTAAATAAATAAAGGTGGTGCGTATAAATATTAATTTGTAAATTATTATTATTATTATTATTTTTTTTTGGTTAGAAAATTTGTAAATTATGTTAGTGTAGAAGGAGATGTGTATGGTATGAGATTTAAATTGAATTGAATAGGGGAGTAAATTAAAGGTGGTGGTCGAGAATGTAAAAAATGAATTCATTCTGTAATCTCCACTGGGCAGTAAATATACGCAACTGACTTAGCCCCAATATGCCTGCAGCTATTCCTCAAGAAATTTACTTCTTTCACCTGTTTTTGCCCTTTACCCTTATCATCTATCTTTTTCCTTATCGTTCACTTTTGCACTATTAATAAATATTTTATTCATTTCTTCTTCTGCTGTAAGTTGCTATATATATATATATATATATATACTAATTTGAGAAGAAAGAATGTGAAATGGATGCTCTGCATCCAAAACAAAACCATATTCTATCTCATTTGAAGCTTTAAGTTATTTCTTGCTTCCTCTATATTAGGCAATTTTGAACTCTCCATATTCTATCAGAGTTCAATTCCTCTGCTTATGACCTTACTACCTATTTGCTTCTTCTCTAATATATATCTATATATATATACCTATATATATTATATATATTTTATATATATCTACACTATATATATATATACTACAGTGCTTTTTTTTTTTCCCCCCAAAAAAAAAAATGAGCTCCATTTTGTATTTACTATTTTGTAATTAATGTCTGCAGGTTTTACCAACTCCAACCCATTTGGCCATGGTCATGGAATATGCATTTGTCGGCTGTTCACTTTTCCGGGCGTGGTAGTTGGTGTATTACACTGTCATGACTTGTTTCTCTTTCTTATTCTATAGGAGGGTGGACTGACCTACACAATAAAAATTGGCAACTTGATGAAGGTAAGCTGCAATATGCTATCGTGGATGGTCTGGGATGGCTTAAAGATGGGAAGATTGCTGCTATAAAAGTTCTTTCAGCTTGATAGATTTTTGGGTGAAATGGAATAAATATGTTTTGGATAAAAAATGGGATACTAGGTATTGGGTTACTATAGTTTGGGTATTTGGATATTTGGCAAAGGCTAAGTGGGACACACATGAGTGAGATAGAATGTAGAATATATATGCGAAGAGAGAATGTTAATATAATGGGTCAGTAGTAGTGGAATAGGTGGAACTAGTGAAATAGCTTGCTAGTTGATTAGCTCATTTGCTTTGTTTATTACAAGTGTTCACACATATATATAGGCAGTGTCTGCACACTCACATAAGTACTCTGTTTGTTATATATATGGGCATATTATGTAATTGTATAAGCTCTGATTGGTAGATAGAAGTTTGCAAATATTTTTAGAAATAATTTCAGGAATGTACTTTGCATTTATACTTCTTAAAATCAATGTACTTTGCATTTATACTTCTTAAAATCTATGTACTAATATTATGTTAGTAAATATTTGGTAAGTTGGTGCCAATGATGCAAATTCAGCAGCTTGAGCAGATGAGCATGCTTTATCTTTTCTGGCTGCCAAGACGAGCAAAGCTGGACCAAGTTATGGACAAGCTCATGCTGCAGCTGTGCAAATAAGAAAACGTATCGGGGTTGGAAAAAGAGAAATAAATTCCTAATAAAAGACAAGGTAAATGCCTAAGCTAACTTTATACTTCAGTTTTTTTCCAAATGCCTTGAAAAAAGTAAGTTCAATGAAATATTTGTCCTCCTCTGTTGTGCCAATGGTTGCAGCAAAGAAGTTAAAAGTTTTCTTGTCCTGGCCTCGTTTTTAATTGGAGATTTTTCATCTAAGAATTGTTCTTATTGCTTTTGAAAGATTGTTCTCAATATTGATGGAATTTTATACTCTGATAGTGTGATTATTACTGATTCTCATATAACTATGATTGATAGATTTGTAATTAGTGGTTGGGAAGTTGGGGGAATTGAAGAAGAGGTCGGAATGCTTGGCAGGTAAAGGACAACTTATAGGAACTTAAGAAGTCTTGAGCTTGTTCTTTACTGTTTGCTAATTAAATTAGTTTTCTACTCAATGATTCATTTTTTTTATTATATAGGATCCTTGGAGACTATATTAATGAAATGCATTGGAAGATGGAGATTGTGAAGTTTTAGTGGGTATAGGCAACCATCTTGTATATGTATTTATTTTTTCCCTAGAATTACAAACTGTTTTTGTTTATGTTTTTCTTTTAATGTAATCTTGTTGTATTTGGTACACATTATATGGTATTATTTGTAGTACAAGATAACCGTTTAATAAAGTATTATTCTTTTATGTTAATTGTATTTCAAAAGTATCATGTTATATTTGTAAATGATAATTAATGATTGATATTATTTTTAGTTACAAAACTATTGTCACCAAATAAAAAATGTAGTTTCGGTGACAAATGCTGAGTGTATATATAATTATATATTTCCAAATGTTTGTTTGACATAAGGAATAGTAATAACCAGTAAAAGAATAGTGAAATTCGAAACAAGACTACAGTTTTAGCCATAGAGCTGAGGCCAAAACCATCCACAGAAAACCTCCTGGTATGGAGGCAGTGTAATTGGCGTCCACGAAAGACCATTCTTTGGCAAATATAACACAAACTATTGACATGTCTCCCAACTTCTTGTCTTACAAATGTTTATTTTGTTTTATTTTATTTTATTTTTTTCCCGAATGTTTATAGTTTCTGTCATGTAGTGAAGAACAAGTCAACCAGAGGGGCCTCTTCTGTTCTATATTAAGGATTAATACCCTATGTTTTTCTTGTGTAGCTCTACTTTGGATAATCTTGAGGTGCACAGTGAGGAATAAGGAAAAGGAGGTAGACGATGCCTCCATGGATGATGAATTTCAGAAAGGAACTGGTCCAAAGAGATTCACTTACCGTGAACTGAGCTGCACAACTAACAACTTTGCAGAGGAAGGGAAGCTCAGAGAGGGAGGATTCAAAGGTTTATGAGCTGAATCGAACACAGAAGTGGCAGTGAAGAGGGTTTCAAGAGGATCAAAGCAGGGGAGAAAGGAGTATATATCAGAAGTGAAAATCATCAGCCAGTTGAGACATAGGAATTTGGTTCAACTCATTGGTTGGTGCCGCGAACTAGGCAAGTTCCTTCTCGTCTACGAGTTTCTTCCCAATGGAAGCCTTGATTCTCATCTATTATGTGAGAAAGTCATGCTAACTTGGACTGTAAGGTACAAAATAGGACTTGGCTAGGTCTCTGCTCTGTTGTACCTTCATGAAGAGTGGGAACAATGTGTTGTGCATAGAGATATCAAGTCCAGCAATGTCATGTTGGATTCAAATTTCAATGCTAAGCTTGGAGATTTCGGTCTAGCAAGGCTTGTAGACCATGAATTGGGGTCCCAAGCAACAGTTTTGGCGGGCACCATGGGATACTTAGCTCCAGAGCATGTCACAATTGGTAGAGCTAGTAAAGAATCCAATGTCTATAGTTTTGGGGTGGTTGCACTAGAAATCAGCTGTGGAAGGAGGCCAGAAGGCAGATCCAAGCCAGGTAAGGCTGGTGGAGTGGGTTTGGGACCTCTATGGTCAAGGCCAAATCCTTAAAGCAGTTGACAAGGGATTAAAAATGGACTTCGATGAGCGGTGCATGATGGTTGGTGGGCTATGGTATTGCCATCCTGACCCTGCTAACCGGCCATCTATAAAGCAAGTGATAAATGTTCTGAATCTTGAAGCTCCATTGCCTAGCCTGCCTGCAAAGTTGCCAGTGCCAATGTATTATGCACCTCCATTGCAAATGTGTAGATTCTCATATGCATCATCTGGTCCTCCACATACAGGGTCAGTGACAGATCGAACCCAATGTTCTTGTAGCAGTTGCACTACTTATTCATCCACATCAGCAGGCTCTTCTAAAGCTCTGTTAAAATCTCATGAAGCTGGGATGTAAAATGTCAAAGCTTCTTTTGTTTCAAGTCCACCAGCTGAAGGAAAGGAAATAAAATAGGGGGAAAAAAAAAATAGCCGTTAGTGAGCCTCAATTAGATATTAATTAATGTGTGTGCTCCTTCATCCATGGTAAGAACTTCTTGGTTGAACTATAGTTCATTTGGGGATTGTATTAATTAATTCTTTGGAGTCTATATTAACAAAAAACAAAGATTGCAATCTAAAGGATGTAGGGATAAATTGTATACTGGTTGTTGTTTAGCAGGTTGGTTGCTTATGTATTTTTGTAAATCATTTGGTCTTCCAAATCCTGTATTTTCTATATCAGCAATTGTATCTTTTTCTTCCTTAAAACGACCATGGCCGCTACTGATAATAAGGATTAGGTCAGGACATTATACTTACAACAAAGATAGAAATTACAAGTTAACAAAACAAAAAGGGCCAAAAAAAAAGAAGAAAAAAGAAATGTCTCTGTTCTGTATCCCAAATTCAACGTCTTTAACATAGGACCCCTTCTGTGTTTTGTTTCAATGCGCACCAAAATGAAATAATGCCGCTTGATTATTCTAAAGGGACCCCTTAGTGCTTGCGTGAACGGGTAACGGACGGCTCTTAAATTTCAAAAAAAAAGTCTTCATTTATGTTATCAAGTGCGCCTAGTACCTTCTATAAAGTTTCTTAATTTCGAGCATCACTTCAATAGTCCACATTTTCACCTACGATTCAGCATTGACTTAGGCTTGATAATTTGGTCAACTCAAAATTTAAATACAGAAAAAGTCTCAGAAATATTTTGTCAGAATTCAGGATTCAAAAGAGTCATGGAGAGGTATATAATTTTATAGTCATATATTAAATTAGAATAAGAAATTTTAGTTCGGAACTTAGAAAAACAACCAAAACTAAAAAAAATAAAATAAAATAAAAATCTTATCTCTCTGTTTTCTCCCTTATCTGCTTTCTTCCTCCGTATGCCTTTCAACAATGGCAGTTTCCAATCCATGTCCATACCTCTTGAGGATCGCCTTATTCCTGATTCTAATCACAACCGCCGAGTCATTTTTCTACAACTTTACCTCTTCCAATCAAAGCACAGACGGCATACTCTTTGAAGGTGATGCAACTAAACACAATGATGGTCTCCACCTCACAAACAATCCAGTCGACCGTAACCTCAACCAAAGCAAGGGTAGAGCCTCGTATGATAAAAAAGTGAAGCTTTGGGATGCCAGAGCGAAAACTCTTGCAGACTTCACCACCCATTTCTCATTCATCATTAAAAAAATGGATGGTATTCAATATTACGGTGACGGTATGGCCTTCTTTATTGCACCATTTGATGCAAAACTTCCTGCCACTGCATACGGGGGAAGCCTTGGAATATTCAGTTCTGAAACTTTGTTCAATAAGTCGAGAAATCAAATTATTGCTGTGGAGTTTGATACTTACAAGAATGAATGGGATCAGAGTGATGATCACGTAGGAATCGATGTCAACGACATCTTCTCAGAAGAATCTTTGCCACTGAATAGAAGCATGAAAAACGGTGAAATAGCAAATGCATGGGTAACTTACAACTCCACCACTAAAAATCTAAGTGTTTTTCTTACATACGCTAAAAACCCAGAATTCCATGGTCAATCCAACCTTTCACATACTATAGATTTACGGGAGCATTTGCCGGAATGGGTTAGATTTGGATTCTCTGGTTCCACTGGATTAGGAGCAGAAATACATAACCTTCTTTCTTGGTCATTCAACTCAACCTTGAACCACGTGGTGGATAAGAGAAAAAACAGAGGCGAAAGAGGAGTGTGGATTGGTTTAACGGTGGGATTTGGTGTTTTGATCTGCGGATTAGCTCTACTTTGGTTTATTTGGAGAAGGACGGCAGCTAGGAATAAGGAAATAAAGGAGGAAAACGATGTCTCCATGGATGATGAAATTCAGGAAGGAACTGGGCCAAGGAGGTTCATATACCATGAATTAATTCGTGCGACTAACAACTTTGCAGAGGAAGGAAAGCTCGGAAAAGGAGGATTCGGAAGTGTCTACAAGGGTTTATTAGCTGAATCCAATACAGAAATTGCGGTGAAGAGGGTTTCAAGAGATTCAAGGCAGGGGAAAAAGGAGTACATGTCAGAAGTGAAAATCATCAGCCGCTTGAGACATAGGAATTTGGTTCAACTCATTGGTTGGTGCCACGAACAGGGTGAGTTCCTTCTCGTCTACGAGTTTCTTCCCAATGGAAGCCTTGATTCTCATCTATTCTTCGGGAAAGTCACGCTAACTTGGACTCTAAGACATAAAATAGCCCTTGGGTTGGCCTCTGCCCTGTTGTATCTTCATGAAGAGTGGGAGCAATGTGTTGTGCATAGAGATATCAAGTCAAGCAATGTCATGTTGGATTCGAATTTCAATGCTAAGCTTGGAGATTTTGGCCTAGCAAGGCTTATAGACCATGAATTGGGTGCCCAAACTACAGTTTTGGCAGGCACCATGGGATACTTAGCTCCAGAGTGTATCACAATTGGTAGAGCTAGTAAAGAATCCGATGTCTATAGTTTTGGGGTGGTTGCCCTTGAAATCTGCTGTGGAAGAAGGCCAGTTGAACGAAAGGCAGATCCAAGCGAGGTAAGCCTGGTGGAGTGGGTTTGGAACCTCTATGGACAAGGCCAAATTCTTGAAGCAGTTGACAAGAGATTAAGATTGGATTTCGACCAGCAGCAGGTCTGTCGCTTGATGGTTGTTGGACTATGGTGTTGCCATCCTGATCCGGCCGTTCGACCCTCTATAAAGCAAGTGATAAATGTTCTGAATTTTGAAGCTCCATTGCCAAGCCTGCCTGCAACGTTGCCAGTGCCAATGTATTCGGCCCCTTCATTCCAAATGCGTAGCTTCTCATTTACATCATCTGATCCTCCAAATACAGGGTCGCTTACAGGCATAATGCAGTGTTCTTGTAGCAGTTGCACTGCTAATCCATCAACATCAGCAGGCTCTTCTGAAACTCCATTCAAATAATCACAAAGCTTTAATGTAGAATGCAAAAAGCTTCTTCCTTTGTTTTATGTCCGGTTGAAAGAAAGGAGCAAACTAAGAAAAGAAGTTAGTCAGCCTTCAATTAGATAATTGTTTGCTCCTTCATTTATGCTAATAATTTGTTGGTGTTTTTTTTTTTTTTTTTTTAATAAAACATGCCAATATGGTACATCTATACACTCCAACATACAACTAACCTTCTCGAAATGATGTTATAAAATAAACCTACTCCATTTTATAGCAAAATTGATTATCCTATTTAGCTTTATGCTAACTTTCGTTAAAACTTGGACAAGTATTGCAAATGAAAGAACGGTCTTGGCAATAAAACCTGGACAAGTACATAGGGTGCATGTATTGAGAAATTTTAATTGAGAACTTAGAAGATACCAGTAGTATACAAACTAATCTTTTTATAGTGCCGTCAAGTCTTTGTTTAATGTTAATGCAAAAAATTGATATGCTCGTTATGTAATTATTTCCTTATATACTCCTTTTTAGAGTTTGATCTCTTTTTACTCTACCTCACGAGGGTATCAGGGAGAGGGAATGGCATTAGAAGTTTTTCCCAGGGTTAAATTATATTTCCTCTCCAATCCTTCCTGCTTTGACATTTCTACCTGCATTGACTACATTTGGTAAACGCAATAATGCGTTTTGATGACTTGTGGGGAGCTCATGGACAAATCTTTCCCTATCCTGACGTCTCCCAGCGGCTCAATTGGGCATTTAATTTTATCAGCATTTGTCTACCTCAGTGGGTCCATGAGAGCGATATGTCTTGTTTGCCAAACACTAGTTTTTCCTTATTTTCCTGGTAATAATAGGCCTTTTTAAATGATGTGAACTTAATTAATGTAGGTTACTTTTCCATACATACGAACATTTATATCGGAATAAATTAGATAAATTCTATTTTTCTGGATGTATTATGTTAAGCGCATGACACTCCATTGCATGTAATATTTATGAATTTTTTTCAGAGAGCATATATATAATTGGTTTCTTATAAGTGAGATTTTACTCAGTTATTTAACCCTTAATGATTAATTAATGCTAAAAGAATTCAAGCTTTATTTTATTTCCAATGTATTTTGTTGAAAATTTTAAAGGTTAGCTTTAGACTGGAGTTAGTGGCATGTTATTGACAAAAATATCAAGTTTGGAGCAATTTTAGCTAACATGGAATGTTCCATGCTATGAAATAACGTGTACCCCATACTCCACGCCATGGTTTTGTGCCAAAATGGAGTGGAGCCTCACTCCATGCCATGCCCCACTCCACAGCACCCTCCACGCCAAAGTCCACTCCACACCACCCTCCACGCCTAAGCCTTTTCATCACCTTTGTTTTTTTTTAAATAAAATAAAATAAAATAAAACTTCTTTCCTCCAATATTTAATGTCCTCCTATGACAGTGTCAATTGCAGATCTATGGTGACTGTTTTTTTATAAAGAAATTAGTGATATGGAACTTTAAAGCCTTTTTTTTTTTTTTTTTTTTTGTGGGGGAATTGTGGAGTGTTTGAATTTTAGCTCACATTTTTTTTGGAAAAATTAGAAAAAAAAAATGCAAAGTAAAAGATCCTAGAAATTTCTGAAGCAACTTAGTAGACTTCTAAAAATAGATAGAGTTTCACTGGCAACTAGATGCTTTATGGCAATGCATAAGAATTATTTGAAAAATAATAATAATAATAATAATAAACTTATATGTCATTAGAGCCTAGCTGCCTTGGAGAACCATTAGATCTTCATTGTAGGCTGGAACTTGAAGGCAAGGTGACGGTGACTTTTTTCTAGTGGTAGGGGCGGTGATGCTAAATATATAAAACCCTAACCCTAATAAAAGAAAGAGAAAAATAAGGAGAGAAGAAGGTAAAGGGGTTTTTGGGAAATTATTATATATGGGAACTGTATAGAGCTCAAACGAAATTGTAAAAAGAATCTCTCGTTTGAATAACTTTTGTCTCAAAATAATCTTTGTTGAAATGCACTTTTATTATTAGAGATTTCATTTAGAAGTAGTAAAGTCAAATATTCAAAGTTTTTTTTATATTTTAAAAATTTATAATAGATAATTATATTATGAATATTCTTATTACATTTTTTGAAAGGAGATTTATGATTTTTTTTTTTTATCAATGAATCTCTAAAAGAAGTCAAAAAAAAAAAAAAAAAAAAAGAAGTTCCAATAGAGACTCAATTTTATGCATTTATTATATTATGTCCTCGTTTAGAAGTTTTAGAAACTAAAATAAAAGGAAAATGATCTTAACCATATAATTGATTAATGGCCAAATCTCATTAGATCCTTAAAAGCTTAGATGAAGCTTACATTAGAAGAGGATCCATGTCCTATGTTATATATATATATATATATATATGCATACTAAGCTTTATATTTGCTTTTAATGAAACGCCTAGAGTCAATAATACGGACCTATAAATTACTTTGGTCATCAATAATCTTAAACTGTGTATATCTATCTGGTTGGTTTTTTTTTTTTTTTTTTTTTTTCCTTTTTGATATCATTTAGCATTTTAATTTAGATATGGCGAGTATTCATTTATAATATTATATCAAGTTGACAATTCACTAAATTGACATAGATAATAAAACACAGGTTACTGTAATTAGGAAAACCATATATAAAATGTTTGTGACTCCTTGGCCTCTCCATCTAGAACCTCTCTGTTTTTTTTCCTCTGCATGCATGCCTTCTCCAAGAATGGCTCTTTTCAACCCATGTCCACACCTCTGCAACATCATTTTCTTTCTGTTTCTAATCACGAATGCCGTGTCAGTTTTCTTCAACTGTACCTACTTCCAACCAAATAGGGCTGACATAGAATTCGAAAATGATACAGTTGCAGCCAGTAACGTTGTCCAGCTGACAGAAAATCAAGTCTACGGTGACCTTATTGGCATCATAGGCCGAGTCTCCTATAATAAAACAGTAAGGCTTTGGGATAGCAGTACAAGTATGGCTCACAGACTTCACCACTCATTTCTCATTCCTAACGGAATAACCTTCTTTATTGCACCATTTGAAGCAAGACTTCCTAACAATTCAGATGGGAGACACCTTGGATTATTCAGTCGTGATGAAACTGCTTTAAATGCCTTGAGCAATAAAACTGTTGCTGTTGAGTTTGATAGTTTCAAGAATGAATGGGATCCAGGCTCTGATCACGTAGGAATCAGTATCAACTCCATCATCTCGGTACAAATCTAGCAAGGAAAAGTAGCATTAAAGATGAAACAATAGCAAATGCATGGGTAATTTATAATTCCGCCACTCAAAATCTAGGTATTTTTTATTACATATGCTAAAAATGCAAAATTCAAGGGGGAACCTAGTCTTTCATATATTGTTGATTTGAGTTATTTGTTGCCAGAACGGGTTAGATTTGGTTTGTGTCTGCATCCACCGGAATGGGAAGAGAAATACATAACATTCTTTCTTGGTCATTCAACTCAACCTTCGACCATGAGGAACAGCGCATAAGCTTGGTGGGAAAAGCAAAGCAGGACTGCAGATTGGTTTAGCGGCCAGATTTAGTGTTTTGGTCTGTGGATTAGCCTTAGTTTGGTTTGTTTGGAGAAGAAGGGCATGGAGGAATACTAAAATAAAGGAGGTATACAATGCCTCCATGGATGTTGAATTCGAGAAAGGAACATTGCTAAAAAGGTTCATGTACTATGACTTAAGCCGTGTGACCAACAAATTCGTACAGGAAGGCAAGCTTGTAGAGAGAGGATTTGGAGGTGTCTACAGTTTATTAGCAGAATCCAACATGGAAGTGGAATTGAAGAGGGTTTTAAGGGGATCAAAACAGGGGGAAAATGAGTACATATCAGAAGTTAAATCCATCAGCCATTTGAGACATAGGAATTGGGCTTAATTCCTTGGTTGGTGCCATGAACAGAGTGAATTCTTTCTTGTCCATGAGTTTCTTCCCGATGGAAGCCTTGTTTCTTATCTATTCCGTGGGAAAGTCATGATAACTTGGGACATAAGGTACAAAATAGCCCTTGGCTCGGCCTCTACTATGTTGCAGCTTCATGAAGAGTGGGAACATTATGTTGTTTATAGACACATCAAGTTAAACAATGTCATGTTGGACTCGAATTTCAATGCTAAGCTGGGAGATTTTGGCCTCGTAAGGCTTGTACACCATGAGTTGCGTTCCCAAACAAGAGTTTTGGTAGGCACAATGGGATACTTAGCCCCGGAGTGTGTCACAACTGGTAGAGCTAGTAAAAAATCCGATGTCTATAGTTTCAGGGTGGTTGCCCTTGAAATCTGTTGTGGAAGAAAGCCAGTTGAACAAAAGGCTGATCTAAGCGAGGTAAGCCTGGTTTGGAACCGATACGGACGAGGCCAAATTCTTGAAACAGTTGACAAAGGATTAAGAATGGACTTCAATCAACGACAGGTGGAGTGCTTGATGGTAGTAGTGTTGGATTTATGCTTTTGGAGCAAGCTAATCCATGATCAGGAGCCTTGATTAATAATGGATCGTGGGATCTCTAAACTAGCTCATTAAATGATAGAGCCCATTTAATTAATTATTAAGTTACAAGAAGGAGCCCATTAATTGGGCCCAAGGTATTATGAAACCGTAGGAGGATCAAGATTAGCATTCTATAAATATACTGCTTATTAGCCTTTAGATAGAGGTTTTTACGTATTATTTTCTAGAGATTGAGAATCTCAGTAGAGAATTAAAAACACCTTGAGAGAAAAATAGAAATTGTAACTTTCAGAGTGTTTTTCAAATTAACTTTTTTGTTTCTTTTGTGATCAGGTGCGCCCACACACAGATCTGTCAGTAGAGAATAGTTTGGAAGGTCCTATGCATAAAGGTTAGTAAAATAAATGGATAATGACATTATTTATCACATGTTTTATTCAATCTTGATCAGGCTTCCGATTTTTACATAATACCAACAATTGGTATCAGAACCGTGATTGAATCGGTGTGTGCTAAATCGAATCCAATTTTTTTTTTTTTACAGTTTTATTTTCATGTTTATGTGATGTATATTAGAAATATGGCACCTAGTATTCTATTATTCATATTATTTATAATTTTTGTATTATGAATGAAAGATTTGGTTTTGGTCTTAATCCATGGTAGATTTTTGCTTGTATTTTTTTTGAGATGTAACAAGGAGGCTAATCATAAAATTAGGGTTTCCTCCTTGATTGATTTATTTATTTATTTATTTTTCCTGTAATTTTTATTTCAATTTTTTTATGTAAATTCGGATTTATTGCAAAAATATATAAAAGTATCCGGGAAAAAACTGTATATACGTTTTTGTTTGTCATTTTTCATGCAGATTGGAGCTGCGCCTTGACAAACCAACTCCATAAGAAGTTGAAGGACATGAAGAAGGATTGGTGGGAGGAGAATGGTTGCCGGAAACATCTTCATGCGCCACACACGCCACCTAAAGTGGCTGAGAGTGGGATTCACGTGCCTTAATTCATCTGGAGCGTGGAGGTGCGTGCATGGTCAGGCTTTGATGATTTTTGGTGCGATGGTTCTTCCGGTGTCTATCTATCTTCCTGTAAAATTTCATGATGATCCTAGGTTTGTGTGGCAGCTGGCGGCGGTTTTGGTGCTCCAGATCAGGGGACATGTTAGGGCTTTATGTTTTTTGGGCTAAAAATCCTAGAAACCAATTATAACCTGGCCCACATCCCATAGACTTACAAGACCTGAAGAAAAGAAGAAGTACGGATTAGATATCAAGTTGGGCTTCTTAGCCTTATTGGGCTTGTAATTTTCTTTTCTAGGAAACCATGGATTAGGGCCTATTAATTATTCTATGTTTATAATTGTATAAATTATATAGATATAACATATGATATATGCTTAACATGCCATTTAGAATAGGTGATGCCATATAATTGCATCATTTGATATATACATGTGCATAATAATATTTGTTTTATCTAGATAATATTATTATGGAAAACCTTAATTAATTAATGTAACATATTGAATGGGTGAATGTTAAAAATTAATTCAATTAATTTGAAAACTGCGGGCTCCATTAAAGGTCCAATAATAAAATGATTATGTGATGCCCCAACGGATAAGCATGATCGGATTTTATTGGATTGGATCTAAAATAATTTCAAAATTTTAATAAGATTGTACAGCCTAACGTCGACAATGCTTAAATATCAAAGATAACTTTGAAATTAAAATTAACGATTATTACATTCAATTTTAGTGACATTAATAATCCTCCTAACGATGCTCTATTAGTGTTATTAAAAGCCCAAAGATTATTGAAACAATGGTTGATTTCTAAAATTAATTTTGAATGATGTGTGTTTGTGTTATTTGAGAAAGCTCTATTTAAGGAGGTAGGTTTTTAAAGAGTCTAAAACTCACCTCACATTTCCTGTGAGCTAACTTAGTAGGACATTAAAGCATACCATGTTCAAAGTTTAATTTATTACAAATGTCTTACCCAACGTAAGTATTTGTAATGGAAATTAAATTATTGTTACAATAAACATTAATAATAAGTACTTTAAGGGATTTACATATTTGTATGTTTGTTGTGTTGATTACGTGTTAATATGTGTGCATTTTAATTTTCAGAAAATGGCATCCTTTAATCCTCTTGCTACAATTTTAAATAAAAAACTATTGGATGGAAATAACTACGACCTATAGAAAACCAATCTCTACATTGTCCTTGATTTTGAGAGAATTAAATTCATTACAACAACTCTGAAACCCCAGGAGCCCGTTGCTAATGCTTCAGAGGAAACTAAAAAGCAATTTGCAGAGTGGCAACAGGCGAACACAACAGCTCGCTGTTATATTCTTGCCAGCGTTGCAGAGCATCTGCAGAAACAACTTGATAATCTGAAGTGTGTGTAAGAAATAATTCAAACTCTAGATGGGATGTTTGCTAAAAGTAGCAGTACTGCTAGACAAGCAGCTATAGGGGCACTAATGAACACTCGCATGACTGAAGGAAGTGTGTGGGACTATTGTCTAGAGATGATGGCGCATATCAGTACTGCGGAAGTGATGGGGCTAAGCTAGAACAAGAGATGAAAATAGACATGATCTTGCAATCTTTATCAGGTAGTTTTAGTCAGTTCAAAATGAACTATAATATGAACACACTAAAGCTCACTCCTGTTGAAGTGATGCACGAGTTTGAGAGTGCTGAAAGGTCTCTCGGGAAGCAAGTAAGTGCTTATCATGCTAAAAGTTCCTCAAAAAGGGAACAGGTCCAGCTACCAAACCAGCTGCAATGAAGAAACTGAAAGGCAAATGCTTCGAGTGCGGCCAGAAAGGTCACTAAAAGAATGATTGCCCTAAAATCAGGTATGGGTAGTCTAAACGTTGTTAAGGTTTGTTTAGTGGAAAATTACAATGATAAATGGATCATTGATTCAGGAGCCACTAATCATGTTTGTTACTCTTTGCAGTAGTTCAAATAAAGCAGCCCACTTAATAAAGGACAAAGAAGTTTGAAGTTGGAAAACAGAGAATATGTCTCGGTAATGGTAGTAGGACTAGTGGAGTTATATTTTAATAATAAAACTTTATGTTTATCAGACTATTTATTTGTTCCAGATTTTAAGAGAAATTTAATTTCTGTTAGTTGTTTAGTTGAACATGGTTTAACAATACAGTTTAAATTCTTCAATTTCAATCAAGAGTAATAATACTTTTATTTGTTCCAGATTATTAATGAATGGTCTATATTTTTTAACTTCTTTATCTTATAGTATAAATGCCATTGAAAATACTGATGAAGAGCAACTTCCTTTATCTAAGAAAAGGAAGGTTTCAAATGAAACTTATCTATGGCATTTGCGATTGGATCATATTAATTCTAGCAAAATTCATGATTTGGTTAAAAGTGGAATTTAAAATTTCTTAATCTTTGAACCTATACCAGTATATGAATCATATTTAGAAGGTAAAATGACAAAAAAGGCCTTTTCAAGGCGAAAGGAAATCATGCCACCATACAATTAGAATTGGTACATACTGATGTATGTGGACCAATGAGCGTTCAAGCCAGAGGCAGGTATGAGTATTTCATCACATTTACTGATGACTCCTTAAGATATAGTTATGTTTACCTAATGCGCCATAAGTCTGAAGCTTTTGATAAATTTTGAGATTATGAGGCTACGGCAGAAAAGCAATTGGGTGTCCATATCAAGCAGCTTCAGTCTGACCGAGATGGTAAATACTTGTCTAGAGAGTTCAAGTCTTACTTGGCTAAAAAAGGGATAGTTTCTCAATTATCATCTCCGGAAACGCCCCAACAAAATGGAGTCTTTGAAAGGAGAAAAAGAACCCTTTTAAATATGGTGAGGTCAGTGCTTAGTTATTCATCATTACCTAAATCATTCTAGGGATATGCCTTAGAAACAGCTGTATACATACTAAACCTGATTTCATCTAAATCTGTTTCAAAGACACCCACAGAATTATGGAAAGGGCACAAACCTAGTTTAAACCATATTCAGATATGGGGTGCCCGGCACATGTCACCATATTCGGATTTGGGGTGCCTCGACACATGTCTTAGCATAGAAATCTCAAAAAAATTGGAATCTCGTACAGAATTATATATGTTTATTTGCTACCCCAAAGGAACGAGAGGTGAAATATTTTATAATCCAAAGGAAAAGACGGTGATGGTGAGTACTCATGCCACTTTCTTAGAAGAGGATTATATGAACAATTTTAAACCTAAAAGTAAAGTGCTTCTCAAAGAGCTTGACTCGGTTCGAGATCCATCAGAAACTCCTAGTTTTCCACTCCTATTTTCTGTTGATGTTCAAAGAGGGAAAAATGTACAAACTGTACCCGAAGGTGAACAAACACAGGAAACAGCTCAAGATCCAATTCAAGAAACTCAAAAATAAGAACATAATGAAGAGATTGGTAATCCACCAGAACCACAAAACTTGGATCCTCCTGTATATGTACAACAACCAGTGCAGCAAACTCGTAGTGGGAGAATGATACATAAACCTGCAAAGTATGCCTTGTTAGGAAATACTTATTAAGTCGTTCTGAATAATTCTGATGACGACCCTACCACATACAAAAAGGAATTGGAGGATGTTGATGTGCAAGAGTGGAGAAAGCCATGGACCGTGAGATGGAATCTATAGATTCTAACTCAATCTGGTCTCTTGTAGAAGCACCTAAAATGGTAAATCCAATTGGGTGTAAGTGGATCTACAAGAGAAAGAGAGGACCAGATGAGAAGGTTGAAACCTTCAAAGCTACATTGGTGGCAAAAGGTTATACCCAGAAAGAGGACATAGATTATGATGAAACCTTTTCATCAGTAGCCATGCTTAAATCTGTCCGGATTCTCTTAGCTATAGTAACAGCTCTCGATTATGAGATCTGGCAAATAGATGTCAAAACAGCTTTTCTAAATGGGGAGCTGGAAGAGGACATCTATATGCAACAACCAGAAGGGTTCATAACAAAAGGTCAAGAACACATGCTTTGCAAGTTGCATAGGTCAATTTATGAACTTAAGCAAGCATTCAGATCATGGAACATCAGGTTTAATAAAGTTATCAAATCATACGGTTTTGGAAAAAGCTAGATGAACCATGTGTGTATAAAAAGATTCAAAGTATAGTGGTAATCTTTCTGGTTTTTTACATAAATAACATTCAATTAATTGGAAATAGTGTGAAAGTGTTGTCAGACGTAAAGGGTTACCTAAAAAAGCAGTTTGACATGAAGGACTTGGGTGAAGCTAACTATATTCCAGGAATCAAACTGTCAGGACCCGTCCAGAATTCCTCCCCGGAACCCTAGACAAGCCCTGACCCCAGGGAAATACCACCGAACCTTCCAACGGAAAATCCAGCAGCACCTCCCCTAAAGGAAGGACTTACCAAAAGTTACCTGCACTGAAAACACACTCTATACTCATCCCCTTATTCCTCCCGCAAACTACAAATTGATTCCACAATTCACAGCACTTCACAACAATAGCGGTAAACCAGTGCACATAAGTGTCCAAATAGTATACAGAGCTTATGAAGTGCTATTTAACAGAAATACAACAAAGACGAAAGAAATAATACACTGAAAAGAATGAGTACAAAGGTACTTCTCGAAACACGATAGCAGCGGAAAATTGGTTCACTCCGAAAGAACGTCTACCACCTCTTGCACCTAAGGGAACGGAACTTAAAAACGTGAGATGCTAATCATCTCAATGAGTGACCCTAACTACTGAACACTTTTAATGATAATAATAATAATAATATAACAAATAAGGGAATTAAATAATTACCAACGATTAATAAATAAATAATAATAACTGTTGGAAATAATAATTTCCCTCAAAACTCTCACCAATCACTCCGTTGGAAATATTCCCTTTTTAAAACGATTTCACAAAACCCGATATTCGTACTTCCCGAAAACCAAGGGATCAAACATTTGATAAACAATAATTAAATAAATACCCCAATATATAATTAAAATGTAATAAATTATAATAAATAATTTTTGAACACCTTTGGGGTTTGAAACTTTACTTAAAAATTACACTTGACGTACCACACCATATACAAGTGATGCCCTTCGATACCCAGCGTCCCGAGCACCGACTGGCGGGGAGGTTAAAGAGAGAAACTTGCAAACGGCACTTTGGCGTCCCGATAGTACCGTTGCTAAAACCGTCATCTCGGCCAAGGAGGGGGGCGGCTGTGGCCAATAACAAACTTGCTTGCCTACGGTCCAATGGCAACTACGGGAGACATAATACTTGCACGCTAAACCACATAATACTTGCGCGCTAAACCATGTGTCCATACACCAGAACACCAATACTGTATGAGTGCGTCTAAAATAATTATTAAACCAACCGTACCGTTTTCCAAAATTACCGTGGGAAATATATCAAAATTTCACACTTACCATCCCACATATTTTTATTTAACAAACTGGTACGAAAACATCGATAACAAATAAACCATAATTTTCTCGTAATACGAGGTTCAACAATTAAAATACCGCGGGCATAATTATAAAATTTAACCACCAATTTAACAAATATTTTCATAAAATATTTAAACCAATTATGCCCAAAATAATACTTAAAACCACGTACGACTATTACCGAAATATACTTTGCTCATGCATAATAATTCAAATTAAATCACAATAAAACCATAACTAAATTGTACCACATGAGCATAATTTAAATACCAATTAAACATAATTAATTGCCCAAAATATTTTTAAAGGTGGGTCACTCATCTTAAGCGCGTAAATCAGCTAAGATCCTCCACAGGATCAACTCCACTACTCGCGCGTGCACCTAAAACATCCACAGTATACCAACCAAATATATTAATATTTTAATCGGGTAATTCCCAAATGGGTACCCAGGAAGCGAACACAACGACGACTAAAAGTTACGAGTTATATACCGAATCGAAGCTCGAGTGATGAGGATCACGGGTTCGGTCTTACTTTCCGGTGATCGGATCCGAGGTGGTCGGAATCTTGCCGGAAAGCTTTCGGGTTTCGACTCCTCAATTCTCCCAAACCGTCGCGAATTGGCGGAAAAAGATGCCGGATTCGGGTTCAGGAGGTCGAACACAGTGGACAAGGAGTGGCGGTTTGACTGGGTACTCGCCAGAACAGTAACTTCCGGCGAGCCGCCGCGGTCACAGGCAACCGTCGCCCGCGGCGGCGCGTGCGATGGCCGTTGGCTGAGATTTTTTGCAGATTTGTAGATCGAGGGGAGAGGAATCCAACGGGACCGACGGTGAGGCAAACGGAGGCCGGACGGCGAAGAAATCGGGGTTTGAAGAATTTCGGCCCCTCGCGGGAAAAAGCTCCGATCTCGGCACATCGGAGGTCCAGTGGCCGTGAAATTTGGTGGGTAGGCTAGACTTGAGGAGGTGGTGAGGGGTGGCTAGCACGTGTGGCTTGAAAATAGCCGGAAAGGGGTCAAACGGTGGTGGCCGGCGATGGAGGGAAAAATTGCCGCCGATCTTCACCGCCTCGATCCGGGCGCGTCCGGAGACCAACGGCCGTGAAATTTTGGGGTTTTGCCGGAAATGGAGAGAGGCGTCCGTTTGGCCGGCGCGTGTAACGTGAATCGGCCGGAAAATTTGAAGATTCCGGCAGCCGGTCGGTTTGTCTCTCTCTCTCTCTTCCCCAAGATTTTTGTCAAATAAAAGCCACCGTGGTGATACTGTTCATTCCACGTGGACCAATCAGGTGCTGACATGTGGCGTTACTGTGCACTTAAGCCAGATATAATAAAATATTATGGTATCCCGCGAACTTCAAACGTCCATAACTTTTTAACCAAATGTCCGATTCAAGCGTGCCGCTAGTCTATGAACTCGTATCGACAAGTACTTTACAACCATACAAGAGTCAAAACAAAATTACACCACAAGAAAAAGTCAACTCCCGACACCTTTTGGACTGTTTGCACCTCAACTTGTTTTGCCCATAACTTTCAAACTGTAGCTCCATTTTCGACGTGCTACTAGTCTACGAACTCGGGGCATCATGCACTTCGCCACGGTACCTTGGTCAACTTGAAATTCCAACAGGAACAAAAAGTCAACTTTTGACCGGCTCGGTCAACATGCACGGATTCCGGTGCGATTTAGGACGGGGTGTTACACAAACTTTTTGCGATTGGAAGAATAAGATGTTAGCTCTATCCTAAGCTTCCTACATTGACAAAATAGTGACCAGGTTTGGCATGGAAAATTCCAAAAGGGGTTTTCTACCCTTTAGACATGGAATTTATCTTTTTAAGGAGCAATCACCAAAAACTCCCGAAAAGAAAGAACTCATGAGTAAGAAACCTTATGCTTTGGCTGTTGGTAGTTTCATGTATGCCATGCTCTGTACCAGGCCAAATATCTGCTATGCAGTGGGAGTAGTAAGCCAGTACCAATCAGATCATGAAGTAAAACACTGAACTGCAGTGAAGCATATACTCAAGTATTTAAAGAGAACAAGAGATTATATATTGGTGTATTCCAGTGGGAGTCTTGAAACACTTGGTTATGCAGACTTTAATTTTCAAGGGGATATTGATTCTAGTAAATCAATATCAGGATATGTGTTTACCTTAAATGGGGGAACCATTTGTTGGAGGAGTGTTAAAATAACTTATGTTGCTGACTCCACAACTGAAGCTGAATATGTGGTTGCATCTGAAGCTGCAAAGGAAGCGGTATAGCTCAAGAAATTTCTTTTGGATATTCATGTGATGCCAAATGCAGATTGGTCCATTACCCTTTACTGTGATAACAATAGGGCCGTAGCACAATCTAAAGAACCCAGGTCTCACAAAAAGCAGAAACACATATTAAAAAAGTACCACTTGATCCGTGACTTCATTGATAGAGGAGATACAGTGGTTACTAAAATACCATCTGAGGAGAGCCTAGCAGACCCTTTTACTAAGACTCTTCCTGAACGAGTGTTTAAGAAGCATGTAAATTGTATGGGTTTTAAAAGAATCCCAGTCTTACTTTAGAGTAAGTGAGAATTGGTTACATTTATCCTCTAGGAGCAAGACTAATTGTAATATCATTTTCTGATTTAATAGTATGAATCTTTTAAATTTTTATGCACACTTTGTTTTACATATAAGGTTCAGATTAATTATGTAGTATATGATCATATGGATACGTTCATAGAAGACATGATCATAAGTTCTCATAATTAATGAATTGTCTCACAGTTGTTAAATAAAGCTGGATACTTTATTTAGATTGCAATATTTTATGAAATAATTTGTCTTGATTATTATAGGATATTAGAATGAATTATGGTCATTCTGAGAGGATCAGAACAGATTTAATTAAGGATAAATTTCTGTAAAAGGAATTAAATCTCAAGCAATATTGGATATGTTATTTTTTCTTAATCTTGAGTATATTATAAATAGGTAATTAAGTGACTATGATTCTTTGAGTTATCAATATATGAGGTCTATTTTGAACCGCCAATATCTTGATGATTTGGGAATTATGGTTCATTGATTACTAAGTATTTATGAAATATACAAAATGGAATTTGTATGAAATATCCTCTTGACATGTTTTGGTACTCGGATATTGAAAGTCACTGGCCAATGTATTAGATCCGTTAGAGAAACTGATAAATCAGGAGAATAAATAATTAATTGCTTAACAGAAATTATTATCGATTAATTATTGATATTTTACAGAAGAAAAATACATTTGATATAAACGTTATTAATCTTGGAGTTCACATCTAGGCTTTTAGTGGAGTAGCACTAGATGAGATCAAAATCCCAGGCTTGCTCAGAGTAAGTGGGAGATTGTTGGATTTATGCTTTTGGAGCAAGCTAATCCATGATTAGGAGCCTTTATTAATAATGGGTCATGGGATCCCCAAACTAGCTCATTAAATGATAAAGCCTATTTAATTAATTATTAAGTTACAAGAAGGAGCCCATGAATTGGGCCCAAGGTGTTATGAAATCCTAGGAGGATTAGGATTAGCAGACTATAAATATACTGCTTACTAGCTTTCAGATAGAGATTTTTACGTATTATTTTCTAGAGATTGAGAATCTCAGTAGAGAGTTAAAAACACCTTGAGAGAAAAACAAAAATTGTGAGTTTTAAAGTGTTTTTCAAATTAACCTTCTTGTTTCTTTTGTGATAAGGTGCGCCCACACATAGATCTATCACTAGAGAATAGTTTGGAAGGTCCTGCACATAAAGGTTAGTAAAATAAATGGATAATGACATTATTTATCATATGCTTTATTCAATCTTGATCAGACTTCCGCTGTATACATGATACCAGCAAGTAGGACTATGGTGTTGCCATCCTGATCCAGCAAATCTACACATCTACATTGTACTTTGAAACTTCATTGTCAAGCCTGCCTACAAAGTTGCCAGTGCCAATGTATTTTGCACCTCCATTGCAAATGTGTAGATTGTCATATACATCATAATCTGGTCATCCATATACAGGGTCGGTTACAGATATAACACAGTGTTATTGTAATAGCTACACTAATTATTCATCCACGTTGGCAAGCTCTTCTAAAACTCTATTGAAATCTCATAAAGCTGGTATGTAGAATGCCAACGCTTCTTCTTTTGTTTCAAGACACCAGTTTTAAGAAAGGGAAATAAATAAGAAAAAGTGAAGTTAGTGAGTCACAATTTGATATCAATTATTGTGTGAGCTACTCCATATATGTTAGTAACTTGTTGATTAATCAGTAATTCCGGTGGTGTTGGGGACTGTATTAATTAATTCTTCGGTGGCTAACAAATTTTTATTTTATTTTTTTAATTTTTGGTGCAGTATAAAAGATGTAGTGAAAAATTGTATACTGGTTGTTTGTATTTTTCTTTTTTCTTTTTTTATTTATTTGTTCTTGCAAATCTTGTCTTTTGCATATTGGCGACTGTATACATTTTTTTTCTTTTCAAAATAATAAGGCCATTACACGTTATTGATTATCTACCTATGCCTTATCAATATTTCTTATTTCTTTTCTTTTCTTTTTTTATAATATATATATGTGTATATATATATATATCTTTTTTTTTTTTTTAAATTACAACTTGAAGAGGAAGGATTGTGAACAGGGTCTAGATTTGAACCCTGAATTGGAGGTATAACCTAGGAATATTTGTTTTCATACATTATCAATATATCTTGTTTCTTGAGTTTGAGTTTTAGATACTACATCATAAACCACATTTTTAAAGTTGTATTTTAAATTTTATCATCGTCTATAAATTTAAAAATTTATAATCCTGATAAAAGAAATAAAAAATAAAATAAAATAACAATAATGAATAATCATTGTTCAAAGAAATTGGTTAAATTATTGAATTAATATAATTTTATTTATATATTTTGTATGTGTTTTTTTTTTTTTTTTTTTAATAATGTTATAATTGGATTATGGCTACTCTCCGTTTTGTATGACTGGATCCTTGTGTATGATCAAACAATGGGTATGTAAGATGTTACACTGCCATTGGTGTGCTTTCTCTATGCATGTTCTTTTGGACCCAGTCTTTTGCTTCACTTATCGAAAAGAAGCCCAAGCCCAAAATTAGATGAAATTGGGGGAAATGTTTTTCCCCACCAAAAAATCAAATCAAATAAATATGCACGTTTTGCAGGGTACAACTTCCTTGTTATCCAACTCATCCTAATATTTAAGGGAAAATAATCTATGAATCATAATTCTAGCCTATAAAACGCTACATTTTAGAAACATTTTGAATTTTTTAAAGGCACTCTGTCTATTGTACTGGGTGAAAGCATATATGATTATTCAGTTAAACTAAACTATAGGTATATGTATTACATATTTCCAAATGATTGTTTGACGTAAGGAATAGTAATAACCAGTAAAAGAATAGCGAAATTGGAGACAAGACCACAGTTTTAGCCATAGAGATGAGGCCATAACCATCCACAGAAAACCCCCTGGTATGGAGGCAGTGTAATGGGCGTCCACGAAAGACCGTTCTTTGGCAGATATAACACAAACTATTGACACGTCTCCCAACTTCTTGTCTTACAAATGTTTATTTTATTTTATTAATTTTTTTTTTCCCGAATGTTTATAGTTTCTGTCATGTAGTGAAGAACAAGTCTACCAGGGGGGCCTCTTCTGCTCTATATTAATACCCTTTGTTTTTCTTGTGTAGTGGGTCGGCTTAGGGAAACCTTATTATAAAAATAAATAAATAAATAAAAAATGAGAAACCAGTGGTAAGGTTTGTACACTCTTCTAAATGTTCTAATTATAAAATTGGAGTTAGTTGGAATTTTTATCTAATTGGTTAATCCACTGGCTTTTTTTTTAATAGGATTTTGATCAGAAAGAAAAGGATGGAGAATCTGAGACACTGAATAGCATTTTGATTTGTTTATTAATCTTAATAAATGTCATTAGGTTAACAATTAGATTGCAAAAAAGTCAAAAGGGCTAAAAAAAAAAAGGGTATCTAATACTAAAAAGTGTTACTAGATAAGTTAATCTAGTAGGCAACATGAAAACTAAAACAGAACTACCTAACGAAAAGCTTTGATTAAACTAACAGGAATTTATGTTTTATATTTTCCTATAAGTGCTAATACATTCTATTGTTGGGATTCAGCATCCATGTGAGAACGGGATAAAGTTAGGAGCTTTATTAAAGAGTTTATTTCATAGCCTAAATATGATAATTAAGTTCAAGCAAATCATATTCATTTTTGAAAAAATTATTGTATAGTTTTCCGATTCAATCAAAGTTAAACTGAACACATGTAGTCTTTATGATATTCACACACAATTTTTTGTTTTGTTTGATGACCTAAATATGATAAATTACAGAACAAGATTCATTTCTAGTTAACCCAAGTCAATCTGCTTTATATTGAGAAACATTTACAGGAGAGAGTATGAGTCAACAATTTCATTAAATGAGGTGTAATTATATATAGCAATCATAAATATAAAGTGATTTACCAAAAAAAATCATAAATATAAAGTGTAAAAATACAGCACCCTCTAAATGCATATAATTAATTAATCAATTAATTTTAGTCCACTATATATCTTCTCTGTCCACCACGTTGGATAAACTTATATATTCGGCACTGTGACTGAGTTTTTTTTTTTTTTAATATATATAAATAATAGTGTGACTGAGTTAGCAGGCTTTTTCTGGCCCATACTCCTCTGTTTTTTCCATCAATTAGATTGAACACATATCAACTTTGGACCGCTCAAGCTCTCTACCCTTTTTGGTCATGCAGTCAACAATTATTATGCATTGCATTTATAAATTCTTCCTTCGCATGTCGCAATTCATTTATAGTCCCAACAAAAGCACTCTCACACCCATTTTGTTCTTTTGTGGTCCTTTTCATAGAATTGCACAAAAAGAAAAGAAAAGAAAAGAAAGTGTCATGTAAGCAGAGGCAAGAAGGGAACTGTGGATGAAGCAAAAAAGTAGTGGATCGGAAAGTATTGAGTACAAAATATGTCACGGGAGGCTGTTGTGTGAAAATGTGGCTCCCATGTTCAATGCTCGTGGATTCCCCTTTTTTTTTTTTAATTTTTTTTTTTTAACAGCTTTCTTTTTCCCTTCGGTGCCTTCTTGACTCATCCATTTTAATTAATTTCGTTTAGTCATATAAATCCAAATGCCACTTTGGAACTATCCATACATATATATATATATAGATGTATGTATGTAAAAGGTATATATGTTGAAGGCTCTAGTTGGGTCCAAAGTGGGTTTATACCTGACTGTTGAAATGGAAGACAGAATGCTTGGAGATGAAAAAAAAAAAAAAAAAAAAAATTCTTTGACGCCGTAAAAGATGGAAAGCTAACGAATTAGAATTCAATGAAATGTTTGTGTGTGGATGATATGTGTTTGTAATTAGCAAGAATTTATAAAGTCGTAATTTGTCCCTTCACACCATATTTGACGTTTATACATGTAAAACATATTACATGAAAATATTCATAACAAAAGGACTGCCAAATGAATAACGTTTCAACATAAACAAAATTAATTAGTTGTGTAATTAATTTATTGGTTAAAACGTAACATTAACGTTGTGATTTTGATTTGTTAATTAATGGGTCTAATTAAGATGTCATTTTTCACGGCAACAGGATCATAATCATTGATGGGTATGAAAAAAAGATTGAAGTTCATTTTAGTCTACTTGATTTGCTGTATGTTTTGAAATAAAAGCTTCGCGTCCATGATTCGTTGGCTAGCACATGAACTTCTAAACTTTATAGTTTCTGATCCACTAACGAATAGAGACTATCCTCCAAAAACTATAGAGTATATCCTTAATTATAAAATATGTGTACGTTGTTTTCATGTTTGATGTTTTGCTATTTAATTAACATGCATGCTGGAACTTCTTCTTCCTCTTTTTCTTTTTTCTTTTTTTTTTTTTTTTTTGCATATATAAAATTTGGAAAGCTGGAACAGTTTTTGATAAATGAATAAATTCAGAATTTGTATTTATATATACATGTCAATCTCCAATTGATCTAAGAGCATCAACATTTGGCTCAAATTAATTGTTGAATTATTATTATTATTATTATTATTGTTACTATTTTTTAAATATCAGACATTAATTTGACTCAATTTCATAGATAATGGTATTAAAAACTTAAAGCTCGAGGCCAAAAAAGCCCTGTCTGAGCAAAGCAAAACGACTTGGCCGATTATTCACCAAAATAAATTAAAAGAATAAAAAGGAATTGGCATGCGAATTTTCTTCGTATATATACTTTGGTCAACCTGATTAAAAGTCGACAAAGGCAACCATGGAAAATTGTGGTTTTGTAAATGAAATCACGCCGTCGAGTCCTCAAATAAAAAGCTATTAATTTCTATTTTTCTTCATCATAGATTTCTTGAAATAATAAACTGCTCTACGTTCCATTATGTAGCTATCTCGGTTTTCCTCGATTAATTTGGTAGGGTTTGGTTTTTTTTTGGTTGCTCTCAATTATAATATACCACGATGATAATATTTGTTGTAGTTAGGCAACCGTATTTTGCATAATTTAATCTAGAAATTCAACCTATAAGAAGCGTCAATTTGGTGCATCAAAGTATTTTATATTTTAATCCTCGTTCCAAGTCACAGAATTGTCAAAATTTTTGGTATAACTGCACAAAACCACACGGTTCAAACTCAAAAAAAATAAAAAATAAATCAATTCAACATTTTTGTTAAGAAGTTCAAAAAAATTTCAAAAAGTCGGTACAAACTCTAATAAAATGTCAATGGGATTAAGTTCACAATACCCTTCCAACATACCAATTCCATTACTGTTTCCCCAATAACCAAATTACCAAATCTGTTTTGGGAAACCAAACAGTGCCTAACTTGACCGTGAAAATTCCATCAAAAGCAGGGGATTATTGGAATTTCCACCAAATAAAATCATTAAAAAATAAAAAAATAAAAAGTCAATTAAGTTTAACACCAAATGAAAGAAGTCCTTCTTGGCTTTCGGTTATGTTAAAGATCATTCACTTGGCATTATATATATGCCTGCCCGTTATTTTTTGAAGCTCTCGAGCTTCCATACAGAATATATAACGACCAAAGAGAGAGAGAGAGAGAGAGAGAGAGAGAGAGAGAGAGAGAAGAAAAAACATATACCCTCTTTCTCTGCTTTTTTGTTTTCCCGTGACTTTCAAAATCTTTCCTTTCAACATACTGATTTTTGCTGTAAATATTCTCACATAATATTCATCAAATTAATTAAGGTATAGAAAAAAAGCCCACCATTTTTTTTTTTTTCCTTTTCCGAAATTTACAAGAATTTTCTTCTTGGGTTTTTAATGAGATTTTATTTGCTCCATGCAAATTCGTTTACTATTTCAATGTAGTTTTGTTTTTCAGGTCGGTTTTTGGAGAACAATGGAGAAGATAGGCAGCAGCCGGAGACAATATCGTTTGGCACTTGGGTTATCAGCAATGGTTGTCGTATTGTTTTTTGTGTTTTCTGGTTTTTCCGTGAAGACCCCAGTAAGGTTCTTCCTCGTATCTTTTTGCTCTTCTTTTTTATTATTATTATTATTATTTTAATTTCATTGATACCCTTAGAAGCAAAACAGAGGACCAATTCTGCATTGTCTTTGAGGATTAAAGTATCTTCAACTTCAGCCCCTAACAGAGTCCATGCCAAGTTCTTCGTTTTATCACTCTTTCTCTCTCCTTTTTTTTTTTTTTAATTAGATTTTTAATTTCCCATGATTAGACTACTATTCTGCATTTTCAGTCTCTGCCATGTCCTTAAAACAACATTTGGTTTATACTGTGTCGTTTTGGTACTGTGAGATTCTCGTTAATTAATATAGACTATAGAAACGTCCTATCCAGTTCCTGATAACTATGATCATCAGGTTCTACACAACAAATTTCAAAAGCTATGACGAAGGGGTCCTAGAAAATGACAAGTTTCAAAGGCTATGAAATTACAGTTTTACCCAAGGCAATGGGTTATTTGCTCATGTTACTGTAGCCCGTGAATGTTGTTTGTTTTGTCCTTCCCTTTTAGGCAGAGTTGTCCCCAAATATTTCACAACATAGGTTATGAGCTTGTAATAAAAATAAAATTGTTTTAGTTAAGAAAATTGGTTGTCCATTATTTTCAAAGTAATAAAGAGAAAAATATAAGTAGTTTTTTTCCAAAGTCTATTTGACTATTAAGGTTCGCATTAAACAATCAAATTCTTCTTGTAATTAGTATATGGTTTAAACTTAATTAGTTACATGATGTGGTTGAGGCTATTGGCCAATGTCGCTATAAAATTGACGCTATCAGCTTTCTTGAAGATACATATAAAAGTAAAAAGTCCGTGAGACGCATCAATATGAAAATGACGTTAACAAATACTGGACCATTTGAAAGAATTTCTTTAGTACGAAAAATGAACCACATACACACATAGTCATGCAGTCCTCTCTCGATAATCTTGTTTGACTATATTTCATGCTTTGCAGCTCCATAGCCAAACTTCCTGGAAAATAATTCATATTGCTATTTTCTTTGGGTTGTCATCATATAATATAGGGGAAGGATTTCACCTAAACCTGATCCAATTAAAATTATAAAAATATTTTTTCAATAGTTTTACTACTATATCAAATCTCCTAATATAATTTTTTATTATTTGGTTGTTCATGTATATATCATATTTATTCATACTAAATATATTTTGTGAAATTAATTTATAGCTATATATTTTTTTTCCAGTTGATATATATATGTATTATATTCATACATTTTTTTTTTTGGTTTGGTGTTTTATTTACAGAAGAGTTCTCAGGAGCATCAGCCGCCGAGAATTACGATCGTCTACTGGGATCAAGCTAATACGTCGGCAGGTAAAAAGCATTGGCACTCTTTTCAGTTATTTTTTATCCATGCCCGTCAAATTTTCTTTTATTCTAAATTTACATTTTTGAATTAGTTTCAATGAACTCCTTTGACAAAAAAAAAAAAAAAAAAAGAAGAAGAATTAGTTTACAAGTTTCCATTTTAAAAGCAATTTTATAGCTAAATATTAATTGTTCATGTTTTAAAACAATAATATTGTGTATTTGCTAAAATATTAATTGTTCAAGGAAGGGATCCATTACCCACGAAAATTTATTTTATGGATGACTTTTTTTTTTTTTTTTTGGTAAAATATATTTTGTGGATGGTTGATTCAGGTTGTGATGGATAATGGGCTTGTCCGGGTCACTTTCTCGAATCCGGGTGGGGATGTAATTGGAATCAAATACAATGGAATCGATAACTTACTTGCCATTGATAACGAAGAAAGTAACAGAGGGTATGCATATATTATTTAATTTATATATTTTTGTTATTAATTTGGAATGGTAATATACAATGACAATTGACTAATTATTATTAATTAAATTACAGGTATTGGGACGTAGTTTGGAACAAACCAGAAGAGAAATCTATTAACATTGACAGGTGTGCATGTAAATATTTGACTAATAAAAAAAGTTATGCATTATAATAACTATATAAAACAAAGTGCATTTAATTCTTAAACTGAAACTATTTTTTTTCTCAGATTACAAGGAACAAGATTTCAGATTATAAAGGAGGACCACAAACAATTAGAAATTTCTTTCACAAAAACATGGAGAATTTCCATGAATGGTACCACAGTTCCTTTGAACGTGGACAAAAGGTACAGTGTGGTCCAAATTCTTTTTTCAATGGGTTAGAAAAATTACAATAAGTTGTGGAAAACCATGTTAATATTGGAATATGAAAATTTGTGAAATTTGGCAGGTACATAATGCTTGCTAATTATTCTGGGTTCTATGCATACGCTACATTTGAGCGCCTTGACGGATGGCCAGCAGTGGGAATGGATCAGATTAGGATTGTTTACAAGCTTCGACAGGACAAGTATAATATAAACTCCTTAATCCTTCCTCTTTAATAATTCAATGAACAACATTTTTGTTGAAATTGATAATAGTAATATTTTGACGCTAATGCTATGTTAACAAAATTGACTGTGGAAATTTATTTTTTGTCTTTTGGGAAAAAAAATTGTTGCAAAATTATATAATATAGTATATGTACGTATAGAAATATAGAAATATCAATACAGATATTCATGGTATTTATTTATTTATAATATTTAAAATAAAGTCTTCTGATTTGATAGCTTACTAACAAGAACTTATAATCAACGGTTAGGTTTCAGTTCATGTCAGTATCGGACGACAGACAAAGGGTGATGCCAACAATTGGGGACCGTGAAAAAGGAGAGAAACTTGCTTATCCTGAAGCTGTTCTCTTAACCAATCCGACCAACTCTGAACTTAGAGGAGAGGTTGTTTTTTTATTTTTCTATTTAATTACCTTGCGAAAAATTAATATATATTACATAATAATTTTTTTGGCTTTTTCCACACCCACCCCCCTTGGTTTGTAATTTTATTTTATTTATTTTATTTTATTTATTTATTTTATTTATTAAATTTTTTTTCCTTTTGCTGTTTAGGTAGATGACAAATACCAATATTCAAGCGAGAGCAAAGACAACAAAGTCCACGGGTGGATCTCTTCTGACCCACCAGTGGGTTTCTGGATAATCACGCCCAGTAGCGAGTTCCGAACTGCTGGCCCCATCAAGCAAGACCTCACCTCTCATGCCGGTCCAATTGCTCTCTCCGTAAGTCCACCGATTATTCAAATTTTGGACTCTGAAATATTGAGAAAAGAAAGATAAGGGGAAAAAAAGCCTGCTAATAATAATAATAATAGAGCGAAAATTTTATATTTTTGTTAAAACATATAACCTTTCTTAACATATATGATTTTATTTTCTTATTTTTTTTGTCTTGTTGTTATATTTTTCTTTGATTATTTATTTTGTTCTAATCAATTAAAATTCCTAATTTTAACATGGCACATTCACTAGAAAATGTCAAAATGGGTTTACTTAGGTAAAAAGTACCAAATGAAGAACAATTTTTGTTAACTTGGTTAAAAATTGATGTTATCCAGATGTTTACCAGCACTCACTATGCTGGAAAGGACCTAGGAATGGAATTCAAAGAAGGGGAAGCATGGAAAAAGGTTTATGGCCCTGTTTCTATCTATCTTAATTCTGTTTCAGCCGATAAAGATTCACTCACACTTTGGGAAAATGCTAAAGACCAGGTATTGTAATTTCTAAATCAAACTTTCATTCTCTATATAACACAAATTTTACATACTATTATAGTATTTTTATACATAAACTAACACTTGGATATATATTTGATATACTAGATGCAAGAAGAAGTTGGACAATGGCCATACAATTTCCCTCAGTCTGAAGATTTTGTTTATGCTGATAAACGGGGTTCTATCGGTGGTCAGTTATTTATCCGTGATCGGTACGTATTCGAAAAATGTATCACTTGCAAAGATTATACTATACAAATGCATTTTGAATAATGTTGATGTGTAACATATTGGTTCTGGTTATAGATACATGCACAATAAGCTTATTTGGGGTGGCTTTGCATATGTGGGTTTGGCAGCACCTGGAGATGTAGGATCATGGCAAAAGGAAAGCAAGGTATGTATAATTTTCTTTCATAAGATGGATTTTCCTACTTTATAAGCTAATGAAAATGGTGCATATTGATATAAGTAGCCCTGATTTTTTATAGGGGTATCAATTCTGGACTCAAGCAGACAAGAGAGGTTATTTCTCAATTACAAATGTCCTACCTGGAAATTATAGTCTGTATGCATGGGTTCCTGGCGTTATTGGTGATTACAAATATAATGATATTATCACCATTCAATCAGGTAAATTTAGCTTCCAAGTCCAACCATTACATTGTCACTAAAAGTAGCCCAATTTGTTGATATTTTACTAAGATGATTTGACTTCCAAATGCAGGGTCTAATATGACATTGGACCGTATTGTATATGAACCTCCAAGAAATGGTCCTACTCTTTGGGAAATCGGTATCCCTGATCGCTCTGCTGCTGAATTCTACATACCAGACCCCTATCCTACACTTATGAATGAATTGTACAACAATCATCCAGAGAAGTAGGTTCACATATCCTACCACAGTCTAATATACCTTTTACTTCAATTTTTATGAATTTTTTGGTTAATGGATTTATGACATTGCATTACAATAAACAAACAGGTTTAGGCAATATGGCTTGTGGGAGCGTTATGCAGATTTATATCCCAATAAAGATCTCACCTACACAGTCGGCGCTGATGACTACCGAAAAGATTGGTTTTTCGCCCAAGTAACCAGGTAAAATAAATATATAGTTGCTTGTTCAACAAGAAATTCTTTAGTTTGCCTTTTGTTTGTTAATTTCAAAGTTGTTTGGTTTCTCTAATTTTATTTCTTCGAGTTTGCAGGAGTGCAGCAAATGGAACATACAAAGCAACAACATGGCAGGTTATATTCACACTTGAAAATGAGCCAGAGACTGGAAATTACACTCTCCGACTAGCATTGGCCTCAGCCACTGATTCTGAATTGCAGGTACATATATATACATATGTATGGTTAAAATTTTATCTTTGAAATGGATAAATAAAATAAAAGAAAATTCACTGACCCTATTATGCAAATGGATTTGAATTAAATTAGGTTCGGTTCAACAATGAGACAGCCAAAGCTCATTTCACAACAGGGCTAATAGGCAAAGACAATGCCATTGCAAGGCATGGAATCCACGGGCTGTACTGGTTGTATAGCATCGATGTGCCAAGTTCACTTCTTTTCAAAGGAGAAAACAAAATCTATTTTACTCAATCAAGAAGCATAAATCCTTTCCAAGGAGTTATGTATGACTATGTCAGACTAGAACGACCTCCTCAAACTTAATTAGTTTTGTAATTATTATTGTTCTTGTAATTAATTTTCCCTCGTTCACACACACAGCCATTTTATTTTCTCAGCCCCAAAAAAAAAATATATATATATATATATATTATATCCTAGATATATAGCTGATTTATATCTCTATCTAGCACCATGTAAATTTTCTATACCTCCATGCTATCTTGTTGGAGCCTGCTTCCACTTGACGAAATCAGAGTCGATCTAATCATTCTTCTATTCCAGGAATAAAAATCGTCTATTATTTAATTTGTTGTGAAAAATCATAAAGCATTTAATAATTTTTTTTTATTTTCTTTTTGTGTTTGTGTCCTCTTTTTCATCTACTCTTATCATTGTTCAAATTTTATAAAGAAAGTAAAAAAAGAAAAAAGAAAAAGCTTAAAGTTTCGTCTATTTCTATAATTGGTAGTTAAAAGGCAAAAGAAGAAAAAACTTAAAATTTCGTCTACTTTTATACTTGCTAATTAAAAGGCTGTCTATAAGTTTATTTCTGAAAGCATTTTTTTTTATTTTGCATTTTTTCCTTGTATTTCAAAAAGTATCAAATATTATTTAGGCTATTAAAATTTATCAAAAAGTAACAACGAGATCAAGCAAATAAAAAGCAGGATGCTGATGATTCTCCCCCAGTGAATTTCTTCTGAGCAAAGCAAAAGGATAAAATAGATCCTTATCTATGCGACTATTACCAACCCAAGTGGTGCGCCAAAAGTTGTAGGACCTTGCACTAATGACTCTTATGATGTCATATCCTAACCAAAATGGCGGTGTCCATCGCGGTGGCAAAAAAAAAAAAAAAAAAAAAAAAAAAACTATACTTCTTTTAATCCAAAAAAAAAAAAAAAAAAAACTAATACTTTCATTTTCTTTTACAATTTAATTAATTAATATTTTTATAATTAGTACATAGTTGCCCACTATTATTATTATTATTTTTTTTTCCTTTTCCAAAATTTACAAGAATTTTCTTCTTGGGTTTTTAATGAGATTTTATTTGCTCCATGCAAATTCGTTTACTATTTCAATGTCGTGTTGTTTTTCAGTTCGGTTTTTGGTGAACGATGAAGAAGATAGGCAGCAGGCGGAGACAATATCGTTTGGCACTTGGGTTGTCAGCAATGGTTGTCGTATTGTTGTTTGTGTTTTCTGGTTTTTCCGTGAAGACCCCCAGTAAGGTTCTTCCTCATATCTTTTTACTCTTCTATTATTATTATTATTATTTTAATTTCATTGATACCCTTAGAAGCAAAACAGAGGACCAATTCTGCATTGTCTTTGAGGATTAAAGTATCTTCAACTTCAGCCCCTAACAAAGTCCATGCCAAGTCCTTCGTTTTGTCACTCTTTTTCTTCTTCTTTTTTAATTAGATTTTTTATTTCCCATGATGAGACTACTATTCTGCATTTTCAGTCTCTGTCATGTCCTTAAAACAACATTTCGTTCATACTGTGTCGTTTTGGTACTGTGGGATTCTCGTTAATTAATATAGACTATAGAAACGTCCTATCCAGTTCCTAATAACTATGATCATCAGGCTCTACACAACAAATTTCAAAGGCTATGACGAAAGGGTCCTAGAAAATGACAAGTTTCAAAGGCTATGAAATTACAGTTTTACCCAAGGCAATTACAGTTTTAACCAAGGCAATGGGTTATTCACTTATTTAACTGTAGCCCGTGAATGTTGTTTGTTTTGTTCTTCCGTTTTAGGCAGAGTTGTCCCCAAATATTTCACAACATAGGTTATGAGCTTGTAATAAAAATAAAATTGTTTTGGTAAAGAAAATTGGTTGTCCATTATTTTCAAAGTAATAAAGAGAAAAATATAAGTAGATTTTTTCCTAAGTCTATTTGACTATTAAGGCTCGTATTAAGCAATCAAATTCTTCTTGTAATTAGTATATGGTTTAAGCTTAATTAGTTACATGATGTGGTTGACTTGAGGCTATTGGGCCAATGTAGCTATAAAATTGACGCTGTCAGCTTTCTTGAAGATACATATAAAAGAAAAAAGTCTGTGCGACTCATGAACATGAAAATGACGTTTGCAAATATTGGACCATTTGAAAGAATTTCGTCAGTACGAAAAATGAACCACATAGTCATGCAGTCTTCTCTCGATAATGTTTTTTTGACTATATTTCATGTTTTGCAGCTCCATAGCCAAACTCCCAAGAAAACAATTCATATATATTGCTATTTTCTTTGGGTTGTCATCATATTTGACGTTTATACATGTAAAACATATTACATGAAAATAATCATAACAAAAGGACTGCCAAATGAATAATGTTTCTACATAAACAAAATTAATTAGTTGTGTAATTAATTTCTTGGATAAAACGTAACATTAACGTTGTGATTTTGATTTGTTCATTAATGAGTCTAATTAAGATGTCATTTTTCAGGGATCATAATCATTAATGGGTATGAAAAAAAGATTGGAGTTCATTTTAGTCTTTTTGATTTATTGTATGTTTTGAAATAAGAGCTTCGCGTCCATGATTCGTTGGCTAGCACATGAACTTCTAAACTTTATAGTTTCTAATCTACTAAGGAATAGAGATTTTCCTCCAAAAACTATAGAGTATATTCTTAATTATAACATATGTATACGTTGTTTTCGTGTTTGATGTTTTGCTAGTTAATTAACATGCATGCTGGAACTTCTTCTTCCTCTTTTTTTTTTTTTTTTTTGGCATATATAAAATTGGAGAGCGGGAACAGTTTTTGATAAATGAATAAATTCAGAATTTGTATTAATATATACATGTCAATCTCCAATTGATCTAAGGGCATCAACATTTGGTTCAAATTAATTGTTCAATTATTATTATTGTTATTATTTTTTAAATATCAGACATTAATTTGACTCATTTTCGTAGATAATGGTATTAAAAACTTAAAGCTCGAGGCCCAAAAAGCCCTGTCTGAGCAAAGCAAAACGACTTGGCCGATTATTCACCAAAAATAAATTAAAAAAATAAAAAGGAATTGGCATGTGAATTTTCTTCGTATATATATATATACTTTGGTCAACCTAATTAAAAGTCGACAAAGACAACCATGGAAAATTGTGGTTTTGTAAATGAAATCACGCCGTCGAGTCCTCAAATAAAAAGCTATCAATTTCTATTTTTCTTTATCATAGATTTCTTGAAAATAGTAAACTGCTCTACGTTCCATTACGTAAAGATTCAAAACATAGAAATTTACACCGTAGCTATCTCGGTTTTCCTCGATTAATTTGGTAGGGTTTGGTTTTTTTTTGGTTGCTCTCAATTATAATATATACCACGATGATAATATTTGTTATAGTTAGGCAACCGTATTTTGCATAATTTAATCTAGAAATTCAACCTATAAGAAGCGTCAATTTGGTGCATCAAAGTATTTTATATTTTAATCCTTGTTCCAAGTCACAGAATTGTCAAAATTTTTGGTATAACTGCACAAAACCCCTCTGAAGGCACACGGTTCAAACTCAAAAAAAAAAAAAAAATAAATAAATAAATTCAGCAATTTTGTTAAGAAATTCAAAATTTTTTCAAAAAGTCGGTAAAAACTCTAATAAACTGTCAATGAGGTTAAGTTCACAATACCCTTCCAATGTACCAGTTCCATTACTGTTTCTCCAATAACTAAATTACCAACTCTGTTTTGGGAAACCAAACAAAGGTACAGTAACAGTGCCTAACTTGACGGTGAAAATTCCATCAAAAGCAGGGGATTATTGGAATTTCCGCCAAATAAAATCATTAAAAAATAATATAATAAAAAGTCGATTAAGTTTGACACCAAATGAAAGAAGTCCTTCTTGGCTTTCGGTTATATTAAAGATCATTCACTTGGCATTATATATATGCCTGCCCGTTATTTTTTGAAGCTCTCGAGCTTCCATACAGAATTTATAACGACCAAAGAGAGAGAGAGAGAGATAAGAAAAAACATATACCCTCTTTCCCTGCTTTTGTTTTCCCGTGACTTTCAAAATCTTTCCTTTCAACATACTGATTTTTGCTGTAAATATTCTCACATAATATTCATCAAATTAATTAAGGTATAGAAAAAAAAGCCCACTATTTTTTTTTCTCCTTTTCCAAAATTTACAAGAAATTTTCTTCTTGGGTTTTTAATGAGATTTTATTTGCTTCATGCAAATTCGTTTACTATTTCAATGTAGTTTTGTTTTCAGGTCGGTTTTTGGTGAACGATGGAGAAGATAGGCAGCAGCCGGAAACAATGTCGTTTGGCACTTGGGTTGTCAGCAATGGTTGTCGTATTGTTGTTTGAGTTTTCTGGTTTTTCCGTGAAGACCCCAGTAAGGTTCTTCCTCATGTCTTTTTGCTCTTCTTTATTATTATTATTATTATTATTATTATTATTATTTTAATTTCATCGATACCCTTAGAAGCAAAACAGAGGACCAATTCTGCATTGTCTTTGAGGATTAAAGTATCTTCAACTTCAGCCCCTAAGAGAGTCCATGCTAAGTCCTTCGTTTTATCACTCTTTTTCTCTTTTTTTTTTTTTTTTTGCATTTAGATTTTTAATTTCCCATGATGAGACTACTATTCTGCAGTTTCAGTCTCTGCCATGTCCTTGAAATAACATTTCGTTCATACTGTGTCCTAATAACTATGATCATGAGGTTTTCTACACAACAAATTTCAAATCCTAGAAAATGACAAGTTTCAAAGGCTATGAAATTACATTTTTACCCAAGGCAATGGGTTATTTACTTATTTTACTGTAGCCCGTGAATGTTGTTTGTTTTGTTCTTCCTTTTTAGGCAGAGTTGTCACCAAATATTTCACAACATAGGTTATGAGCTTGTAATGAAAATAAAATTGTTTTAGTTAAGAAAATTGGTTGTCCATTATTTTCAAAGTAATAAAGAGAAAAATATAAGTAGGTTTCTTCCAAAGTCTATTTGACTATTAAGGCTCGCATTAAGCAATCAAATTCTTCTTGTAATTATTATACGGTTTTAGCTTAATTGGTTACATGATGTGGTTGACTTGAGGCTATTGGGCCAATGTATAAAATTGACGCTGTCAGCGTTCTTGAAGATACATATAAAAGAAAAAAGTCCGTGAGACTCATCTATATGAAAATGACTTTTACAAAGAGAGAAGAAGTTCTACCTACTCTACAAATTGCACTTTGGAAAGTCCCTATTCATATTAAAATTACCAAAAATTCCTAACCTCCTACCACTCTTGTTTAGCCACCGTGGTTGACGACTATTTCTTCTCTGCTTGGCCAGACGTACGAATGCGTTTTCAGTTAATCTACGACACATGGATTGTGCTCTCTGTTGTCGGTGACTAATGGTGGGGGATCCACGATAGCTTATCCATTTTTAATTAATTATTAAATATTATCAAGGAAGTATTATATATATATATATATATATGATCCTGCTTAGCCATATGGTGCCATAATTGCAGCCAAAAGCAATCGTTTGGGTGGGTTATAATTTGGCTATGAGGTTGTTGTGGTTGTGTACGTTGGCACTTAGGAGTTTGGGAATCTATTGGTGTTGGTGGTGGTGGTCGGCAACTCTTTGTGATAACTGTCTAAAGTATCCAAAAGGTTAACGTTTAGGGTGTTTTGGTAATTTCATCTGGATAGGAAACTGCATACAGTATATTTGAAATTGCAAAAAGAAACTCTTACAAATATTGGACCATTTGAAATAATTTCTTTAGTACGAAAATGAACCACATGGTCATGCAGTCTTCTCTCGATAATCTTTTTTGACCATATATCATGCTTTGTAGCGCCATAGCCAAACTCCCTGGAAAACAATTCATATATATTGCTATTTTCTTTGGGTTGTCATCATATAATAGTAGACTTAATATATATTTTTTTAATATTAAAGGGGGAAGGATTTCACCTAGACCTGATCCAATTAAAATTTTAAAAATATATTTTCAATAGTTTTACCACTATATCAAATCTGCTAATACAATTTTTTATTCTTTGGTTGTTTATGTATTTATCATATTTGTTCATAGTAAATATATTTTGTGAAATTTATTTGGTGAAATTAATTCATAACCTTTTTTTTTTAGTTGATATATATTAGGTTTGACAATACGTCGTGTTAAATTGTGTTTGTATGAAATTAAATTAGTTCAAATACAATTTGTTAAGCTTTCATGTAAAATAAATAAATCCGAACTCATTCGATAAGTTATCATATAATCATTCATTTACTCCATTAATCCATTAATAATAAATATAAATTTGAAAATTTAAATTTTATTTAACTTTGAAATAATAAAATAATATTTTTTAAAAAAATTATAAAAATTCTTATTTATTTTTAGATCTTTTAAAAATTGAACTAAAAAAGAATAAATTAATACATATTTAACAATAAATAAAATAATTTTAATATTGTAAAACTTATATAATTATCAAAATACTCATATTTAGTGGGTCTAATGAGTTTATTGTGTATATCTTTTTTTATTTATTAAAAATTATTAATTTATTAGATCTTGTTGGATAACATTAATACGGATTCAATATAATATTATTAATCCAAATCCATAGATTATCATGTAATTTTGTGTTATTGTATCGTGTGAAATTTTATTTATTTATTTATTTTTTGGATTTGGTGTTTTATTTACAGAATAGTTCTCAGGAGCATCATCCGCCGAGAATTACGATCCTCTACTGGGGTTAAGCTAGTACGTCGGCAGGTAAAAAGCATTGGCACTTTTTTCATTTTTTTTTTTTTTAATCCGTGACCATCAAATTTTCTTTCATTCTAAATTTACATTTTTGTATTAGTTTCAATTAAGTCCTTTGATAAAAATAAAAATAAAAAATAAAAAATAATTAATTTACAAGTTTCCATTTTAAAAGCAATTTTCTATCTAAATATTAATTTTTCATATTTTCAAAACAATAATATTGTGTATTTATTAAAACATTAATTATTCAAGGAAGGGATGCATTTCCCACGAAAATGTATTTTATGTTGAGGAAAAATAATCACATATTATATTACAACAAATAACATACCCACATGCTGTTACAGCCACCTAGGACATCCTACATCATACCCACACTAACCGACTATATTGTGATATATATTAATGCCGACTCAGCTCTCTCTAGAACAATCTACATTCATTTTTTATTATAAAAAAAGAAAAATCTGCATTCACTTTGTTTTCTCGTAACAGCTAGTATCTTAGGAGTCATAAGAAAAATATCCGTAATTAAATATTATATAATTTTAAAAGCATCCACAACCGACTTTCATTTCCATAAATAGGTGGTGATGTATGAGTCTAAGTACCTTGTCCAATAGTATCAGAAAAAGAGTGAGCGACGTGTGAATGTGTGAGAAGAGTGTGGAAAAGATGTTTTGTGTCCTAGTATGGCCAACAAAATTACGCGTGTGTTAGTGTGTTGCTCAGTGAGTGAGTGAGTGTGTTGCTCTCTCACACATAATAGCACCCTATCTAAATTTTGCTCTCACTTACACTAACCGAGAGCTTCCTTGGAACTCACTTGTGTAGCTTACATTGCAAGATAGCCTAGCTTCCCATTTCATAGCATGTCCATGTCGGTTGTTGACAATCTCTAGGCTTCTAGATTTATCCACAACGTTGGTGCTCCACAATGCAATCTTAGATATTTTCTTCACTAATTACGAAGCTGTATTTGCTGTCCAAATATATCAAATATGATAGATAATTTTAGAAGATTTACCCAAAAAAAAAAGATAGATAATTTTAGAATGAATATCCTTCATTTTATGGATGACTTTTTTTGGTAAAATGTATTTTGTGGATGATTGATTCAGGTTGTGATGGATAATGGGGTTGTCCGGGTCACTTTCTCGAATCCGGGTGGGGATGTAATTGGAATCAAATACAATGGAATTGATAACTTACTTACCACTGATGAGGAAGAAAGTAACAGAGGGTACGCATATATTATTTAATTAATATATTTTTGTTATAAATTTGGAGTGGACAGTTGACTAATTATTATTAATTAAATTACAGGTATTGGGACGTAGTTTGGAACAAACCAGAAGGGAAATCTGTTCACACTGACAGGTGTGCATGTAGATATTTGACTAATTAAAAAAGTTGTGCATTATTATAACCATATAAAACGAAGTGCATTTTATTCTTAAACTGAAACGATTTTTTTTTTCGCAGATTAAAAGGAACAAGATTTAAGATTATAAAGGAGGACCAAAAACAATTAGAAATTTCTTTCACAAAAACATGGAGAATTTCCATGAATGGAACCACAGTTCCTTTGAGCGTGGACAAAAGGTACAGTTTGGTCCAAATTCTTTTTTCAATGGGTTAGAAAAATTACAATAATTTGTGGAAAACCATGTTAATATTGGAACATGAAAATTTGTGAAATTTGGCAGGTACATAATGCTTGCTAATTATTCTGGGTTCTATGCATACGCTATATTTGAGCGCCTTAAAAGATGGCCAGCAGTGGGAGTGGATCAGATTAGGATTGTTTACAGGCTTCGACAGGACAAGTATAATATATAAACTCCTTAATCCTTCCTCTTTAATAATTCAATGAACAACATTTTTATTGAAATTGATAACAGTAATATTTTGACACTAATGTTATGTTAACAAAATTGACTGGAAATTTATTTTTGGTCTTTTGTGAATAAAAATTGTTGCAAAATATATAATCTAGTATACGTACGTATAGAAATATCAATACAGATATTCATGGTATTTATTTATTTATAATATTTGAAATAAAGTATTCTGATTTGATAGCTTACTAAGAAGAATTTATATTCAACGGTTAGGTTTCAGTTCATGTCAGTATCGGACGACAGACAAAGGGTGATGCCAACAATGAAGGACCGTAAAAAAGGAGAGAAACTTGCTTATCCTGAAGCTGTTCTCTTGACCAATCCGGCCAACTCTGAACTTAGAGGAGAGGTTGTTTTTTCTTTTTCTTTTTTTTTTTTTTTTTTTTCTCCTTACCTTTTAAAAACTAATTAATATATATTACATAATAATTTTTTGGGCTTTTTTTTTTTTTTTTTTTTCCCCCCTTTTTGTCTAGTTTGTAATATGTATATATATATTTTTTCCCTTTTTGTTGTTTAGGTAGATGACAAATACCAATATTCAAGCGAGAGCAAAGACAACAAAGTCCACGGGTGGATCTCGTCTGACCCACCAGTGGGTTTCTGGATAATCACGCCCAGTAGTGAGTTTCGAACTGCTGGGCCCATCAAGCAAGACCTCACCTCCCATGCCGGCCCAATTGCTCTCTCTGTAAGTCCAATGATTCAGATCCTGTAAGCCCGATATAATTGGATCTGAAATATTGAGAAAAGAAAAAAATAAAAAAAGAGCATAATGATAATAATAAAGCGAAAATTTTTATATTTTTATTAAAACATATAACTTTTCTTAACATATATGAATTTTTTTTTTTTTTTTTGCGGTCTTGTTGTTATATTTTTCTTTGTTTATTTATTTTATTCTAATCAATTAAAATTCCTAATTTTAACATGGCACATTCACTAGAAATTGCCAAAATGGGTTTGCTTAGGTAAAAAGTACCAAATGAAGAACATTTTTTGTTAACTTTGTTAAAAATTGATGTTGTCCAGATGTTTACCAGTACTCACTACGCTGGAAAGGACGTAGGAATGGAATTCAAAGAAGGGGAAGCATGGAAAAAGGTTTATGGCCCTGTTTCTATCTATCTTAATTCTGTTTCAGCCGATAAAGATTCACTCACACTTTGGGAAAATGCTAAAGACCAGGTATTGTAATTTCTAAATCAAACTTTCATACTCCATATAACACAAATTTTACATACTATTATAGTATTGTTTATACATAAACTAAGACTTGGATATATATTTGATATACTAGATGCAAGAAGAAGTTGGACAATGGCCATACAATTTCCCTCAATCTGAAGATTTTGTTTATGCTGATAAACGGGGTTCTATCGGTGGTCAATTATTTATCCGTGATCGGTACGTATTCGAAAAATGTATCACTTGCAAAGATTATACTATTCAACTGCATTTTGAATATTGTTGATGTGTAACATGTTGGTTCTGGTTATAGATACATACACAACAAGCTTATCTGGGGTGGCTTTGCATATGTGGGTTTGGCAGCACCAGGAGATGTAGGATCATGGCAAAAGGAAAGCAAGGTATATATAATTTTCTCGCATAAGATGGATTTTCCTTCTATATAAGCTAATGAAAATGGTGCATATTGATATAAGTAGCCCTGATTTTTTTATAGGGGTATCAATTCTGGACTCAAGCAGACAAGAGAGGTTATTTCTCAATTACAAATGTCCTACCTGGAAATTATACTCTGTATGCATGGGTTCCTGGCGTTATTGGTGATTACAAATATGATGATATTATCACCATTCAATCAGGTAAATTTAGCTTCCAAGTCCAACCATTGTCACTAATAGTAGCCCAATTTGTTGATATTTTACTAAGACAATGACTTCCAAATGCAGGGTCTAATATGACATTGGACCGTATTGTATATGAACCTCCAAGAAATGGTCCTACTCTTTGGGAAATAGGTATCCCTGATCGCTCTGCCGCTGAATTCTACATACCAGACCCCGATACAACACTTATGAATGAATTGTACGATAATCATCCAGAGAAGTAGGTTCACATATCTTATCGGACCACATTTTAGTACACCTTTTACTTCAAATTTTTTTTATTTTTTGTTTAATGGATTTATGACATTGCATTACAATAAACAAACAGGTTTAGGCAATATGGCTTGTGGGAGCGTTATGCAGATTTATATCCCAGTAAAGATCTCACTTACACAGTCGGCGCTGATGACTACCGAAAAGATTGGTTTTTCGCCCAAGTAACCAGGTAAAATAAATATATAGTTGCTTGTTCAACAAGAAATTCTTTAGTTTTCCTTTTGTTTGTTAATTTCAAAATTTTTTCTTTTCTCTAATTTTATTTTTTTGAGTTTGCAGGAGTGCAGCAAATGGAACATACGAAGCAACAACATGGCAGGTTATGTTCACACTTGAAAGTGAGCCAGAGACTGGAGATTACACTCTCCGACTAGCATTGGCCTCAGCCACTGACTCTGAGTTGCAGGTACATATATACTTAAAGTTTTATTTTTGAAACGGATAAATAAAATAAAAGAAAATTCACTGACCCTATTATGCAAATGGGTTTGAATTAAATTAGGTTCGGTTCAACAATGAGACGGCCAAAGCTCATTTCACAACAGGGCTAATAGGCAAAGACAACGCCATTGCAAGGCATGGAATCCACGGGTTGTACTGGTTGTATGGAATCCATGTGCCAAGTTCACTTCTTTTCAAAGGAGAAAACAAAATCTATCTTACTCAATCAAGAAGCACAAATCCTTTCCAAGGAGTTATGTATGACTATGTTAGACTAGAAAGACCTCCTCAAACTTAATTAGTTTTGTAATTATTATTGTTCTTGTAATTAATTTCCCCTCATTCACACAACCATTTTATTTTCTCAGCCCAAAAAAAAAAAAAAGAAAAAAAAAGGACATTATATCCTAAATATATAGCTGATTAATATCTCTGTCTACCACCATGTAAATTTTCCACACCTCCATGCTATCTTGTTGGAGTCTATTTACATTTAACGAAATCAAAATCAATCTAATCATTTTTTCAATAAAAAATGATGATCGTCTATTATTTAATTTGTTGTAAAAAATCATAAAGTATTTAATAAAGATTTTTTATTTATTTTCTTTTTGTTTTTGTGTCCTCTTTTTCATCTATTCTTATTGTTGTTCAAATTTTATAAAGAAAGGGAAAAAAAAAATAAAAAAGCTTAAAATTTCGTCTACTTTTATACTTGCTAGTTAAAAGGCGGTCTATAAGCTTATTTCTGAAAGCATTTTTTTTTTTATTTTGTATTTTTTCCTCGTATTTCACAAAGTATCAAGTATAATTTACGCTATTAAAAATTATCAAAAAGTAACAACGAGATCAGGCAAATAAAAAGCATTGCGCGATGCTGATGATTCTACCCCAGTGAATTTCTTCTTAGCAAAGCAAAAAGAGAAAATAGATCCTTATCTATGCGACTATTACCAACCTACGTGGTGCTCCAAAAGTTGTAGGACCTTGCACTAATGATTCTTATGATGTCATATCCTAATCAAAATGGTGGTACCCATGGCGGTGGCAAAAAATACTTCTTTTAATCCAAAAAAAGAAAGAAAAGAAAAACTAATACTTTCATTTTCTTTTACAATTTAATTACTTAATTATTTTTATAATTAGTATATAGTTGCTAATTTGTGGATTCAAAATCAGGAAAAAAAAACACAAATTATACTACTTTGTTTGATTTTTTTAATTAATGTTTTATCTTTTAAGACCAGCATTTTAGATGATTACTTAAAAAGCAACCAAATCCTACTGGCTTACAAACAATTCTCAAAATCTAATAATAGATATCCGACTGGCAATTACTATATATATATATATATATATTTGCCATACCTACTGTATTTCCTTAATTATGGATAAAATCAAGGACAAAAACAGCAAATTACTAATGATACTTCCTTCTTGGTTTATTCAAATATATATTTTTGAATTTTAACACAAAGAATTTAAGAAGATTACGCAATAAAAAATCATATGGTCTTACTATTTTATGGAAAAAGTCATGGACAAAAACGGCATATTACTAATGAGGCTACCTTCTTTGGTTATTCCATAATGTCTTTTATCATTTTTTAATACAAAGCATTTAAGAAGATTAGTAAAGAAAAAGCAATTAAAAATCATACGGGCTTACTGTCCATTCTGAACACAAAAATGGCTACGAAACACCACCTGTAGGCTGTAGCCAATTGGCCAATGTTTATTTGGTGTTGATTTGCTAGTAATTGAAAGTTTGAAACTGATTCTCTGCCACTTTCCCTGATGCTTATTTTCCCATCAATCAATTCGGCCAAAAAAGCTTGGACACGGTACGCGTGTATACCCTGTCTTCAGGCAAAACTCTTTCTGCTAACTTCTGCTATCTCAAACAATGTCAAAAGCACCAGAAGAAGAGCACCCAGTGAAGGCCTTTGGCTGGGCTGCTAGGGACTCATCTGGGCATCTCTCCCCTTTCAACTTCTCCAGAAGGTACCTACTCAATCTATTCATCATATACAAACATGCATACATACCTACATACATACATATATGTATATTGATCATATCAGTTTCTGGTCCAGTTCTGCTTTTAATACATACGTAACTTCATTTTATACATACAGGGAAACAGGTGAAGAGGATGTGAGGTTTAAGGTTCTTTATTGTGGGATATGCCACACTGATCTTCACATTATCAAAAATGAATGGGGCTTCTCTCATTACCCTGTTGTTCCTGGGTATTGTATAGAAATTAACAACAAATTTTTATTAGATTGCCCTTTTATTTTAGTTCTATCACAATTAATTGAAATTTTGTAAAAATAATAAGCATGCTGTAATTGATTGTTCATTTTCTAAAATTCAGTATTAAAAATTTGAGCTTGCAGTCATGAAATAGTTGGGGAAGTGACAGAAATTGGAAGCAAAGTGAAGAAAGTGAAAGTTGGGGACAAGGTTGGAGTGGGATGCCTTGTTGGTGCTTGCCATTCCTGTGAGAACTGCAAAAACGACCTTGAAAGCTATTGTCCTTCTCTCATTTACTCGTACGCTTCAACTTACCATGATGGAACGCGTACCTATGGAGGTTACTCCGATTCAATGGTCGCCAATGAGCGCTACGTTGTTCGATTCCCCGATAGTTTGCCGCTCGATGCCGGTGCTCCTTTACTCTGTGCTGGGATTACAGTTTACAGTCCCTTGAAGTATTTTGGATTGGCAGAACCTGGTAAGCATGTTGGGATTGTAGGACTTGGTGGGCTTGGTCATGTGGCTGTGAAATTTGCTAAGGCTTTTGGTGCCAAAGTGACTGTAATTAGTACCTCTCCAAGCAAAAAAAATGAAGCTTTGCAACATCTTGGTGCTGACTCATTTTTGGTCAGCAAGGACCAGGACCAAATGGAGGTATAGCTGTATTTTTTTTGGACCTATTGATGTAAATAAAAAGGATGTTACTATATATATATATATATATATATGTATAAATGAAATTGGTCTTCTTCTTTTTTTTTTTTCTTTTTTTTTTCTTTTTTTTTTTCCATTTCTTCAAAATTTAAGGAAATCACTCAGTAATTAATCAAATTGGGTTTAATGTGGAAGGCTGCGAGGGGAACACTTGATGGAATCATTGACACAGTCTCTGCTGTGCATTCAATTTTGCCATTTCTTGGCCTTTTGAAGTCCCATGGAAAGCTTGTATTGGTTGGTATACCAGACAAGCCTCTTGAACTCCCTGTCTTTCCTATTATCATGGGTAAGATTTTAATGACGGTTTTGTTTTGTATTTAAAGTTGAAGTTCATTTAGATATATATATATATATATATATGCATAAAATGTACAAACTAAATTGGTTTAGAGAGATAGCTTAAAATCGCCTGAGACAAAATTATAAAAATGATGCAGGAAGGAAAACAGTGGCTGGTAGTAGCATTGGAGGAATGAAGGAAACACAAGAGATGATTGACTTTGCTGGGCAACACAACATAACAGCAGAAATTGAAGTTATTCCAATGGATTATGTGAACAAGGCCATGGAGCGTTTAGCAAAGAATGATGTTCGATATAGATTTGTCATCGACATCGGAAACTCTTTGGCCGCTTCCAAGCCTTGAAGACTGGCTAGTAACATCTCAATCTGATTATGCCCAAATAATTAATTGAATAAGAATTATTAGACTTCCATATATAGCTATGCCCCCCCCAAAAAAAAAAAAAAGAAACCACAACAACAACAACTAAGAGGAATTGCTGTGATGGTTTCACATTTAGTAAATTTTTATGCAAATTTGGATTTTTGATTAATATATGAAACACATTTAGTTATCTCATTTTCTATTTATTATTTATTTTTTTTTTTTTGGCTGCTTATGTTCATCTACTTTGTTACCACTATGCTAATCTGTAGAACATTAGATTAGTCGTAGATTATTTTCTATTATTTTAAATGTTGTCCTATAAAGATTTAAATAATTTGAGAAAAATATAAGACTATTAACATCCCGAAAGGGCCCGGCCTTGTTATTTTCAGACATTGAGTTTCTTTGGGTTTACTTTGAGAAGTTTGAATTGTTTACTTGATTTAACTCTAGCTACTTGTGAATCATTGTATATACGCCTTATAGCTATGTTGCTCGGACTCGGGTATGGTTGTCGGGTACAGATTAATATCTCAAGAGTTAGATTTGTTAATTTTCAAAATTTAGAATACGGGATATGGATGATAAGTATTTAAAATTTGAATACGGATGCGAAGGTGCATTTGACAAAAATAAAAAAATTTTATATAAATTTTTTATTTTTATATGAATCATATTTATGGACAAGTGTTAACTACATAATAATAAATAGAAAATTTATAATACGAAAATTCAACATATTTGATTGGAGGTATATTAGATATATAAAATTATAGCAGAAAAAATTATAAAAGATATTATTTATTAAAAAATTAATAATTTATTTAGCTACCGTTTTTCATATTTCTATTAGAAAATTAATATTTTATTTAACTTCGATTTTTATATTTATGTTTTTTTTTTTCTGGGATAGAATTCTATTATATTTTGTTAAAATTTAAGAGTTCCCAGTAATATTCGAAAGATGGGAATCTCATCTCTTCTATACAATGATTTCAAAAAAAAAAAAATTAAAAACAACAATTTTTTATCTAATTTTGTAATTAATAGGTTAGGTGTCCGTTTTTTTCTCAAAACTTCTAAAGTCACATTGGTAAGTGTATAGAAGACAGATCCCACTATCCGATGCTTCTCTTCCCTATGCTTTTCTTCAATCCTTTCTCCTCTCTCGTCTTTTCAGTTCCACCATAGAAACTGAGCCAGTAAAAATCTATGTTCTTTCTTTTTTATGCCAGCTCGGATACTTTCTTTTTTTATCTTTTTTTCCAACTCTTTCTTCTTTCCTCTCTTTACATATGCTTCTCTTTCTTCTTTCCTCTCTTTACATATGCTTCGCTTTCTCTTTTCTCTCCATAGATGGATTCTTCATTTTCTCCGTGGAAGCTCTGTAAATATTGATTGTACGAAACAGCCGCATCCATTTTTCCCATGGTGTATCCGGAATCGATTCCACACCCGTATCCGTGTCATGTCGTGTCAACACGGATGCTTTGATGATTTTGAAGAGTCTGAGCATCACAGCCTTATAGTGAAGTTTGATATTTTCAAAGGCAAGAGAGTACATTTTCAATAATTAACTCAACCAGCAAGTAAATTTTGTTGTTTCTCTTAATTATAGCTTAATTTAAAATTTAAGTAACATATTTCAATTTGCTTCTTCCACCAAAATGAATTTAAAATATAATGTCAAGGTTTACATAAGATTTACCTCTTCAATTGCAAGCATTAGAATTTCAGTATAAAAATTCTTAAGCTGTAAAATTAAGATAAAATAATTAATCAATCGAATTCTCTGGTAGACCCTCTATGAAATACATATTCATTAGACTGCGTATGCCTGTCTAATAAATAAGATCCAAGAGATTCATCAAATCAAAGAATTGGATTATAATAATGATACGAATTAACTTCATAACGGTGAGACTTGATTCATCAAATCCAAAATTGTACTATATTATGTAAATTATCTTGCAGATCATGAGGCATCACATGAAACGTAAATGAATTGATAATAAATAATAGCTCCCAGACTCAACAAGAACAAATAAATAAAATAAAGAGAATACTTTATGTAAAATGAAAAATAAATTTTGGGTTTTGTAAGGATTTAAACGACCAAAGTAATTGAATGCTAGAAAACAAAAAATAAAAAATAAAAAATAAAAAATAAAAAATAAAAAAAATCACACAGTCAAACAATCATATAATAGTTTATCTTATTAACTAATCGTATTCAACAACTATATTTGCATATGAATAACTATATTTTATTTTTTTGAAAATATGAATACAAAAAAAAATAATAATAATAATTAAATAAGTATTATATTGTTAAGATATAGATAAACATTTTAACAAATAGATAACTATGATTATATATAAGAAAGATTAATAAAATATATATATACATAGATGTGATGAGGAAAAAAAAAAAAAAAGGATAAGATAAAAAATGTGAAAGAAAATGAAAACAGAAAAATTCAAAAGCGCAGGAGAGATAAAATGAACGAGGGGCTAAAAAGAAAATGTAGGCAAAATGCAAAAAATCTACTCTATGTGGATCCGCCAGCCTTATTTAAATACTAAGATATTAGCATCACTTAAACATTATTCAGAACATGTTGAACACATGTTAGTGTGTAATTAAATCATCGACATGTTCTCTAACCAAGTTGGGTCTTGCAACAAACACGAGTAAATTATATATTATAGTTTCAATATAAATACGGAACTTCCCTACATTGGAATTAACACTATAAACATAGGATTAGCCATTTCATAATTCATAATCTTCGATTCTTTGATAGATCTGTGAGCAGTGATAAAAAATAAAAATAAAAATGTCAAAGGCAGCAGAAGAAGAACATCCAGTGAAGACCTTTGGGTGGGCTGGTAGGGACTCATCTGGGCATCTTTCTCCATTCCATTTTTCTAGAAGGTAAAATAATTAGTGTATTCAATCATGCTTTTGTGGCTATTACCCTTTTTTTATTTATGTATTTATAATTTGTATTTTTTTATTTCTGAGTTATGCTTCAGAGTATCTAATCGAGTACAAACTTGGGATATAACTTAATGCAGGGAAACAGGTGATGAGGACGTGAGGTTCAATGTGTTGTATTGTGGGATATGCCACAGTGATCTTCATTTTATAAAGAATGACTGGGGCTTCTCTATATACCCTCTCGTTCCTAGGTATATTTATCAAACTGCAGCTTTTCTACGATTCATTTCTCTTTGCTCCTTTTTCCCTCTGTGTTTTTTTTTTTTTTTTTTTTTTATTATTTTTTATTATATATATATATATATATATATTTTTTTTTTTTTTTGTTTTTTTTGTTTTTGTATTTTAAGCTGTGCTACCCTTCTATGTTTTTTCTTGCTGTTTTTTTTAGAAAGGACTGCCTGCTTCCCCTACCCCAGTATTAAAATATTGAAATACATTCACATATGTTTAATTGGAATTTAATTATATTTTAGATTTTTTTGTTTTGATAAAACGATTATATATCAACTGGTAAATCACGGTTGGAATTGCTTTGCAAGGATTCAAATTTTTGTTATGATAAATGCAAAGTAGATTCAACTAAAGGGGTGGAATGGGGCTATAAAAAAACCTAACACCATGTTTGGATTGAAGGAAAAAAGAGGGGAAAAAAAAAGAAGGGGAAAAAAAGGATTAGTTTAATAAAGAAAATAAAATAAAAGAAAATATTTATTAATAATTATCATTTAGATAATTTGTAAATGAAAAGGAAAAAAAGAGAAAGAAAGTATTTATAATAATTATTTTTTAATGAAATTGAAAGGAAAAGAAAAAAATAATTAATGTAATTTATGTTTTTTTACAAAAATATCTTACATACAAAATATTTCAATCAATTAATTTTTAATTAATAAAGATAATTTTGAAAATTTAAAAAGTTTCAATAATTTTTTTCCCTTTTCTTTCATTTTCTATCAAATTTGAATAAAAAATTATGTTCATTAAAATGGACGTAGTTTTATTCTCTTATTTCCTTCTATTTTCTTTTTATTTCCTTCTCTTTCCACTAATTTTAACAATTTAATTAAAAGAATTGAATCTTTTCAACTTTTTTCTTTTCCTATTTCATCAATACAAACATAATATAAATAGTAGTGGGAAATTCATACTTTCTTTATAGAATAATTTAATTTTTATCATACAAATAACTATATATGATGAAGATAATAAATTTAATGGTTGAGTATTTCTGTTTATGTTGAAAATATAGGTTCAAATCATAAGATAACAGATTTAGGATAATTTATAATTTTCAAAAACAAAAAAGCAACTGTATATGTTATTATTATTTTTTTTAAAAAAATTTCGATGACTCTATATGTTAGTTGAGGAGAAAGAAAAATAAAATAATTAAAGAAAGTTGGGTCAAAGTTCACCCGTCCCTTCCTTAACAGGGATCACTTCATTTGGAAATTGGTATGGGGTTAATAGTGGATATCAACTAAAGTTGGGGCCCAAGTTTATGGATCCTAGGCCTTCTCAGTCTTACAATTTACAGTTGTGATGTCCTATAGAAAGTCGTGGCTCTTTGACATATACAAAAGCAAGGCCCAAGTGTATAGATTAAGAAAAACAATCTATATACTTTCTTTGTTTTCCTTTTAAAAAATAATAATAATAATAATTATATACTTATTCGGTTATCTAGAATTTATTTTTTTTGCTATACGAATAATAGGGTGTTCATTGGTTTGAGATAAAATCAAGTGGTGCTTAAATTAACTATTTTAATACGGTCTTTCAACCAACTTTTTAACATGTGGTATAAATAGAATAAAAAAAACAAAAACTAAAATATTTAATCATATCAATTATTTTTCAAAACACATCAATTACTTTTTTTAGCATGTGTTAAAAATTTGTAGAAGGGTCATGTAGATCCAAAGACCATCTAAGTTTTTCCCTTTGGTTTGAAATTGACATATTTTGGTAAATAAACAATTCGATCTACCTTTATAATTTCACTCCAATCCCAACCCATTTCAATTTTAAATTTAATCCGGTTAAATTTAATAATAATCGATTTGGATTAAATTGGATGGATAGTTTTTATTGGGCTTGGACTTTTTAGATATTAGGTAGTTAAAAACTTGGATTTTGACGTTTTAAAATCTTGGACTTTGACATATTCATAATAAAAAATAGCCAAAATTTTTATTAAAAAATATTAACATTTTGAAAAAAAATGAAAATATTTAATTTTAGAATTGAATATATGCATTTTTTATTGTTTATATTTTAATCGATTTTATTTGGATTCGTTTTCACCCATTTTTTCCCCTTTTTTTTTTTTTTTCTTTTGAAAACAATTCAAACTGATTTGATTATCATTTAAAATTTTTTAAATCGATCAAATTCAATTAGAATGAAATAGTCGATTCAAACAAACTGAACAAATCAGTTTGATCGGTTAATCTATTTTTCTGCACAATCCCACTAAACATGTGACTATCTTCGAAAACAAATATGATTAACATGGGACTTAGTTTGATATTACAGACACGAAATTGTCGGGGAAGTGACAGAAGTAGGAAGCAGGGTGAATAAGGTAAAAGTGGGAGATAAAGTGGGTGTGGGATGCATGGTTGGTGTTTGCAATTCCTGTGAGAGCTGCAACAATGACCTTGAAAATTACTGTCCCAAAATGATACTTACCTATTCTTCCATTTACCATGATGGAACTATAACATATGGAGGCTACTCCGATACAATGGTCGCCAACGAGCGTTAAATCATTCAATTCCCCGATAACTTGCCGCTCCACGCCGGTGCTCCTCTACTCTGTGCTGGGATTACATTTTACAGCCCCTTGAAGTATTTTGAATTGGCAGAACCTGGCAAACATGTGGGTAGGGGTGGGCAAAATCCAATCCAACCCGTTTAACCCGCCCAATCCAATCCATTTTTAACGGTTTGGATTGGATTTTTACATCAATTGGATTGGATTGGGTTCAAAATATTATAAATTATATGGATTGGATTGGTTATGGATTAGAAATATAAATCCAATCCAATCCAATCCAATCCAAATAATATATTATATAACTAAAAAATTATATATTATTTATTTTTTTCATTTTTATATATTAATTTTAGAATTTTTTTTCATTTTTATATAGTAATTTTTAATTTTTTTCCCATTTTTATATATTGATTTTTAATATATATATATATATATATATAATTTTTTTTTCTTTTACATCCCCATATCTCAAATCTCAAATCAAATTGTAAGTTATAACCTTAAACTAAACATTTACCTTTGTTGCCGCCCACTACCAGTCCATCACCATCACCATAATATATATATATATTTTTACATCCCCATCATATATATATATACATATATTGTATCCGATTGTTACTTATATATATATATATATATATATATATATATAAATGTTTAAATATAATTTATTGCTAATTTTATTGTTTTGACCTTTGTAGACCTTACAGAATCAACTAAAATTAGTGAACCTGTCAACGATGATTGATTTATGATTTACCAAAGTTTTAAGGTTAAAAAAAAAAAAGAATTATGCATTGATTCTTGAGTGAATGAATTTAGACGAATGTATTATTTTACATTATTTGTTTTAACAATTTTAATTTGATTTTATAGGAGTAAGATGATGACATTAATATTTATTATTTAATAAGTGCATGATGTGTATCATTTGCTACATTTTCTTCTTTATTTTTCATTGAAAACTATGTTGTATTATTCTAATTGTATTTTATGTTTGGATAATTATAATTTATTATTTATATTTTATATTTAAAAAAATTTTTATTTGTATTATATATTTATAAATTAGTAAGTTTCAAACCGATCAACCAATCCAAACCAAACCGATCATAAATGGTTTGGTTTGGTTTGGATTTAATGCCTCAATGGTTTGGTTTGGATTGTAAAATAAAAAAACCGATATGTATGGATTGGATTGTATTTCGGTCCAAAACCGAACCAATCCAATCCATGCCCACCCCTACAACATGTGGGGATTGTAGGCCTCGGTGGACTTTGGTCATGTGGCTGTGAAATTTGCCTAGGCTCTTGGTGTCAAAGTGACTGTAATTAGTACCTCTCCCAGCAAAGAAAGTGAAGCTTTGCATCATCTTGGTGCTGACTCATTTTTGGTCAGCAAGGACAAGGACCAAATGCAGGAATGTGCATGCTCTGGTTCTTATGTTATATATGGTTGTTAATGCTCTTCTTTGCTATATATGATTGTTATTCATGAGTAACATTGATTAACAAATTATGAAAGTTAGGTTCCAAATGCAACCCCGTTTATATATACATACACATATATATATATATTTTTTTTAATCAAGAACATAGTTAACATCTTATCTTATTAATTAAACCGAGGTCTCACTCTCCCATGGTATAATACACTCATAAGATGCATTCTTCTATTAAAGGGGAACACATAGTCTGAAAGTATTGTAGTTTTTTTTCTCATAATACAATATTTTAGATATATATCTACTAGAACAATAATATTTGAATTTTCAAAAATATATATTAAATTTATTTAATAAATAATATTACGGAAAATATAATAATATTTAATTGATTTATTTTTTTAATTTGTTTATTCATTTGAAAATTTATTTTTCAATATTTAAATTATATAAATATGCTAATAAGTTATATTTTAATATATATTATTTGATAAACATTTTAGTATCGATGACATTACAGCATTAATTATACTGATAACATGTTGTAATTATCATACTTCTCTTTTTCTCTATCTATTTAAGTTCACTTTTTCTCTATGTATTTACATATGATTATATATGATCATATCATACTATGTTATAATTATTACTTGAATTTCATGTATATATTTTTTTTGAATCGGAAAGAATGCGATGGGCGCATTCGATGGGATCCTGGACACAGTATCTGATGTTCATTCAATTTCACCGCTAACTGGCCTATTGAAGTCGCAAGGAAAGCTTGTTCTAGTGGGTATACCAGACAAGCCACTTGAGCTTCCCATCTTTCCTTTAGTAATGGGTAAACTACGTTAATTATACCCGATAGTTTTAATTACTAGATAATTAGTTGATTTGCAGGTTTCCTATAATAACATTAATACTAATGTTAAATAAGTGTGACTACAGGAAGGAAAACGGTGGTTGGTAGTATAATGGGGGGAATGAAAGAAACACAAGAGATGATTGATTTTGCTGCCAAGCACAACATTACGGCTGATGTTGAGGTTATTTCCATGAATTATGTGAATACTGCAATGGAGCGATTGGCAAAGAACGATGTTCGATATCGATTCGTCATCGACATTGGAAACAGTTTGGCTGCCACTCTTACTTTAGCTTAATTTGGTGTCCTTGCTCGTATTCAAGGGCTCAATTATATGCTTGATTAATAATATAATTCTGCTTCTATGGTTGAACTTTTTGTTTGTATTCCTGATGGAGAACAATCTGAATATTGTTTTAAACTTTTGATACGTCTTTATGTATTGTATAAAGAATTAATTATAAATGGACTTCTGATTAAATTCGCCGTAAACAAAAGACATAACGTTTAATTTCTCGTCCGTATAATTAAGTAAAGTTTATTGAATATGGTTATTAATTTTTGTTGTTTAAACCATACACTTTTTTTGGTATTCGAACCCCTAACATCGCAGGTAAAATTTGCCCACTAGGAGAACCGTTTGCCAACGCCCCACACCTTGATATGACTATTAATTTAAAAGCTTGCTTTTTGGATTGTAATTCTTTTAATTTTGCTATACTACGAAAATATTTGGAAATTTAGAATCTTCTAAACTAATTGAATGTTTTATTTATTGAGCATTTGATTTAATTGTATACCAAATTACTTTAATAGGCAAATCTTAGATTTTGATTGGTTGAAAACCAATTAAAATTCAATTTAAAAAATCTATTTAATTTTATTTAACAATTTAATTTATTTAAAAAGAGTCCATTAATAAAACCCATTCTTAAAATGATTACATTTAAGGTTTAATTGGACTTAATGCAGTCCATTAAACTAGTTAGATTATTAATTATTCTTTATCCAATATTTATTTAGGTTATTAATTAAATTGGGGTTGTAAGTTTTTTTAAAAATTTTAAATTTTTATTTATTTATTTTGTTTTATGGACCTCTAAATGATTGATGGCTTTTTAAGATTGGCAAGCCGAAATTGTTAGGCCCAGTTCAAATTAAATTGTATTTAATTAAAACCCATTTTTGTTGAATTGACATCCATTTAGTTGGGCTTTGGGTGTCAGAATGCCATTTAAATTTGATTGGCCTAAAATTGATTTCTGGCTGGTCCAATTATTTTAGCCTATGCCAAAATTTATTATTTAGATCTTTATCAAAGCTTTTTGGACTTGAAAGTTACTTTTAAAAAAAAAAAAAAAGAAGACAACAATTAATATCTTAATAGGAATTATAATTCAACGTCAATGCCAGTTAGAATAGTAATAGGGTTCTATTCTAAATTCAATTGGATCATTAATGTGAAGTATAAATAACCCATTAAGAGATTTTTTTTTTTTAATTTTTTTTTTCACATGAGAACTTGTCAAAAGAAATAGAAGTCACGGCTAATATACCTCGAGCAATTTGAACAACACCGCAGAAAGACTTGGTCAGCGCTTGGAGGGGGTAAAAAAAAAAAGGTAGAGGTTTATTTTTTGAAACCTCTTAATTTTCCTCTGTAATCGGGAACTTCTTTTCATTTAACCCATTTGCTTTTTGTTTTGTTGGCCTATATTTTTTTGCTTTTTACTGTACGTGTCATGCATTCTTTTTTTATCCCTTATTATTAAATCCTTTAGAAAAACGAATGATTTTATCATTTCTAATTCATGAATCTTTATGTAGATTTGAATAAAATTGCAGATTAGAGGACTTTTCTCCAAATTTAAAATATTGATTTTAAAAAAAGAAAAAAGAAACAAAATCTATCAAAGCCTATGTAGGCCTAAATTGATTTCCAGATCATTAACCTACACTGGATTACCTTATGATTAAGGTAATGGTAGGGGAAGCACATAGTTAAAAAACCATAAGATTAACATAACAGGTGATTTCCACATCATTGATCCACCTTAGGATTAAGGTTACTGGTAAAAAGGAGAAGAGAAAAATAATAATAATAATATATATACACATATATATATATATATATACAGTCCGTTTATGGTGCGAACGGTTCTTATGCGGACTACAGTATTAGTGACGGTTTTTCATAGTAATGATGACGATTTTCTAAAAAACTGTCGTTAATACTATAAAAAACCGTTATTAATACTGCGATCCTCATGCGGACCGTCTTCACCATAGAATTTCCACATATATATATATATATATATATATATATATATATATTTCCCAAATAGCCTCTCTTCTATTTATATATAGGGAGAAGAAGAGAAGATCTTTTTTGATTAGGAGATAAGCAATTTAAACTCAAAATAAATCTCCTTTTTCTTGAAACTTCAAATTTGACTTTTGATTTTGTTGTTTCTAACCTTTTGATAAGGATTTTATATATTTTCCCGGTATATTTTATCTGGATAAAATATATTCAAATGTTTAAAACTCTTTTTTTTTCTCTTTCTTTTTTTTTTATTTGAGTTCAAGAGACCAATATTTTCTTTTTTAAACTTTTTTTTTTTCCCGTATTACCAAAATTTTAGTTAAGAAATATATGTAAAGAAATGATAATTCAAAACCGTGATAAATTCCCATCTGAACATTTCAACTTATTACAATAGACGTAGCAAGATGGGCATGAAGTACGGATAATACAGTTAGTGTCTCAAACTGATCGGGCCTCTAGAGTCGTTAATTTCTTAGTAATTAGCTCAATAATCATATCAGCCAAAAAAGTCAAAAGCACTATAATTAAGGATTAGCCATTCCCAATCTATAAATACCAAGCCTTTCCTTTAATTTGATAAGTACTTGTCCATGTTTTATTGCCAGATTACCAAAATTAATTCTTTGATCTCTTGAGTACGTATCAGAAAATGTCAAAGGCACCAGAAGATGAACATCCAGTGAAGGCCTTCGGCTGGGCTGCTAGGGATAAATCTGGTCATCTCTCTCCCTTCAATTTCTCCAGAAGGTAACTAATATATATATATATATAATTTTGTTATAATAGATGTTTATATTTAATTTGGGATAATATGTCTTTAATTAAATAGTAACATCCATCGCATTATATATATATATGTAAATATGTGATTTTGTGTTTAATTTGTGTTTGGCTCGGATTATGAGGATTGATAACTAGGTTTATTATATATAAATAATACAGACAAACAGGTGATGAGGACGTGAGCTTCAAGGTTTTGTACTGTGGGATATGCCATTCTGATCTTCACAGTCTCAGAAATGACTGGGGTTACACTTTCTACCCTATTGTTCCTGGGTATGTCCATCAAACTTCATCTTATAATCTTCTTTTGTACAAATTTTCAATTATATATCATTGGGTTAAATATTGGGTCTACAGTTGGGCCTTGAACCATTTGACCAGGGCATACAAAAAACTAGGCCCATTTTGAAAAGAAATTGAAAATTAAACTAAATTAGCAACAAAAATGCAATGCGACATGATTAAATAGTATAATATGTAACTTAATTTGACAAATGTTGCAGACATGAGATTGTTGGAGAAGTCACAGAAGTTGGAAGCAAAGTGAAGAAAGTGCAAGTGGGGGATAAAGTTGGGGTGGGATGCATAGTTGGTGCTTGTGATTCATGTGACAGCTGCAACAATGGCCTTGAAAACTATTGTCGCAAAATGATACTTACCTATTCTTCCAAATACCATGATGGAACTATAACTTATGGAGGCTACTCTGATATGATGATCGCCCATGAGCGATATATCGTTAAATTCCCCGAAAACATGCCGCTAGATGCCGGTGCTCCTCTACTGTGCGCTGGGATTACAGTTTACAGTCCTTTGAAATATTTTGGAATGGCAGAACCAGGCAAACATGTTGGGATTGTAGGACTCGGTGGACTTGGTCATGTGGCTGTGAAATTTGCCAAAGCTCTTGGTGCCAAGGTCACTGTTATTAGTACCTCTCCCAGCAAGAAAAGTGAAGCTATTGATCAACTGGGTGCTGACTATTTTTTGGTTAGCCGTGACCAAGATCAAATGAAGGTACATACTGGATACTATATATAATTATATCATTAATTCTCGGGTCTAGGAATATTGAATAAAATTTTATTCTCAACAACACATTTCATTTCTCTAAAATGATGTGTTATTTATTTTTTTACAAGATAAAAATATATTATAACATTGATAAACATATTGTCAATATTTTAATTAATAATATATATTATAATATTGATTTATAATATGTTTTTTATTATTTTGGAAATTAGAGTGCGATGGGCACCATGGATGGAATTCTGGACACAGTATCTGCTGCGCATCCCATTCTACCTCTGCTTGGGCTATTGAAATACCATGGAAAGCTTATTCTAGTTGGTCTACCAGACAAACCGATTGAGATTCCTTGCTTTCCTTTAGTAATGGGTAAGCTTACATACATATGTTGATTCTCTAATTAATTTTCCAAAATTCATAGGTTAAATTCAACTTATTTATAAGAATAATAATAGTATAATAACAATATTAATAATAATGTGAATAAACATTAACAGGAAGGAAAACGGTGGCTGGTAGTACAATTGGAGGAATGAAGGAAACACAGGAGATGATTGATTTTGCCGCAAAACACAACATTACTGCGGATATAGAGATTGTTGCAATGAAGGATGTGAATGCAGCGATGGAGCGTTTGGCAAAGAATGATGTTCGATATCGATTTGTCATCGACATTGGAAACACTATTGCTGAAACCAAGCTTTAAAAGAGATCTGGTTATAGCTTGAATTGGCGGTTTGGTCGATCATGGCTAAATTTCTGCCTTATTATTATTATTATTTTATATTTTACTATATGCTTTTTGTGTTACTTTTTGGTTTTTATTGATTCGTATTGGACCACACACCAGTATTATTGTTGGTTGATTGATGGTCATATATTATTATTATTATTATTATTAGGTGATTAGAACCCAAGACTTCACATATGAAGAAGTCTAGTCATAAATTGTTTATTAAAATAATTTAATGAATGGACATGGTTATTTTATACTTATAAAATGTCTACAGAGAAAATAACACTTTCATTTCAATTTACCTTGCTAGGAAAAGAAAAGGTGCAAATTATATGTATAAAAACAGAATGACGAAGAGCGAAGAGCAATTAAGCTATGTTTCATACATATGTTATACAGAGGGTTTTCTTCTTCTTCCTCTATTATTATTATTTTTAATTTTTTTTCCCCTTAACATCTTCCATTAAAGTTTTGTGAGCATTATGCGCCAAGACGTAGAGTACACGCTGATTGTCATCCAATATCTTCAAATAAAGTTGAACGGGCATATATAGATAATAATTAAGGATTTATTTTCATGTCCTTATTCCTTATTCACACAAAAATTATTATTTTTTTTTTATCATAAAAAAATTGTTACTTGTTGACTGGTTCCATTTGCCTATGAACAATTAATAATTGGCTTTTGTTTATTTTTTTTTTTTAGCATTTTAAAACAAAATTAGAAATCTTTTTTTTTTTTTTTGTGAAAAAAAAATTAAAAGTCCATATGGAAGAAGTGATCGACCCATAGCATTCTCTCAATTAGATAATCATGTCAGCTCCCGATCTTATTAAACATTTTATGTAATTAATATGGAAACCATTTCTTTTCTTTTTTTTTTTTTTTGGTCTATTTTATTATCATTAACCAGAATATGTCAAATGCACGAACTTAAGAAATCGACCAGCTAAAAAAGAGGACTCGTTAAATGATATTTTATTTATAACTTAGTAAGTTTAAAACTAAAGCATTTATAATGTGTGTGTATATATATATATATATATATATATATGGGTAAACTGCACTTTAGTTAATTGCGATTTAGATTATCAATTTCAAAGTAAAGTATTTAATTTTTAATTTGTTTTAGATTGGTTTAATCTCCGACTGGCCAAACAAATATTTAATAGCATTTTCATCCATGATTAACACCTTAATCTCTTCATTTCCAAATTGTTGTTTTCAATTCAATATAAAAATAAGTTATCAGACAGAACTATTATTAATTTGTTTGGCAAAATTAAAAATTAAATCATTTTGCAATAAATTAAAAAGATCAAGAGTCTAAATCCCTACGTTTGAAAGTTTATCCTTAAATCATAAAAACATGAGTTGTTTAAATTAAATATATTAATAACCACATACTGAACAAAGACATAATTAATAATGGGCATACATGAGTTGTTTAAATTGAATAAACCCTCCTTTAGGCTTGGTGTATGGAGATTGATCAACTTATTTTGCTACAAGATCAACTTGATCAATCCTTGCCATTACTACAGACCATTATTAATCGGATCCATATTTGTGTGCGTGTGTGGTTTTTTGTTTTTTGTTTATTTTTATTTTTTATCATATTACAATAATTCATAATCTAAATGGAAGGTATCAACTTCACTTGATTACTTTGGTATTAGCTAATTGACAAGTTAATAGTAAGGATCACTTTTCCATTTAGGATTTTAGTTTTCAAAAAATAAAAATTGATTTAAATAAAACCAACCACTACTTGTAAGCATGATCACATACAGTGATAATACTAATGTTCTTTAAAAACGGATTTTTTTTTTTTTTTCAACCAATGTCGCTAGACTTCATCTAATATTGTATTTTATACCAAATGTACTGATTAACTCATACCGCAAGAACTATTTAAGTAGCTTTTTTTTTTTCTTTTTTTTTTTTTTAATAAGTAAAACACTATTTAGATAGCGTTGCTAGAGGAGAGGAGAATCTATACATGCCTGTTTATTTTATTTGTTTAAAACTAACATAAAGTACGTGATGCAGAGGAGAATCTATATATGCCTGTTTATTTTATTGTTTAAAACTAACATAAAGTACATGATGCAACAAGTTGGTAAAATTAATAAAATCTGGGATCTGACCTTCGTCTAATATTTTTATATCTTATAGCAGAAAATGAATCAGTGTCATGCCTCCTGCATTTTATAAATAGTGTTGCTATATTAGAATTATGAGGTTTAGTTTAATGGTTGTTGTACTTTAGTAGCCTTGTTTTATAGAGTTTTGTCGTTTATATTTTAAACTATCAAAAGTAGCAATTTAAATTTTTATTTATTTAATTTGTTATAAATAGATTTAATCTTCAATTTGACCAAATTGATAACTATTTTGTCCAAAAATTTGTTTCCATAATGAAATTAAAAGTATTAAAGTCTAGGTCAAGTAAGATTGGCATGGTTGTTATATCACTTATACTTGGAAGGTCGTAGATTAAAGATATCAAAGTAGAGAGAAATTGCTGTAAATAAAGAGTAGTAGAATCTATGAAAAAAGAGAAAAAAAAAAAAGCAGTTACATGGACAAAATTATTATCAATTTATTTGACAAAATTAGAAATTGGACAAATCTGTAACAAATTGCAAAAACTAAATACTAACTTTTAAAAAGTTGAGAGACTAAATCGCAAAAGCATAAAAATCAAAAATATTAAACTACAATTAACCTTTATTTTAATTATGTCTTTAAAACAAATGTAAAGTATGTGATGCGACAATTTCATAAAATCAATATAATTAATATGCTGGAAAATTTATCTTTTTAAATTAAAAGTTCAAAGAAAATGAATTAGTGTCATACCTCGTGCATTATTTAAATAGTGTTGCTATATTAGAAATATAAGGTTTAAAACAAACGAAAATTATGTGATGCGTGCGACATTTTTATTAAATTAATATAATATGTAAGAAAATTTATCTTTATAAATAATTTGGAGAAAATTTCACCTTGTTAAATAGCTAAAAAATAGCTTAGAGATTTATAGTATTTTTTTATTTTTTGTCAACATTACAACTAGAAAAGAAAGGATTTTAGCCAGGTTAAATTAAATTTGAATGTTACATAAATGTATTTTCAGTAATTTTATTTGTAAGATCTATGAGTTTTGAAGGATGTGAGATAAAAAATGATAAAATCAGTGAACAATATATTAGGATAGATTATGACGACTAAGGATAACTAATATAGTGCCACTAAGATAAGTGTGGATAGGTACGAGACATTGACAGACTATCTTATCAGCAAAGATCATTTAATATTCAACGCTATATTGATTGGGTATAGAACGGTGGTTGTTCAAATATAAAATATACACTTTCTTAACAACAAAAACTTTTCAAAGCGATTGGCCTAGAATGTTTGAATGAAAAATCCATATCATTTGAAATGCAATGGACAAATTGAAAATAATATTGAAGAAGAGAGAGTGACGCATTTCATTATAAGTGAACCAAGTCTATGAATAGTAAATATAGTACCAATTTAACATATAAGAAGCATAATACGAAGTCAGAGAAAGTTTAGGACAAAGGTATGAAAAACTATTAAAGACCTCGTACTCGTAGAATGCTTACTAACTAATTATTACTCTTAGGAAATTTAAAGATGGAGAGGCTTGGAAAAAAGTTTTAGGGCCAGTTTCTATCTATCTTAACTCAGTTTCAGGCAATGAATCAAATATTGAACATAAACTCTGGGAAAATGCTAAAGAGCAGGTATATTATATTGTAAATCAAGCTCTTCCTATATAAACAAATTTTCAATCCCTTGTGTTGAACTATTTATGAAATCCTTTAATGGTTATTTTAGATGAAAGCAGAGGCTGAAAAATGGCCATACAATTTCACTCAATCTGAAGATTTCCCGTATATGGATCAAAGGGGTTCTGTTAATGGTCAATTATTAGTTTATGACAGGTATGCATTTATATACTTCCTATATTTGCATCATCATCATAATATATACATATTTATATAATTTCGCTACAAAAAATATCATTTTGTATGTTTTTATGTATGTTTAACGTCCCCTAATATATTGTTAGATGTGTAAATTAATTGATATTTAATTTATACTGTATAATTTTATACACGTACAAACATGGTATATGATACTTTTTATAGTGAAACTATATATATATATATATATATGTACAAGTTGAAGCTATCCTAGACCCTGGAATAAAATTAAAGTCAATGAATAGCCAATTAATATTAATAGGCAACCCCTTCAAAGGCTGATAAAAGTGTCTATAATCATTTATAAGTTGTTTCTGGATTGCAGGATCATAAAGAGTATTTTCATTTATGTATATATATATATATATATATATATAAAAGCATGTATGACTGACTAATTGCTTTTGGTTCAATTTAGATACTTGAATGAGAGATTTATGACTTTGTCTGCTTATGTGGGGTTAGCACCACCTGGGGATAAGGGATCCTGGCAAATGGAAAGTAAGGTAATCTATTTTCTCCGAGCCAAACGACCCCCCTCTCTTTTCTTTTTTAATTGATGATTCTATAGATAATAATTAACTTGAATTTTTGTTGGTAATATAGTTGGCCTTGAAATTGTGTATGTTAATTTGTTTTTATGTGTACGCTTTTCAGGGGTATCAATTCTGGACTCAATCTGACCAGAAAGGGAATTTCTCAATTAAAAACATTCGACCGGGAAACTATAATTTATATGCTTATGTCCCTGGCATTATTGGGGACTACAAATATGATAATATTATTACAGTCCAACCAGGTGAAAAAAACTACTTCATCTACCACCAATCTTCCATTTTGCCAAACCCAATTAGATTACTAGTTATTAACAAACCAATTTGGTTGCATTTGCTAACATTAATTTATTGAGTTCCCAAATGCAGGGTCCAATATCACATTGGACGTTCTTGTTTATGAACCACCAAGAAATGGTCCTACTCTTTGGGAAATTGGTATCCCTGATCGTACTGCTGCAGAGTTCTACGTACCAGACCCCTATCCAAATCTCACAAACACTTTGTTCGATAGTAGTCCTAAAAACAAGTTGGGTTTTACTTCAAAAAATAAACCGTTTCCTTTATTTTCTCAATTAATTGCTTTTATTTTGCATAACTAGAGTAGTGTTTGGTTACAGGTTTAGGCAATACGGCTTGTGGGAACGGTACGCAGATTTTTATCCTAATGAAGATCTCAGCTACACCATTGGTGTCAATGATTATAGAAAAGATTGGTTTTATGCTCAAGTCACAAGGTATTCCAACCTTGCTTCTCTCTATTTCTTAATTTTGGAAATTCCGCCGATTTAATTTTCTAATCTTAGATTCTTGCATTAATTTATTAAATTGTGCTGCAGGAAAATTGGAGATGGCTCATATATAGCAACCACGTGGCAGGTTAATTTCGAACTTAAAGATAGGCCCATCACAGGAGATTACACACTCCAACTAGCATTGGCAGCTGCCTCCTTCTCTGAATTGCAGGTACATATATTAATTGCTGAAGAAAAAGTAAAACAGACTTTTTAATTAACAATATTATTAATTGTTAATAAGATTAAGTAATTAAAAAAAGCACACGTGATGGTAATTAATCAATTATATATAAGGTTCGGTTCAACGACGGTGAAGCCAGAATACCCCATTTTACAACAAGGCTAATTGGAAGGGACAATGCGATTGCAAGGCATGGTATCCATGGCTTGTACTGGTTTTACAGCATCAATGTTTCTAGCTTTTGGCTTCGACAAGGAAGCAACACCATTTTTCTCACTCAATCCAGAGCCACAGACGCTTTTCAAGGAATTATGTATGATTATATCAGACTAGAAGGACCACCTCAAATCTCACTCTGACTTTGTTTCCAGGAGAGAAATTCTAGTTGTGGGAAGGAATTTTGCTCAAGGGTATAATAATTAGTAATGACCATGTGCGATAAGTGAAAAATATATTATATATAAATTAATATGTATGACTATATTATATATGAGAAACAACAAAAACAGATTAGGCATGTAAATTGACAGGTAGCTAATTCCACGGTGGATAGTAATAAAAAATATAAAAAAAAAATCCGCGGTGGATATAATTGACTACCACCAAACGTTGCCTTTTTTTATTAGCTAGTATTGTACGTTTTTTGGAAATTAAAATTGTTTATATATTCTTCATTATTGTTGATGTGCACCGAGAACAACTATATATTATATTCCTAATAGAGAAAAGCAAATCAACTTGAAAACAATCAAAAAAAGCAACGCAACCCTTCGAAAAAGAATCCTCTGCTTCTAAAATATGGCATAATTGCCGACGTTAGTTTTCTATGCAATTTCAATTTATTTTGGCATTTTCCTTTACATATCAAAGATACTATTGAAATCAACAGACATATTTGATCTAGTGAATGGAATGTTATCCGTAAAATAAAACATGACAAAAGTGATGAAAACAATCATGTGATTTCTCATGTAACTATCTTAATATCTTCAAACACTTTTCCAATTTTATATTTTCCTTCCAAAATGTATGTAGAAATGTTTTTTATTTTCTATTTTGCCTCCCTTTTAATGGTGCTTTACTTTTTTCAGTTTTAGAGACCTTTAATTTTAGTTTGATTTTACTATTAATTTTCAATCGAGACCTTCAATTTTTTTATCGATTTCAATATAGAACAAAAGATAAACAAAAGCTAACAAGAGGAACAGCAAGGCTTATTACCAATGTTAACTGTTGAGCCATGTTGGGGTTTACAACAAATTCAAAAACATGTATTGGAACACGTAAATTATGAGCAAAATCCATCGTGACTCTCTTTGTTGTCTTTCCTATAAATTTAATCATAGAAGTGATCGTACGACTAAAAAATGACCATGGAAATAACGTACAGCCATGTATAACGAATATGATCGCACCTCATTGCATGTATAAAGTAGCAATAATTTATTGAAAATATATTTAGGTGTCGAATTCTAAAATGCTTTATTAATTAATAATTTAGAACTGTTTGATAAGCAATAATATTCAGTAATTACCATATTAATAAATGTCAAACATAAATGTGAATTACGTTGCCAACAAATCAAAAATATATGTTATTGTAGGGATAGTATTGTTAACTGAAATTTCGATTGTTTAAAGCCATTCCTTTATTTGGGTACAGTTCGAGTCATACTGCAATCATGCATAAAATGCTTACCAATTAATTAAAATTTAATAGCTTCAATTTCTACTATTATTATAAAACTTGATTGGCTAATATTAATTTAATTTTTTATTATTATTATTTTAAGATAAGTTGATTGGCTAATTATATATATAGATATAGATATAGATATAGATATAGATATAGATATATAAACGAATGTGTCACATAAGGAGACAAAAAAGAAAAAAAAAAAGAAAAAAAAAAGAAAAGAAAAAGAAGCCCAAGTGCTAGTTTAGTTTTCGTTTCCCATTTTGTTTGCACCAACAAAATAATAATAATAATAATAATAATAGTGTTCCATTTTATCCTCCATGGTTTCCGAAACGTATGGAACTTAACGACATCAAACATCAATTAGTTTTTTTTTTTTTTTTTTGGCCCTAGCATCTTTAAGATTATGACCACAACTACCTTATCTAAAATCCACAAGTTCGACATGTATGAATAATAAATTAAGATATATTTGGTATAATGTTCCATCAACCTTATTTATTTCTTCCTTTTCTTCAAAAAAAAAAAAAAATTGTTTTCTTCCTTAGTATATGGGGGCATCTGGAGAATATGTCAAATAATATTTTTATCAAACATTTTATAGTAACTAATTTGGAAAATATTTCCTTTATCTTTGTGATTAGTATTACATATTCTTTGATTTATATGTGAGAAAAATAACTTCAATACATCAAACAGAGATTAATAACTTCAATACATTAAACAGAGATTAACTTATTAAAATGGACATCAAATGAGGGAGGGTCATTTGATAATCCCTTCACACTTACACATGTAAAATGATGAGTTCAAGATATCAAGGAATAATGCAAAATTATTGTAATTAAAGAAAATAAAAAAATTACTAGAAATGGAATTTATAACTAATGTGTGATTTTATCTGTGAAAAACGTAAATAATATAGAAAAATAATAAGCTCAGAGCTACCGAGCAGTGAGCATAGCGCAATAGGGAAGAAATTTGAGTCAGAGCACAGAAACTCAAATTTTGCAAGATAAAAGTAAAAATTCGACTAGAAAGACCATTATATATATACACACGCATATACAAAATCCAAAACTAAAAATTGTTTCCACGACGTGCTATGTAAATTAGTATTTCCTTATACAAGTTCCAGAAAAAAGATTAATATTTGTCTGTTGCTTCCTTATAGTCAGGCACAACGTGTATGCCATATTTTAACAAGTTTTAATGTAAAAAGTTCAATTTGTTATCACTCGTGCAACAGATGTCCGTATTTGTTTATTATCTTGGCATTGATATTTGATATATATATATATATATATATCTATATATTTATATATATTTTTTCTAACCTTCATTTTATTCTTTGATTTGTCTACGAAAAACATTTATATAAAAATAATAAATATATATGTATATATATAAACAAAATGCAAGTTTTTTTGAAGAGGTTATGATGTTATTGTTTCATTTTGCTTTAATTTGCTTTAGAACGAAATTGTCTCTCAATTATTAGACTATAACCAAATCATCTTACATATATAAATATATATATATATATATATATACATATAGCATATATATATATATATATAGCAACTATGCTACGCAACAAAACCAGAATTAATTTATATATATCAGACAAACATCTCAAATACTGCAAGTTCTCACTTTAATTTATTTATAAATTTTAAAATTATTCTGGTAAGGATTTAAAGTTTTCTCTTTATAATTTAGTAATTATATATGACCATAATTATAAGAGTGCACATTTTTTTTAAGCTTATAAGTGCGCACTTGGCAGAACTTTTATGCGCACACTTTCTTTTTTATTTATTTATTTATTTTATTTTATTTTTGCTAAAAACTAGGTCAAATTGGCTTTATTTATTACCCAAAGAAAAAGTTGTAAAAAGGTAATTTCGCCTATAATTACCAAAAGTTTAGAATAATTCTATCTATACTAACAAAATATGCTAACTGCATTTTAATTCATACACATATATTTTAAAATTTATTTTTAGTAGTTGCACCAATAATTTATAACTATTTTATTTTTAATGATTTAAAATTAAACCTACATACACTACAATTCATAATTTCCTTCAATACCTTTAGGCTTTATATAGATGTCAGAAATATAGAAGTTAAAAAAATATATATAAAATATAAAAAAAAAAGGGGAAAAAATGAGAAAAATAAAAAATAAAAAAAAATTCGAATTTTCCTTATATTCGGTTTAGCAAGTTATAAGAGAAAAAAAAAAATTCTACATGTAGTCTTCACGAACATGAAAGAGAGATTCAGAGGAGAGAGAAAGAGAGAGAGAGAGAAGAGAGAAAGAAAAAAGAGTAGAGAGATGGTTAAAGAGAGTTATAGAGAGGTGAGGGAGAGAAGAGAGAGAGTAATAAGAGAGGAGAGGACCACAATAGAGAAGAGAGATATAGAGGGGACATAACATTAGAAGAAAGACCACATAGGGAGATAGATAGATAGAGAGAAGTGAAATAATATATGTAGTATATTTATTAATATATTTTTTTAATACTTAACACTATTTAAAATATTTTATTGGTAAATATTGTTGAAATATTAAAAATTCATTAAAATTGTAGTACAATTAATATATTTTATAGTGTAAATAAAATTTGAACAAAAGTTTATCATTTCCAGAGACATGGAAAGCGACCGATTTCTTCTAATAGTACAATTTCTCCATCCCAATGTAAAAATGAAAAAGAAAAAGAAAACTACCAAGTTGATAGGAATTTAATAAAATAATTGTTGGTTTCTATGGACAGCCTAGAGATAATAACTACTTTGTTTTTTGTTTTTTTTTTTTTTTGGGTAAAAAATTCATATTTTGAATCCCCATAATCCCAGATATATATATATATATATTAAAAAAAAAAAAAAAGATCTCTATGATAATTCCACCACCTAATTGATGAAAAATTGAACATCTCTATGTAAACTGAATATGACAACGTGACCACCTTCTTCATTTGCATTTCCAATATTCTATGGTTGAGGTCATGGAAAATACTATTCATGTTGTCTTTTCTTTTTTATTTGGGTTACAATAATTTTCTACTTTAAAAAGGAGGGAGATAATGTTTTGAATCCATGACCTTATAATATGAGTGTAAGAGACTTATCATTAGACCACTTAACCTTTCTTGACTATTCATGTTGCTCTTTCTATAGTTGTGGCTTTGTGATTTTTTTTCCCTTTTTTTATTTTTTTTATGTATATATTTTTTTCAGAAGAGTTCTTATGAGTATCAGTCACCAACAACGCCCAATGACTGAGCAAACTCATCACAAGGTTAAATGCTTTGGCCCACTCCCTAGCTCTTTCTCTTATCCTTGAGTAAACTCCTCATGCAGATGATGTAGATATATTTTTCATTTTTGAGTATCAAGATTTGGCATTTATGCTTACACACGAAATATATTTAAATTATCCATCTATGGAGTTTTTATTTATTAAAATATATAATTTATAGTCCAAATGTATGAAAGCCAAAATAAAGATGATTTGCTGTATGTGTCCAAATATATTAGAAATTGGATTACTTTATATACCAATAAAATCTCTCTTTGATTACAATTTAAAATAACGAACAACCTAAAATTGTTTACATTCATTTTATTGCACGAATAAATATAAGTTTTTTAAAGTAAAGCAAACTATAGCACGTATTCACATATAGTATATTATGAATTTTAATATTTATTTCATTATTCAAGTATAAGTATAAAAATAAGCTCTTTACTTCTTAGCAACGTCAAAATCCTTTAGACTATATTTAGAGTTTGAAAAAGAAAAAGAAAGGTATGCAGTTACATGATTTAATTTTTATTATTTTGTTAAAATAATATAGACAAAAATAATATATAAAATATAAAATAAAAGTAAGAATATAATATAAAATAATATGTAATAAAGTTTCCCTTTTTTTCCCTTTTTTTTTTTCTTTCTTGAATGAATTTTGAGCTCCAAACTTGTAATCATGACAATCATAATTTTCTTTTTATGTCAAATAAGGAATAATGAATATAAATATATGGCCATGATAGTTAGAATATTTGATCAATTAGGATACTTATTTAATATATAATATATTGCCCAAAAAAAAAGCCTAATATCTAAGATAACATAAGTAAATTTTCACATTTATTTATCATAAAATAAATAATAATGATAATAATTGGAGGGGAAGAAGTAGGGACCATAAGTAGAAGAGCAATAAATGCTACCCTTAAAAGATACAGAAATATCAAAAATATATAATGAAAATTTTGTAACATGCCCATAGACTGAGCTGTGAGAAGAGCAATAGTGGAAGAAATTTGGTGAGAGCATAGAAACAGATCAATTTTGCAAGAAGTCCTCCGAAACTTTATCAACCTTTCCCAACTAGTTGGGAAAAAAAAAAAAATCAAAGAAAGTTATATTTTATATGAAAACTTCGAATCTGAATCTGAATTTATTACTTCTTGGCTGATATATAAAGTATAAATCGACAACGAATACTTAATTTAAATAACAGCTTTCTGCCTTTTAACCGTTATATATATGTACATTAATTAATACCCAGGTCAACAGAAACTCGTTTCCAACGACGTGCTACAAAAATAACTATTTCGTTGACAAGCTCTACAAAAAGGTCAGCTTTGGTCTCTCTAAATTATTATTAATATTAGTAGGCACAACGTGTTTGCCACATTTAATTTACAAGTTTTCGTATATAAAGTTCAATTTATTATTGCCAATTAAAAGAAGTACTAATTTTCTTTCAACCAAAAATTAAAAAAAAAATTAAAAAAAAAGAAAGGAAAAAAGTACTAAATTAATATATATATATATATATATATATCCTGTGCTACATATTACCGTATTTGTTTATCTTCGACTTGCTGTTTAATATATATATATATATATATATATTTCCATTTTCGTAACTTTCTTTCATATTCTTGTCTTTGAAAAACATATACAAGCCAAAACCAAGTTTTGTTTCAACTAAATGCATGCAAGATTTGCAGACTAACTATACCATCAACGATTAATGGAGAAGGTAGAAGTACTATGGCAGATGCAACGACGCCGTTGGCTGCTTGGGATGTTAGCAATGGCTGTTGTAGGAGTGCCTCTCGTCCTACTTGGTGGTTGTTCTGAGAATATCGTAATCAGGTTCTTCCTTTTATTATTATTATTATTATTATTTTCCCTTCATTTTACGTATCTTTTCCATTGATAAACATGAGAAATGAGTTCTTTAAGAATTTACGCAAAGAGACAAATTAAAACAAGTATTTCTTCATTAAGCCATAACCCAGAACACAAATAAAATCAGAACTATATTAAACAGAGACGTCTCAATCCTGCAAGTTTTTCCACTTTATTTGTTAGTTTTTTCAAAAGTGTGTTGGTAAAGAATCAAAGTTTCACTTCATTTAGCATGATCATTAGTGTGCACTGTGCAATCAGTATTTATGCACATCCCAGCAATTAAAGTCGTAATCAGATAATTTCACCTCTAGCAGCTCATAAAAGTTAGAATATAAAATAATTGGAAAATTAAGTTTGATTTCCTCAGTGTTGTTTTGGTAACATTTAGGTATTTATTTTTGGTTTTCTTTTTTTATTTTTTTAAAGTTTTATTTTAATTGTGTATAATTAATTGGATTGTACTTTAAAGTATAATTAGTTTTTTTTATATAATTAAATTAAACTGTTTATCATTCATGCATGCATTTTTTATTTCGCAAACCAAGAAAAAAACCAAAAAAATATGAAAACAAGTCCGGTTTGGCCTTGTTTTTTATTTTTATTTTTTATTTTCAAAATAAGAAACAAAAAACAATTTTGTATTATTTTAAAAAATCTCTTATGATGGTCTTGGGTATCAGGTCTATTTAGGTGCTTCAAGCGTTTAATGTATTGGGTACATTTGGGTGGTTTTAGGCCCTGGTTCCATTCGGACAACCCTCAGACATCGAGCCTATTTGGTGTTTTCGGACCAAACCCCATGCAAGTGGTCACAAGCTCCAATCCCGTTCAAGTGGTTTTGGATTTAAATTTTGCTAGGTGATATCAAATTGGTGGTTTGAATGTTATTGTGTTAAAATTGTTTCTAGGGAATAATTTTTCAGATTTAGGCAATAACTTTATATTTCTCAAACCAAGAAAAAACAAAAAATGAAAACATAAAGGTTACCAAACAAGCTTTTTTTATATAAAGGATAACCTTAATTTTGACCACCTTCTTAACTTGAAATTCTATTGTGAAATGAGATTGTGGAAAACTATTCATGTTGCTCTTTTTATGATTGTGGCCTTATGAGAGTACGTATTCATACGAGAATTTTTATTTTTCAGAAGAGTTCTTGGAAGCATTAGTCACCAACAAGGCCTTGAAGTCAGACAAACTCCTCATCAGGTAAAATTCTTTGGCACTCTGATCCCTAGCTCTTTCAAATACCTTTCCTCTTAATTTCCATAAATTTTCTATAAGTTTGAATCAGATTTTAGGATTAATTGCATTTTTATATCCTATATATTGTGCTAATTGCACAACAAATTTTTGAAATTTAAAACATTTCAAATCGAATTTTTAATTTACAATTTGTTTCACATTAATTTAATTCACAAATTGATTCTCAAATTAATTAACAAAAAAATTTAAAATTGAAAAAATTAACTAAATTCTCATCTACAAACAAGACGAGAAAAAAAAATTTGACTAATGAAAAAAAAAGTCAATTTTTTCAATTTTTAAACTTTTTGTTAGCAATTGTCTGCTGTTATTGAAGATATATTTGTTTATTTGAGCAACCTGTACTTTTGGAAAGTTAATTATGTTTGCAAGGGAGCAAAATCAAGCATCTTATTGGATTGTTCAAGCTGGCCAAAATAAAGATCTTTCTGTTAAGTGGGATTTTGTTCTGCTTTCAGTTCTTAGAGACATTTTAGCGGCTGACATCAATGGATTGATGTATTCTGGTTTTGTTAAATGAGATTTTTTTTTTGTTTTTCATTTTAACTAAAAAATAGTTATTAATTTGAGAATTGAAGTAAATCTAAAATAAATTGTAAATTGAAAAATTAATATAAAAAAGTTTTAAATTTAGATATTTAATATGCAATTCGACTAAAATAAAATTAACCACGCTAGGTTTTAATAAAGATGGAATATTTTCTAACTAAAATATTTGGGAGATTCAGGTTGTGATGGATAATGGGCTTGTTCAACTCACTTTTTCGAAACCAGGAGGCGATTTAGTTGGAATCAAATACAATGGAATTAATAATTTGCTTGCCATTCATAATCACGAAAATGACAGAGGGTAAGTACGTAGGTCAGCATATATTTAGTTTTTTCCTTTTATTTTTTAATTGTTACTAATATTTTCTTGAAATGGCATTTGTTATTATATAATCTGCATATTTCATGATTAAGTTGCATTTAATTAAAATAAATAATGAACAAATTATTATATTATTGTAGATACTGGGATGTTGTGTGGAGGACTCCAGAAAAAACTGGCCTTAGTGACAGGTGACCTCATAAATAAATTAATATATGTTTATATATCTATATCTATATATATATAGTTAGAACACAGTAAGTTTGATTTATTAAAATTGAAACGTTTTGCAGATTGCAAGGAACAAAATTTAAGATTGTAAAAGAAGATGAGAACCAAGTAGAAATTTCTTTCAGAAAATCGTGGAACGTTTCCTATGACGGTACCTCAATTCCCATAAATGTGGACAAAAGGTTCAGTTATTATCAACCTTCTCTAAAACTGATCTTTGAATTTTGGGGGAAAAAAATAATAATAAAAAAGAAACTTTCAATTTCAAAATTTTGCAAATTAACTAAAATAAGATGAAATATGTGAAAAATGAAAATTTCAGGTACATAATACTGAGAGGCTATTCTGGGTTTTACAAGTACGCTGTCTTTGACCGCCTTGATGGATGGCCAGCAATGGGGATAGGTCAAATTAGGGCTGTGTACAAGCTTCACCCTGACAAGTATTAATACAAATCTCTTTATTTTAGAAAATATTTGCATTAATTATTGAATGACTCATTAATTTGAGAGTGGTATGAATGGGCCACTTTAAATAGGTCCTAATCCCTTATAATTAATAGTAATTATGTATTTGTCATCAACGGTCAGGTTTACGTACATGGCAATATCGGACGATAGGCAAAGAATAATGCCAACAAAAGAGGACCGTCTACGTGGTCAACGGCTCGATTATCCTGAAGCTGTGATTTTGACACATCCAGAAAATCCGCAACTTAAAGGAGAGGTATTGTACATTAAAATTACTGTTCATAATGAGATATTATTATGTTTTGTTAAAATTACAATAGTTTTCTAATCCAAAATAGAGCGGATCATGTGACATGAATTTATAATGAGGATTTGTTTATTTTAAATATCTATTAGTATTGATTAGTGGTTGTTAGAGTTATTCCAATTAAAATTTGATATTCCCTTTTTTAACTTTATAACTAATTTATATGTCTAATAAATTTTATGTAACATTAACAAATATAATTGATGTAGATAAAATACACAAAATTAGATATGAAATAAAAATAACAAACAAAAAACCAACATGTTACCAAAGACAACTTGGTTACTGATTTTAATTTTTATTATGTTTGAAAATCAGCTTTAACTAATGAGTTCTATATACATCATATTATTATTATTATTATTATTATTTTATTATGAGATATTTACATTATAAATTAAATATTTTTTTTTCTTAATGAACAAAATTCATGCTAATTTTCCTTCTCCATTTATTTCTCATTTCTTTTTTTCTTTTTTATTTTTCTTTTTTTAATTAAACTTCAACATCCATAAGTATAGATTTAAATGGCTTATGGAACCAACTCATTTAACGAAAGCCTTTATTTTTATTAACTTTGTTACTGTGATACTGTGCGGGTGGGTGTAGGTGGATGACAAATATCAGTATTCATGCGACAACAAAGACAATAAGATTCATGGCTGGATTTCCGAGGATCCACCCGTGGGTTTCTGGATGATCACACCCAGTCATGAATTTCGTACGGATGGGCCTTTCAAACAAGAACTCACCTCACATACGGGCCCAACTGTCCTTTCTGTAAGCCCACAAATCTGATTTTCTGCTCTTTATTGGATCACACATGACATTTCGAGGCCTATTTACCCCAAAATATGTATGTATACAATGAAATTTCATTGCCTAAAAAGACAATAATTAAATCTTTTTTTAAAAAGAGTAAATAATTTTTTAACAAACAAATAATGAGTTTTGATGTATTCATTGGCTTGAATCAATGGTAAATTTATTCATAATACACTTCTAAACCCTTATGTTATTTTTCTAGATTTCTTTTGGATTTTTTAAACGTTAAAGGAATTGAATAATATTAACTTTCTTTTTTAAACCAGATAGATCAAAATGTATTTTAGGTTGAAATTAATCCTAAATTAAATTCGTCACCAGATGTTTGCAAGTGGACACTACGCTGGGAGGGAATTGGCAATGAAGTTTAAAGATGGAGAACCTTGGAAAAAGGTTTTTGGGCCTGTTTCGATCTATCTTAATTCAGTTTCAAGCAATGAAGCAAATACCAGTCATACACTCTGGAAAAATGCTAAAGAGCAGGTAGTACAATAATATTGTAATATTATAAATCATAATCTCCCTAGATAGACAAATTTTGGATGAACTGCTTAATTAAGCATTTGATGCTTGTTTAGATGCAAGAAGAGGTTAAAAAATGGCCATACAATTTCACTCAAAGTGAAGATTTCCCTCATGCGCATCAAAGGGGCTCTGTTAGCGGTCAATTACTAGTTCAAGACAAGTATGATATAATTCCCCTATACTAAATACAATATATTTATTATACATGCAGTTTCGATTTCCTAATAATTATCTTCCAAATTGTAGTAGGAGGTACGGTGATATAACAATTATAAAGATTGTTACTTTTTCAATTAGATTTTTAGTTTGTAATATTATTTATTAAGGCGTTACTCATAATAAAAAATAAAAATGCAAAAGAAAATAAAGTGTTATTTATATATAGCATACGTCACCGTATCTTTTATAATTTGGAAATAGTTTCTAAAACAACAAAACTCATATATATAAAAGCATAAACTAACCACAGTCTTCTGGTTCAATTTAATTAGATACATGAATGAGAGTCTTATTTGGGGTAACTCTGCTTATGTGGGGTTAGCAGCACCTGGTGACAAGGGATCGTGGCAAAGGGAAAGCAAGGTATTTTTATTCCCTAATCTCCTTCTTTATTCCTCTTTTTTTTTTTTTGGGACAACCCTCTTGTTTCCACTTTGAGTTAGTAATTATGCTTGAAAAGGCAATTATTAGCTACGAGTAGTTGTAGCTCTGTTAATTTGTCTCCAACATGTGGAATGCTTTAATAGGGTTATCAGTTTTGGACTCAAGCTGACCGGCAAGGGCTTTTCTCAATTAAAAATATTCGGCCTGGAAACTATAGTTTATATGCTTCCGTCTCAGGCTTTATTGGGGACTACAAATATGATAATATTATTACCATCCAACCAGGTGAAAACTACTTTAATTGCCTTCAATATTCTTCCATTTGCGGAATCCTAATTAGAATAATATTATTCATTACTCGGCTAATTGTTTTATTTTTATTTATTTATTTATTTGTGTGTACCAACATTTATTAAGTTCCAAATGCAGGTCCAATATCAAATTGGACATCCTTGTATACAAGCCTCCAAGAAATGGTCCTACTCTTTGGGAAATTGGCATCCCTGATCGTACTGCTGCTGAGTTCTACGTACCAGACCCCTATCCAAATCTCACCAACACTTTGTTCAATAATAATCCCAAAAACAAGTTGGGTTACTTCTAACTATTTCTCTTTATTTCCTTTTGGGTTGAAGGTCTGGTGCTATAAAATCTCCTTCTCTAATTTATTACCAAAAAAAAAAAAAAAAAACTACTTCTCTTTGTTTTGACCAGAATTTAATCCCAAAATTTGGGGGCTGGGTTTCTTTAAGATATGAAGTAATTTGAGTGCTCACTCAGATTGCTTTACTTTGCATAATTATAAATTGTTTGGTTTGCAGGTTTAGGCAATACGGCTTGTGGGACCGTTATGCAGATTTATATCCTAAAGAAGATCTCAGCTATACCATCGATTTCCACGACTATCGAAAAGATTGGTTTTTTGCCCATGTCACTAGGTATATATTCATCATTTCGGTTAGCTACAGTTGAACCTTTTAAATTATTTGCATTTTACTTTCAAAACTAGATAAAGTTTGGAATGGTCTCGTGAACCATCATTTTATGTCACCTTAGTTTAATTATGGATTTTTGGGGTGCAAATTTAGTGAAATTAACTTTATAAAACCCATGTAACTTTATTAGGTGTTATTTAGTAATTTATTTGATTTTTGTTTTCTTATCTAATTATGCATATTGTATTTTCTTTAAATGTTTGTTAATATTATAATCAGTTTTTTAGATTTTTCAAATAATTATATATATATATATATATATTTTTTGGAATTGAAAATAACTAAAATCTTGAAGGAGAAAGGGTTTTTTAACTTATTATTATTATTATTATTTTGAATTTTCTTTTCATCTTAAATGTTTGCTTTGCTACCCATCTATTTATTCAATTTGATTAATGCATTGTGTCGCAGGAAAACCGGAGATCGCTCGTATAAAGCAACCACATGGCAGGTTATATTCGAACTTGAAAATGGACCCAACAATGGAGATTACACACTCCAAATTGCATTGGCCTGGGCATCGTTTTCTGAATTGCAGGTATATCTATATTCTTATTTATTTATTTATTTTTTTTTTGGTCGATGAAATAGTAAAGAATATAGGGTTTTTAATTAACATATTACTCTTTGATTAAAAAAATATAAAAAAAATTAATATGTTACTCAGACAAGTAATAAAGCAGTGTTTGGTCTTGTAATTTATAAGGTTCGGTTCAACGACAAAGGATGTAGGCCAGCTCATTTTACAACAGGGTTAATAGGAAAAGGAAAGGATAATGCCATAGCAAGGCATGGTATCCATGGCTTGTACTGGTTTTATAGCATCAAAGTCCCAAGCTACCGGCTTCGACAAGGAAACAACACCATCTATCTTACTCAATCCAAAGCCAAAGGCCATTTCAATGGAATTATGTATGATTATATCAGACTAGAAGGACCTTCACTATAATGTCATCATGATGCATGTGTATGTATATATATATATGTATGATGGAGCCTAGGGGTGTGAGAAGAAAACCCAATTAAAGAATCATAAGAAGATTATGATGCTTCTCCAGTGGAAGAATTTCTTTAACGTATAAAGCTGCTCTAAAATTCAGATAAAAATCGTGAAATACATGCTAGAAAGCCTTTGAGAAGACGAGCTCCTTTATATGAAGCTTAGGGAAATAAAATGCATCATTCAGAACAAGTAAACTTTGTCTATTTCAAAATAAATAAATAAATAAATAAATAAAGAATAAGTAACTTAATTTGTCAATACAAAACCATTATCATCGTGATGCCTGGCCAAAAAAAATGGCATGGCTACGTAGGTGTGTATATCTTGTAAGCGAATTATCTTTGATTTAGTATTTAGGGATGTTTATGTTAAAAAATGTTTATCCATTGGATATATTATTTATTGTTATTTAAATTTAAATTTGAAATCCAAATAACATGTTATAATCGCTAGCACATTAATCATATAAGTATCTCTAATTTAATTAATAAAGTCATTGAGTTAAAAAAAAATTTGAGATTAATTCTTGTTCTAACTATGCATAAACTTTTTAGAAACTAAATAGCTAAAAAGAGTTACAATTAATATATATATATATATATATTTGAAACCACTTATATATTTAAATATTCTTCCAAAAAACTATATATTTAAATCGAAACAACAATATTGTATTAGGCAATTATAATGACTAAAATATATAATTTGTCGAAAATATTGACCATTTTTAGTTACTTTGAGTTGAATTTTAACCATGGTCCACTAATCGTTGGTTTCGGAGAAATACGCGTCACATGATTGTCTTCATATGTCAAAATTATTATTTCTTGAAAAAATTTTAGTGTGCCATCTGCTGCCAAGATAACGTTGGTAATTAAGTTTCCATTGAACATAAAAAAGAAAAAAAAAAGAAGAAGAGTTTAGGAAAGAAATTAACATCAATTAAAACATGCATACACATTAAATAACTTTAATTAATGGTATCTCACATTAATTATAGAATCTGAATATATTATAATGAAACACGTAGACAAATCATATAGTATGGTGTCCATCTCACAAACACATGGATCTCATATAGATAGATGTAAAATCCTTGACGTGGACCCATATGTATGTGTAAGAGGAGTCCAAGTTTAATTTACCAAAAAAGAGGAGTCCAGGATAGGCTGGACCTATAAAATAATTTCTCATAAATTAATGATAGAGATAAGGATAATCGTCCCACGCAATTGCCTAGATAGGTTATTTTGAACAACTACTGCTCACAAACTATTGAGAAGAAAAGTGCACCCCAAGCACATTTTACCCAAAAAAAGGTATACCTAGCTCAAAAGTCTGGTCCGACATATATATATATATATATATATATATTAAGTAGAAAAATATTAATTGTTTGTTACTAGTCATGTGATTGACGTTCATACGTCAGAATGTTATATGATAACTTTCTCCATGTGTATTTTTAGTAGAAAACCTTAAAATAAAATCAAGTAATTAATAATTAGCATCGGATATAAGTATATACATGTAAAATAAAATCAATTAATTAATAATTAGCATGGGATATAAGTATATATATATATATATATATGTAATCTCTCAGTTCTAAATTTCTAATCCAGCCAAATTTGACCCGTATCTTTTTTGATTTTTCTTAGCTAGACTGTTACATGGAGGAATAATCAAAACGTGGAGAGAGATCACTTTTAAAGTCTCTCCATTGATAATAGTTTCTAAAGACTTTATATATATATATATATATATATATGTATAACAAAAACTTTTCTTCATTGTTCTCCAAAACTTTACTCAAAACTCAGAGCTGTCAGTTCTTTTTCTATCAATGGGAGTTCCAGAGAAAAAAGGAAAAATGGCAAAGGCCCCAGAAGCAGAAGAAAAAGAGCATCCAGTGAAGGCATTTGGGTGGGCCGCTAGAGACTCATCTGGGTATCTCTTTCCCTTCAACTTCTCCAGAAGGTACCCAAAAAAAAAAAATAAATAAATAAATAAAATTCAATGTTTACCACTATATTTAATTTATGTGAAAAAAAAAATTATCACAGTTATTTTGATGATTGGTAAATTAAAAATTACAGGGAAACAGGTGATGAGGACGTGAGGTTAAAGGTATTGTATTGCGGGATTTGCCACACAGATCTTCATTTTATTAAGAATGATTGGGGCATCTCGCTTTACCCCCTTGTTCCCGGGTAAGTCTCAAGGCTTAAACTTTAATTTCAATTATTTTATCTATTTTTTTAATTTGTTCTTTTCCATATTGATCTGTGTAAATATTAAACATCCTAAATATTTTGATAAACTTTTTGAGTTTCCCTTTTTTTTTCTTTTTCTTTTTTCTTTTTTCCAAATAGCATAACAAGTGCTATGGGTTAGAGTTGAAATGCCTAGCATCTTCCAAAACCGTTTAACACAACCATAAATATCCTCAGCAAAAAAAAAAAAAAAAAAAAAAAAAAAAAACAGTAAAATAAATGTTTCTTTTGAAAAAGCAGGCACTATGAAAAGTTACAGTAGATATTGAGATAATTGTGTCAAGAAATTACATTGCATGCATAAGGTGTTGAGCTTGAGCCATTAACCGTGGAAGTATGCATGTGTCGAATTGATAGTTGAAATTAAAATATAGTCGGGCCGATCCATTTATACATATACGAAGCCCAATAGATATCATATAAAAGCTCACTTCCACAAGAATTATAACTTTTTATCAAGCTGCTTCTTCTTCTTCCCTTTTATTTATTTTATTTATTTATTTTTTTTATTATTATTTTGATAAAATGGGAAAGGTGATTTTAACACCAGATTCTAAGATTTAGAAGTTATTACCAATGATCAATGCCAAATTTTTTACCAATCACGGTGTATGATTTACGTTGCTTTTGACAGCCTATATTAAGCAAATAGTACAGTATTATGTTTTGTGCACTTTAAAGTTGCAAAAAATAGATCCAACCCGCTTGGGTTTAACTTGCACTAGCTCATGCTGCAACTTCTTCTTCTTCTTCTTCTTTTTTTGTGTTAGTTGGAACTAAAATATACATATTTACTTAAAAAAAAAAAGGGTTAATTTCATTTAAAAGTAGGTTAATTTCATTTATTCTCTTAAAATTTGATTTAAATATAATTTGGTTCCTATAGTTTCTAAAATATCATTTACCTTTTTTTAGATTTTAAATAGTTTTTATTTTTTTTCTTTGTTATTTCATTTACACCTTTCAAAATAATTTCATTTACACTTTTATGAGGACGTCATTGTAATTTTTAAAATCTGAAAAACTAAATTTTTATTTTTCAATATATTTTTCTTAATTATTTTAATATTATTATAAATAGTAGTCAAAACTCAAAATTTAAAATATTATAGATAATGTAATTGTTTAAGAAAATTATGAGAGTAATAAAAAAAATCATGACAACTTGAAAAAGTGGTTTTATTTTTGTTTTTTAACAAGTAAAAATAAAATCCTTTCAATAGTTTAATATAATTATTTTTAAAAAAATATACATAAGTAACAATGAAAATCAATTATTGTCTATTTTAAACAATCTAATTATTTATAAAAGGTTAAATGAATAATATTAAAAATCAATTTTATATTGACAAAAATATATTTTTCATAAAAAATAATAGTATAGCGCGTTCTTGTTCTAAACATTATACAATATTAATGCGATACAGTACATTACAATAAAGTTCAATATAATACAGTAAGATTAAGTTAATACAGTACAATCTTGGATACCAAACATATGCTCATTTTTATGGAAATAAAACGACAATTTTCCATCAATTTTCCCAGTCCAGAAATTGTAGTTTTTAATACCCAATTAAACTTTCATAAGAATTAACTTTTTTTAAGGAGAATGGATTAGTAATCTCTTTATTAAACAAATTATTGTGTAATATATATACATTAGCACAAATTTAGTGTGGAGGCATTGCAGACATGAGATTGTAGGGGAAGTGACCCAAGTAGGAAGCAAAGTGAAGAAGGTGAAAGTGGGAGACAAAGTGGGTGTGGGATGCAGGGCTGGTGCTTGCCATTCCTGCGAGAACTGCTACAATGACCTCGAAAGCTACTGCTCCAAAACCATACGAACCTACTCTTCCATTTACCACGATGGAACCGTCACATACGGCGGCTACTCCGACACCATGGTCGCCGAACAGCGCTACGTCGTTCGGTTTCACGATAACATGCCGCTGGATTCCGGTGCTCCTCTACTGTGTGCTGGGATTACCGTTTACAGTCCCTTGAAATATTTTGGGCTGGGGGAACCTGGCAAGCATGTTGGGATTGTAGGCCTCGGTGGAGTTGGTCATGTGGCTGTCAAATTTGCAAAGGCTCTTGGTGCTAAAGTCAAGGTAATTAGTACCTCCCCAAGCAAGAAATCTGAAGCTTTGGATCGTCTTGCTGCTGATTCTTTTTTGGTCAGCCACGACCTGGACCAAATGCAGGTAATTTACTTATAGTACTTCAGCACCTTAGTCAAAATATTGGTCAACCTATACTATATATATATACATATTTTTTTTCAAAATGACATTTTTGCCTTTATTTTATAACTATTTACATAAGAATAAAAGAAGGGAGAAAAAAAAAAAAAAAGGTAAAAATTGTCATCTATGAAATATTAGGAGCTAGATAATAAGATTTTATAAAAGAAAAGTATATTTCTGAAAAATGAAAATGTAAAATGCATAGAAGGACTAAAGTGGAAGTTACCCTATAATTTATTACTTTGTCTCTTAATGATATTATTTATTTTTCAAGGCAAACACAGGAACTTTGGATGGGATCATAGACACGGTCTCAGCTGTGCATTCTATTTCGCCGCTACTCGGTCTCTTGAAGTCCCATGGAAAGCTTGTTCTTGTGGGTGCACCGGAAAAGCCATTAGAGCTACCCGTTTTTCCTTTAATATCGGGTAAGTAGGTAAATAAATTTTAATTATGAATTTATCATTAATTTTGAACCTAACAATATGGGTTTTAGAGCATTTATATAACGATGAGAAAATAAATGTGAACTATATAATACAGGAAGGAAGATGGTGGTGGGTAGTTGCGTTGGGGGAATGAAAGAGACGCAAGAGATGATTGATTTTGCTTCAGAACATAACATAACAGCCGATATCGAGGTTATTTCTATGGATTATGTGAACACAGCAATGCAACGCCTCGTTAAGAATGATGTTCGATACCGCTTTGTCATTGACATTGGAAATACTCTTAGCTGCATCTACAATACCTTAGAAGACTTGCTTTTATGTTTTTCAACTTTCCGGCTGCTTCGCTACTGTAACACACTATGACATTATGTTTTTTTTTTTTTGTTACTATTAATTATATTGGGATTGAGAATAGGAATGTTAATTTATTCCGTACATTTCAAAAACCGGTGTATTGTCCCTAATAGGATGGTTTTTTTCCAGAAAAATTGAGACGGCATGACGAACTTAGGATAAATCCTTAAAATCCGAATCAGGAATAGATCGGGACCAGGGAATAAAGAACCTGGTTTGAAACTGTCCCGTATATATTTACTTATTTTTTTATATATTTTATATATTTGGATTATTGTTAAAGATATATTTTATTATAATTGTAAATTTAAACCTTAATGTATTTTATTGTATTTTTATTATATTTTAGTTACTTTATTTACATTTTATTTATAAAAAAAATTATATAAATTTCTTAATAAAAAATTATATCAATTATAAAAAAATAAAAATAAATGGAAAAACCGCTATGCCTCGTCTTCGATTGGAAAATTCTTATCCTCGCTCCGTCTCTAAAGAAACAAAAAAAACCACAAGAACGGAATAAAAAATTTTCCATGAGGATAAGATGGAATTTTAAAAACCAACCTTATCCTACTCCGTTGACATTCCTAATTGAGAAATTGAACACTAATTATTATCGGAGAAAACACAAAAGCTTGTAACAATAAATTGTTCTCTACCTATAGAGTGAACATTATGTTCTTCTGAAGTATAATATCCTAAAATTAAATTAATTTGTTTTCCTCATTATGTAATACATATATTTTTGGATTATACACTTTCAAAAAAACACGCATGTCTTAAATTAACAAACTCAAATTATTAAGTTCCACATCTAAATAACAAATTTGCAAGACAAGTTTCATGTCAATTATTCAATTTTTTTTAATCTTACTCTTTAACTTATTCAATTAATATTATTTTTTTGGGTCCCTAGATCTATTCCCTCAACCACTTTTATCATTTTTAGTCCACAATGAAATTAAAATTTAAATAGAAAGACCCAACCTGAAAAAATTAAAATGCATGGTCCACCCTTGAAATTTGGGATGAAGTACAAGGCCAAAAATATAACGAGACTTAAATAAGTTTGACCGAATATTCTAGGATGCTAATATATATATATATATATATATTATATTGATATTGAAGTTATGAGATTTGGATCATCATTTTGGAAAATAGCGGTTCTACTATAAAGGATAAGGAGCCTCTCTCGTATCATTTGAGATGGAAAGATTTCAATTAGAGTTAACTAAATTGTGTCATGCCAAGTTTTTAGATTTAGTGGTTAAAAGTTTCCCATTTCATAACCGTTAATTTGGAAACAATCATATTAATTATTGATCGGGGATAATTTTCTTACATGATTTAGAATAAAAAATAATTTAATAAAATACAACTATCAAAAATTGAATTTTAAATAAAAAATTGCAAAATATAATCAAAATAATATATAATATATTTCCATGATAATTATTTAAAAATAACCAATAAATTTTAAAAGTAAATAATAAAACAAGTTAATTCCAAGTTAACTTTCAAGGTTCTTATCCTTTGTATATACAATATGTATAGCCTATCAAATATGCACTTTCAACATCCTAAACTTTTTTTGTTTTTGAATTAAAATTTAACAAGCTAAAGCCTAATTGACTTATGTTTACGGGAGAACACAGAATAACTTTTACACATCTCCTTTAAAATTTAAGATAAAAATATCGTATAAGTTACAATCAACTTTGCTTTTACTTTATATTATTATTTAACTCTAAACATTATTAAAGATAAGTATCATGAAAATATATTTTATATTATTTTGACTATATTTTGGGATTATTGTTTCCTTAAAAATAATCAACTAGCAATTCAATTGGGTAGCCATATTTGTTTTTGACTTTTTTTAATTCTAAATCATATAAAAATTTTAGCATCAATCAATGACTAATAAAGTCAATCGTTTCCAAATTAATAGTATTGACATGAAATAACTCTAACTATTGGATAAAACAACAAAGGTTTTTTGGTAATGGATAAAACAACAAAGTTGACATAACACAATTTGGTTAATCCAAATTGAAATCCTTCTTTTCATTTAAAAAAAAGATTAAACTGTCCTAGGGTTGAATTAATTGCTTGCCAATAATATATGGAAACATGATAATGTTTGATGCACAAAGTTAATGTATTTTTATTTCCAATAAAGTGTGTCACTTAATTAAGGATTTATATTTGTCTCTATATACTAATTTTAGCCAAAAGTTAACTTTGCCAGCTCTTGCTGATGGACGGTTTGACAGTCCGAATGTTTTTAAATTTAAATTATGTATTAATAGAGCAAATATTGATAATTTATTTTGGGAAGCTAAAATATGGGGACTCATGGTATTTTCCATAAACATGGATAGCTACATTTTTAAGTAATTTTTTAAAAGTGACACGCCTTTTAAAAAAAAAAGAAAAGAAAAATACCATCGAATAAAAACTAGTGTTAGAAAAAGCTACTTAGAAATTAAAAAAGAAAAAAGAAAAAAGAAAAAGCTACTTTGAAATTAAAAAAGAGAAAAATACCATTAAATAAAAATAGTGTTGGATAAAGCAACTATCCTTATAAAAAAAAAATAAACACAAATATATATAGTAGTCGACCAATTGCCACATATCACTCATCAGCATCGGGTGGACATGGATTTGATTGGTTTGATTTTGAACCGAAATACAATTCAATCCATACATATTGATTTTTCTAATTTACAATCCAAATCAAACCATTGAAGTATTAAATCCAAATCAAACCAAACCATTTATGATCGGTTTAATTTTGATTGGTTGATTGATTTGAAACTTACTAATTTATAAATATATAATACAAATAAAAAATTTTCCAAATATAAAATATAAATAATAAATTATAATTATCCAAACATAAAATACAATTAGAATAATACAACATAGTCTACAATAGAAAATAAAGAAGAAAATGTAGCAAATGATACACATCATGCATTTATTAAATAGCAAATATTAATGTCATCATCTCACTCATATAAAATCAAATTAAAATTGTTAGACCAAATAATGTAAAATAATACATTCGTCAAAATTCATTCATTCAAGAATCAATGCATAATTCCTTTTTTTTTTTAACCTTAAAACTTTGATAAATCATAAGTCAATAAATGTTGACAGGTTCACTAATTTTAGTTGATTTTGTAAGCTCTACAAAGATCAAAACAATAAAATTAGCAATAAATTATATTTAAACATTTATATATATATATATATATAAGTAATAATTGGATACAATATATGTAGATATATATATATATATATATGATGGGGATGTAAAAAAAAAATTATATATTATGGTGATGGCGATGGACTGGTGGTGGACGGCAACAAAAATAAATATTTAGTTTAGGATTATAATTTATAATTTAATTTGGGATTTGAGATATGGAGATTAAAATATATATATATATATATATATATATATATATATTAAAAATTAATATATAAAAATAAAAAAATATTCTAAAATTAATATATAAAAATAAAAAAATAAAAAATATATAATTTTTTAATTATATAATATATTATTTGAATTGAATTGGATTTATATTTTCAATTCATAACCAATCCAATCCATACAATTTATAATATTTTAAATTCAATACAATCTAAATCGTTAAAAATAAATTAGGGGATGAATTTAACGGGTTGGATTGGATTTGGCCGGCCCTGTCACTCACTTCCACTCTTATTATTCTCTGTGGCCTTTTTGGCTTCGCTGTTGCGTTGCGTTGTTCTATTCAAAACAGAGCAGCAAAAACAAAAACGAAAAAAAATGGTAAAAGCTCCAGTAGAAGAGCACCCTAAGGCAGCGTTTGGATGGGCAGCCAGAGATTCTTCTGGCCTCCTCTCTCCCTTTAATTTCTCTAGGAGGTTCTTTTTCTCATCTTGTTCTCCTTCATTTTTATGTAGGATTTGTCTTTTTTAGCTCTTCATTCAAATAAATAAGTAAATAAATAAACGCTCTCCGTTTTTGGGTTTGTGTGGGTTCTATTTTCATGGCTTGGATGTGCAGGGAAACAGGGGAAAAAGACGTTAGATTCAAAGTATTGTATTGTGGAATTTGCCACTCCGACTTGCACGTGGTCAAGAATGAATGGGGGAATACTGTTTACCCTGTCGTTCCTGGGTATATAAACTCTACCTTTATTCAAGATTTATAATATAGTTTCAGTTTTTTCCAATTTTTTTTTTTTAAACATTAATTTCATCGCTAATTTTTCTAATGGATTTTGATTTAAATTTGGTATTTTATATTCTTGGTTTTTGCCACCAAACTATATTAAATTAATAAAAAAATAATACCCAAATGAATTTGGGCAAATTGCACAGGCATGAACTTGTGGGTATAGTGACAGAGGTTGGTACCAAAGTGCAAAAGTTCAAAACTGGGGATAAAGTTGGTGTTGGATGCCTGGTTGGAGCTTGCCATTCCTGCAACAACTGTGCCAATGACCTTGAAAATTACTGCTCAAAAGTCATATTCACCTATGGTGGTTCCAAGTACCATGATGGAACCACCACATATGGAGGTTACTCAGACACCATGGTGGCCGATGAGCACTATATAGTCCGCATTCCTGATAACGTACCACTTGATGCTTCTGCCCCACTTCTGTGTGCTGGGATTACTGTTTACAGCCCACTCAGATATTTCGGATTCGATAAACCCGGTTTGAATATAGGTGTGGTTGGGCTCGGTGGACTAGGACATGTGGCAGTGAAATTTGCCAAGGCTATGGGAGTTAAGGTTACAGTGATCAGTACCTCCCCTAACAAGAAGAAGGAAGCTATTGATCATCTTGGTGCTGATTCATTTCTGGTTAGCACTGACCAAGATCAGATGCTGGTATGTCTTCCACTTTGATTGAAATTTATGGCACGATTTTATGTATTCCAACTGTTTGATTCTTTTGGGGTGTGTGTTGAATGTGAAGGCTGCTATGGGGACATTGGATGGAATAGTTGATACAGTTTCTGCAGTCCATCCACTTCCTACTTTGATTGGTCTATTGAAGTCTCATGCAAAACTTGTTATGGTTGGTGCACCAGATAAGCCACTTGAGCTGCCAGCTTTTCCTCTGCTGTTGGGTAAGAGTGAAGTTAAATCTTAGAATTGCTAAATTGGGTTGATGTAAACAATAATTGAATATTAAAACCTTTGATTGTGTTTTTTGACAAGCATGTAAAAAAATTTGGAATGACAGGAAGGAAGACGGTAGCTGGTAGTTGCATTGGAGGGATGAAGGAGACTCAAGAGATGATTGATTTTGCGGCCAAACACAACATAACAGCTGACATTGAAGTTATACCGATTGATTATGTAAACACTGCCATGGATCGTCTTGCAAAGGGTGATGTTAAATATCGATTTGTCATTGATATTGGGAAAACATTAAAGTGTTAGGTAGTAATTTTTATATGACAAGTATGATTTATTATGATTTTTATGTCATTATGATGAGAATAGAAAATCATATGCTTGGTTCAGTTTGTTTTGGAGTGTGTTGGTTCTGGATCAACTCTGTGTTACAAAACTCTGATTTCTACATATGAGTATTGTTGAATAAAATAATGAAATGATTTCATTTTTAGTAACGAAATTCATTTTCTCTTTTTAGTATTGGAACCGTTGAGAGAATAGATGCCTTTATAACTGCGATTTAAGCGTTGTAATAAAAGATGACTGGTGAACCGACAAAGCAGAAAACTCTGTCAGGACCATACCATGTGGAGATAGTTAATGATGAATGCATTGGGACCAATTTTTACAATTATTACGTTTGGTCTCTGTCACCGAGATCTTTATCATCTATATAAATATTCATAAAGAAATTCTGACCCTGAATTTGTATGTCTGAAAATACATGGTCGTTTTGTTTCATCAATTGGTTTATGGCTGAAAAAATTTGTACATAACAGTAGAGTGGACAAAAAAAATCTCAAAGGTGCTAAAATTTTTTATGCTTTATTCTTACAACTTTTAAGAATAAATTATAAAAAAATAAAAACCTATATTATTGTTGAAATTGCCTTTTTTTGTGAAAATTAATTTGTAATATATATCCTACTTTATAAATTTCTGCCGAAGAATATTTCATGAAGAGTGGATATGGATTTTTGGTGAAAAATAGTAAATGGGATTTGGGCCACCCAGTTTATTGGATGGCAGATTTTCTTGAACTCCAATTTGAGGAAAGATCGTGAAAAAAAACAAGAAAAGACAACCACATGAAATAAAAAAAGTTGAAAGTAGGTGAAAAAGTAGGTGGAGGTTCATGAAGCATGGCTGGATCTTTGCAGTCCTGTGGTGCATGGGCAGTGGGCTAGCTTTTAATCTTTCAGATTCAGAATTAATGCCTCTCAAACGGGATTCCCAAGAGCACCGCTTCACCTATCACAAATAGGTGTGACCCACGTGGGACCATAAAAAATTTGCTGCTGCTGAAACCCTAATATTTTCTATTGCTTAAAAAAAAAAAAAAAAAAAAAAAAAGTCTCAGTCCTGGGTTGATTGTTCGAGAATTCCAAATACTTGGAAACTTGGCACTATTACATTCTAAATTCTATTTGGATGGATATTTTCCATCTTAAAAATCTTTTTTCTTTGCTTTTGCATTCCAAACTCATAAATTTTGATTTTTCTGTTAAAATATTGAATAGAAGGTATAAATTGCAAATTTAAAGAATAAAATACAAACAGTTCTGAATAAACAAATTAATTAAAAAAATGTTATAGATGATTATTATTTTCCTAATAAGTTAGTAAAAGAAATTGAAAATTTGCTTGTGTAATTCTTCAAAAATAAAAATAAAATATTTACATATAATTGATGTTCTTAAAAAATAATAAATAAACACCTATAAAAAAATTAAAACATGTAATTTTTCAAATAATAGATTTTCTAAAATAATAAATAAATAAAGATTAATAAAAAATTTGAACATGCATTAAAACATCATTTTCTTTGGAAAAGTAAAAAAATATATAAAATATTAAAAAATTCTTATATGTAATTTTTTTAAAAACAATACATATAAATATAAAAAATACATGTAATAAATTAAAAAACATATTTTATAAAAATAATTTTCCAATTTGTCTTTTATATTTTATAGATAACTTATTTTTTTTTATATAGGTGTGTATGTTTTTATTTTACTATTTAGGATCTCTATAATATGTACAAATTATTATTTAAAATTTATAAAATAAAATTGATATCCTAAAGAAAATACACAGACCAATAAAAAAAAATTTGAACAAGCATACAAAAAAAATTGAAAAAGTAAAAATCTCATAAAATATTCTTGTAAATAATAAATATAAATATAAAAATATATAATAAATAAAAGAACGTACTTTAAAAAATATATATTTTAAAAATTTTCTTTTATATCTTATAAATACTTTATAATTTTTTTTAAGGTCTTTATGTATATTGAGTGGAATTTGAAATGCATAACAACATTTTTTTAAGGTATTTTAGGATGGAATATATTTTTTTAAGATTGTTATTTTTTTAATAAAATAAATAAAATAAATGCGATATATTATTTTTCACACAATGAAGTAAATAATATAGTTATTTTTAGAAGGAAACTAAATATTTAATAAATGAATTATATAAAAATATTAATTTGATGATAGGTAATTTAAAATTTAATTATATTATTTTTAAAAATAACATAAATTATATGTAATATTTGATGAATTAATAAAATATGATTGGATAGGTATATGACAATTATGATATCGAATCTGTTATTATATGTTTGCTCTAGTTTTTGTTGTTTTTGATGTTTAAACGATTTTTCTTTATCCATGGGCAATGAGTTTTGATGTATTGGAGGGATCCGTATTTGTAGAAGTTTTAAAAATCTCTCCCCAAACCGTGCATGATTCAATGGCTAGGATAGGTATATGACAAATATGGTAGACGATACTTTTTTTGCTTTTTTACAATTTTTTATTTTTTTTTATTTTTTTTTATTTTTAAGTTTGACCAACTTTTCTGCTACAGCCTCCAAAATTTAAAATTTATGGATTAGGATTTCTACACCAATGTTTGTAAATAAATAAATAAAAACAGTAAGCAAAGAACTGTTCAAATACGTACGTGTCTCAATTTCCATTATGTCCAAATTTCACTATGTTTATCACCAATTCTGTGTATATTTATATGAAAATGAAGCACATTCTTCCTTTTTTTTCTTTTTTTTTTTTTTTTTCCTTAGCGGACTAAAACTTGCCACATTTTCACTCTCTCTCTCTCTCTCTCTCTCTCCCTCTCTCTCTCTCTCTCTCTCTCTCAGCCTCTAAAGAGACTAAAGTCTGTGGCTTATTATTATTACTTCTGCTGTCCTTTCTCTTTTCTTATTATTATTACTTTTTTTCTTGTTTTTTCTTTTTTGTGAAAGTCCTTTGTCCTTTTTTATTCTCCGCGAGGTAAAATCAATTAGATTCTGAATCATTATTTTATAATATTTTAATATATAATAAAAATAATAATAAAAATTTTAAATATTAAATTATATCAATTATTTTAAAATTATATTAATTCATTTGTATTACATATTAAAAATTTATATAAAAATAAATAATTCAAAAATCACATCATTTTTTTCCCATTCTCCACAAAGTCCTCTTTCTTTAATTTATTCACATTTCAATCCTCGATGCTGAATTTAAGAATGATGAAATACATATGTGACAAATTTAGCTGGTTTAAAAATTTTCTTTTTTAATATTGGGGACCAGGATGTCTTTCTCATTTTTTTTAGAACTTTATATTTTCATGATTTTTTTTAATAGTTTTAAAAATAAAAAAATTTCGTTTACACTCTTTCAGTTGATTATGAGATTTGATAAAATACATATGTGACAAGTTTAACTGGTTTACAAATTTTCTTTTTTAATGTTGGGGATTGGGAAGTCTTTCTCATTTTTTACGATTTTTATTTTCATGATTTTTTATTTTTAAATAAATCTAAAAATAAAAAAATTATTTACACTCTTTCAGCTGTATTTTAACTATAGTTAGATTTATGATTATGAAAAATCATATTCACAGCTTATTTGTAAATTTTTTTATTAGTATCTACAGTTAAAAAAATTTCAATATAAATATGACAAAATTGAAAAGATATAAATAAAATTTAATTTTTTAAAATACTCTTATTAATTTGATTTTTCTTGCTGAACTTATTTGGTTTCCAGGGAGCGGGAGAAGAGGACGTGACATTGAAAGTGGTACACTGTGGGTTATGCCACTAGGACCTACACCGTATCAAAAACTAATGGGGCACTTTCTGCCTATCCTATGGTCCCGGGAACTCTTATTCGATGCTATCTATTATTAAGAAATTACAATAATTACGATTAACAATTATCAATTTTTTTATTTTTAAAAACATGCAAATAATTTTATAAAACTAGAAAAATTTTAAAAACCAATTTACAAATTGGGGACTGCACACCTTTAATAATACATCTTTGGCCTTCCCAATTTTGAAGTTGATTTTGGAACTTAGCTTAGCTAATTGAATTGAACTCCCTGATAACCTTCTTAACTATCAAAAATTAAACTGAACTGGGCATTCAATTTCATTTCATGGAGGCATGAGATTATTGGTGAAGTGACAGAGATTGGAAGCAGAGTTCAAAAAGTTCAAAGTTGGAAATGAAGTTGGTGTGGAATGCATGATAGGAGCTTGCCTCTCCGGTGATAACTGCACTATAAACCTCGAGAATTATTGCTCCAAATTGCCACACATGGTGGTGCCGAGTATTATATACGATGGAACTACCACATCTGGAGGCTACTCCAATATCATGGTGGCTGATGAATACTTTCATAGTTCTCACACCTGAAATACTGCCTCTTCATGCTTCTGCACCTCTCGTATGTGCCGGAATTGCAGACTACAGCCCAGTAAGATATTTTGGGCTTGACCAGCCCGGGATGTATGTGGGTGTTGTTGGGCTGGGTGGATTCGGCCACTCGGCTGTGAAATTTGCCGAGGCAATGGGGGTTTAAAGTTACTGTGATCAATAGATCTCCTGTAATAAGAAAGAAGGTGTACAACTTCTTGGTGCTTGTTCATTTTCGGTGAGAATTGACCAAGAGCAAATGCCGGTACATAATGTAACGAGTGGTAAATATATTGATGTTGAATTCAAAGTGTTCATGGTGTTTTTTTTTTTTTTTTTTTTTTTTTTTTTTTTTGGTGAAAGGTGTTCATGGTTTTTATTTGTATTGATAATATTTCTTTCTTGCATTGGTTGTCGTAGCATAGCAGCCACTTGAGCTACCAGTTTTTACTTTGCCTAAAATTTAGAGTTTAAGAAGGCAGTATTTATTTATTTATTTATTTTTTGGGTGGAGCAATTAACTTGCTTCAGATGCTTTTTGACCAACTTTGACCGTTCGAAGCAGGACAATTTGTTTGTATGCCGGGATTGACCTCTTCTGTCTCGCACTTGGCTCATCGAATACGTGTCTCAATTTCCATTACCTCACCAAATACGTCACTGTTAGTGTTTGTCACCAATCCTATGTATATTTATATGAAAATGATGCACATTTGTTTTTTTCTTGAGGACTAAAAATTGACACAGTTTCATTCTGTCTCTCAGCCTCTTGAGAGACTTGAAGTTTGTGGTTCGTGTTGTTGGGTTGCTTCAGAGTTCAGAAAGAATAGTGGAATACAATGGTGAAAGCTGCAGTTGGATGGGCGGCCAAAGATTCTTCTGCTGTCCTTTCTCCTTTCTTATTCTCCAGAAGGTCCTCTCTTTCACTGATATTTCAGTTTTTAGAAACCCTATTTCATCAGGCATCGAATTTCTTTTCAGTATTGATTCTAAGTTTTGATGAAACACATACGGGACAAATTTCAGTGGTTTACAAATTTTCTGTTTTAATAGTCTTTCTCATTTTTTTGTATTTTTGTATTTTTGATTTTTTTTTTTAATTTTTAAATGATTTTGAAAACTCTTATTAATTTGTTTTTTCTTGCTGTAACTTATCTGGTTTCCAGGGAAACGAGAGAGAAGGACGTGACATTGAAAGTGTTATATCGTGGCATATGCCACTCAGACCTACACCATATCAAAAACGAATGGAGCACTTCTGTCTATCCTATGGTCCCCGGGTACTCTCATTTAATGCTATGTATTATTATGAAATTATAATCATTAAGGTTCAGCATTATTTTCTTCGATTTATAAAGATATGCAAACGATTTTATAAACTAGAGAAAAAAAAAATAATCACATGCTACTTTATAAATTAGGGACACATACCTCTAATAATAATTTAAAATAATACATCTTGGCCAGCCCAATTTTTAAGTTAATTTTTTAACCTAGCAATCTAATTGAATTGAACTCTCTGAAAACTTCTTAACCATCAAAAATAGAACTGAACTGGGATTTTATTTCATGCAGGCATGAAATTATTGGTGAAGTGACAGAGGTTGGAAACAAAGTTCAAAGTTGGAGATAAAGTTGGTGTGGGATGTATGATAGGAGCTTGCGTCTTCTGTGATAGCTGCACCAAAAACCTCGAGAATTATTGCCCCAAAATGATAGCCACGCATGGTGGTTCAGAGTATTATGATGGAACTACCACATTTGGAGGCTACTCCAACATCATGTTGGTTGATGAACACTCACTTTGTGGTTCTCATACCTGAAATGCTGCCTCCTGATGCTTCTGCTCCTCTGTTATGTGCTGGGATTACAGTCTATAGCCCATTGAGATATTTTGGGCTCGATCAGCCCAGGACACATGTGGGAGTTGTTGGGCTTGGTGCGCTTGGACATGGGGGCCAAGGTGACTGTAATCAGTACCTCTCCTAGCAAGAAGAAAGAAGCTATTGAACATCTTGGTGCTGATTCATTTTTGGTGAGCAATGACCAAGATCAATTGCAGGTACATAATGTAATTATTGGTACGATATATTGATGATGAATTTCAAGGTGTTAAATGGTTTTTTTATTCGTATTGATAAATTTCTTGATTTTTATTTTTTTGTTTGGTAGGCTGGTTTGATTTCTGAATTTTAAGGTTGCCATGGGCACAATGGATGGCATTATCGATACGGTCTCAGCAGTCCACCCGATAATGCCTTTGATTAATCTGTTAAAGTCTCATGGAAAGCTAATCTTGGTTGGTATGGCAGAGCAGCCACTTGAGCTACCAGTTTTTCCTTTGCTTATCGGTAATTCATCTTCTATTGGCTTGAATACATAGAATTCAGGAAATTTAATATTCTTATTGGGCGACTGGAAGAGTGTTCATTAATCATATATATCCAAAGTATGTGTTTAAGTGGAAAAACTGGTTTTGGAATAATGGAATATGTATCTTGTGCACTATTCCTAAATGGAACCTACTGTAATGTGGAATGATAGGAAGGAAGATAGTGACTGGTAGTGTGATTGGAGGAATGAAAGAGACACAAGAAATGATTGATTTTGCAGCAAAACACAACATAACAGCTGATATAGAGGTCATTCCTACTGATTATGTGAACTCTGCCATGAAGCGTCTTGAGAGAGCAAATGTTAAATACCGGTTTGTCATCGATATCGGCAATACATTGAAGTCTTGCTCTTAAATTATGTAAAATTCCAGCTTATATGTGCACATGCATGATCCAGTGCTAGGCTCTCACACACATACATAGATGTTATCTACAGTAGACCAGATCTATTGAATAATTCCTCATATTAGATATTAAAATCGGTGAGAAGTATGTCAATATTAGTATTGATACATTTTGTACACAAGGAAATTATTAATGAAGTGAGATATTTTGATCACAAACAAACACCCTGCGGTTTTTATCTACTCTTTAATGCTATCTTCCATAAATTAACTTCTATGAAAGACTTGTGCAGGACCAAATAGGCCTCCAGACAAGAGTCTCTGTTCTGATTATATAACAGAGTCCTATAGCTTGAGTAATTAATTGACGTCAACATCAATTGAATAACTTTTCAAATAAGTAATGAAGGTAATGAAGGGACATAATTAATTAAGTAGAATTATATTTAATAGTTTGTAAGTCGATTATTATGTCCGATTATCATAGATACTTTGACAAACTTAGGTTTGTGGTTTGTTAATTCAGTTCCAAAGCCTCCAACTTTGATTTTCTGAATCCTGTGTTATGAACTTATGACTGGATTTTAGTCGAAAATCCGGCCAGATATGATGTGCCTTGGTTTGTTTTTTTTTTTTTTTTTTGGTTAAACTCCCTCGAAATTACCAAAAGGTAAAACATTATATCTAAAATTTATTTTTTTGGTGAATAAAATTATAAGCTATGAGCGAATGTTGGAAAAGCATACAATTTTGAGGTGGTTTAACTTGCCTTAGCTCACCAGGTACGTCACTCAACTTCACCCTGTTTGTCACAACACTATGTGTGCTTGTATCAGTGTTCTAAAAGGAGAGAAAAAGCACTACCTAAGCACATCTAGGTGTGATACTTTTAAATAATGTCTCGTATAGTATTAAAATTAAAAAAAATTAAAAAATGATCAACGTTGTGTTGACCACCTAATGCGTGCTTAGGCACTAAAATGCACGAACCTTTTTATTCAATTTTTTTTTAAAAAAATTATTTTTTAAAAAATATTAAAAAATAATTCATAAGAAATTAAAAAATAAAAATAAAAAAATAAAAAGATGGAAAATTTTTTAAGATTAATTTTCTTTTTTCTTAAACAAAAAAAATGAAAATATAATGTATAAGGATTAAGGAATTGGAGAGAAAATTTAACAAAAAAAGGAAAAATGAAATTAAAAAAAATGAAATTAGAGACTCGATTAGCAACCAAGTGATGCTAGTGATGCACAATCATAGATTGCCGAAGGTTGTGATGATGAGGGAAATGATGATGAGCTGGAAAATGATATGTTACTACCTAATATAGATTCGAGAAATGCTTAAGTTGAAATTAAAGAGCCCGAAAAAAATAATTTTGTATTTGATGGCATGGTAGATGAGTTGGATGAAGATGTAGATATTAAATTGGAGTCCAATAAAGAGTTAGACAAGAGTTAGATTATAGTAATAGTTAAAGTATATATTAATCTAGGAATTCTTAGGTACTTGTAAATTTGTAATATATATGTTTTGAAACTAATTTGTTGTTGAAAACTTGAAAAACATAAATTTTCACATATCTGTTATAGTCAATTATATGCTAATTCATATTTATTGCACATACAAAGGTAATATAGACTTATATATAAATAATTTTATCCAAAATTAATAAGTTAAAAAACCATAATACCCATATAATTAAAATAAATTTATTCATTAAAATCAAACCATTATAACCTATAATCGAAGACTTATTACAACTCCAAATTAATCTTCTTACATGATAAAATTTACTACAATAGAGAAGCCCAGCATCAATATTTCCAATGAGTCTCTATCTTCCATGATTAATTTTTGTTTTCTTCTCAATCAAATACGACTGAGTCATTTTTATTCCTTTTTCAAATTCAAATATTATACAATATTGATTTGGAATCAAAGCTGTAACTAAAAATGTAATACATGCATTGTAGAAAATACATATAATTTACCACATGTGAAGCTCACAAACCATTATTCACCCCAAAAAAAAAAAAAAAAAAAAGCATAATCACATTTAGGAGCTTGTACACGTATACCATACTTTTTTGAAAATAGAAAAAAAGAATCAAAAGAGAGAAAACGGTGAACAATTGTACCTAGACTGCTTGGCCGAATTGGATATACCACATAAAAATTAGTTTGTAATTTTTTGGTGACCAAGCTATATAATATTACCTAGTGAAATCCCACAACCGTAAGAGAACAAAAAAATAAAAATAAAAATAAAATAAGAAGTATATTATTTTATTGAGCAACTGATGTTGGGTTTCTCTGTTTCAGTGGATTTACAGAAGATAAATTTGAGGCTATGATGAGTGCTTGTTTAGGTACAAATTAATTTCCTAAACTTATAAAGGTATTATGTGCTTTAATTAGATGGACATTATAGTCTTTCAACTTATTAATTTTGAATGAAATTATCTATATTTTTTATTGAGGAAGGAAAATGCAAGTAGAAGGGAATTTTCTGTAAAAATACAAAAGACAAGGATAATTATGAAAATCTTTTAAACTAGATGGTAATATTTTGTTATTGTCCCAATTAATTATGAACATAAAATGAAGTAACACATATAAAATATTCACTAAAAAAATGCAAAGCAATTCAAAATATAAATGCAAGCAAAAAATTACGTTTTTATATCAAATTTAAATAAATTTACCAAATTAACCTTCTACCATTAAATTAAAGGGAAGGAGTTGATGGTTGGGGGATGAGTAACGAACTTGAAAATTTCAAGCAGTTAATGATATTTTTTCAAACCTAAAAGGGGTCTATGAAATTTTTCCATACAAATATATATGTGTTTCTTTCTTTTACGGGCAAGCTATCCTTTTATATAAAATGATTCAATTATGTGTTTTACATGTAAATCAACAGGATGGTTCTGATGCCAATTTGGATGATAATGGAACAAATCAAATGGAGTATAGTTTTTATTTATTTATTTATTTTAAAAATTTTTCAGCTTCGTGCTTAATATTCTCCTGAATTAATATTATAAGTGACCCATATTGATTTTCTATTTAGGGTTGGAAGAGGATCTTTCTTTCTTCTTCTTCTCTTTTTTTTTTTTTTTTTTTTTTGGGAATTTATTTGTTTATTTATTTATTTTTGTTGTTATGAGTCTATCTGTGTGAACTAATTTGGGCACGGTAGTTGCATAAAGACGCACGTGACATTTAATTTAAGGCGTTCTATTGTGGTATGTCGATTGGGTCTACACAACATCAAGAATGATTGGAACATGCATGTCTATCCAATGTTTTTAAAGTAGAAGAAATTTGTTTAGAACGATGTCATTTATGGGCTTAATTTCTCTAAAAACTTGTAGAACGTCTACAATTAAAGGAAGGAATATATTGGCTGGTACGTTGTATGATTGGAGGAATCCAAGAGACAAAATAGACGATTTATTTGCAGCTAAACACAGCAAAAGAATTTTTAATTTTTGTGATTTAATTTTATTATTTTTGTTTGAAGTAGATTTTCCAAATTTCCAAAATGGATCATGTGAACATTCACATCCGTGTACCGACTTGTGAAAAAATAGATGGTTATTTTCTACTTTTTATTTTTATTTATCTTTTTGAATAAACTGGAAACAGATGTTGGATATGAGTTCATCCTCACCCATATTGACAACAACATTCACAGAAAATGGTCTTGCTCTTGAATTTGTCTTCCTATTTTTGTGCATGCATGCCCATTTGCACATCTGTGGAGTTGGCATAGTTTTTAGTGGCATTAAAAATTAAAATATGTTAAAATCTCGCCATAGATTAACTACACATTTACTAGACGTTGTCATCGTTTGTTCAATTCAAACAATGTTTTCAAATCCCAACATCCATAAGAGAAAGAAAAAATACAACGCGACAAAAGACAACCTTTTACCCTTTTTACAAGTCAGGACAAATCTTTGGTTGTTTAAGGAATCAGGTCTTAAAATTTTGGATAAATTACGTCTAATGCCATTTCAGGTTAATCTATAATATTTCAACTGGACCAAACAATAGACACATAGGTAGATGATGATTATTGAAGTCGATGAATCCGGTTAAATTTATTTAAGTCAAAACTTCAGCTGGGGGTGAAACAAAGTTTATTGTCCTTCCTTTAGATATGGTTTGGTAATTAAAGTTCTCTGAATTTGGTTCTGTACTGTGCTCATGTACGTGTGTTTTTGGCTCTCGTCGTTGTTTGACGTGGGCTTTTTGTTTTTGTCGATGTCTGAGCAGCACGTGGCAGAAATCTCGATGATGAAGCACGTGAACAAGCATGACATGTGGATGCTTAATTATCCACATACGTTCATTCTTGGCTACCTGATTAAAAAGTTTGGCAATTTTCTTGAAAATTTTGACTTTGTCAAATTGGTCATATGTACCTAAGTAGAGTTATACTATTTGTGATCATGAGTGAGAAGAAAATTAAAAATATATATATCGATGAATTTATTTATTGATATTATAATTATTAATTGAAAAATATTTTATTATATTTTAATTTCTAAAAGTAAAAATGTATTTAAATTGTCGAATTATATTTAAATTCAATTAGTGATAACTAAAATAGTTTCATTGTATGCCTAGCTATTTGCCTCTCAATTTTTTAACGGCTTGTATTTTGTTTGGTATCAAACTAAGTAATTTTTATGACAATATTGAAAGTTCTGAAAATTACAAAAGTTAGATCAGTATAGTTACTAATAAAAAAAATACCTACTTATTCACACGGACCAAAAAAAGGTAAAATATTTTTTTGATAATAAAAAATAAAATCAAATATATTTCTGTTTACAGTCAGAATTATTATATTTACATCCACTTACCTTCTTTTTTTTCTTTTTTTCTTTTTCCGAGAATGGTTTTGTAAGATAATTAATTACCAGTGCGAAATGAACAAGAGCAAAAATCATTTTATCCTTAAAAAAAAAAGAAAAGAAATCATAAGATGGAAAATTAATTAAATGCAAAAGGAAAATGGAGAAAAGAAGTAGAAATGTACGAAATTAAAATTTCCCAAGAAAAGTAATTCATTTAAAAATTAATTTAAAAAAACAAATATAATTCATACATAAAAAATTAATTGAAAAAGAAAAAAGGGAAAAGAGTTTGGTTAGTTTTAATTAAAAACTTATGATTTAAAAAATTAATTAGGACATTATTATCTTTCGATCCACAAGTTTTAATTTTATCATGTTAACATATTGATTACTGGCAACAATTACCGGGCTTATGTAAAGTTTTAATTAAAAATATTTAATTCTATTGTTTTTTATATTAAAATTTTAAAAATGAACAATTTAATAATAACCATTTAATTTTGTTTTGTATTTTTTAGAGGATAATCGTTTAATTAACTTTCTTTTTTTTTTAATCAAAAATTATTATTCATTTAATATTTGAAGTTCTTGTTTGCAACCTTTTTGTAGTTTAGGGGGGTTATTTGTAAAATTATGGGATTATTATTAATTGACTAATAGTGTAGTAGGATTTTGTATATTTTACCCTTGAGAATATCACCATGAAATACTAAGTTTTAAACCTTTAATTAAACTGACATTGAATGTACGGAGAGATCACAATCACAATTATATAGAAGGCTATGCACGTGTTATTTTTTATATGTCTGTGTTATTTATTTATTTATTTTTAAACACTATAAAGGTTTTTTTTTTTTTTTTTTTTTTTTGGCAGCAAGCCATGATGACCTCTCCTCTATCCAAATTTTTAAACCATTGCACCTCAATGTAACTAATTGCTATTTCTAAGAATAAAAGAGAAAGGATTATACTATAAAAGAAACCTGCTAGATATTTAGTATCTTCTCAAAGTGGTCCTCCGCTAGCAAAGCTTAGATTTACTCTGTATTCTTCTCCCCACGTATTGCCATTGAATTAAGAATCACTTTCAAACAAGCAATTAATTCTCAAAACCCAATTCTAAATTAAAGCTCCTACGCTCTCTTATTAAAGAATCAATATAGACGTGTTAGTTAAATACAAGTAATCAAACTTTTCTAAGCTGCATTTATTGTTTTTCTTGGAGGGAAACATGTTTGGACTAAACAAATGAGTAGGTAGTAGGATACACAAATAGAAACCTAACTTTTCATATATATATATATATATATATATATTTTTCCCGTATTCATCTTTGCAGACCATTGGTATAATATTATATCATTTAAAAGCATTAGTAAAAAAGAATATATATGAAAGCATATATTGTTAGCAAAAAAATTAAAAAAAAAATGAAAAAAGAAAAAATGAAAAAAACCATAGAAGGGACATTATTTAGGTCTAACTAAAATAGTTTCTATGTTTATCTTTTCTGAGATGCAAGTCAACCGTTGGTCCACATCAAATTGCTATGATATGAATAAAGATACTTTGTGCAAGTGATTAGGAAAAGAAGAGGTTAATAATTTAGTGTTATCCTAACCTTTAGAGCGTTAGGTAAGCTGTTCACATGTGAAAAGCTACAGCGTAATTAGTACAAGTTCATGGGATGTTATATATACATATGGACATGCCAACGACGGATATTATCCTTCAAGTCTAATCTGTATGCTTTATATCCTTCTTAGGAGCATACATTTCCATATGATCATTATCACAATTTTCTATCTCTGTTTTTATTATTTTTTTTATATAATAGTATATTTTTAATAATACAGTTTTATATATAAAGAAAACCTTTGTACATACAAATCTTACGCTTTATTTGAATCAATAAATATAGTAATAACAGATATATATATAGCGTTTTTTTTTTTTTTTCCTTGCTCTGAAACAGATATATAGTTTATTGATCGGTACAAAGGGGGATGGGGGTACTATGCATGTCAGTAGCACAGTTTATTAATGATATATAAGTAAACATTTTAATTATATCATTTTAATAAATTTCCAATTGAATAATATTGAAGCCTATAGTTTTCATTATGATAAGTACTAATCAACGATTAATTAATATTTAGATCAGTCAAATAATTAAATAACACTTGACAATAAATAGAAAGATTTTATTTTAATTTTATAAGAGCATATTATTTTATTTTATTTTATTTTTTTGCTTCCATAATTTTATAAGAACTTTTATTACAAATCTGTTGCAACAAAAAAAAAAAAAAAAAGTCTATTTTACGTCACTATTAATCACCAACCCAAAACTTAACCTTGTTAGCCTATGTTATGTCTTTTAGCAAAATAAAACAAAATAAAAAAAAATAAATTAGCAGAAGGGAAAAAACAAGGCCTATGTCATGTTTCATTAGGTGGGGCAAAATTCAAAACCCCTTTTCAAAAACTTGCTTACACACGCACCAACAAAAAATGTTAGGAAATTTCTTCGATAGCGATGCTGTTTACATTCGTGTCCACGATTTTCTTTGTTGCCAAAGAAAAAAAAAAAAAAAAAAAAAAAAAAAAAAAAAAAAAAAGGAAAACGTCCACGTTCACAAATGGAAAATCCACCAAAAATAAAATAAAATAAAATACTGAAATGGCAGAAAGCGAAACCTACAAAGTAGTCTCAATAAGAGCTTTAGTAAGTGGAAAATAATAATAATAATTTGGCCCAAAAAATAAAATAAAAGAAAAAATAGCCCACGTCCTGCGTCACCATTGCCACGAAACTTACATTATAAATACCACCAACCTCTCTTCGCTGCTGCCACACCAATTCAGTTCTCACACAACATCACTTTCATTCTCTCATTTCTTCTCTCTTCCCCACTTCTTATCACTTTTTCATTTATTTATTTTTTTTAAACGAATTAAAATGGGGAAAGCAGAAGGACAAGAGCATCCAATTCCGGCCACCGGATTAGCAGCCCGAGATTCTTCTGGTGTTCTCTCTCCCTTCAATTTCTCCCGGAGGTTCGTCTTTACAAATTCATAATCATTTCAAAGTGTTTATTCTGATTTACATGTTTAATGTATCCATACGAGCTTTATTCGAAAGCCGATTTTTTTTTTTTTTTTTTGGAAATTTTGTTGTTTGTCTTTCATCTGATTGGCTGTTTGTTTTCCTTTTTATTAATTTTTTAATTCTTTTTGTCAGTTGAACCGGAATATTCCCCTTTTGTGTCAGAAATGCCCACACTTTATGGACTTTAGACTTTATTTATGTTCTAAAGACTTCATTTATGTTTTAGGATTCTAAAATATATATATGTGCGCGTGTGTTTTACCTAAAAAATATATATATATATATATAGTTTGTCTATGATACGGATAGTTTTTATGTACACTATAATATTAATGATAATTTTTTATAATATTGATGATAATTTTTTAAACAATCATCGTTAATACTATAAAAAACTATCTTTAATATTGTAATTTTTATACATATAGAATTTCTGTATATATATATATATATATAGGTGTGTGTATATATATATTATTTTTTAATTTATATAAAAAAATATTTATATATATGTGTATATTATATTTTATTAGTTTCCTTAATTCCTTTTCACATTTTTTTAATATAAAATAAAAATTTGTTGGATTTCAGGGAAACAGGAGAGAAGGACGTAAGATTCCGAGTGTTGTACTGTGGGATATGCCACACGGACTTGCACATGGCCAAGAACGATTGGGGCAATTCTATTTACCCTCTTGTCCCCGGGTACGTGTCTCTGACTCTTCCTACCCCTCTAAATCTATTTAATTACATCGATATTAAAATAATTTATACTTTTTATTCATTAAACAGGTAAATTATGATTGAAAATAATTCAATAAAACCTAAAAGCTAATACATGTAAACACATAATTTACCTCGTTTTAGCGGTCAATTAGCAAAAAGAGCCACTAAAAAAGGGGCAAAACTCAAGCCAACCCATTTAAAAAGATAATCCAAACTGTTTTAAATAATTTGGATTATTATTATTTTTTTTTATATAAACGGTTGGATTGTGTTATAATTATTAGAAAACCATTTGTTTGAATAGGATGTAAAAACCAAATTTAGAAATCAGAACATATTTGGAGACTTTTCTTTTTTATTATGTGAACTGGATGTTATGTTACAATTTAGTTGTTTCAAAACAAATACATAGGCTAAAATGATAAATTTGTATCTGGTTATAGGCTAAAATTTTAAAAGAGTCTTATTTGAGATTAGTTACAAATAAAAAAAAATAATCCCTAAACCCAAATCAATTAACCAAACCCACACCAAACTGAATATATTTAATTTGGTTTGGTTGATTTTAAAACTAATAATGATTTGAATTGGATTATTATATTAGATAAATCATAATTTAAATTGGATAATTATATTAGATAAATTCAAAATATTTGAATTAGATTTTAATTCAAAATTTAATCATTCCAATCTATACCCAACTAGAAAGAACTAATACTAGGAAGAAAAGTACGACGTAAATTTTTTTATAATATAAAACTAATGGCCACTTACTATACCATTATTATTATTATTATGACTATTATTATTTTAAGAATTATTGTACCACTATTTTTTTGTGCGGTTGTGGCAGCTCCTTTTTGAACAAACATTATCATAAAACTGACTTATATGAGTCATACAGTTAATATTTATTTATTTATTTTTCCAACTTGGTTGTAATAACTACCATAAAGACTTGGCCCCTTTTTTTTTTTTTTTTTTTTTGGGTCGAGCTAAAGACTTGATTGTTGACTGGAAAGTACCCAGTTCTTATTGTACGAGGAACTTAAATATTAGTTATGGGGCACTATTCGCGTTGACCAAGGTCCAAGTAATTAACATTGATTTAACAAAAGATAAAAAATTGTTAACATTGACTTTGACAATATGATCTATTTCACCTCTATAATTTCTAGCTACGGAGAATTTTCCAGGATATATTGGCACCTTTACAGATGTAATGTCTTATGTGTATCATTTTTGTGAATTTACACAAAGTTAGCTTGATTGGATTCCCGTGACAACTTTCTAAAAGTTGTAACTACTAAAAACATTGAACTCAATTGGGCAAATGCAGGCATGAAATTGTTGGTGTGGTAACAGAGGTGGGTAACAAAGTCCAGAAGTTCAAAATTGGGGACAATGTTGGGGTGGGATGCATGGTTGGAGCTTGCCATTCCTGTGAAAACTGCAACAACAACCTTGAGAATTACTGCCCCAATATGATACTCACTTATAGCGCTAAGTACCATGATGGAACTGTCACCTATGGAGGTTACTCCGACCACATGGTGGCCGACGAGCACTACGTTGTCCGGATTCCGGACGGCCTACCTCTTGATGCAGGGGCTCCTCTGCTCTGTGCTGGGATTACAGTCTACAGTCCATTGAAGTACTATGGACTTGATAAACCCGGTACCAGTGTTGGTATCGTTGGCCTTGGTGGGCTAGGACATGTGGCTGTGAAATTCGCCAAAGCTATGGGGGCTAATGTTACCGTGATTAGTACCTCAATTAACAAGAAAGAGGAAGCTTTGAAAAAACTCGGTGCTGATTCATTCCTAGTGAGCCGCGATCAAGATCAGATGAAGGTTTGTGTTAGAATTTTAGAAACGATTTATGTTGGATGAATTTTGGGCGAATAGTTTTATTTCAAGTGGAATATATATATATATATATATATATATTTTTTTTTTTTTCTTAATGTATTTGTGTTTTTTACTGTGAAGGCTGCTATGGGTACATTCGATGGTATTATTGACACAGTTTCAGCAGTACATCCTTTACTTCCTTTGATTGGTCTATTGAAGTCTCATGGAAAGCTTATAATGGTTGGTGCACCAGAGAAGCCACTTGAGCTACCAGTTTTTCCTTTGCTCATGGGTCAGTATATACATAATTAAATCATACTCTATGTAAGATTGCTTATATAATACTATATAAGCACTTATGTAGCTTTTGTATGACAGAATATTATTAACAAAATCAAATTTTGGTATGGCAGGAAGGAAATTAGTAGCTGGTACTTGCTTTGGAGGTATGAAAGAAACACAAGAGATGATTGATTTTGCAGCCAAACACAACATAACAGCTGATATTGAGCTCATTCCTGTTGATTATGTCAGCACTGCCATGGAACGTCTTGCGCGAGCAGATGTTAAATACCGATTCGTTATCGATGTTGGAAACACGTTGAAATCGAGCTATTAATTTAGATTTTTTGTTTTGCTCATTTTGGTATCGACCATGATCATATCTAATCCAAGAATACAGTGATGTGAGTTTTATAGTTGGGTCTTTAATTTCGTTGTGTAGTATCTCTGTATTTTGTGAAAAATGGTTCACCATCTAAAGCAATAATATGAACAAACGATAAATGTGATGTGCACTTTCTAGAAAAAGAAATAGAAGATTAAAATATTTTATAAATACATTTCCCAGAGGTACCTTGGACCATCAGACAAAGTTATAAAAAAGGGACTTGTTAAAAAATGAGTGGCTGTAAAAATAGTTGGTAAAAGAGGTTTTAAAAGGATAAAAATCAACCACAAGTTAAGTCGGTTAAACTCCACGAAACCGACTCTACCACTCTGTAAATATGTATGAGCCAACTCTTTTACCTATTCCTTTTACCAGCCCGTTTGCCCGTCTCCTCTTGCAACATATATTTTCTAAATTCTATCTTAGTTGTCTCCCACTAAGTCATCTGCCAAATAAATCCAAAAACATCCACGTGTGTCTTACCTGATTTGCTCAATCAAACCAAAAGATATATTATCCTAATAGTCAATAGCCGAAAAATTATCGATAAGTAAAGGATCAAGGTTTAAATCACCCAATTAACAACAACAACAACAACAACAACAAACAAATAAATTAATTAAATTAAATTAAATTGTTTGATGTGAGATGATATATTTTCTTTTTGATCCTTTTGGTAATTAATAAAACTTGTATATGTTGCAACTGCATAATCTGATTCAGAATTAACACTATGTTTTTGCACCGTGGAAGAGTTTTTCTCTCGGCTGCCATATAACTGTTATAAAGAAAATGGGGCAAGTGAATAAGCAGCCAATTGTTTACACTTGGGAGTTAATGGCCCCACTATCCATCAGACTTCTGTCACCTTTTTAGTAGCAATTGAAGGATTAAAATCGTCAACCACTTTGCTCGTTCCACACCAGTGTGACTGTGTGACCTGACTAATTTTCATATAGAGAGCCCTTTGCTTCTTTCACAAAGCTACCAACCAAGATTGATGTTCTAAATTTCCACATGACATGGCTTAATCTGTCTCAATCGGTCCATATGCCCTGTTCTGTCCGAAATTTCTTGGCTAATTAAGAAAATTAGTGTAGTTTGCGTTGTCTGCCCTGCCTATCCGCTTGCCTTTACTACCTTGCCGTGCCCATACTATTGCTAGATTGACAATCAAAACTGAACTAAGGCTCGTTCCATTAAAAATTTCTCCTAAAGCTTGAAAGAAATGTGGATTAGCACAGAAAGCTTGGCAGGAAGTATTTGATTTTTAAAATGGAACAAAACTCAAATTTCTGTAAATCATTAAATTGGGAGACTCTTAATTAATTTGAAGGGAATAAAAAAAAGGTCTCTAAGGATGGTTCAAAACCCTATTTTAGATAGATAGGAAAAAGGTAGATGTTAAATATCTATTGCTCATCCAAATTGACAACACACATTCATACAAAATAATAAATAAATAAATAAAAAGTGTCTTGCCCTTGAGTTTGTCTTCCTATTTACGTGCCTATTACCCATATATAGTACTGGATACCGATTCCCCATCCATATTCAAATTAAAATGTTACAAGCAAGCAGAAATTTGTTATCTTTCCATTGATTAACTACACAGCCACTAGGCTTTTAATCTGCCATTATTTTCTTGTACAATAATTCTAAATCACTGCACACACAATATAAAATATATAAATAAATAAAAATAAATATATGAAGAACACTACGATGGGAACAAAGACATCCTTTTGCTTTTAAATGTAAAAACAAATTTTAGGTTGTTTCAGAGAATATTGATTTAAAGTTTTGGAGAAATTACATTTGATTCTCTTAGATTTATCAATATTCACTTACACCCTTATAGGGAAGTATATGATTATAATTTGAAAGGTGAAAATATGACGAAGAAGGAAATAGAGTATTCTCAAACTAGCAAGGAAGTAGATGGTGGTTTTTGAAAGAAATACCTTTTCAGTTTTGAAAAGTTATATTTTCAGCTCTCAAACATTAAATGTTTCAATTTAGACCTTTAAGTTTCAATTTGTTTCATTTTTGCCCTATTGGATTTTGGGCAAATGATGACACTACACAAAAAAAAATAAAAATAAAAAAAATAAAAAAATTACTTATAACTACAAATTTCCAAGTAACAAATAAAAACTTGTCAGTGTATACAAGTTAATTGTGACAAAAATACTATTTGAGATCAGAGAATGTTGAATTTGCTATAGCTCCATATGAGGCTAAGCATGGCATGCATACCTGTCCAGCCTTGAAGTAGAATATGGTGGAATTGAGGCTGTGATTACAGAGGATAATGATCCAGTGGCATATGGTTGCCAAGCTGTAAAACCTCAACAACTCCCCTGATTGACTTATTTTTCATTATTAAAATTATTGTTTGTGTTTTATTTTGATTTTCATTGTTTCGAAGCATATTATCTTTAAGATGAATCAATGTGGCAATGGTGAAGATATAATTCTAGACAACATTTTTGACTTCATGGCTCTTAAACCTTCCTTTCAAAATTTTGATAAGGAATTGTTTACATGTGAGTTCACCGCATCACTTTGAGCTTCTTTTCGTTTGTGCTGCTTTAAAAAGTGAATGCATCAGTTAAAGCAGTAACAAAATTTTACACCATGAAAAAATTATCTCGGAAAATGAAGTTGGAATATATACCAAATAATCATACCATGCATTGTTCTTCCACTTATCTAGATTCTCATCTAGTCCCAACTTGCGCCAGCAGTTTTTCTTTTTCTGAAATTTGCATTTTTCTTTTGGAAAAATGAAATATGTTCCAAGTATCTCATCTATTTCTATAATCAAGAGAACAAAACAGCCTCAGTGACTTTTGTAAGAATAAAAATGTATTTGAATCTGCCAATTACAGGTATTTATATATCTTAGCTGGATGTGATTTTCTTCTCTGTTCTTGGGATTGGTATTGCAAAAGCTTTTGCCTTGGTGGATATTTGCAGGTTTTATAAATTTTGAATCTAGCGCCTGAAGGTTACTCTAAATCACTCATAGCAGCAGCGTCAGTTTTCCAACATGCTCAAATGTCTGTTCGTATAGATAAGGCGAGGACTATCTAATTAGAAATTGGAATACATAAAAATATTCTTCGATATAAACACATATTTGCAATTGGGAAATCTAAACAGAGGTCTTTGTATCTTCAATTTTTACATGAAGAATTGGTTTTATGGTTTTCTGTTATAATCAAGTTACATTTACATCAGATCTAGAAATTTTGGTCAAGGGGCCAGCTTAAAATGCTAATGTTTTAGCGAAGTCAACATCTATGTACTCCACCGCTAATGGGTTGAGTTTGAGACACATTAACTTGGATAGAAGGAAAAATATTATACTCCATACATTATTTATTTATTTATTTATCTATTTTATGTTAGAGGTAAAAGATATAAACTCAGAATCATTATTAAAAAAAAAAACCATAGCTTTGCCATTGGTTGTTGCCACAAGAACAAAAAAATCTTTTTCCATATAATAAGTTAAAAATATTCTTCAATTAAATAAATACAATAAAAGTAGTATTCATAGGTCTAGCCTACCATTACAATGCACCTCGAAGTCTAAAGTTCAAATCTTGAATTGGATTAATATCCCCTTTCTTCTAAGTTGTAAAATAATAATAATAATAATAATAATAATAAAACAAATATGAACATTAGTAAATCAAAATTAATTAAGATATACATTTAATGTTAATAGCACAATTATAAACAAAAACTAAATAAAATAAAATAAAAACAACAACTTGAAGTTCTATTGAAATGAAAATATAATATTAATTGCAAAGTTAAAAGGGTCAAGCAAATATATATATATATGAAATGAATTGTCAAAAGTTTATTACATAAATTTAAATTTAAATTAAATATGCAAATACAAAACTACAACATTTATTAACTATTCCAGTATAAAATATCAAATATTTTACATTATTTTTATGATAACTAAGTGATTGAAAAGCCTAAACACAAAATTTTAGAATGTCAATATATATTATATTTTAGAACTTGATTGAATAGTTTTAAAGCCTAAAATTTAAAGTTTTATTTATGGTTCACGAACTTTTAAGATTTATTTTTTCTAAATAAAATTTTAATATTTTACTAAATTTATATTAAAATATATTGATTTTTAAATCCAATCAATAAAATGATCCAAAAGTTTATAATAAAGATATGATTATAAAATTATCAAATCAATTTGATTATAAAATTATCAAATAAATTTGATGTAAACCTAACTCTCAATAAATATATTAATAATAAGTATATAGTTTATTCAGTTCAAAAAATGATTTCTGTGCATGTTAGTTGCACAGTTTATAATGATAAGTAAACATTTTACTAATGTCATTATATATTTATATATATATATATATATATAACCAGACAGACTTCTATTAGGTCTATATATGTTAGTTGCATAGTTTATAATGATAAGTAAACAGTTTAGTAATGTCATTATATATATACATATATATATATAACAAAGCATTAGGTCTATATGATTGTTTCATCAGTAGGTATTCTGTTATAAATGTTCGATTGCATACTGAAATTTAAAATTTCATTTATAGTTCAAAGTATATCTACATGGCTCATTTTCTACTAATAAGAGTTTTAGTATGTTATTAAATTCATGTTAGATATTTTTTTTTTAATTTTTAAGTCATAATTATTGAAACGACTCAACAACTTATACAAGAGGATTTAATGATAAACTATCATATTGGTCTAATATAAACTTCACTCTATATGTATATACACAATGGGGCATGTAAGGATACCTTCAAACTTTGGAAGATGAGGATAAGTAAACTCAATTATTTAGAGCCATTAAATTATATATGTTTTGATATGACATGAATCCATTGATTTTATATGATTAAATTTATGTATTCTTAATTTAAAGAATTGAGGATATTTTCAATTGAACTAAATTATATATATATATATATATATATATATGCATATAGTCACACAAAATAATTAGTGTGTGGCTGATAATAAATGATTTGTTAAACAATATTAAAAAAAAAAAGAGCTGTAAAACACACACACACGCGCATATATATATATATATATATATATATATTGTAAAAGTATCTTCAATAAGAATGGAAAAATATTTTGTGCTTCAAAAACTTTTTCAATTACAATCACTTAAAATAATAAATAAATTTCCAATTGAATAATAGTGAAGTCTATGGTATTCATTTTGATAAGTACTAATCAACCATTAATAGATATTTAGATACGTTAAAATTCAATAAAAGAATTGAATAAGATTGTTTTTTAAATTTTATTATTTATTATTATTAATGACGATTATTTATCATTATTAAATTTTGTTATTTGAATTATTTTTATACTAAAATCTTAAAAGAATCATTTTAATAGTAAATTTTTAAATTATTATTGAATGTATAAATTTTACTAATACTTATTCATCAATAATAATAAATATTATTATTTTTATTATTATTATAATTAAGGCCATCCAAATAAAAATTTGAACTTTAAATCTCAAAACGTACTTTTAGTGATTTTAATAATAGGATAAGTCTAAGAGTACAAGAATTGAATAGGACTTCGCCATAAACTTTCAACTAGAACTGAATAAGACAACTTTCTAGAAGAGATCTTTGAAAAAAAAAAAAAAAAAACAAAAAAATTTTTGGCCCATTAGTCGTCTCACCCATTACGTCAGCATTACTTGGCAGACATTTGAGCCTTATTAAGCCTACGTTATGTGTATCTTCTCAACTAAAATTGGTCGGTAACACCTTTAAATTGGTATGATTTCGTTTGCTGCCCAAGGAAAAAGAAAAAAGTCGTGGCCTACAAATGCCAAATCCACGAAGAAAATGGAAAATATTGAGATGACAGAAATTGATTATCTCCGAAGGCAAAGTTGCTTTTAAAGTAGCAGCTCTCACCAATAGCTCACGCCATACGTCATCATTGCAAAGAAACTTGTATTATAAATACCACCAACCTCTCCACTGCTGCCGTTCCACTTCTCTCTCACATCACTCTGATCCATCTCATTCTCTTCCACATTCTATCTTCACCTTTTCTTGTCACATTTTTTTTTTCTGTTATATTTTATATATATATATATATATATATTATTTGCCAAAAAAAAGGAAAAAATGGTGAAAGCAGCAGAACAAGAGCATCCGATTCCAGCCACCGGATTAGCAGCCCGAGATTCTTCTGGTGTTCTCTCTCCCTTCAATTTCTCCCGGAGGTTCGTTTTTACAAATTCAAAATCATTTCAAAGTGTTTCTCACTAATGTGTATGTTTAATATTTCAAGCAAAAAGAAGAAAAAAAAAAAGAAAACCAAAAAATATGAACATTAATGTTACCAAAGGAGCTATGTATTTGCATTTCATATGTTATGTGCTTCAAAATAATATTTGCATTTATTAATATATTTTGTTGAACTTGAAGAGTAAAAATGGTGGATTTTTTTTTTTTTGGGTAAATAAAAATGGTGGAGTTGATATTGCAAAGTATTGCTGTAAACTGGGATGAGGATTGAGTTAATTATTTTCAATTGGTTTATAACCCTTTTCGAATCAGAAATGCCTGTACTTTTTGGCTTTACCACTTTTTTAGCTTTCATTTATATTTTGGGAATCTAAAATATTCTTTGATTTATTTGTTATTTTTTCATTTATAAATTTTCTAAAATATAAAAATAAAAATTTATTGGATTTCAGGGAAACAGGAGAGAGGGACGTAAGATTCCGGGTGTTGTACTGTGGGATATGCCATTCCGACTTGCACATGGCCAAAAACGAATGGGGCACTTCTATCTACCCTATTGTCCCGGGGTAATATATCTCTCTCTACACCTTTAATTCTTTTTAATTTTTACTCATTTTAGAGAAATTAAAATACTAAAATAAATAGTCACTTATCATATAATCCTTCTATATTTTTATTCCCTATATAGGTAAACTGTGCATGGCATAAGTAAATAAAATCACACACATATACATATACATACATACATACATATATATATATATACTTAGAGACATAATTCACCTAATTTTAGTGGCCTATAAACCTGTTTATTATGCTTTTTAAAAGAAGCGAGTCAACTAGAGTACCAAAAAGTAAGATTTTGTACAGAAAATGTCAAAATTAAAAAAAATTAAATGTTAAATTTCTTGATAATAGCCAAATATTTTGAAAAATAATTTATAAGATATTGATTTTTAAAAAAAAAATTAAATACCCAATTCTCAAAAATTAATTTGTCTTTAAATTTCAATTCTTCTGAAATGAAGCCTAATAGAAAACAAATCTTCACCTACCACCATATCACTGCTATTGTGCCAGCTTCTGTTTTGATAAATATTATCATAAACCGGTTTATTTGGACCGTATATTTGTTGAATGGAAAAAACAGTGCTATGTCTGCCCTGCTTATTGTACAAGGAACATAATTATTAATTATTGGCTACAATTTGGCTTTTTTTTAAAAATAAAAATAAAAAAAATAAAAATAAAAAAGGGGCCTCCCTATCCACGTGCTACTTGGGTTTGGGTGATTGTACCTTACGAGCCTCTCTTTTCAACTTGGGTACAATGTGCATTGACGTTAAGAATTAACGTCGACTTTAGTAATTTGATTTATTTTATTGTTTTCGATTTTTTAACTTACGGGAATTTTTCTGATAAAGATTCAGTGTTGGAATCAATCCAAATCCAATATTGAAAATAATAATAATAATAAGAATAATTCTTCCGAGAATTCTCTATGGTAGGCACCCTACGGATGTATATTATTTTTGTGAATTAATTAACACACAGCTTGATTGGGTTTCCCTTGATCACTTTCTAAGTCCTAACCACTATTCAATATTGTAACTCGACTGGGCAAAAATGCAGGCATGAAATTGTTGGTGTGGTGACAGAGGTGGGTAACAAAGTCCAAAAGTTCAAAGTTGGGGACAAAGTTGGTGTGGGATGCATGGTTGGAGCTTGCCATTCATGTGAAAGCTGCAAAAACAACCTTGAGAATTACTGCCCCAATATGATACTCACTTATAGTGCTAAGTACCATGATGGAACTATAACCTATGGAGGTTACTCCGACCACATGGTGGCCAATGAGCACTATGTAGTCAGAATTCCGGATGGCCTACCTCTTGATGCAGGGGCTCCTCTGCTCTGTGCTGGGATTACAGTCTACAGCCCATTGAAGTACTTTGGACTTGATAAACCCGGTATCAATGTTGGTATAGTTGGCCTTGGTGGACTAGGACATGTTGGCGTGAAATTCGCCAAGGCTATGGGGGCTAATGTTACTGTGATTAGTACCTCAATTAACAAGAAAGAGGAAGCTTTGGGAAAACTAGGCGCTGATTCATTTTTGGTGAGCCGCGATCAAGATCAGATGAAGGTATGCATTACAATTTTAGAAACAAATTGTGTTTGATGAATTTAGGGGGATAGTTTTACTTAATTGTGCAATTTTATTTTTCTTTATTATTATTATTTTTTTCCTTATGATGTCTTTGATTCTTGTTGGGAAGGCTGCTATTGGCACATTGGACGGTATCATTGACACTGTTTCGGCAGTACATCCTCTACCGCCTTTGATTGGTCTGTTGAAGTCTCATGGAAAGCTTGTTATGGTTGGTGCACCAGAGAAGCCACTTGAGCTACCAGTTTTTACTTTGATCGCTGGTCAGTATATATATATATATATAAGCATACTATATATCAGAGAATGCTACATAAGCATTTATGTAGTTTTTGTATGACAGAAAATTATTAACAAAATCTAATTATGGTATGGCAGGAAGGAAAATAGTAGCTGGTAGTGGCATTGGAGGCATGAAGGAAACACAAGAGATGATTGATTTTGCAGCCAAACACAACATAACAGCTGATATTGAGCTTATTCCTGCTGATTATGTCAACACTGCCATGGAGCGTCTTGCGCGAGCAGATGTTAAATACCGATTTGTTATTGACGTTGGAAGCACATTGAAATCTAGCTATTGATTAATGTTTAGATTTTGTTCATCTTGGTATTGACCATGACCAATTCCGAGACAAGAGTATGGAGATGAGTTTTATAGCTGTCCCTGTTTTCATTGTGTAGTATATAGTATTTGTATTTTGTGAAATATTGTTCAAACAACAATATGAACGAGAACCAGTGTGTGAGATTTTAGATTCAAATCAGCCAATAGTACTAATAATTAAAAAAAATCAATTTGTTTGCTGTCAGATGATATATATATATATATATATATATATATTTAACTGGGGCAGAGAGGAGATTCCTCGGCTGGAAAACGAGGGAGGGCATGGATTACCCATTTCCCCCATTATTAAAAAAAATAATAATAATATTGTAAATATTTTTTTAACCAAAAAATAAATATTTTTAAAAATATATTATATATTCATAAAATTTATTCATAATTATTAGTATAATTATTTAAGTATAAAAATATATAAAATATATTTCATTAACAATATATATAAATGAGACGGACGGCAGGGAGTATAATCTCTATCTTTGCATCGACAGCGACTCCAGTATGGGAATTTTTGTTCCGTTTCCTTGTCGATTCCCCATTTAATTAGAGATTTCCCCTTTCGTTAGAACAAAGATTGGAGAATATGGGGCAAGACCCATTAATCTTGCTACCAAATTTGGTGTTTTTGCCCCTGAAGAACTACTGAATCTAAGCATAAATCATTTGAAGCTGTTTTGTTTCATTTGTCTTAATTTTAATACCCATTCAGATACACAAACATAAAGTAATCGTCGAAATGGCATTAATTTACAAAATCAATAATTAATTTTTAAAAAGGAAGATAGAATTAATCTTCAAAAAAGTAGATAGCGTTTCTCAATCCATCAGCAAAGGAAGATTTTGGTCCTGATTTTAAACCATTAATACATATATATGTTGCAAATGAAAAAAAGAAAAAAAAAAAGAGAAAAGGCCCACTGTTCGAAAAACATGGTATCTTGGAAAAAGTTGGTCTACCACCAGAACTTTTGTGCCCAATTTCCTTGAGCGTTTCAAAACTTTCAATCTCTGAATAAATAGATATGAAACTTTGGGGAACGGAAAACAGAAAGTTGATGGATGTAAAAAGACTTTTTTACCCTTACATTAAAGTCACGTGCATATGCTAACTCTTTTAAAAATTTTGACAAAATATTGAAAAAGAGCCGGTAATATGATATTTTGATAAGTTCAAAATGTAAAATGTTAAAAAAAAAAAAAAAAATTAAAGGTGCTGCAAAATACTAATTTTTACAAAATTCAGATGGAGTATACTAATTTTTTAATATTTTATAAATATATTTTCTAAAAATATTTAGATCATTAAAGAAAATTATACAAAAAATATAATACACTGTATATTTTTAAGAATTTTTTTTTTATTACAACGGATACTTTTGTAGTTATATTTTTAAATCTATCTAATTGTCATTAAGAGAAATTTTTAAAAAAATGTAATGTAATATATCCATTATACAAAATAAAGTTGCTAAAAATGAATGGCTGTAAAAATAGTTAAAGTAACATAGGTTTCTAGAAAGGCAAAAATCAACCACAAGTTAAGTTGGTGAATTAAACCACACAAAAATCGACTCTACCACTCTATAGGTACGTACGAGCTTTTGCTTATGTAATTGTACTCAACCATTAGCTACTTTTACAAAAGTGATTTTCTTATTCCTTTTCCTAACCCGTTTACGCAATCTCCTCTTTGGAAAAATTTCTAGTACTCTTCGAGTACTGACCATTCAGGACTACTGGCAGTCTCTGACTGCCACATGTATCAAATTTCCACGTCAGAACCAGCTTCCTTTTCCTCTCCGTCTCTCCAAAACGCCGTTCGTCTACTGTATCTGTTTCTGAAACAAAACCCCACCCACCAAAGAGAGCAAAAAATATTCATGTCAAAAGGGTTCATTGTTTCCCTTCTTGCTCCTTCTCCATGTCTTGCCTTCACCAAAATAGGTTTCCAGTGGAAATTTTTAATCCTATGCATATATCGTCAATTACCTAACAGAAGAATATAAAAAAGTGATAAGTGTATTTCAAACAGCTTCCTCTTTGAATCAAACAGAATTGTAAATGGCATTAGATTCTGACGTGGAAATTGATACACGTGGTAGACAGAGAATGGCAGTAGTATTGAGTGGTCAGTACTCCGGGAGTACTAGAATTTTTCCCTCCTCTTGCAACATATATTTTCCAAATTCTATCTTACCAATTATCCGATGCCAGTTGTGTCCCTCTAAGTCTTCTTTCAATTAAATCCTAAAACATCCAAGTGTATCCTACCTATTTTGCCCAATCAAACCAAAAGCTATTTTATTCTAATAGTCAACAACCCAAAAACTATCAGTAAGAAAATATTCAGGTTTAAATCACACAATTTAAAAAAAAAAAAAAAAAAATCTGATTCAGAATTTACACGTGGGTTTTACACTGTGGAAGAGTTTTTTTTTTTTTTTTTTTTTTTCTGTTCATTTTCCAAAGTCAATGTGGTCCCTCTCGGCTGCCATATAATTGCCCGTACTATTACTAGATTGAGCACCAGACCTGAACTGAGGTTCCTTCCATTACAAATTTCTTCTAAAGCTTGAAAGAAATGCGGATTAGCACAGAAAATCTGGCAGGAAGTATTTGATATTTAAAATGGAACAAAACTCAAATTTCTGTATGTCATTAAAACAGGACTCTCTTTAATTTAAAGAAAAAAGATCTCTAAGGCTGGTTCACAGCCCTATTTTAGATAGATAGGGAAAAAGTAGATGTTAGATATCGATTCCTCATATCCATATTGACAATGCACATTATTAAAAAAAAAAAAAAAAAAAAAATTGCAAAAAAAAAAAAACAGTCAAAAAAAAAATAATAATAAAGTGTCTTACTTTTGAGTTTGTCTTTCTATTATTGTGCCTATTTATCCATATGAAGTATTCTATATCGATTCTTCATATATATTCAAATTAAAATGTTACGAACAGAAATTTGTTATCTTGCCATTTATTAACTCCACAGCCACTAGGCTTTTAATCTGCCATTATTTCCTCTACAATGATCCTGAAACACCACATGCACAATATAAAATACATAAATAAATAAATGAAAAACACTACAATGGGGACAAAAACATCCTTTTGCTTTTAAAGGTAAGAACAAATCTTAGGTTGTTTTAGGGAAACGGAATGTAAATTTTTGGAGAAATTACATTTGTATTCTATAAGCTTTATCTATATTTTAACTTGACATATTAGTTTAAAAATATTCACTTACACTTTTATAGGAATGTATATGATTTTATTTTGAATGGTGTAAATGTGATGATGAAGAAAATAGAGTCTTTTGTAACTAGCAAGGAAGTCGATGATGGTTTTTTAAAGAATTAATTGCACTTTAATACTTTTCTGTTCGGAAAAATTATATTTTTAATTTTCAAATTTGAAATATTTCACTTTAAATTTTTAAAATTTAATTTGTTTCATCTTTGTTGAATTGGATTTTTCAGCAAATGATGACACCACAAAAAAACTTACTTATAGCTACAAATTGCCTAGCAACAAATAAAAATTTGTTACTGTGTACAGGTTAAGTGTGACAAAAATAGTTTTGAGTTGAATTTGCTGTAGCTCCTTATGAGGCTACTGCACAGCATGGATGCCTGTCCAGCCTTGAAATAGAAAATGGTGGAATTGAGGCTGTGATTACGGAGGATAATGATCTAGAGGCATATGGTTGCCAAGCTGTAAGAACCTCCTCACAACTTTCATTTGATGCTGATGGAGGTCTAGTACTCTACCGATTGACTTATTTTTCATTATCATTGAAATTATTGGTTGTGTTTTATCGTGATTTTCATTGTTTCCAAGCTTTAAGATAGATCAATACGGCATTGATGAAGAGATAGATATAGACTAACATTTTTGACTTTATGGCTCTTAAACCTTCCTTTCAAAGTTTTAGTAAGGAATTGTTCTGTGAGGTGACCGCATCACTTTGAGTTTCCTTTTGTTTGTAGCTTTAAAAAGTGTAACCATCAGTTGAAGCAGTAACAAAGTTTTACACCATGAAGAAATTATCTTGGAAAATAATGTGGGTCAATATACCAAATAATCATATCATGCATTGTTCTTCCAATCATCTCATGTAGTCCCATCTTGCACCACCAGTTTTTCTTTTTCTGAAATTAATTTGCTTTTTTCATTGGAAAAATGAAAATATGTGCCAAGTATCTTATCTATTTCTATGGTCATGAGAACGAAACAGCCTCAGTGGCTTTTGTAAACATTTTTGGAATAAAAATCTACTTGAATCTGCCAATTACAGGTATTTATATTTCTTTGCTGGATGTGATTTTCTTCTTTGTTCCTGGGATTGGTATTGCAAAAGCTTTTGCCTTTGTTTGTAAGCATCGGAACTTAGAACTTGTAAGTATGCTCTCTTGTCTTCTATTGTAGTTCTCCTAATGTTGCTGATGTTTCTGACTGAGACATGTTGGTCGGATGTTTGCAGCTTTTATCAGTTTTGAAATTTGAGAAGGGAAATCATTCATCGCAGCAGTTTCAGTTTTCCAACACGCTCAAATGTCTGTACGTATAGATAAGGCGAGGACTATCTAATTAGAAATTGGAACACATAAATATATTCTCATATATAAACACATATGTGCAATTGGGAAATCTAAATAGAGGTCTTATATATATCTTCAATTTTTATATGTAGAATTCATTTTATGATTCAGATCTAGAAATTTTGGCCAGGGGCCAAGATTAAAATGCTAATGTTTTAGCGAAGTCAACATCTACATACTCCCCTACTAATGGGCTGAGTTTGAAGCACGTTAACTTGGATAGAGATAAAAATATTATAATAGAAGATACAAATTATACTCCATACATTATTTATTTATTTATTTATTTTTATGCTTGAAGTAAGAGATTTGAATTCCAAATTATTGTTAAAAAAACCATGGCTTTGCTATTGGTTGTTGCCTCCACAAATCAAATTTTAAATCTTAAAAAAAAATTTATTCCATATAATAAGTTAAAAGTATTCATTAATTAAAGAAATAAATAGAAGTAGCATTCCTGAGTCTAGCCTTGTGGTAAAACCACTAAAATGCACCTTCTACTCTAAAGTTCAAATCTTGACCTGAATGAAAATCCTCTCTCTTTCAAGTTGTAACCAAAAAAAAAAAAAAAAAAATTGTAAACATTACTAATTACTAAATTAATTAAGATATACATTTTATGTTAATAGCAAAATTAAAAATATAAAAATATACATAAAATAAAAAAACAACAACTTAAAATTCTATTGAAACAAAAATATAATATTAAGTGCAAAGTTAAAAAGGTCAAACACATATATATATGAAAAGAATTATCAAAAGTTTAATTCATAAAAAAATTTTTTTAATTAAAATGCAAATACAAAACTACAACATTTATTAACTATTTCATTATAAAATATCAAATATTTTACATTATTTTCATGATAAATAAGTGATTTAAAAGCTTAAAAATTAAATTTAGAAGGTCAATATATTATATTTTAGAATTTGATGTTATCTATTTACATTTTTTTTTTTTTTGGGGGCCAACTATAATTCCATTAAAAATATGTACATAAAATAAGAGGGGGATTTCAAAACTTTTGGGGGCCCCGGTCGCCCGCCCATTGGATCCACATCTGCGCATCAGCTCCTAAAATTCTATACAAAATCTAGGTACCTAAGCTGGGCGCGCTCTTATAAGGTGAATTTAATGGTTTTACTGTATATATATATTTTTTTTCAATCAATGAATTGTTTAAGAGTTTAAATTTAAAATTTTATATAGTTTATGAGATTTTTCATGTTTATTTTTTAAATAATATTTTAATATGTTATTAAATTCATATTAAACCATTTATTAATTTTTAAATTTAACCATTAAAATGATGCAAAAGTTTATGATGTCATTAAGTCAACCTCATTAATCCCAATTTTTAATAAATATATTAACTAAGTATAAGTTTATTCAGTACAAAAGGAGTGGTCTATTTTTTTCAAATAGAATTTTAATACATTATTAGATTTATATTATATATTTTTTTAATTTTTTAATTTTAAATATTGAAGCAATTCAATGGCATACAGTGGAGGAATTAATAATAAAGCTATTAAGTTAATCTGAAATGAACTTGACTCTCTCTCTCTCTCTCTCTCTCTCTCTCTCTCTCTCTCTCTCTCTCTCTCTCTCTCTCTCTCTCTATATATATATATATATATATATATATATATATATATATATATATATATATATATATATATATATATATATATCCATACACAATGAGGCTCATCTAAAGATATTTTCAACCTTGTAAATTCAGGATAAGTAGACTCGGTTATTTAGAGCCTATGATATATAATCCAATGCTTTTAGATGATCAAGATTATTTATATTCCACTTAAAAAATCAAGAATATCCTTAATTAAACTAAATTTTATATATATATATATATGCATACAGTTACACCAAATATTTACTGTGTGGCTAATAATAAATGATTTGTTAAACCGTATTGAAAAAAATAAAAAAATAAAAAAATAACTATAAAACCATATATATATATATTACAAAATTATCTTCAATTAGAATGGAAAAATATTTTGAGCTTGAAAAACTTTTTCAATTAAAAACACTTAAAATAATAAATAAATTTCCAGTTGAATAATATTGAAGTCTATGGTATTCATTTTGATAACGACTAATGAACCGTTAATAGATATTTAGAGCAGTCAAAATTCAATAAAAGACTTGAATAATTTTTTTTTTAAATATTTTTATTTATCATCACTAGTTCTATGTGACAAATCTTAAATGGGATATTAAATTTTATTATTTTTTAAACTAAAATTTTAAAAGTAAGGTTTTTAATCATAAGTATTTAAATTATTATTTGAGATATATAAATTTCACTTTACCAATAATTATAAATAGTCATTTTTTTTATTAGTATTACAACTCGGGATCATCCAAATAAAAATTCAAACTTTAAATCTCCAAATGTTGTTTTAGTGGTTTTAGTACTGGGCGAAGTCTAAGAGTACAAGATTTGAATAAGACTTTGCCATAAGTTTTGTACAAGAATTGAATTAGACGGAACTTTCTACAATAGATCTATTGCAACCAAAAAAATATGAGAAACTCCCATTAGTTGTCTCACTCAGTACGTCAGCATTAATTGGCCCCAAACTTAGCCTTATTAAGCCCATGTTATGCGTCCATATCTTCTCAACTAAAATTGGTAGGTTGGCCAAAATCCAAAACACCATTAAATTCATGTGATTTTTTTTTTGGCTACCCAAGAAAAAGAAAGGCCCACGTCTACAAATGGAAAATCTATCAGGAAAAAAGAAAATATCGAAATGACAGAAACGAGTAGCTCCGAAGGTAAAGTTATTTTCAGGGTAGAAGAAAAAATCACATATTCCTGAGACTTTATGACCAAAAAAAAATTATAGAGCGCACAGTAGGACCCATTTGATGTATTTTTTTTTCTGTGTTTGGAGACCATAAGGTCTCGAGTGCACCAAATTTTCATTTTAGGGTAAATATCATTATAACATAAGTTTAAGGAAAAAAATATCAGTACAAATTTTTTATATTTTGCTTTTGTTTCAATATAACCCCATCATTAAAGCTCTTATACAAAAAATTAGAATTTAACTCATTTACCCCTCCTTTGCCTTTTTTTATTTTTTATTTTTTTCATTTATATATATATATATATATATATGATTTCAAAGAACATTAAAAAAAAAAAACAAAAGAAAAAAGGAAACAAACACATACATAAATATATATATATATATATATATATATGGCAAGTCTATGATGCGGATCTGCATGTGGACAGACTTTATTATAGCATTACCCTATGTATATATATATACATATTTCTTCTAAAATTACCTAATATTTAAAATATTAGTGCTGAAATCCACCTTCTCCAGTTTATCTAAAAAAAATAAAGCAGTAAGTTATATATAATAATAATGATTAACTCAAATACAAATTCAAGAATTAAGTTTAATAGATTTGAAACTCTTTATTTTCTTAAAAAAAAAGGAAAAGTTAATTATGAGTTTGATCATCTTATTTTTATTTATTAATTTTCATAATTCTTTATCTTTTAAAATAGATAAAACAAAATTCATTAAAGAAAGGATAAATAGGTCAAATTTTATCTTTATCATTAAAAATTTTAAAAAATAATGCAACATCCGAAGAAAAATGAAATATAAAATAATATATTAATATTTTTCATAATAAAAATGTAATATTAAAAAAATAATAATATATAAAGTATTATATTGATATTTACTCTCGTTTTTAATGTAGCATCTCTCACTAATAGCTCATACCATACGTCATCATTGCCACGAAACTTGCATTATAAATACCACCAACCTCTCCACTGCTGTCATGCCAATTCTCTCTCACATCACTCTGATCGATCGCATTCCCTTCCGCATTCTATCTTCACCATTTCCTATTACATTTTTTCCTGTTATATATATATATATATATATATTTATTTATCTACCATAAAAAAAATGGTGAAAGCAGCAGAACAAGAACATCCAATTCCAGCCACCGGATTAGCAGCCCAAGATTCTTCTGGTGTTCTCTCTGTTAGAATTTGTGGATCTAAACATACATAATACATTCTATAAATCATAAATTACTAATCTTAAAATGTAGCCATTGATAAATTAAATATTTAATCCTACAAAATAGAAAACAATGTAAAGTAGTACCTATGGACACACTACTCTCAAACCACTTTTAGATATCTGAAAACTCTAATATTAAAATACCGTATGGTATATATTTGTTTGCTTACCCTAGACCTTTTATAGTCTCTGCAAATCACATTTATCCATTAATTTTAACACACACAAAATACTAATAATTTAATAATATAATAATAGTAGAAAAATATGGGTAAGTCAATGGGCTTATAAAGAGAGTTGGTACTCCAGTCCAATGGGCCAGCTGAAATCTTATATAGAGTGTATGACCAAGGGCCCTATTACAAAATATTAAAATAAGCCAGTCCCATTAATGGTATAAATATGGCCTGTAAGTGAGTAAGTGATTATATTAAGTCCACAATTATTAATTTATTTAACATTCTCCTACTTGGACTGCATAATCATCATCATATATATAATCCAAACTCACTTACTACAGAATCTCCCGAACCATAATGCCATTTCGTCTAAATACATAGCATACCGACAGGGCATAACAATATACTAGACTAGGCAGTAGAGATTCTCTCAGTAAATCTCCCAAAACATGATACAATTTCAACTGAGCACTTTGCATGCCATAAACTCAGTCTAGATAGTAGAGATATACCTAACCACGTGCAATCTCCCAACACACAAATACCATTTCATCCGAGCATATTGTGTATCGATAGGATACAATAATATACCCAAACTAGGTAGTAGGGACTCACGATGGCATTTATGGATCAACATACACATATACATAGACTAATAGTCTCAACAGGCCTGTAAATATAAGGAGCAATAATATGTGTAATAAAATATCTTATAAATATATAATGATCCACATGCATCAATGTATTAAAATAATAAATAATACTTAACATGGATATTACTGCAGAAAATATAACAAACTCCCACTGACCCACAGCAGTCTCAGCTGCCTAACAATCCCATATGGGACACATTCTCCTTAAATATGCCTACAGATAAGGCCTTAGTCAGTGGATCCGCCACCATGCTATAAGTAGGCATGTAAACTACAGTAATGACGCCTTCTTCAACTTTCTCCTTAACCACAAAATACTTAACATCAATGTACCTCGCACCAGGAATACCTTTTAAATTATTGGAGAAAGATACTGCTGCAGTATTATCACAATACATCATAATAGGCCTCTCAATGGAGTCAACCGCTCCCAAGTCACGAATAAAATTCCGAAGCCAAACTACATGATGAGGAGCCTCATAACATGCCACATACTCTGCTTTCATAGTCGAGGATGCTGTCACTGACTGTTTGGCATTGCGCCAAGATACAGCACCTCCGGCCATGATAAATATATATCCAGTGGTAGATTTCTTGTCATCCACATAGCCTTTATAATCTGCATCACTATAACCAACAACATCTAGGGAGTGGGTACGTCGATATGTCAACATATGATTTTTAGCACTCTGAAGATACCTAAAGACCATCTTAACTGCTTGGTAATGAACAGGACCAGGATTGCTCATAAATCTACCAAGCACGCCCACAGCAAAAGCTATATCGAGCCGTGTACATACTTGAGCATACATCAAACTACCCACTGCTGAAGAATAGCGAACATTTCTCATCGCCATCCTCTTTTTATCATTCTTGGAACATTGATCCTTAGAAAATATTTCACCCTTTGTGACCGGTACACTTCTAGGAGAACAATTATGCATATCAAATCTTTTAAGGATTCTATCAATTTAGGCTTTTTGAGACAATTGCAACACATAATTAGTCCTATCTCGAACAATCTTGATGCCCAAAACAAAAGAAGCCTCTCCAAGATCTTTCATATCAAAATGGTTGCACAACATCTGCTTTGTCTTAGCCAACATGTCAGTGTCATTAGTAGCCAGAAGTATGTCATCAACATACAACACCAGAAATATAAAACTGCTTCCACTGACCTTTATATATATGCATCTATCAACAACATTATCCTTAAAGCCATTTTGGATGACAACCTCATCAAACTTAAGATACCATTGCCTCGAAGCCTGCTTAAGACCATAAATTGACTTTTTAAGCTTACAAATCAGATTACCATTTCCTATTTGCTGAAAGCCAACTAGTTGAATTATATATATATATATATATCCTCATAAAAGTCACCATTCAGAAAAGCAATTCTGACATCCATCTTATGCAACTCTAGGTCATAATGTGCCATAATCACCATAATGATTCTAAAAGAATCCTTTGTAGATACAGGAGAGAATGTTTCTATGTCATCAATTCCTTCCTTCTAACTAAACCCTTTGGCTACAAGTCTAGCCTTATACCTCTCCACTTGACCATTAGAGTCTCTTTTAGTCTTAAAGACCATTTGCACCCTATAGGCTTGCTACCCAATGGTAACTCAACCAAATCCCAAATACCATTTGATGCCATGGATTTCATTTCATCTTCCATTGCATCCAACAAAAAATTTGAGTGCGAACTGCTTATGGCTTCCTTATAAGCGACTGGATCTGAATCATCACTTATATCAAAATCATGCTCTTACAAGTAAATCTCATAGTCATCAGGAATAGCTGACCTCCTAGTCCTTTGTGACCTTTTCAAAGGCACATTAACATATACAATAGTTGGAATATCTTGTTCCTCAATAAAGGATTCATCCTGACCAACTACTGGTTCATTAATTACTGGATTAATAATATCTCTATCAAGAACTAAAACACTGGGAATGAATACATTTTTTTCTCTAAATTAAGGCTCCCTTGGAGCATTACTATCATCAAACCCAAAATCATCTTCAAAATAAATAACCCGGTCTGACTCTACAATTCTGGTGGTGTGAGATGTACAAAAGAATCTTGAACCCCTAGATTCTATACAATAGTCAACAAAATACCCACTTATAGTTTTAGGATCCAAATTCTTAATTTGGGGATTATAAATTCTTACTTCAGCTTTGCAACTCCATACTTAAAAATGATGTAAATTAGGCTTGTTGTCCCTGACCACAACTCAAAAGGAGTCTTAGGAATGGATTTACTTGAAACTTGATTCAAAATATGAGCTACCGTCCTTAAAGCCTCTCCCCATAAGTAATCTGGCAAACTAGAATTTGCCAACATAGATCGCATCATATCCAACAAAGTACGATTTCTCCTCCTAGCAATGCCATTCTGCTAAGGCGTACCAGGCATTGTATATTGCGCATCAATACCACATTCATGTAAATATATTGCAAAAAGCCCTGGGTTCCGTCTAGTCTCATCATATCTGCCGTAAAATTCACCACCTCTATCAGACCTCACAGCCTTTATCTTCTTATTCTTTTAAAGCTCTCCTTAAAAGAACCTAAAGAATCTGACTTCTCACATATAAGCTCAAAATGTCCATAACAAGAAAAATCATCAATGAAGATAATAAAATACATATAACCACCTAAAGCCATTGGAGTGAAAGATCCACATATATCAGTATGGATTAATTTCAAAACATCTCCACTCCTTACTATCTTATCCTTTCTAACCTTGGAAGTTAGCTTCCCTTTCACACATTCTACACAAGTCGACAGATCGGAGAAATCAAAGTTGGCAAGTATTCCATCATTCACTAACATTTTCATCTTGTGCCTAGAAATATGTCCCAAACGCTTATGCCACAACATTGAGAAATTATCATTAACTCTTGGATGTTTAGAAGCAATAACAGGGTCAACAACAGAATTAATAGAAGAATTGAGACCATTACTAAATAAATCAACTCTATATAAATTGCCACATAAAGTTCCAAAACCAACAACTTTATCATCCTTCTACATCTCAACTTTATTATTCCCAAACAAAAAACTAAAACCTTGATTATCCAAAAGAGAAATAGATAATAAATTTCTCCTAATTGAGGGTATATATGAAACTTCTTGTAATTCTAAAACATATCCAGTAACAAGCTTCAACTTGATTGTTTCTATGATATCCACTTTCACTATTGAGCTATCTTCCATATAAACATGCTGCTCAAGATTGGTTGGCCCCCTTTGCCTTATCATCCTTTTCAATGAATTAGTAACATGAATTGTTGCTCCAGTATCTAACTTCAATAATATTGGTCTCAATCATTAAAATATTATCTTTTTTCTCTTGCTTTCCCTTTAAATTCTAACACTCTATCTTCTTGTGTCCAACTTTATTGTAGTAACCATACCATCCATTGAAGTACTCTTTCTGATAAGCATCATCATACTTAGTATTATTCAAAAGGTCCAAATAATGATGTTTCTCATTCATATCAAACTTGATAAATTTATTTCCTATCTTTTCAAGAAGTTCCTTTACAGTTTCCACCTTTGGAATACTCACATAAATTGATTCATCTATATAATTCTCCATCATCACCATGCAGCATTTATTAGAATGCCTCCAAACCTCATAAAGCTTCCTATCTGCTGCACTACTCTCATCAGTTGGTATCTCTGGTGGATCTATCTCTAAAGCCAAATCAAATTTCATAAATGTCAAATTCATAACTAAAGTCTTCTTCCACTTCTGATAGTTTGTCCCATCCAATTTCATCATGGCAGTCATAGGCAGAACATTCGGGGTGCTACTAACTGTGAAAATAGCAAGCACAATAAAACATTTAATACATATAAAACAATAACTATTTTCTAGCCCCTTAACACAAAACATAAAATATCAATATCGCTAGGATCTTTGTAGCACCAAAGATATCCTTACGCGGGCCAGGACAGTCAACCAAATAACCACAATCAAATGCATTAAACTAAATCACCGACAGGACAACTCAGAACCTGCAATATATGGCATTTAATTAACTTCCACTGCCATTCCAGGCGTCATAGAAAAGCAACTAAAACTACCGACAAGATAGCCTAGTTACCCGTATAGATCCTGGTTAATAAGTGGGAGAAAAATAGCATATTGGCAATTTCATGAAATAGGCAAATATAAAACATCCCATCCACTATGCCAACATAAATTACATTGGTACACATAATGCAGATAAAATAAGTCTCATGACAGGTGAGTACTTAAAATTCCACACTACTATACCAACTAGGCATAAAGCCTATTTAGGGAAAGCTATCACAATCAAAATTTTCATGCATAGATATTTAAATTTAATTTAATAAAATTGGAATGAAATAAATAAACAAATAAATAAATGAATAACATCCCCTTTTTTTTTTTTTTTGGTTAATAAGAGTGAACAATAGATAAACAAACAACTAACCAAATAAATAAATAAACAAAATAAAAATAAAAAAGGAAAAATTTTTTTTTTCTACTGACGTCAGCAAACGACACGTCGTGCTAACATCAGCACCAAGGCTCCAAACGGCATGCCGTTTCTTTCTTCTTCTTCACCCAACCGGGTCATGGGTGACCCAATTCCAGTCCAAACGGGTCACGCGACCCGCTAATTCGACCCACCTGGAAATTTCTTTTCCGGCAATTTTCTCAATTTTTTTTAATTCAAAAAACAAAAAAGGTTTCCAGTCCAATTAAAGATGTCAAAGAATACAATTCATGACAACAACCTATTTTTCCACCGTGCCCAGATCTTAATTCGAACCAAAACAAAAAATTCATATAATCTGCACAAACTCAATATAAACCCGATATTGCGCAAGAGAAAAGAAATTAATCAATAAAATTCAAAATTAAAATTTGGATCTCCAAACAATCAATAGCCGCCAGCACAAATGAATATCACATATTGGATTTCAGGAAACAAGCATGTAATAATAGAATCACGAGGACGAGAGAATAAATATAAAATAAATATCATGTCATCAATATACACGATCAAAGCTCAATGGCCGCATATCAATATAACAACAAATTTCAAAATAATTTATTATGCATATTAACCATGTGCTCTGATACCAATTGTTAGAATTTGTGAATCTAAACATACATAATAAATTCTATAAATCATAAATTACTAACCTTCAAACACAGCCATTGATAAATTAAATATTTAATCTTACAAAATAGAAAACAATGTAAAGTAGTGCCTATGGACACACTACTCTCAAACCACTCTCAGATCTCTAAAAATCCTAATATCAAAATACCGTATGGCATATATTTGTTTACTTGCCCTAGACCTTTTATAGTTTCTGCAAGTCACACTTACCCATTAATTTTAACACACAAAATACTAATAATTTAATAATATAATAATAGTAGAAAAATATGGGTAAGTCAATGGGCTTATAAAGAGAGTTGGTCCTCCAGTCCAATGGGACAACTGAAATCTTATAGAGAATGTGTGACCAAGGGCCCTACTACAAAATATTAAAATAAACCAGTCCCATTAATGACATAAATAGGCCCTGTAAGTAAGTAAGTGATTATGCTAAGTACACAATTATTAATTTATTTAACACTCTCTCCAGTCAATTTCTCCCGGAGGTTAGTTTTTGCAAATTGAAATCATTCCAAAATGTTTATCATTTATATGTATATATATATTTGATATTTCAAGCAAAACAACAAGAAGAAAAAAAAAAAAAGAAGAAGAAAACCAAAAATATATGGGCATTAACATTACAAAGGGAGCTATATATTTGTATTTGAGATCTGGATCCTTTGCTGGTTTTTTTAAATACTTGTTTATACTAACCTTTTAATTGCTACCATTCCTTTGAAATCCATCTAATATAATGGTTTGAATCAATACTACATCATTTAAAAGCACATAATTCTTACATTATCACTAAAACCTCAATTCATGTGAAATACAAGTGAGTTTTCTTCCTGAGATTTTTTTCCCCCTTTTTTTTTTTGGTTATGTCTTTTAAGTGTAAAGTCTAAAGAGAGGAGCGGCTTCTAATCAATCCCTTGTTCTTTATGTCCGAATCTACAATATCTGCAAAACTTTGAGATTGGCAAGGCAGTTTGATACCAAGCTAGAGTTAAATCTCATACTCAAGGACCGGTTGTGGTGTGATGCCGCCATAAAGCACCAAATTTCCTCTAAACTGGGAGTATTGTTTTGAATTTTTTTTTTATTTTATATACACAGCCATAGCCATTTAAAGCATTCATTTGAGTTCAACCTAGAAGAGCAAGTAACAATGAAAGAAAAGGAAGAAGGTCTTAAGATTTGAAGCTTTTGGTGAAGGTGAACTGATAGCAATAAAGAACATCTCTAAACCCTAATTTTTTTTTTAAAAAAAAAAGAGAAGAAAAAAAAAATAAGAAGAAATGAATTACAACTTCTTGTTGTTAAAATATTAAAGGGATTTCGATGACCTAAAAAAAGAATATTAAGTATTTTATTCACTGGAGATGCCTTTAGATTCACTGAAAGATCTTTTCCTTTTTCTCCATAGAACGACTATGAATGCTTCTCCTACATGCTTTTCTTGAATACTGAGTATAAAAGCCAAAAAGAAAACTCACGTATATTTCACATGAATTTAAACTATTAGATTAAAAAGATTTGAAAGGAATGATTGGAGTTAAAAAGCAAGCATAAACAAGTATTTAAAATATATATATATATATATATCAATAGAGCATCCAGGTCCTTGCATTCGATATGTTATGAGCTTCAAAAGAATATTTGCATTTATTAATAATTTCTTGAACTCGAGGAGTTAAAGTGGTGGAGTTGATGTATCCCCTTTCGCGTTAGAAATGCCGATACTTTTTGGCTTTATCATTTTTAACTTTCATTTATGTGTTGGTAATCTAAAACGTTGCTTGTTTTATTTTTTTCATTTATAAATTTTCTAAAATATAAAAATAAAAATTTATTCGATTTCAGGGAAACAGGAGAGAAGGACGTAAGATTCAGGGTGTTGTACTGTGGGATATGCCACTCTGATTTGCACATGGCCAAAAACGAATGGGGCACTTCTATTTACCCTCTTATACCTGGGTATATATCTCTCTCAACACCTTTGTTCTATTTAATTATAATTGATATTAGAAAAATTAAAATACTAAAATAAATACAATCATTTATCATAAATAGGTAAAGTTTTTATGGAATAATTAAATAGAAACACACACACACACACACACATGTATATATATATAAGTTTATCCAAAATCATATAGACATAATTCATCTAATTTTAGTGGCCTATAACATGTTCGTTATGCTTTCCAAAAGAAAAGGAGGCAACTAGTGTCAGGACCCGTCTGACAAGCCTGAAACCCTAGACAAGCCCTGATCCCAGGGAAATACCACCGAACCTTCCAACGGAAAATCCGGCAGCACCTGTCTTAAGGGTAGGACTTACCAAAAATTACCTGCACTGAAAACACACTTCTATATTCATCTCCTTATTCCTCCCACAATACTACAAATTGATACCACAAATTTACAACACTTCACAACAATAACAACAACCCAGTGCATAAATAAAATATAAGTGTCCAAATAGTATACAGAGCTTCATGAAGTGCTAATCAACAGAAAATACAACAAAGAAGAAAGAAATAATACAGCTGAAATGAACGAGTACAAAAGTACTTCTCGAAACACGATAGTGGCGGAGAATTGGTTCGCTCCGGAAGAACGTCTACCACCCTTGCACCTAAGGGAACGGAACTTAAAAACGTGAGATGCTAATCATCTCAATGAGTGACCCTAACTACTGAACACTTTTAATAATAATAATATAACAAATAAGGGAATTTAATTAATACCAACAATTAAATAGGTAAATAAATAATAGCAGTTGGAAATAATAATTTTCCTCAAAACTCTCACTAATCACTCCGTTGGAAATGTTCCCTTTTTAAAACATTTTCACAAACCCGATATTTCCCGAAAACCAAGGGATCAAACAATTTAATAAACAATAAATAAATAAATACCCCAAATATAAATAAAGTGTAAATAAATATAATAAATAACTTTTGAACACCTTTAGGGTTTGAAACTTTATCTGAAAATTACACTTGACGCACCACATCATATACCGGTGATGCCCTCCGATACCTAGCATCCTGAGCACCGACTGGCGGGGAGATTAAAGAGAGAAACTTGCAAACGGCACTCCGGTGTCCCGACAGTACCGCTGCTGAAACCGTCATCCCGGCCAAGGAGGGGCGCGGCTGTGGCCAATATCAAACTTGTCTGCCCACGGTCCAATGGCAACTCACGGGAGACATAATACTTGCGCACTAAACCACATATACATACACCAGAACACCAATACTGTATGAATGCGTCTAAAATAATTATTAAATCAACTATACCGTTCTTTCCAAAATTACCGTGGGAAATATACCAAATTTTCACACTTACCATCCCACATATTTTCATTTAACAGACCGGTACGAAATCATCAATAACCAATAAAACCATAATTTTTCTCGTAATATGAGGTTCAACAAATAAAATACCGTGGGCATAATTATAAAATTAAACCACCAATTTAACAAATATTTTCATAAAATATTTAAACCAATTATGTAACACCCCGTCCCAAATCGCACCGGAATCCGTGCACGTTGACCGATGTTGACTGTTGACCGTTGACCAAAGGGGTCAAAAGTTGACTTTTTGACTCGGTGGGAATTTCGAGATGACTAGGGTACCATGGCGAAGTGCACGATGCCACGAGTTCGTAGACTGGTAGCACGTCGAAAACGGAGCTACGGTTTGAAAGTTATGGACGAAACAAGTTGCTGTCCAAGGGGTGCCGGAGTTGACTTTTTGTTTATGGGGAATTGAGCTTTGACTCATGCATGGTTGTGAAGTGCTCGTCGATACGAGTTCACAGACTAGCGGCACGCTCAAAACGGACATCCGGTTAAAAAGTTATGGACGTTTGAAGTTTACCGGATACCGTATTATTTTAATATTTTTTTGGTCGTGAACAGTGAAATGCCACGTGTCAGCTTCTGAGTGGTCCACGTGGCATGAACAGTGTCACGCAGGGTTTTAATTTTGAAAAACTCTCGGGGAAGAGAGAGAAAGAGAGAGAAGAGAGAGAAAGAGAGAGAGGAGAGAGAAAGAGAGAGAGAGAGCCACCGCCGGCCACCGGATTTTGCCACTGTTCCAGCCGAGTTACTGTACACGCGCCGGACAGAAAGCTTGCCCACCTCATTTCCGGCAAAACCTCCAAGTTTCACGGCGAACGGCCGCCGGACGTGCCCGGATCGGACGTCCGAAGTTTGGCGGCGATTTTTCCCCTCCACCGCCGGCCACCGCGAATCGGCACTGTTCCGGCCATTTTCCGGCCACACGCGCCTGACAGCCTTGATCCTCTCCTCAAGTCCGGCCTACCCACCAAAAATCACGGCCATCGGACCACCGACGCGCCGGGATCGGAGCGTTTTCCGGCGAGGGGTCGAAAATCTTCAAACGGTGATTTCTCCGCCGTCCGACCTCCGTTTTGCTCACCGTCGGTCCCGTTGGATTGCTCTCCTCACGATCTACAAATCTGCAAAATTTCACAGCAAACGGCCACTGTCGGAAAATACTGTTCCGGTGACGGTTGCCGGTGACGTGGCGGCCCGCCGGAAATTACTGTTCCGGCGAGTACCCGAAAATTCCGGCCAGCTCCAGTCCGCAGTGTTCGACCTCCTGAACCCAAATCCGACTTCCATTTCCGCCAATTCGCGACGGTTTGGGAGAATTGCGGAGCCGAAACTCGAAAAGCTTTCCGGCGAGATTCCGACCCCGTCGGGTTCGATCACCGGAAAGTAAGACCGAATCCGTGATCCTCATCACACGAGCTTCGATTCGGTATATAACTCGTAACCCTTAGATGTCGCTTGGTGTTCGCTCCCCGGGTATCCATTTGGGAATTACCCGAATAAAATATTAATATTTTTGGTTTGTGCACTGTGGTTGTTTAGGTGCACGCGCGAGTAGTGGAGTGGATCCTGAGGAGGATCTTAGTTGATTTGCGCTCTCCAGGTGAGTGACCCACCTTCAAAAATTATTTTGGGCAATTAATTAAATTTAATTGGTATTTAATTTAGTATTTAATTATGCTCATGTGGTGTGGTTTAATTATGATTTTAATGCGGTTTAAATTAAATTATTTGTTATGCATGAGCAAGGTATGTTTCGGTATTAATTTCACGTGGTTTCAAATGTGATTTCTCGGGCATAATTAGGTTAAATATTTTATGAAAATATTTGGTTAAATTTTATAAATTATGCCCGCGGTATTTTTATGGTTGCATTTCGTATTTCGAGAAAATTGTGGTTTGTTGGTTATCAATGTTTCGTACCGGGTTACTAAATAAAAATATGTGGGATGGTGTTTGTGAAAATTTGGTATACTTCCCACGGTGGTTTTTTGGAAAAACGGTACGGTTGGTTGTTATTGTTTATTTTTAGACGCACTCATACAGTATTGGTGTTCTGGTGTATGGTGTATGGACACGTGGTTTAGCACGCGGTTATTATATGGTTTAGCGTGCGGTTATTACTTCACCCGTGAGTTGCCATTGGACCGTGGGCAGGCAAGGTTATTGTTGCGCACAGCCGCCCCCCTCCTTGGCCGGGTGATGGTTTTTAGCAGTCGGTACTGTCGGGACGCCGAAGTGACCACTGCAGGTTTCTCTCTTTAACCTCCCGCCAGTCGGTGCTCGGGACGCTGGGTATCGGAGGGCATCACCGGTATATGGTGTGGTGCGTCAGGTGTAATTGTCGGTGTAATTGCAAATAATGGTTTAAACCCCAAAGGTGTTCAAAATTTATTTATTATAATTTATTATATTTTTATTATATATTTGGGGTATGTATTTATTTAATTGTTGTTGTTAAATTATTTAATCCCTTGGTTTTTGGGAGGTATGCACATTGGGTTTTGCGAAAAGGTTTTAAAAAGGGAACATTTCAAACGGAGCGATTGGTGAGAGTTTTGAGGGAAATCATTATTTTCCAAAGGTTATTATTATTTATTATTAATTGTTGGTATTTGTTCCACTCCTTAATTGTTATTATTTTATTATTATTATTAAAAGGTGTTCAGTAGTTCGGGTTACTCACGGAGATGATTAGCATCTCACTCTTAAATTCCGTTCCCTTAGGTGCAAGTGGTGGTAGACGTTCTTCCGGAGCGAACCAAGTTTTCCGCTGCTGTTGTGTTTCGAGGAGTTTCTTTGTACTCTTTCATTTCAGTGTATTATTTCTTTTCAGCCTTATTGTATTTCTGTTGTTTAGCACTTCTTAAAGCTCTGTATACTATTGGAATACTTCTGTTTTATTTATGCACTGGACTGTTGTTGCTTTGAGAAGTGCTGGAATTTGTGGAATCAGTTTGTAGTTTGTGGTAAGTAAATCCCTTAGGGGAGGCTCTGTCGGATTTTCCTTTGGAGGGTCCGGTAGGGTTTCCCTGGGATCAGGGCTGTCTAGGGTTCCGGGGAAGGAATTCTGGACGGGTCCTGACAAATTATGCCCAAAAATACCATTTAAAACCACATACAAATTATTACTAAAAATACCTTGCTCATGCATAATAATTAAAATTAAATCACAATAAAATAATAATTAAATTGCACCACATGAGCATAATTCAAATACCAATTAAACACCAATTAAATATAATTAATTGCCCAAAATATTTTTAAAGGTGGGTCACTCACCTTAAGCGCGTATATCAGCTAAGATCTTCCTTAGGATCAACTCCACTAGTCGCACGCACACCCAAAACATCCACAGTACACCAACCAAATATATTAATATTTTAATCGGATAACTCCCAAATGGGTACCCGGGGAAAAAACACAAACGACAACTAAAAGTTATGAGTTATATACCGAATCGAAGCTTGAGTGATGAGGATCACAGATTCGGTCTTACTTTCCGGAGATCGGACCCGAGGTGGCCGGAATCTCGCCGGAAAGCTTTCGGGATTCGACTCCTCAATTCTCTCAAACCATCGCGAATTGGCAGAAAAGGATGCGGGATTTGGATTCAGAAGGTCAGAATTAATGGACAGGGACCGGCGGTGCAACTGGGTACTCGCCGGAACAGTGACTTCCCGCGAGCCGCCGCTTTCACCGACAACCGTCGCCGGCGGCAGCGGGTGCGGTGGCTGTTGGCTGAGATTTTTGGCGGTTTTGTAGATCAAGGGGAGAGGAATCCAACGGGACCGGCGGTGAGGTAAACAGAGACCAGACGGCGGAGAGATTGGGTTTTGAAGATTTTCGGTGCCTCTCCGAAAAATGCTCCGATCCCGGCGTGTCGGAGGTCCGGTGGCCATGAAATTTGGTGGGCTGGCCGGAAATGAGGAGGTGGTGAGGGGTGACTGGCACGTGTGGCCTAAAAATAGCCGGAAAGGGGTCAAACGGCGGTGGCCCGCGATGGAGGGAAAAATTGCTGCCGAGCTTCGCCGCCTCGATCCGGGTGCGTCCGAGGACCGTTGGTCGTGAGATTTTGGGGTTTGGCCGGAAATGGGATGGCGCTCTTGTCTGGCTCGCGTGTGTAGCAAGAATCGGCCGGAAAATTGGATGATTCCGGCAGCCGGTCGGCTTCTCTCTCTCTCTCTCTCTCTCTTTCTCTCTCTTCCCCAGCGTTTTTGCCAAATAAAAGAACCATGGGTGACACTGTTCATCCACGTGGACCAATCAGGTGATGACACGTGGCGTTACTGTGCACTTAAGCCAGATATAATAAAATATTATGGTATTCGGTGAACTTCAAACGTCCATAACTTTTTAACCAGATGTCCAATTTAAGCGTGCCGCTAGTTTATAAACTCGTATCGACGAGTAATTTACAACCATACAAGAGTCAAAATAAAATTATACAACAGTAAAAAGTCAACTCCCGGCACCTTTTGGACAGTTTGCACATCGACTTGTTTTGCCCATAACTTTCAAACCGTAGCTCCGTTTTCGATGTGCTATTAGTTTACGAATTCGGAGCATCATACACTTCGCCATGGTACCATGGTCAACTAGAAATTTCAACTGGAACAAAAAGTCAACTTTTGACCCACTCGGTCAACGGTCAACCTCGATCAACGTGCACGAATTCTGATATGATTTGGGACGGGGTGTTACAACTAGTGAGTACCAGAAGGAAAAGTAGGATAGAATTTTCGTTAATAATAAGGTGTAAATGAGCCAATTTAAGTCTACTATTAGAATTTTCAAATTCGATTTATATGATTCTATGAGTATTCAAGTTCGGTTCAAACTTATAAATTTTTGAAATAACTTGTTCAAGTTTGATTTAGCTTATTTATGAAAAGTTTAAGCTTAACTTAGCTTGATTTGTTATATTATAAAAATTTAAAAACTTAAATATTAGTTTTCTTAGAATACAAATTTTAACATCAGTTATTAAGAAATTTAAGTTGTTCTATCAATTTTATTACAAAATTAATTTATTTCTTAAAAAAATATTAAATTTATAAAATATATTACTTTTGTATTATAAATATTCAATTCGTTTAAATTTGTAATAAAATTTTTATATAAATATATATAAATGACAAATTCAAACTATTTATGAACTTTATTTATTGTTAAGAATCAACTCATAATTATGGTTAAAAATCAACTCACAAATTTTATTTCTTTTTCAAATTTATTTTCTTTACAAGTTAAAATCGAGTGAATTAAAATAAAATTGAACTCGAGCTGATCATGGCTATTTGAATCTATGTAATAAAAAACAAATCTCCACTTACCACCATATCAGGATTCTTTTGTCGGCTCCTTTTTTGATAAATATTATCGTATGTCTACCCCGCTCATTGTACAAGGAAAATAATTATTAATTATTGGGTGCAATTTGCCTTTTTTTTTTTTTTTTTTGATAAATAAAAAATGGACCTCCAATAAATTCATCGCCCATGAACTATTTGGGTTTATATACCTTACTAGTTTGCTTTCCAACCCGAAATATTTTGCATTGAAGTAAATAATTAACGTTGACTTTAGTTATATGGTTTATTTTATTCTTTTTCAATTTTTTGACTGCAAGGAATTTTCCTAGTAAATATTAAGAGATAGAATTTATCCAAATCTAATATTGAAAATAAATTGCAAAAACTTAGCCCTTGTTTGGCTATGTTTTCAGTTTTTAGTTTTCAAAATATTATTTTAAAAATCAAAAAAATAAAAATTATTTTTATTTGTTTTTTGATATTAGGAGTGTTTGGCCAGTAATTTTTTAAAACAGTTTTCAAAACTAAAAAACAGAAAGAAAAAAAACATCATTTTTAACGTTTGCTAAATTTTATTTTATTTTTTAATTTGTTTTTTAAAACTGTTTTTGAAAATTGAGGTCAAACAGGTAATTTTTTATTTTGCAAACAGTTTTCTATTTTATGGAACATAAAACTATAAAACAAAAAACTATTTTAAAACCTAATGGCCAAACAGGCCCTTACTTTCTAGCTCGGAAATTTTTTATCATCGTTGAATTGCTTTTTTTACATATACTTCCCTTTTACTTTTATTTTACTTTCAAATTAACCTTTTTTTAATGAAAAATAGATAATTTTATCTAAAATTAATAAATTAAAAGACCATAGCAACTATCTAATTACAATATATTATTCACTAAAATCAAGCCATTAATAACTTTTTAAAAACTTGTATCCAAATAGTCATCATAGCTCCAAACTTATCTTCTACCAAATAAAGTCTACCATAATGGAAAATCCTAAATCAACTTCAAATCATTATATTTATTTCATATGTAACGTTTGTTATATTCTTAATCAAACACGAAAATTATGTAGGTAAAGTATATAATCAATGCGGTGTAGAAAAAAAATAAATATAATTTAACCATAGGTGAATCTCACAATCCATAATCACATTTAAGAATTGTACATACATACCAAACTTTATTTGAAAATAAAATCAAATCAAATCAAAGGAGAGAAACGGTAAGTAATTCTACCCAAAATGCTTGGCTAATTGATATGCTGCCATAGCTACTTGTTTGCAATTTTTTTGGTTCCCAAGGAATATAATATTACATTGTGAAATCCCTGTATGCGAAAAAGCAAAAAAGAAATTAGGTTAGATGAGTTTATTGAGCTTGATGTTGGATTCATCGGTTTGAGTATATATATATATATATATATATTTTTTTTTGAAGATAAAATTAGGGTTATGATAGATGTTAGGTTACAATTTTTTAAAAGTTATAATGGTAAATAATGAACTTTAAATAGATGGACAGTATAGTCTTGTGACTTGTTAATTTTTTATGAAATTATCCATTGGACATTATAGTCTTTTAACTTATTAATTTTGGATGAAATTTATATTTTACATTGAAAGGAAATAATATGAAAGGAAAAAGAAACAAGAAGCAAAGTTTCTGAAAAAAATAAAAACTCAAGGGTAGTTATGAAAACTTTTCAAACTAAATGGTAAGATTTTGTAATTATCCCCCCCAAAAAAAAAAAAATAATAATAATAATACTTCGGAGAATTTTCTAGTATAGGAACCTTACAGATATGTATTATTGTTGTGAATTAACTCAAAGTTAGCTTGATTGGGTTTCCCTTGATCACTTTCTATTTCCTAATCACTATTCAATATTTTAACTCAATTGGGCAAATGCAGGCATGAAATTGTCGGTGTAGTAACAGAGGTGGGTGATAAAGTCCAAAAGTTCAAAATTGGGGATAATGTTGGAGTGGGATGCATGGTTGGAGCTTGCCATTCCTGTGAAAACTGCAACAAAAACAACCTTGAGAATTACTGCCCCAATATGATATTCACTTATAGCGCTAAGTACCATGATGGAACTGTCACCTATGGAGGTTACTCCGACCACATGGTGGCCGATGAGCACTACGTAGTTCGGATTCCGGATGGCCTACCTCTTGATGCAGGGGCTCCTCTGCTCTGTGCTGGGATTACAGTCTACAGTCCATTGAAGTACTTTGGACTTGATAACCCCGGTACGCGTGTTGGTATCGTAGGCCTTGGTGGACTAGGACATGTGGCTGTGAAATTCGCCAAGGCTATGGGGGCTAATGTTACGGTAATCAGTACATCAATTAACAAGAAAGAGGAAGCTTTGGAAAAACTTGGCGCTGATTCATTCTTAGTTAGCCGCGATCAAGATCAGATGAATGTATATATTAGAATTTTAAAAACAAATTGTTTTTGATGAATTTAGGGGATAGTGTTATTTAACTGTGCAATGTTTTTTTGTTTCCCCCCCCCTCTCTCTCTTTAATGTTTGTGTTTCTTATTGTGAAGGCTGCTATTGGCACTTTGGACAGTATCATTGACACTGTTTCAGCAGTACATTCTCTACTGCCTTTGATTCGGCTGTTGAAGTCTCATGGAAAGCTTGTTATGGTTGGTGTACCCGAGAAGCCACTTGAGCAACCAATTTTTCCTTTACTTATGGGTCAGTATATATATAATTAAGCATACCATATATAAGATTGCTTATATAATATAATACTACATAAGCATTTAAGTAGTTTTTGTATGACAGAAAATTATTAACGAAATCTAATTTTGTGTGTGGCAGGAAGGAAAATAGTAGCTGGTAGTGCCATGGGAGGTATGAAGGAAACACAAGAGATAATTGAGTTTGGAGCCAAACATAACATAAGAGCTGATATTGAGCTTATTCCTGCTGATTATGTCAACACTGCCATGAAGCGTCTTGTGAAAGGAGACATTAATTACCGATTTGTTATCGATGTTGGAAACACGTTGAAGTCAAGCAATTAATTAAGATTTTTAGTTTTGCTTATTTTGGTATTGACCATGAAAAATGTTGGGATAGGATTTATTGCTTTGTTATATTTATTTTATTGTAAAATAATATGATTTTGTTTATGGTAATTAATAATAAGATTAATATTCTTATTTGGTTTATTTTTGAATTTTGAAAATATAAGATAAAAAAACATGTATATAATGTAATATATTTTTATTATTAAAGATATTTGAAACAAATATTCTAGACACTGATACATATTCATATCTAAATATGTAATAAGTGAAATTTTATTATAAAACAATAAGATTAATGTATGGTAATTAATAATAAAATTGATCTTCATATCAATATATCAATACTTTAAGATGAATAATGCATTTTTTTCAATATTTTCCATAAAGTACTAAATATATATATGTGTGTATATGTTAACTAAGGAGAAAACTCTTAAAAAGGTCTTATATATATGTACATATTTAAAGTTGTTTTTAAAAGGTAATCTTAGGATTATGATAATATATATATATATATATATATATGTGTGTGTGTGTGTGTTTAACTAGTATAAATATTTCATTCATCAATGTAAATTGTACCATCTTTTTAGAAAAGATGAAAAAAAAAATACAAAATTAATGATAAAAAATATTGTTTATATATATATATATATATTCAAGTTTATGGGACAAATTATTAAAGGATAATTGACATTCAATTTCTATCTTTGGATAGTTGAAAGATATTGCGGTTGAAAATTTTATTGATTTTTGGACATTTTATTGTTATTTTTATAAAATATAAATTTGATAATTTTAACTTAAATTTATCACGTAAGGGAGAAGAACTCATGTAAAGAAAAAAAAAAAAAGGATATGGTCCTTTTTCTTAATCATTAAACTATTTTTCGGTATAATACATCTATCAATTCCTTGGTCCTTACTAAAAATACTTTAAAATTATTTACATTTTTTATGTTTAAATATTCTATTTAATTAAGTATATGAAATTGTTTGCACCTTTTAGTGGATTGATTGCCTGGAATTAATAAGAATTGAAGAAAATTTTCTTCTATTTAATTGTCAATGATATTGGAAACTATGAATTATAAATTTATAAGATAATTTAATAAATTACTTTAAAATTTGTATCTATATTTATCTATATTTATATTATATATAAAAAGTAAGATAGACGGTAAAATTTTTTCCATATATCATCATTATAGAAAAAATATAATATTAATTTATTTGTTTAGGTTGATTATCTAATGTTATATTCAATTATTTTTTAAATATTAATTAATTGTCATTTATATCAATATTTTATTGTTTTTAAAAATGTAGCATCATCTTAACCAAGTGAAAAATACAATAACAAATTATGGAGAACACTTTTCAAATAAGAAAATAAAATATTAATAAATTATGAAAAAACAAATACCGTCCTTTAATACATAAGGAAAACTATATCATACAATTCATTAAACAAACTACCTAATATGCGATATTGACATTACACACGTGCAAGTCAGTTAATCATTAATTTGAAATTTTCAAATTTAAAAATGTTAACTTATATAAATTTTTTATTTTTATAAATTATGAAATTAATTGTCCATATTGAATACTCATTAATTTAAAAACTTCAAATTTACAAAATAAGGCTCTTTAAACTTTAAATTTTAAAATTAAAAATTAAAAAATTTGGCTCACATAAATTACTTATGGATATTTTTTGCCAATAGTAAATAGCCTATTAGTTTATAAGAGGCAATTTCAATATAAAACTATTTAAATTTTAAATTGGACACATTATTATAATGAGTAATTAATATAACAATAAAAAAAGATCATAATGAAATATCAATTATGATATTGAAATGTTAAAATTTAAAATTTGAAAAATTTCGCCCATAAACGAATATTATTAATCCCAAAACTTTAAAAACGATCTTGGTAACCAAGTAAAAGTTAGGATAATAAATTACAGACAAACACTCTCCAATTAATAAATTAAAAATTTTCAATTATAATCATTAAATGTCATTTATATATTGCTAATATTAAAATTGGTAACTAATTTGTATTTAATTTCATTGTATTTTTAAATATGGCAAAACATAAACATAAAAATAACCAATTATTTAAGGCATGTTGGTTCAAAACACCCAAATTGCATTTTTTTTTTCCCTTCCTAAACACCCAAATTATGATTTTTAAATAATAATAATAAATTTGGAAATTGATTATGAAATTAAAAGAGCCTAAATAAGGCTACTTTTATTTTTGGTGGATAATAAATGAATCTGAATAAAGCAAATAATATCCTTTTCAAATAATAATTATTTTTTTAAGCAAATAAATCTTGAATAATGCTAATTATTTATTTTAGAAATAAATTTTTTTTTCCTTCAATAAATAAAGGCATAAATAAAGCTAGTTTCATAATATTCAGATTGAGAATGGTGGTGATCATATATGGTTATTTTTTTAAATTACTTCAAATAGTGAAGGAAAAAGCTTTAATTTAGAACAATCGCTTGATTTTAAAAATTGGAAAAAAAAAATTAAATTCATCATTAAAAACAATATTTGTATCTTTATCAAGTTTCGAAGTTCTTCACCTATAACTACGCAATGCATTAGGTGATCTTTTAACTCTAAATCAATAAGACATACGATTATAGAACAATGCTTCCTCTTCATGACAGGACCTGTCCCGGAAATCCTCCTAGGATCTCCCAGGTGGTCCCGTCTAGTGAAGTCCCACTGGATAATCCTTAGAAAATATCGAATGGAATCTCACTTAAAACGTAGACAACGAACATATGCATTGTTAATAATACCTCAATATATAAATATAATTAAATCCATAACAGTACAAAGAAAACAACCGACTTATTATACCACATACTATAACTACAAATATAAATAATATGATCTCTACTGAGTCCAATAATTAGATTAGAGCATTCTAAAAATATTTGCAAAGTTTAAAAATACAAATAAATAATAAATAACTCTAGGAAGCTAAGGATGGATAAGAAAGATAGGTACTGTTGCTGCTATGAAAAAAATGAAGTGGCAAGCGATGAGCGAGGTAGACTGCTACTAACTGCATGGACCTAGGGGAATGAATTTAAAATAAATAAAACTTGAGATAAAGAAATCTCAGTGAGTGACATAGTTTAATAGAAAAATAATAATTTATTTCTGAAAAATCTTTCTCTAAAGACGTCTCGTTTCACTCATGTGAAAAGTTCCTTGTTTAAAAATTATTTCACGAAATCCAAACTTGTACCCTAATTTAATATCATAAAACCGATGTTTAAAAGTATAAATGAACGATCATTGTAATATTATAAAATGTTTCAATCAAGATATAAATATTTAAGCATAAAATATAATAAACAAGCTCCACAAAATTAATACGAAAGTGTAGTAATAACCACAATATTTGAAAATCAACAATGTACTCAAAGTGTATACAATGTACCATTCGATATATCAACTATAAACTATGGAATATACCCACTTCATGACTCTCAATATACGAAAGGCATTGTGAAAATAATAAACTTTCGGGACTTACCCAACCACACAGTCTGTGGCAATAAATATCCTGTGGGCTGAACTCAACCTCACGATATCGTGGCAATAATAACATGTGGAATAAATCCAACCTCACGGTTCGTGGCAATAATATCCTGTGGGTTAAACCCAACTTCACGGTACCATGGCAAAACCCAGCGCGTTATAATATAATATAATATAATATTGATCCAAGGTATTGGCACTACATGGTACACCAATTTAAAAATAACCAATACAGTATCCTTAAAATAATCTTGTAAGGCCATGTATATTTTTCCCAAACGATACTGTATCATAGAACATAATTTAATATTTAAATTCCACCGCTTATTTACATATTTCAAAATTTTCAAATCATTATTTAATGAGAAACCAGAAATACCATAGTAAAATATATTCAATATAAAATGATTTTAGGCACCTAAAAATTTATAAAATATTTGAACATGGTTAAAATCATATAAATTTTCAATCTGTTTTTCAAATCAATTATTTTCCAAAATAATTTAAAATCTCAATTTACATATCAGGATATTTAATTAACATAATTCACAAGTTCACTATGAACTCATCAAAAGTAAAAATCAATAAAAATTTTATTTAAATTCACATAAAATGATAACTCATATAAGTGAAAGCAGATATTGTATATGTATAAAGCAATCCTTTCAATAAATTTGTATACACATAAAATATCCAATCACACATATATATTATTCTATATACCCAAAACATTTTTTTGAAAAAATAATAACAACTCAAAGTATTACAAATGCTTACTCCTACTCCCCTGCAGTACCATTTCAAACTCAGCACAAGTATCTGTAATATAATAAAATATTTTTTAGACTCCAACAACTAAACCAAAGATATTTTTGAACATTAAATGTCTTAAATTAATTTGTACAACTATAAAATTATGCAAATTGAACATTGACCGGTCCAATTATACTGCGTACCCTTAGAATCCAGTACCTAAAATTGGGGATTTTCACCCGAAGACTTATCTTTCAAAATTGAACTTTCTAATGGGTCCTAATAATATCTGATTTCACTAATCCAACTCCAAGTTTAATAAACTTGATTAATTTTGTCCAAACACAGTCCTAATTTATCCGATAATTAACTAATTGATCCAAAAATGAAAAAATTATCAAACCACATCCAACATTTACAAAATTTATATCCACAGAAAGCCCAAGAGACAAGGAACACAGCAGTATACTCATCTCAGTCCAAAAGTTTCTCCGATGGCCGGAAAATGCGATTGGAGCTTTGACAGAACTTCCCATTATTGTATCTCTCAAACGGTGAGGAATCTGGAAACAATAACCATGGAAATGAGCTCAGAGGGTCCAAAAATTATAGGAAAGGTCTATGGGTTGGCCTGAAAAATTAGGCGACCCACCTCGTCGGCCACAGCCACCTTCTCCAGCAAAATCCCGGTGCGTCTGGCCGTTTTTTGCCATGAAATTTCACTGTCATGCTCACCGCAACATGGTCTTCCTCCCTGGATGGTGCGTGTAGCATTTTGATGGCCGGAATGAGCAAAAACAGTGGTGACCCAGTTGACCATTAGACGGGTCGAAACAACCCAGTTCTAACCCACGGGTTTGGGGGGAGGATTTCTTAGATTTTGGGGATGAAATAGGTATTTTGGGATTTGCTTTTCTGTTTGGCACGCTTACTGAGGCTTATATAGCGCCTTGAGTCACTAACACACAAAAACTATTGACTGGTTTGAACACTTTGGCACGCTTACTGAGGCTTATATAAAGCCTTGAGTCACTAACACACAAAAACTATTGACTGGTTTAGACAGTGATATAAAACTTATGCTTAAAATTTTTCACAACTATAACTTTTTATCCATAATTTGGAATTTGGCATGCCGCTAATCTATGAACTCATATCGACTATATTTACACAATAATACCTCGATCAAACTAAAAATATTGACCATTGAAAAAGTCAACTTGGACCCACTTATTGTTCATTTGATTAAACCTGGTCAAACTTGATCAACTTGTTAAAACATGTGTATTTTTTATGTACGGGTTGTTACACTTTAATTTCAATTTTTGTTGTAATATCTTTTTGTTCTCTAAAAAGGTTATTGTTATTTTTTGTTATCTCACTTAGTTGACTAAATTTATATTTAAAATCTTTTTTGTTATAAGGCATTTAATAATCTTTAATTTGTTTGTTCTCAAATTAGTATAATTGTCTAATTTATGTCAGATTTATTTTATGTAATTTTTATTATTTTATTATCAATTTTTTTTATTTCTCTAATTGAGTTTAGAGTGGTACTCCTGCATCCATTAAAAGAGACGTTAAAATTGTTTAATTTTTGCAAAACTACCAAACAATATCAATAAAAATTGGAAAATTGATAGCCAAATATCAATGGTTTTTAATCTTTATTCATTAAAAATGATATAATTAATTAATTTTATTTGAATATAATTAATTTTCAAAATCATTTATTGTGGTTACATATACCGTATATCGCACAAAATCGATCCGAGTACATATATATGCGTATAATCACACCAAATAATTAGTGTGTGGCTAATGATTTGTTAAACAATATTAAAAAGATAAAAAGAAAAAGAACTATATATATATATATATATATTGCAAAAGTATCTGCACTTAGATAAGTACTAATCAAAAATGATAAATAAACTTCCACTTGAATAATTTTGAAGTCTGTGGTATTCATTTTGATAAGTACTAATCAAACATTAATAGATATTTAGATTAGTTAAAAATCAATAAAAGAATTGAATAAGATTTTTATTTTTTGAATTCTGCTATTTATTATTATAAATGATGATCATCAGATAAATTTTAATTAAATAATTTTTTATTCTAAAATTTTAAAATAAGATCTTTAATGATAAATATTTAAATATTATTTAATATATAAATCTTATTGATAGTTCTTCACCCATAACAATAAATAATATTTATTATTATTATTTTAATGTACTTTTAGTGGTGTTAATATCAGGCCAAGTCTAAAAGTACAAGAATTGAATAAGACTTCGGTATAAGCTTTCTACTAGAACTGAGTAAGACAACTTTCTACAAGAGATCTGTTGCAACCAATAAAAAAATTTAAAAAGTACGGCCATTAGTTATCTCACCCAGTACGTCAGCATTAATTAGCAGCCCAAAACTTAAACCTTATTAAGCCTATATTATGTGAATCTTCTCAACTAAAATTGGCAGGTAACACCTTTTAAATTCATGTGATTTTGTTTGCCGCCCACAGAAAAGGAAATGTCGAGCTCTACAAATGGAAAATCCACAAAGAAAATGGAAAATATTGAGATGACAGAAATGGATTAGCTTCAAAGGTATAAAGTTGTTCTTACAGTAGCAGCTCTCACTAATAGTTCACGCCGTACGTCATCATTGCAAAGAAACTTGCATTATAAATGCCAGCGGCCTCTCTTCACTGCTGCCATACCAATTCTCTCTGACATCACTCTGACCGATCTCATTCTCTTCCACATTCTATTTTCATATTTTCTTGTCACATTTTTTCCTGTTATATCATATTTACATATATATATATATATATATATATAATCCGTCTACGATACAGATAATTTTTATGCGGATCATAATATTGATACGATTTTTCATAATATTGGTGACGATTTTCTAAAAAACTATCGTTAATACTATAAAAAATCATCACTAATACTGCGATACTCATGCGAACCTTCTTCACCGTAGAATTTTGGTATATATATATATATATTATTTACCAAAATGGTGAAAGCAGCAGAACAAGAGCATCCAATTCCAGCCACGGGATAGGCAGCCCAAGATTCTTCCGGTGTTTTCTCTCCCTTCAATTTCTTCCGGAGGTTCGTTTTTACAAATTCATAATCATTTCAAAGTGTTTATAATTAATGTATATGTTTAATATTTCAAGCAAAAGAAAACCAAAAAATATGAACATTTATGTTACCAAAGGAGTTATGCATTTGCATTTGATATGTTATGTGCTTCAAAAGACTGCCTGCGTTTATTAATATTTTCTTGAACTTGAAGAGAAAATGGTAGAGATTTTTTTTTTTTTTTGGTGTAAAAAAATGGAGGAATTGATATTGCTAATTATTGCTGTAAATTGGGATGATGATTGAGTTAATTATTTTCAATTGGTTTATAACCCTTTTTGCATCAGGAATGCTCGTACTTTTTGGCTTTACCACTTTTATCTTTCATTTATATTTTGGGAATCTAAAATAACGTTTGTTTTATTTTTTTATTTTTCATTTATAAATTTTCTAAAATATAAAAATAAAAATTTATTGGATCTCAGGGAAACAGAAGAGGACGTAAGATTCCGGGTGTTGTACTGTGGGATATGCGATTCCGACTTGCACATGGCCAAAAACGAATGGGGCACTTCTATTTACCCTCTTGTCCCTGGGTATATATCTGTCCCTACGCCTTTTATTCTTATTAACTATTACTAATTTTAGAGAAATTAAAATACTAAAATAAATATAATCACTTATCGTATAATCTTTTTATATTTTTATTCACTAAATAGGTAAATTGTGCTTGCAATAAGTAAATAAAAACACATACATAAACACACACACACACACACACACACACACACACACACATATATATATATATATATATATACATACATACAGAGAAAGAGAGACATAATTCACCTAATTTTAGTGGGCCTATAAACCTGTTTTTTATGCTTTTCAAAAGAAGCGAGTCAACTAGAGTACCAAAAAGTAAGATTTTGTTTGAAAAATGCCAAAACTAATTAAAATTAAATGTTAAATATCTTGATAATAGCCAAATACTTTTAAAAAAATTTATCAAATATTGATTTAAAAAAAATAAATTTATGAATTATTAATTATTGGGTACAATTTGCTTTTTTATTTTTTTAAAAATAAAAATAAAAATAAAAAATGGGCCTTCCCATCCACGTACTTACTGAGGTTGGATTATTGTACGGGGAATTTGGCCCAATACCCCCATAGGACTGAGCTTCATGAATTTTGTCCCCTCAATTCATTTCTTTTTTGATCTATCCCTTAATATCCCTTATAACCCTCAAACAAAAAACAATTACTTACATATCCTTTTATTTTTAAAACCAAACAAAAATCAACTATTCCTTTTCTAAACGTCTTTACACTTTCACAAATACAAAAATACAAAAAAAGCAAACAAACGGCTTTATACACGAACACACAAATACAAACAACCAAACCGAAGCTGTCGTGGAAAAGGCAAACATTAGGATCTCATCTCAGCACAAGGAATAAGGTAATTGGTTGAATCTTTTTCCTTATTTGTTGCCGTGGGACCGGTATGGGTTGTTTTTGTGTGGATTTGGCTTTATGTTTATTTCTTTCGTTGCCGTGGAGTGGGTTTTTATTTATAATTTTTGTGTTTATATTTTTTGAAGATTTAGGATAGATTGATATTGGGCATTAGTAGGAAATGAAGAGAGGAAAAAAATGGGACCGGTTTGGCCTTGATCAGTGGCCGGAGGTGGAAGAAATAACCCGGTGAAGAATCGGATCGGTAGTGGTTTAGGCGGGTTTATTTTTTGAAGATTTAGGATAGATTGATATTGGGCATTAGTAGGAAATGAAGAGAGAAAAAAAATGGGACCGGTTTGGCCTTGATCGGTGGCCGGAGGTGGAAGAAATAAACGGGTCAAGAATCGGGTCGGTGCTGGTTTAGGCGGGTTCGGGTCGACCCGGACAAGGGTTGAACATGGATTGAACGACATGTCGTCTGGGATGAACGACACCCAGACGACACGTCGTTTTTTTTTTTTTTTTTTTAAATTTTTATAAAAAATGTTTTTTTTTTTGGGTATAGATATATATATAGAATTGAAGATAAGAGAAAGAGAGAAAGAGAGAGAGAGAGAGAGAGAGAGAGAGAGAGAGAGAAATTAATTAGAGAAAAAATGAGAGAAATACTTTATGATTATTTTTTTGGGTATTTTTTGGGAAAGAATGAGAGAAAGAGAGAGAGAGAGAGAGAGAGAAATTAATAGTAATTCATAAAGGAATGTAATACCGTCAAGAATTCCCTATTAGATTTTTTTCCTTGTATTCATATACAAAATAATGAAATATATTATGAATTTTGTGTCACAAATATGTATGAAAACTAGGATGGCGTTTATTTGATCCAAAAAGCATAAAAGCATCCTGTCTAGATAAAGGTAATATGTTTTAACGGTTGTTGACTAAGACCAAAAGGACCCTTACAAGCAGCAACATCAACATACCCATCCTTTCCACAAATTCCAACACATGCTGAAACCCTTAAATTACCATAATATATATATATATATATATATATATATATATCAGAGAGAGAGAGAGAGAGAGAGAGAGAGAGAGAGAGAGAGAGAGCAAAAAGAAGTGAGGTCGCCGACTACTAGAAGACTGCACTTTGTTCTACAAATAAATAGAAAAGAAAAAATGCTTATACATGTCAAAACTCTCCAATGGGGAATAAACTGTACAGTATCAAAGTGCTCTTCCTCTGCTGGCTGATGCTATTGCTATGGATATGTTAAAACTAAAACCTCTCAAGTGTGCATATAATCACAAGAAGCACCCTTCTTGCAATGACCACTCTCATGATACTTGCAAACTTTCTGTCCCTTAAACGGAGGCCTTGAAGAACCTCCCCCTCCCCCTCCCCCTCCATTACCAAATGATGATTGCCTGTTCCAAGGTTTATTACCCCCACCATAACCAGAATCCCCACCGTGAGATCCTCTATCCCTCTGATTTGAGTATCTATCTGCATTATGATTCCGTTCGCTTCCCCATTTCCCTTGGTTCCCTGTTGGTGCGCCCCAACCCGGATTTGGATTTCCTGGTGGTGGCCGTTGACCAGGAGAAAAGAGAAAAATACTTTATGATTAATTAGAATTGAAGTTGAGAATTCCAGAGTTAGTACTTTCTAAAGGTATAGATATATATATATATATATAGAGAGAGAGAGAGAGAGAGAAAGAGAGAGAGAAGATCGATGCATAAAATTTTAGGTACATGGTTAGCTAGAAGCAAACACGCAAACACTTTATCCCCACAAAAGAAAAAAATAAAAAATTAAAGAAGAAGAAGAAAGAAAGATTTAGATGGCATGCACACTGCTATACATTAAATGTTCAGTAAATGTTATGGCATGCACAATATCCTTAGGAAGAGAGCGTATGAAATTGAGGATTGCGGATATTTATACATGTATGTATACATAGTTGACAATGTTGTTAAAGGTAGATAAAAGTTTATTAATGTTGTCAATGTACATTTGTAGGTTGTACTTTATAATGGCACCAAAGAGGAACTTGCGATGTCAACCGAAGAAGGGAGTTAAGAAGGTGGAAAGTAAGAGACGCGGTGGTAGCACAGCAGCAGCACCCGACTCTAAGCGTCAACGTACTACTAGGCAGAAATCCAAATCTGAGACGGAAAGCACCAAACTTCGAGGGCACGTTCCACTTTCCTCTCCCCCATCTGATACGGTAAGTTTTATATTCATTTAGGTTGTTTTGTGTGGTAAATGATAAGACATGTGACAGTATTTATTCATGAATGTGAAAACTGAAGAAAAACTTCACCCGATGGCCATCGGTAATTGCCGATAGGCCATCGGGCTTTTTTTTTAGTTCATTGTAGGTTGATTACCGATGGTTTCATCGGTAATTACCACTTGTACAAAAATGTGAACCCATATGTCTTAAGATTTAGTTGGAAATTATTATTATCAAGTTAGGGTGGAAAAATAGGGTATGATTAAATCGTTGATGTAAGTTCCATTTATGTAATTCATATTGCAGCCCATCGATGCTCCAAAGGAACGAATGTTGCAGGATGCCGATATAAATAAAGGTAGGGCACATTCATTCGGGAATCCAATAGGGGCGAACAAAGTAATTACAAGTGTCCTCACAAGTGAGCAGCTCGAAAAGTATAGACAAACATGTTTTGGACACTTACTTGACATGAAGAACCTCTGGTTCTCTGGTCAGTTAGTGCATCACCTGCTTTGCAGACAAGTTGAGTCCAACAATCCAGAAGTACTGGAGTTTAACTTCGGTGGATCTGCAGTGCGGTTTACGAAGTGGGAATTCGCACTCATTAGTGGGTTAAAGTTTTGTAGGTACCCTTCGATGTATGATATGCAAATTTCCAAAGGAAATGAGCTGCGCACGAGGTTGCTAGATGACAGGAGTGACTTGAAACCGCCCGAACTGGAACGACTATTCAAGGATACACTTTTTGTGGATGATTGGGATGCTGTTAGAATTGCGTTACTATATTTCTTAGTTCATGGTGTACTCGGAATGGATCCGAAGGTTCAAATAAAAAAAAAAATCATTGATTTGGTTGCTGATCTCGACGTATTTAATTCCTACCCTTGGGGCATTCTGAGCTACAAGGAGACGATCAACTCATTCCACAATGCATTCCAGCAACGAGGACGAGGACATGCAGTAAAGAATATATCACAGTATTATGACTTAAAAGGTTTTCCATTGGTGTTTCAGGTACGGTAATATATTTAATACATGTAGCGTTTACTTAAAATTTATATTTAATAACCTATAATTTGTATTTTGTAGGTGTGGGGGTTTGAAGCAATCCCTGATTTTGGTAACCAATTTGCCGACCGGTTGGAAACCCGTTGTCCGAGGATCCTTGGATGGCATACTCCAAGGCAACCGAACCATTTTGATGTCCATAATTGGTTCTCCTCCAATAGCAATGTAAGGCAAATTTTGTTTAGACTACATGGTACGACTACATTCAAGTTACATTACCATAGTCAGTTTCCAAATTTACTTTTTTTTCCTTTCTTCATTGCATGTAGTATGTTGTGCACTGGACGTTAGATGCTACCGATGAGGAGAAGACTATGGATTACTGGCAAACAATAGCAGTTGACATACATGAAGTTCGCTACACGTCACCTCCAATTGTAGCACCAATAGTTGGCGCTAAAGATGCGTCCAAAGCTGGGGAGCATTCTAGTGGCCCTCCAGATTCTAATTTCAGGGTATGCAATTGTTACTTGCACGCAAATTTGTATTTCATATGTTGTACTAATATATGTTGACTTATGTTTTGGATATTGATATTGATTAGCTTGCTTGCTTGGAGGCAAAAGTTGATGAATTAAATAAAGAGATGGCAGCGTTAAGGAAGATGCTTAGTTCTGTTATTGACCAACAAAAGCATCAGGTATCATTTAGACAACTTAGTATACTTTACTTTAGTGCTTCAGCATTATTAAATTACATATTGTAATTCAGCAATTATTTGTTGTTAGAGTTTGGGAATTGCAAAAATAATCATTGTGTTTTGCAGGCCGAGCATCATATGCATAGCCATTCACCGTCATCTTCGGTTAGACCATCATCCCCTGTGGCACCGTATGTTGGAGAGCAAGCTGAAGAATTTGATGCACCCATAGATGGTTCCAATGGTAGGAAGGAGGATGATGATTGTACTACACCGTTTGAGCCTATCGTACCTGGAGGACCCTATGTGGAGGATTCCTGGGCTTTGGTGCCATATCGGCCTTTACATTTCGGGTGGGATATCGGTGCTTCAGCTGACAGTCCACATCATGACCAATCAGCTGAGATTGAGGTGGAAGATCGGAAGCATAACGTTGGTGATACAAGCCGATTCGGTCGAGTTTACCACCAGTCACATCAGTCATCTCTCCTTACACTGACCCATGTAAAAAGAAGGTCAAATTTAATCTTACTCGACCTATTGATGCATCAAAGGAGAGGGCGTTCGATGAGTGGTATAGGGTGGCACCAAAGGAAGCAACCGTGTGTACATCTTATATGACGGTGGGAAAGGAATTTTTTGCTGAACTACTGACCGATGAAGGATGGTTGAATTCCGATGTAAGTTATATGTTTTATGTTCATGCAAAATCATTGTGGTCCTATGTTTGGAATGATGTTTTATTTATCACCTCGCACTTGTTACTTATTTCCTTTAATGTGGTTTTGCAGCATATTGACACTATTTTGTATTTCATACGAAAAAGATGGTTTGATAATGAGAAGATGTTCACCAACACCTGTGCCATATTAGACATGTTATTTCGGGTAAGATGATGGGATGTTACTGCGTTGCTTAATGTTATATTGATGATATTTTATATTGTATATATTTCATTATTTGGCAGTCATCCATCAAAGGGCGTTATCCCATATGGAGGGCATCTCGTAGCACATATTCATGTGATGCGACCCTTTGTAACTATGTGCTTGGGAGGTCACCCAAACCTAGCGTGTCGTGGCGGATATGTGATATGTAAGTCCATACATATATTGAAAAAAATTCTCACTAAGTTTCCCATTTTGTGGATAATGAGGTTATGTTCTAATTTGCAGGTGTACATCCCTGTCAACAATGGAGGCGCGCATTGGTTGGCAGCATGTGTGGACTTGAAGGCCCGGCATATTGATTTATACGATCCAAATATGGGAAATAAATATGTCCAGAATAGAGAGTTGAAGAATGCGGAATGCCTTACGTATATGCTGCCTTACCTATTGAGGGATGGGGGATATTACGGGAAGAATCCGGAGGTGTCTCCCACTTTAGATCCATTCACGATGACCATGATCAAAGATGCACCCCGCCAAGATAATGGGTATGAATGTGTTGTCATTTCAAACAACTTGTATTGCTGCTGTTTTTTATTGTGGTTACGTGTGAAAATACACGTAGTTGGTTTTCATTAATGCTAATCATTAATGCTATTCTGCAGGGGTGATTGTGGCATCTACGCTCTGAAATTTATTGAGTACATGAGTAGTGAGGAGAACCCTTCATTTGGTCCGCAAGACATTATGTTTTTTGGAAAAAAATATGCTGTTGATTTGTACTTTAATAAACTTTCAATGTAGATCGTATGTTTAATGTTATGACGGTCTATACTAATGTTATACTAATGTTATCTTAATATGCTGAACCTATCTTTACTAATGACAACCGTTGAAAAAAAAAAAGATAAAAGATAAAAGATAAAAAAAACCCTCGGTTGTGGTAAAAATTAAAGGAAAGATGATTATCGATGGTGCATCGATAATTCCCGATTCACCATCGGTAATTACAGAAACGCTTTTTCGTAACCAACAAATAAACCCTGGAAAAATTACCGACGGTTTCGTCGGTAATTTCCGAATGTGTACAGTCCATCAAGTTTTACCAATTTGTTGGGCCCCACAAGTTCCATAATGTGTGTTGAATGCAAAAACATGGCAAATAGGGATTCTAAAATTGTACTAAGGAGAGAAAATCCCAAAATTTCATAAAAGTATATCAAATTTTGTAAAACAATTTATGACTGTTCACCCTCGGTAATTCCCGAGGAAATCGTCGGTAACCACTAAATTCCTTCAGGAATAATTACCGACAATTTCGTCAGTAATTCCCGAGGGTGTACAGTACATCATGTTTTGCCAATTTTTTGGACCCCACAAGGCCCCTAAGGTGTGCTGAATGAAAAAACATTCAAAAAATGGATTCTATAATTGTACTAAGGAGAGAAAATCCCAAAATTTCATAAAAGTGTATCAAAGTTTGCAAAAAATAAGTATACTGTTCACCCTCGGGAAATTACCGACGAAACTGTCGGGAAACAACAAATGCTATCTGGAAAAATTACCGACAGTTTCGTCGGTAATTTCCCGAGGGTGTACAGTACGTAATATTTTGCCAATTGTTTTTACCCCACAAGGCCCCTAAAGTGTGTTGAATGAAAAAACATGCAAAACATGGATTTTATAATTGTACCAAGGAGAGAAAATCCCAAAATTTCATAAAAGTGTATCAAAGTTTGCAAAAAATAAGTATACTGTTCACCCTCGGGAAATTACCGATGAAACTGTCGGGAAACTACAAATGCCCTCTGGAAAAATTACCAACAGTTTCGTCGGTAATTTCCCGAGGGTGTACAGTACATACTATTTTGCCAATTTTTTTTACCCCACAAGGCCCCTAAAGTGTGTTGAATGAAAAAACATGCAAAACATGGATTCTATAATTGTACTAAGGAGAGAAAATCCCAAAATTTCATAAAAGTGTATCAAAGTTTGCAAAAAATAAGTATACTGTTCACCCTCGGGAAATTACCGACGAAACTGTCGGGAAACTACAAATGCCCTCTGGAAAAATTACCGACAGTTTCGTCGGTAATTTCCCGAGGGTGTACAGTACATACTATTTTGCCATTTTTTGGACCCCACAAGGCCCCTAAGGTGTGTTGAATGAAAAAACATGCAAAACATGGATTCTATAATTGTACTAAGGAGAGAAAATCCCAAAATTTCATAAATGTTTATCCAAGTTTGCAAAAAATATGTATACTGTTCACCCTCGGGAAATTACCGACGAAACTGTCAGGAAACTACAAATGCCCTCTGGAAAAATTACCGACAGTTTCCTCGGTAATTTCCCGAGGGTGTACAGTACGTATTATTTTGCCCATTTTTTTTTACCCCACAAGGCCCCTAAAGTGTGTTGAATGAAAAAACATGCAAAACATGGATTCTATACTTGTAGTAAGGAGAGAAAATCCCAAAATTTCATAAAAGTTTATCCAAGTTTGCAAAAAATACGTATACTGTTCACCCTCAGGAAATTACCGACGAAACTGTCGGGAAACTACAAATGCGCTCTGGAGAAATTACCGACAGTTTCGTCGGTATGTTGCCGAGGGCGTACAGTACGTAATATTTTGCCAATTTGTTTTACCCCACAAGGCCCCTAAGGTGTGTTGAATGCAAAAACATGCAAAATTTGGATTCTATAATTGTGCTAAGGAGAGTAAATCTCAAAATTTCATAAAAGCATATCAAATTTTGCAAAAAAATGACAACTGTTCACCCTCGCTAATTACCGAGGAAATCGTCGGTAATCCCAAAAAAAACCCTCTGGAAAATTACCGATTGTTTTGTCGGTAATTACCGATGGTTTACAGTACATCAAATATTCCAGAGGTTATTACGGACGAATTATCATGCACTGTAGACCCTCGGGAATTACCGACGAAACTGTCAGTAATTTTTCCAGAGGGCATTTGTAGTTTCCCGACAGTTTCATCGGGAATTACCGAGGGTGAACAGTATACTTATTTTTTGCAAACTTTGATACACTTTTATGAAATTTTGGGATTTTCTCTCCTTAGTACAATTATAGAATCCATGTTTTGCATGTTTTTTCATTCAACACACCTTAGGGGCCTTGTGGGGTAAAAAAAATTGGCAAAATTGTACGTACTGTACACCCTCGGGAAATTACCGACGAAACTGTCGGTAATTTTTCCAGAGGGCATTTGTAGTTTCCCGACAGTTTCATCGGTAATTTCCTGAGGGTGAACAGTATACTTATTTTTTGCAAACTTTGATACACTTTTATGAAATTTTGGGATTTTCTCTCCTTAGTACAATTATAGAATCCATGTTTTGCATGTTTTTTCATTCAACACACCTTAGGGGCCTTGTGGGGTCCAAAATATTGGCAAAATATGCCGTACTGTACACCTTCGGGAATTACCGAAGAAACTGTCGGTAATTTTTCCAGAGGGCATTCGTAGTTTCCCGACGATTTCGTCGGGAAGTACCGAGGGTGAACAGTATACTTATTTTTTTGCAAACTTTGATACACTTTTATGAAATTTTGGGATTTTCTCTCCTTATTACAATTATAGAATCCATGTTTTGCATGTTTTTTCATTCAACACACATTAGGGGCCTTGTGGGGTCCAAAAAATTGGCAAAATATGCCGTACTGTACACCCTCGGGAATTACCGACGAAACTGTCGGTAATTTTTCCAGAGGGTATTTGTAGTTTACTGACGATTTTCCCGGGAATTACCGATGGTGAACAGTCATCAATTTTTTTGAAAAATTGGATACACTTTTATGAAATTTTGGGATTTTCTCTCTGTAGTACAATTACAGAATCTCTGTTTTGCATGTTTTTGCATTCAACACATCTTACGGGCCTTGTGGGGTCCAAAAAATTGGTAAAATATAATGAACTGTACAACCTCGGGAATTACTGACGAAACTGTCGGTAAATTTGCCAGAGGGAATTTGGTGGTTACCGATGATTTACTCGGGAATTACCGAGGGTGAACAGTTATTAGTTTTGTTGCAAAATTACCGATGATGCATTGGTCATTACCATTGGGCAGTAATATCATCCATGCAATAGTAAGAAACATACAAACAACTGAACCAAAAATTGAAGACGGAATGATATGTTATCAAAACAATATGACAGATGAATTTGACAATAAAAGAACACATAAAGCCAACGTCTATTACGCCAAAACACATGTTACGCGGTTGACCAACTAATTGCATTCCTGACTACATTTCATACACACGCATACCACATAACATGGCCTCATTGTCTGAATATAGCATCATGCGATTGATGGGAGTTCGTTTCAGTGGTGCTGTTGGTTGTTAGTGCTATCAAGAGGTACGGCGGCGGAGCATGATCGGCTGGTGTGACCAACCTGTTTGCACCTCCCGCATCTATATTGATGACGCTCCTCTCCTTGAGATTGAATCCTCTTCTTTCTCGGTCTTCCTGACTGTTTGCTAATTTGAGGTGGAAGTACAACCTGGTTTAAGACATCATTTGGAGCATGCCACTGACATTTATCTCCAAGTGGATATATGGTTTCCGAATATGCATAACGGAGTGAGTCAACTGAGTAATGCGCCGAGCAAAGGAAATATGGAGAAATATGTCGATGCTTACATGCTGCAATTTTATGTCAACTGAGTAATGCGCCGAGCAAAGGAAATATGGAGAAATATGTCGATGCTTACATGCTACAATTGCATGGACACAAGGAAATCCATCAATGTCAAATTCCTTGCATGAGCACGTCTTATTTTCTAAGTTAACAACTCCAACGAACATGCCATGGCCAACAACTTGAAACTCATATAAGTTCATTGGCATAACACGTAAGCCTCTGCCATTATTTGAGCGGTCCTGCATGATTTTTTCCAACCAATTAGTAACAGGAGTTTGCATTGCAGCAGCGTTAGTTCGAGGTTCATACCACCACCTTTGCAAGACATCACGAATGTGATCTAGTAATGGCAAAACAGGTTTATCCCTAGCATCAATAAGCACAGAGTTCATGCTTTCTGCAATGTTAGTTGTCATTATGTTGTATCTATTGCCCGGAAAATGTGATCTAGCCCATTTTGAAGGACTTGCATCCTTGAGATATTGTACAGCTTCAATACTAACCCCTTCTAAAAGCTGCATGGCCTTATCAAAATCCTTAACAATATATGCTCTAGTTGCATCATTAAAAGTTGATATAATCGCGTTGACATTACCTTTAAACTTCTTAGCACGTAAATTTGTACCAAGATGATATGTGCAGTGGCCATGGTGATTATTAGGGAAAACTGTACGTATTGCTTTTGCAATGCTCTTGTGTCTATCCGATATAAAAGCTATATTCGGATCATCCCCAAATGCTTCTTTAAAGCTCTCAAAAAACCATGTGCAAGCCGCATCCGTCTCCCCAGGGCCTATTCCATAAGCAAGTGGATAAATTTGATTGTTCCCATCCAAACATGATGCAATATATAACAAACCTCTATATCTATTCTTCAGTGTAGTTCCATCGACTACGACTCTCCGCATATGCTGGAACCCTCTAATGCTAGCTCCAAGTGCCATGAAAAAATATAAAAATCTGTTTTGATCATCAGTTTCAATTCGAGTAAACGTGCCCGGATTTTTGCTCTTCAAAATGTGACTCCATAAAGGAAGTTTTGCATATGAATCTTCTGGCGTGCCCCACAAACCCGATAGTGCAACTTCTTTAGCGGCCCATGCTTTGTTGTAGCTTATGTTTACTCCGTAATTAGAGCGAATGTCATGCACGATATCTCGAGGTTTGTATTGCCTTGAAATCCCATCAAACATTGGCTGGATGATGTCTCTGATAACTGAACTTGTTGCTTGACGATGATCCCTTTTCATGATATTTAAAGAGCAAATATGCTCATCTTTGAAGGCCCTAATCATGAAGGCCTTTGTATTATCACCATGTAGTTTGGTAGCACGCATTCGCCACACGCAATTGTCGTTTGCATATACAACCTCATATCGGACTCTATCCGACTTCTTGACCTTGAATTCAAAATTTCTCCTTAGTGCATAAAGACTAATCTTCTTCTGTAGCACATTCTTACTCGCAAAGATTTGGTTGATTCGAATGATTTCATGGGCATTGACGGATGAGAAGCGATGGTTGACCCTACGTTCAGCCATGGTTGCCGTCGAATCCTGTCGAATGTCCAAATGGTTTTCGGTACAAGGAGAGGCAAGCACATAATCATTCACATTATCAATTGGAGTACTACCATAAGGAGACTCACCATGTCGACTATCACCAGCTGAAAGTCCCGAATGTTGGGTATGTAAAATGTCTCGTAACCCATCTTCACTATGATCAGTGTTGACCTCAACCTCAAATTGTTCATCTTGATCATAATCATGTCCACGATATTCATTCAAATCATTAATTTCGAAGTGCTCGTTATCATGATCATGTTCCGCAGATTGCACATTGTTTTCACACATTTGATTTTCAGAGAATCCAGGTTGAGTTTCCGGCACATGAATTTCGGTCGCTGGGGACTGCATGTCGGCATCAGAGGTACAAGTAGCTATCTCGGGAACTGCAGATAGTGGGGCAATAGTCGTAAATCCTGAACTTGTAGGTATCCTATTCACCACACATCCAGCAGTATCAATACTCTTTGGAACCCTGGATAACACATCAACAATAAGTGGAGATCTGTCTTGAGGTCTGTGTGAACTATACTCTTCTATAAAACTTTGTAGGTCTTCATCATTTTCCACAACGTACGGCTCACATGACAAACACACATGGTATATGAACTTGAAGATTAATTGATGTTGTGTAGAATCTAAGTTGAGAGCGTTGTAGACAACATCTTCAAGTTCGGCCAACGTACAATTCCTTTTGATACGTATAATCTTCATTCTTTGACGTTGGTATCTCCAGGTACCTTCAGAACATACACTCCATGTTCCATCGTAGAACAGTAAAACTGAAATTTGTGACATTGAGCACAAAGAGTTTACCAATTCAAAACATACTAAGTATCTACTTCTGCAATTGTAGAATCTTTGCTGGAAGGTTTAACTATAATCCTGAAGCAAAAGTAATGAAAAAATACAAATACATTTTTAGTAAATGAGTACATAAAATAAGCCAAACAATTATGTTATTAACGCCTACTGGAATAGCATTTTAAATACAAATACAAATGCATTTTCAGTAAATGAGTAAAGATAAAATAGGAATGCATTTTATGTAAATGAGTACAAATGCTGATTAAGGGAAAAATGTTGCCATATATGTACACATTTTTATATTTATAACACACCCTGTGAAATCTGATAGAAGGTACTAGCTGCTGGATAGAGAAGACAAACGAGTTTTGAGGACCCTACAATGAGAACATGTTTCTTGGTACTAAAGTGCTACTAAAAAAGGAACCCTATTACCTAGCTTCGTAATCTTATACAATCTGAGATCTAATTACTTGAAGATGACTGGCTTTTTTAAATTTAGTATTTGTAATATTTAACATAAATATATCGTTTTCATGTAGGTATATGAAATTGACTGATATGAAAATTGTAAAAGAAAGGAAACAAATATGGTAACAGTCTTTCCTGAAACAAAAATATGAAAGCCAAAAAAAAGAAAAAGAAAAAAAGTCATGGTTTGCAAGCCCCAATAATGAAAATTACACTCATTAAATTTAAATGAAATTTTGTGTTCCAAAATCCAAGTCCAATTGAGTCATCCAAAATCTTGACTGGAAACCAATGATCTTATCTTTCCTATAACCCTGAGGTGTTCCTTGTCAATTTGTAAATTGTCCCGCTTCACTCCTCCCAAATTCATTGTGAATTTGCTACACTTTAAGCCAGAAGTACTTGTCAACTCATAAATCACACTCTCTGTCTAATAATTTCGCTCTGCAACTTTATTCTCCCATCTAGAACAACAACAAAAAATAATAATAATAATAATAATACACGGTTTCGGTGAATAATCCTTTTTGTGGAAATTACCAAAGTCATTTTTATTTTATTTTTTATTTTTTATTATTTTTTTTTTGTGGTACAAAGTTTTGACTTAAGGAGTCTTATTATTCGATCCTTTCCAATGCAGAAGGTACATATCCATGCTCCTTCGGCGAATTTTCACTTATCTGGTTAACTGGACAACAATTTTTCACCATAACTGAATTGGAAATAAATAAATAAATAAATAAATTATGGGTTTGAAATTTGAAACCCAGCTGCTTTAGGGAAAAAAAAAAAAAAAGAAAGTTTTGTGGTCTTTTGGAGATGGTCCAGGCGAAAAACCTTTGCTCCTTTTCTTTATTCATTATTAAGTGGAGCTGTCAACAATGACCTTACATGTAAATTGGTAGGAAAATAATGATCACTGAGACCATTTCCATATGAATTCTAGTAAATGTTATTTTTTTAATACAATATTGACTAATTAAATTCTTATTCTTAGGCTAATATATTTGACTTTATCTATCACCTATACGTAAAATATATTTTAGGAAATTTTTTTCGTAAAATCAATTAACAAAATTAATATGAAGTATATTGTATTTATTTTTTGGCTTACTTATTAAGCCATTTATGTTTACTATTGGGAGTTCATGATTTCAAAACATTAAGATGGAAAAAATTTATTATAAATGATAAAAAAAATTATGTAAAGAAGTAGCATAAAGCCAAATTATGTATATATATCCACATACCAGGTAATCGTTAACTCCGATCTGCAAAAACGTACAATTTAATTACATCCTTTTGAAGTGTATGGGCTCCACAATGAATATTTTCAGATGATGCAGGGAGAGTGAACTGAACTGAAGAGATTTTGGGATTTTCTGCAATGTTCGTCAATGCAAAGAAAGAAGGCTGAAAGGTACCCAACCAACAAAAGAGAAAGAGAGAGGAAGACACAGTATACATTTAATGTGGTAGCAGGACAGAAGTTAATGGGGTAGATAGAAATGAGGGATGGTCAAAAAAGTTGTTTTAATATTATTACCTGTATTCGAGACAGTCAATGAGAAAACTGTTATTTTTACTTGACACTTTCATAGGTATCCATGTATTTAAATAGTTTACAAAAGCCAGACAATTAATTCCCTCCTAACAAGTCTCATTTGGACATACTACCATGGAGCCATTCATGTAAAAGTGATTGATACCATCCATTTAAATTATCATCCTTCCTTACACATCATATTGACACGAGAATCAAGTACAAAAACTAAAAACAAAATCTGAATATGGAAGAAATTGGATCCTTTCACAAATATGGAAGTTTCCTTTTTTTTTTTTTTTTCTTTTTTGTTTATTACATTTTGGTATCTTTTTTTCTACGAAAATCCAGCTGAACACAACTCTATAATTCCTATGTTCCAAGATTATGTATAAGATTCGAAACATATTGGATACAAAGTCCTATAAGGTAGCAGACACGGCAAGACTTTGCTGGCATACCTCATGCTGAACCAGAATCCTGATATCCCAAACAAAAATATATAAAAGAAAGAAAAAATTTGTGAAAAATTAAGTGAAAATTCAAACTCCAATGCCTGTTATCAACTGGCCCAGCGTGAAGGATTCTTTTCACATATACCAGGTTAGGCCATCTGCCTCTGTGCTAATAAGCCTTTGCAATTCAAATTTTTTTATGATGCTGAAGAATGATGCCTAAAATTCACACAGCAGCATGCATCTCTAGCCGTCTTCGTGCTAAGATTTTCAAATTTGTTCAGAATGCTTTGAAGCAACCTGTGTGTCCACCGTTCTTGTGTCATGCTTTCTCTTGCTTCATCTCTTTGATCTAGATGTGCGGGTCTTTGTAGGATGCTTTACAGCATGCTCTTGGATGCCCAACACTACATTTTCATTGCTAGGGAGTTCAGGAGGGGCATCAGGCCATGGTGTGCGTTTTGATGGTACATTGACCTCCAGAGGAGGATCAATTATCCATCTGTAAAGAGACCACACTAATGTCAAATGCATGTGCATAGGAAGAGATTCTGCTAAATGAATTTTAATTAAATAGGCAATTGACTGTCATGATTTTTGTGTGTCAATGATATATATTGAAATTTAGATGGCTTGATGAGGGGTGGGGGGAAAAAAAGCATTTCCATATGACAAAATTATTGACTAAAGGTAAAGATTTGCTGAACCAAAGTAAAATAAAAAGAAGCATGCTACATAAAATCATAGTACAATTATATAAGTCAATTGTTTAAAGGATTGTAGTCAAATTGCAAGTAAGAAAGCCCTTGGGAATGAGGTTAGAGGATTGAACAGAAATACATTGAAATGCCACACCAATACCACTTGACCACTTGAAACAATGCAATGACATTCACTTGAAAAGAGAAGTTGAGCATCATTGTCACATTCACAGGTAGGTTACTAATTTTAAGTTCTACCCATGTGTGATATTCAAAATCACAATTTCACAGCCACAATTTTATGCTTTGAAAATAAATTAGAGACGCATAGTACTTAGAAATTGAAGGATATAACAGCAGAAAGTTTAACATGACAAGATTATTACAAAACATTTCTACCAATTGTATATGATCATTGGCACTGTTGACTCCATCTATGCTTCAAATTTTTTAAACAACCATGACAGCTTTCAGAATGCAAAAACCATATGCACTATAAAATGGAAAATGGATTGGAGACACAATAGGAAAGAAGATATGGTACCTGTAGGGCCAAACCATAACCGCCATTCACATCTTGCTCGAAATAAAGTAACTGGAAAATAAAGCAATTAGATTATAAATTTAATGTCACACCAGCAACACAAAAGAAAATGCAGATGCAAAGCAAGAGAGAGAGAGATAGAGTTCATAGTCATCAAACATGGTATATAAACAATTTAAATGCAAAAATATGAAATATACATACCTTAAATTTGCTTTGTGCATTTGAAGTAACTCTTTCTATAATACCACACTCGGCTTGTTGCTCGTTGATTGTAACACCAAAGAAATGAGCATTTTGCTTATCCACCTGCAACAAAACAAAATCAATCAAACGAAAAATTCCAGAAAGAATGAAAGTCCATGATAACAAACATGAAAGCACCTTTCCACTAACTGATGACAGAATGGAATGTATCCCTAGTTGGCTGTACTCCATCCAGCATCATATCATCATACATATCTCTTAGCAAGAAATGCCTACCACCACCGTTATTAAAAAAAAAAAAAAAAAAACCAGAACACAACTTTCACAATTTCTCTTTCACAATTTCTCCCAAAAAAAAAAAATTCCCAACACCACTAAAAGAAAATCAAAATTAGAGCTGTTGCCTACCTGTTGCTTCTGCTTCTGCTCCTAGGGCTCTCTAAAATCTTGCAGTTTTCTCTCTGAGTCGCCTCTTCACCATCTCCTTCAAAACGCGCAGTCTCCACGCTTACAATCCGGCCGATTCATGAAAGGAAACAGAGGGCTCCTAAGGTCTGGTTATGGATAAAGAGATGGAGGGGAAAAGTCGAAGAAAGGAAAGAAAAAAACATATAAAAAAAATAAAAATAAAAACACATAAGGGTATTTTGGAATTTTAAAAGATTGGAGGGGTAGATCAAAAAAGAAATGAATTGAGGGGGTAAAATTCATGAAGCTCGGTCCTATGGGGGTATTAGGCCAAATTCCCCTTATTGTACCTTACTAGCCTCTCTTTACAACTTGGGTACAATCTGCATTGACGTAAATAATTAACGTTGACTTTAGTTATATGATTTATATTATTGTTTTCAATTTTTTAACTTTCTGGAATTTTTCTGATAAAGATTCAGAGTTGGAATCTATCCAAATCCAATATTGAAAATAATAATAATAATTATTATTTTTGCAAGAATTCTCTGTGGTAGGCACCCTACGGATGTGTATTATTTTTGTGAATAATTTAGAAATTAGACTAATATGGAATAACTTTTAAGTTGAAAGCCTAAATTTGTAGGCTTTAATTTTGAACGTTCAGCATGTAATTTCATCAAAATAGTATTAAAATGCAATTTTATCTTTAATTTTTTTCTTTATAAAATTTGATTCATTGCCAATGTTGGCATACCAATGGTCTGAAAAAGCTAATTGGGTTATGTTGGATGGCCTTCGATATTTTGGAACTCTTTGATTCACGTTGCAATATTCCTCAATAGTGGAGAATGTAGATTGCTACTTATATAATATTATAATAAACATCGTTTAAATTTAGATAGCATAAATATATAGAACATTTTAAAATTATTTTCTAATATTAATGTGCAAAATTTTATTTATGGCCATTAATTAATTTATATATTTTATTAAAAAAATTTCTTGAAAAAATTGACTTTTTATTGAAAATTCTACTTTTAAATAAGTTTCACAATGTTTGATAAAGTTTTTAAAAAAAAAAAAGGTCAGCTTGATAGTTTTTATTTATTTATTTATTTTTTATCAGATAAGTTTGACAGAATATGTAAACAAAATCATTAGAAACATTTTTTTTGAATGTTTGTCTATTTTTTTATGTGATTTAAAAATAAAAAAAAAAAAAAAAAAAAAAAAAACTAACAGCAGACAGAATAATTGGAGGCGCTATTGGATCTCAAACGTGAATTTTTAAGCTTCTTCTACCTTTCGTCCCTGTCATTGTCCTTTTTTGGCATATACATCTATTTTTTTACTGGATTTTGGCACATACATCTATTGTCCTTTCTTAGATATGGTTTGCTTATTAATTTGGTCCTCTACCGTATTCCGTTCACGCATGTGTGCTCTTCTCGTTATTTAAGGTGGGTTAGGTGTAAGATCGTGGGAATGAAAGAGACACAAGAGACGGGTGATTTGCAGCCAAACACAACATAACAAGAGCTTTTTCATTTGTGACCCTCCAAATTTTCAAAATGGATAATGTGAACGTTCATAACTGTGGACCGACATTTTTTTTTAATTTTTTTATTATGAATGTAGATGTTAAATATCGATGCCTCATCTGTATTGACAACACACATTCAACAAAAAAACATAAAAAGTCTTGCTCTTGAGTTTGTTTTCCTATTTATGTGCCCATTACCCATCTGTTGGGTGCATTGGCATAGTTTTTAATAACCACACAGCATAGTTGCTATTAGACTAGTGATTATTTTCTCACGTAATGATGATAAATTTTCACATTATGTAAAAACGAAGAAAATTTTACAGTACAAACCACACCTAAGCTGACATCAGCTTAGGTGTGGTTTACACCTGAAACTACTTATAAAAATAAATCTTTGGTTGGTTGGGAAATCAAAAATTTAAAATTTTGAAAACAATTACATTGATACCTCTAAGGTTTATCAAAATTTCAACTTGCTTATAGTTTCCGAAATATTCATTTACACTCGTGTAGATTGTAGAGTATGAATGATATTAGTTTAAAGAAAAAAATGCAATTTCTCAATTGAGCACCAATGAAATCCATAAACTCTATACTCACATTGCAATCCTCAAATAAAACATATAATTACGAAATTAGATCCGCAAATGTGAATCAATGAGCTTCTTCTACCTTTCGTCCTTTTCATTGTCCATTTATTGGCATATGCATTTATTGTCCTTCCTTAGATATGCGGCTTGCCAATTAAATTTCTCTTCTGAACGAGTTTGGTCCTGTACTCTATTCATGTATGTTTGCCTCGATCTTGTCGTTGTTTGAGGTGCTTTTTGTTTTGCAATGTATATGTGCCGTTTTGTTTCTGTTCCACGAGATCTTTGAATAATAAACACAATGAGGTGAACTGTTGATGTAGCAGCACGTGGCAGAAATCTTACGTCACAGGCATTCTTGGCCGCCTAATTATAAAGTTTTGCGATATTTTCTTCAAAATTTTAACTTTGTCAAATTAGTTATGAAAGCATGACACTCTTTCTTAAAAAATCCATAGCTAATTTGACTCTGGAATATTGGCAGCTTATATTTCGTTTGATTGTTCTGTAAGATAATTAATTACGAACGAAATGAACATATAAGTACACGAGCAAAAATCATAAGATGGTAAATTAAACGCAAAAGGGAAAAGAAAAAAAAGAAGCAGAAACGTATGAAATTCAAATTTCCCAAGAAAAGAAAGTCATTTAAAAATTATTTGGAAAAAAAAAAAAAGGAAACATATCTAATTCATTACATCAATAGAATTAATTGAAAAACAAAAAAAGAGTTTAGTTCATATAAATTATAAATTAAAATTTCAAAAATTGAGTAGGACATTATTATCTTTCTATCCATGTTAAGCATGTCATGTTAACATCTTTCAGGGAAAGATGGAGCATTATAGTAAAAGAAAACATAAAGAGATGCCTTAAGGAATAGAAAAATATGATAGGTATAAATAAAGTGTTAGTTAATTGATTATTTTATTGACAAAAATCGTAATGTTTTAATTAAACTCGGTTTGAATGGATGAAGAGATAATTGTATCAATCGAATTCATATGGAAGGCATGTAGACGTGTTAATTAAAGACAGGTAAGCTGCATTTATTGTTTTCTTGGACGGAAACATGTTTTGAGTCTTGACTAAACAAATGGGTAGGTAAAGGATATGCAAAGAAAGACCTAAGTCTTAATTTATTATTATCGGTCATTATTATTTATCTAAATCTTATATCTCATTTTTTTTTTCATGCCACAATATTTAAAAATATTATAAAAAATATTTGACTGCAATACAAGAGCCATCGTTCACCTGAAAACAAATAAAATAAATAAATAAAAAAGAAGGGACATTGCTATTTTCGTTAAGGTCTAAATAACTTATTTGCGTTGTTTATCTGTTTTGAAAAGGAAGTAAGCCGTTGCTATTCCACTTCAAATTGCAAAAATATGATAAAAATAACTGAATTAAGTTTCTTTTCCTAATCACTCAAGCCAAAAATAAAGAAATTAAGAAAGTTAAAAAATTAAAAACCACTTTCCTGACCTGTAAAGCGTTAGGCAAGAGCAGTCCACATGCACAAGTGTAGAGAGAAATTAGTTCCAAGTTCATGGGATGTTGTCGTATGAACATGCCAGCGACTATTGTTCTTCAAGCCTAATCTGGATGCTTTGTATCCTTCTTACGAGCATGCATTTCCAGGCGACTATTCTCGCAAATTTCTGTGATCTCTGTTTTTATTTTTTATTTTTTTCATATATATATATAGAGATATATATACACGTTATAGTGTGTTTATAATAATGCATTTTTTAATTTGATATGAACACATATAATGAAAACAGCCGGGCAACGGCTTCAATTTTTATATAGAGAAAACCTTTTTTACATATCTGATTTTGAATGAATAAATATATTAATCACAAATATATATTTTTGATAAATATAACCGATATATAGTTTTTGCTTTTTTTATTTATTTGCATTTTATTGAATATTGACTGATCTAAAATATGTATTATTCAACCATTAATAAATATTTTAACTCAGTCGATGTTCAATAAAATAATAATAAAAAAACTTATGCATTAAGTATTGAAATTTTTTTTTCACATAAAAAAAAGTTTCTTTTTTTTATTTTTTTATTTTTTGACAAGAAGTTTCTAGTAGAAATTGGTTACAACCGAAAAAAAAAAGTGTACGGACCATTAGTTACCTCACCCAGTACGTCACATCATTAATTACCATCCCAAAACTTAGGTCGGCAAAAATTCAAAACCCCTTTTTTAATTGTGAGTCCGCACACACCAACAAAATTTAAGGAACTTTCAACGGTAGCTGTTTAAATTAATATTGTCCATGATTTTTGCTTGTCACACAAGGCGAGAAGAAAATGTCCACGTTTACAAATTCAAAATTCTCCAAGCAAAAAGAGAAAATTTTGGAAGTGACGGAAATGGAAGCTACAAAGGTAGAGTTTGTTTTGAAAATAGTGGCGCTCAATAATTAGCTCACATACTAAGTCACCAAAGCCACCATAGCCATGAAACTTACATTATAAATGCCACCAACCTCTTTCTATTGCCGCCTTAACCAAAATCTTGCAAATTGATCAATCTCACTCTCTCCCTCATATCTTCCCATCTTCTTATCGCTTTTTTCTGTAATATTTTTTTCTTTTCGATTTTTTCACAGACGAAAATGGTGAAAGCAGCAGAAGAAGAGCATCCAATTCCGGCCACCGGATTAGCAGCGCAAGATTCTTCCGGTGTTCTTTCTCCTTTCAATTTCTCTCGGAGGTTCGTTTTCACAAATTGAAAATCATTTCAAAGTGTTTATCATTAATATTGTATATATTTACTATTTCAAAAAAAAAAAAACAAATATATAAAAACCGAAAACATAAACATAAACCTTACCAAACAAGCATCTGCTTTTGATTTTTTTTTTTTTTAATTTTTTTGTTAAATCAACTTGCTTTTGGTTTGTTTTGTGTTCCATAAGAATATTTGTATTTATTAATAACCCTTTTCGCCTTACAAATACCCGTACTTTTTTTTTTTTTTTAAAGATTGATTTATGTTTAGGAATCTAATATATATATATATATATTATTCGTTTCATGATTTTTTTCTAATATAAAATAATTTTTTTTTTCAATTTCAGAAAAACAGGTGAAAAGGATGTAAGATTTCGGGTGTTGTACTGTGGGATATGTCACTCGGACTTGCACATGGCCAAGAATGAATGGGGCACTTCTATTTACCCTCTTGTCCCTGGGTACGTATATATATATATATATATATATCTACTCCTTTCGTTCTTTTCAATTATACAGATATTAGAGAAATTAAAATACTAAAATAAATTTAACCGTCTTTTATATGATATTTTTATAAATGTATCCATTTAATAGGCATATCATGCATGGAAAATAGTCCAAAAACATATAGAGACATAACTTACCTAATTTTATTGGTGAATAACGTTTCTTTCCAAAATAAACGAGGCAACTATCGCAGCCAAAAGAAAAAGAAAAAAAAAATAATAAATAAAACGAGGCAACTAGTTAGACGGGAAAGAAAGATGTAGAATCTCATAATACCATAAAACAAATCACTGCTACTGTTGTACTATCTCATTTTTTTTGTTTCGGGCATGGCTCTTGACCGGAAAATACTTAGAACCATATCTATTGGGCTTAATGTACGAGGAACTTAAGTAATTATTAATTATGAGGGGCACTATTTGCGTTGACAAAGTAATTGACGTTGATTGTACCAAATAAAAAAAAGTAATTAACATTGACGGTACCAAAAACAAAAAAGTAATTAACATTGACTTTTATTATTTATAATTTTCTTTATTTTAAAATTTTTTAACTTCTAAGAATTTTCTTCTGGAAAAGATTGATATTTTAAAAAGAAACTTTCAAGAATTTTTCTAGAATAGGTACCTTCGTGGATGCAATGTCTTGTAAGTGTATTATTTTTGTGAATTGACACAAACTTAGCTTGATTAATTGGAAGTTCGAACTATTAAACATTGAACTCAATTGGGCAAATTGCAGGCATGAAGTTGTTGGTGTAGTAACAGAGGTGGGTAACAAAGTCCAAAAGTTCAAAGTTGGGGACAAAGTTGGTGTGGGATGCATGGTTGGAGCTTGTCATTCCTGTGAAAGCTGCAAAAACAACCTTGAGAATTACTGCCCCAATATGATACTCACATATGGTGCTAAGTACTATGATGGAACCATCACCTATGGAGGTTACTCCGACGACATGGTGGCCGATGAGCACTACATAGTCCGGATTCCGGATGGTTTACCTCTTGATGCAGGGGCTCCTCTGCTCTGCGCTGGAATTACGGTCTACAGCCCATTGAGGTACTTTGGACTCGATAAACCCGGTATCAATGTTGGTATAGTTGGCCTTGGTGGGCTAGGACATGTGGCCGTGAAATTCGCTAAGGCTATGGGGGCTCATGTTACCGTAATCAGTACCTCAATTAACAAGAAAGAGGAAGCTTTGGAAAAACTTGGTGCTGATTCATTCCTAGTGAGTCGCGATCAAGATCACATGAAGGTACGTATTAGAATTTTTGAAACAAATTGTTTTTGATGAATTTAGGGGGATAGTATCATTTTAATTGTGCAATGTTTTTTTTTTTTCCCCTTAATGTTTTCAATTTTTCCTATTGTCAAGGCTGCTGTGGGCACATTGGATGGTATCATTGATACTGTTTCTGCCGTACACCCTCTAGTTCCTTTGATAAGTCTGTTGAAGTCTCATGGAAAGCTTGTTATGGTTGGTGCACCAGAGAAGCCACTTGAGCTACCAGTTTTTCCTTTGCTTTCTGGTCGGTATATATATATATATATATATAATTAACTGCTAATAGGATACTACATAATATAAATATTTAATTATGTAGTTTTTGTATGACTGGAAATTAATTACATTATAAGATTTTGCGTTAACAAAATCTAACTGATTGGCATGATGCAACAGGAAGAAAAATAGTAGCCGGTACTTTAATCGGAGGGATGAAAGAAACACAAGAAATGATCGATTTCGCAGCCAAACACAACATAACAGCTGATATTGAGCTTATTACTGCTGATTATGTGAATACTGCCATGGAGCGCCTTGCCAGAGCAGATGTTAAATATCGATTTGTCATCGATATTGGAAACACGTTAAAGTCTAGCAATTAATCAAGTGTTTTTTTTTTTTTTTTTTGGTTTGGGAATATGACCCATTCCGACGCAAGAATATAGAGATGGAGTATTATGTAATAGCCCTTATTTTCATTATCTATTATTGGTATTTTGTTAAAGATTTGTTCAGTGTCTTCCGCAACAATGAATAAAAACCAAATTGTTTGATGGTGCTTGTTATTTTTTGGGTCCTTTTTTGGTAATGAAACTACTATACATTGCGACAGCATAAATGGCTGATTAATGGATTGAATATTTTGAGAATTCGAATCCTTCTGGGATTGAATATTTTATACTTACTTTGGCTCAAACATATTTCTTCAATTCATTGATCAAAGTATTTTACATATCTAATCCATAATGTTATTTTCAATTTGTTATTTTTCTTTAATTCATTGATCATGTCCAAATTCAGCCTTATACAAATTTTTATGTTCACTGGTATGTAATAAAAATTGTATTATTAATTAATAAATAACAAAATGAATGGAAGAATTCAACGGTTGCCCAATAATTCCACTAAAAGTCACTTACGTGAAATGACAAACAAATAGTTGGGTCGGCTTGGCTGCATATGTTACATCAGTCCCATTACAAGAACAATTTTATTTATTAAAAAAAAAATTTTCACTTGTTTTTTAAAAAAATATAACCAGGATATAATTTTTTCCTTTTTTCCTTATATTTTGAAGAGGCAGCTATGTTGTCTCCATGTCAAAAAAAAAAAAAAAAAAGGATGGGTGGACTTTTAGAAATTAATACAACTATTATCCTAATTCAACCCCCTTGTAAAAATTAAAAGAAAAAGAGGAAAAAAAAAAAAGTAACTCATTCTAAAATCCAAAAATAAAAAATAAAACTGAAAATTCATCCCAGAGTACGACATCTGCCATATTTTTTTAAGGAAAAAAATATAGTACGACATCTACCATATTTTTTTAAGGAAAAAAAAAAAGGCAAAATAAGCAGATAATGTTAGTTAGCAATCACCATGACAGAGAATAAAGAAAAAATGTTTTGCCACCCTACGTAATACTTAGCCCATATATGTTAGCCGTCACCATAAAGAGATAAAGAAACAATGTTAAATAAATTTGAAATGAGGAATTAGTTTAAAATAATTGGTATTGGAGATTTGATTTGCTCGCTTATTACCTCAAAACCTTCATCAATTATTGATAGACTAGTGTCCAGGCCAAATCCTTTTATTATATGCAAGGCATTTTCTCTAGTTGCCTGCGTAGCAATTACCACAAAACATTCTCACTTTTTGGTCACATCTTGGTCTGAGAGAGAAATAAAAATGGCCAAAACAGCAGAGGAAGAGCACCCAGTGAAGGCTTTTGGATGGGCAGCCACTGATTCTTCTGGTCTTCTCTCTCCCTTCAAATTCTCCAGAAGGTTCTTCAATTTTACTTCAATTCCCTCTTCAATTTGTCCACTTTTTTTTTTATATATAATAGTAGTACTTCAAGTCAAAATGTGAAAAAACACCAATTATTTATGAAAGCTACGCAGCAGAAAATAGTTTCAGCTGGATAGATAATTTTTACCATTTTGCAAACCTTTTTGTTTTTTTTTTTGTTGGTTTTGTTGGTAACAGGGAAACTGGTGAGAAGGACGTGAGATTTAAAGTGTTGTACTGCGGGATTTGCCACTCCGGCTAACACTTGATTAAGAACGAATGGGCAGCTCTACTTACCCTGTAGTGCCCGGGTAAAATCTGTATACATACAAACATTTTACATAATGAAATTTTCAGATTCATATAAATATGATATTTTTTTATCCTTTTTTTATTATTTTTTTTATTTTTCTTTAGGGTCGACAGAATATATATGATTAATTGAATGTTGGTGTTTATGCGTTTGATGGAAGAAACCATAGATATTTAAGTGTATAATAAAATGTTCTCTTCCTAAAATCTCTCAGACTTTTTATTTTTTTATTTTTGAAAAAATGGAACATTTTATATACATCCCTTAAAATTTTGAATAAATATAAAAATATTTTTTAAATTTCTGATAAGTCGTTCATGCGTCTTCCAGGTGGCAAATAAAATTACATTTATACTCTTAAAAAAATTAAATTATTTTTAAGTCCCGTTTGATTGATAGTAAAGTTAACAGTAATATAATTTTTTTATTAAAATGATGGTTTTTTTCTATTTAAATATTTATTTTAAAGTGGAAAAATATAGGTTAAGAAATTAAATTTTCATCTACATGTGAAAATATATGAAAAAATTATTTCCACTTATCAATTGTCATTTTAAAAATCCTAAAAAAAATAAATTTATGATTTTTTTTAAATTACATATATATTTTTAATTTATTATATAATATAAAAAAAATTTAATCTATATTTTTAATTAATTTTATTTAAACTATGTGATAGTTTTTTAATTTTTTTTTAAAAAAAGGATGTTATGCTTTTTATCATATAAGCTTTTTTATTAAGTGATATTTTTCATCAAATATATTTGATTAAATGTATTATAATTATCAAATATATTTAACTAAATATATTATAATTTTTTAAATATATTTAACTAAACTTATTTATCAAATATATAACTTATTTAGAAAAACTAAATGAACTAAAATTATCCTATATATATTTTTTTAAAATTGTCATATAGTTTGAATAAAATTTAATTAAAAATAAAGAAAAATAGCTTTTAAAGTTTTCAACTTAATTATTGTGGGGAAAAAAAAAAAAAAAAGAAGCAAAAGCAACTTAAAAAAATTTAACTTTAAAAGAGTATAAAAGCAAATTTAAACTACTTATGTAAATGATTTCTTTTTTTTAAATGTAAAGAATAATTTGTATTTAATCCAAACTTTAAAGGATATAAATGAAGTATTCCCTTGAAATGGTTTAAGGGGTTCCGGTAAAGGGTTCAATCCCGGGTGGTTTTTCAAAAATAATTTTCACTTTCATTTGTTTGGACATTTCGCTCTTTCTTTCCCCTATTGTGCAAAAGTGAGGTCCATACACGAACGCCCAAACACCAATTTCTTTTTCTTTTTTCTTTTTTTTTTAAATAAAGTAAAAAGGCATGAATCTAAATTTGATTCATTTCAATAAAATCAAAAGCAACCCTTACATGAATCTAACCAAAATAAAATGGTAGGCATGAGATAGTGGGTATAGTGACAGAGGTGGGAAGCAAAGTCCAAAAGTGCAAAGTTGGGGGCAAAGTTGGTGTGGGATGCCTAGTAGGAGCATGTGATTCATGTAATTTCTATGTGAACGACCTCGAAAATTCCTGCCAAAAAGTGATATGGACCTATGGTTTCAAGTACCATGATGGAACTATCACCGATGGAGGCTATTCTGACTCCATGGTTGCTGACCAGCACTATGTAGTCCTTATTCCTGATAGCCTACCTCTTGATGCTGGAGCTCCTCTGCTTTGTGCTGGGATTACAGTCTACAGACCCTTGTGGTATTTTGGACTTGATAAGCCTGGTATGAATGTGGGTATTGTTGGGCTTGGTGGGCTTGGACATTTGGCTGTGAAATTTGTCAAGGCTATGGGGGTTAATGTTACTGTGATTAGTACCTCAATTAGCAAGAAAAAGGAAGCTATTCAACAACTTGGTGCTGATTCATTTTTGGTCAGTCGAGACAAAGATCATATGGAAGTAGTTTGGTTTTTTTTTTTTTTTTTTTGGGTGATGTTTTGGAAGGCTGCCATGGGCACATTGGATGGAATTATTGACACGGTTTCTGCAAAACATGCCATTCTTCCTTTGATAGATCTGTTAAAATCTCATGGGAAGCTAATTATGGTTGGTGCACCAGAGAAACCACTCGAGTTACCTGTTTTTCACTTGCTTATGGGTAAGTATGTATACCATAGCTTATTAATTTAATTATTGAAAATAATATTAACATTTTGTCAACAAATTAAAAGTTAAAACCAATTAAATATAAATTTTGGCAAAACAGGAAGGAAGATAGTAGGTGGTAGTAACATTGGAGGAATGAAAGAGAAACAAGAAATGATTAATTTTGCATCGGAGCATAATATAAAAGCTGATATTGAAGTAATTCCAATTGATTACGTGAATATTGCCATGGAACTTCTTCTTCTACGCCATTTTATTTTATTTTATTTTATTTTATTATTATTTTTTTGGTATGTGTGTGTGTGTGTGTGTGTGTGTTTTGTACTAGTGAGATGAGTAACCTCTCGTGGATACGGTTTTAAGAATTAATTTGAGAAACGTATGTATATGTATATAATCATCTATTGCAGTAAACCATTTAATTTTCATTGATTTTGTGAACAATTCTTTATAAATTGCATTACTAAATGACTAGAAACTTTGTGGACCTTATAAAAATAAAAATAAAACTGAAGGATAATATATATTAGATTTTTGGGATCCCAAAAGACTGATTTTTATCGCACCATTAAACAGTCTCACAGGATAACTTTTTATTATTGGTCGTTTAGCTTGTTGAAGCAATAAATATAATATTAATTTTCTTTTTCCTCTTTTTGTGTGTATGTGTGTGTGTGTGTGTGTATGTGTTGGTTGAATAGAATAAAACAACTTTCTTGTTAGAGGCAGAGAAGACGAGAAGGCCACTATCTACCTGCAACAAAATAATGATCTTTTTGGTGGCAGGTTAATGATAAAAGTTTCTTATTATTTTTTCTTTTTTGAGACAAGATAAAAGGTTCTTATATGACAAGGGAGGGAAACAAAAAGTACCTCCAACAAAATAATGATCTTTTTTTCTTTTTTTTTCCTTGAAAAAAAAAACGTGAAAAGAAAAAGAGAATTAAGCATTTACGTTAACGTAGTTGAAAAAATGTTTGATGGATTTAATCATCACAAGTTAAATCCAGGAAAAAGTAGCATGGAGATGGAGCCTCTTCCATCCACATAAATTCTGGAGCTAATATGAGCCACTCAGATTTTGTACACTAATCGAGGGCAAAATACACACGCATATATATAGATGGAAGAGGCTCCATCTGCACGCTTATATATATATATATATATATATTGACTTTGAGGGCCAAATTTAAGAATGATTGAATTTTTGATCGGCGTAGCACTGTAGCTTTGCCAAACTTATTTGTTTTTTTTTTTTTGACCTTTTGACAACCCAACCTGGTGAAAATTTAAATTTTAGATTTAAAAGGTATGGTCGTGTAATTTTTATTCAATTTATCAAAAAAGAAAAAACTCATTTGTTTTTATTTTATTTTTTATTTTTTAAATACGTGTTAATGAGAAGAGATATTTTAAATCTGAATCCAATTGAATTCAAAATTTTAAGTTAAAATTGATTTCAAAAATTGATTTTTAAATTAATTATAGTTTAGTATTTTTTAGTTTGAAAAAAATATATTTTTGGTTCTCAAATTTGTAATGCTTCACATTCAAGTTTCAATTTATTAATTTTGATTTAATAGGAACTTTTGACTAACAATAATGAACGATTTCATCATGATTAATCAATATTAAAATATAATTCTTTTACAATTTAGACTATATAATTTTAGTTTGTTGTAGTTTATGTCCTTTATTAAAAAAAAAAAAAACTACATTTTAATACTTCAAAACCATTAGTTGTTTGTTGTTATTTATGTCATTTTATTTTTAAAAAATTACATTTTAACACTTCAAAACCATTAATTGTTGCTTGTCAAAAATTCAATTGAATCGGCATGCAAAAAATTGAAATCTTTTTTTTTAATCAAATTACAATAATTATATCCTTAAAGGAGGATACATCTTTCAATTCCTTGAACCTTATAAATTTGAAGGCCAAAATGCAATTTCTTCATATCAAAGGGCCTTTACATGCAATTAAGGTTTTGGTTTTTTATTTGTATTTGAACGTAGGAAATTTAGGAAAAATTTCATACAAACTTTCTTGATTTTGCCTTAATTACAATTAAATCTCATATTTTTAGAAAATTATTAATAACTTCTTTTAATCAATTATTTTGAACAGTTTAAGGGAAAAATTATATTTGTACAATATTATTAAATTTTAAAATAATAAATTTTAACTTACTTTGGCTTTAAGCTTTTAAAATTAACTAATATAAACTAATAAATAAATCTATTTTGATAACTATGAAAAATTAGAAGGTTTTTCAAAAATGTGGCACCTAAGTATAATCATAATAAAATGAAAGAATCTTAAATAAAATTTACCCTTAAATCTATTACATTCTCCAACCAAAAACAAAGGAAAATGCCTTATCATCTTTCTTCCCAATATAGTATTGCCTAGATGGAGATCACTCATATACCATCAAAGATCACTAAATGGTACCATCAACTTTAGTAAGTGCCTGATTGGTAAAGTTTTTTTTTTTAAATCAAAAGCTCTATTTGAAGGTTAAAAACTTTGTGGTTAAAAAAATAAAAATGTTTGACAAAAGTCAACAAGTACTTGTTGATTAAAAAAAAAATAATATTTTTTTAAGTTGTTTTAGAGAAGGCCAAATTATATATATTTTTTTAAAAAATCTTTTTTTTAGCTTATACGAAAACTTAATGAGCATTGAATATAATTTTTTTTAGATTCTATGGAAACTCATTGAATATTTAATATAATTTTTTTATTTACAGCCAAACACTTATTAACTTTTTAATAATAGTTCTTTTTCAAAAATATCTATTATACAAAATTTTACAAACTAAAATTCTATTTTTATCAGCTATATCAAACAGATCCTAAATGAGTTATGCTATTTGTCTTGAGTGGGGATAATTATAAGTGAAATCATTACTAACATAATTGTTAATCATTTGTTGCCTTTAATTATATAGTATTTTTTTAAAAAAAAAAATAAAACTTGGACACATTTAGTAATTTGGAATAAATATAGGAATAAAATAATTATTTTACAAAATTGATTATTAATATTATGTTTGATATATTTTAAATTTTAAAAATATTTATTTCGTAAGAATACTTATTCCCTTATTTTAAAGAATAATTATTCATTTAAAAAAAATCTCGTAATTGAGATTTAATCATTTAAATAATAAGTATTTTTATCATATTTAAAGTATATTTAAATTGATATTGACTATCCCAAACTAAAAATATATATTTAATTAATTTTACCAAATTTGATACTTATGAAAAGAAATAAAACTCTTTACAATTACTAAATATTGAACTTAATTCTTTATAAACATTGAAATTAATTTTTAACATTAAATTTAATTCAAAATAATAACCAAATATATTTTTAGCAGAATCATTATGCTTAGCAAATGTGATCTTAATTAGAAAACTCAAGCCTTTTCAATTTAGGACGAACGGCACATCATCCTAATTGTCACTAGTATTTTTTATTTAAAAAAAAAAAAAAATTGACAGACGTGAATTGAAAGCGGCCGGTGAAGGTTACAATCAGTTATCTTTAACTTCTTACAAAATTTTATTTTAGAATCAAACAATTACATTAAACTCGTTTTTTTTTATCTTTTTTTTTTTTTTTTTTTTTTTTTTTTTTTGTTTTTGATAGCACATTAAACTCGTTTAAACACCTAAATAATCATGCCACTTGCTTGGTTCATGTTTTTCCCACTTAGATATTAAACTTTACTTGGTGCATGTTTTTCCCGCTTAGACCCTCGTTAGGAAAATAAGGAGAAGAATTTAAATACTTTACCAATACTCAACCAAATGGGTCCATCGTTATTACCCTAAAAAGGGGAGAAAAAAAAAAAAAAGTGGGTCAATAGTCATTTCCATTTTTATTTCCAACACAATATTCATAAGTAACTTCTAGACCTTTTTTCAAAAAAGAATGATAGTAACACTATGTATGGATTGATAAAATAGAAAGAAAAGAAAGGAAAAGATTTAAATTATTCGTTTGGATTGTAAAAATATGAGGAAAGGAAAAGATAAGGAAGGAAAGAAAAAGAATAGATTTTGTTTCTTTTAACCAATCTAATTTTTCACTCGTATGTGATAAGTAAGAGAAAGGAAACAAAAATAGTTTAATAAAACTTTTGAATATTTTTTTATTATTTTTTATTAATCAAAAACTATTGATATGTGTGTTTTTTTTTTTTTTTTTTTTTTTGGTGTTTGGCTCTGAACTATTGATATGTGTATATCTTAAGTATTTTTGGAAAAATATAAGCAACATCCATTATTTTTAACTTTTTATTCCTTTTCATTAATAATTATCTAAGTAAACAATTATTATAAATATTTTTATTTTATTTATTTAAATTTCCTTTCCTCATTAAATTTACCTTTTCTTTTCTTTTCTAAAATTTTCACGGAAGCCTTGGATTTGAACTTAGATATTTTCTTTTTTCTTTGAGAATTTAATTGTTTCATTTATGAGGGTCTTTTTTTTTTCAAAAAAATATTTTTGCATGATAATGCACTTTCAAATAAAATTTTTGAAATACTTACTATATTGTAATAATCAATAAATTGTTTAAGATACCGGTTCTATCCTTATTAGTAAATCTAATAGATAACAAAAATTCGTTTTTTCGCAATAATAATAATTTATCTAATTATGCCCTTGTCAATTGTTTAGAAAATGGAGTATTTCTTTTCACACTTCCATTTTATCTCTACAAAGCCTCATTTATAACAAAATATCAAAAATATTTTTTTTTTCCAAGACCCTAGCAGTTCTTATGATATCGTCCTTTCTCTGTTTCAACTCATGAAGGAATTTGAAGACACCAAAACTAAAAGAGGTGTATTCAATCTAGAGTTTAATAGATTTAAAATGAATTATAAATTTTAAAAGATTTGATGGATTGTTATGGATAAGAATCTAATGAAATCTTTGAAATTAAGATTAGATTTTATATTGACAATTTTTTTCACAATTCCACTGTTAAAATCTATCATTTTTTAAAATCTTTTAAAATTAATAACTTTTTTAATATTATTAGATTTTAAAAGAATTTTACAAAGTATTAATTGAATATACTTAGATTTTAATGGACTTTTATAAAATTCATTAAAATCTGAATTGAATATCATTAGATTTATATAGAGTCTTTTAAAATTTAAATTGAATATTTCCAAACTTTTAAACACTTTTAAAATCCTTCAAACACTAGATTGAATACATCCCAAGAGACAGCGATAGAGAAACTTTCAGTTGAACTCCAATTACTAATTGCCAAACACTTTTACCTTCCTCGACGAGAAAATCCTCGCCACGATGTTGCTCTCTACCAAATCCATTCTCCTTCTCATTACTATTACTCTACTTTACTCTCTGTATTTTTTTTCTTTTTTTTCCCCTTTAGCTTCACACACACTACACATATCTATGGAGTGGTCCACCACAAGTCTTTTTGTTTTTCCCTTTAGAATTTGATCTTAACAATTAATGTGCAAATTTGGGTTAAAGAAGGGTTTGATATTCGATTTTCTTCAAAACCTAATAATGAAGAATTCTTGTTTTTGAATGAGTCAAATTCTTTACCTTTTTTGTTTCTTTTTTAGTTGAAGGATTCAAATCAGCTGCAATTGGATTAATAAGTACAATTCATCAAAACTGACTCAGCAATATCAAGTCTTTGTCTTCAAGCTTTGTGGACAGTGGTGATTTAGCAAAATCGTACAGTGAATGATGGAAACCATAATAAGATAATGTTTCTAATAGTTTGTGTATTTTTTGTTTTTGAAAATAATGGGATTCTATAGAGAGTTTTTAGTATTACAACTAGAATTTTTCCAGAAAATGTACATCCAGTTTGTTGAAAATATATTTAATACAATTTTAGAAGTAATACTGATTAATGTGCTTTTATCGTTAAACTTAGGGTCAATTGGAGTTTGATCGTTCCAAAATCATCTTTCAGATTTTATGAAAGTCATGCAGCCCATCTACCATAACAAATTTTCTGTTAAGATATGATAGATAAAAGATATATTAGTAATTGCATTTGCGTATTGTCTAAATAAGGGATAAGACCTGATATTCAAAGGAAAGTGTGAAATCCAATCAAAAGAGCAGATATACTCGTGATAAACAAGGATTTGGAGAAAAGTGGAGAGTACAAAAAATGCGGAGGAAGAAAGAAAAACAAAAGATACCTATTTTCCCTATGGTTTTTAAAACAGTTTCTATTAGTAAAATATAGAAAAGAACTTATTAAAACATTTATGAGATGTTTGATTATTGTTTTCTAAAAGATAATTTTTGGAAAAAAAAACAATAAAAAAAGGAAATATTAGGAAACAACCTTTCTTTGTTTTCCCTTGTTTTCAATATAGTTTTAACATGATAAAAAACCATCTAAACTACTAATTTTATATCATTCAATGAAATCAATGTTGGAGTTGCCCAAACAGATTGGACCACAGGATTGCTCAAATGGGGATGGAGACTTAGAACACATGAACGGGCTTGATGCTCGAGGATTGCATTAATGGATCACATGCCTTGAACCAACCACCATAGAGATGGCAACGAGAATAATATATTATATATTCTTAAAATGTACTCATATATTTAATATAATTATATAAAAACTCTAAATCTAGATATACATTTTATTAATAATATATATATATATATATATATACACTCACACACACACAAAGCGAGTATGTGTGGGAAATATAATTGCGGTTTCCACCCCGACCCTGAAAGAGCTATAAATAGGCTTGAGTAATTCGTGATCAGCTTGAGCTCGGCTTGATTTTGATGCTTAAACTCGACACGTGAAGAAAATGTCTAAGCTAGAACAAGAAATTAAGTTCGCAAGCAGATCTTGAGCGATAAATTAAGCTAGAGAGTAACTTGAATTTATCATTTATATGTATTTATTTAAAAATTATATTGTGAATTTAAACACATTAAGTATTCATAATGCATAAACAATATTTTTTACATTTTAAGTTTATAAACTTTTTAAATTTACATTAGTTTTATAATAACATTAATAGAATAATTGAAATATATTAATTATTAATGTTAAAATTTTTATTTTAAAAAAACAAATATTCAAGTTTTTAATACTTATAATGTAACAAGTTTCGAGTCAAGCTAAGTTCGAGCTTTTTATTAACGAGCTGAGTTAAATTGAATTTGAACAAATAATTTTAAAATTTTTTATGAGCTTGATTCGAGCTTAAGTAATCCTAAAATCATGCAAGTTAAGCTTGAAAATGCCCATGCCCAGTTCAAATCAACTCATTTACACCCCTATACCTTGACCCGGGGTATGGGTTCTTGCACCATCCCTACCCTAATTCCCCATTTAATTAGGGATTCCTGCCCCATTAAAGGCAGGTTACACAAAGGTTAATAGGCTTCATATAGGAATAATAATTTACCCTACCCATCCTGTCCTCACGGTGCCTTGGCCCAAATGAGGTGGGAATTCCTTGGTTAATTGAGGTGGGAGGGCAAGGATGGGACAAAGCTTTTCCCCCAAGTCAAGGTTGGGGCGGGGCCAGGGATTATTATCCCGGCCCATTTACATATATATATATATATATTATATTTGTTTTAACAAATAGATAAAAATACTAACTAAGTTTTAAAATATGTTTTTTTAAAAATTACAAAATTTTAAACAAAAACTATTCTTTAAAAATAAAATTAAATAATAACCAAACAGAAAATGGGAGAAGGAATAGAGAACCTTGTTCTAATCTAAGGAATCCCTATTCCACCCAACTATCTAATACATGAAAAATGGGGTGAGGAATCACACGGCTGGAATGGAGGGAGGCTGCCTCAGCCTTGCCACGCCCTGTTGCCATTCTTAGCCCTCACATGGGTACAACTCAAATGGTTTAGGTATTCAGAAACATACAAACAGGTTGAGCACCAAGGAGTACCATAATGGATTTGGAATCATAAATTACCAAACATCCTTTATTTTTTCCAAACAATAAATACAAAATTTTATTTTTCTATTTTGAAAATAGAATACAGAAAAACACAGTAAAATAAGCTGTTTGGCTGGGGAGGGTTTAGTAACTTTCTCATTAATTGGATATCAATGGAGCATGAACATGGAGAAGACACGAATAAAATAATCGAGAAGAAGAAGGTATTTATGCACTGGGAATGAATAGATAAATATTTTTTTAACCAAAAATTGCATAAAATTTAAAGGTATAAAGGAAATTTTAATGGCCCTATGGTAGAGAAACATACTCTAAAGTCTAAACGCTATTTAAAATTAGAGGATATAAATGAGTTTCATAAAACTTTAAGGATGATTTTGAAATTAAATCAAATTTTAGATGCTGCAAATGAAATTTAACTTTTTAAATGAAGAAACATTATTTCTCTAACGAGAACATTCTACATAACTCTTAAATAGAATAAGAAAAAATAAAAAGAAAAAGAAAACTTGTTGGTATATTCTAAATGGCCAACTTATTAAAATTAGAATTGATTTTTTTTCTTTAAACTAAAAAAACAAAAATACCAGCTCTTATCTGGATTAAAAAAATAAGAAAGAAAATTCGGGATTGGTTCAGCCGTTAAGTCACCTCAGCCTGACACAATAATCTCCCCTCATAGTCTCTGCCCAATGCCTGCATATATTGTACATCACATACAACATCCATTAAAGCACATCTTCATCGCTCTTTCTCTATCTCTCTCTCTCTCTCTCTCTGTTCCCCTTTCTAAAGTTTGTCATTTTTTATTTATTTTTTTTGTTGGATTTCTTATCAACTTAGCCTTAATTTGTTGGTTAGAGGGTGAAAATGGTGAAAGCAGCAGAAGAAGAACACCCAAAGAAGGCCTTCGGATGGGCAGCCAGAGATTCTGGTGGCCTCCTCTCTCCGTTTAAATTCTCTAGGAGGTGTTTCATTTTTCTGCTTTTAGCTCTACCTTTTAAAGATCTGGTTTTTTATATTTTAAATATTTCTGTTTTCTTCTGAAACAAATTAAAATATGTTTTTGGTTAATGGTTTGCAGGGAAACCGGAGAGAAGGACGTAGCGTTTAAAGTGTTATATTGTGGGATTTGCCACACCGACTTACACATGACTAAGAATGAATGGGGGTTTTCTATTTACCCTCTCGTCCCTGGGTACATATTTTCCTTTTTCTCTTTTTTAATTTTCTTTTTATTGAGATGTCTAATTGTTAAATATTATGACTCTATTTTTTCATATATATATATATATATATATGGTTAGTTTATTATGCGGATCTTAATGCTAACTCAAATGCTATCGTACAGAAATAGTTTAAAAAATCATCATTAATCTTATCATACAGAAATAATATTGGACGATAATATTTTCAAAAATTTCGGATATATATATATGTATATTCTTGTATTATTTATATGATAATGGAATTTAAATTCAAATTATTATTAAGAAAACAGTGGCTTTTATACCGTGTGAAAATATAATTGAGCGCTGAAAGGTACTTCATTTTTTTTAATATAATAAGTTTCGTTTACCAGAGTTTTCTGGAGCATCTTTCAATTTGGTTTGCTATATTTATCCAAATAACAATTTTAAAATGATACGTAACATTTATGATTTGTGCCTTTCAGAAGGTGCTACCCCAAAAAAGGAAAAAATGACGATTAGAGAAAAAAGAGAGCCACAAATAAATTAAAACATGTCTCTGAGATATTAACCCCTAGATGAGGACACGTGTCAGATAAGTGGCTTCTTATCCGAATCCATGAATCTTATTCATGTTTCCATCGAAACAGAAGCAAATTGGCTGGGAATCTCTGTACGGAGAAACCACTAAATTTCAAACTATCGTTATCCAAATTTCATATATTAACAGGAAAAAAGGCTAAATAAAGTGGGGACCCACCCTTCTACTTTCTGAGTTAGCCTCTCTTTTTTTTTTTTTTTTTTTTTTTTTTTTTTTTTCTCTGAGATGTGGGACTTCTTTTATTTAATGAAAATCATGGAAAATTGACCACTGGATTTCGAATTACAACTTTCTCCATTGAAGTTCTATTTTAATTTTTTTTTTCTTTTTTACTCTATGAAACATGTCTTTTTAATCACTATTTATAATTTTTATTTTATAATTTACAAGATTAAGCTAATGAATATTAACTTGCTAAAAAATTAATACTTAAATAAATACTACTAATTGGTAATTACAATGTTATTTTAATTCCATTAATGATAGCAAACAAAACTCATTTCTTAAACATAAAATATATCTGTATTAGTATTGTTATTATTATTATTATTTTGTTTTAGATCTTGTCTTTTATAGGTGGACAAAAATATTATATATTGCTGGAAATATTGGTTTCTGTAGTCTTAAATTATGCTGTACATTAGGCAATGAGGTACACTAGATGCCCCTTTTACCAGCAAAAAAATTAAGTCAATTGGGCAAAGTGCAGGCATGAGATTGTTGGTGTGGTAACAGAGGTAGGAAACAGAGTTCAAAAGTTCAAAGTTGGGGACAAAGTTGGTGTGGGATGCTTGGTGGGATCTTGCAATTCCTGTGATAGCTGCACCAACAACCTAGAGAATTACTGCCCCAAAATGATCCTCACCTACAGCGCTACCCATCACGATGGAACCATCACCTATGGAGGTTACTCCGACTTCATGGTGGTTGACGAGCATTTCGCTGTTCACATGCCGGACAACCTACCTCTAGATGCCTGTGCACCTCTCCTCTGTGCTGGGATTACAGTTTACAGCCCCTTGAGGTATTTTGGACTTGATAAACCCGGTCTGCATATTGGTATAGTTGGCCTTGGAGGGCTTGGACATGTTGCTGTGAAGTTTGCCAAGGCAATGGGGGTTAAGGTTACTGTTATAAGTACCTCAGTTAACAAGAAGCAAGAAGCTTTGGAAAAGCTTGGCGCTGATTCATTTTTGGTTAGCCGAGATCAAGATCAGATGCAGGTATTTGAACAACTGTGTGTGTTAGGATCTAGTTTGGGTTTAAGTAGTTCTTTTTTTTTGGTTAATTAATGATTGGTCTTTGATTTGTTTCAAGGCTGCTGTGAGCACATTGGATGGAATCATTGATACAGTTTCAGCAACACACCCTTTACTGCCTTTGATCGGTCTTTTAAAGACTAATGGAAAGCTTGTCATGGTAGGTGCACCAGAGAAGCCTCTTGAGCTACCAGTTTTTCCTCTGATCTTGGGTAAGCATATGCTTTCTTAGGAGAAAAATCACGTGGTTTTTTATATGATACTTTTGTGATTACAAACACTAATGAAAATGTGGGATTCATAACAGGAAGAAAGATGGTAGTAGGCACTAGCATTGGAGGGCTGAAGGAGACACAAGAAATGATTGATTTTGCTGCAAAGCACAACATAACAGCTGATATAGAGGTTATTCCTATTGATTATGTAAACACTGCCATGGAGCGTCTTGCGAGAGCAGATGTTAAATATCGATTCGTCATCGACATTGGAAACACATTGAAGCCTGGCTGTTAAATGTTTTGCAACCGTTTAAAGGGACGTTGAAGATGTTAGATTATGTTTAAAATTATAACGAATTAGGATTATGTTGTGTTTGAATTTAGATGTGTTCTAGAAGTCTATATAATGACATATTTTATGTATTAAGTGTAGAAAAAAGAGTGAAAAAAAAAAAAAAATGGAGACCCAAAAAATGAAGTAGAATGGTATCGTATATTAGAGAGTTTGGCAAACTACTATGATACATAGAGGTTGGCAAACTACAATGATCTATGGATTCCCCATCTGTATTAAATTTCAAGGGGAATCGCTTTCGGCTTGGCTTGTAGTCATAGTCTTTTTTTAGACCATGTAGTGGTCGGTCTTCCTACACATGCGTGCTAGCCAGAATGCCTCTTTGGTTCTGGGATGCATACGAATTGCAATAGACGAAGGAAAGACCCTATGCATTTGATTGAAAAAATGCTATATATATATATATATATATATAATGAAGAAAAAAATAAAATTGTTCTGTATGCTAATTTTTCCTTCTTCTATATTCTTCTCCTCTTGTTTTTTTTTTTTATTATTATTATTTTATATTTTTTTTCAAGGAAAAAACAACATTTCATTGGTAGTGCGAGATTTGTAATTGGGATGTGTTGTTTCAGATTTTGATCTTCTAGTAGGAACATAACTGCATCATGAGCAGCATCGAATAAAAGAACAAAATGCTTTGATGTTTATATTCGCTGGCTGCTGATGCTACTCCCGCTGTCCCTGCAAATTGATGCTCTGCTTCAGCTTATATGGATACTCTATATTCTATATTATATCATTTCTATCAATACCCAAATCTTTCGTGCTTTCCTATTCTATATGTATCACTTTCATCATAACCAAACATTGACGATTCTTTATTTCAAACTAAATATTTCAACATCAAACATTCAATCAAATAACATTTCAAACTAAAGTTTCCCCCCCAAAAAATAAATAAATAAATAATAATAATAATAATAAATAGATAAATAAACAAAAAAAAAATATTTGGGTTCTATAAATTTGTTTTCCCTACATGATCCTTTTTTTTTTTTTTGACATTAATTTTATTTTTTCCTTTTTGCTCTTCTTGTCTATTATCTTTAAACATAGAACTATATTATATATGGAGCTTGTTCTATGTACCAAGATATTTGACAAAGATTTTTGATAAATATTATCTTAGCCATTGAATGTATAGATTTAATTGTATACAAATCATAATAATATCAAAATGCTATAGTCTACTTTTGAATGTACCTAATCAATGGTCAAGATTATTTCTCAAAAGATATGCATATTAAGTTCGAAAAGTTGTCTTCAAGTAAATAATAGTTGATAATTGATTAATCGTGTAGTTATACAAAGATTTTTTCATCCGATCAAGGAAGTTATTGAAGAGGAAAGTACTAAAATTATTCATTTTTCCCAAAAAGATTGCTTCCCTATCATGTTAAATAATAATAATAATAATAATGATGATGATGATGATTGAGCAAAATCAAAAGGAGGAAGGAGAAGATCTTGATCGAGCGTTTAATACTAATGTTGTATTGCCCATCAGTGTGTGTTAGGCAATTATTTGGTACTGCATAGCATATTTGAGTAAGCCTACAAGAAGCGGGATTTTTTTTATTTTTTTTTTGTGGGGTAAAGAAATCCCAAAGGAGCTACTTGCTAGGTGAGCTTACGTTTTTCTCTTGTTGTGTTCTTTTAATCATTACATCATCCAAGGATTGTCACATCATTCGGTCATTCAATTGATCCTATGTTCCACTAGTTTGCAATGTTCTCTCAGGTATTTCCATGGATAAAATGGCCTCAATATTGCAAACACGTAAGAAAGGAGTGGAGTTTGTGGAAGTACAAATGGTCATGCTAATAGGACTAAAATACCCCAAGTTGCTAACCCATCCACTTTCCCTTAGCTTGCTTTAGGCATTTCTTCAATTTGTTGAGGATTGTCTTTTTTGTTGCTTCAGTTTGTCCATTTCCATTCCTATGATGTGATTCATTATTCATTATTCATGATCTGTTGTCTTAGACCTGGCGACAATCCTTGGCTCAGATGTCTTAACCAAAAAGTCTTTCTTCCCTTCCTCTTCCCTTCTTTTTCTGTTCTAGCTTGCTCTCTACTTATGCTCTTCCCCATATGATCCTTGGACATCCTTTACCTCATCTGCACTAGAATGTGCTTCTTTTCCATTCTTGGACTTTAAACATTATGTCCTCTCCAGTTTCCTTGCAACCAAAGTAACCAAACACACACACACACACAAATATATATATATATATATATATATAAACTATATAAACCAGATCCTTATGAAGGAAAAACCGAAAGAAAGCAAAGTAATAAAACTCTTTGCAAATGTATTTTCTGTTAGAGCCAAAAGCTTGGAGCTGATTAATTTTTGGTTAGCCAGGATCAAGATCAGATGCAGGCGTTGAGGAGTCTAGTTTTATAGCGGTGTTTCTTGATTAATGTTTGGTTTTTTTGTTTTTCATTTGTTTGAGATTGCTAATAGCACATTGGATGGAATCACTGATACTGTTTCAGCAATACACCCTTTATTGCCTTTGATCGGTCACTTGAGGACTCATGGAAAGCCTCTCATAGTGGGTGCACCCGAGAAGTCTCTTGAGCTACCCTTTTTTCCATTGTCCTTGGATAAGCATGTAAGAGCGAGTTGGAGAAAATTTGCTTTTCATATAAAGAGCGAGTTGGCGAAAATTTGCTTTTCATATAATAGGTTTTTGGCATTTGGAGAAAGTTTTGTAGTTACAAACACTATTGAAATATGGAATTATATGAAAGGTACACAGACGGTAGCAGGCTGTTGCATGGGAGGGATGAGGAAGACACAGGAAATGAATGATTTTGCAGCAAAACACAACATAACAGCTGATAATAGAGGTTATACCTAACGATTATGAACACTGCCGGAGCATCTTGCCCAGCAAGATGTTAAATATCAATTTGTCATCGACATTGGAAACACATCGAAGCCTGCCTATAAAGTTTTGCTACTGTTATGACTCTTATCACTGGTAGACTGAAATTTGCAACTGGACGAGTTGTTTTGGATTTTGATCGTTTATTATGAACATTATCACATCTTGAAGAGCATCCAATAAATAAACGAAATGCTTTCATAGATTTGAGAAAATATACATCCTGTCTAATCATTTTTTGGTCTACTTGCCAAAACGTTTGGTGGTTTAGGCTGAGTGAGGGGTGCTGGAAAACTTTATACCCAAAAAAAAAGGGGAAAAAAAAAGAAAAAGTCCTTTTTAATGCAGTATATTCCTAGTGGATCGTGTGTATTATACCGTAAAACGATCAATAAATGCTTGAAGTGATACAGCAACACCGAAAGAATCTTGGGGAATCAGCAGCTGAATTGCTTCTCTATAATAATATTTTGCAGTCGATCTAAATTAAAAAACTAAAAATCAAGACTCCCAGATTTAGAGGACCCAGAACAACTACCAGATGTGCCATATGAACTCCCACTTGAACCATCAATAGGGGCCTGATTTAGACACTCTAAAATCAAAAACCTCCGCTTTTGCAACTTTATTGAGAATGTTGTTGTATCAAGAATCAGAGGAACCTACAGGAAATTAAATAAAAAAGAAAGTATTGAAATACATCAGTTATATCATGAATTAAATAAAAGATACAAAGTGTTTCAAGATCATAGCAGAGGTTCAAAGAGAGGGAAAACAATTTTAAAAAATAATAATAATAATAATAATTGCACATTAACAAGCTCAATAGGAACAAATTTACAGGCTCGTTACTTCTCTCTACATGCATCCGCATCTGAGAATTAAGATTCCATACACCAATAACTAGAAGACAGATAAGGCCAATTATAAATAAAACAAGATTACAGTAAAGCACTTTATTAGGTTACCTGTGTATTGAAACGGGCTACTTTGTGAATACTAAGAAGACCAACCATGTCCTGGTAACCAGTGAGAAGTTTTGCAAGTTCTTTGTCCTCGTCTGAATCAATAATCATTCAGAGTTATCCTCGTTAAAATATTCAAGACGGCAAAAAGCAAATACAGAAGCTAATGACAAACCTGGAATTGCTTTGACAGAGAGCAAGATGTCTGCCATGTGCTGCAACCGTTTTGAGGTCGAAGGAGACAGAAGAGATGGTGGAAAAGTTATGACAGCAACTGCATTTAATGACCGTACCATGCCTTTGAGAGATCTAACAAAGGAAAGAATGTCCCACTCCTGCAATACCAGTGGTTATTATTATACTGGATGCCGATTTGAGAAAAATGACAAGGAATGTCTAAGATATCAACAAAATAAAAAATAAAAAAAATAAAAAAATTGACTGTTAGAAGTAATATAAAACATGCTATACAGAGTAAAGGACTTATGATGACTCAATAAATTTGTAAACCATATGAAATGAACTATCGTAAAGGAAGTGCAAATAAAAACTGCCTCTCACAGCGTTGGAATATTCACATTGTGGAGCACACAGTGATTGAATGGCAATACGACCAGCACAGGTAACACCGCCATCATTCCTACAGATGTTATAACAATAAATGGTTAAAACTTTAATTTTTTTTAAAAAAAAAAAAAAAAAAAAAAGTGATATATATAGTTATCAATGAAAAAATGCAGTGTGGTTACACAACATGCCTTTACAGCATCTTAAACAAGCTGATTCCCTAACAAAAAATCAAAAAATAACCCTAAAACAGAGGAACATGAAAAAATAGAAAGAAGCACAGGGTGGCAGTAATCTCAAATTACTAAAAGAGAGATCATATTCATAGCTTGATGTAATTTATAATATCTACATTTATATAACAAGTTTGTGAGAGGGAGGGGCTGATTCAACAAAAGTGATATCTGTAACACTTCAGAATAAGTCGGCCAATCTTAAACCAGCTAATATTTGATTGAGTATAAAAATGACATCAAAGCGGCAAGCAACAACCATTTTAAACGCATTTTCATTACCAAAACACTTCGATGATATTGTAAAGTAAACTCAATTTTGATTCAATAAATTCATAAAAGATATCAGGCATTCGATCCAGCATTTTCAAGTCCACCCATCCACCAACCAGCACAAGAAGACAATTAACATTGTTGCATGATATACAGAAGAAGCTAGCTTGCCATTCCATGGAACTTGCTCAAATAGATGAAATTTAAAAAAAGCAGATATAATTCCTGGAAAATGCTAAGACCAACCTAGGAAATTGAGATAAAAATTTGGCACAATGGTCCCGAAGAGGAACTAGATTTCGACAATCTTGAATGCTAACACAATCTATATGCTTGCCAGTTAGAAATTGCCTCTCCAAGGGCTTCCGCAGGTCAAAGTCATTGCAGAACTCATACTTACCATCTGCACAAACAATCAAAACTGTTACAATCATAGCCAGTCCACCATAAAACTTAAACCGAATAAGATTGGTGATGAATTAGATAAGATAGTATGAACTACCATAGATTACTAAATTAAGGACTTGGTGGGAAGCTTGATCAGGTGGGACTACTTGTAAAGACAGTTACAAATGCCTGCTACTACGATCATATAGGGATTTTATGTTAATGACTCATAATCTAACAATGCAAACCAGGAAAGCTATATACAATTTTCTATCAAGTAACTTCTCTAGTCAGTGATTGAGATATGAAATAATATTTCTGACAAGAATTCTTTATTTTGAATAGTTATCAATTTCAATAAAACTACACATAGCAAAACTTCCATTTTATTCATCAAAGACCAATCAAGGAAAATAAATCATTCTAATCAGATTCACCTTTATGAATTTCAAAATTCTGTTGATTTTCACCAAAATACTTCTTATATTGCCAAGCTATCCTCAACCCCTTCTCCTGAAATTTTCAGAATAAATCACCTGGTTCTTAATGTTCACCCATAATAGCAAGTCAAAACCAGATAACTGAACAACACAGAAAAGAAATGTGAAATAGAGGGAAACCTGATCAGGATCACGATTATGTGACTTATCATCTTTGGATGATACGGGACTAGGCAAAGTACCTAAAAATCCCCTTGGGTCTTTAGAAGGACTTGCATAGAGAAGTGGCTGGTTGAGAACAAGTCCCTGAGACATAAAATTCCTCAGCAAAAGCATATGATGAGGTGCTTCTGAATCTTCCATCACCATGACCAGGCTTCCCAGAGAAAAGCCTCCACCTAAAATCCCTATAAATTATAGAGATTAATACACATATAAAAGAGTCATTAACAATCATAATTGCACCTCTCCTGCCCATCGCAGTCTATAATTTCTCAGTAGTGTAAGCAACAGAAGATTACTGTCAAGGTCCGGTATGCCAGACGAGATGAAGGCTGTGCCATTGGGTCCGTGCTTGAGTCCTGGGGTTTGAGAGGAGGATAAAGCAGAAACATTGCGAGAGAAGCTGCTTGTGCGAGTCTTGGTAGCAGACATGGTTGCTTCAAGTATGCTATCACTTCCAGTGGAGCACCCAAAAGAAAAAAGTAATAGCTCTCTCAATTATTAGACTCCTGAAACTCATATATGCAGGGAACATATTTATAACAATAGCAAAAACAAGTATTTCACCAATACAAATAAAAAAAAAAAAAAAAAAGCATTCATCATGGTTGAATATTTTAAAGTTTAGCATTGGGTTTTTTTTTTTTTTTTTTTTGGCTATCTACTAGTTTTGCAACATTTGAAGAACTATCTAACAAGAGACAATCAGACAACAATATGAAGAAGGTATTAAAAGGAAATCGACAGAATATTCAACGTAGTTATCATTCAAATTAACAGAAATTTACAAGCAACCACATCCATTCTCTCAATCCCACATCAACTTCAACCACCCACTAACAATTCATAACCCATCACCAAATTGCAGGAATTCTTTGAGACCCATGAACAATAAAAAAATAAAAAATAAAAAATAAAAAATAAAAAAGGGTTTAAGAGGGAAACAGGGTTCGAGTAATATGCGCATCAAATCGAGCTCCTTCAAGTTGGAAGTGAAGGGTTTTTCCATTTGAACTCGAACCATATCGAGTTTAACCCGAACCGAGTTGAGTTGAACTACAACTAGAACTTAGTCAGCCTAAATCAATTCGTTTTCAACTCTAAAACGAAGGTGTGGGTTTAACTCGAACCTAGCTTGAACTAGTAGTATGCCTTTAATGGAGTTTGTGGCTTGTGCTAGCACCGTTAAAGTCTGCTGACCACCAAAGCCCAAAAATTAAAAAATAAAATAAAATGGAACCTGTGAAAGGCCATGATGAAGTTCCAGCCAAAAAAAAAAAAAAAGGAGAGAGAAATGAACCAGAGACATGGAGGTCCGGCAAGAAGTAGAGATTGGATAAAGAGAGAGACTTTGGAGGAGAACGAGAACCTCAAAGTGATCGGCGAATTGGTAACCGGCGAGAGAACATTTCACAACGGAGCGGTTATTGGCGACGTAAAGACGTCAATCGCTGAAGAAGGAAGGGGAATTTGACCGAATAGCCTCTAATGAAATATACCCATCTTTTTTCATCTTTTTTATTTCACCCTTTTATTTTTCAATATTTCCAAATTACCCTTCAAATATAAAAAATAAAAAATCAATATAAATTGCTATTCCCGATCACAAAGGAAAGAGCTACTTTTCTCTTCAATGGAGCACAAACAAAAGAGGAAGAAAAAGTTAGAGAGAATGGCGAAACAGCTACCGGAGAGTTCTTTAGGAAGAAGGACTAGTGGAGGAAGCATCCTAGGCTCAGCAATAAGCTTCACCATGCCCTTCTTGGTCGTGGCCCTCGGAGTCGCCACCTTTGACGTCTACCTGGTCGGTAAGCAAGTCTACAACAAACTTCTTGCTGCTTCCTGCTCCTCTGCTTCTTCTTCTTCTCACCACTCTTCCCATTCCTCTACTTCTCATTCAGACAACTAAAACAACAACCTCATCCAATTTTCATTTTGCTTTCTCAATTATTATTATTATTATTATTTTTTATTTTATTTTATTTTTTTTTTGTTTCTTTCCCATTTGGATCCTAAATGGAATTAGAAGCGGTTATTAAAATTTTACTTTTCCCATATTTTCTCAGCAACTAAGTGTACCATTTAAGAGATCAAATTCATCAGCACCGTCGCCGATTTTTGGTGCACGCTCCGAATTCGAATCTACGAGACTGAAAATGATGCTGAATTTTGTAAAATCTCTCACTGACCAATGAGTTACAGAAGGTAATCTTTATATTTGGTAAGATTTGCATTTCAAGCAGTTTTTTTAGTTTATATCTTTTCTATGATCACAGTTCAATAGTCAATTAGTCATCGCCTTTCCATGTTTAATGCTGTATGATGAAAAGAATATCATTCTATAGTGTACAACTCATTATGGTTCATCTTTTCTAATGCTATGTTTGAAGAAAGAATGGAACAGCTTTTATATCACTTTTTAATTCTTTTCCTTCTAAAAATATATGTCAATTCTCAATACAATATTATGCATCCATGGTCCTTTTATAGCCAAACGCATTTAACTAAATGATTATGAGTCGATAACCCTTAGCAGGACATTTTAAGCCTATTGGAATCTCATGACATCTATTCCAGTGTTGACTTATTTCATGAATATCGATCCTATAATACTGTGCTTTTAAGCATTCACTTGAATCTGACTCCAAAGAGACATCCAAGCGTATACCTTGATATTCAAATAATAACTGCATTATAATGTTTCAATAGCATGTTCTTTGCATAATGGTCTGAAATGGGCTGTTGATGAATGAATGTTTAGGTTGCAAAATATTTTGATGCTACCATTGAAAAGGGAGCAGATGTGAAATCGGCTACCAACTGGATTATGGGTGATATTGCTGCCTATATGAAAAATGAAAAGTTGACTATTGATGAGATTAAGCTGACGCCTTAGGAGTTGGCTGAGTTGATAGCTTCAATACAAGCTGGTATTATTAGTGGGAAAATTGGAAAAGAGGTAGACATTTGCTTGTTAAATGCTTACAATATATACAATATGCTATCTCCATATTCTCAATTGTTTCATTGAATTGAATATTGTATCTGCAGCGTTTGGAAGTGGTTGGTTCACTAGTATATACTTTCCCCAAATCCTTTCTATCTTTTTGTTTCTTATTGGACTTAAAAAGCTAGCTGTAGTCTTTAATAATTTATCATTATAAAAATTTTCTATCTATCTGTTCGTGCAGTATAAGCACTGAGGATTTATCAAAATAGTAACACTACCCAAGTCATTTGATGCTAGTACTATGTAAATGGGCCACTCAGACATTTGTTAATGGGTGCTCTGTTTGAAAAATGTCTTTCTGGGGTGTACTACTATTTTAGTTCATTTACAGATAGGAAGAAAGAAAGCCCTTAATTTTTTTTTTTATTTTTTTTGCTATGGCAGATAATTTTGTCCTTTTTGACAGCTTATGATTCTGTTTATTTCTAAATTTATCCCTGAATGATTTGTAGATATTGTTTAAGCTATTGGTCAAAGGTGGAACTGTCAAGGGACTCATAGAAGAAAAGGATTTGGTTCAGGCAAGTTATTCAAATCAGCTTTTGACATAAATTTAGGTTGTGCAATTGCTCATATACATTTAACATTCATATATTCTATTTGTAATATTGCTCCACATTAGTGCATTTGTTAGATCTATGTAAGATTTAGGTAAAATTGTGGTTTGCTCTTTACCATTGACCATTAACATCTAAAGCATGTGATGTTTGAGGTTCTTTATTTGCTGCCAGTTGTCTTTTATTTGTGGTTTTGTGATTGTAATCTTTAGACTTATTTGTGTACTTCTTAACCTATGGTTGCTGGCAATGAGTATATTTTTTTATTATGTTAATTGAAAAGCTAATTGATTAAGAGTAAGTAACTTAAGACAATAAAAGGCGGCAGCTAGATTTTAGATCACAAGCTTGAGAAATAGTAAAAATGATGTCTTCATCTGTAACCTAAGTAATTTATCCAACCATATGCTGTTCATGTACATGAAGAATGCGTAAATATTTTAAACTTAAAAGAATGTTTTAAGTTAGCTAAATGATTATCATCTAGTGGTTCGGATATCTTGATAAGTTTCAAACTATGATCTAAAAGCCAGAAGATAGGATGGGGTTTATGTTTGTTAAATTTGAATAAAAGAAGACAACATGATTCAACTTCGAAATCAAAATGTCTAAGTTTGTGAGTTTGTTTGAATTTTGTAAACTAAAAAGTAACTGCAAGTTAAAAGTGGCTTGTAAAATTCCAATGAAATTATAGGGTCACTAAAGTGACTTGAATCACTTTCTTGAGAAAGTGGCACATACTTCCTACTATGGTTCTATTTTGTCATACATAACTATATAAAGATTGGAAAGACTTGATGTCCTGTGGTGAAAACTGCTAAACATGGTTATTAGGCCGTAAAAGTAAATGAAATGCGGCATCAAATAAACATCTGGACTTAATGACGGTTGTCATACTTCTTACTTTGTTTTCTTTTATATGATTTACTTTTGTCATCTGCATTATCTTGTTGCTCGCAGAGTTGGTAATATTCATGAGAATGTTTTGCTTGTTTTTCCCCCAAGAAAATTGAATAAGCTCCCATATACCAATTAAAGAATAGAAAACTTCAATAAGCACCCTGTATTTGAGAACTACCCCTAGTCAAATAATTTCACCAATTCTTGCCAATATATTCATTTAACTTTAACTCGAACACACCATATATAGTTAGTTTAATAGTTATGCTTCCTGAAGGAAAAAAAGGTTTATAATATAAATAGATGCTATGGTAATCATTATTAATGTCTTTTTAACTGGCATTTTAATTTAAATTTTATCAAGTTGCCTACAATTTATTGGGTTATGACTTGTCCTTTGACTTTAATTTAGAAGCCAATTTTATTCTTCATTTCTAAGTTTGCCAGCTGAAAATTTTTCTCATCCTTTGTTGTATTATCATGCTAATATGCTGTTCTTGGGCCATATGGAGCTTATTCTTGCAAAATATATTGTAGTAAAATATCGTACTTCATTTAAGCAGTTCAAATATATTCGTGATTCTAGCAAATTCTTTATTTGATTTTGCAGATGGATGCTTAGGAGAAGGAAAGGAGCATGGACTTGTAATTCCATAGTCACCTTGTTGGTTTGTTCTTTTAGCAATAAGCTTTTAATTGCCAAGAGACTCGAAGAACTTTAAGCTTGTGAATTTATAATGTATTTAAATATACTATTGCTATTTACTCTATGTCTTGCAATTTGTGGCTCAATACATTATGGTAATTGATCTTGGTATCAATGTGAAAATAGGAATGGCTATTACTGCCCAATGGTAATTACCTATGCATCGTCGGTAATTGACATTTGTCCACCGTCATAAAAAAATCACCACAATTCCATCCAACAACTTCAATCGTGTGTGTTTCCACCAAGAACATGCTAAATCTAGCTTTATTAATGATAACTATTGATAAAGTAAGAGAAAAAATTATATTAATAAGTGAAAACATTCAATTTGTAGTTGTTGGCAAAATTACCATAGGTTTCATCGGTAATTATCGAAATTCCTATGGCTATCACATTTTACCAATTGTTTGGCCCCCATAAGTCTCCTAATGTGTGTTAAATGCAACAACATGCAAAATATACATTCTTCAATGATCCTAAGGAGAAAAAATCCCAGAAGTTTTGAAAAATATTCTCAAATTGGCACAAAAATTTGATTACCGTAGGAACTTTGGTAATTACCGATGAAACCTATAGTAATCAATTTGTAGTTGCTGGAAAAATTATCGTAGGTTTCATCGGTAATTATCGAAACATCTATGGTTATCACATTTTACCAATTTTTTGGCCCCCATAAGTCCCCTAATGTGTGTTAAATGTAATAACATGCAAAATATATATTTTTCAATGATCCTAAAGAGAAAAAACTCCAAAAGTTCTGAAAAAGTTCTCAAATTGGCAAAAAAAATTTATTACCTTCGGGCCTTCGGTAATAACCGATGCAATCAATGGTAATCAATTTGTCCTTGCTTAAAAAATTACCGTAGGTTTCATTAGTAATTACCGAAACTCTTGTGGTAATCACATTTTACCAATTTGATTACCGTAGGACATTCGGTAATTACTGATGCAACCTATGGTAATATTATGTGATTACCACAGGAGTTTCGGTAATTACTGATGATACCTATGGTAATTTTTTCAGCAAAGATAAATTGATTACCGTAAGTTGCATCGGTAATTACCGAAAGCCCGATGCTAATAAAATTTTTTGGGCAATTTGATAACTTTTTTCGAACTTTTGAGGTTTTTTCTCTTTAGGATCTTTAAAAAATGTATATTTTGCATGTTGTTATATTTAACACACTTTAAGGGACTTGTGGGGGCAAAAAAATTGATAAAATGTGATAACCATAGGGGTTTCGATAATTACCGATGAAACCTACGGAAATTTTTCCAGCAACTACAAATTGATTACCGTAGGTTTCATCGGTAATTACCGAAGGCCCTACAGTAATCAAATTTTTTTGCCAATTTGAAAACTTTTTCTGAACTTTTAAGGTTTTTTCTGTTTAGGGTCATTGATGAATGTATATTTTGCATGTTGTTGCCGGAAACATATATTAGCGGACTCTTTGGAGTCAAAAAATATATGAATTGATGTTACCGAAAGTGTATCGGTAATTACTGATGGACCTGTCGGCATCGGGAAGTACAATGCACCATCGGTAATCATGTTTGTTTGAATTTTTATCACTACCGAGGGTCTTATTTTCTCTTATTTTGTCGATGATTATCATTAGTAAAGCTAGATTCAGCATATTAAGATAACATTAATATAGGATGCCATAACATTAAACATACGATCTACATTGAAAATTTATTAACATACAACTCAACAGCATATTTTTTCCTAAACTAACTAATATCTTCCAGGCCAAATAAAAGGTTCCCCTTACTGCTTCTGTGCTCAATAAATTTCAAAGCGAAGATGCCACAATCACCCCTGCAGAATAGCATTAATGAAAACCAACCATGTGTATTTCTACACGTAAGCACAATTAAACAGCAGCAATAGAAGTGGTTGGAAATGACAACACATTTATACCCATTATCTTGGCGGGGTGCATCTTTATGATGGTTATCGTAAATGGATCTAAAGTGGGAAGCACGTCCGGATTCTTATCGTAATATCCCCCATCCCTCAATAAGTAAGGCAGCATAAACCTAAGGCAATTTGCATTTTCCAGCTCTTTAGTCTGGACATATTTACTTTCCATATTTGGATCATACAAATCAATATGCCGAGCCTTTAAATCCACACATGCTGCCAACCAATGGACGCCTCCATTGTTGACAAGGATATACACCTGAAAATTAGCACGTAACCTCATTATCCACAAATTGGGAAACTTAATCAGCATTTTTTTAAATATATGTATAGACTTACATAATCGCATCTCCACCACGGCATGCTAAGTTTGGGTGACTTCCCACGCACATAGCTTCGAGGTGTGGAATCACATGAATATGTGCTTTGAGATGCCTTTCATTTGGGATAACACCCTTTAATGGATGACTGCCAAATTGATTACCGTAGATACAATATAAAATGTTATCAATATAACATTAAGCAATATAGTAACATTAAGCAACACAGTAACATCCCATTATCTTACCGAAAATAACGTGTCTAATATGGCATAGTTGTGGGTAAACATCTTCTCATTCTCAAACCTCCTTTTTCTTATGAAATACAAAATAGTGTCAATATGCTGCAAAAAACATTGAAGGAAATAAAAAACAAGTGTGAGATGATTAAACATCATTCCAAACGTATGAACACAATGAATTTACATGAAAGTAAAGTATATAACTTACATCGGAAGCCAACCATCCTGCAGGGGTAAGCAGCTCAGCAAAAGATTCCTCTCCCACCGTCATATAAGATGTACACACGGTTGCTCCGTTCGATGCCACCCTATACCACTCATCGAACACCCTCTCCGTCGATGCATCAATAGGTCGATTAAGATTCAATTTGACCTTTTTTTTACACGGGTCGGTATAAGGAGAGATAACATGATATGACTGGTGGTAAACTCTACCGAATCGGCTTTTATCACCAACTTTATGCGTCCAAACCTTCACTTTACTCTCAGCTGATTGGTCATGATGTGGACTATTAGCTAAAGCACTGATATCCCACCCCAAATGCAAAGGCCGATGTGGTACCAAAGCCCACGAATCCTCCACATAGGGTCCTCTAGGTAAGATAGGCTCAAACGGCATTGTACAATCCTCATCCTCCTTCCTACCACTAGAACCATCTATGGGTGCATCAAATTCTTCGGCTTACTCTCCAAATGACGGTGACAAAAGGGATGATGGTCGCACCGAAGATGGCGATGAATGGGTGTGCATATGATGTTTGGCCTACAAAATACAATGGTTATTTTGCAGTTCCCAAAAACTAACAACAAATAATTGCTGAATTACAATATATAATTTAATAATCCTGAAACCCTAAAATATACTAAGTTGTCTAAATGATACCTGATGTTTTTTTTGGTCAATAACAGAACTAAGCATCTTCCTTAATGATGCCATCTCTTTCTCTAATTCATCATAGTTTGCCTCCAAGCAAGCAATCTAATCAATATCAATATCCAAAACATAAGTCAATATATATTAGTACAACATATGAAATACAAATTTGCTGCAAGTAACAATTGCATACCCTGACATTAGCATCTGAAGGGACACTAGAATGCTCCTCAACTTTGGACGCATCTTTAGCACCAACGATGGCTATCGGTGCTACAAGTGGCGGTGCCGTATAGCGAACTTCATGTATGTTCACTGTTATTGTTCGCCAATAATCCATAGTCTTCTCCTTATCGGTAGCGTCTAACCTTCAATATGCAACATACTAGGTGAAATGAAGAAAGGAAAAAAAGGTAAATTTGCAAATTGGACGTTGGTAATGTAACTTGAATGTAGTCGTACCATGTAATCTATATAAATTTGCCTTACATTCCTATTTGAGGTGACCCAATAATGGACAGAGAAATGGTTTGGTTGACTTGTAGCATGCCATCTAAGGATCCTCAGGCAATGGGTTTCCCACCGCTCGCCAAAATGGTTACCAAAATCAGGGATTGCTTCAAAACTCCACACCTACAAAATATAAATTATAGGTTATTAAATATAATTTTTAAGTAAACGCTGCATGTATTAAATATATTACTGTACCTGAAACGCCAATGGAAAAACGGTTAGGTCATACGACTGTGATTTATTCTTTACTGCACGTCCTCTATGCTGGAATACATTGTGTAATGAGTCAATCGTCTTCTTGTAGCTCAGAATGCCCCAATGGTAGGAAATATAGTAACGCAATTCTTACAGCATCCCAATCATCCACAAAATGTATACCGTTGAATATTCGTTCCAGTTCGGGTGGTTTCAAGTCAATCCTGTCTTCTAGCAACCTCATGCGCAGCTCCTTTCCTTTGGAAATTTTCATATCATACATGGAAGGGTACCTACAAAACTTTAAGCCACTAATGAGTGCGAATTCCCACTTCTTAAACAGCACTTCAGATCCGCCGAAGTTAAACTCTAGTACTTCTGGATCATTGGACATAACTCGTCTGCAAAGCAGGTGATGCACTAGATGACCAGAGAACCTGAGGTTCTTCACGTCAAGTAAGTGTCCAAAACATGTTTGTCTATACTTTTCCAGCTACTCACTTGTGAGGACACTTGTAATTACTTTGTTTGCTTCTATTGGATTCCCGAATGAATGTGCCCTAACTTTAAATATATCGGCATCCTGAAAGATCCATTCCTTTGGAGCGTCGATGGCCTGCAAAATGAATTACATAAATGGAATGCAAGTCAACTATTTAATCATACCCTATTTTCCACCCTAACTTGATCATAATAATTTTCAACCAAATCTTAAGACATATGGATTCACATTTTTGCACCAGTGGTAATTACCGATGAAACCATCTGTAATCAACCTACAATGAACTAAAAAAAATCCTAATGGCCTATCGGCAATTACTGATGGCCATCGGGTGAAGTTTTTCTCGAGTATTCACATTTATGAATAAATATTGACAGATGTCTTATCTCTTACTGCACCAAACTACATAAATGAATATAAAACTTACCATCTCAGATGGGGGAGAGGAGAGTGGAACGTGCCCTGGAAGTTTGGTGCTTTTCATCTCAGCTTTGGATTGCTGCTTAGTAGTTCGTCGACGCTTAGAGTCGGGTGTTGATGTGCTACCACCGCATCTCTTACTTTGCGCCTTCTTACCTCTCTTTTTCAATTGAGCTCGCAAGTTCCTCTTTGGTGCCATTATAAAGTACAACCTATAAATGTACTTTGACAACATTAATAAATTTTTATCTACCTTTGACCAGATTGTCAACTATGTATACATATATAAATAACCGCAATCCTCAATTTCATATGCTCTCTTCCTAAGGATATTGCATATGTCATCTACAAAACATTTACTGTATAGCAGTGTGTTTACTTCTAACTCTTTCCATCTTCTTCTTATTCTTCTTTTTTTTTTTTTTCTTTTTTGGGGATAAAGTGTTTGCGTGTTTGCTTCTAGCTAACCATGTACCTAAAATTTTATGCATCAATCTTCTCCCTTTCTCTCTCTCTTTCTCTCTCTCTCTCTCTATATATATATATATATCTATAGCTTTAGAAAGAACTAACAATTAACAACAAGTACTAACTCTGGAAATCTTAACTTCAAATCTAATTAATCATAAAATATTTTTCTCTTATCTCCAGGTACTGATTTTCAGTAATAAATTACCCTAGCAAAAAGGAAAAAGAAAAAACTTAAAAGAAAAAAAACGTTTAAAAAGCAACTAAGATTTCTAATGTAGCTATAGTCTAAAGTGGGGTTTTAATAGAGCAACCCACAATTGTTGTAACACCCCGTCCCGAATCGCACCGGAATCCGTGCACGTTGACCGAGGTTGACTGTTGACCGTTGACCGAAGGGGTCAAAAGTTGACTTTTTGACTCGGTGGGAATTTCGAGTTGACCAGGGTACCGTGGCGAAGTGCATGACGCCCTGAGTTCGTAGACTAGTAGCACGTCGAAAACGGAGCTACGGTTTGAAAGTTATGGGCAAAACAAGTTGAAGTGTAAACTGTCTAAAAGGTGCCGGGAGTTGACTTTTTCTTGTGATGTAATTGTGAGTTGACTCTTGTATGGTTGTAAAGTACTCGTCGATACGAGTTCATAGACTAGCGGCACGCTTAAATCGGACATGTGGTTAAAAAGTTATGGACGTTTGAAGTTTACCGGATACCGTATTATTTTAATGTTTTTTTTGAGTCGGTGAACAGTGAAATGCCACGTGTCAGCTTCTGATTGGTCCACGTGGCATGAACAGTGCACGCAGGGTTTTAATTTTGAAAAAACTCTCGGGGAAGAGAGAGAAAGAGAGAGAAGAGAGAGAAAGAGAGAGAGGAGAGAGAAAGAGAGAGAGAGAGCCACCGCCGGCCACCGGATTTTGCCACTGTTCCAGCCGAGTTACTGTACACGCGCCGGACAGAAAGCTTGCCCACCTCATTTCCGGCAAAACCTCCAAATTTCACGGCGAACGGCCGCCGGACGCGCCCGGATCGGACGTCCGAAGTTTGGCGGCGATTTTTCCCTCCACCGCCGGCCACCGCGAATCGGCACTGTTCCGGCCATTTTCCGGCCACACGCGCCTGACAGCCTTGATCCTCTCCTCAAGTCCGGCCTACCCACCAAAAATCACGGCCATCGGACCACCGACGCGCCGGGATCGGAGCGTTTTCCGGCGAGGGGTCGAAAATCTTCAAACGGTGATTTCTCCGCCGTCCGACCTCCGTTTTGCTCACCGTCGGTCCCGTTGGATTGCTCTCCTCACGATCTACAAATCTGCAAAATTTCACAGCAAACGGCCACCGTCGGAAATTACTGTTCCGGCGACTGTTGCCGGTGACGTGGCGGCCCGCCGGAAATCACTGTTCCGGCGAGTACCCCGAAAATTCCGGCCAGCTCCAGTCCGCAGTGTTCGACCTCCTGAACCCAAATCCGACTTCCGTTTCCACCAATTCGCGACGGTTTGGGAGAATTGCAGAGCCGAAACCCGAAAAGCTTCCCGATAAAATTCCGACCCCGTCGGGTACGATCATCGGAAATTAAGACCGGATCTGTGATTAGCATCACTCGAGCTTCGATTCGGTATATCATTCGTAAATTTTAGTTATCGTTTGGTGTTCGCTCCTCGGGTACCCATTTGGGGATTACCCGAATAAAATATTAATATTTGTGGTTTTGGTACTGTGGATGTTTTAGGTGCACGTGCAAGTAGCGGAGTCGATCCTGCGGAGGATCTTGATTGAGATACGTGCACAAGGTGAGTGACCCACCTTCAAATTAATTTGGGGAATTTAATTGATGAATATATTATGTGTGAATTAAATATTTGGAATTTAATTTCTATGTGCCAAATATTTATTGGATTTATTGTAGAATTATTTATGAATTTATTGGATTTAAGAAAATGTGCATTTTATAAAAGTATGCCATGTGAAATTATTTTATGGATTTGAGGATTTTGAAATTGGTGTGGTTTTAATGGTAAATTGGGTACGATTTGATTTTCAAATATTTCAAGGAAAATATTTGGTTATGTTGGTGATTTCAATTTTTATGAAATATGCCCATAAAATATTATGGGATTTGATTATGATATTTCGAGAAATTATTTATGCTTGGAAAAAATGTGGATATTTGAATTGATGGATTTGGGAGTTGGTGGATTTGAAAATCATGGGATTTATGGTATTAATTATAAGGAAATTGTGGAGAATTTCCCGGTTCAAGCGGATGGATTATGCCCGCTATGCTTATGAAAAATGTGAAATTTGTTTTATGATTTAAATTTATGGATTTTATAATTTTTAGATGCACCGTGCACGTACTGGTGTTCTGATTATGTGATATGGTATATGTGATATGGTTAGTGTGCACACGGTTGTGATTAGCGCGCAGGTGGGTGTGAGTAGCGCGCGGTTGATATTATGAGGGTGTCCTGTGGATGCCATCGGAGAGGGCGGCCACCCCCCTTTGGCCGGGACACCAGGTTAGCAGCGGCGCTGTGGGACGCCACGCGACCGTATGCCGGTTTCTTTCTATAACCTCCTGTCTGGCGGTACCTTGGGACGCTGGGTACTGTTGGCGCCACTGGTATATAGTGGGTGCATCAAATGATTTTCAGAACTGTGTTTTAAAAATAAAATGTTTGGAAACTGAATTGGAATTAAAAATATAATTGTTACCGCTTCTGGTATTTAATTGATGTCTTGGTTTTCGGGAAATATGAATAAAGGGTTTTGTGAAAATGTTTTAAAAGGGGAACCTTTCCAACTGAGAGAATTGTAAGGGTTTTGAGAGAAATTATTAGTTCCAACTAATTATTATTTATATACCTATTACCGTGGTATGATAGTGTAGAGTAGTAGGGTCGCTCACTGAGATGATTAGCATCTCACACTCTTAAATTCCGTTCCTCTAGGTACCAGGTTGTCGGTGTTCACTCGGAGCGGACTCGATCTTCCTTGCTGTATTTGTTCGTGCAGTACCTTGTTCTTCTTTTACTGCAGTTGTACTATTTCTTTCACTTTTACTGTATTCTGTATTTTGTAGTACTTCATAAAGCTCTGTATACTGTATGGGACACTTATGTATTTGTACTGCACTGGATTACTGTATTTTTATTTTGGAGTGCTGAAATTTGTGGAACCAGTTCGTAGTACTGTGGGAGGAATAAGGGAACAATTATAGAAGTGTGTTTTCAGTGCAGGAAATTTTGTGGTAAGTCCATCCCTTAGGGGAGGTTCTGCCGGATCTTCCACAGAAGGGTCCGGTAGGGTTTCCCTGGGATCAGGGCTTGTCTAGGGTTCCGGTGGGGAACTTTGGACGGGTCCTGACAATTGTGGCCAATTATGATGCTACATGCAGAAGCATATAAAGTGAAATATTGAAATGACTGAAGAGGAAGTAGTCAATTCACCCAAAAAAGAAAAACAAGAAAGTGAAGTATAGAGGTGGAAGACTACATAGAAGCTACGCAAGAGACAGATTGTTATAAGCCAATCAAAAGCAGCCCTTAAACTATATGTATACATATCATATTCATATTATATTTAATTATTTCTTAATATACAATATATGTCTAAAAAATATGCACAGAAAGTTACAGACTATAATCTGAACATATAGGTTAAGCTGGACTGCAACATTTCCACCACTTCTATATGAGTATGTCAACTAATGTAGCTACATCTCTTCCCCATACTGCTTGTGTTTAACCTGATTTGATTATAAAAGCTCAGACCTATCGACACCTATATATGCTATACAAATCATTCACTTTACATTTATTTTATATGTATAATTAGTTTAGGGTAAAGGATTTATTTGTATACAAATCAAAAAAGAAAAATAATTAGTTTCTTGAGGGTCAAGTACATTTTTATAAAAATTCTTCTTTTCAACCCACAAAAGCAGTTTTCTAGACAGAGTTTAAGTATCATGCACTAGTGAGATAACACCTTTACTTTAGGATTTAAACTTCGATCAGAATAAAAATCCTTATATCCCTAAGTTGTAACAAATATATATATATATATACATATATTATGTTTATTTATTACAAACTAACATTATTACAAACTAACATTATTCTTCATCAAATTCATTGATTTTCCTGCCTTCATCCTTTATTTATTTTCCATGCTTAGGGATGTCGATGGAACCCTAAAAAAGAAAAATTTTAAAAATTAAAAAAACGATGTGTTGTTTGGGTGTTGTTCCTCCCAGACGACATGTTGTTTGCTCCATCTTCAACCTTGAGCCTGTTGACCCGAATCCGCCTGAATCGGTCCCGATTCAATTTTTGACCCGGTGATTTCTCCCACCTCTGGCCACCGTTTAAGGCAAAATTGGTTTCATTTTTTTCGTCTCTTCATTTCCTAGTAATACCCAATATCAATCTATCCTAAAACCTAGGTTATAATCACTTCCATACAAAAACCTAAATTTCAAATAAACTTCAAAAATTCCACATTTGTAACCGGTTCTAAACACAAATCAAATATTCCAATGTATCACATTATACTAAATTTGTAAGTATTTAATGGTAAGGCAACAAATAAACACAAAAACAAACCCACACAGGTCCACAGCAAGGCAACAAATAAACACAAAAACAAAGTCACACAGGTCACAGCAAGGCAAAAAATTAACACAAAAACAAACCCACACTGGTCCACGGCAATAAATAAATAAAAATATTAAAACAATTACCTCAGAAATAGCCGTTCAAGAGTGTTGAGATAAGATGAAGTTTTGTTTTTTCGTTTTTTCTTTGTATTTTTGTTTAAAGGTGCTGGGATGAAGCTTCCTTTGTTTTTTTCACGGTAAGTTTTGTTTTTTTGTATTTTTGTGTATTCTTGTAAAAACAATTACCTGATATACTTTGTTTTTTTTTTTTTTTTAAAAGTAGATTTTTGTTCTTTGTTTGTTTAAATAAACATAAAAGGACCTGAGTTTTTTTTTTTTTTTTTCCAAAACCAACGTGGACTAGAATAGATGGATACCCAAATCATTTTTTATTATTTTAAAGTTAAAATAAATATTCAAGGGTAAAAAAAAAAAAAAAATAGCAAATGAAGAAGTAGATATAATTAAACTCATCCTAAAAGGAATATTGGACCAAATTCCCCCGATAAGGAAATTGTGAGTGTGAACCGTAAAAAAGAGTAAAAGAGGAGCCCAATATAATCAAGTTGGGCTTGTCTAATGGGCTATCTAGCCCAATCCATTTACATTATTATGGTCAACTTAACACCGGTAGTACCCTGGCGTCATCATAATTTATTTTTATTTAAATTTTTCATTTTTTTGTATTTCATTTTTTTTTTTTTTGTCAAATGTCTGGCGTCATTGATTTTATTTTATTTCTTTTAAATAAAAATTTATAACAAAAAAATTATCGTCATTGCTTACCACCAATCCTCTGCTTAGCACAAAATGGGCATAAATACATAACCACAAGCAGTTCTAACACAAACTGAAAATAAAAATGAGTTCAGCAGAGCAAAATGTGAATGCCTATGGATGGGCTGCCACAGATTTATCTGGAATTCTCTCTCCCTTCCACTTCACCCGGAGGTATATTTTTAAGTGTTTTAGGCATTTATGTTTTTCAATTTTGCATTTTACTCCATTAACTATCAAATTAGCACCAAACACTCTTTGAAATTTGTAAAAGATTTGGTATCAATCGAAAACTTTCACTTTACTCCCTTTTGATTATGTTGTTTTAAAGTGCTCTGTGCTTATGCACTGCAGGTGAGTAGAAGCTAATAATTCCCTAAGTAAGTGTATAATTAAAATGAAAATTTTAGTTTTCGTTAATATAATTCAACAGCTAAAAGAATCGAAGGTTTTAAACTACTGTTACACCATTTACAAATTTCAAAGGTCTGTAACAGGGATAAGCGTATATCAGTTTACATCAGTTTTGGTTTTTTGGACCGAAAACTAATTTCAAACCTTTAAAATTAGTCAAAACCAGTCGAGCATTGGGCAATTGGTTTAGGTACGTTATTGAATATGTATTTTTTATTAATGAATTATAAGTAAAAACCATATAAAAATCATTAACTTGGGCAAATTTTTTTATTTGGAATTTTCTATTTTGATCGGTTTTTCCAATATTTTGAATATTATTTTATAAAAAATAATATTAATTATACAAAAAATATTTTAAAATTTTATTTGGTCATTTTGGTTATAGTTAGATTTGCAAAAACTAACACTGAGACCACCATATTCTCTTTGATTGGTTCAGTTAACTTATCAATTGGCAGTCGATCAATTGGCAGTCTATGTAGTTTGGTGTGATCGGTTAGCCTTTTCGGGTTCTATGTTATTATGATTCCAGAGATAAAATGCAAATTCCAGAGATAAAATGCAAAAATGTTGAAACTTATGAATATATACGTCAAAAACTTCTATTTTATATCAAGTCAAAATATTCTAACTTTATATAAAATGATAAATAACAAGTAAGACAAATTAAAGTACAAATAACCAATACACTATAATTGAATTGCATTAAAATAAAAAGGTTCTGACATCACCAAAACTATATGTTATATGATTATAATATTCTAGCTAGTTGTGCATAAAAACTCAGGGTAGAGTTGACGTAACGGGCATGTTTTTTAATAAGTTGACATAATTGATATGGTTGCAGAGCTAATGGAGACAATGATATTACAATAAAGATATTCTACTGTGGTATTTGCCACACCGATCTTCTCCTTGCAAAGGATGAAATAGGCATGACCGACTATCCTCTTGTCCCCGGGTATACATTCTTTTTGCTCTCAATTAGTTGCTCACATTTTGGTTTTGTTTTTGTCTAGAACTATTAAAGTGTATATATATACCAAGTACGTATACTAAATTTATACATATTTAGGCATGAGATCGTGGGACAAGTAACAAAGGTTGGGCGCAATGTGTCAAAGTTCAAAGTTGGAGACAAAGCCGGAGTTGGGTCCATCGCCGATTCATGTGGCAAATGCGACCACTGCGATGAAGGCGAAGAAAATTATTGTCCCAAAGTGAATTGGATCTTCAATGGACAGTTCGAAGACGGATTAAGATCCTACGGTGGATTCTCCGATAAGATCGTGATCAATCAACGCTATGCGGTCCGATTCCCAGATGGGTTCCCATTGGATGGTGCTGGTCCTTTGCTTTGCGCAGGGATCACAGTGTACAGTCCCATGACATACTTTGGACTGGCACAGCCTGGTACACATATAGGTGTGGTGGGGCTTGGAGGGCTGGGCCATTTGGCCGTGAAGTTTGCAAAAGCTTTTGGAATGAAGGTCACTGTGATAAGTACCTCACCGGCCAAACGGAATGAAGCTGTGGAAAAACTTGGTGCTGATTCATTTTTGGTCAGTCATGACCAAGAGCAGTTGCAGGTTAGTATATCTGCCTACTAAAACCATATGCTTAGTTTCTAATTTGCTTAATCATTTTTATAATAGCATAATCTAATTTAGATTGTCTTACAATTTTTTTTTTTTTTTTTTTTGGGTAACATAAATGAATGTTATATTTGTCATTAACTTTACAAAGTCCAAGTGGCAGCGTGTTGTTTTCTGAAACAATAATTATAAGTTCCAATTTTGTGTCCTAGATAAATTTTTTTAAAAGAAATTATTGTGAGGCGCTAAGTGCAATTTTTTTTATTTGTGCAATTTTTTTTATTTTTTATTTTTTTTTTTTGGGGGAACAATTATTTATTTATTTTTTGGGTAACTATGTATAATGCTATATTTATCATTAACTTTATAAATCTTCAAGATGTAAAATTAAGTTATATTTTCTTTAAATTAATTGTAAGGTCTAATTTAGTGTCCTACATAAAAATTTCTAAACCAATAAAAAACCAAAATTAATATAAATTAATGTTATTGTAAAGCGCTAAGTGCAAGTTTATTTTGGGCGTGCAATTCATGCAACCATACATAGGCTGCCATGGGCACAATGGACAGCATAATGGATACGGTTTCTGCTTCGCACTCTCTCTTGCCACTGGTTGGTTTGTTGAAGACCAATGGAAAGCTAATTTTGTTGGGTGCTCCAGCCCCACCGCCTGAGCTACCAATTTTACCCTTAATCCTGGGTAAGATATATATATATATATATATATTTTTTTTTTTTCTATCTATTTCAAATTTCCATTTCATAGATCCACATATATAATTTACATATTCTAAGAAAAAAGATGGAAATAATTAATTCGGTGTTAGGGAGAAAGCTAATCGCTGGGAGTGCATGTGGAGGAATGAAAGAAACAGAAGAGATGGTGGATTTTGCAGCAAAGCACAATATCACAGCAGACATCGAAGTTGTTCCTATGGACTATGTGAATACTGCCTTCGAAAGACTTGCCAAGAATGATGTTAAGTACCGCTTTGTCATCGATGTGGCCAACACCTTAAATCCTCCCTTTTGATTTCAATGAACAATTGGACTCCAATTCTACCTTCCTATATAGGCCAGTATACTGGTCAGTATTAGTTTTGAAATAATTAGCCCATATATATTAATAATATATATGGCGACAAATTGTATTTAGTAGTACTAAATTAGCTTTGTACTCTTTTTTTTTTTTTTTTTTGGGTAATTAATTAGCTTTGTACTTGGTTTGGCATTTATATGTATAGAGAGGTTCTATTATCCTGACGTCCGAATTGTCAAACTTATGGGTTAAAAACGTGTTAAAAAAGTTGGCATATTGTGGTCCGTTGGATTCAATCAACGGCTAAAAAAAAAATATTTCCATGTTAGAAGCTGCTTCATTTTCCTCTCCATCTTTCTAAAACGCCGTTTTTCAGTTCTAATCTTTGAAAACAAACCCATCACCGAAGAGGGAAAAATATTAAAATCAAAGGGGTTTTTTCCAGTAAAAAGTTTTGTTGCTCCTTTTCTTGCCTTCTCCAAAATGTTTTTTCAAGGAAGTTTTTAATCCTAAGTATATATCCTCAATTTTCCAGCAAAAGACTATCAAAAAGTGATAAACATTTTTCAAACGGCTTCCTCCTCCTCCTCCTCCTCCTCGATAAAACAGAATTTTTTATTTTTATTTTTATTTTTTTGAATACGAGCCAAGAAGGAGTAGAAATTGCATTAGATTTAGGTATTATAGCAATGGTGAAGGCACGAGTGAACTAAATCTGAAAGTTAAATCCTCAAATACACGATTCTCAAAACATAAGAAATGAAGAGAGATACAAAAGGGCAAAAAAAAAAAACAAAAAAAACATAGGAAATGAAGAGAGAGAAAAGGGAAAAAAAAAGAAAAGAAAAGGAAAACAACAACAACAACAAATCACAATCATTTTCCATTACCAGCATCATCAAATAAAACTGAATACCAAGAATTTTATATATATATATATATTTATATATTTCTTTTTTCTAAAATCACTTTCAGGCAGAGTCTTGCAAGCTTTAAACTTGTGATCCAAAATACAAAATAATTCCTAAAGTTCTATAACTCATGAAGCCATGTTCCTTGTGAATTCATTTTATATACAATATAGCTTCCTCAAACCCATACTTATCAATCTGATATTGCTCAATCATTAAATGTGTTGTTTATAGCATACAAGTCCATCGATTTGCTACTCTGCTAACAGATTTGCATCCAGAGCCACCGAGTCCATCAATTTGCTACTCTGCTACCAGATCTGCATCCAATGCTATTCTACTACCAGATTCGCATCCAGAGCCACCGAGTAACAATCCCAAGCATCTCTTTTCACCGGGAACTTTGGTGAAACCTTTCTGATTTTAACATTTTCCATAGCTTCAATCCTTCTCCATTGGCGAACGATACAGTCATTTTCTTTAATTTCAGAAATTTACTTTTTTTTTTTTTAATCAAATCATTTGAGCCATTGATCGAATCCAACGGACCACAATATGCTAACTTTTTTAACACGTTTTTAACCTGCAAGTTTGACGATCCGGACATCCGAATAATAGAACCTCTCTATATATATCTATATATTAAAATTCATATTAGTTTCTGAGATTTTATAATGGATTCTGTAGATTAGGCTTAAGAGTTAACGACCTTCATTGAAGTTATAATCTGAAGTTTTTAGATTTAGAGTTAAGACTTTTAGTATGCATGGATCTGTTAAACTAACTCGAAAATTTGGTAACAGTTAAAATAAACAGGACCATTACATAAACTGGTTTCTACGACTCCAAAAACACCTTCATTAAAGTTTTTAAAACTAGCATCTCTAAGACATAGTAGTATAGATAAATTGGTTCCTAATTTTGTAAGAGGTTTGATTCCAAATTGAACTAATCCTATGTGTAGGAAATGTGGAGACCAAGGTGGGGGTTCTGATTTTAATCTGTCAAACAAAAGTTTACATTTGATTCTTAAATTACTATAGAATTCAGCAATGTAATTTAATGAGCCTAAAAATTTCTGTAATTGGTTTTTATCGAGAATTTCATCAGGAAATTTATCAGCAAATTCAATGGCTCTAGTGATTGGAGTAATATGGGATTGGTAAATATTAAAACCTAAGAATCAAATTTTGGTTTGGAATAATTTTAATTTGGAAGCAGAAACAACTAAACCATGTTTTTTGACAATATCTAAAAACATTTTTAAGTGTTTCCAATGTTGATCAATTGATTGGGAATAAACTACGGCATCATCTATATAAACAATGGTAAAATGGGTGTAATTATTAAATATATCATTCATCATTCGTTGAAATTCACTAGGAGGATTTTTTAATCCAAAGGGCATTACATTCCATTCATAATGACCAAATGGGGTTACAAATACAGTTTTGTATCTATCTTCGTCATTAATTTCTATTTGCCAGAATCCTGATTTCATGTCAAATTTTCAGAAAATAGTGGCTTGATTAAGACGATTGATTAAAGCCTTTTTATTTGGAATAGAGTATCTAATCCATTGGAGGCATTTATTTAATGGTTTATAGTTGATTACTAGTTTAGGGGATCCACGTTCTAATTCAATATTTTTCTGAACATAAAAAGCAGAACAAGACCAAGGGGATTCACTAGGATGAATTAATTTTTTAGTTAGAAGTTCTTGAATTTCAATTTTACAATATTCTATTAATTCTTGATTCATTTGAATGGCTTTGGCCCTAGTTGTAATGTTTCTTTCATCAAAATCTTTTTCATAAGGAACTTTAACTATGTATTTGGCCCGATGCCAAAAAGTGTTAGGTACTTCAGCACAAACGTCTTTGATTAAATGTTGTTGAAAATCAATGATTTTGTTTTGAAGATAAAAATTAGATAATTGATTTTCTATTTGTTTATATTTAATTTCTTCTTGTAAAAAATATAAATGTTTAGTTTTAGTTTGAATGCGATTGATTATTTTTGAAATGGAATTTTCTTTCAATGTTTGAATATTATGTGATTTCTGAATAAATTCAAATTTGACTCTTTTACCTAAAGGGTGACTGATTATTCCATCATTTTCTATGGTAAATGGGCATAACAAAGAGAGAAAGGGAATACCTAAAATAACTTGATCTGTCATGTTTCTAACAAGGACAAAAGATGTTTTGAAACAAATTTTATTATGACAAATATGTGCGTGATTAATTTCGTATTGTAAATCCATTTTACTTCCGTTACTGGAGTTTAATATTTCTTTAGTTTTTGTAGAATATTTACTAGGTATGAGACCTTCTTGGACACAATTTAAATCTACACCTGAATCTAAAAGTGTGATTGTCGTTAATTGAAAATCTTCAATCATTATTGTGATTTTTATGTGCCATTTTTTAAGTTTGATTTTTTAAATTGAAGCTAAACAATTATCATGGGAAGATCCTTCTTCCTGTTCTTCAATTTAATTTGGGATAAGTTTCTGGGGTTTTTCTTGAATAAATTGTAATTGGTGTTTGATTAAATGATTTTCTAATTTTAATTCCTTAATTTCGGACTTAATTGTTTTAATCTCTGATTGTAGATCTTGAACATTTATGTGTTTATTTTTTGATTTATTAAAAGTTTTTAAGGCTTCTGTTAAACAGATTTTTTGAGTATTTTTATTAAGTTGATTTATTTCTTTGTAAGTATCAGTTATGATCTTTTTGTATTTTCTCATGTATTCTATCCTTTCATCGGGATTTTCTAATTTGCTAAGTAATTCTAAGATTATATCTTCATCTTCAGTAAAATTGGTTAAGACATTAACTGATTTATTACAACAGGTATCAAGACAACAGACATCTAAATATCCTAAAGTAATATTATGGTTATCTGTGTCACTAGTGGATTCAGATTGAATACTTGATTCGTCAGAACTTGATTCAGTGTAAATATTATTTTCGCTATATTCACTATCTGTGTTGTGAATTCCTAAAACATTGATTAAGTTTTGTTTTTGATATTTTGGAATTTGTAATTGTCTGATTGTTTGCTTACCTTTGCATTCATTGGCAAAATGACCAAATTTATTACATTTAAAACATTTGATTTTGGTTTTATCTTTTGAATCTTTTTTATGTTTATTTGATTTGTAGAATTTGCCAGGATTGGGTTTATTAAACTTATTAGTTTTGTAATAAGTTTTATGATTTGAATATTTATTATTTCGAAAAGCTTTCATATGTGATTTTTCTTTGATTTTGTTTCTCCTAGAAGGTGCTATCGTAGATAGACCATATTATTGACAAAAGTTTCCTAATTTGTATTTAGTTTTTCTTTTATCATTATTTAGTTGATTTGCTATTTTCATATCAGTGCACATTTTTAATCCTTCTTTTTTTATTATTGAAACTATATTTCTATAAGCTAATGAATCATAGTCTATGTGACCACTATTATTACTTAAGACATTTCTGATTTTTCTAGCAAATAATTGGGATAAACCGTTAATAAATTTTTCTTTCCAAAAGGGTTGATTATTATTGTCTCTCATCATAATTTCGGTGGTAAATGTTTGTACATACCATTTGAAATCACTAAGGGTTGGACAATGTAAATTGGTTAATTGACTATGGATTCATTCTGTGACAGCTGTAGGGGTTCCTATAAAATGTCTGATTATTGTGGCTAACAAGGTATTGACACCATCTGGGACACCTTGACCTATTAATTCATTAAATATTGAGAATCCTTCTGCATCTAATTTATTAGCATAAATGATTTCTAATTTAGATTGATTTGTTAAATATTTTTCCCACCAGTAATGTAAAGTACCGGTAAAACCTGTGACTAATAATTCAACAATTTCAGGTTTGGGAAGGTTTTCATTAGTGAAATAACTATTAGCAACCATGGACATGTGATGTAATTTGTTTAATATTTCTTGTTCTTTTAATCCATTTATATTCCATTCGTATAATTTATCAAAACTGATAGAAAATTGATTTTTAGGATTTGATTTCTGAAATTCTGGAGGTAAGGATTTATTATTCCATTGTTTAAAGGTACTAAATCATGGTTTTTTATTTTTAAGTCTATTAAGATGATTATCTAATGAAGATTGATTTGATTCTATATCAGATGAATTTTGATTTTTAACACTAGCAAGATTGGAAGAGGAGGCTTCATTTTTGGAAATTGAAGTTTTTAATTGTAATTCTTTTAAGAGTTGACTAAGTTGATTTGTTTTATTTGGAAGGGTTGGAATTTTTGTAATATCTGGAAATTTTATAAGTGGTTGTCGTTTAATTTTTTCTTTAGAGGAATTATCAATTTTGGTTTTTATTTTATCTAGTTGTTTGTCTACTGTAATAATACTTTGATTTGTGTAATTATTTTGTTCTATTACTTTTCTAATTTCATTAATTAAATCTTTGCTTTCACGAGTGAAAGTTTTAAATGGTGAAGTTATGACTTGATTATTTAAATGGGAAATGATTATTTTTTCAACTGGAAGGTGATTAGACAGAACTGTTGATTGATCTGATTTAATTCATTTTTCTTTTTTTAGAGTTTTTAAATCTTTTAATGGATAATAATATTTTTTGAGAAAATTGAAAAATTCTATATCACATTTAAGTTGTAACATTAACTGTTTTCAACTTTGCCAAATATGTTCTTTCTGTTCTTTAGTGTGTGACTGTTTATAGTATAGTAATTTTTCATGATTTTTATCTGACATCATTTCTTGATTTAATTGTTTCCAATGAGGTTTGAAGGGTGTACTCAGTGTGTTTAATTGGGGATCTATAAAATCTGAGGCTGTGGGTAATTGTATTTCTTCATCCCTGTAACGAGGTTGACTAACCTGTCCAGTATTGTGAATTGATTTTAATTTGAGATTTTTAATTTCATTTTCTAATCTTAATTTGTGTAATTGTTGTTCTAATTCTTGGATTTTAATTCTTTGTAAATCTTTTTCAATTTCTTGATCTCTTTTAGACATATTATCAGAAGATATTGACTCTATGATTGGTTTATTAAAAGACCGTCTTGAGGAGATTTCTCCTAAGTGTTGATTAGATCTAGGTTGTCTATCAAAGGTGATTCTTACTTATCCATCTTCAAACTATGAGATGAACTCAGTGTTGGTTAAAATATTTTGAATAGGGGTTGGACTTCGAACATCAGTTAATACCCAATCAGAGGGTAAATTGAAATATGACCATTTGATCATTTTAGGGATCTTGATATTTAAATTTTGGTATTGACTTTGGATTGACATGGTATGACCTTTAGTATTATGTTTTTTAGCTTTAAAGTTCATATTAGTTCCTGAGACTTTATAATGGATTCTGTATATTAGGGCTAAGGGTTAACGACCTTCGTCGAAGTTATAACCCAAAGTTTTTAGATTTAGAGTTAAGACTTTTTGTATGCATGGATCTGTTAAACTGAGTGGAAAATTTGGATAACAGTCAAAATGAACAGGACCATTATATAAACTAGTTTCTACGACTCCAAAGACACCTTCATTAAAGTTTTTAAAACTAGCGTCTCTAAGACATAGTAGTATAGATGAATTGGTTCCTAATTTTGTAAGAGGTTTGATTCCAATTTGAACTAATCATATGTGTAGGAAATGGTGACTATCTTTTATATGTTTTTTAATGTTATCTTTATTGATTAGTTGGCAGGTTTCATGATCTTTGTTGATTGTGTAAACTTGTTCAACTATTTTAATATGTGATTCACTTTTAAATGAAGATAAAGACCAGGTTTAATGATGATAAATTTCACTAGGTGAAACTGGAAGAATATTCCAGTCGGGATTGATTGATTCATTAGAAGGAAAACTATAATGTTCTTCGTTGATTATGTCTGGTATGTGGTTTCCATTAAGTGATGATCTAGAACTAGTAGAAGAATTAGATCTGAATAATCTATCCATTTTCAAAATTTAATTTCTAAAGCTTTAAACACTTAAATTTACTTTTACTGATATTTTTCCATCCTATTCCTAGGCCTCTCAAACCGACATCCTCTCATGCCTCTCCTAGGACTTATTGTTCAGACTCGGAACGATTACTGTTCAGCAAGGTTTAGAAAGGAACAATATAATAAAAGTAAATCGAAGGGAATAAAGATGAAGAAAGTAAACAAGAAACTGAATTGATTAAGCAGATATATCACTCTACGGGTGCTAAAAGAAAGTAGCAAGATACAGATCTTAACAAATATGGCTCTGATACCAACAAGGGATAAGAGAGAGTTAAGAAAAGATTGAAATATATGATAAAAGCAGAGTAGAAGTAAATAAATGAGTGGAAGTAAATGAAAATAAATAGATGAGGCGATAAAGCCAGCCAAGAACAATTAATTAAATAAGTATATTGAAGGCGATAGAACCAGCCAAGCAATATAACTTAAACTATCCACAAACTGCCTATAATCAACATGAATGCTGAAATTATGATGAGTGTTCAAGTTTCATTTGCAAATAATTGAAATTTTTTATTAGTTTTCGTACATAATTGGATAACACATATCATTATTAGATTATTTACGCTCATTGTAGCGAATTTGTATGTACCATGCATTGTGTTTATATGCATACATATACAGGAAATTATGAAGAGTATTTTACAATGAATAATAATATATTTAATATCAAGAAAATCAATATATATCATGTAAAGTAAAGGATAATACAATAATTTTTTTTTTGGGGGGTAGGTGAAGGTAAATTGATAGATTTTTTGTAAGTCAAATAAATTATTAATAGATTTTTTGTAAGTCAATTTAGTAAAAAAAATGATAATATTTTTATTGAACGTTCATGAGCTAAGCTAGGGGTGGACAAAATCTCATCCGTTTAATCCGTCCAATCCAATCGATTTTTAATATTTTAGATTAGATTTTTACATTAATTGGATTGAATTGGGTTCAAAATATTATAAATTGTATGGATTAGAAATATAAATTCATTCTAATCCAATCCAAATTATATATTTTTTATTTTTTTCATTTTTATATATTAATTTTTAACTTTTTTTTCCCATTTTTATATATTAATTTTTAATATATATCTATATATATATATATATATATTTTACATGCCCAAATCCTAAATCGATTTTTGAGTGAATGAATTTTGATGAATGTATTATTTTACATTATTTGTTCTAGTAATTTTAATTTGATTTTGTAGGAATAAGATGATTATATTAATGCTTACTACTTGATAAGTGCATGATGTATATCATTTGCTACATTTTCTTCTTTATTTTCCATTGTGGACTAGGTTGTATTATTATAATTGTAATTTATGTTTGGATATTATAATTTATTATTTATATTTTATATTTAGAAAATTTTTTTATTTATATTATATATTTATAAATTAGTAAGTTTCAAACCGATCAATCAATTCAAACCAAACTGATTATAAATAATTTGGTTTGGTTCAGATTTAACGTTTTAATGGTTTTATTTGGATTGTATATTAGAAAAACTGATAAGTATGGATTGGATTGTATTTTGATGATCAGCAATCAAAATATAACATTGACGTGTGAATTTTTTATTTTTTGTATTTTTTTTTATTTGGTAAATAACATTGACATGTAAATTAATTTATTATCCAAATTGCGTTGAATATTATAGCATATACTTTTGTTTTTTTTTTTGTTTTTTTTATATTTTTTTTTGGTTGCTTCAAATTATAGCTTATATGTTATAATATTAAATATAATGCTCATTTTCATAGGATCGGGACTAGGTTAAATATTGTTAATATCAATTTTTGGTATTAATATGGACGTTTCTGGCGGTTTCAACATATTAAATATACATTTATTATTGACTTTGTCAACGACATTATAATATTAAAAAAATGTTAAGATAAAGATAAAAAAATATTTAATTAATTAAACACCTCGTCAGCCTCGAATAAGTACCAGTAGCCATACGGCCCATTCCTTTCCCTAACCAAGTTAAAATTTATTTGATTTACAGAAAAAAAAAATTATATTACCATAAATAACAATTTTTTGTTTTTTTTTTTGGCATAAAAAAGTTAAAATTTATTTGACTCAGGAATGCCCCGGAAAAACAAAGAATGCCTGGGGGGATAAAATAATGAAAAATGTCCAACTTTTGTTTGAAATACATAATTTACTTATCATTGATCTACTCAATCTGGTGACTTATCCATTATACCCTCAATTAAAATCCTTTTATTTTGCTAACCATTCGAAATCTTAGAGGAGAAAACAGAGAAGTTCAATCGAAAATGTTGTATGAAGAATTAAGGAGAGCTTCGTCAATCCAAAATGGAGAACTTTCAAAATATTATGAAGTTCTGTGAGAAAAAAATACTGAATTATAATAATGAGGAAAAAAAAAAAAAAAAGCCGGTCCAACCATGGTTATTCTCAAAGAGATAAAATTGGTTTAACCATGGCTTCTCTCTATGCCTTAGGGTTGGTCTCTCTCCTGCACTCAATCTAGGTTTAACCACACCCTTTTTTATTTTTGTTTTTGCGGCTGTGGAGTTTAGGTTTTTTAGCTTTGATGATAATTGTTAATTTTATTTGCAAATAGAGAGTGAAGAGTATGAAAAAATGAAAAAAACCAATAATTTGAGGTTGAGCATAGCCCACCCCACTCGTATGGTAAGGGTAGGGTGGGGAGGGGTGATGTGGCTTTTTTGATTTTATCTACATCCTACTCCTATCATAGGAGTAGGGTGGAGAGGGATGAGATAGCTTTAATTGATATCATGGGAGTAGGGTGGAGAAGGGTGGTGAGGGATGAGACAGCTTTACTTGATTTTTTTCTCCTTTATCTTTAATTTTGGATTAATACGGTTTTTTTTTTTTTAATTTTTCTTTATTCTTTCATATTCTCTTCTAATAATTTACAAATAAAACTAAAGATTATTATCAAAGTAAAAAATATATATACATATCCAGTAATATTGTTTTCAAAATATCTACATTCAATTCATTAATTCATAAATTCAATAATATTGTTCACCAGGGCTACAATCACTATGACCACTTTAATAGCAAGATTGTGAGAGCTTCAACTGAGTTAAAAAAAATTCCACAGATCCAATAAATGGCTCCAAATCACAGCATACTGTTAATTCTTTGGGTCTTTGTGATTCACCATTATTCATCCCTTTGCTCACTAGATATATATATATATATATAGAGGATTCTATAATCTGGACAGTCAAAAAAAAAAAATAAAAAATGCCATCTTTTCTCTTAGTTTGCATTCGAACTGTTAGGATGATAGCGGAACTATATAAATATATATCCATATATATTTTTCTCTTCTATATATATATAGGACAAAATGCATTTTAATGCCTTCTATTTTAGCTTTTTTCTTAGTTAGGAGTCTGTAAAAAACTTTTTAACATTTAATACCTTGTATTGCCAAATCCGTTATTTTTTAACAAAATCTGTTATTTTTTAACAGAATCTGTTAAAAATGGATCGTGTGCTACTCACATGACTTCTAAATTGATTTTTAATTTTTATTTCAATTTTTTTGAATTAATAAGTAGGAAAATTAATTAAAAAAACCTAAAATTCTAATCGGTGCGTTTTACAACCTAAACTAAATCCCTAGCCTTTTAACTAGGGGTGGGCAAAATCCAATCCAACCCGTTCAATTCGTCCAATTCAATCCATTTTTAATAGTTTGGATTAGATTTTTACATCAATTGGATTGGATTGGGTTCAAAATATTATAAATTATATGGATTGGATTAGTTATGGATTGGAAATATAAATCTAATCCAATCCAATCCAATCCAAATAATATATTATATAATTAAAAAATTATATTTTTTTATTTTTTTATTTTTATATATTAATTTTTAACTTTTTTTTCCATTTTTATATATTAATTTTTAATATATATTTTTTTTTACATCCCCAAATTCCAAATCGATTATTAAGTGAATATTCATTTTGATGAATGTATTATTTTACATTCTAACAATTTTAATTTGATTTTGTAGAAGTAAGATAATAATATTAATGCTTGCTACTTGATAAGTGCAAGATGTGTATCATTTGCTACATTTTCTTCTTTATTTTTCATTGTAAACTATGTTGTATTATTCTAAATGTATTTTATATTTTAATAATTATAATTTATTATTTATATTTTATATTTGAAATTTTTTTTATTTGTTTTATATATTTATAAATTAATAAGTTTCAAACTGATCAATCAATCCAAACCAAACCGATCATAGATGATTTGGTTTGGTTTGGATTTAACATTTTAATGGTTTGATTTGGATTGCATATTAGAAAAACCGATAAGTATGGATTAGATTGTAATTCAATCGAAAACCGAACCAACCCAATCCATGTCCAGCCCTACTTTTAATCCGATTATGAAGAAGCATATGGGGGTTCTGGTGAAAAGGAACGTCGTTGGAGGTGGAAGCAGCAATGGCGACCGCCTTTTTGTGGATAACAGAAGGAGGAAGAAAAAGAAGATGATAAGGATGATAAAGAAGAAGAAGAGGAGGAAAAAAATTAATAAGAAAAAAAAGATGATGATTATGATAAAGAAGAAGAGGACGCGAGGCGGAGGTCAAACCCACCTGAAACTGTGGTGATAGGTTCGGAGGGAAATTGGTTTGGGATTGTGGTGGTGGGGACGAAGAAGAAGCAAAAGCTTGAATGAGAAATGGATTTTTGAAGGCTTTCGAGGTGAGGGAAACGTGTATTATCTTTTTTCCAAGTGAGAAATGCTGTTGCTGCTCATTAATCCTTTTCAGCTCTTCTTGAAGGCAACCCATTACAACAGCAACCAGCAATTGAAATTTCCTAGAACCATTGATTAAAATTGAGAACGGAAACATTAATTATGAAGCACTTGATTGTTTTCTTTGGGTTCCATTCTTGCCCAATTCATCTTACCCAATTCCTATGCTGCAACATATTGTTATCAAATCACTCTACACTCTCTAATCTCACCTCATCATCTTCTAGTGATCAAATTTCAGGGCACTGATTTATTAAAATAAAATCAAATAAAGAGCAAGATCAATTGGAAAAGTGTGTGAGGTTTGCGTCGAAACGGTGAGATTTATATTTTCAATTTTTAAAATATTTTTTTCCTCATAATTTTTTTTGAAAAATACAAAATTATTAAAAATTTGATTTATTTGTCAGCTGGGTGTCACATGATTAATTTTTCAATAAAAATCGTTTAGTTTTAATGGTTTGGATAACAAAAGATATTAAATGTTAAAATTTTGTTCATAGACCCTAAATTAAAAATAGTTAAAAGTAAAGTATATTAAAATGCACTTTATCCTCTATATAGATATATATATATATATATATGTGTGTGTCCATCATCAATTTGTTTAATGTAAACCAGATTTCTTCAGTAGAGGTTTGCAAGTAAAAGATGAAAAACCTAGGGTTTTTGGTAGGCGGTTGGAAATCGGGAAAAAAAAAAAGAATATAATGGATAATAAAACAAATTAAGCAGATAGATAATGAGCAACATAAGGTATTTTTAAAAAGTAGCCATTTTTCATCATTTTATACCTCATATGCGCATTCTTGATTTTTCTCCAGCCAAAGCGACCATGTATATGGCCCATCAATGATTTCAAAAAGAGTGCATCTTTTTGCATGGCAAAAATTTCTAATTACAAGGCTTTTATATTTAAAATTAGCAAAAACCCTTTTTAACTTTATTTTCTTTTAAAATTTTAAATATTTAACGGTTCATTTGTTTTTTTTTTTTTTTTTTTCATATGTCTCCTATATGCACTTCGAATTGATCATCAAAAACCATTTTCAAACTTCTTTTTTTTTTTTTGTGGCTAACACTTTTAGACCATATTATTGTTCGGCAACACCCGTATTCGAATTTATTTTCCTCCTCATCATCATTATCATTATCTTCCTCCTCCTCATCGTCTTCATCTTGCTTGAACAGAGCTACTGTTACAACTGGGACAAAAAGAAGTGTTGATTCTGTTGCAGTCGTTAATGATTCTTGGTTAGACTGACTAAAAGAATCGTATTTGGTTCCTTCCTAATGGCTGTCAGATCCAAAATGACTGATTAAAAAATGAAAAAATTGGTTGCCACAAGTTTTCCTAATGGTTGCTGCAGGCTGAAGAAGATAGCAAAGAAAGAAGATAGAGAAGAAATAAATAAATAAATGGTGTGTGCGTAGCAATTTAGGAACTGTAAAAAGCATCATTCATTCAAAAAGCCTAACTTGAGCATTGTCCAGTTGTCAAGTTGGGCTTTTGGATGGGCTATCTAGCCCAATCCATAGGTTCATGGTGATTATCTAAGGGCCGTGTCATGGAAACCATGGAATAACATTGATAAATCTTAGAAGTACGTTTAGCAATGATTTCGTAGGACTTGTTTACCCTCAAAAATGTGATTTTTTTTATTCTTTATCATTATTTTTTTTTTTCCTAAAATCACTACTACATAGGTAATGGCTTACTCTTCTTAATATAATAGTCTCTTTCATGCAAAAATAAATAAATAAAAAGCCTTCATAGTTTGTTCTTGCCGAGTTTTATGTCATAGAAGGCCTTTATAATCTTTTTATTATCAATGATATCCAATATATAATAATATCCAACATAACTCTCCTAGATTTGGTTTGGTATTGTTTAGATTCTAAAAGAATATGCTGTAGCAACTATGTTGCATAAAAAATTAGTTATAATTGTGCTGAAGAAATAATCAATTAAATATTTGATAACTTATATTAATAAAAGTGTTATAAGGTGAAAAAATTATTAAAAAAGTATTAATAAGTGTTTGAAAACTTAATAAATTGAATTTCTATAAAATCTACAATTACTAAAATAGACATGTGATGTATATAAGTTATTCTTTAAAATAATATTTTATATGTGGATATGTTATGATATCTTTTATTTAAAAAATAATATTAAGAATATACAAAAAATTATCAATAATTATATTAGAGTTTTCACTTGAGTTCATATTTATAAAAGAATTTTAGTTTAATTAAATATGATTATTTGATAGGATAAAAAATAAATATAATATGATATTGTACTGATTAATTATTAATGATATTTTATGGATTCAAATTTATTTGCTCTGATTATAAAAGAATCAGATTTTTTAAAATTACTTGTACATTTAATTCTAAAAACAACTATGTAACTATCCAAAATTATAAAATAACCAAGAAATTATTTATTTTACTAAACATGTTAATGCTCCTAGATTTTAGGAGAATTGATTCTAGCATACCCAGAAGTAATCTCGAACTAACAGAGCATCCAATCACTTTTCTCCATATCACACATTCTGGAAAAAATTTAATGTCCATTGGCTGTCTTGTGATGAGGTCTGTAAAAAGAAGAAGAAGAAGAAGGCAAAAAAACAAAAAAAAAAAAGGGTAACAAGAACGTGAAAATTAATGTTCAACTTCATCCTTCCTCACAATATTCCAAAAGAGAGGAGGAAGCAAGACAACTGGAGACTCACCAAAATAACAGAATTTTCTTGCCTACGAAGTCAGAAAATGAGCCATCTAATTTCAAATTCTAGGAATCCAGCGAAACAAACAAGACTCAAAAAGAGTTGTAAAAAAAAATAATATTATCTATATAAAAATAAAATTGCCAAACGGTGGCCTCTGCTACTTCCGGGAGATCACAAACAAAAGAAATGGATCCCATTTTCAAAATTTGTTCTCGAGAATTCCTGACCACAACAGCAGCCACTCCAACATCCTTCTTGAGAGATATCCACATTTATTTTAACATGATGTACCATAGGAATTCTCCAATCACCATCAGAATGTATATGAGTATTGCTAAGAGTGCATTTTTGTCCCACATTATTGGTTAACACAAATTCATTCATCCTAAGCCACACCTTTTGAAGCTCCACCATTGGATGCATTTTTTTCTCACTACTCATGTCATAATTAGATTGTAATAATTAGAGTTCACCAATCAGATCAATAGGAAATAGTGGCCTTGTTAACATAGCAAAATTAGGATTCCTTTAAATTTTAGTAGTGACAATGTAACAGACTAAAGTTCTAAATTTAATTAAAATCATTCTTCATATATAAGATGGATAATTTAGAAGAGCATATAAAGCATAACTTACTTTTTATGTTAAAAAAAATACATATGAAAAATTTGTAGGAATTCTTGTACATTGTACGTTATTTATTTTGCAGGCATGCATCCTTTTTTTGGCTCAGTTATTTCTTTTAAATTGTAACAACCAATTAAATAAGAGATCCAATAATGATTTAGTAAAACAACATAAAATGTAAAATAAAATTGATGAGGATGGAAGGGTTAAGTGAGAAGGAAGGAAAAAGCCAAAAAATGCAAGTGCAGAAAACCAAATAAAGAATCGATAAAGTGGAATATGAAAAGCCTTTTGCATAAAGTTACTATGTTAACCTTATTTGCCCTTTTTTTTTTTTTTTTTTTTTAATGTATAGAAGGCAAGATTAATTAGAAGATTTCAAAACTTTTAATGCATGGAATATATCTATTTGCTAATAAGATTTTCCAAATTAACATGGGGCTATAAGATTTGTGAGTCATAAAAGATACGAGGTAAAAAGGATAAAATTAGTACATAATATGTTAGAGTAGATTGCGACGGTCAATATGGACAAGTGTAGGATATTGATAAACCACCTATTGTCCAATACCATGTCATTTAAATGAAAAACAATAATTATTTAAATATAAAAATAGTTATTTTTTTAATAACCAAGATCTATTTAAAGTATTTAGTTTTAAAGTTTGAAAAAACTTTGAAATTGATTATGTTCTAATAGGTATAATACAAAAATATCGTCTCCCAATATGAATAACCCTTTAAAAGTCTGAAAAAAAAAAAAAAAAAAAGCCATGCTATCTGAATTGCAATAACTAAATTGGGATCCTTGTGAAGGGGGGATCCACCACTAATTATGGTTAGGTAGTGTTTGTTACACTGGATACAAGTCAGGACAGGACACAACCACAATCCGGTGTTTGGGAATGCAACTAATGAATGGGATAGGTTATCCCATTGGGTGTGTTTGGTACGCAGGATTAACCTGGTACGCGGGATTAACCAAGATTGGAGGGGACTATGTTCCAGTCTGATGTTTGGTTTGTCATTTTGAGATCGGGACAAGCTTAACCGAAATAGTAATTTTATCCCAATCGATTGGGACTCATCTGACCCGTCTCCCCCCCCCCCCCCCCCCCCCAGGTCATTTTTGTCCCAAACTCAAATGAAGCTCTAGTCTGTTTTCTCGCCGAAGCATATCGTTGGCTCACGGTGGAAAATAGAAGGAAAAATCACATATGCATCTCTCAGAGAAAGAAACACGGTTGATGAGTATGTTTTCTTCTCTGCATCTCTGTATCTGTTTTCTTCTTCCTATGTTGTGACCTTTCTTCTTGTCTTTTGAAGCCCATCTTACTCGATCTGGAAAGGGTTTTGATTTGCAAGTAAACCCCAGATTTGCAAGGACCCAGGCAAGTGTCATCTTCCTCTCTGTTTATGTTGTCGTGGGTGTGGATTTGAAACCCAATTTTCATCTCTCGCCGACATCTCTTAAAAAAAAAGTACTTAAATTTTTTACCAAGATCCTTTTTTTTTTCTTTGCTTTTGGGAAATTTTGTTTTTTGCAATTTGTGTTTTCTTTTGGGTTGGGAATTTTTTATATTCATTTGGTTTGGTTGTTGTTCTTCTTCTTCTTATTTCATTGTAGACAAGGCTGTTCATTGCAGAAAATCAAAGGAGCTCGCCGGACATCTGCATCTCTCGGACAAAAAAACACGGTCGGTGACTGGTTCTTACCCTCCAGCTCTGCATCTCATATGTTTTCTTCTCCTTCCTTCTATGTCGTGACCTTTCTTCATGTCCTTTGTTGAACTGAAAGCCGATCTTACTCGATCTGGAATTAGGCTTCGATTTGCAAGTAAATCTCGAAGTTGAAACCCAATTTTCTTGTTAGAGTTATAGGTTTTAGCTTAATGTATTGCATATATTTTTTTTTATTTGATCTTGTGTGTCTAAAGTATGTGAAATGGTTCTAACTTAGTTGTGGTCTTCTTTGTGCTCTCTTGATTTGGGTCGGTTTGATTTTTTGTTATCATTTGGTGTTGATTTCACTTTGAATTAGTGTGGTATCTCGAGATTGATTTGAATTTGGAGTGTTCTATGTTGGTTCTGTGTTTAGATATCGGAATGTCATTGCATTTCTTTTTGGGTGAATTTCATTAACAATGCAAGTAAACCAGAGAAGAGGCAAAATTTTAGCCTAATTTGTATTACTTTCATTTTTGGGTACAAAATCAAACTTGCTGGAGGCAGAAAAGGATGAAAAACTAGTGGATAATTTATTTTGTACATCTTTTTGAGTATTAATGTTTACACTAGTTAAAAAGGAAGGGAGTAAACTGAGTTGAGAAAGGTGAAAACTTGAACAAAGACAGGCCCTTCTCGTTAGGCAAAACTATGCAACTTAGCTAAACTAAGCTAGTGAATAAGCATTACGTGAGCATTGTCTGTATGCATGAATTATGTCATAAATTGTGGTTCTCCCATCCAAGCATGTATAACCCCAATTATGTGCTGTTTAGTCTTTTGAGAAGCTTTTTTCAGTCCTAGTATAGCAAATTTTTACTCTGTTTGTTGTATGCGACAAAAGAAGTGCAAACATGTTTAACTTCAGCATCTAAAGACAATTCAGTTATTGTTGTCATCTATGTGTGTGGTGTGGCTGCTCTGAGCCTAATGTCTTGACAGAAAGAGTCTAATATATTAACAAATAATATGGTCTAGCAACTTCCCAGAAGGTTTTCCAGAAGGTATAAAAGGTATAAGCTTTCATTGCCGCACTGTAATATAGTTTTTTTATATTGTTCAATGAAATGATAGGGCGACAGAATGGTTCTTAGAAGTCGGTCTTTTTGATAAAATATTGTAGGTGCTTGTAATATTCCAGCAACTTTGTATTTGTTGTATATAATGGAAATACAGAAAATAATCTGTGAAATTTGGGAAGGTTTCCAGTTCCAGCGCTGTTCCATCTTTTTTGGCCCTATTTTAGATCTCATCCATCTATGCTCAATTGTGTTCTTTTGCCTGGAATTTAGTGTCATTTCTGGATGGATTCTATATTTCCTAAATATCTTTTTGATACAAAATATTGCTAGTGGTTAGTTTCTCATTTTGATTACCCCTATTTTCTGATGCAAGTTTGTTCATCCCTTTTCCCACATCTTGATGTATGCATTTAATATTTATAAATGATGAGAGTAATCCAATGTCTTATTGGGGTGCAATTTGATATGTAGTCTGGCCAAGAAAAATAATGTGTTTTTTATTGTCAATTTGATTTATTTTAAAAGTTGTCAAGATAATAAATACCCAAATTTATCCTTCGCGTTTGTAGGTTTTCTTGGACCCTACTGAGTACAAATTGGAGAGTTTTGCTGCAGTTTATCAGCAGCTTACAGGCAAGGATTTTGGTTTGGAGAACTTGTTAGAGAATGTTTTGTGATGGATGTTGTTCTACTTTCTGGCAATACCAAATGTTTATGTTATTGCTTGAAGTAGAGTTTTTTTATTTTTGAGATAATATTGTCCTATCAATTCGAGTGTTGAAGCCACTTTATAGTTTCAGTCATGAGGCATACGCATCTGTTTGGTTTTATCTTCTCTCTCTTGGCAAAATATGCATGATTTAGTTGAATAATTTAATGTCTTCAACCAAAAAAAACATTTTTTTGCAAAGTATCTGGACATACTAATATATTGGCCTAATATAACTAATTTCATGTCTCCTAAAAATTCCCCTCTCACAGACAATCAAACACACTTTACTGTACTGACCCAATCCACTTTATTGAAATGAGGTTATGAAATTGATGCCTTATTTATTTCAAACATGTAATAAAAAAAAAACAATATAAATGCGTATTAAGTTTAACAATAACAAAATATATATTTGATTAAAAATGAACAAATGTTAAAAAAAAAAATAAGTAGAACATAAATATAAATACATATTAAATATGAAATAAATCTTTTTTGTGTTAATCTTTAATTCTACCTCATTGCCATAATCAAATAAACAAAAAAAAGTACGTTAATGATTCTGTTTCTTTATCTTTTCTTAGTCCCTGAGCTAATTTTTTCTATTTCATCCAAAATAAATTACATATGTTAAATTTAATGCGCTTTCTATTTATTTGTTCTATTTTTTATTTTGTTTTTTTGTAGTGCATATGGATTGAAGAAAAGTCACTGCATTCTTTTTACTTCCAAATGATTCACAATTAGAGTTCTTTTGTACAGCTTTTATGTTGCTTTTGCTTATGTATATGTAATGGGTATATATATAAGGCGACATGTTAGAGGTTATAGGAATCAATTACCTAGGAATGTAGAATTGCATATGTCTTTTCTAAATAGTCTATTAGACAATGATGTTGATTGTATTAGTCAGCTTAGGATGGATAGGAGAACATTTGATACTTTGTGTCAGGTATTACGTGAGGATGGATATGTTAAATGTAACATCCCGTCCCGAACCATGTCGGAAATTTTTGCACGTTGACCGAGGTTGACTGTTGACCGTTGACCAAGGGGTCAAAAGTTGACTTTTTGATCCGGTTGGAATTCTAGGTTGACTGAGGTACCGTTACGAAGTACACGTTGGCACAAGTTCGTAGACTAGTAGCACGTTGAAAACGGAGCTACGGTTTGAAAGTTATGAGCAAAACAAGTTGAGGTCCAAACTGTCCAAGGGGTGCCCAAGTTGACTTTTTATTCATGCAAGGTTGAGCTTTTACTCATGCATGGTTGTGAAGTGCTCGTCGATACGAGTCGGTAGACTAGTGGCACGTCCGATTTGGACATGTGGTTTGAAAGTTATGGGCCTGTAGAGTTTTTCAAACACTGTATTATTTTAATATTATTTTTAAACGCGTAACGATGTGCCACGTGTGACATAATGAAGGTGACCATGTGTCACCATGTTGAGAAGCCACATGTCAACCATGTGTAAAATCAAATTATTTTTATTATTATTTTAAATAATAATATTTTTATTTAATTAATTTGAATTTATTTCTTTTATTTTCCTTTTCCTTTTCCTTTTTCTTTTTCTTTTTCATTTTTTTTTCTTTTCCCCACGTGGGAAAAAAGGCCATGGGGCCCGATTCCTTTTCTTCTTCTTCTTCTTTCTTTCTTTCTTTCTTTCTTTCTCTTCTGACCGTCCCTCTCTCTCACCGTGTTTTCTTTTTCCGGCCACCAGAACCACTCACGCGCCGGCCACCGTCCAAGCCCACACGCCGGCGAGCTCACCAGCCAAATTTGGCTGCCGGCCTGCCAACGACGCGCCCAGATCGGGCCGGCGAAGTCGCGGCGGCGAGGTGAAAATTTTCCGGCGATTTTGCCGTATTCCGGCCAGCCCAGTCCAAATTAAGCCTCCTCTCCCCCTATTTTGGGTCCTCTAAGTCCAAATATGGCCTCCAATCTCAAAAATTCGAAGCGGTTTGCGAGATACGAGGAATTGAAAACCGACGGAAGCTTTCCGGCCACCTCCGGCAGAATTGGGGTCGATGGAGACCGGATTGGTAATCCTCGTCACTCAAGCTTCGATTCGGTATATAATTTGTCAATTTTGGTTAATGTTTGTGTTTGACCCCCCGGGTACTGGATATTATTTATCCGAATAAAATATTAATTTATTTGACTGTCTGCGAATTGTGTTCTAGGAGCACCGGTGAGTCGTGGAATTGATCCCATGGTGGATCATGGTTTAATTGCGTGCTCCAGGTGAGTGACCCACCTTAAAAAATTATTTTGGGCAATTAATTATGTTTAATTGGTATTTAAATTGGTATTTAAATTATGCTCATGTGGTGTGATTTAATTATGGTTTTATTGTGGTTTAATTTATTATGCATGAGCAAAATGTATTTCGGTAGTATTTGTACGTGGTTTTCAGTATTAATTTTTCGGGCATAATTGGGTTAAATATTTTACGAAAATATTTGTTTAAATTTTATAAATTATGCCCGCGGTATTTTTATGGTTGCATCTCGTACTTCGAGAAAATTGTGGTTTGTTGTTATCAATGTTTCGTACCGGTTTATTAAATAAAAATATGTGGGATGGTAAGTGTGAGAATTTAATGTATTTCCCACGGTAATTTTGGAAAACGGTACGGTTGGTTAATAATGTTTATTTTTAGACGCACTCATACAGTATTGGTGTTCTGGTGTATGGACACGTGGTAGCGCGCAGGTATTATGTGGTTTAGCGCGCGGTTATTATTTCTCCCGTTGTTGCCATTGGACCATGGGCAGGCAAGTTTGTTATTGGCCACAGCTGCCCCCCTCCTTGGCCGGGAGATGGTTTCAACAACGGTACTGTCGGGACGCCGAAGTGCCGTTTGCAGGTTTCTCTCTTTAACCCCCCCGCCAGTCGGTGCTCGGGACGCTGGGTATCGGAGGGCATCACCAGTATATGGTATGGTGCGTCAGGTGTAATTTGCAAATAATGTTTTAAACCCCAAAGGTGTTCAAAAATTACTTACTATAATTTATTACATTTTAATTATATATTGGGGTATTTATTATTTATTGTTTATCAAATGGTTTAATCCCTTGGTTTTCGGGGAGTACGTACATCGGGTTTTGTGAAAATGTTTTAAAAGGGGAACATTTCCAACGGAGTGAATAGTGAGGGTTTTGAGAGAAATTATTATTTCAATTGTTTATTTATTTATTTATGTAATTGTTCGGTATGGATTGATTAAATTCCTTTATTTTTATATTATTATTATTAAAGGTATTCAGTAGATAGGGTCACTCACTGAGATGATTAGCATCTCACACTCTTAAATTCCGTTCCCCTAGGTCCAGGTTGGAGACGTTGATTGTCCGGGGGGAGCCCAACGTCTCAGTTCATTGCCGAAGGTTCAAGAAGTTTTTCTTCCCTTTTTTTCCTCTCTGTCTTGTATTGCTTCCTTATCTGTCATTTTATAAATTCCACATTTATCTGTATAATGCTCTGTATACTGTATTGGACGTGTAGTTGTTCTTTATTTATGCACTGAGTTGCTGCTGTTGTTATTTGAAGTGCTGAAATTTGTGAAATCAATTTGTAGTATTGTGGGAGGAATAATGAGATGTTTTTAGAAATGTGTTTTCAGTGCAGGTAATTTTTGGTTAGTCCTACCCTAGGGGAGGTACTGCCGGATTTTCCGTTGGAAGGTTCGGTGGTATTTCCCTGGGATCAGGGCTTGTCTAGGGTTCCGGGGAAGGAATTCTGGACGGGTCCTGACATTAAAAGTTATGGCATTGTTACATTGGAAGAGCAAGTGTGTATATTTCTGCACATAATTGCTCATCATACAAAGAACCGTACAATTATCACTAGATTTTTTAGATCGAGAGAGACAATAAGTCGATATTTCAATTCTGTGTTGCATGGAGTACTGCGCTTACATAAGATTTTGTTGAGACATTCAGAACCTATATCAGATAATTGTTTGGATGATAGATGTAAAGTATTTAAGGTACGTTTGTGGAATAGCTTGTTTATTAATATTATAGTTTGATTATTTGTAACATTATCTGATATTAGTAACTTTGTTAATGATGTAGAATTGTTTGGGAGCTTTAGATGGAACTTATATTAAGATGAATGTACCAAAAATCGATAAGCCAAAATATCGAACAAGAAAGGGTGAGATAGCCACAAATGTTTTAGGTGTATGCAATCTGAATAGGGAATTTATATGTATATTACATGGTTGGGAAAATTCCGCTTCGGATTCAAGAGTATTCCGAGATACATTAAGTAGGCCAAATGGGTTAAAAGTACCAACCGCTAAGACTAATTATCAAATTTTACATTGCAGTAGCCAATATTGCATACACTAATAGGAGATATTTTTGCTTTTTTAGGTTATTATTACTTAGTGGATGCTGGTTACACTAATGGTGAAGGGTTTCTTGCACCATATAGAGGAATAAGATATCACCTTTCTGAGTGGAGAGATGGTTGTGCACCCATAAATCATGAAAAATATTTCAACATGAAGCATGCATCTGCTAGGAATGTCATAGAAAGATGCTTTGGGGTTCTTAAAAGCTGTGGGCAATTTTAAGAAGTCCATCTTTCTATCCTATTGCAACACAAATCAAGATAATTACCGCATATTGTCTTTTACATAATCTTATTAGAAGAGAAATGATAATTGATCCTAGAAAAGTTAAGTTTGATAGGAGTGAAGATGTTGATGTTAATACTGAGGATAACATTATAGGATCAATTTCTTCCTCGAACCAATGGACTAACTGGAGAGATGATTTAGCTCAGCAAATGTTTGATGAGTGGAAAGGCTGTCATGGTCAGTGGTGGTCGATGGTTGTCCTTAATGCTCCTGTAACTGTTATATTTTATACTGTTTATTAAACATCTTGGATCATTTGTATGAAAACCAATTTATATTATATGCCATTGTTGTCATCCGTGAATGATTTTTGCTTATTTGCTTGGTGTTATTGTATTGTTGAAATCATAAAAATTTGTATTTCGATAGAAATGGAAACTAGAGGTAGCAGTCACGATATTCGGAGGGTTGAATCTAGACGTACATGGAGTAAAAGGGAGGAAGATGCTTTGATGCTTATTTTAGATGAGGTTGTAGCTAGTGGATAGTGGTGTGACACAGGATCATTCAAACCTAGCACAATTACTCTGATTGAGAGGCGATTGTCTAAGATAGGTCCTAACTCAGGGTTGCGAGCAAATTCACACATTGAGTCAAAGACAAGAAAGTGGAAGAAGCAATATGGTATAATATACAATATGCTAAACCAAAGTGGCTTTGGATGGAATGACTCTCTTAAATGTATGGAAGTTGATAGTGACGAACTTTGAAAAGCATATGTGCAGATTTTGAAACTTTGAACATCTTTTTTCAATGAATTTTTTAACTTGTTATATGAAGTTATGTTTTTCTATTGTTTACAATTAAAAGTTTGTTTTTTTTATTTTAGAGTAATGCAAGTGCAAAGGCATGGAGAGGTAAACTGTTTCCAATGTATGAGAAGCTTACTAATATTTTTGGAAAGGATCGGACAACAGGACATGGAGCACAAACTCCAATTGATATGGTCAATGATTTGAATTTGGAGAGTGGAAATGAACAATTTAATTATGTGTGTTCTCCAATGTCTGTGAATGAAATACATAGTAAACCGTCCATCGGACCCAAATCAAGAGGTAAGAGAAAATCTGGATTGAAGGATGATGACATTGTAAGCGGGTTTGGCAATGTAACAGAGAAATTGTTTGATAAATTGGCTGCAAAGTTAGATAAATCTGAAGCCAATTACCTACAATACTTAGCTATGGAGCTTGACAGGTTAAGCTTCTCTGTTGATGACAATCTCAAAATCTCTAAAGCAATAAAATTGGATCCATTGAACATTGAGGTTTTTAAGATAATTAAAACAGATACGAGCAAGATTGAATTTGCTAGAAAATTTTTAAATTATTAAGTATTGTTATGGATTACATATTTGAGACTATGTATGAGGGAATGATAATTATGAACACTTGGATTTATGGACATATGTTGTATGGTTGTTTATGGACATATATGGTATGGTAATGGATGTTGGTATCTAGTTATGCATGTAAAGACACTTTTATGAAGCATGTGTTATGTTTTTGTGTATTAATATGCACTTGATTGATGTAGTTAATTGTTATTTTGTTTAATTATATTATTAGTATAATATGTTATGTTATCATTTATTATATTATGTTATCATTTATTATAATATGCAGGAATATTGGATGGCAAGGAGAAGAGTTTATATTGTGTTTAAAGGTAGACAACCAAGGATATATAATTTTTTGCCTGAATGTATCAACAAGTGCAAGGATTTAAGGATAATTTATATCAAACCTATAATACAACTGAAGAAGCTGAAATAGCATATGCTGAGTATGTAGAACAAATGATGAGAAATCGAAATGAGATAAATTCAATACCAAATATCACCGCACATACACATGCCAACTTGAACAATGAGTGGCGTAATGGTTTTAGCAAAAAAAAAAAAAAAAAAAAAAAAAGAAAACATAACAATTCCTATTGCCAAAAAGAAAAAAAAAATATTTTGAAAAGCATAACAATCCAAGTCCAGCATATCCAAAGCCAAATAATCAAAAATAAAATGCACACCTCCAAGAGTAAACAAAAAAACATAACAATTTTTTGTTTTTTTTTTTTTTTTTATTGTAGTTTCTAGCAAGGCCTTTGCTTACTGTGTGTCCCAACTATTTGTAGTGCTTGTTAAGGAATAATTTTATGGGTTGGTTTGGATCTATTTTATTGGGTCTCTTTCTATATTGCTATTTTCTGTCTTTATCTATGTATCTGAATTTCTGATTGAAGTATTATTTTTAAAGAAAAAAAAAATCAATTTAATTAACTATTAAGTTTTGCATATTGTTAATGATTAAAATACGAAGTATTGATTTCTTTCTTTTTATTTTATTTTTCCCAATTCAATCATATATTTAATGGAAACCGATATACAACCATCATTTATACAACAATTATTCATAAATTAGTAAATAATACCATATATAATTTGATTAAAAATGCTTGATGTTTCTATAGACAGTGAAGAGGTACTGTAAAGAAGAAAGATTCCATACGTTATGTGTGTGTATATATATATATATATATATATGTTGCTTGTACATATTAATTAGGATTTTAAATTGCTTTGCAGAATATTATATTTACTTTACCAGAAACATGCGGCGTTATATTTTTGCCAAGTATTTGGAAAAATAAACAAGTACATTAAGTTCTTTATTAGATGTCAAGAAAATTATTATATTTATACATATATAATAACATTGTATTTTGTCAGCAATTCTTACAGATAGACATTCGTGACGTGAAAGTTTACATATGTGAAACAATAATAAGTTCTGTAATTCTTTTTTTCAAAAAACAATTTATATTAACCTTACGTGCTAACTTAGAACAACGAGTGAGTGACATAATGATTTTATATTAAATTGTTTATTTGGATTACTATTGGTGGCTAGTCAAATCAAACTACTTAATTAATGATTTACTTGACTGTCAAGATTATGTTAAAACACAAAAAGCCTACAGGTGTACTGAAACGCAATTTGAAGACAAGAAAAAACACAAGAAGCCTATCGGTGTTACTGAAACACAAATTTCAAGACAAGAAACTTCAACGTCAATCAGTCAAAGCTGCTTAACATTTATTTATTTTCTTCTTGCGAACAGTTTTGAAAATTAGGAGAAAGAAAGGTCCACCACTTACCTTTGCCTGGCGTCATCGCTTATCACCGGTGAAATGGGTATTATAAATCGGTAATCACCACCACCCAATGCTCAAGCCCATCCACCAACCTTGTATATCATCTATCTCTTTCTCTTAAATCTCACACTATACAGTACGCTGCACACATATAAACTTTAGACAAAAAATGTATTCGGCGGAACAAACTGTAGATGCCTATGGATGGGCTGCCACAGATTCATCTGGGATTCTGTCTCCCTTTCGCTTCATCAGGAGGTATACATATTAATTAATTTTTACTTTTTAACATAATAATATTCTATATATATCTAGTTGTGCATAAAAACTCATCAAAGAAAGCTAACATAAATATTTGGTATATAATATATGATTGGTTACGTACTACAGAGCTAATGGATACAATGATATCACCATAAAAATACTCTATTGCGGTATTTGTCACACCGATCTTCACCTGGCAAAGGATGAATTAGGCATGACCACATATCCTCTTGTCCCCGGGTATATACTTATCTATATACATTGTTTTTGCTCTCAATTTATTTTTCGCATTTGATTTTATTTATGACGTCCAGTTAATTATACTATATACGAATTTTTATTTAGGCATGAGATTGTTGGACAAGTAACAAAGGTTGGGCGCAACGTGTCAAAGTTCAGAGTTGGGGACAAAGCCGGAGCTGGGCCCATAGTTGATTCATGTGGCAAATGTGAAAACTGCAATGAAGACCAAGAAAGTTACTGCTCGAAATTGAAATGGATCTTCAATGGACAGTTCGAAGACGGATTAAGATCCTACGGTGGATACTCCGATAAGCTTGTAATCCATGAACGCTATGCAGTCCTAATTCCAGATAAGTTCCCATTAGATGGTGCTGCACCTTTGTTGGGCGCAGGGAGCACCGTGTACAGTCCCATGAGATACTTTGGACTGGCAGAGCCTGGTAAACACATAGGTGTGGTAGGGCTCGGAGGGCTGGGCCATTTGGCCGTGAAGTTTGCAAAAGCTTTTGGAATGAAGGTCACTGTGATAAGTACGTCACCTAGCAAGAGGAATGATGCTGTGGAACAGCTTGGTGCAGATGCATTTTTGGTCAGTCAAGACCAAGAGCAATTGCAGGTGAGTTTTGTGCTACTGACTAAAAAGAATATGTTTTTAATTTTTGCTTTCCGATATATTATAAATTATAATAAGTGTCATAATGTAATTTTACTTCTAATTATATTCAAATGTTGAGGCCATGGTGTGACACATAATTAATAAATTATATTCGTCGTTAACTTTATAATAAAACAAAATACTCAACTTTTGCTTCGGTGAAAGCTAAATTGGTAATATCACTGTTTGTTTTATGCAACAAATCAGAGTTTTATATCTATAAAAATTTTAAAAAACAATATACCATAATTGATGTAAATTATTGTTACGGTAAAGCTACATGTTTGTTGTTTTTTGGGTTTGCATTTAGTGCAAATTGTATATATATATATAGGCTGCGATGGGCACAATGGATAGCATAATGGACACAGTTTCAGCTTTTCACTCCCTCTTGCCATTGGTTGATTTGCTGAAGACCAATGGAAAGCTAATTATGGTGGGTGCTCCAGTCCCACCACCTGAGCTTCCTATTTTACCTTTACTCTCCGGTAAGTTTATTTATTAACTTTTATTTTTCCTTTTTTTCTAATTTCTAATTAATACATCCAATCTCAAATAAGATCTATTTTATTTTATTAGATTAATTAAAATTTTATTTTTGATGACAATAACATCATATTAAATATTAAAATTTAAAATTTAAAATGTAATCAAATATAGATATAATAATATATTAAAATTTTATTTTGAAAAAGTGAATTCTACTGAAAAAAAAAAATTCATATTAGTTTTCATATTAAAATTTTTTTTAATATGATAAAAAATTTATGATAAGGAACTATGAGTAATAGTCATTTACAACCATCAGATCATGAAAATCACGGGGAAATATAATGGTCTTAGATATTATTCTCACAATCTCTTTTAAAATAAGGCCCTTACCATGTCATTTGTACACAATTATTTATTCTACAAAGAAAGATATGGAAATAATAAATTGGGTGTGTTAATTAATATATTAGGGAGAAAGCTGATTGCTGGGAGTTCATGTGGAGGAATGAAAGAAACACAAGAGATGATAGATTTTGCAGCAAAGCACAATATCACAGCAGACATCGAAGTTGTTCCTATCGACTACGTTAATACTGCCTATGAAAGACTTGCCAAGAATGATGTTAAGTACCGCTTTGTCATCGATGTGGCCAACACTTTATATCCTCCCCTTTGATTTTAACCTCAACTTGGGACTCACTAATTGGTTATTTCAACCGTCCTATACAAGCCACTACTTCTCTTCTCTCTGCTTTTGGTATAATCCCAGTATTGAACCAAAAGCGATGTATGATTGTATTTCTTAATTTTTTAAATAAGCCCCACTTGGTATTTGGGCCACGAATTGTATTCCTTCTTTTTTCTTTTTGTTTTTCTTTTTTCTTTTTATACAAATTTGTTTCCCAACAAGCCAGTCCTCTTCTCTCTGTTTTTTGTATTAATCCTAGTATTGAACCAAAGGCGATATATGTATGTATTTCTTAATTTGAAATAAGCTCGAATTGGTATTTAGGCAATGAATTGTATTTCGTTGTATTCAAATTATAGCTTAATATGGTTTACTTGCATGTTACCCATTCAGTGTGTGTATTTATACGCATGTTAGCCACTCAGTGTGTATTTATAAAAGTGAAATGAAGAGTATGCTACATGGATTTTATATTTTGAAAATAATCCATTATTATATTTAAAAAAATGTAAATATATTTATAGCACCATATATTAGAGCTCTATTTTGTAATAAATAGATATTACAATATTGAAAATTTATTGCGTAAAGAGAAAAGGGAACGATAAATGACTCTAATTAGCAGTTTTGTCATTATCAATAGTGATCCAGGAAAAAAAATATATTGAAAAAAAAATTTAACATCCTCCTTCACATATTTGATAGAGTTAAATACTTAACCCGATCGATAAAAGGAAAAAGGTATATTATATAATGTATATGTATTTAAATAGAAATCATTTATCTCCGTTAAATCGGTAAAATACAATAAGCTCCTTCAAATTTCAAGATTATTAGTATTAACAGCACCCTTTTAATTCGAAAATTAGTCAGGAGTTAGCAATATATAAATTAAAATTTTTTATTATTATGTTGATTTATAAAAAGTCTATTCTATTCTTATGTATTAAGGAAAATTGTTAAACTATTATTGTTTGTTCGTATTATCTTTATACAGCAACGAAGCAGAGCCCTACAAAGAAATTTTAGGGGTGTTTTAGAGGAGGTTACATTAGCTCTCTCTCTCTCTCTCTCTCTCTCTCTCTCTCTCATTTTAAACTTTTTTTTTTTTTTTTTATCATTAATGGATGACCTTCACACATTTAAAAAAAAAAATACCACAAGGCTCTCCTATACAAGAACTGAAATTGTACTAAAGCATTCAAAAAGACTTTTTAAATGTCGTATATTTATATTTTAAAAAGTGAATCATGAAAAGAAAGTTTCAAATGATATTATTTGAAAACTCTTCAAAATTTCACTAATTATTTATAAGATTTTCTTTTGGATGTTCTTAAATAAATAAATAAATAACAGTAATAGCAGTAATAGGAGATCCTTAAACCTATTGTTCCACATACATATTGAGGAAAATTATTCAGTAGACCCCTTCCACAAACATACGAGGTTTCTACACGTGGAACCTATGATTTTTTAATATTTTGTTAAATGTGGAACCTAACTATGAGTCCACGAAAGGGACTCCTCTCACAAATACATATGAGATCCATATATGGGATGATTTTATCTTATATTTGACTATTTTGGCTCTTCACTATTCTGGTGGCCCTTAACCTAAATCACGTATGTATGTATGTATGTATGTATGTATGTATGTATGTATGTATGTATGTATGTATGTATATAATATATATATATATACGCATCAATGAAGTTTATATGAGATAAAAATTTGAATTAATTGACCACGTTTTCAGACCTCAGAATGCTTTTATACCATTCATTAGCCATACATTTCACAATGGGAAGTCGAAATTTCTTTCCTGACTCTAACAATTTTCTTTTCTTGGGGAAGAAGTTCCTTTTTTTGGCTATAACTACATGCTCTCTTACAATCTTTTCTTGCTCTGCAAACCACATTTACGCTATAAATAGATATACATCTGTTCTCGGTTTTTTCACACACATCTCTCATATTTTTAACTATCAATTTGAGTAATTTCATATATATATATATATATATATGTACACACACACACACACACACACACACGCACACACACATCACCAAGAAAATGTCAAAACTTTCAGCTGCCGAAGAACAATCTACCAATTCCTATGGATGAGCTGCTAGAGATTCCTCAGGAATTCTATCTCCTTTCCATTTCATTAGGAGGTTTTCTCTAACATTCTCAACAACCTTTCAAATTTTTAGTATATATATAATTCTTGGCACGCATATGCATGTACTCGTTTTGTATGCTTTTTATACATATAGCATAAAGATTAATTTCTAGCATTTAATTATCTGGGTTCAGGGCCAATGGCGAGAAAGATATCACCTGAAATTCTTTACTGCGGAATTTGCCACTCTGATCTTCACTTGGTCATGAGCGAAGCTGGTATTACCAACTATCCAATAGTTCCCGGGCATGTAAATATAAAAATAATCTCTTTTTTTAATTTTGGCTCAAATAAAATTGACTTGGTCAATCACTAATTCTTTGTGTTAATCAAATTTCCCAGGCATTAGATTGCAGGCGAAGTCCCGAAAGTCGGACCAAATGTAACAAAGTTCAAAGTGTGGCAGCAGGTAAAGCCACTTTCTTGGGGCGGTGCAAAGATTGCTTCTTAATGAAGCACATGACTTGGTCAAAGGAGGCGGAAAGCTTCCTCATTCTTCTACTAAGGTGGCAGCAAATCCATTTTATCCTTTAAGCGATTATGCTTGACCAAAAAGGACAATTAATGCAAGACATATAGGTGGCACGGCATCAAGCTATCAACAGGAGTTCAATTTAAATTTTATAAACTCTACCAGCTCTTTCTTCCACCATTGTTCATCTATATATATGTATTTCCATACCTTGCTAATTGATGCCATTTTGGTGAGAGAAAAATATAATAAAACAAAGAGAAAGAGGAGTATTAGAGAGAGAATTATAAAAGGAATTTTCTCTTAAATATTTGTGTTTGAGAGAGAATATATTTTTCTCCTATTATGAAAAAGAAGATAGTGTTAATTGTGTTCTTTGTATTTTTTAAAAAAAATTATTTTATTATTTTACTATAATAAAATCCTTCTACAATTATGAATAATTTATGTGTATTTTATTTAAATATTTTTACACACAAATTGCTTATTTGAATAAGTTCTACATAAAGGCAATTGTGTGTACCATACCTCGATTTTCTAACGGTGATATCAGAGTCTGATTCATAGGAATCTGCAACAATGACGGCAAAGTACGAATTCAATGGAAATAATTTCTCATTGTGGAAAATGAGAATAAAAATAGTTTTGAAAAAAGATAACTGCTTGATGGCAATTGAAAAAAGGCCTGTGGAATTTCTTGACGATGACAAGTGGAACGAGATGGAAAGCAATGTTAATCTGCATCTAGCACTAGCCGATAAAGTAGTGTCGAACATTGCAGAGAAAAAGACGACAAAAGAAATTTGGACACACACAAAATTGTACGAGTCCAAATCACTACACAATAAAAAAAATTTTAAGAGAAGGCTTTACACTCTTCGAATGATGGTCGACTTCTGTAACAGACCACATCAACACCCTTAATACTTTATTTTCACAGCTCACAGCAATAGAGCATAACATCGATGCAGATGAACATGCTGAAATACTGCTTCAAAGCCTACCTGATTCGTATGATCAACTCATTGTCAACATAACCAACAATGTAGAAATTTTAATCTTTGATGGTATTGTAGCTGTGGTTCTTGAAGAAGAAAGTTGGCGTAAAAGCAAAAAAGACAAATCGGGAAGCTCACAAGAACCAGAAGTAAGAAGTATGTCAAGTGTCATTATTATAGTAAGAAAGGACACTACAAAATAGAGTCTTGGTATCTCAAGAAGAATTAAAAAACCAAAAGAAAAAATGTTGAGTCATAAAAAAATTCAAGGTTGTGTGGCAAGTATCTCGGATGACGATGAAATTTTATACAGCGAAGCAACCTGGTTACTGAAGGCAGAAGAAAATTCGCCGATGTCTGCAACCGTTTTGAGGTTGAAGGTGACAGAAGAGATGGTGGAAAAGTTATGACAGCAACTGCATTTACTGAGGGTACCATGCCTTTGAGAGATCTAACAAAGGAAAGAATGTCCCACTCCTGCAATACCAGTGGTTATTATTATACTGGATGCCAATCTGAGAAAAATGACAAGGAATGTCTAAGATATCAACCAAAAAAATAAAAAATAAAAACAAATAAAAAAAATTGACTGTTAGAAGTAATATAAAAGATGCTATACAGAGTAAAGGACTTATGATGACTCAATAAATTTGTCAACCATATGAAATGAACTATCGTAAAGCAAGTGCAAATAAAAATTGCCTCTCACCGCGTTGGAATATTCACATTGTGGAGCACACAGTGATTGAATGGCAATACGACCAGCACAGGTAACACCGCCATCATTCCTACAGATGTTATAACAATAAATGGTTAAAATTTTATTCAAAATAAAAAAAGTGATATATAATTATCAATGAAAACAATGCATTGTAGTTACACAACATGCCTTTACAGGATCCTAAACCAGCTGATTCCCTAACAAAAAATCAAAAAATAACCCTAAAACAGAGGAACATGAAAAAAGGAAGCACAGGGTGGCATTAATCTCAAATTACTAAAGGAGAGATGATATTCATAGCTTGATGTAATTTATAATATCTACATTTAATAGTATTTTATATAATAAGTTTGTGAGAGGGAGGGGCTGATTCAACAAAATTGATATGTGTAACACTTCAGAATAAGTCGGCTTATCTTAAACCAGCTGATAGTTGATTGAGTATAATAATGACATCAAAGGGGCAAGCAACAACCATTTTAAACGCATTTTCATTACCAAACACTTCCATGATGTTGTAAACTCAATTTTGATTCATTAGATTCATAAAGATGTCAGGCATTCGATCCAGCATCTTCAAGTCCACCCATCCACCAACCAGCACAAGAAGGCAGTTAAACATTGTTGCGTAATATACAGAAGAAGCTAGCTTGCCATTCCATGGAACTCGCTCAAATAAATGAAATTTAAAAAAAGCAGATATAATTCCTGGAAAATGCTAAGAACAACCTTGGAAATTGAGATAAAAATTTGGCACAATGGTCCCGAAGAGGATCTAGATTTGGAGAATCCTGAATGCTAACACAATCTATATGCTTGCCAGTTAGAAATTGCCTCTCCAAGGGCTTCCGCAGGTCAAAGTCATTGCAGAACTCACACTTACCATCTGCACAAACAATCAAAACTGTTACAATGGTAGCCAGTCCACCATAGATTACTAAAATATGGAATTGGTGGGAAGCTTGATCAGGTGGGACTACTTGTAAAGACAGTTACAAACTACTACGATCATATAGGGATTTTATGTTAATGACTCATAATCATGAAACAATGCAAACCAGGAAAGATATATACAATTTTCTGTCAAATAACTTTTCTAGTTAGTGATTGAGATAAGAAATAATATTTCCGCCAAGAATTCTTTATTTTGAACAGTTATCAATTTCAATAAAACTATACATGAAGCAAAACTTCCATTTTATTCATCAAGGACCAATCAAGGAAAATAAATCATTCTAATGAGATTCACCTTTATGAATTTCAAAATTCTGTTGATTTTCACCAAAATACTTCTTATATTGCCAAGCTATCCTCAACCCCTTCTCCTGAAATTTTCAGAACAAATCACCTAGTTCTTCATGTTCACCCATAATAGCAAGTCAAAACCAGATAACTGAAGAGCACAGAAAAGAAATGTGAAATAGAGGGAAACCTGATCAGGATCACGATTATGTGACATATCATCTTTGGATGATACTGGAGAAGGCAAAGTACCCAAAAATCCCCTCGGGTCTTTAGAAGGACTTGATAGAGAAGTGGCTGGTTGAGAACAAGTCCCTGAGACATAAAACTCCTCGGCAAAAGCATATGATGAGGAGCTTCTGAATCTTCCATCACCATGACCAGGCTTCAGGGAGAAAAGCCTCCACCTAAAATCCCTATAAATTATAGAGAATGATACACATATAAAAGAATCATTAACAATCATGATTGCACCACTCCTGCCCATCGCAATCTATAATTTCTCAGTAGTGTAAGCAATAGAAGATTGCTGTCAAGGTCCGGTATGCCAGACGAGATGAAGGTTGTGCCATTGGGACCGTGCTTGAGTCCGGGGGTTTGAGATGAGGATAAAGCAGAAAAATTGCGAGATAAGCTGCTTGTGCGAGTCTTGGTGGCAGACATGGTTGCTTCAAGCATGCTATCACTTCCAATGGAGCACCCAAAAGAAAATAAGTAATAGCTCTCTCAATTATGAGACTCCTGAAACTCATATATGCAGGGAACATACTTATAACAGTAGCAAAAACAAGTATCTCACCAATACCCAAAAAAAAAAAAAAAAAAAAAAAAAAAAAAGAGAGAGAGAAAGAATGAAAGGGCATTCATCATGGTTGAATATTTTAAACTTTAGCATTGGGTTTTTTTTGCTATCTACTGGTTTTGCAACATTTGAAGAACTATCTAACAAGAGACAATCAGACAACAATATGAAGAAGGTATTTAAAGGAAACCGACAGAATATTCAACGTAGTTATCATTCAAATTAACAGAAATTTACAAGCAACCACATCCATTCTCTCAATCCCACATCAACTTCAACCACCCACTAACAATTCATAACCCATCACCAGGAATTCTTTGAGACCGATGAACAATAAAAAAAATAAAAAATGAAAAATAAAAAATAAAAAAGGGTTTAAGAGGGAAACAGGGTTCGAGTAATATGCGCATCAAATCGAGCTCCTTCAAGTTGGAAGTGAAAGGCTTTTTCCATTTGAACTCGAACCATATCGAGTTTAACCCGAACCGACTTGAGTTCAACTACAGCTAGAACCTAGTCGGCCTAAATCAATTCGTTTTCAACTCCAAAAGGAAGGTGTGGGTTTAACTGGAACCTAGCTTGAACTAGTACTATGCCTTTAATGGAGTTTGTGGCTTGTGCTACCACCGGTAAAGTGCTGACCACCAAAGCCCAAAAATAAAAATAAAATAAAATGGAACCTGTGAAACGCCATGATGAACTTCCAGCCGAAAAAAAAAAAAGGGAGAGAGAAATGAACCTGAGACATGGAGGTCCGGCAAGAAGAAGAGATTGGATAAAGAGAGAGACTTTGGAGGAGAATGAGATCCTCAAAGTGATCAGCGACTTGGTAACCGGCGAGCGACATTTCACAAAGGAGCGGTTAGTGGCGACCAAAAGACGTCCATCGCTGAAGGAGACTGTGAGTGTGAGCCGGCAAAAAGAGTCAAGGATGAGCCCAATTTTAATCAAGTTGGGTTTGTCTAATGGGCTACCTAGCCCAATCTATTTACGTCATCATGCTCAACTTAATGCCAGTAGTGCCCCTGGCGTCATTATATTTTATTTTTATTTAAAATTTTCATTTTTGTGTATTTTATTTTTTTTGTGAAATGTCTGGCGTCTTTTTTTTTTTTTTTTTTATTAACTCAAACAAAAAAGATGCTTCTCTTAGTATCATAAGCATCAAACTATAGTTCTGTTTTATGAAATATTACAATATGGGATCATCTGAGACAATAATAAAGTTTATCAAGATTTGAATTTCAACTTTCAAATCTAAGTAATTTCTTTCCGCTAAATTACAATCTTCAGTGGTCAAGTGGTCAAATGTCTGACATCATTGTTTTTATTTTATTTCTTTTAAATAAAAATTTATTAAAAATAATATATATATATATATATTATCGTGATTGCTTACCATCAATCCTCTGCTTAGCACAAAAGGGGCATAAATACATAACCACCAGCAGTTCTAACACGAACAGGAAACAAAAATGAGTTCAACAGAGCAAAATGTGAATGCCTGTGGATGGGCTGCCACAGATTCCTCTGGAATTCTCTCTCCCTTCTACTTCACCAGGAGGTATATTTTTAAGTGTTTTAGGCACCTATGTTTTTCAATTTTGCATTTTACTCCACTAACTATCAAATTAACACCAAACACTCTTTTAAATTTGTAAAAGATTTGGTATCACTCCAAAACTTTCACTTTACTCCCTTTTGGTTATGTTGTTCTAAAGTGCTATGTGCTTATGCACTGCAGGTGAGTAGATGCTAATTCCCTAAGTAAGTGTATAATTAACATGAAATTTTTAGTTTTGATTAATATAATTCAACAGCTAAAAGAATACGAAGGTTTTAAACTAATGTTACACCGTTTACAAATTTCAAAGGTCTGTAACAGGGATAAGCGTCAATCAGTTAACATCAGTTTTGGTTTTTTGGACCGAAAACTAATTTCAAACCTTTTAAAATTGGTCAAAACCAGTCGAGCATTGGGCAATTGGTTTAGGTAAGTTATTGAATATATATTTTTTATTAATGAATTTAAGTAAAACCATATAAAATTCATTCACTTGGGCAAATTTTTTATTTGGAATTTTAGATTCTGATCGGTTTTTCAATATTTTGAATATTATTTTATAAAAAATAATATTAATTATATAAAAAATATTTTACAAATTTATTTGGTCGTTTTGGTTAATAGTTGGATTTGGAAAACTAACACTGACACCGACCATATTCTCTTTGATTGGTTTGGTTAACTTATCAATTGGCAGTCGATCTTCTTGGTTTTCCATGTAGTTTGGTGTGATCGGTCAGCCTTTTCGGTTTTTATGTTATTATGTTCCATCCTTAGGAATTAGCACATATATGTGCCGAAAACTCCTATTTTATATCAAATCAAAATATTTTAACTTTAAAAAAAATGATAAAATACAAATAAGTCAAATTAAATTATAAATAACCAATCTACTATAATTGAATTGCATTAAAATCGAGAGGTTGTGATATGATCAAAACTATATATTATATGATTATATTATTCTAGCTAGCTGTGCATAAACAACTCATGGTAGAGTTGACAGAACGGGCATGTTCTTTAATAAGTTGACGTAATTGATATGGTTACAGAGCTAATGGAGACAGTGATATTACAATAAAGATATTCTATTTTGGTATTTGCCACACCGATCTTCTCCTAGCAAAGGATGAAATAGGCATTACCATCTATCCTCTTGTTCCCGGGTACAAATTCATTTCGCTCTCAATTAGTTGTTCACATTTGGTTTTATTTTTGTCTAGTACTATTAAAGTGCATACCAAGTACATATACTAAATTTATACATATTTAGGCATGAGATTGTGGGACAAGTAACAAAGGTTGGGCGCAATGTGTCTAAGTTCAGAGTTGGAGACAAAGCCGGAGTTGGGTCCATCGCCGATTCATGTGGCAAATGCGACCACTGCAATGAAGGCGAAGAAAATTATTGCCATAGAGTGAATTGGTTCTTCAATGGACAGTTCGAAGACGGATTAAGATCCTACGGTGGATTCTCCGATAAGACCGTGATCAATCAACGCTATGCGGTCCGATTCCCAGATGGGTTCCCATTGGATGATGCTGGTCCTTTACTTTGCGCAGGGATCACAGTGTACAGTCCCATGACATACTTTGGACTGGCACAGCCCGGTACACATATAGGTGTGGTGGGGCTTGGAGGGCTGGGCCATTTGGCCATGAAGTTTGCAAAAGCTTGGAGGGCTGGGCCATTTGGTCGAGCCGATTCATTTATGGTCAGTCACCACCAAGAGCAATTGCAGGTTAGTATATCTGCCGACTAAAACCCTATGCTTAGTTTCTAATTTGCTTAATCATTTTTATAATAGCATAATCTAATTTAGATTGTCTTACAATTTTTTTTTTTTTTTTTGGTGACATAAATGAATGTTATATTTGTCATTAACTTGACAAAGTCCAAGTGGTAGAGTGTTGTTTTCTTAAACAATAATTATAAGTTCCAATTTTGTGTCCTAGATAAATTTTTTCAAAAAAATTATTTTGAAGCGCTACGTGCAAGTTTTTTTTTTTTTTTTTTTTTTTTGGGGGGTAACAATTATTTATTTATTTTTTGGGTAACTATGTATAATGCTATATTTATCATTAACTTTATAAATCTTCAAGAGGTAAAATTAAGTGATATTTTCTTTAAAATAATTGTAAGGTCTAATTTCGTGTCCTACATAAAAATTTCTAAACAATAAAAAACCAAAATTAATATAAATTAATGTTATTGAAAAGCGCTAAGTGCAAGTTTATTTTGGGCGTGCAATTCATTGCAACCATACACAGGCTGCCATGGGCACAATGGATAGCATAATGGATACGGTTTCTGCTTCTGGTTGGTTTGTTGAAGACCAATGGAAAGTTAATTTTGTTGGGTGCTCCAGCCCCACCGCCTGAGCTACCAATTTTACCCTTAATCCTGGGTAAGATATATATATATATATATATATATTTTTCTATCTATTTCAAATTTCCAGTTCATAGATCCACATATATAATTTACATATTCTAAGAAAAAAGATGGAAATAATTAATTCGGTGTTAGGGAGAAAGCTAATCGCTGGGAGTGCATGTGGGGGAATGAAAGAAGCAGAAGAGATGGTGGATTTTGCGGCAAACCACAATATCACAGCAGACATCGAAGTTGTTCCTATGGACTGTGTCAATACTGGTCAGTATTAGTTTTGAAAATTAAGTAACGTCTCTTATGAGTATTAATTCTTGTCATTATCGAAAATGAGTCACCGCCTTTCGAGTTAGCAATGTTTGAATTAGAGTTTTTTTTTTTTTTTTATTAAGTTGACCTATAAAAAGTCTATTCCATGTTATATGTATCAAAGAAAATTGTTAAACTATTATTTTTAGTTTGTATTTTCTTCGTACAACGGGGAACAGAGCCATACAAAAACTTTAGGGATGTTTCTAGTGGAGGTTACATTAGTTTCGTTTTTTTTTTTTTTTTTTTTTTTTTTTTTTTTTTTTTAAACTGAATTTTTTTTAACTTTTTTTATCATTAATGGATGAACTTCACATATTAAAAAATAAAGATAGGAAGGGGGGAAAAGAAAAAGAAAAAAAAAGGTGAGACATACATGTTATAACTGAAGTTAAGAACATTTTAAGTGATTATTTAAATATTTCATACTCTTTTTTGTAAAAAGTCTAACCCTAACAAAAGAGCTCCAAAGGTTTTTATATTTTAATTTAAGGTTAGTTTGACTTTGTAAATATAAAAAATCAAATCCATTCTTTATTTCAATACTAGATAATCTCAAACAATATTCCTTATTTTAAAGAGTATTTGTTATTTAAATAGCATCTTAAAGAAACTTTTTCAAATAAAGAGTGAAACTTATTTTAAAATGAATCTTATATTTGTCATTAACTTTACAAATGTCCAAATATTGTTATAATAAAAAACAAGTTTCAGTCTTCATTTTAAAAAATTCTTTAAGATGCTATTTATTAAAACAAATGCTCCAACAAAATGTAACAAATGCTTGTGTAAAGTTAATGACAAATATTTTTTTAAACAAATTCATTTATGTTATAAAATCATTCCAATAATACTCTTTAAACTTGTTTTATTTTGTATTGAGAAAAAAAAAAGCCAAAAAAAAAAAAACTTGTTTTATTTTGCTTAAGAAAATGGAAAATAATAGTGGTGCAAGAATATTCTTCTTTTTTTTTTCATTGTATTAATTATCATAAAACTATAATTGTTCATCAAACAATATAATATAATAAATGAAAACGTTAAAAATTTAATTTTAAAATGTGAGTTTAGCTCTTTATATTTAAAGAATTAAGCTCACTCTCTATTTTAGTTTGATTCTTTATATTTTCACCAAATATTAATTTACATATATCAAATAAATGAAATTTTTGCTACTAATAAAAACTTGATTAAAGAAAGAACCTTAGCTGTATACACTAATTTAATAAATAAACAGAAATTATAGGAAATCCTTGTGTGTCTCATATATTTTGTGAGAAATTGTCTGGTAGTCTTCTACATGTTATACGTATATGTTTATGAAAGAGTTTAATACAATAATTGCCTCTATATTTGTACTATTATGATCAGGATTCAGGATTCAGGATATGAGGTTGCCCTGATTCAGGATATGACGTTGCCATGTGCTAGTTTATTATCCAAACTGTGTTAAATATTATAGCATACATGTTATGATATAAAATATAATGCTGACTTTTATTAACATTTTCTTAGGATCGGGGTTTGGTCAAATATTGTCAACATCAATTTTTCACATTAATATTGACTTTTCGTCTGGCGACTCCAACAGATTAAATATATATATATATATATATATATTGGGTTAAAATAGGTTCATTGCACAAGGCACAAAAAACACTTCCAAGGCATCGGTGGCTAACAAGCCCGAAATATATATTGATTATTGACTTTGTAACAGATTAAATATATATTGATAATTGACTTTGTTAACGAGGTTTATATAAAGATAAAAAGTTTTAATTAATTAAACACTTCGTCAGCCTCTCTTCTTTTTTTTTTTTTTCCTTCTTTTTTTCTTTTTGATGTAAACATGTCGTCAGCCTCGAATAAGTAACAGTGGCAATCCCTATCACCGGCCAAGTTAAAAGTTATTTGATTCACCCCAAAAAATAAAAAAAAGTTTAAAATTTTGACTTTGTGGGGGCGAGTATTTATCATAAAAAAGTAGAAGCCAACTAGCACGAATGCAGCTGCTCATGCAGGCAAAATTCGGTTTCTCATGTGATTCATCCACTGTTTGGCTAGAGAAAGTTAGACGCAGGTCCCTAATTTTTTACTAGCTGATGTAATAGCTTACTCTTCTTAATACAGCTGTCTCTTTCTTTCAAAAAATAAAAAATAAATAAAGAAATAACAGCCTTCATAGTTTGTTCTTGCCGAGTTATATATATATATATATCTTGCAAAGCACTTAATAATCTTTTTATTATCAATAATATCCAACATATAATATCAATATATATATATATATTCAACATATCTCTCTTAGAACATGTTTGTTGGTACATTTGGAGCTCTAATAACTGTTTCTAAAAGGAAAAAAGCACATATGATTATGTTTGATAAAAATTTAAGTAGTATTTTTTTTGGCAAAAAGTGCTTATGGATGAAAAAAAAAAATCAATGCATTAATTAAAAAATTAAATTTATTACGTATATCCAAATATTTTCTTATTTATTTTATAAAGCGACAAAAGTGTTACAAAAATAAATTCTACAAAAATAAGTGCTTATAAAAATGCACCTTCAAAAATACCCTTAGTATATAAAACAAAGATACATATACATATATGTGTATATATATATATATATTATTCAACCAACAATCTATTAATTTATATTTTGGTACTACTATTCATGCCAATAATTATTTTTATTATTTTATAAATATCCATATTTCATTAGGCATACAAGAAAATCAATGTCTAGCTTCATTAAGCCATAATTTTACTTCTTATCTTGTTTATATTTTTTTAAGAAAAATATAAATATAAAAAAAATTGTAGGAATTCTTGCGTATTGTGCATTATTTATTTTGGAGGCATGCATCCTTTTTTGGGTTCAATTATTTCTTTTAAATTGTAACGACAAATTAATTGATGAAGGGATCCAATAGCAATTTGGCGAAACTACATGACATATAGGATAAAATTGATCAGGATGGAAGGGTTGAGTAAGAAAGAAGGAAAAAGCCAAAAATGCAAGTGCAGAAAACTGATCAAAAATGGGTAAAATGTAAAATAAAAAGTCTTTTGTATAAAGCTAATTAATATGTTAACCTTCTTTGTTTTCTTAGAAAACTTTACGCATGGGGGGGGGGGGGGGGGGGGGGGCAAGATTAATTAGAAGATTTCAAAACTTTAATTCTTAGAATATATCTATTGAGGAGATTTTCTAAATCAACGTGAGGCCTGCTAATCCACCACTGATTATAGTTAGTTAATCCACAACTGATTATAGTTAGTGGTTAGTTAAATCAAACGACCCGCTACAAAAAAACAAAGTATCGGCCACGACAAAAATAATAGTTAGAAGTCTACATTTTATGGGGTATTTGGGTAATAGCAAAATTAATGGGAATTTAAAATTTTTTGGAAAAATGAAATTTTTTTTTATTTGGATAATTTTTAAAAGGAAAAATTTGTGAATCTCAGCAGAAAATAAATCTCACAATATGAGAAACTGATATGGAAAATAAATCCTCCTAAAAATATGTTATTTTAAAATTCCATTGAAAATAATTTCTACATATTTTTTTAAATACAATTTTACCTTTTAATTTTAATGCATAAACTTATTTAATTACTTGTAAGTCTTAGTTTTTTTTATAATCAACCAAACACTATAAAAAAAAAATTATGAGAAAACTCATTTTTAGAAAACTGAATGCCATAAAACTAATTTTAGAGAATCAATTTCCTTCAATACTTTCCATTTTACCAAACAGGCCATTAAGGTAAATATTTTTAATTGCAATAAAAACCATTATTAGATTATAATCAATAACATGTGGCTAAAATTTTTTAGCTACAATATGCTATGCTTAGCCACACTTTTGACAACAACAATTTTTGTAATTAAAACTAGTCATTATGGTTAAAAGCTATTTGTTGTTGTCAAAAAAAACTTTTAGCCATAACAATTCTTATTAACTAATAGTCCAATGGTTAATTTTTATTTTTTTTTCCGCAGCAACTATATTGTTATACTTTTTAATTCCTAATTAATTTTTTAACTTGACAAAGATTAATGTTAAAACACAATAAGCCTATAGGTTTTATTGAAACACATTTCTAGACAAGAAGCTTCAACTTCAGGCAATCAAAGGTGCTTACGTTCTCTCTATTTTCTTCTTGCGCAGATGGATTTGAAAATTAGGAGAAATAGGAAGGCCCACCACTTTACCTTTGCCTGGCGTGCGTCATCGCTTACCACCAGGGAGAAGGGTACTATAAATAGGTAATTACCGCCACCAATGCTCAAGCCAATCCATCACCTTTGTATATCATCTCTCGCCTTCTCTTAAATCACACACAACACAGTACGCTACACACACATAAACTTTAAACAAAAAAATGTGCTCGGCGGAGCAGACTATAAATGCCTATGGATGGGCTGCCACAGATTCATCTGGGATTCTCTCTCCCTTTCATTTCATCAGGAGGTATACACATTAACTAATTTTTATTTTATAACATAATAATATTCTCTATATATCTAGTTGTGTATAAAAACTCATCAAAGAAAGCTTACATAAATATTTGGTATATAATATATGATTGGTTACGTACTACAGAGCTAATGGAGACAATGATATCACCATAAAAATACTCTATTGCGGTATTTGTCACACCGATTTTCACCTGGCAAAGGATGAATTAGGCATGACCACCTATCCGCTTGTCCCCGGGTATATATTTATCTATATATATTATTTTTGCTCTCAATTAATTGTTCGCATTTGATTTTATTTATGTCCAATTAATTATATGATAATTGATATACTAATTTTTATTTAGGCATGAGATTGTGGGACAAGTAACAAAGGTTGGGCGCAATGTGTCAAAGTTTAGAGTTGGGGACAAAGCCGGAGTTGGGCCTCTAGTTGATTCATGTGGCAGATGTGAAAACTGCGATGAAGGCCAAGAAAATTACTGCTCGAAATTGAAATGGATCTTCAATGGACAGTTCGAAGACGGATTAAGATCCTACGGTGGATACTCCGATAAGCTTGTGATCCATGAACGTTATGCAGTCCTAATCCCAGATAAGTTCCCATTAGAAGGTGCTGCACCTTTGTTGTGCGCAGGGAGCACAGTGTACAGTCCCATGATATACTTTGGACTGGCAGAGCCTGGTAAACATATAGGTGTGGTGGGGCTCGGAGGGCTGGGCCATTTGGCCGTGAAGTTTGCAAAAGCTTTTGGAATGAAGGTCACTGTGATAAGTACCTCACCTAACAAGCGAAATGAAGCTGTGGAACAGCTTGGTGCAGATGCATTTTTGGTCAGTCAAGACCAAGAGCAATTGCAGGTGAGTTTTGTGCCACTGACTAAAAAGGAATATGTTTTTAATTTTTGCTTTCTGATATATTTATAAATTATAGTAAGGGTCGTCATGTAATTTTACTTCTAATTATGTTCAAATGTTAAGGTCATGGTGTGACACATAATTAATAAATTATATTTGTCGTTAACTTTATAATAAAACAAATTACTCAACTTTCCGTTCGGTGAAAGCTAAATTGGTAATATCACTGTTTCTTTAGGCAACAAATCAGAGTTTTATATCTATAAAAATTTTAAAAAACAATGTACCATAATTGATGCAAATTACTGTTATGGGAAAGCAACATGTTTGTTATTTTTTGGGTTTGCAATTAATGCAAATTATATACATATATATATATATATAGGCTGCGATGGGCACAATGGATAGCATAATGGACACAGTTTCAGCTTCTCACTCCCTCTTGCCATTGGTTGATTTGTTGAAGACCAATGGAAAGCTAATTTTGGTGGGTGCTCCAGTCCCACCGCCTGAGCTTCCAGTTTTGCCTTTACTCTTCGGTAAGTTTATTTATTAATTTTTATTTTTCTTTTTTTTATTTCTAATTAATATATATATATATATACATACATACAGTTAATCTCAAATAAAATCTATCTTATTTTATTAAATTAAAATTTATATTTATATATACAGTCAATTTCGAATAAAAATTATTTTATTTTATTAAATTAAAATTTATTTTCGATAACAATTGCATCACATTAAAAGTTAAGATTAAAAATTTAAAATGTGGTCAAATATAGATATAATAACATATTAAAATCATATTTAGGAATTGTCGAGAATTTTAATTTTTGATTCAATCGAATGATTGAAAAAGAAAAATATCATATTAGTCTTCAACATTATACAATTTTAATATAATAAAGGATTTATAATGAGGAACTATGAATAAAAACCATTCACAACCATCAGATTATGAAAATCATATAAATCTGACGGTTTTGAATGTGATTCTCACAATCCCTCTTTATAAGTCTCATACCATGTTATTTCTACACAGTTATATATGCTAAAAAAAAAAATATGGAAATAATAAATTGGGTGTGTTAATTAATATATTAGGAAGAAAGCTGATTGCTGGTAGTGCATGTGGAGGAATGAAAGAAACACAAGAGATGATAGATTTTGCAGCAAAGCACAATATCGCAGCAGACATCGAAGTTGTTCCCATGGACTACGTGAATACTGCCTTTGAAAGACTTGCCAAGAATGATGTTAAGTACCGCTTTGTCATCGACGTGGCCAACACTTTAAATCCTTCCTTTTGATTTCAACCTCAAATTGAGACTCACTAATTGGTTATTTCAACCTTCCCATACAAGCCACTACTTCTCTTCTCTCTGCTTTTGGTATTAATCCCAGTATTGAACAAAAGCGATATATGATTGTACTTCTTAATTTTAAAATAAGCCCCACTTGGTATTTGGGCCATGAATTGTATTCCTTCTTTTTTCTTTTTTCTTTTTCTTTTTTCTTTTTATACAAATTTGTTTCGCAACAAGCCACTCCTTCTCTTCTCTCTGCTTTTTGTATTAATCCTAGTATTGAACCAAAGGCTATATATGTATGTATTTCTTAATTTGAAATAAGCTCGAATTGGTATTTGGGCAATGAATTGTATTTCGTTGTATTCAAATTATAGCTTAATATGGTTTACTTGCATTTTACCCACTCAAGGGAAATGAAGAGTATGCCAGTTGGATTTTATATCCATTATTATATTTAAAAAAGTATATATATATGTGTAGCACCATATATTAGAGCTCTATTTCCTAATAAATAGATATTACAAAATTGAGAATTTATTGCATAAAGAGAAAAGGGAACAAAAAATGACTCTAATTAGTAGTTTTGTCATTATCAATAGTGATCCAAGAAAAAGAATACATCGAAAAAAAATTTTAACATCCTCCTTCACATATTTGATAGAGTTTGCAGTTCCTTATTGATCTTTAAACACTTAAGCTGATCGATAAAAGGAAAAAGATGTATTATATAATGCACATGTATTTAAATAGAAAAAATATCATTTATCTCCCTGAAATCGATGAAATACAATAAGCTCCTCCGAGTTTCAACATTATTAGTATTAATAGCACCATTTTAGTTCAAAAATTAGTCAGGAATCAGCAATAAATAAAATAATATTTTTTATTATTACGTTGATTCATAAAAAGTCTATTCTATTCTTCTATATTAAAGAAAATTGTTAAACTATTATTCTTTGTTTGTATTTTCTTTGTACAGCAACGAGGCAGAGCCCTACAAAGAAATTTTAGGGGTGTTTTCGGAGGAGGTTACATTAGCTCTCTCTCTCTCTCTCTCTCTCTCTCTCTCTCTCTCTCTCTCTCTCTCTCTCTCTCTCTCTCTCTCTCTCTCTCTCATTTTAGATATTTTTTTTAATCATTAATGTATGAACTTCACACATTTAAAAAAAAAAAAAAAAAAAAAAAAAAAAAAAAAGTGGAACATTACCACAAGGCTTTCCTATACAAGAACTGAAATTGTACTAGAGCATTCAAAAAAGACTTTGCAAATGTCGTATAGTTTATATTTTAAAAAATAATCATGAAAAGAAAACTTCAAATAATTCTTTATTTTAATATAAAGAATTGATTTAGCTTTTCAAATGTAAAAATTCCAATTCCATTTTTATTTTACTATTGTATTATTTAATTTAATATAGCATAAGTTTACATGCCATCAATATAATATTTGAGAGATAATTCATATTAAAAAAGAAAAAAAATTTGATGTAATAGAATAATAATTGTTTATAAAAAAATTAATAATAAAGATATTATTTGAGAACTCTTTAAAATTTTACTATTTATTTATAAGATTTTTCTTTGGGATGTTCTTAAATAAATAAATAGAAAACGGTAATAGCAGTAACAGGAGGTCCTTGAACCTATCGTTCCTCATACATATTGTGGAAAATTATTCAGTAGACCCCTTCCACAAACATACGAGGTTTCTACATGTGGAACCTATGATTTTTTAATCTTTTGTTAAATGTGGAACCTAGCCATGAGACCATGAAGGGGACTCCTCTCACAAATACATAAGAGATCCATATGTGGGATGATCTTATCTTATGTTTGACTATTTTGGCTCTTCACTATTCTGGTGGCTCTTAACCTAAATCACGTACATATGTATGCATATATATATATATATATGCATCGATGAAGTTTATATAAAGATAAAAATTTGAATTAATTGACCACGTTTTCAGACCTCTAATACTTTTATACCATTCGTTGGTCAGACGTTTCATAATTGGAAGTCAAAATTTTTTTCCTGAGTCAATGATTTTATTTTTCTTTGGAGAAAAAGTCCCTTTTTTTGGCTATAACTACATGCTCTGTTATAATCTTTTCTTGCTTAACAAACCACATTGACGCTATAAATAGATATACATCTGTTCTCGTATTTTTCACACATCTCTCATATTTTTAACTATCAATTTGAGTACTTTCATATATATAATACACATCACCAAGAAAATGTCTAAACTTTCAGCTGCTGAAGAACAATCTACCAATGCCTATGGATGGGCTGCTAGAGATTCCTCAGGAATTCTATCTCCTTTCCATTTCATTAGGAGGTTTTTTTAACGTTTCAAATTTTTAGTTTATATATAATTATTAGAACGCATATGCATGTACTCATTTTTTTATGTTTTTTTATACATATAGCATAAAGATTAATTTCTAGCATTTAATTATCTGGGTTTAGGGCCAATGGCGAGAAAGATATCACCCTGAAAATACTTTACTGCGGAATTTGCCACTCTGATCTTCACTTGGTCAAGAACGAGCTTGGTATTACCAACTATCCAATCGTTCCCGGGTATGTAAATATAAAAATAATATCTCTTTTTTTTTTTAATTTTGGCTCAAATAAAATTAACTGGGTCAATCACTAATTCTTTGTTTTAATCAAATTTCTTAGGCATGAGATTGTAGGTGAAGTCAGGAAAGTCGGACCAAATGTAACGAAGTTCAAAGTAGGAGACAAAGCCGGCATTGGTTGCATAATCGGTTCGTGCCGAAAATGCAACAATTGCAAAGATGATTTGGAAAGCTATTGCTCCAAGATGATATGGACGTTCAACCAAGAGTATTTCGACGGATTAAGAACTTTTGGTGGGTATTCAGACAAACTGGTGGTTGACGAGCACTTTGCTGTCCGAATCCCACATGGTTTTGCGTTAGATGGAGCTGCACCATTGTTATGTGCGGGGATTACAGTTTATAGCCCAATTAAATATTTTGGATTGGCCCATCCTGGTAATCATTTGGGCATTGTTGGGCTAGGCGGACTGGGTCATGTGGCCGTGAAGTTTGCCAAAGCTCTTGGTGCCAAGGTTACTGTTATTAGTACCTCACCTAGCAAGGAAAAGGAAGCAATTGAACACCTCGGTGCTGATGCGTTTTTGGTCAGTCGTGACCAAGATCAATTGCAGGTAAATAAAAGGTTTTTTATACATTTTTTAATTAATGACATGGAAATTAGAAATTAAAGAAAAATAACAATATTAAGAGACAAATATATATATATATTAATAATTTCCATGCTATTAGGCTGCTATGGAGACAATGGATGGTATTCTGGACACAGTTTCTGCTCCTCATTCTCTATTGCCTTTGGTTGGTTTATTGAAGACAAATGGCAAATTAATTGTGGTCGGTGCTTCATTAAAGCCTCATGAGCTACCAACTATGCCTTTAATTATGGGTAAGTCTTTCTTTTCTTTTCTTTTCTTTATTTTATTCTCTCTCTCTCTCTCTCGCTCTTTAAATTAATATGTAGTGCATATATATTTCTTGCATCTATTAATTTCTAATTAAGAAAAAAAGAAATTGAAATATAATCTGTATATGTATATGTATATATATATAGGTAGGAAGCTCATTGCTGGTAGTGCAGCTGGGGGAATGAAAGAAACCCAAGAGATGATAGATTTTGCAGCAAAAAACAATATCACAGCCGATATTGAAGTTATTCCCATGGATTACGTGAACACTGCTCTTGAACGACTTGCTAAAGGAGATGTTAGGTATCGGTTCGTCATCGATGTGGGAAACACTTTAAACCCTCCATTTTGATTGATTAGCCACATATTATGTGGGCAATTTATAAGTTATAATTAGCATGTATTTGATTGTACTCGTAGACTTGGTTGGGCCACTAATTATATCATTGGGAATACATAGTTAGTTGACTTGCATACCTAGTTTTGAAGGTCCACACAGTATTGTTTTCATTTTTCAATTTTGGGGTATGGAGCTATTTGTATATTATTTGGTTGTGTATTTGGTATTTATATGATGTATAATCATAATAATGAAGCTATTTGTTTTATGCGCTAAATACATATGGCACTATATATGTTTTCTACGAGTGTTTTGGTAAATGTGTGTACAACCATTTGACATGTGAAAATATATTAAAAAACATAAAAAGTTTATAGATACCAATTAAGTTTACATTGCACAATAATTCCAAGTTGGAATTCTAGCACTCCTAATATAAAATAATAAATTTAAAAAATTATGTTTAAATTTTAATTATTTTCCATACTGAAACATGAATTTATCTGTTAGGCCTGGGCTTGAAGTGTGTGCTTTTCGGCGTCTCAAAAGAATTTGGGCCTCGTTGGGCTCGTTGGCCAATGTCAATGTGGCTGAAGCTTCATTTTGAGCCCCTTTTGATAATTAATTAGTTGTATATAATTAGCATATTTAGGCTTAATTTGGAATTTCTTAGATTTTAAAAGAATCAAATATAACTATGTGCTGAAGAAATAATTATTTGATAATAAATTTATATTAATAAAAATGTTGTAAAGTGTAAAAGTTATCAATAAATGTTTGGTAACCTATTAAATTGAATTACTATAAAAATTACAATTACTAAAATGGACATGATATATAATTTATATAGAATTATATTATTATATTTTTATACTAAAATTGAATAAAAAAATATTGTTAAAGAATATATAACAAATTATCAACAATTATATTAAATTTTTTATTTGAAGCTTACATTTATAAGAGAGTTTTAATTTAAGTATGATTGTTTAACAAAATAAAAAATAAAAATAATATATTATAAAAAAATCAAAATTTTTATAAAAATAAAATAATATATTATATTATAATCTAGGATTCAAATTTATTTGTATGATTATAAAAAGAAAATCAAATTTTTAGAACCATCTTTTCATCTTATTCTAAAACCAGTTGTTTAATTAACAAAAATTATAAAATAATCAAAAAAAATATTATTTTACCAAATATGCTAATACCCCTAAATTTTAAGAGAATTATTTTTAACCCTTCCAAAAGCAATTCCAAACCAAAGTTCAAAAAATTTGTATCGATGAAAATATCTAGAGTTTAAAATACAAAAATTTTCATAGAAATATCGAAAAACATCAAATATCGATAGAAAATTATAAAAAATAATAGAAATTTATTTTAAAAAATAAAAATTTTTATTGAAACTTTAGAATTAGCTTATTTAATCTATCAATTATCAATTTGATTCTAAAACTTGCTAAAATATTAAATAGATGTTATATTTTTCTTAGTGAATTGATTTATAATAAACATTAATGACCATAAATAAATTATTATCGAAAAGTGTTATTCTTTGTGTTGAATCATACCATTTCCATTATAATAAAAATATGTCAAAAAACACATATATGATAAAATTATTTATTAATTAAATTATATAAAACGATTATTACAATTATATTGTAGTTTATAAATGTCATCTTAATACCACATAAAACTTTTGGGTAGTTGAAAATCATCGGTTTCTTCCTTATTTTAATTTTGAGATGTGAAATGTGAAAAGTAGTTATAAAAAGATGTATCTTCTTGATAATTTTGTATATAATTATTAATATGCCAACCATATGGATATCTCATTATTAGTTACATAATTACTATTCTTTGATGGTTGAGTTTGAGATTGTACCCAGAGTTGCTACTTGATAACATTCCATAAATATCCATTGAATAAAGATTATGAAAATAACTTTCAACTCTCATTTATCCAAAATTCATAGAAATTTGTGACATTTTCATGTATATGTTTTATCATCTATTTAACCATATTTGTAAAACAGATATTTCCGACAATAAGATTTTTCAGGTTCAAAAATATAATCCACAATTTTTGTATTTTTGATTTATCGATATTCAATAAGTAAAACTTATTAATGTTATTCAATTCAATTCATTCTATTTTACATATATCACTAAATGTATAAAAGGTAATTAAAGGATAAAAAAATTATCAATGAAGTTAATTTGATAAAAATTTTATTAAATATAAATAATATTTATGAATTTAAAAAAATAATAAAAAATTTCATGGAAATTTTTAAAATTTCAGTGAAAATTTCAGAAATTTTCAGGGAAATTATAAATTTTTTAATTAAATTGTTAAGGATTTAATGTAGATATATTTACAAAAAATTTTATGAAAATTTTGGTAGAATTTAAAAAATTTTAATGGATATTATAGAAATTTTATTCATTTTTATTTGGAATCTAAATTTTATTTCGATATCTTAAAAAAATAAAAATTTTAAAAACATTTTAAATATTTTAAATCTATCATGTTCCAAACCAAACATCAAAGACGATAAATAGATCCCTAGATTTTTATAAAGGTAATAATATAAGATTATAACATATTAATTCTCATTTTGCAATTTTTGGTGCTGACCTTATATAATATTTATCAAAATATTTATTTTTATTTATTTATTTTTTTGCTTTAGCAAAATATTTAATTAATTATATTAAAAAAAATTGTATAATTATAAATTTAGCTGGAGTTGAAATTTGCATGATCTGTGAGAAGAAGCAGCCAAAGCAAGATTGGAGCTTTTTTTATTATTATTTCTTTAAAAAAATATATATATATTGTTTTGATTGCTGAAACAAACACTGACGGTGACAGTGGGAGCAGTACGAGTTAAGTAGACGTCGTCAAAGCCCTTGAAAATCGCCAAAAAAAAAAAAAAAAAAACAGGGGAAGAAACTAAACTTTAGAGTAACTGATAGAGGGAAATTTCTAAAAGACAGATGAGAGAGAGAAAGAGAGCGACATCACAACGTAATCAATATGCGAAATGACGAAACCACCCTTATTCAATGGAACTGGGAAGGTCCAGAAGAGAGAGCAGCAGAGCACGCTCAGCCGTACTCTTGGAGAGGGAGGGTGATAATATCGAGGGGCTGCGCTGCAGTCGATAGCAGAGTAAAAGGATAACATCAACCGTTCCGTTTGTTTTTTTTTTTTTTTTTAAAATTATTTTTGGGCTGGTCTCTACATCTGACGGCTTCAGATCAAAGTTGATAGCGATGGATCATTTGACCAACCTTTGTATTTCGCAGATCCCATTTAATCTTCGTACTTTTTGTCTTTACTCTAAAAGCCCATTACAATTACTTCTTTTATTTATTTACATTTCATCGTGTCTGCGCGGAAGGCCCATCTCAATTAATTACACCCTTACATTATACTTTTTTGTTTTTGTTTTTTTTTTTTTAATAAAAAAAATTATGATTTTGTTACTATTTGAGTTTGGTAATTCGACATCATTTCGACCCTTTGATCGAGATACATCAATTTAAATCTTATTAAATTTTAATTTCAATCAATTAATAAATTGTAATGTACACGCAGTGATAACATTCTTTTGAATATACTTTTACAATAATATAATACCATCGAATAAATTGATGGTGTCAAGTGATACACAAAATATATATTTTCATGAACGGGCATGGGTTTTTTTTTTTTTCCTTTTTTTTTTTTATAAGTATGGATTTTGTTGATAGAACATAGAATGTAAAATATAATTGGTAGCATAAAGGTTGAGAACAACATTCTCATACTATATACCATGCACCAAAGTGACCAAACTAAAGTATAATATATATATATATATATTGTATGAAACAGATGGTTAGAGATTGGATTGTTCCTTTGATTTATGATGCTCGTATATATGATACTATTTTGTTGCTTTGGTTTGAATGCACTACATATTTATATATACATTAAAAAGAAAATCATCCATTTTAGTAATTTAGTTGTAGTGAGAAAAAATTTATTTAAAAAAAGAGAAAAAAAAAAAGGCAAAGTGAAATAAAAGGTGAGAAAGTTTGAAGGTTTTGCACTTTTTCCAGTTTCATTTTTCTTTTATTTTTATTTTTTTTCGTTTTGGTTGAAAAATAATGTGTTATAATTTTGGGCCAAAAATCTGGGCCCATGCATGTGTTCAATGGCGGCAGGGCAGTATAGAAATCAGAGACGTAGTTGTTAAACAGTGTTTACGTATTTGATATGCCACAGCAGAGATTGGATTAGAGCTACGGAGATCACCTTGCCGTGATGATGCAGACAAGACGACAACGTACTATCCTTTGATTGGATATTCCCGTTATGCTTGTCTAATCATTTTTTAATTATTTTTTCCAAGTAAAGAAGTTTATTAGGTATAACTGTCAGATTAATATCTAATAAAATTAATTACGCAAAACCCTTTTTCTATTGTCATCTAATTTAAATAATGAAGACTTTTTAGAATTTATTTTTTCCATTTTTGTTTTCTCATTTGATTTCAATACTTCACAGGTGATGAAAACTAAATATATATATATATATATATAAATATATTATTTACCAAATTGAAATCAAATCTTTAATATCAAAGTCAATATTAGAATTTTTATTTAAGCTTTTAAACTATATTAATATTGAAATTTAAAATTATATTTATTAATTATCGGATACTAAAATGGTTCATATTTTTTAAATAGTATTTTAATATGCTACAATATTTATATTTAATTATTTTTTTAATTTTAAATCATAATTTTTAATATGATCTAATAGCTAATAAAATATTTAATGTTAAAATCATCAAATTATCTTAATGTAAACTTGATTCATAGTTTAAAATATTGAAATTTTATGCAAAATTTTAATGAAATTTTTATATTTTAAATAAAATTTTGAAAATATCTATGATTTTTTTATTAGCTCTTTTTATCAAAATTTTTTATAAATATTATTAATGTTTAGTAATATTGTTTGCCAAATTAATGTTATTTATTTATTTTTTTACCTTTTAATTATCTTCCAATAATTAGGTAAATAAAAATAAAAAAATTCACATTTAACAAACAATATGCAAAATTACATTAGACAAGTCTATCTATCATATTCTTAGAAAAAATTAGTATCATAAGTTAAAAGTTTATCTATATATTATTATTTTTTTAAAAATAATACATTTAATATTTGTATGAATATTATAAAAATTAGAAGGTAGATAAAAATTAAAAAATTTGCAAAAAATTTATTTTTTGCAAATTAAGGTTTAAAATTTCGATATCGATATTTTTTGTACATGCAAACTTACTTCTCATATATTCATAATGATAGTATATTAACAATTATATGCAAAATTATCAAAAAAATATATATTTTAATAATTACTTTTTACATTTTATATTTTAAAATGAGAATGAAAAAGATACAAATAATTCTCAACCACTCAGGAGTTCCTTATAATATTGAAATGACATTTATAAAATATAATATAATTGTAATAATTGTTCTATATATATTAAGTAATAAATAATTTTATTAAATGTGTATTTTTTTTCATTCCTTAATAATAATAGTATATTTTTAACCATTAATACTCATTATAAATTGATTGACTAATAGAAATATAATATCCATTCAATATTTTTACCATTTTAATAATCAATTTGATAGATAATTAATTAATTAATTAAATAAGCTAATTTTAAAGTTTCAATAAAATTTCTATTTTTTTTAAATTAGTTTCTATTATTTTTTTATGAGTTTTATTGATATTCAATAATTTTCGATATTTTTATGAATGTTTTTATATTTTAAATACTTGATATTTCTATTAATATCAAAATTTTGAACCTTACGGTATATAAATTTTATTACTCTCATGCTAAAGTATTGCTATATGATGGAAAATAATTGTCGGATCATACTGATCATAATCATAAGATGGTCATTAGATGGCCGTCCTATATTATATATATAAAGTTAGAAATTGTTATGTTTATTCATATATGTATTTTAATCAATAAAGACAAAATATATTAAAGTGATCTTAGTAATAAAATACAACAAATCATGATGTGACTTATTTTCCATGAAAATCATACATATAGCAAACAAAACCCATTTCTTAGCTTCCACCTTACTTTTTTTTTATGATTTATTTTTCTTATAATTTCCCCCAATAGTGCTTAAAATTAAAGGCATATATATAAAACAATTATTAAAGTCATATCCTAAAAAAAGAAAAATTTCTAAAAAATTAATTAATTATTTGCAACCTTGTCATTCGACAACCGAGGAACAAGAGATAAAATGAAGAGAAATAATATAAAACATATATATATAAATAAAATAAAATAAAATAAAAAAAAAAGGAAGAAAGATGGAGGGGGAAGGAGAGGCCCGTGAGGTGAGAGGGAATGAGAAGTAACGTTTGGAAGGCTTTTGTGAATGTCAGAGACAGATATTAGGAGTGCCGAAGGAAGTGAATAATATTGGAGGAGAGGAACAGGAAGGGTACGGTGTGTGTGTGTGTATGTTGTGTCTCATATAGATATAGATATAACAGATATATAGATGCAATGTCTCACGGGAATCCAGCCAATTAAGCCCTTGAGATCACGTGTTGTGGGAGTGTCTTCTCTGGAATATGAGTTAAGATTAGGTGTATTATTTTTTGAGACCAGAAACTAGGCTACTTATATTTTACGGCGCATCCACGTTTCTCCACCACCTTTCCTTATTCATTTTTTAGCTTCTTCTTCTAACTTCTTTGGTCGGTAGTGGCAGTGCCTTCTTTTCTCTGCTTACCTATCTAATCCCTTCATCTTCTTCTTCACTCTTCTATTTGCCTAGCTATATCTATCTATTTATATGCATCCATATTTTGGTATCACCATAATTATGACCATGTATATACATATATCAGGTATATATATATATATATATATAGTTGGGGATCTCCAACCATCAATCATGTGATGTTGATTAATCTTGTATAGATAGGTAAATATATATGGGTTCATATATAAGTATTATTATGGTTGAATAGCTTAAAAGGAATAAAGTATAAGATTGCGTGAGTAGAGATCTCTTGTGGATCTCATTTATTCTTTAAATACCAGCCAAAAAATTTATAAATTCATTTTGTATGTATACATTTAGAGTGCAGGGGTTTGTTCTATGTCAAGAAAACTAGTAATATCTCTATTTAAATCCTCGGAAATTTTTCTGTTCTTTTTATCTTTTTGACGATGATATATATATATATATATATAGTAGTACTAATAGTAGGAGCACTTAATCAACAAATTCAAATTAATTTTATTTGTGTAGAATGACATTGCTTCAAGAAGCATATGTTATCATGGGGTTGTAACGCGCGTCTCTAACAAATCCATCCATATGGCTATGATAAAATAATGGAGATCATGATAGGCAAAACTATTTATTAGCATTACATCATAAGAGATAAAAGTCATAATTATTTTACCATAAACTTATATATATATATATATATATATATATATATATATATTTATATACTTTTACATATCTTAAAAATCAAAATTTGATTTTCTCAAAGGATTATCTTTTAAAATATATGAATGTCCCTATTAAAATAATATATATATATATATAAATATATATATATATATATGTTTTATATTACATGAACAATCATAGTTTTACCTTTCTAAATGACACCGCCTTTAGTCTACATGATATGATATTATTAATGTCCTTTTGGTTTAATTCGCATTATACAATATTTGTCTTGATTCCCATACATGCATGTACGAGCTAATAATTACTGCTCACTTTCAAAATAAACAGACAAATTAGATGATGTTCAAGAATGATTACGAAAAACAAAAAGAAAAGAAAAGTTGCCGGAGATAAATATTTTAAAGGGAAATTTGTGAGTTTTACTTACTAATTCTGTTATAAAAAAAAAATGATCAGATAAAGATCAAAAAACACAAACGCACTAAATTTCGAATGGAATTCTTTATGCGGCCAACAAAAAAAATAAAAATAAAAATGAAACAATTTAATATAATTCGAGTCTGACATTATTTTAGCAAGACAGTCAATTTACCAATTGACACCAACAGCATAACATTGTATATTATATACAACTTTTTTAGTTTTCCCTTAGAATTGTATATAATATAGTTAAATAATAATAGAAAGAAAGTTGCTTTATTCCGTGGCAGAATACGCGTAAAAGGAAGAAAATTTCCCTCACTTCCCGCATTCATTCAATCACTGATTAAATAAGCTCAAAAGCAACCAAAAAAAAAAAAAAACTTTTATTTTTTTGTCTCTTCCCTTTTTCCCTCTTCTGGCTAACAATAGACAACTAGATCTCCTGGATTTTTATTTTTCCAGAAAGTAATTTTTTGATCTTCCAAAGACTCTACAACAAGACAAATAAGCAAGATACGATCACGACCGTTTAAAGAAAAAAAAAAAAAAAAAATCCTCTTATAGAAGAACTTGGGTGGGCGGGAAAGAGAGTATCTTTGCAGTTTTAAGGGTATTCATTGATGTACTTGATGCTGCTTCTCTGACTCATATCTTATACAAGAACATTAACTAGTTTTACATTATATATATATATATATATATATCTTCTTTTCTGGCAGTATCTAAAAGGGTTTTCTATAAATATATATCTTTTTCTTTCTTTACTTGCACAGTAATGGACTAAAGCTTCATTTGTCTGTTTATTATAAATTGGAAACCCTACTATTGATTATGGCTTTAATTTTTTGGTTTAGGGTGTCTTATGGTTGAATAAAAAAAATATTAATTAATAATGATGAAGATGTAGTGTCTTTAATGGAAATTAAAGCGAACAAATAAAATAAAATACATAGGGAATAAACACACGAGTGAGTTTGTGAATGGAGGGTGGTGTTAAAAGTGAAAGAAAAAGTGAGAAGTGGGGGGGTTAAAGGTGGGGTTATGTTTTGGGGGGGGTTTCAAAAGGGACGTTACATGGGAAAGAATAGACAAAGCTGCAGTGAGTGGCAGAGAACCCCCCCACCCCCCCAACACCACTGTTACTGTTTTTTCTTATACTGACTAATCCTCTTCATCACCCCTACTTCTACTACTACTACTACTACCACCAATAATAATACTAATACCACTAATACTAGTACTTGAAGTCTAGTACTACTTCTTCTTCTTCACCCCCTAGCTGCTAGCTGCTGCTACTTACTTGCTGCTACCACTGTCCCCTGTCATTGCTGCTCTGCTTCGGCTTATATGTATACTCCATATTCTATCTATCGTTTTTATCATTTCCAAAACCTTTCTTCATGCTTAACTCAACGACCTACTCCTTTCATCCACCATATTTTTGCATATATATTCTATTGCATAATATACACCAACATTTTTTTAAAAAAATTTCCTATGAATATTGTCTGGGTTTTTCTTTTTTTTTTGCGGGTTAATGATTTTGTTTGAAAAAAGAAAGTCTGTGCTTTTTTATTTTTAATGTAGCTAGTTTCGTGCTTTAAAAATTTATATCAACAAATTTATTTTAATGTTTTAAATCTTTTATTACCCACCAATAAGACGTATAAGATTTTGGTAATATTCAGTATAAGATAAAATCTATTGAATCCTTTTTCTTTTATTTTTTATTTTATTTTTTTGTAGTTGTGGATCTCTTCTATTTCTGCCAGACCCTTTTTTTTTTTCTTTTTTTTTCTTTTTTCCTGATTTTATATATAGTTAGACTAGTTTTTCCTTGTCTCTACTCATTATGAATCGCACTCTGTCTCTTTCTCTCTCCTCTGTCTATATGTGTATATATATATATATATATAGACCGACTCCTTTTTCTAGTGAAATCTGCTCCTTTTTTTCTCTCTTTCTCTCTCTTTTGTTGCTTTGCTTTATTCCATCAGATCTAACCACTTAAAAAAAAAAAAAACATCTACACCCTTTGCATATATCAATTTTTATTTTTTTTTCATTGCCTAATTCTCCCTCTCTTTGATGAAGATCACAAGCAGACACACAACCATCAACATCTTTCCCCTTCCCTTCCTCTATCTCTCTCTCTCTCTTTCTCTATCCCATGCATGAAACCATTGAATTGAGTATCTTTGCCTCTGCAAAAGGAAACTGATATCAACCACCTCTCCCACAAAACTATACCACCACAACTAATTTTCTTCCTCTTCTTTCTACTTTTCTGTTCCCTTAATTTTCTGTTTCTTTCCTTTTTTTTCTTTTTTTCTTTTTTTTTTTTAATTTCTTTTCTCAAAAATGATGTCACCGGATAACATGCCGGCTGCAAAGCCCCCGCCGCCGCCGCAGAAGCAGCAGCAGCAGGCGGCTGGAGTGAAAGATGAGAACCAAGGTTCAAGCAGTGGCCGGAAAGCGGCGTCGACGACGAGACCGCCACCGGAGCAAATCCTCAAGTGTCCTCGATGTGATTCTCCGAATACCAAGTTCTGCTACTACAACAACTACAGCCTAACGCAGCCGAGGCATTTCTGCAAGACCTGCAGAAGGTACTGGACCAAAGGCGGAGCTCTTCGCAACGTGCCCATCGGCGGCGGTTGCCGGAAAAACAAAAAGGTGAAATCTTGTTCGTCGTCTTCTTCCAGGCTATCCGGAGGAAGCGATTCCAGAGATTCGAGTTCTTGTTCAGATATCGGCGGCGGGTTGAAGTTCTTCCATGGCATTTCTCCGGCAATGGATTTCCAGCTTGGTGGTCTTTCATTCCCTAGGCTTCAAACAAGTACTACTGCTGCTGGTATTTATAATTACAATTATAACCTCCCGCTTTCTTCTTTCGGAGATTCAATCAGCAACAACGCTTCTTCTTCATCTTCTTCATCTTCTTGCTTCAATCTTGAGTATCAATCTGCTGCTGGAACGTCGAATTCTTTGATGGGTTTCAATTACCCTCTCTCTTTAGCTACAGGTAGTGGTGGTGGTGGCGGTGGTGGTGGTGATAGTAATTTTAATGGTGCAATTCAGAGCTCCATGAACGTTCGTAGTAGTCTTGCTTCATCTATAGAGTCTTTGAGTTGTATAAACCAAGACCTTCACTGGAAATTACAGCAACAAAGGCTGTCTATGTTATTTGGTGGTGGTGGTGGTGGTGGTGATTCGCTGACAACTCAGAAAGATGTCAATGCTGCTGCTTCTTCTCTCGCTCTTCTTGGAAACCAAACCACCCAGAAATCGTCTTCTCAGTCGTCGTCTCCGATTTTGTTTCGGAATCTGGATGTTTCGAAACCTCATGAGGTATGTACTGGTAGTACTACAACTGGTCTTCAACATCAAGCGAGAAAAGAAGTTTCGAGTAGTGGTGATAATACAGCTGCTACCGAATGGTTCTTCGGGAATTCTTATGCACCACCACCACCAGTGACTCCTACTCCTACAAACAGCAACAGCAATGGGAATGAGAATGGAAACAACTGGAATGGATTTCAGGCTTGGAATGATTTGCAGCAATATAGCGCTTTGCCCTAGGATAGATCAGGAATATCAAAGGAAAAAAAAAAAATCAAGGTAGTACATTTAAAGAAGGTGGATGAAGAAAAAAATAGGAAACAAAAAATATATTTTAATGTTGAAATTATGTAACACCAAATTTAGGCATATGTTTTTGTTTGTTGTTGTTTTTGTTTTTTGGGTTGGTGCATATGCAATTGTAAAAGTTGGTTAACGAAAGTTTAAAAAGAGAGAGAGAGAGTGTGTGTTTCTTTCCCCCCCTTGAAAATTCATGTGTGATTATTATTATTATTATTATTGAAAGTATATTATTAACCAACATGTAGCTCATCAATGGTCTATCTGAATTAGTTCTTAAATTTATATGGTTAATGATCTATGTTTCACAAATTGACCCCAAAAAAGATGCTTTTTGTAATGTCACTGATTTCTTTGGATGTGGGGGTTTTATTCTTTCTTATAGACTCGTTTTTTTAGTTTTTGCATTTACAAATCTCTTTGGGATCTGTGATAGATTTTGGAGTACTGTTCTTATATATGGAGGAGAGGACTTAATGGCATATCTTTGATTTATTTTATGATGAGTCAGTCACAGAATCCAGAAGTCTAAGTGTCTGTGTTTCTCTATCTCTATGAAAGGGAAGAAACTGAGTCTCTCTCAGGCTCATATTTTCAGCCACTGACCAACAATGTCAATATATATTTTACATATATGAAAAAAAAAAAAAATACTACAGTAGTAGTAGCGGTAGGTGTAGCAGTGCCTGGTTAAAGCCTCCATTGTTCGTCTTCATCTTTCCTAGCCCTGAAATGTTGAGCTTGAAGAGAGCTAGAGGCTAGAGCTATAGATAGTCTTTGCTTTCTCTGTCTTACTTTGGGTTGGGGCTCTTTGTAATAATTAGTTGCAGTGTGGTGTGATTTGGTGGTGTCTGAAAAAGTGGTGGTTTGAAAGTGTATTGAATGAAAGACTGTCAATATTTGAATGAATGAGAGAGATAGAAAAAATAAAATAAAACAAAAATAAGATTTTGGCATCTAAAGCTTTTTAGGGGATATATATATATATATATACATATATATATTTTGGTAGCGAAAAAGAGAAAAATAAAATAAAATGTTTTACGTGTAGCTTTTTTGTTTAAGTGTTGGAGAGCGAGCCTTTTTTTTTTTTTCAGTCTCCGGCATCTCTCATTGTGATTCTGTCTTATGACTGTCAAGCGAGAAAAGGCTTTGCATTTTTTTTTTCTTTGGCTGCATTTTTGCTATCTTTATTCTTTACTTTCACTGTTTATCTGTAAAAAAATAAATACATAAATTTAAGAACAAACAAATGGCACCCCCAAAAAGATTTAACACATATATATGTATATATATATATATATTATAGAAAAAGCTCTTAATTTCTGTATCTTTTTAAGCACAAACTTGGCTTATTGCAGATTTACCTACACCATTACTTACCCATATGAGTATGTATATGCACATTTCCATGCATGCACTTTTCCTTCATTGTTATGGAAATAATGTAATATAATATACATGCATGCTTTAGAGAAAAGCTAGCACAAAAATGTGAGATTTTCTCAGTAAAAAGTGATTCTTCTTCTCTCCTTTACAGAAAATGTTTGCCATATATTCTCATGTAAAGTACATTGGTGGCTTTCCCAGTTTATAATCCTAAAATGGTTTAACAGTTCCAGGAAATCCGTACTTTTTTGGATTAATGAGATTATATATATATATATAGAAATAAATCTCAGTTTTTATCTTTCCCATCTCTCTGAGCATGATCTTAGATCGATGTCTTATATTTTTACCTTTAGCCAGAGCTATAGCACTACTCTTTATACCACATTGCTGCTAAATAGTCTGGTACATGGGGGTTTATCATACAGTGTTATAATAATAAGGCCAACTTCTTCTTTCTTTGTCTGTGCTTTCTTTATGCCATTTTTTTTTTTTTTCCTTTGGGTCCTACACATCACCGCCAAAAGCTAAAACTCCAAAGTGATAAAATTACATGTGCAAGGGTTTTCTTCCATTGATAAAAATAAAAACAACAAGAAAAAAGAAAAACCCCGAATATTTTTTTTGGGGTCTTCTTTCCCAGATCAGCCATTTATATTATTTGCTTTTTCTAAAAGACTAAAACCTTAGTAACAACATTCCTTAGGTTATATATGACAGCAAAAAGAGGTCCATATGGTGAGAGAGATAGAGAGAGAGAGATACCAAATTCCTGGCTTCCTCACATGCTTATATTGCCAGGTCCCCCTTCTTTTTTCACATCTATGAGACACTCCCACTAAATAAAGTGTATTTATATGTATACTGAAATTCCTGATGAAAAAAGCTAGGAAATGATCAATCATTTATACACTTGTTTATAGGAAAAAAAAATTAAAAATGAATTGTAGTAATAAAAAAGTTATTTTTGTTTTGAGATAAGTTTCTGGGTTACTTTTTGTTTTTTCACTTTTTGGATGTTGGTATGAATCATTTTTTATCAAATAGGTTGATTAGTAACAATAATAATTAAGATGGACGTGAATGTTACTCATTGGAGTCCCTTCTTCCAACTTAGTCTCCTTACCTTTTTGAGAAAGAGAGAGAAAGTTTGAGAAGATGTCACAGCCGCGTGATTAACGTGATGAGGAAGAGTCTGATTGGAAGGAAAAATAAAATTAAATAAGCAACCATTTTTTTTATTTTTATTTTTTGAATTTTGGTTAGACTTGCTTGTTGTTTGGTGTTGTTGTGTCAACTGTCATTTTGCAACTTACCCTGCGAGAAGCTCATGAATCATGAGACTTGCTCACAGAAATATGGTTTTTCCATGGTGATCGTCTTTCTTCACTAGCCTATATCCTACACACCCTCCCTATCCACCAAACCGAGGGACCCACCTTTTTTTTTTTTTTTCCATCATCATCATCATCATCATGAACCATCCAAAGCTTAGTGATTGATGATGATCAAGGAATTAGAGAAAGAAAGAGAGAAATATGTTTCGACATGTAACGTGGCAAAGATTAACTAATCAAAGAAGTGATGATGGTGGTAATAACAACGTTAGGGGGGTAGAGGTGTCCCTGCAAATAAGATAAAAATATTTCGTTGTGATTATGATGACGTGTTGGAGAATAGTGGGGTCCACTTTGTAAAACGAGAAGAATGCTACTTTCATATCATATCATGTCATCACCTTGTTTGGCATTTAGTCGGAGGGGCTTCAAAACATCTCCTCCCACACCTTCCTCCACCTCCTAAACCCTCATCATTTCTGTTCTTGTTCTCTTTTTTGGCCTTTTTCTTTCTTTCTTTTTTATTGACAAATTATTATTATTATTTTTTTCAATACTAGTCAAAATTGTTTTTGTCTTGCTTTTTAAACTGTAGCTGACTTATTTATTCACCCAATTTTTTTTAAAAAAAAAAAAAACTGTAAGTGACTTAACCTTTTGTTAATTATTATTATTATTACTTATTGTTTTGTGAAAATAAAAATATTTTGAAAACTAATTTTACCTGTGTATTTTACACATGTTGGCAAACCCATCCAGAATGTCGTTATCAAGCCTCAAATTTTGACGTCAAAAAATGCATACAAAAGAAATTCGAATTCTCAGCCATATATATTTGTCTGTTATTTTGATGTTGACAGACTAATTGAAAACTCTCATCTGTATCCTCACGTAGTCACTTTATATGTAACAATTGGCAACGCGGCGTTTTGATCAAGAGTCACCGGTCACATCTTCACATGCAATGTTTACTACAAGGGAGAGCTCTCAAACCTGTGTATTTTTTTTTTATTTTTTTTCTTTTTTTCTTTTTGGTAAAGTCAAACCTGCGTATTTAAACATATTGGTGTAAGTAATTAAAACATTTATTTAGAGTTAACTTTTTTCATATTTCTATATGTCGGTCAGTTAAAAAAAGTTAGTATGTTAGCCAATTGAAAATATTAAGTATGACTAACATGCAATTTTATTTGTGTGATTAATCTTATTCGTCATGAATTTATAATAATAGTCACTGCTCCCCTAAGTAATAGTACAAATTTAAATCCCCCATCTTCAATATTATTAAAAAAAATAAAAAATTTTATATCAATTTTGTTTTTCAATGAATTCATAAAATTATTGGCTTGCTTTTTTTAAAACACTTACTATTTTACTGTGATTTTGTCAGGTATAAAGAAATAACTTCTTTTTAACAGATACGTTGAAAAAAAAAAATGTATAGTAGTAAATTAAAAAATAAAAATATTTTTATTTTTATTACTATACACCAATGGGTTGGGGTGGCCAATACTAGAGCAGGTGGTTCAAATTTTATAAGTCTATCCAACGAAGCAGACTAAGCAAAGGTATTTGTCCAAATTCCTCTTTTTCGTAAAATTCCAACACCAAAAAATAAACACTAAATAAATTATATGAATACAATATCAATACATAGTGCACAATTAATTTTAGATTACCTACATAGTGATAAGGAGATTTATGGGAAAAATAATGCACAAGTTATACATCTATATATCTATAAAAATTAAAAAAATTAAAAATAAAATAAAACTCATGTATATAGAAAGACTACACAAAAGGGCTTGGTTGGTTTGTTTATATTTGATTAACTACCTTGACCAAATTTTTTTCTTAGCATCCCCCCTCTGATCCTTCAGTCCTTGCACCTGATCTCTTGTAACCCTCTTGTGAGTCAAGGGCCCTTGAACCGCAGTTGTAGTGGATGGCTTTGCTGTTCTCATAATTCTTGCAATCTTAGGTGGGTCAGATTTCCTAGCCTTGTTATCATTTAAACAATTTGATACCATTATAATGTTCTCTGTATCACCACTTTTGAACTCTCTTTTCCTTCTTGTTGTCTCATGGATAGAATGATTCCCTCTATTAGAACCTTGACTCTTAGGCCGATTCATCAATGAGTTTGAACTCCTTAAGATATGAGATTCTATATCACTCATGAATTCATCTCTCGTACTCATCTTTCTTTCAGCAGGCGTAGCCTTTGTTGCGTCGACAAAATCATGAGTGCACTGTAACTGTAGCTCTTGTTCCTTCAACTTTTCCTCGAGCTCTTTAATCTGCCATGGCAATTCAAACAGAGAGATTAGCATTTTCTTTCTACTTCATTTGTATTTCGTTTCTCAACTAAAAGTTAAAGAGAAAGAGTTGCCCAAAAAAAAAAAAACAAAAAGGAAAATCGAAGAGAGAGATAGATACCTTCTGATGATGCAAGGATTCTTTCTCTCTTTCCTGATCTTTCAATTTTCTCTCAAGCTCGCGAATCTGAATGAAGAGGGAAAAAATGAAGAACAAAAAAAAAAAAGGTTAATTAAAGCTTCCAAAGTATTATAAACTAATGAAAATTAGCAACGTTTAGTCTTTGCCAACCTTCTGTTGAAGGATAGCAGAATGAGACTCTGACTCCTTCACTTGGTCCTTCAGCTTGTTCTCAAGATCCTTGACCTGATGCAAGTTAAATGAATCAATAATATTACATATATTCCTTCATGTGTTGTGTTACACTTTCTTTCACCATCATTCTGATTGGCAAACAGTAATTCAGTCAAATCTCCCAAAAAAAAAAAAAAAAAAAAAAAACACTAGACACTTAATCCCATGATTATATTTGTTACTTTACCTTCTTGAACATTTAATTTCCACAAGAATGTCTCTAAGAAAATGTGTACCACAAAAATAAAGAAAGAACAAGAGTAGAAAGAAGAATCTACAGAGTTTGACACACAAACCTTTTGTTGAAAACTTTCAGAGTCTGACTGCTGACGTTCTCTAAGCTTGCCCTCTAACTCTTTTACCTTTAGTAGAGATAAGGGTTAATTACTTATGAAATAACAAGGGAACAAATTATCAATATGAATTAAAGTGAAAAGGCAACCTTTTGTTGGAGATCATAGCAGATTTCTTCCCTTCCTTTCAGTCTGTCAGAAAGTTGTGACAATTGCTTCTCTGATTGGTTGTGCAGGGTTGCCTTTAAATCAAGCTGGCTTTCAAGTTCTTTGATCTTATCTAGTTGAATTTTGTAATTTTGATCTCTGCCTTTGCCTTTATTCTCTAGGTTTTGTAAATTCTCTTCTAGCTTCCTCAAATATTCGTCTTTGGACCTAGCTTCTTGCCTTACTTTTTCAAGCTTTAAAGGAGAAAATAAAAATAAAAGCAAAAAGTTCAGAGTCAAATACTTAATCATAATAAAAATAGGAAACAATAAAAAAGAATTCTAATTAGAAAAACATTAAAAAAGAATTCTAATTAGAAAAACATTCTCAAAAGTTAATACTAACCATTTGTTTCATTTTCTGAAGTTCACTTGTATCAACTTGCTTCTTGGCAGGACCCAACTCAATTCCACGAACTCGTGTTGCAAAATTTAAGGAACTTATAGTCTCACCCAAATCCTGGTCTGAAGGGCTTATTTGCACAAACATCAGAGTTTTTGAATCGCCCCCTACAACATAAAAGCAACAGCGTTAGAAATGTAAGGGACAGAACCTAAAAGAATTCAAGTTTTACTCAACTAAGCCATATAAATTGGATTAAATCTGATTAGACATGAGTAGTAACCAAAACTTAAATTTACTACTCCAAAACAAACTAACAAGTTGCAGAAGATGAATTAATCATTACCTAATGAATCTTGAAGTAGATGTGTCAATTTAGAGTTCCTGAAAATCAAGGTTGATAAGGAACAGAAAATGAAAGAAACGTAGAAAATTGATCTAAAGGCACACAAGATGTACAGCAGACCTGTAAGGAATGTGATTGCTTTTGTTAGCTAAAGCAGATATTACGTCTCCTAAAGCTGAAAGAGATCTATTGATATTTTGAGCTTCCTTGAGTCGCTCTCCTTGGACATCAGTTTTTGCAAGCCTCTCACTGCCTGCCAAATCCACAAGCCAAAGCTTGCTCTTGGTGCTTTCACCATTCATCAAGTTCTTAGCTTTCACCATTATGCAAAGCAAGCTGAATATAACCATGGTGTAAGAGTTTTCCTATGCTAAATTATCGAGTATTTTATATAACAATTACATAGAGCTTTTACTGTATATAAAACTGAGGTAGCAATAGAGCTTTCATACCAGTGAGATCGGCTGCTATGCTCATTCACATTATTACTTCCAGTAGATCTTGCATTGCTTCCAGCCTGCAGTACAGTCCATACTTCATTAATGTTTTCAACTTTGGCTTCAACAATCCCAGGAACATGATTAGACCCTTCAGACGCTTGTTTTATCTCCAACCTAGAAAAACCACAAACATGTAAGTATTATAGTTACTTTTGTTCTTTCCCTATATAGATAAAAGAAGAAAATAATACTTTCATTGTTAGGAAGTCTTATTTCATCTAAATCAAGATTCATGTCATGTTTTGACCCAAATATAAAGTTCAAAGCATCAACTCTATAATTTTATAAGTGCATGTCAATAAGTTCAACTGGTAAAGTAATCTTACTTTTTCGATGCTGGTGATGAAGCCAACAAGTCCCTAATCTGCTCATTGTATACTTCAAGTACACTAACAGATATGTCATACGTAAAAGTTTCACTTCTTTCCTTGGCAATTTTAAACAACTGTTCAAGAGTCCTATAGTTGACTCCCCTGTTTTGCTCAGTTCCCTCCATTGTAAATGTCTTTCCAGTTCCTGTTTGCCCATAAGCAAATATGCAAACATTATAGCCATCTAGCACAGAAATCACCATTGGTGAAGCATCCATAAACACGTCAACTGTCAAAAAAAGAAAAAACCCTAGTTCAGTACTTGTTTCAGCCAAGTAAAATTTACGAATTAAATAAGATGATAGCAATGCATGCATACCTTGATCATCTTTAGGTGTGTAAACTCTATCAAACCTGTAGGACTTTCTGGAGCCAGTTGTTAGAATTCCTAGACATCCATCCTTTGCTGCATCAAAGTCAACAACTGTTGTACACCTAGCTGCCAACTCCTGCTTACTTAATGGACGGCAACGGCAAAAGACTCTAATATTCCCTAAAGTTTCAATGCATACATGAGTTCCTTTAGGTTATACTATTCAATATAAGATGCAGCAAGCACATCAATAGACTAACAAGGAGAAGAGAGAAAATACCTTTAGCTTCCTGAACCTCATTAAAGAGCTTCTTCCTCTTGGCTTGCTCTTCGCTGTACTTCATTTTGAGATCTTCACACTGTGCAACTGTAAAACAGTAGATGAGTCCATGAAAACTTACGATATCACCTAAATTTTTAAAAACAAAGCAAATGAAAGAAAAGATGAATCTCAAACATACCCAATGCCTGAACTGCTTCAAGCATTTTATTCAATTCAGGAATTGAATCAGCACATTCATGTGCTTCACGTGAAAGTTGAGAATGCTCTTTTTTCATAAGCTGGATAGGAATACCAGAGTAGAAAGTGTTTTAATAAACTTATCAAAAAATAAAGGATACAAATATATACATATTTATATATATAACAAAAAGGTTTTAGTAATTTCCAAAAGAATTTTTCAACTGCACCTTAATTTTTTCTTGCAATTCATTGATTGCCACTGCCCACTGCTTCTTGTCTCTGTCATAGCTGCTTGAGATATTTCTCAATTTAGTAGCTTGTTTCTCCATGGCTTGATCTAATGAATAATAAACATCAGGCTTCAGGAACGAGTTACTAACAAACATGGAAATTTGCATGCAAACTTTGAGTGGCTAAATTATTAGTTTTACATGTCCAATCGAAAAGATACTATAAATAAATGCTTCATCAAAATGGAAGTGTCATTCTTACCTTGAGAGAGTGTCTTAAATGTCGCGTTGTCTAATTCCATCCTGACCTTGTCCAGCTGCTCATTTGCTGTGGTCAATGACATCCATGCCTCATAACATTCTTTTGCCTTAAGTTGGCATTGTGTGGTGAGCTCTTCTATCTTCTTCTCATATTTGGTAGTGGACTTTGTTTGCAGAAGTTTCATCTAGATTCCAAATGTTTAAGACTTCCAGTAAGAAATAATTAGTTTGCTTAAGAAATGTAAATTCGCTATTTAAATTCCAACAGACCTGAGCTGAAGGAACTTCTATTTCAGCGGCACAGTTGTTGCATTTCAGGCATTCACGTTCTACCTTTGGAACTGTAACCAATCAAAATTTCATTTTATTTTTATTTTTTTTAAGATTTATATTTCAATAAACAAATCGGAACAACCAAGTTAAGGAGATTCATAAAATAGTACCTGCGACCTTTGGGGCTCTCCTAATGCCAATCCCGCTAACTGCCGGGCTTCCAATAACCCCTTCAAATCTTATCAGACAAACTCCATCTTCCTTCACAGAAACCCTCAAGTCAACTAATTGCAATGCCTTATTGGCTCCAACAGCAGCAAAAATATCAAAATCCGAAAGAACCTGTTGGATTCATCAAGAAGAAGAACTCTTAAGTATCAATGTCAGCTCCTACTTGATTTGGAAACTGAAAAACAGAACACACTGTATGCTTGTATTGCTTAGTTAACTTGCCTTTTCTTCTTGGATGAATACATTGAATACCCTCATTCCTTTGGGTCCGTTTATGTTTATGATTTCTGTGAAATGAAGATCTATGTAATAGTCTCCGGGTGGAAGATTATTGAACCGGTAACTGAAATTGCCCAATCGTGCTGACTGATAGATGAATGGATAATCCCCAGCATCCTTTATGTGCTCATTGGTTCTTAAAACATTCCCACCCTCGTAAAATGTGTCCCCTAGAAATTTAATACTAGAATCTGCTGCTTCATTTAAAGCCTCCCCTCCAGCATTTACAAACATTACATAATCATCTGCTTCAAAAAGCCACTGAAATTAGGTAACTACTTTGTTTCCAATTCAATTATAAAACACTTTTAACTACTTTGTTTCCAATTCAATTATAAAACACTTTTAGCCCTTGCTAGCTTCCTAGAAAAGCCTCATCCATAAATCAGCAATGTGACATATCACTACCGTTAATCAAATGTACAAATTAAATTCCTAAAAATTGAGAGAAAAAAAAAAATATATATATATAGATATATATATATATCATATTTCAACCACCTCACCCAATAAAGCTATTTTACACAGCTGGACACAGAAAATATCTGCAATTACCATTGAAACAAAACCCAATTGCACATTTAATAATAATAATAATAATAAAAAGCCATATCTCTCTGGGTTTGCTTTTGAGGTTAACTGGGTAAGTTTTCATGTTTCTTGGTACTTAAATACTGAAAAACGGAAATACCCAGATCCTGATTTTTTTTCTTTCCTATGTTTTTCTTTTACACCAAATAAAAAAACAGATCTGATACGAAAAATTAAATTACAGTGTCTCAGAAATACTGACCTGCAGAGTTGGATATCGTAAATCCAGACGCTATCAATCTTGAATCCGAGTCACAAATCACCGAATCAGCCAAAGAATCAACGCTCTCGACCATCACAGAATCTTTCGGTTCCTGACTCGGGTTATAAACTTTCTCGGAGTCAAAAACCCCTATGACTGAGGAATTTGAATTTAGGGTTTCTGGGTACTCGTTAAATTGCATCTGTTCCATGAAAAAAGAGGAATTTCGGGAACTTGGGAAATGATCGAATCTTGAAATGAAGAGACAGGAAAAATGCTTTGCCGAACTTTTTGTTTTTTGGTGTATGAAGGAATGGATAAAGAGGGACTTTTCTCGTAGTACTCTGGTTTCCTTCGCCTAACGCTGTGTTTTGGTTTGTGTAAGCCCAAAATTTGAATTTAGTGACCGTTTGTTGGTATTTGACCGTTACTCTCCCTTTTTTTATATTTACCTTAAAAAGTTAAACTTTTTATTTTTATTTTTTCGAATTGGAGGGCGAAGACTTTATATTATGACATCACTTTTATAATAATAATAAGAAGAAGAAGAAGAAGGAAATTTCATCCTATAATAGTATGTTACTTATGTGTAGCCGTGGGTTCTGCATTATTTTAATAAGAATACATACACATATATATATATATATATATATATATATATATTCTCATATGATCAGAACTGTCCTAATATGACTAAGAAAAAAAATGATGGTTCGCGGATAGGAAAAAGACGAGGGTCTGTATGCTAAGAGTTCTAACTATAGAATTATCTTATATGTGTATATATTTATAGAAATTATAAATATATATACATTTTTTTTAAAGCGTATATTTATAAGAGTTTAAATTTTTTAACATTTGTTAAGCTACTGGCACTTATTGTTTCATTCCTTGTAATCTTTGAAGCTTAACCAAAAGAATTTACATTTTTCATGACAAGTTAAAAAAAAAATCTGAAATATTTTAGAAAACTCCAAAAAATCCTAGACTAATATAGAAAGAATATTTTTAAAACATTTTATATAAATACCTTATAGATAAATTTAAAATTATCTAGAATGATGTAGAATTTTATCATATGTTTCAAGCGTTCCATATAAAAGGTTTGGACTTTACCTTAGCACATCCAAGACATGCCAGAATTTTAATAATACAACTCTTAAAATCTCATACTTCCTATACTACTTCTCTTCCGTAGTTGCATGAGGCTTCTCTAGCTTCCGTAGTTGCACAATGCACTGTTTGCTCACTTGTGAGCAAAGCTGACTTAGCAAAAGAAGGTGCTAAGAGCTGCGGTAGTTAGGTCGTGACAATTATATTTACAATGTTGATATGAGGTGGAAGGTGGAAAGAGAAATTACTGTAATTAATAAAATAATTTTTTTTCAATATTTTATGCCCGAAATGTATATGGTGTGCTAAGTTAATATATATATATATATATTATTGTATTATTTCATTACACAAATAGGGGGGAAAAATATATATATATATATATATATGGAAAATAGTTGATACAAAATATTCAAATATTTAATTAAAGAAAAAAAAAAAGAAGAAGTTAAAACTAATATTGATGAATATTTGCTTTCTCTTCCAAAAATTATATATGCAGGATAAATTCTGCACATTTCAGTAAAAAATAAAATTTCTATAAAATGTTTATTAGAAAAAAGTATATTAACAAAATTTTCAAAATTAACTTAAAAATTTTGACAAATAAATAAATATTTTAAATGATTTATCCAACACTTGGGGTGTGTGTTACATAGATTTTGGTCGGTAATATATATATATAAAAGAAAATTTTGCATTTTTTTTTTTTTTGGCTGAAGAAAATTTTACATCTTATATTTTTATAATCTATACATGATATAAGCTTTGACTCAATAGCTAGCACAATTCTTATTCTTTCTCGTGTAAACATAAAAACTAAGAGAATTATTTAATTTTTTGTGTCCTTATCCTCTCGTAGAAATTAAGCAACTAGTCACAGAATTAGAGTGTTGTTAATTATTAATTTTTACTCATATATGCCGTAAAGATGGAGAAAAACTTGTATGAATCGTTGGTTGGTACCACTCCAAGTAGTTAAGTGCTAGTTGTTTAAAAATATGTCATGTCATTTTTTTTTTAAAAAAATATTTTCATTTTATTTTGATTTACTAAAATGCCTTTTACTTTATGTTTTTTTCCTTCTCAATTTTGATGTAGATTTCATTTAACAAAAGTCATTGCTGCCAGAGAATCACCAACAGCCTATTGCTAGTGTCAGCGACAGATCCATTACCATAAATAGGTGTGAAAAGGGGGAATTAGAAGAAGTGATCGTTCTTGTCGAAGGTGTCACATTCATGGATTTTCATCATCGTCTTTACCTATTCATATCTTAACGTATAGATGGAAAAAATTATATATAAAATTGGAAAAAATAAAAATAAAAATAAAAACGTCAGCATTTATTGTCAAAGTTTGCTACGCTGGATGTCTTGCATGGATCTCGCAGTAGCTGCCGGCATTTTCCATCGGCTATGAAACCCTAAAACTTGAAACATTTATTTTTATTATTTTTCTACAAAATGTTTATCTTTTCTCAAAAATAAAAATCATTTTGAAATAATGAATTGTTATTTTTAAATGATATAACAAATCTTAACATATGTTATTAAATTATAATACATTTTTAACAGCTGATATTTAATTACTTAGAATGGTATAAGCTTTACTAGTACCACCGTTTCATTGAAAGATTTTCTCGTAAAGATATGAACATTTGAACCAAAACTAATATTATTTATGGTTGTATCCTAAGAAAATAAATTAAATATATACTGTATACTATGGAATTTAATAGATCGTTGTTTTTTTTTTTTTTTTTTTTTTTTTTTTTTTGGTGGGTAATGAAAGGGAATTCAACTTGTTTGGTAGCTCATGCAGCCTGAAAACTACACGATGTGCCCCAACAAAATCCTTGTATCCCTTCTAAACCCCTTAAATCTCAAAATGTGAAAGCTGCTCTTCTTATCGATGGAAGTCGCCTCTATTGGGATTTTTTTTTTTTAATCTTTTTTTTTCTCTTTTTGTTTTTTTTTTATTTTTTGTTTTCTTTTAAATCTTGTATGTTGAAGCGAATAGGGGGAAAAAAAGAAAATTCTATAGTGATCTGATCTGCAAGTTAATTTGACTTTTAGAAGATTTATCAAGTAATAGCATTATGTCTTTCTTTCCAAAGCAGCTAAACAAAATTAGCTCACTGTACAATTAAATTATATAACAAATAATTTTTTATTCCTAAATTATAATAATATATATATACACATGCATAACGATGCTTAAGTGAAGATATAATTAACTTTTTGACCTAAGAATAAACAAATTCAATCTTCTACAATATACTATATTAAATTTAAAAATTATAAATGATTGAGTTCACTTATTATCGATTTTGATTACTAGCTATTTGATCTTGACAATATATATATATATATATATATATGTTGCTGTATAAAATAAAGTTGTTTGAAAAGATTTATGCCAAATTGACTGTGTTATGTCAATTTTGGAAGATAAAGGGAAAATTAGTTTTATATCATACTGCTATTAAATATTGATCACCTTCATAAAATTTTAAATGCAATTTTCTTGCTCTTAGATTTTCTTTCTTAAATTATGAACATGGTTATGAGATTTTCTTTTTTTGAGAAACATGGATGTGAGTTGTCTATAAACGAATGGACAGTTCGTTAGTTATTTTTTTATTTTGACAAAAGTTTCTAAGTAGTCATTAAATAGTGTGTGTATATATATATATATATATTTTTTTTTTTTTGGTCAACATATTTTGTTGTATATTGTTGATGACTTATACTTACATGCCTTATTAGAAGGCGACAGCTCTGCTAGTTGCAGACTCTCCAAAAACAGATGCCAAACACCAGATTGCTTGCACCCCTCTCTGATTTTGATAAGGGGGACACTCGTCTCAAAAAAACCAAAAAAAAAAAGGACGTTGAAATGCCAAAACTGCCATTCATATACGATTCCTCGCGATCGTTTTAAAACGAAACCAGGAGCTACCACAACACTCTCTACGACCGCGCGTGAACCACAATCAGTTTTAATGGAATCCATTTCCAGTGTCCACGCGCTTCCTGAAGCGTGGTATAGACCGTATCCGAAAGTCTCTGGGTAGTGTCTATGAAGCAAGTGAGGGCGTCCCTGTTTATCAAAACTAGTGGGCGTCCCGATCCTTTTTCTGAAACCTTCAAATTTTCCCTCACTTTCTGTCCCATTGTCTCACTCAAGCTGTTATTGTTGGTGGGTTTTATTGCATTTTGTATTTTTCAACGAATTTTTTTTTTTTAAATTTATTGTACACAAACACTTTTACTTGTTTATTTATTTTTATCGGGGTAATTTTCATCACCATGTTTTTGGTATGTATCGTGTTCTTTCATCTGTTTATTTCGTTGTGGCGGTTCTTTCTGATATATTGGACTTAGCTTTCTCACATAAAAGCTTGATTCTTGTATTAGTTTTACTGTGTATGGTGTTTTTTGTCTCTGTTGTTCTATGTTGAAGGTGGAAATTAGGGTCTGCAAGTACAATTACCACTAACCCAGTAAAAAAATTGCAAATTTCATTGACCTGGGAACTAGTGGGATTTTTTTTCTTCTTTTTACCAGGTATACCTTCTGCTTTGAGTTCTGGTGATTAATTCATATATATATATATATATAGAGAGAGAGAGAGAGAGAGAGAGAGAGAGAGATATGATCTTCTAAGCATAAGCTTACCTATGTTGCTTAACAAATCATCTTGCAATATATATATGTATGTATATCTCAAGTGTTATATATTTGATTGGATTGTCGAGTGGGTATTTTGGATTCTTGTGTTTAATCAGAGTGTTTCTGGTGGGTTTTCTATAGTATTTCCAATTGGTATCTCAATATTACTCTAACAACGCTTGTTATTGTTCACGCTTCCCTTGTTAGATGTCAATAACACGGATTGAAAATGTGTTATGGGATATCGGGATCATATTTTGTTGTGTTCAGTTTCGTTCGAACAAACACCTAAAGAGATGGTCTGATTCAAGACTTTACTAATTCAGATGACACTCTGATGTAGTGGTGTTCTTCTTTTAACTGTGAATTCTGACCAAAGTTGTTAATTTTGTTCTAGCCATGTTCATTTGCTTGCAAACAAGCATTTAGATAGTCACAGCTATAAATATTACAAGTTTCAAATTCAAAATGACACAATGATGTAGAAATATTCTCAGTTTTCCTATTGGATGTGGGTTGCTATGTATTACCTATGTCAAAACGTGAAGGTATTTGGGTCCTCAATCATCGTTTGAAGTCTAGAAAGATGTTATCTAGCTAAATTATTATTTTCTCGATTTTCTTTTGGTGGTTGGAAAATGACAATAATTATTAACTATGTATTCTCTGTATGCATCGTTATGTGACAATGGGTTGGTATTTTGGGAGTTGAAGTACTTAGAGTTGGTTTAATGAGTTGGAGAGTATCTCACTACTTAGATTTGTTACTGAAAGTGAAAATTGGCTAGCCAGTTTAATGAATGTTTACTGCATGCATATAGGCATACATCCCATGCAAAAGAAAGTGTGTCTGTTGTTTTACCCTTTATTGCTGTCCAAGATAAATAATTCAGTTGGGGTTTTGTACCACTAAATTCTGACTATGATCTCTGCAGCTATAGTTTTGATGGTTAATACTTTTTGCTTCCATTAGGCCTTTTTATGTCTCACCCTAGGGGTTAATATCATTTTTTTTCTTTTCCTTTTCCTTTTGCTATCTTTTCTTTGCTTTTTTTACACTGGTTCACTTGTATCTGTTCTATGCCTTTAGGTTATGCGATGCTCATGCTGTTTTCATAAGTTTAATCTTGAATTTTATTATTTTTTATTATGATTTTTAAATATTGCTTTCTTCTTCTGTCTTTCCATGTCTCTTGTACATTTCTCATGTATTTGATCATGGTTTTTGCCGTTATATTTTTTACATAAACTCATAGCAAAAAAGTTATGTGTTCTTGCTTGGTCATACAATTCTGTAAAAATTATATATTCTTTGTCTCTCCTGTAGGTTTTTCGTATTTTTTTCTTTATGGCTTTCTTCCATCAGTAATGGAAACGCAAAGTCGAAAAGAGCTTACAGAGCAGAACGAGATGCTTCCTCCACAACCTGGTACATTTCAAGATCGTGAAGATCTCATCAAATATGTTCGTGACTTTGGTGCAAATCAAGGGTATGTGGTTACCATTAAGAAGTCAAGAAAGGACAGGAGAGTTATTCTTGGTTGTGATAGAGGAGGTGTTTATCGTAATAGGCGTAAAATTGATGAAAGTAAACGCAAAAGGAAAGCGAGTTCACGCCTTATAAATTGTCCTTTTGAAGCCATTGGTAAAAAGGAAGATGATATGTGGGTACTTACCATAAAGAATGGGGATCACAACCATGAAGCCTTAAGGGACATGTCAGAGCATCCTTATAGTCGCCGTTTTACTGAGGAAGAGGTTAGACAAATTAAATTGATGACCGAAGCTGGTGTAAAACCTCGTCAAGTACTTAAGGCTCTAAAGCAAAGTAACCCAGAATTGCAGTCAACACCAAGGCATTTATACAACCTTAAAGCTAAGATCCGTCAAGGAAATCTATCAGGTACCACCCCTTCCTTTGGTTTTTAGAAGAAATAGGTCATGCATGGCTAAGATTGCTAGAGCAGTAGAATCTGTAGTCTTGCTGGGAATGTTACCCCTTTATTATCTTTTTGATGGATTTTAATTGTTGGTGACTGATGCAGACAGCTTTGTTGTTAATCACTATAGTTTCCGGATCATAGATGGGAGACTTTCATGCTGCTTGTAAATGTTGGGTGGGATCTCTGTTTTATAGTTTTTGAATGCCCCAATAATCATAGAATTGGTCTGAACTTGTAGTGGGATTCAGCCATATAGGAATTGGTTTATTAATATAAGAGGCTTATGCTAATTCTTTGAAGTTTCAGCTTTTTTGAAAAATTAGCAGTCTGGTTCATGACAGTTAGTTGGTAGGCATTGAAGCTGTGCTTTAATTTATTCTAAGAAGAATGTTTATGTTTTCAGAAGAAAAATTGAGAATTAAAGAAAACTATTAGTTATTGTGCCTATCTTGACAAAAGTGTAAAATGATAAGCAGGTTTGTTTATATTATTTACAAATTATCTCTCTCTCTCTCTTTCTTTCTATTTATATATGTCTACATGCATTTTTGCAGAAAAAAGTTTCAAGTCATGGAGGCCTAATAGGTCTGTTCCGGTGAACACAAGTACTGCTCCCAGTGGGGGTACATTGAAGCAAAACAACCAGCCGGTAAGGTGTTTGATGTGATATGAATGAACTTTGATTTCCTGGTTTTGATTGTAAACTTCTGTTTTATTTTCTGCTTTTTATTAAGCGAGTTGGGTACTGCAACTTATCTTAGATTCAAATATAGCTGAAGGTTCCTAATTTTATTGGAGGGAAATTTGTTGATTCACAAGGGTGTTCAATCATTGATGTTATAAATCCTGTAAGCTCCTATATTCCCTTATTTTTCATTTTCTTCTACAAGAGTTATTGTATCAGTAGTGTTAGTAATGTAGTTTATTTCTCATTTAGGCAACACAAGAGGTTGTTTCGCAAGTTCCTATAAGTACCTATGAAGAGTTCAAAGCTGCTGTTAGTTCCGCCAAGCAAGCTTTTCCTTCATGGAAAAACACGCCCATCACCATTCGTCAACGTATTATGTTCAAGCTCCAGGAGCTCATCCGTAGAGATATTGTTAGTATATCGTAATTTCATTCATTTAAACTGTCTGGTTTCATAGTTTGAACTCATAATGACTATCATGATGCTTTTTAGGATAAGCTTGCTATGAGTATCACAATAGAACAGGGTAAGACATTGAAGGGGGCACAAGGTGATGTGCTCCGGGGTTTAGGTTAGTATTGCACTTGTGTTTTTATTTGAAATTCTTTCATTGTTATGGTCCCTTGTTATGGAGTTTCAGCACATTGCCTTTCTGGTCTGTTTGTAGAGGTGGTTGAACATGCTTGTGGGATGGCGACTTTACAAATGGGGGAATTTGTTCCTAATGCGTCTAATGGAATAGACACATATTGCATTAGAGAACCACTTGGTGTATGTGCTGGGATATGCCCCTTCAACTTTCCAGCAATGATTCCCTTGTGGGTATGTCTGTTCCCGTTCTTCATGTGGTTTTTGTTCTTCCTCTTCTATTGTAATTTAGCGAAGGAGTGGGCTGGTGTGCTTTCTTCTAGTTATGCTTCTTGTTTTGTTATGCTGAGATGCTTTCTTTCTCATGCATTATCTAGACCAGGACTCCCCCCGCCCTCTTCTTTTTTTGTTATTTTGGAGGCTTTTTGTATTGCAAAATGAGGAAGGAAAGGAAAGAAAAATAAGGACAAAAAGTTTTTACTAACATGTTTATCCATGACTTTGCAGATGTTCCCAATTGCAGTTACTTGTGGGAATACATTTGTTCTTAAACCTTGTGAAAAGAATCCTGGTAAACCTTTTGGCATTGTTGTATCTTCTTGTATGATTCTTTAAGTACTTGACTACTTGGAAGTCCTAACCTTAAATGGATGGACAGGAGTTTTATTTTATGTTAACATGATGAGACGTGTGCTTTTTAGTTTGCATGCCTGTCGTTATTTTTCAAACTCATGCATGATATAAATGGTATTTTATGTGCTTATGTATTACTGTTATACAAGTTGAATTCACTTTCTAATTGTTAAGTTTACGAGATTGGTAACTCAACAATTACCAGCTGAGGATTCTTCCACCAACTAGAAATCTTTGTTTGTAACAAGGCCTATGCTTTTCTAATTTGTCTTAGGGTATTCCATTGTTGATCCAGATTCCTCGGATCCAAGTATTTCCTGATTGCAGTTTTATTTTAAGAAGTTGTTAGGTGAGAAGGCAGTTGGGTAGTAAAATATCTGAAACCTTATTAGCTACATTGTTATACGCATTAGTTTGAGATTGGAAGATGGCAGATGGGGTGATGTTAGGTGATGGTAAAGTTCAAAAAATTTAAAAAATAATAATAATAATAATGCCATATCTTTCTATGATTTCTATGGAGCTCACATTCGTCAAAATTCCTTGTAAGTTGGGTATGATATTAACGGCCGTGTGGTCTTTTGCATCATTATACCTGCCTTCTGTACATCTGCTTAAGCTGCATGTATTTATCTAAACCCCATATTTACAAATTGAAATGGCCGTTAATATATTTGTACCAGGGGCTTCCATGATACTTGCAGCACTAGCAATGGAGGCTGGTTTGCCTGATGGTGTCTTAAATATTGTTCATGGTGCCCATGTAAGTTTGCTTTTGGGAGATCTTCGTTATTTGATTTTTACATAGTTATTATCAATTTCTGTGTGATACAATGGCTTTTATTTATGATTTGACATTTTTGTTCTTCTATATATGTTAATGGATAAGGTACATCATTTTCAGTTTATGACATAGCATTCATGTTTGATGATGATGATAATGTAACACCTACATTAGAAACATTAGCTTAATATTTTCCTTTTCATTTGACCTCCCTTCTAGAAAGTCTTTCTTTGTACTCTTCTCTAATAACAGCATTAAGAGGTGGGTTTCTTATTAATCTCTTATACAATTTTGGGTTTCTTATTAATCTCTCATACAATTTCTATTAAGTTTTTTTCTGATACATATTCTTTTTCTTCCCCCCCTGAAAATTGATGTGAGCAGGACATTGTTAATTATATATGCGATGATGATGATGTCAAAGCCATATCATTTGTCGGCTCAAATGCAGTAAGTTATTTCTCCAGTTTCCTACTTAAAATTTACAAGTATACATGCTGAATTGGTGGATGTGAATTTTAAATTCACTTATGCACTAAAGGCCCACCAACCTACTTACATATAATCATGTGTGGTGAAAAATGCTTTCATAATCAATTATTTCCCTTTATTTAGTGTAATTTTCTTTCTAGCTGAAGATATTTATTACTCCTCTCATTTGTGTCAAAGATCTTGGTTAGAAAGTGAATGTCATTTGAATAATAAAATTGCTAACAAAAGTGAGTTTTGATTCTGGTTGAGCCTGTGACCCTTTATGCTCTACACTGAAATCTTAGATGATTGCAGAAAACCAGTTTCCTTCGATTTGGCCTGTCTTGTGTCATATTTTTCACTCTGGACTTAAAAGATTATCGAGGCATCAGTTCTGGCAATGCTCTGGTCTTGTGTGTTTGTCCTTTAAACATTTTTCTTAAGTATTATTAGTTTTATTTATTTTTTCACTTCTTCATCTACCTTTAGGCTGGAATGCACATATATGCTAGGGCAGCTTCTAGAGGAAAACGTGTCCAGGTGATTACTTTTTTGATCATCTCATTCTCTCTTCTCTTTCTTGATGGAAGATTTTTTATTCTGGACCTGAAGGGTGAAGTAACTGGTAACTGTTTTGACTCCTTAGTCCAGTATAGGAGGGAAAAATCATGCAATCGTCATGCCTGATGCTAGCATGGATGCTACTTTGAATGCTCTAGTTGCTGCTGGTTTTGGTGCCGCAGGACAGCATTGCATGGCTCTTAGCACAGCTATTTTTGTTGGGGCTTCAATGCCATGGTATGAAATATTTACCTCTTCTTCTTTGGGCACAATTTTTTTTTCTTTTTACTAGGATATATTTAGCCTCGGTATCATTTTTTAATCCTTTTATTGTTTTATGACGTTATAGTTTCATGGTTGTTCTACTTACCAGTAATCAGAGTGAACAATAGATTGACGCAATTCTCAAACTGTGTATTAAGACATCTTTCTAATGCCTGCAAATTTCGTGGCTAAATGTAGTGGAGTATTATTCCTTTTTAAGTGTACTGCAGGATTTGTTGTTTGATGTTTTCACACTATTATTTTGAATTTTTAATCAGTTTCAGTCATGCAATAATCTTTCCAACTTGTGATTGTCGTTAGTAATTCCTTGGCTATTCCGGACCTATAGGATTAGCAACTCTTGTGTCTAATAATGTAATTATTTGTGTTGCATTTTTATTACTACAGTCTATAGTTTTGACTTAGTTTTATGGACTTCATTTGTTGGTAAATAAATAGCAAGTGATGATGTTTTATGGATTTCATTTGTTGGTAAATAAATAGCAAGTGATGATGTTTTAATGTTTTGTGCAAGTTGAAAATAAGTTTTTCAAGATAACATGTCTTAACATAGGTGGTTTACTTGTAATTTTAGGGAAGTTGAACTTGCAGAGCGTACCAAAGCCCTTAAAGTCAATGTGGGAACAGATCCTGATGCTGACCTTGGTCCAGTTATTACTAAAGAGGTGCATACATGCATCTTCAATTTCTGCCTGTTAATTTGTCCTATCAATGAAGAATGAAAAGAAATCTGAGTTAATGTCTACTGTAACTGGAAATGCTCATGGCATGGTATATTTCTTGGTTACATGATAAGTTTATATTTTATGTGCTTGCTTTATTCACAGGCAATGGATCGAATATGCAGATTAATTCAGAACAGTGTTGAGAGTGGTGCTAGACTTCTGCTTGATGGGAGAAAAGTTGTGGTACCAATCTGTCTTTCAATCTGTTTTGGGATATTTGAATTCTGTAGATATGTGCATGTGTAAGCAAAATGAATTTGCTGAACTGTTGCTATTGTCTTCTTGGAATTAATTTAAGTTTCAAGTATATTGCCAAACCTATTGAAGGAGTTCTATGAATTTTTTTTGTGGCTACTGATTGCCAGTCATCTACCCTTCACCAATCTTTTCTAACATGATTGTGGTCAATAGGTTCAAGGGTATGAGAATGGAAATTTCATTGGTCCTACGATCCTATGTGATGTTACAATCAACATGGATTGCTATAAGGTATTTCTTTGAGCCTTCAGTAACGTTATGTTTTCAGAATGAATGGACTTGGTTAGCTATATTTCTCAGTGGAAGAAGAGTTAAGCCAAACACATTGACATATGTTTTGACAGCACTCTATCTTGTGTTGAGCAGGAAGAAATTTTTGGACCAGTTCTTCTTTGCATGCAGGTAATGCTTATATCTTCCTCTCTTTCTCTGCATGTTTGTTTGTTTCTTATTATTGTGTGTCTAAGTGTGTATGTCAATGGATTTTGTGGTGTAATTTAAAAAATTGACTGCCAAACTTTCTGTGTCTGATGATTAACAGGCTGACAGCCTAGATGAGGCCATAATGATTGTTAATAGAAACAGGTACTTGTTTATTCTGTCTTCTCTCTCATCTAAGGGTCCTTCGAATGTTTTCTTTTTATGTGTCTGAATCTTAAATGGTTTGAGGTGTTATGCTTCATGAATTTTTTCTTCTTACCTCCCCTTTTGTTTCCAAAATTATATTACAGATATATTTTTTTACTCAGTAACAGAATGATAAATACACATACACCGGACATAATGCACTTTTGGATGTGCTGCAACTTTTAAAATGCACATCCGAACTCCCACTTCATAATTCATATTTTCCTGAAATTATTTCTATTTTATATTTGTTATCTTTCCTGTTTTCACAGGTATGGGAATGGAGCATCGATATTCACAACATCTGGTGTTGCTGCAAGGAAGTTCCAAAATGAAGTTGAGGCTGGGCTGGTAAGCATCCCTTCTCTCTGGCACATAGGTGCTAAGAACTTTTCATGTGTTGTGAAATACCCATTTCCCACTTCATAATTGTGGCATGTCATATTTCCTACTCCCTTGGGGATCAGTGAAGCCGCCAATTTAACATATGTCCAAATTTTCATTTCCTTTTTTTTTTTTTTTTTTTTCAAGAAAAAGTCTCACATTTCCTGGTCAACTAGAGCATCTGGATGCACCATTTATAAAATGGTAGATGCCAGTCATGAGTCATTTTCCTTGCTATCAGATGGCAATGTCTAAAAAACTTGATACAGAAGCTACAATTTGTATTTCTTATAGATATTAACAAAAAGACCTCTGTGCATACTGCACCTAAACTTCCATTAAATCTTCTACATGGAAATCACTTGGGAAAATTTTGCCCTCATCTAGTAGTGTTACCTTAATTTCTCTTCTGTGGCGAAGATGTCAGTCATATTCATCATCTAATGAATTTAATGTCTCAGGTTGGGATCAATGTCCCAGTTCCAGTTCCATTGCCATTTTCATCATTTAACGGATCGAAGGCATCTTTTGCTGGTGATCTCAATTTCTGTGGTAGAGTCCATATCTCCTTTGAAATAGTGGGTCTTAAATTTTATTTTTTAATTTTTTTTTCTATTTTTTCCATTTAATGTATCTAATTCTTATTGCAGGTAAGGCAGGTGTACAATTTTACACCCAGATCAAAACAGTTGCCCAACAGTGGAAGGATTTACCTAGCCTATTAGTTCCACTATCTATGCCTCCATCATCCAACAAGGATGTGACAGGCAGGGGAATGTCTTCAGCATTGCCTTCTACATCCGAGAGAGATTCACCAAGTCAAAGGGTGTCACAAGCCATGCATTCCTCATCTGAGAGTGATTCACCAGCATCCGACTCCGATGTACCAAACCCAGGACTGTCATCTATGTCTCCAACAACTGATAGGGATTTGCCAAGCCATGGTATGCCCCTTGTCATTCCAGGAACATCAGATAGGGATTTATCCAATGGGGATATGTCGCTAGCTATGCCTCCATCAACAGAGAGAGATCTACCAGGCCACAGAGTGTCGATAACATCACCTCAGATGTCTGAAAGGCTGTATATGCCCCAAACATCTCGTTGGAATGAAACTCCACAACCAACATCTCAGAGGACTGAAACCATCACATCATCGTCTGAGAGAATTCATGTCCCTACAACATCTCAGAGGAATGGCAATGCGGCGGGACTGGCATCTCAAAGGACTGACTCTGCCATGTCCTTATCTTCTGAGAGGATATATATGCCTACCTCACATGACAATATGGGTCCAATATCACACAGGAATGACAATATGGCAGCAACATCTCATCATATGGAGACTACAGTTCATCCGAGTTCAGAGAGAGTTTATATTTTAACATCCCATTTGAATGACAGTATGAATCAACCGTTTCAAAGAAGCGATAACATGTTCACAGCATCTGAGAGGCTATATATGCCTCAAACATCCCAGAGAGCAACAGATATTGGGCTTCACTCAACCTCAGAGAGAATGTACATGTCTGCTGCAGCAGCAGCATCTCAGAGGAATGAAAACTTGGCTGGTGCTGCTTCTGCTTCTCAACAGGCAGATCCCATGTCTGCAAGTTCTGAGAGAATGTATATGTCTCCGATAGTCCAGAGAAATGCTAATGCTGCTGCTATGGGATCGAATTCGGAGAGATTATACATTCCTGCTGGCACTGCTCAAAGGATGTACTCTCAGAACCCATTAATATCAATGGATGAATTTCCAAACCAAGAAGCCTCACTGTCTTTGCCCACTTCCCAGAGAATATAGGATAGGCATTAGGTTGCTATGTATAAATTATTTCTAGGAATTCTGTAGACAGTGATCTATGGCAACATTAGTTTCTTTGTTTCAAATAATACAGCCTAGAAGATTTTCTTCTTAAAATTTTACTCATCTCTCTCTCTCTCTCTCTCTCTCTTTTATATATATAACAAATATTTACAACCATATCATAAAATTCTTTCATCAGAAGTACCAATATTGATGGTTCACAAATTTTATTAATTTGACATAATGGCTATCTTTTTCATAATGACAAATAATAAACTTTGGTTTAAACGAGGATGCCTCAATTTGTTAACAAATTTTTAGAAAATTAATAAAATTTGATCTGCATTTTTTAAATATACCTTGTAAATAGTCATAATTAATAAAAACAATATTTAAAAAGTATTTAAATGAAAATATAACATTAAATTATTAAAATAAAAAAAATAAAAAAAATAAAACTTAAAAATCAGGTTAATGTAAAAGTTTGTTCCTCAGGGACAGCCGTGTTTTATACTAGAGGTTTAAAAAATCTCTTATATCTAAATTCATCGTATTATGTGGGAAAAAAAAAAAAATGTAATAATTTATTATGTGAAAAAGTAATTGTTCATATAAGAAAGTGACAGTATTATCGGTAATTTAATTTGAAAATTTTGCTTTAATTTATTTCTCGCACAGGTTGTGTAAGTATGCAGTAGATTGCAGCGAGAAAATGCAATGCGCGTTTACATCCTTATTTCCTCTTCCTCATCCTCCAAAGCTCGGAATTAGAAATTCACAGTTACCAATTGGCGCTCAAAGACAAACCCATCTTCAGAGCAACTTTGAAAACTTCAATGGTGAATTGTCAGTGGGTGTGAATATACCTCTGCCTTCCCATGTGAAATCCATTACAAGCACTTCAAACCCATTTGTGAAACACTGTCTCAAGCTTCGCAACAGCTCTTCTTATCGCCATTCGCATGGTGCAGTTCTTGTTGTGGGTTCTACCCCTATCAGGTTGTTGCTAATCCTTCACTTTCAATGTACTTTTTATCTGTCTTGGTTCCTCGTGATAATGATTAAGTAGAGGAAAAACTCATATGGGTATTTAATATTTGCCTTGGCTTGTTTGGTTTCTGAGTAAATGGTGGAAATTGGAGAAGAAAAACATTTATATCTGGATTTTTCTTTATTCTGTAGTTTGTTCGTCTCGTTGAATTCACAAATTCAACTGAATTAAACCAAAAGGACCGTGGAAAGTGACTATATTTTTGATATTATTCATATTTGCTGAACTTCATATATAAAAGAGACGCTCTTTTAACTTCTATAATTTCTTTGTACCAACTTGTTTCAGATAGTATATCATGCAATAGAGAACTCATGTATTCGTGGAAAAGAAAATTCTCAAATTCTACATAAAACTAATTCAGCTAGTTATAGTTGTTAGGTTGTAAATTTGATTAAATATCTATTTCTGGAATGTCTGGTGCTGGTAAAATTGGTCAGGACATTTGCACTTTTGAGATTTTCTAATTAAACGAGAAATTTAAGATTATTACTGATAGATGTAAAATTTATATCAAAATAATATTCCTCATGGATACCTTGGTTCGGTTACATCTATTTTAATCATCCATAAGCAAGGATTCCTCACTTCTCTTTATTTTTATTTTTATTTTTTCCCTCTCTCTTTTTTGCCCCTTATGATCCACTAGATATTCATATTAATCCAATATCACCAAAAAAATTAAATTAATAAAATAATAATAAAAAAAATCTTGACCTGTGAAATGTTGTTGTGTATATGATTCTATGATAAAGTTCTGACATATTACAAACGTACAGGGAGATATACAGATTTCAGGAGACATTACAAGAGAAAACTGTCAGATTGATTTGTTTACTTGTACTTGATAAAGCTGAAATACTTGAAGAGATAGATGCTCGTTCTGTTCGCATTGTTCGTGTGAGCCCTATGGTAATGAAAAAACTTTCTGGGGTGCAATCAACTGAATCAATTGAAGCAATTGCCCTAATGAGAATCCCAACCAGTTATCTCCATTTAAATGGTGACAAAGAAGAAGCACATTCTGAGGGATGGTTCCCATCTCCTCATCGAATTCTAGTCCTTGATGGAATCCAGGTGATTCTTTCACCAATCTGATGTAGTTCTGGTTATTTGGCTCCTGTTTATTTGTTTATTTTCAGTCTTATTATAGTCTTATATTTCTGTGTTAAAAGATGGCATCATGTGCTTGTGGAGCTTTCCCCATGGCAATTAATATGCCAAGACCTGAATAGAGATGTATATTGCCATTAACGTTGTCCTTTTTGCTGCAACTCGATTGCCTAATGTTTCACTCATTATCACTTGCATACTTGTGTACGTTATTAAAATTCATTGTTTTGTGTTTGCTACATGTATTTATTTGTGTTGCAAATAAATATTGAAACTGGTTCAAAGTTCTTTGTTATTTCTGTGATTCTTACTCTCGGTTAAAAAGTTTTTTAAGCTTTCCCCTTGAGGCTAGGAAAATAAATGCAATAGCAGTTTAATGCTTCCTAAGATGCCATTTATGGAAGTTTATAATTGTAGCAATTGATTTCATGAACCTTGGGGACATATGTGAAGTTTATTAATCAGAATTGTTCACTGCAGGACCCAGGCAACCTTGGTACTATACTCAGATCAGCCATGGCCTTTAGATGGGTAAGGAACCAGTTCAAACCTCAATTATTCATCCTTGCCTTTTGATTTATTTCTATTTTGTTATGTATATACTTCTATGCATTCTATTCTGATTCTTGGGGTGCTGCTTCCTTATAAAACAAGCAATATCATTAATTGTGCTAATTCACATAAATCCCACCACCCCACAATTTTTCCCAAGAAGATGGAAAGCGAAATCAAAGGTCTTTATTTGATTTCTATATTCTTCATTATTTATTTATTCCTAATTGAGAAATTTCATTCTGTGTTTGATGTCACACAGGGTGGTGTTTTTCTGCTTCCTGGCTGTTGTGATCCATTCAATGAGAAAGCACTACGAGCGAGCCGAGGTGCCTGTTTTCAGTTCCCAATAGTTTGTGGCTGTTGGATTCATCTTGAAGCCCTTAAAAGCAAATTTCAAATGAAAATGCTAGCTGGTCATCCAGAGAGTAATGCAGAACTGAAGTCAGTGTTTCAACTAACTCATGAATTTGCAGATTCTTTAGTACATGTTCCATTGTGCCTGATTTTGGGCAGTGAAGGGAGTGGCCTGTCAGAGAAATCTCATCAGGAATGTGAGCTGGTGAGCATTCCAATGGCAGGAGAGTCTGACTCTCTCAATGTTTCAGTTGCAGGTGGGATTTTCTTGTATATGCTACAGCCTAGAATATAGAGATTGAATCTGATTCTATATATTTCATTCTAAAAATGCTCAATTGTTCACCAATCAAAAACTAGCCGTAGGGTCTAACTTGTAAAACCCTCAACGGCTTTATGCTATCACCAAATAGAAAATCTTGCGTTGTTCCCAAGGTAAAGAATTTTTTGCATTTTTGGATTTGTAAAGGTTTTGTTTGTTGTGTTTCTTTACAACTATTGATTCTTTGCTTGTAAAAATGTGGAGAAGAAAAGCTAAATGCAGTTATTTCCTGCAGAAGGTTTTGCATCTTCAATGGTAAGATAACAAGCAGCTAGGTTGCTTGGAAATTGGGACTGTCCATATCATGCAAATTTTCCATAGAAAGTGCTAGATGATAACGCAGCTACCAAGTAGCATATGACTTCTGTAAATATAGTGTTGAGAAACAAAAAGGAATCACTTAGTTGAGTTGGGACTGTGGAAGGAAACTGGTTACTAAAAGCTATCTTTTTCAGATTGGCTTTGGCTTTGGCTGTATAAAATAAGCAGATTACTGATATTCCTAATTCCTATGAAAAACTAGACATACGCAAATTGCACGGTTGATGCTGATTGATCCAGTATTTGGGTGTTCCAATGATATGCTCTACATTTCCAACCTTTTTTTCCTTGATCAAAAAACTTGTGGGGCATTTTTATTTTCTTCACTAGATGATAACGATGGAGCACCAAGAATTGCATCTCAAATGATCCCCCCCCAAAAAAAAAAAAAAAGGGGTTTTGGGGGAGGCATGTCAGTTGTCATAAAGCTCTGGGCCAGGTCGTAATTGGTTTGCAAATGGAGCAAATGAAGATGGGTTTCTTTTTGTTTTTGTTGGGCCCCAAACAAAAGTGATGCTGATTATCCTACCGAATGAGGATAAACTTCAGCCAACTTGTCCCCCCCAATGAGGGAATCATTGTGTTCAGATCATGGAGTGGTCATCGGCTATTGGGTATTAAATAAACAACCGGTGGATAACTGGTTGCTAGTACATGAAATACTTTCTCTTTCCCAAAGGATTCAAATTGAGATTGATAAATAAATAAATAAATAAACAAAAGTAGTTTTGATGACGAGAAAGACATGGTGTTTTTCTTTTTAATTTATTATTCAAGAATTTCAAAAAAATTGTGGTAGGAAAATTTGTACTATGAATTGGGAAATGTTGGTTGATATATATCCCTCGGGGTGTGATGTGGTGGAGAGATTTTTTTATTTTTTTATTTTTTTATTTTTTTTCAGGGGGGGGTTGTAATTATGTGGTGAAGTTGAATACAAAGACTTGAGTCTCTGTATATGTAAGACTGATGTATTTACTTAATTATTATGGCATGTCGTCTTTTACTCGTTTCCACACTTTTTGTCTGCTGCCAGTTCTGGATCTTGCTTTCTTTCATTCAAAGATTCCTTCCAATCGAAAACCTATATTTAAAATATTCATATATATATATATATATATATATGTATTTCTATAGAGTGTGATTATTACTCATGCTTAAAAATTGTTTGTGATTTTGCTTGAAAATTCGGAAGAGAATTTGTCAAACTTTCAAGCCCAACTAATTAATCCTTAAAGCAATTAGAATCTACTTTATTATTAAGGCTTTGTTTGGTAATGATTTTAGGAGTTCTAGAATTAATTGTAAAAGAATTTTAGATAATTTATTGGTTGGTAAAATTTTAATGAGATTGATTATTTGAGAAGTTTGACAGTTATACAATAGTTTTTAAATTCAGATTTCAACGTCATTTTTAGAATTTGATTCTTTTGAATTAGAACAAATTAATTTAAATTCTTAAAATATCCTTCATTAATTAATATAATGCCAAATTGTATTTATCCTTCATCCTACCAAAAAAATTATATACAAATTAAAACTCCCCAAACAAAAATTCTAATATGAATTAACTACTTTAATATGTAAATAAATGTAATATAAATATGAACAAATAATCTTTTGGTTGTTAAGTATTTTATTTCAAAATTTGAGATTTGGGTTAAAAAAAATAAAAAATCAAATGTAACCCTTTCTGCCATTTTATCAAAATAAAAAAAAAAATTTAAATATTTTAAATTAAGCATTTCTAAAAAGTATTTGTTTATTTTTTTTTAGGCATCATAGCATAATTATATATAAATTATTATTGTTTTTTTTTTAAATTTATATACAACGTGTCCATTTTAATAATTGTAAGATTTATAATAATTCAATTAATAAATTACTAAATATTTATTTGTAACTTTTTATATCTTATAGTATTTTTATTAATATAAGTTACTAAATGTTTTAGTATTTTTATTTTTTTAATTTTAAAATACGGTAGAAGTGATTATTTCAGTACATTACAACTGACTTTTATACAATCTAAACATTCCCAAACGAGGCCTAACAACTAAAATTTTTGTAGAAGGAACAAAAATTTCATTGATATATAGAGAGAAGCATATAAAGAAAACTAAGAGAACGAAACACGTTCATAATGATTATAGTCATGAAACCCAGTAAGTAGCAAACAATCTATATACTGGCTATCTTATCATATAAATATATATATATATATATTTGACACTATATGAACTCCAGCTATCATGTTGTTGCAATTATATAGTACTCGGTAGTGTTACTTAGACTAGTAATTTAATATTATTGGTGTAACATTCTGAATCACCCCCCAAAAAAAAAGAGTATTCTCGATAAGAATTAAATTAAGAGACACTTAAAGCTGTCTTGAATTTTCCAAATTATACGTTTTTGTTATGATGTCTTATTTTAAATTTTTGTTAACTTGTTTGCTTAAATTAAAACAATATGTTCGTTATAACTAAAAACAAAATTATTGTTTTTGAATAGTAATTAAGTTGTAACAAGTGACAGATCATAATGATTTTCAGATCATGATCTATAGACTTTTATCTGATGATTGAGGTTAAAAGTTAGACGTTCACGTATTTGACAACAACAACCCCAAAAAGGTTGTTTTAGCCCCAAAAAAAAAACAAAAAAGAAAGGAAAAAAAAAAGATTGATGTGATTGAGGTGAATTCTTTTTTTATTTTATTATTTTTTAAAAAAATAAAAAAAGGCCACTAAATAAAGGACTGATCTGACTAGCAAATTTTCTTGTTTGATTTCCTTTTTTATTAAAGTTTTTTGCTCTTCTATGGTTGGTATTTTCAAAAAGTTGGTTCCCCATTTATATTGATCAAGCATGCATATATACATATATAATTAATCTTTTGTCTTTTTTATTTTTTATTGGGTGAATTAATTAATCTTTTGTCTGGTTTGATGGTAAGTATCTGAAAAACAGCTAGTTAAGTTGCGGCATGACCAAACTTATTTTGTTTTATTTTAATTAGAAATTGAATAAGTGATTTTTATTATTATTATTTTTTTAAAAAAGGAAATTGAATAAGTGATTTGGCAGCTCTAAGTTTTGGTAATCTAGTATAAAAATAGAAAGCCACCTAAAAACATAACTTCTTTACTAATTAATACAATTCTTTGTGCTCAGCCAGCCACGTACTCATATGGGGTTTGTTTTCCATTAATATATTAATTAACGATATCATGTTGGTAATATTTTCTTTTCATGAATTAAAGAAGTTAATAAATAATTAACACACAAAAGTAATGGAAGTTTTGTGGACCGTGATTTTGATTTAACTTTTTAAAATAAAACTATTTTTCTTGCTTTTAAAATATGAAATTCTTTCATTATTTATCAAATAAAGAAATTGTTTGGGAATTTAAATATATGACTGTAAAATTTTATCTTGGTATATATAGTGTCGAAAGTTATCTATATTTTTTAACTCTGGGGTAAAGGGATTGAAAAGAAATTTTATTGTACTCGAAGATTATCAGTTTATCAAATAGATGATAATAAAACGCATAATATTGAATTCATGGTTATAAACAAAATTTTGAGAAAAAATAAATATATAATTTTGAATTGTAAATTGTAAACTCTTAAGATATAAGAGTTGCTGATCATCGAAAACATAGAAAACATAGGTAGTTGCTCAAGAGAGGCTTTGTAAGATATATGAAGTAGAATACAAAGCGGGTTAACAAGTGGATGAGGTATTTCTCCAAAATAATAATAATAATAATAACATAAGAAATGGTGGATGAGGCAGGAGGAAAATGTTGAATATATAGAAAAGGAATAATGGTTTATGGAGCATAAACAGACAAGCCCTAAGTTTAGGTATCTGGACACCATGGCCGGCTTGTTGATGCTTTTAGTAAAGACAAGCTTAACTTACGTCCACCTCATGCATAAATCACATTTCAATTATCGATCGTTGTAATTCAGACTAAGCTACAAAAATCCTATATTATTATATATATTTCCAATAATTTCATATAATATATATACATATTATTATAATATATGTTAGCCTTACTATGATATATGAATTTGCCTAATTTATGGTGGGCATTTCGCATCTTGTTAAAGTATTATTAGTAATATAACCTTAGAACATCTTCGATAATAAATGTGAATTAATATTTATGTAGTATAGAAATTAATATTGTTTAAATTTAGATGAAATAAATAAACAGTTAATTTTACAATTGTTGTACAATGGTAATATACATACTTTTATTTATAGTTATTAATCAATTATGAATATTTTATTAATTTTTTTCTTTTTTTAATGATATTGACTTTTTAAAAAAAATTTAGTTTTAATAAAACTTTATAATGTCTGACAGATTTTTCAGAAATAGAAGATCATTTTAACCATATTTGTCTTTTTTATTGCTACATCAGTTTGACGTGGTGTTTATATAGATCCTTAGAAAAGTTATTTTTAGTACCTGTCAATTTTTCTAATGTGGTGAAAAAAAAAAAAAAATCTAATAATAGACAGAGCCAATGATCTTAGATGTCCATTATAAAATAGATAATGATGGCCAACATAAATGTGTATATATATTTATTATATTAATATATATCTATAAATTTTAATATAGTAGACGCATAGTGAGCATACACAATACGTTGTTATATGCGGTGACATCAAATTACATAAAATTCCAGATAATATATCTAATTCATATAATTAGAATATATATATATATATATACACCATAAATTGGGTATATTACATTGCATACCGTTGAGGTTTTTTTTTTTTTTTTTTTTTTTTTTTTTTTTTTTTAACCAGATACCATTATACTTATATTTTTATAACTTCATAAAGATATCTGGTTGTAATTAAAAGAAATTTTAAAAAATATGCAGTGTAATATATCCATTATAAATTACATATTATTAGATATCTATGTTTACTGTAGCAAACTGCACACGCACATATACAACTACGCGCGCGCACACACACACACATATACAACTTTTGATTTATTGGGAACAATTCCCACCATATGTTAGCTATCTAATAACATGATAAATGCTAAAGATTCACATCAATTATAATATAGGGTTGCACACTTACTATAGTAAGACTCCATATGTCAGCTATCTAATAATATGGTAAATGATAAAAATTCACATCCATTATAATATAGGATTGTATATTTACTATAGTAAAATTGTATATAGATACGTACAATAATGATTTATAAGAAATAATTACTTAGTAATATGGTAAATGTTAAAAATTATCACTTATCTTATTAAAATTTTAATATCAACTTATCAATTTAAGTGATACCTCAATATTTAATATATTAATATATTCCTACTTTATACTGAATATCTAATAATGTAAAAAGTATTAAAAATTATTACTTAGTCAATTAAAATTTTAATATTAATTTATCATTAAAACGACATCTCCAACATTTTAAAATTATTATTTACTCAATTAAAATTTTAATATTAATTTATCATTGAAACGACACCTCCAATATTTTGACACTGTATATTATTTTTTTATTTTTTATTTTTTTTGGCTAAAAGACACACTATATTATTTTGATCATTAGTTAGCGATTTCATACATGAATTTCCCTTCTAAAAAACCACTTTCTCAGTTTAATTATGATAGTGCGAGACAGCTGGGGAGCTAGGATTTAATGAGATACAGTTTGGGTTCCCTTATATTCATTAAAAATTATTGTTTTCTATTTTAGAGGAGACAGAAAGAAGAAAGAGAAAGGAAATAATTGTTCAAAAGCAAACTTTTCTTGAGATAAATTATGGGTTCCTTTATATTCATTAAAAATAATTGTTTTCTATTTTATAGGACACAGAAAGAAGAAAGAGAAAGCAAATAATTGTTCAAAAGCAACCTTTTCTTGCGTGGGAAAAACCACTATGCATTTGGGGCTTTTCTCATCCACCCGTCGCGTGGCCTCGCTCTTTCATAAAAATACTCTTCGAACTTTGATTTGGTTAAACAAATTACCATCACTTTTTTCTTTTTTTTTTCCTCTTTCCTTTTCTTTATATATATATATATATATTATAATATTTCCTGGAAGCCTGTTTTTAGCTAATAAAACTACCACAAAAAAACAAAAAAAACAGTATGTGAGCTAATAAAAAAGTTGAATAATTTTGCGGTAATAAGTTGTATAGACCCAAAAAAAAAAAAAAAAAGTCTTGGCCAAATTGTAATTATTTTATATATGGTTTTTTGGTCATCTAATTATTAAATTATAATTAAGCAAAGTTTCCCCTCATTATATAAAAATAAATAATTAATATTAGCCATCTCCACGGCCGGGGATCTTTCTCACAAACTCGTAAAAGTCTTAAAACCATTTGTACTCTTTTGATACGAAGATTACTCTTAATTTGTTTCCAGACTTCGAACAAAAGCATCAAAACTTTGAATCTCTTTTCACTTCCTAGTCTATTTTATTATATATATTATAAATAATGTACTTGCCAATATGTCCATGGTTAATTACTATATATATATATATATAGATGTATGTCAACCCCTGGCTAGCATCGGGGAGGTATACTATTTTTGACCTCTGATAATATATGATTACATTAAATGATAGTTATTATAATTTCAATTTCCAACACTTTGAGAAATTAAACAGGATATAATTCCAATTTCTGTGACTACTCCTATATATATGTACGGAATTGTATACACAAAACAGCCTCCCCTTCAAGGTTCAACGGCCCCAAAATTAATATTTGTTTGTTAATTATCTTTTCATTGCTTCCTAGCCGCATAATAATAATCCCACATCAGAAGCTCTCATCGTTGCCAAGTTCATCAATTCTATTCTTTTACTCATTTTTTTTTTCCAAAAATAATAATATATTTTAAAGCAAAGTGATCAAGAATAAATACTTTTAGATATTTTAAAGCGATTTGTTACGGCTATTATATTAAAGAATATTGATAAAGTCTATTATATATTTAACTTACGTATAATATAATATTACAAATCTAGGAGAGAGAGAATAATATGACCACTATAATTATATTGTATGTAAATTAATTACCAGAACACTTTTTGCTTTATTGAGTATTTATATATATTCTGTATTATACCAATATCATGGATTGATTTGTAAGAAACCATCACAAGTAATTAATGGATATACTCGCAACCAGATTCCAAGATATATTCATCGCAGTAATGTGTCCAAAATGAAGCACTGCTACTTCCATTAGAAAACTAATTTAAAGTCGGGAAGACATGCAGAAAACTGAACAAACAGTGCCTCCTTTTTGGTGAACATATTGTAGTACAGGATTCTATTTTATTTATTTATTTTTTTTTCATTTTTGATGATTAGTACAGGAGTTTGTTGACACTGATTATGTTTTAATGCAACTCTTTAAGACTAGGCTAGACACCTATATAGTTTATCCATATAAAATTTTGCTATAAAACATGGATGCATGTTTATGATGTCAAATGTATACGCAATGTTTTTATATGTAACTAAATAGTGAAGTATATATAATTTGATGTGTTTTATAATAAGATCAGATTTCATCTTTCCATATAAATATATTTGCAGAGCTAGGTAAGCAAGTGTTTGCAATGTAAATATTACATATTATTTTCGATTTTAGAAATTAATTAATCAAAAACAATTAAATATGTAATTAATGAATCTGGATTGTTTGGAAAACCATTTAAAAGCCTTCATGTAAAACTTGTAAACCAAAGAAGAGATTGAATGTAATTTCATACTTTTTAATTCACTATTCATTGAATAAAAACTTATCTCTCTAAGTACGTACGTATTGATAAAGAAATTATTAAATCCAATTTAAATTAATAAAAGTAATTATAAAGGTTAAAACAATTAAGGACCTTGGTGATTACATATAGATTATATATACATACAAAAGCATCCGAAATTCTAGCAAACTCAACCTAGTCAAGTAATTTGTCAAAGGCTACCAATTTCGAATATTTTAAGTCTTCAACACTGATCAAATAATGTGTCTTTACGTATGCAATATGGGGCATCTCCATCTGCATATATTTGGTTCAGGACAAAAACATGTAAATGTGTCTAGCTAGATCCCAATGAAGTACTTCTTCTTTTATCTTATATATATATATATATATATATATATACATGTATATATTATTTAAGAAATACGTTGATAATTAAACCGGCCATTTCTTAGCCCAAAAAAAATAATAAATCATCACACTAGCTTTACGTCCATTTTGGTATAAACTTATCATCAAACTAGCAATATGTTTATTAATGATAAGTGATTTTTTTAATAATTATTTAATTGGTGTTTCTTCTAAAATCATTAAATATGTGATTTTTCAATAACAAAATTACTAATTTTACATTTTGTTGCCTAAATATTATATAAAACAATTTTATCTTTTTGAAAATGATTTTATCCTTTTCATTACTATCCCTTAATTCTCATAGATGAAATACAAAATTAGAAAAAATCAGAACCAAAAGAAACAAATTTAATAGGTAAAAAAATAAGAACTGGAAAACCTTTTAAAATAACTTTTTAAGGTATAAAAACCAAAAAATAACAAACGAAAAAACAAATATAGCAACTAAAAAAAGAAAAAATAAAGTAAAATCTCTACCAAATCTCAGGATACATTTTGTTATATTAATGATAGGCCAGCAATGACCTCTACCGGTAGACAATTGGATATATTTTTACCATAAATTACAAAGTTATTTTGCTAGGAAGAGGGATTTTCTATAAGCCTCAAAGAACAACACCAAAAGTACAAAGTGAAAAAAAAAAAAAAAAAAAAAAAAGGCTTTCTCTCTTTCCTACCATATTTTTACATGCCACGTATGCTGTAACTCTGTATATCACGCCTAGTATATAAACTAGGATCTTGTCCCTGTCTCTTAAATGCTCTCACCCTTCTTCCAGTTTTTTGCCTCTGAAAATTGATTCCACTGGCCATGGCGGTTTCTGGCTGTCTCATGAGACTAAACCCACAATCTATCTCTCCATGTCTGAATTATCCAAAACCAAATGGTAATTGCAGAAAACAGGTAAACAAATTATATCTCCATTTTCTCCTTTCTTGTTGCTGTTATAGGTTCCATTTCTGCATGCTGTTCTAATATTGAAATTTTTTTTTTTTTAATAAAATTTGTTTCCCTGTAAAGTCTCTGATTTTGTTCCTTTTTTCCACTAACCATGATTGTTGGTGTTGCAATTGTTGTCTGACAAATGATCTGTTGCAGTTCTCTTTGAGAGCCTGTATTGGTACTTCAGAAGATGGAGAAGGAACGGTGACAAGTAGAGAAAACAATGGATGGAAGATCGATTATTCCACTGAAAAACCTTCGACGCCATTGCTTGACACAATCAACTATCCAGTTCACATGAAGAATCTATCCATACAGGTAGGCCATGCATGGACTTAATCATCAAGCTTGCATAAATACTGTTTCTGAGTATCTTTTCCAGACTTGATTCAACAGATTCTCTGATGATTTTATTTATCTCTATTGAGCTTGTTCTTCATAATAAATCATTGCTTTGGTAATAATCTTTCAGGATCTTGAACAACTAGCAGCAGAACTTAGAGTTGATATAGTACACAGCGTATCAAAGACAGGTGGGCATCTCAGTGCTAGCTTAGGAGTTGTAGAGCTGGCAATAGCGTTGCACCATGTATTCAACACCCCTGAAGACAAAATCATATGGGATGTTGGGCATCAAGTAAGAAACAATTCCTTTATTCTAAATTAAAATCAAAAGGAAAAAATTGTTTGCAATGGGATCTGAGAAGAAACGAATTTTTGCAGGCATACCCTCATAAAATTCTTACAGGAAGGAGGTCCAGGATGCACTCCATTAGAAAAACTTCAGGGCTTGCTGGGTTTACTAAAAGAGAGGAGAGCATTTATGATGCTTTTGGTGCAGGACATAGTTCTACAAGCATATCTGCTGGCCTTGGTATCTTCAATTCTTAACCATCTATATGTGTGTGTATATATATATATATATATATATATATATGTCCAAGATGCATAAAGGAAAGTTTTTGAATTTTCATTCTTTTTCTTTTCTATGAAAAATATATTGATAGGCATGGCAGTTGCACGAGATCTACTACGGAAGAACAATAATGTTATTTCAGTGATTGGAGATGGAGCCATGACTGCAGGTCAAGCATATGAAGCCATGAATAATGCAGGATATCTTGACTCCAACTTGATTGTTATACTGAATGACAATAAGCAAGTTTCCCTACCCACTGCAACTCTTGATGGCCCTGCAAGTCCTGTGGGAGCCCTTAGCAGTGCTTTAACCAAGCTCCAAGCAAGCACCAAGTTCCGAAAACTTCGAGAAGCAGCAAAAGTAAACCTTTATGATTGCCAGTATTTTGCCTTCGTATTCTGAGTTTTTTTCATCTCATTTCTAAATCTCATTTGGATATTTTGTGTCAAAGAATATCACAAAGCAAATCGGTGGCCCAACCCACGAAGTTGCAGCAAAAGTTGATGAATATGCAAGGGGTTTGATCAGTGCTTCTGGGTCTACACTCTTTGAGGAACTTGGCCTGTACTATATTGGTCCAGTGGATGGCCACAATGTTGGAGATCTAGTCACCATTTTCGAGAAAGTGAAAGCAATGCCTGCACCAGGGCCAGTTTTGATCCACATAGTGACAGAGAAAGGGAAAGGCTATCCCCCCGCCGAGACAGCAGCAGATAAAATGCACGGTAAGACTGGACCTTTTTTCTCCCATAATATTTTTGTGAATCCTTAACAAGATCCTTGTCTTTTATTCTTTCAGGGGTTGTCAAGTTTGACCCTAAAACAGGCAAACAATTTAAGGCAAAATCCTCTACACTTGCATATACTCGGTACTTTGTTGAATCTCTAATAAAAGAAGCTGAAATAGATGACAAGATTGTAGCCATCCATGCGGCAATGGGTGGTGGAACTGGTCTCAACTATTTCCAGAAAAAGTTTCCAGAACGCTGCTTTGATGTGGGGATTGCAGAGCAACACGCTGTAACATTTGCTGCTGGTTTAGCTACAGAAGGTCTCAAGCCATTCTGTGCCATCTATTCATCATTCCTGCAACGAGGATATGATCAGGTGGATTGATAAAAACATATAGTAAATAAAGCAGTGTTTGCATTTCAGATTTTATATATATATATATATATATATTTAAAATATCATTTGCTAAATTTTCCTACCGTTCTTATTGGTAATTTCAGGTGATACATGATGTGGATCTTCAAAAACTACCTGTTCGCTTTGCTATGGACCGAGCTGGTTTGGTTGGTGCGGATGGACCCACCCATTGTGGTGCTTTTGATATCACGTACATGGCTTGCTTGCCCAATATGGTGGTCATGGCTCCATCTGACGAGGCTGAACTAATGCACATGGTGGCCACAGCAGCAAAAATAGATGATAGACCAAGCTGCTTCAGGTTTCCAAGGGGTAATGGAATTGGAGCACTACTTCCTTCTGATAACAAAGGAACTCCAATTGAGGTTAGCTTAAATCGTTCTAAAATCCGTAGAAGACTTTATAGTCAGAACAACTTAAATGCCAAAATTACAATTTTCTTTTCTATTCTTAAAATAGATTGGAAAGGGAAGAATATTGATGGAAGGCAGTAGAGTTGCTATTTTGGGTTATGGTTCCATCGTCCAACGATGTGTGGAAGCTGCAAGCATGCTAAAAACTCAAGACATTTTTGTGACAGTTGCTGATGCAAGATTTTGCAAACCATTGGATACAGAGCTCATCAAGCAATTGACCAGTGAGCATGAAATCCTAATTACTGTGGAAGAGGGTTCAATAGGAGGCTTTGGATCTCATGTATCACATTACCTAAGCTTGAGTGGAATTCTGGATGGACCCCTTAAGGTACAGTACCACTAAAAATATTCTTTATTTTCTTGGGTCTTCACCTTTTTCTTCTTTGTCTAAAATTGCCTAGGCGTTTTGTTTTTGGCAGTTGCGAGCAATGGTGCTTCCTGATAGATACATTGACCATGGATCACCTGAAGATCAGATTGAAGAAGCTGGACTCTCCTCAAGGCATATCTCTGCATCAGTCTTATCCCTCCTGGGAAAGCCAAAAGAAGCACTTTGGTTCAAGTGAGCAAACAAAAACAACGAACGGGGTTCTTCCCGTGAGAGCTGTAAATAGCATCAAGAAATTTAGAAAAGGTTTATATGACCTCCTAAGTCAAAGGATGTTGTCAGACCAAACATAGGAAGTTTTTTTATTTTTTATTTATATTTATATATATATAGGTACTATTATTATTCAGGATTTCTTAAATCAGAACTCATGACTCAACTTCTCCATTACTAAAGAACATCACTACCTTAGAGATCAGAAAAGAGCAACAAATAGTAATTCCTGTTTATTTATATAAAAAATAGTTAAGATATAGCATCACATAGAAGGAAATTTTATAGCTAAACAGAAGGGTCATTCATGTCCCTACTCACGTGTCAATCTGTTTGTTTTAATTCAAATCCAAAGGAGACACATGGTTGATGGAACATATAATATTCTCCGGAGTTTATTCAGAATCTAGTGTAAACAAACAATTAATTAGCTGTTGACTCAAATCCAAACTAAAAGACTTTATCTATCATAAATAAAATTGACAAATTAGTAGATGGCAATTCACCACCATCTTGGAGTTTTCTGGAACCTTCACTGTAGAATTAGATAAATGTACATTATAGGATGCATAGAAACAACAAGACTTACCGATACCATGAATTAGTTAGATGTCGACATTACGAATTGATTGATGCATCTCTATCTTCCTTCCAAACATGTTGAGGACAAATTCCGAGCAACAAAACTACACAAACTGCAAAATTCTCAAGAATCAAGGTGTTGGTAGCTTTAGGATTGCCCTCCAATTCCATGATGCGACACTTAATACTAACTTTCACAATTATTTGACAAAAGCTCCCCATCCAAGTCCTACGATATTTATGACACATATTCCGTACATTTTCTTTTTCCTTTGAAACATTTCCGGCTTCTTGTATGTCTCTTATCTTAGTAGAAAACTTGCAGCCAGTAAATATTCTCATCAACATTGACCCAATTCAGTGCATGATTTGTTTTTGATCTCATCTCACTATCCATGCTGTTAATCTTAGCAATATGACTTCAATAGTTGAGACAAAACTAGAGTTCCCACCTGGTGCATGTAAGACCCTATTCTAATAATTCTAGTTTCTTTTACCTGTCCAATTTTCTCTCTTTTGAAATTCCGATTCTTTCCAAAACTTAAACTGCAGTTGAGAGTTTCTTGACAGTTAAATTGACCACATACCAGAATAAGATCAGATTGAAGATGCTCGTTTCTCATCAAAGATACCTTCCCTTGCAGATGCTGGGAGAGACTTGATTTACAGCTTCAACCTTCAGTGAAACACATACACAGAGTAGGATCTTGCTCTACAAGTAAAGTTCACATCTTCATGAGATTGCTACCGAATTCAATGTACTCAGGATTTCTATCATCTTCTAGCACATTACTGTCCACATAGATTAGAGAAAAGAGAAATTCAATCAAAGCATGATTAAAGTCCACACATTAGGCATACATAACAAAAAATATGCTCCATATTTTTCCCAGTTCAGAAGGAGTACTAATATGATAAAAAGGAAATGGAAATATGACAAGAGTTATATTAAGCTTCCCCGATATAGCTATATAATATCCATATAATAAAGATACAAAAATTCAATCAAAGATTACTTACATCCTAGCTAAGCTCTCCATCTTTTCTCATACACAACAAATGTGTCCACAAATGTCGCTGTACAGAAGCTTGCAATTCCTTGATCAATAAATTAAAAACAATAGTTGGTGAATCAGTTATCCGTAAAGACTTAGTTACAGATCCTATAGTGGTGAAAGTGGTACATGGAAAGAATATAGACATCATAAATTGGATTCACCAATAATCTCCACAGGAACAGAATCCATCTTTAAAATGATGAAATCTCTTAGCATCCCGAGCAATAATTTCTCTTCCAACAACTTTGGATACAAATTTTATCCATGAATGACAATCACCGCAGACTCTGAGGTTCTTGAAGATCCTGATGCTGGTAGTCTTATCACTAGTCATCCATAGAGCATAGGCCAGTGCTAGCTTCTCACTGTGATAATACAAAGACCTCTTCTTGTTCTCCTCATCAAAGTCCTGCAACACAAATCTTGTATCAGGAACATAACCCAAATTTGTAACCTTCTCAATTAAGTTTTCTAATGTTTCAAATATTTCCCTAGATCTTGGGTGGGACCAATCTCCAGCTTTGAAAATATGAACCTCCTTATTGACATCAACCCAACTCATTGCGGGATTCTTCTTCAATTTCATTTCCCTTATTGAGCTTTTCATCTCAATAACTTGACTCCAGTTACCAGTTGAAGCATAAACATTTGACATCAGAATGTGGGTTCCCTCATCCCCAGGAGTGATGTCAAGTGCCCTATTGACAGCTCTCTCTGCCATCTCCACCTTTCCGTGAATCTTACATGCACTGAGCAATGTCCTCCATAAAACCACATCCTTGTTGCTTACTTGTTTTATTAACATTTCAGCCTCATCAAGTCTCCCAGAACGCCCAAACAAATCAACCACGCAAGCATAATGCTCTCTTGTCAATTCAAAATTTTTGTTATTATTCCTAATTAAGTCAAAGATTTGGCAGCCTTCTTTAACCAGTCCTGCATTCTTGCATGCTAAGAGAACACTCAAAATTGTTACATCATTTGGTTCAAGGCCCAGATCTTTCATCTCATTGTATAGCTTAAGTGCTTTATGCCCAAAACCATTCTGTGCATAACCATAAATCATGGAGTTCATGGATACGATATCAATTTCATTCAAAGCATCAAAAACAGACCTTGCCATTTCTGTACTTCCACATTTCCCATATAAGTCAACAAGGGCTGCACCTGCATATCCAGTAGTATCCAATCCAAATTTCATAACTATGGCATGGATTTGTTTTCCCGTCTCAAGCATTGCAAGGCTTGAAGATGCCTGAATAACACTAGATAATGTGAAAGAATTCGGAATTATTGAACTACGAATCATTTCTTTGAACTTTGACAAAGCTAACTCTTCTTTATCATTTTGCACTAGACCTACTATAATAGATGTCCAACTAACCTGATTTGGATGCAAAATATTGCTGAAAACATTTAAAGAATCAATAATCAAGCCACATCTGGCATACATTGTAAGGAGTGAAGTTTGTGAAGCTACAGCAGATCCAAAGCCAGATTTGATGACAAGTCCGTGGACTAGCTTACCTACGCCTAAATCCTCTAAATTTCCACAGGTGATCAAAATACTTGCAAACGTATATTCATTAGCCTTAATTCCCTGTTTAATCATGTTCCCGAAAACATCCAAAGCTTCACCACCATCACCATGTTGATTGTAACCAACAATCAAAGCTGTAAACAACACCACATCTTTGTCCATGACCCGATCTGCCACCAACCGAGCATCCTTCATTTTACCAAACTTTGCATACATATCAACAAGCGCAGAACCAACAAACGCATTTGAAACCTCTAAACCCAAAACCACAGACACCCCATGAGCTTGCCGTCCTTGATGTACAAGACCCAGTTCAGAAAAAGCTTTGAAAACACTCGAGAATGTGAATTCATCAGGTAGAACGCCCTCTAGAACCATCCTTGTGTACAAAAAAATAGCTTCCTTACTTCTTTTAACACTAATGTAATAAGAAATCATCGAATTCCAGGAGACTATAAATCTATTAGGCAATTCATCAAACAGCCTACGAGCGTCAACAATGCCACCGCACTTTAGATAGGCATCAGTAAGCTTGTTGCATATATTAAGGTAGAAGAAACCCGATTTTAAGATATGGGTGTGGATAAGATTGGCGTCTGTTAAAGATTTCTTCTTAATACATTGCTGGATCAGAGAAGAGTAGAACTGGGAAGCATCAGAGAGGCTTATGGAGGTGAACGAGGATGTCATGGAGTTTTGGGCAAGAGACGTTAAGGATTTAAGGTGGTCGAGTGGGCTCAGTCTAGGCAACTTGTTTTGGCCAGTTGACAAAAAATTTAAAATCTTAACTAAGCCATTCATCATTTTGGTGCAGACTATTATTGCATCTCCTCTGTAATGAATTCTAAGTTACTAACTGGCTTTGAATTTTATGTGCAATTAAACGCTCTTCCTTTTTAGCTTTTTGGGAAAGCCGGGAATCAGCAATTATGGCTCAAGATAAAAATGAGAATTGTAATTATAATTACAAATTCAATTTATCATTAAATTAGATCATGTTTGAATGTTGGAATCCACTAAAATAAATGGTAAAATTATTATTAACTAAAAAATACTACGGAGAGATAACAGAAACTCAAAAGCAAAAATATTTTATTTTTACTCTTTTTAAGCTTTCGTGATGACATCAAGTGAATATTAAGAAATATACTTGTCACTAATGATGGATTGCCAATGGGATCTATATTTATTTTATGTGATAATAAAAATAAATAATTTAAATAGTTACCGTTAAAAAATTTACATAAACTACAATTTTAACAGTGATGATTATCAACAGTTATAAGTTAAACAAAACTGAATATTAAACTCCAAATAATTGATTTAAGAGAAAATTGCCGGATAAAATTCTTATGTGTCCATTTCCGTCCCAAAGTTAATTCAACCCCACAATGCAATATACCAAATTATTAATTTACTTTTATGTTTTGCTGTGAAAATTATTATTTAGCCTGCATTAACAGCAATAAGGGATATGTTCTTAGGTCGGATATTCTTTCCTTGCAAAGCTCTAATTCAAGTTGTCCAACTTAGGAAGAACCACTTGCTTTCTCAAGAAATCCAAGTACATTACAAATCCTAATCAAATATAGTTATATAAACCCTCCGGGACAGCTAAACTGACAAATGTGATAGTAAATTTAGTATGAAATTGATCAAAACTTTTTGTGTAACCTGCCCAAAAAAGAACAAATTACAAACCACTTCAACTAATTTGGTACAGTTGTCATAACCAACATTAGGAATGCATTAGGATGTGGCTAATTTCACTTTTATACACAGATTTCATTATATTCCTTTTTTTTTTTTTTTTAATTTTTGCTACTATCTCATTGACTTTCTCCGTTTGCAAGAATATTCTATTCTTGGCTGTTATTTACAAGGATTATGTACAGTGAAACATGAGAAACACACGACCAGTAGCTCCTCAGGTGGCCGACAAAAGTCATTTGGGGCGTAAAGGTGACGTTACATTCATTGACAAGAAAATATTCATCTTCTGGTTAATTCATGGTTTTTGGTCCGTTTGGATGAAAGCTTGAAGCAGACTTTGTGCTCTAAGTGTTTGATCAGGTGTCCCAGATATAACAACCTTCCCTTCACTTTTTCGGGGACTAGGGTCATGTACTTCAACTTTTGCACCTGAAATCTGATTCCATGAATCCAAATGATAATTGATACCAGGAAGAAAATTTGATAAGTTAAGAAAAGACAGAGAAATAGGGACCAGCAGGGTGATTAAACATTTAGTTACAGCTACTTAAACTTCCTCAAAGGAAGCTTCTATCTACACGACTAACATTTCTCTTTTACACTCCCAAAATTTTCATTTAGATATGTTGGTTTCTTATTACCCAACATTTTATATTTTATACAACAGAATTTTTTGCAGAAATAAGGGAGAACTGCAACATAGTTTAGGATGTTGATCATTATATATTTTCAAGAGGGTATAGGAAAGCACCTCTCTTAGGCGGTGCAAGTTGCAACCATCTTCACCATAAAGAGACCCAAAAGCATGCTGAGAAACTGCTATCTCCAGAATTGTATTTGTTACAGTAGCAAGTTTAGATCCACTGCACAAGCATATGCAAAGAGTGAGATGTAGAAATTCCTGTCAGCATAGATTCTCTAAAACCCTTAATAATATTCTGACAATGCAGTGTACTATTACAATATACTAGCTATTTAAGAAGAGCAATTGTCAGCAAAATGACAGTGGTATGCAATTTCTATAATTCAAATAGAATGCAACAGGGCAACCTTAATGTGGCAATGAATTTACAAAATACAGAGATTGCGGGAATGACGAACAGTTAACGAGTTTTACTTATATCCCAGATACAGCACTCATCATACGGTCAAAATAACATTATAAAGAGTACAAAGATATGAATTTTGTCAAACACTTACCGGATATCCCTTTGCGTTATATAGAAATAGCCATTAAAAAAATAATAATAAAAATAAAAATAAAAATTTAACATACAGCTTCCCAGTCTGTGTTGGGCTATGCTTACCTTAAAATTTCTAGATCCCCACCAAGAACACTGGCGCGCCCACCTTTCACAGTCTAAAATCATAACACCCTTAAATAGTGAGGTCCTTGGAGTGAATTAACAACTTAGAAACAAGAGAAAGCCATAGCAATTGACAACTGCAAACAGGAGAGAAAATTTAATGAACCTGTGGTTGCTGCAACTTTGATGGGGAAGTACCATTGCTGTGGGAGAGTCCAAGTTGTTTCATTTGACAAGTTAAATTCGCTTCATCTTTGAAATCAGGACATAAGCCTAAGGATTGGTATAAGTCTGAGGAGCTGGTCTTCCTCAGCCTCCGCTGAACATTCCTCGCTCTAACATCATTAAACACTTCATGAGGCAAAAGGCGATCCCTCAGACTACTAGTGACTTGAAACAACGCATTTTGTACATTTTCATATTCACCAGTGATCTGCATATAATGTCAGGAAAACCTTTCTTAAAAGAATTAATTTAATTAGCAGGTGGCACAAGAAGCTTGGACCATATGAAATTTAAGGAGGCCAAACCAGTTAAAGCTGCATTCTAACTCATAATGCAATGTGCCAGTTCAATGGAATTTTTTCTTGCCTCAAATATCACTAAACAGATGGTAGAAAAAAGAACTGTAACAATATAGGCTAACACAGAGACCAATAACTTTCTCAAAACCTCAATAAAACTTGTAAAAAATATATGATTAAAAGGAATAATGAGAAAGGTATTTGGCGTACCAAAAAAAAAAAAAAAAAATCTGCAGAATCATAACTTCATATTGTAAGGACATGTTACTTTACATGTCAATGTCAGACTCAGCCCCCATCCCACAAAAAGCAAACAAATTAAAAAAATAAAAAATAAAAAGAAGAAACAAAATAGGACATCCTACCTGTACTACTGAATTGGCTGGGCCATAATCCAGTAACTGCTTCACTCCCAATATCTGTACATCTGCACCAGTAACTTCTCTCACTTCTGAAACCACCCCATCTTCATTACCACTCAGGTAATAAACTTCGTCTGATGCAACTAGGAGCTTTGCAGTAACAGTTGTTACCTTACTGAAGCGTAGAAGCCCTTTCTCAATGACACTCTCAACGGTTCTAGCAAAGACAAGGACAAGAGCATTTTGTGCTGGAGAGTAGGATGACTCGAGTGTCTACAAAAAGTTAGCCATCCATGACAAAATAACTATGTGCAAATTGTGAGAGTCGAGCTATTTTTGTATTTAATTTTTTCTTTGGCTAACCTCAGATGCAGAAATTGTGACCACACGCCCACCAAAGTTTGTAACAGGAGCTGCAAATTTTATAGAAGCACCTGTCTCAGCCTCTAGAGCTCTGACTATGAACCCTTTTTGGCCAATCACGCTTCCAGCTGCAACATTAGAGCAAATAAGTCTGAACACAACTTCATGCTGTGTGCCTTTTGCATCCTTGCCTGGGATTCCATTATTGTTGGCTAAGGTGCCCTCATTTGAAGTACTATTGACAGAGCTTCCATACATGGGTGGTAACAAGCAGCCAAGATTTGGGAAAAACTCTGCAAGCATCCTAGAAGGAGAGGCTCCATTAGGGTTGATCTCGGTAGCTTTTTTCAAAAGTTTAGGGCCGCTGTCTAGAGGTGGACGATGCCCTTCTGTGTTCTTCAATGCTGACCTTATAACTTCTAGATCCCCACCAACAGTTCTGGCATGCCCTCTTTTCACATTCTGAGATGACTTCCTCACCCTTCCATAAGCACTCCTTGTTCTCAATTCATAAAGCATTTCACAAGGCAAAAGGTAATCCCTCAGACTACTAGTGACTTGAAACAGAGCATGTTGTACATTTTTATAGCCACCAGTAATCTGCATTCATTTTCAGAAAACCTTTCTTATACAAGTACAAATTGAACTAGCAGTTAAAAAATATGCACCTTATGGAAAGCTCATGTTTTCCCTCAAAAAGCTAGAAGGCCAAAACCAGTTAAGAAGTATAGTATAATCAGTACCAAGTTAAGTTACTAAATAGAAATCGCCTCCCATCAATTCATTAAACATAAGGAAGAAATAACAAAAGAGAAGACCTCAGATGAGTACTCAGAATAAGAACTTTCTCAAAACAATAAACAAAGAAAGCACAGGTTTGTCGCATGCATGATCAATAGTAATTATGATTAGAAAAGAAATCACACATGATAACCGAAAAACGAAATATGTTCACGTCCTAAAAGAACATATTACATTACAATTAAATAAAAATGTTAGACTTAAGTCTTAAAAAATAAAACCATCAGACAGGACTTGCTGGCTCAATTGTCTGGATGATAACAGGAAAAAAGCATAATAGAACATCCTACCTGTATTAATGAATTTGCTGGACCATAATCCAGGTACTTGTCCCCTTGCAATATCTGTATATCTGCACCAGTTATATCTCTCACTTCTAAAAACACCTCATCTTCATTCTCTCTCAGGCAACCAACAGTATCTGAGGCAACTAGAAGCTTTGCAGTAACGGTTGATACCTTACTGAAGCCTAATAGAAAGCCTTTCTCAATCTCACTCTCAACGGTTCTAGCAAAGACAAGAATAACAGCATTTTGTGCTGGAGAGTAGCAAGATTCAAGTGTCTACAACAAGTAAGATAAAAAATTAATTACATAGACATTGTGAGTGTTAAGGCACTTAAGCACTTAATTATTTTTGGGCTAAGCTAACCTCGTATGCAGAAATGGTTACCACACGCTCGGCAAAGTTTGTAACAGGAGCTGCAAATTTTATAGAAGCACCTGTCTCTGTCTCTAAAGCTCTAACTACAGACCCTTTTTGGCCAATGACACTCCCAGCTACAACATTAGAGCAAATCAGTCTGAACACAACTTCTTGCTGTGTGTCTTCCATGTCCTTGCTTAAGTTTCCATTACTGCTAGTTAATGTACACTCGTTTGAAGCGTTATTGATGGGATTTCCAGACATGGGTGGTATAAGTGAACCAACATTTGGGAAATACTCTGCAAGCATACCAGAAGGAGAGGACCCATTTGGGATGACCTCAGTAGCCTTGCTCAAAAGCATAGAACTGCTGTCTAAAGGTGGATGATCTTGAAGACAACTAGAAACAGCAATGAGAGCCTTCTTTACAGCTAAAACAGTTCCCACAATCTAACATGATACAAAAAAGAATTTCAGGTCAGAAAAGGCAGAATATAAGACATGCTCTTTCTTGGTTTGGATACATTTACTTCATCGTGATTCTGTTGACATACTGGAACTACCATATTAAATTCAAGATCCAACAATAACCGAAAAAAAAAAACAAAAAAAAAAAAAAAAAAAAAACAAAAAGAGAAAAAAGATTTTTTCTTGACAAGATCATTTGCAAATTGACAAAGGTTCCCATGGTAAAAGTAGCTCATTTGATCCTAGCAAATGCACGTTGTGGTAGCACTTGCTAGGAACCTTCCATAGCAACATGTCTCCACTAACTTTCGGTAAGATAGGAATAAATTCAAAAATCAAGACGTAAACTTCAAATTTCTTACATTTTAACCATTTCTCTAAGTTCTCTATTTTACCCATCAATCTATAGAAGAAAATAAAAATCGAGTCAATAGAATATGGATTCTGATAGACTCACGACAATATTTACTTGCAAATAAAACTGAATAAACGATAATGAAATTGAACGAAAATAGTATTGAAAAAAAAAGAATTCCAACACTTCCCAACTATATTTTTGCATTCTTAGGTCTAAACTAGAAATGTCATTTTTCACAAAATTCTAATTTGTCTGTAAGCAAAATAATTGTATAAGCATTTTTTTCATTATCATCTTCTTAATTTAATTCCACATTTCAATAGTTTACAAGAAATATAAAAGTACATATATATTTTGATTAGAAAGATCAAATATTATCTTCATAACATAAAGAATTACATCATCTATATCTTTATGGTGGATACATATCATGTATTATAAAAGTATTATCAATTTATCAAATAACCATTTAAAAACGAAAATTTAATATTTTGCTGAAAATTTAATATTTTGCTAAAAATAGTTGGAATTCCCCATCACCAATATCCCCAAAAAAAACAAGTATAAATAAATTTTTAAAATTTTGAGGGGTTTTGCATTTTAATGTTATAATCATATGTCGGAGAACCAAATGGACCTGGATAACTTCGTCGTTCAAAACCTCGCTATTCGGAGCAGCGACAATCCTGATCTTAGCACCGCTTTCCTTTCTCATTCTGGTTATATTGCTCCCTCCTTTTCCCATAACGGCCCGAATCTGAGACCCATGGGCAACCAATCTACACCAAACCTCGCCCGACCCGTTACTCAACTCGTTCTGCGCCTCGACGTTCCAGATTTTCTCAAAAACCCTAACCACCGCCTCCTGAGCCCCCGACACCATAGCCGCCTCACTCCATCCGCTTTCCGGCTCAAACTCGATCCTCCTATCTACCAATTCCGAACCAACGACCAAAACGACACCGTACTGCGAACCCGGCGAAGGATTCTCGCAGTGGATCTTGGCGGCAGTCTCTCGCCGGAGCTGCGAAATGATGGAGCCGTAGTTTCCGATGATCCCGCCGATGACGGACGAGTGACAGAGGATACGGAATGCCACCTGGCCAGGCAAAACTTTGGGAACTCGTGGGGGCTGACGTGGTCTGGGTCGTGGTCGCGAGTCTCGTGACTGAGTCAATTCTTGTCGTGGTTCATGGCCGTCGTCGCTATTCCACTCGCCGCTTGCGAATCGGTGGTGGTGGTGGTGGTGGTGGTGGTTGTAATAGTGGTTGTTGTTTTTTTTCATTTGGAAAACGTTTTCCTCCATTATCGGTCTCTTTATGTGTTAAAGTTTAGAGCGAGTCATGACTCAGGGGTTTTTGCTTTTGCAGAGTGTGGTTTTTGGCAAAGAGAGAAAAAAGAGAACGATTCGGATGCTGAACCGGCCTATATAAAGCGCACGCTTGAGGCTATGTAGCCTTGGCTACTATGCCAATGCTTGCTTCAGATACATAAAAAAAGAATAGAATAATAGTTTTGGATTGTTTGGTCGCCGAGTAGAAAACTATAAAGCTGTTTTATGGTAATTATTTATTTATTCTCTGGGGCAAAAAATAAAAGAAAAAAAAAAAACTTCAATTTATAGTTTTGACTGTTTAGTAGTGTGGAGGAGACTGAACTGTAATATTTTCTTTTCTTTTTTTTCCAAAAAAATCTGATTAAAATAAAAATATAAAAGTTAGCGCAAGAGTAGCCGCCCCCATGTGTGTTATATAAAGCAGTTTTATTTATTTACTTTTCCAATAAAACAGCATATTTTTCTCATTTTAATAACAAGATAAGTATTCATGGTTAATTATAATATTTTTCAATCTCATATAGAATTATGTCCGGTTAACTTTTATTCTTTTTTTTTTCTTTTCTTTTTTTGGCTTTTTGGGGCAACAAGTTAACTTTAGTTTTTATCTTTATCTTAAGTATATAAAAAATAATACAATTTTGATATTTTATTTTTATTTTAGCATAATCAAATAAAACTTGGATAGATATAGAAAGTTCCAAATGGGCTTATATATATATATATATATATACAATCCGTCTATGGTGCGGATGATCTTCATACGGACTATAATATTGATGACGGTTTTTCATAATATTGATGACGATTTTCTAAAAAACCGTTATTAATACTATAAAAAATCATCACTAATACTATGGTTCTCATATGAACCGTAATCACCATAGAATTTCTGTATATATATATATATATATAAAAAGGAGGTTCAAGTGGTTAAAGGGGATAAATTACTCATGGCTTTGGCTTTTTTTTTATTTATTATTATTTTTTTAATGGTGTGCTGCCTTCTTGTATCTTAAAAAAAGGAATAAAGAAAAGGTGCATCAATAATATTAAAGAACCAAGAAATCGTTGCCCACTTTGAAAAGTGAAAATTATTTGAAGCTTAAGCGAGCGAGCCACATATTTTCATGTTTTTGCTATGATTTAGCCATACTCACATTGCTTCAGGATGAAGCATGCCCATAATCGTACGTGCTGCGTTCAACCTTCTTAAATTTAAAACCATATTTAGTAAGAAAGTTATATATATATATATATATATATATGCATGTATATGGTCTATACGTTTATATATGCATCTTGCACTAATATTCAAAAGCATGCTCGGTGAGGAATTTAACATGAACCCTTGGTAATAGAGATTTTCTTTTTTTTCAGTTGAGAGTAAAAGGAGAATAAGTAGATTTGTAAGTTATAATACACACACGTGCGCACACGATCACATTTATATTGGATTAACTTATAATTCTTTGTTTTTTTTGAGCACTTTAATTATTGAAATTATATTTATTAATATTTATATTTCTTTGTAAATACAATTCTAATATACTACTAAATTCATATTTGATTAATTTTTAAATTTAAAATTTTAATTTTTGATATAATTAAAAAACTAATAAAATAATACATAACGTTAAAATCATAAAATCATTTTAATATAAACATAACTATATATATATATATATATATGGAGTTAATATCTTCCAAAAATCACTTAAAAAAATTACAATCCAAGGTAATAATATTATATTAATGACTTTATATCACACTAATTGATTTTTTTATTTGTTTAACTGGTTCCATTTATCTTTTAAAATTAAATATATAAAAGGTTCATTTGATAGATTATTGGGATAAACGACTAACATGATAGACATAGTCTAAATTCGTTTTCTTTTATGTTTTGTGGGGGAGAACTATTGTTTTTTAGTACAATGATCTAAATTCTCTCATCACAAATAAAATAACAAAAATAAAACTTATTTTCTTTTATTGAAAAATTACTCATCATAAAAAAGCAAACAAATTCAACTTTGATACGATTATAAATAACATAACGATCAGTTGGGTTTGCCAAATTGTTTGGATTTGCAGAATTTGGGAATGGGGGTATGAATAGGTGCATAGGAGGTGCCCCAGCATAGGAAGTGGCCCCCAAATTATCATTATTTTTTTTATGAAAAATATATTCATATTTATTTTTAAATCAAATTTTTAAAGATTATTGTAGTGCCCCTCTTAAAAAATCTTATTTATTTTATGGACAATAAGTGAAATTATTTTTATATCATTACGCGTCTAGTTTATAAAGGAAATTAATTTAAAGATTATTGTAGTGCCCCTCTTTATAAAAAAAATAAATAAACTCTCTTCATCAAGTGTCTAGTTTATTTTCTTTTCGGAAAAAATAAATTTTTTTCTTTATATTTATAAAGTATCTTTTGAAATTTGTTTTTCCTATAAAGCTACTTTTTCTATGGACAATAAGTGAAATTATTTTTATATCATTACGCATCCTAAATTTTTTTTATTTTTCTAGTAGTTGTTGGTCTCTGTATGATTAAACATCTATAAGTTTATTTAGCTTTTTTGTTTTTTTTTTTTTTTTTTCATTGCTTAAGAGTTAAAGGCTCTTATATGAGAAAAAGAAAAAAAAACAAAGGTTCATATTAGCTTAATCCAAATTATAGCAAATAAATTATAACTTAAAATATAAAATTCATTTAGATGAAAATTTTTATATATAATTATTAGCTAATGCAACAATTTACATTACTATTGCTTTCAAAAATATATGTCATTGTACAATTATGATGCCTTCCAAACTAAATTTCTGGACCCCGGGTGTCACATTTGGGAACGAAAGTTAAGAAAGTTTTTAGATTTTTTAGCCTAAAATGAGCATTAATTTGTTTATATATTAAAATTAGCATTAGTTAAATGTAGTTATTTTTTAGGGGGTTTTTTTTTTTGGTATTTATAATCATTTTAAAATTACAGTAATAGCTAAATTAAAGAACATGAGAAGAAAAGTATAATTTTTGGTGGACGGTCACAGTAGAATGAGCATTAATTTTTAGATTTTTTAGCCTAAAACAAGCATTAATTTTTTGTATATTAAAATTAGTAGTTAACGGTAGTTATTTTTGAGGTTTTTTTTTTTTTATCGTATTTATAATCATTTTGAAATTACAATAATAGCTAAATTAAAGAAGAAGAAAAGTATAACATATGGTGGACAGTCAGAGTAGACACATACGTCATTTTACACCTCAAAAACAGGAATAGAATACGAGAAAGTCGGTGGGAGTGATTCCAATTCACAGATATTGGAATGTGCATGACGGTTTTGGTTTTTTTTAATAATTCATTTTATTTATAAATTATTAAAATTTTTTTGAAGTATTCTACCGTTAGAACTATCTGTTTTATCAGTGCATAACAATTTTATTTATTTATTTATTATTATGATTATTATTTTCCCTTCTTGAAAGTCATAAATCCTTCTTTTTATAAGGCTTTCTTATACGAGAAAGTGATAACGTTCTATTCCTACTAATCACAAAGATAATTTCATCTTCCAATAACCACATGATTAATTAAAATAATAATGGTAATAATGAAAATAGAAATTCCTCATTCGTTTGTGCTGTTCCTTCTATTCATGGAACATAATATTTTAATTCACGAAACCAACATTTTTTTTGTAATTAACATTCATGAAATGATCGACATTGGAATGAAATTTTCTTTTTTGCTAAATAACATCGAAATGGAATGAATGTTCACATTGCCGTCCAAAAAATATTCATATAAGAAAATGTAGCTTTTTTTTTTTCTTTTTTTTTGGTTAGAAACCCAATCCATTAATTTTTTGGTTCGATAAGAATAGAAATTGTTGTTCTACAAGAATGTTCATTCCACATTTAGTTGAAAATATATACAGCAAAACATCTTCATAATAATATTCTATTTTAGAATAATTTCTATTTAATTATAAAAAAATTTGATCCCAATTTAAATTAATTATAACTAAGAATAAACTCTATATTGTAGTAAATTATAATTTTTTTTGTCATGTATATATTAAGGATCTTTGCCTCACATAATAATAATTACTTATATATTGCAAAAAATATATGATACCTTACACTCAGACTCAGCATAATTATAAAAATTTATGTAAAGTTATTTGGGGTAATTATTTATTTTTTAAAGTTTTTTTTTTTGAAAAAGGGGGTAAAATATCATATATCACATTAAATTATTATACATATCAGCACAAAGCAAATTGAGAAGCCACTGTGGGCCCTCGTCAAGCCATGTTTCTAAATTAGAGATTCCCGTAGCATATTTTCCAATACAGTGGGCTACATTATTTTTTTCCCTGGACTCAAAAGGAAGTGTAAGATTTGGACATAATGTTAATAACTTTTGTAGTTTTTCAACCAAAAAACAGTTCTCATCCAAACTAGCTTCTGGTAAACCCATATTGACCGCACGAACTGCCCCCAGACAATCACTTATAATTTCACGATGGACGAAACCAGCTTCCATGCAGAAATCTATTGCCACATGAATAGCCATGAGTTCAGAATACATGACAGACCAGGAAGCTTCAAAAGGTTTTGCCACAGCACCCATCAATTCACCAGAAGAATTCCGCACTACCACGCCAATCCCAACTCTGTTTTGTCTAGCCAGAACAGAGGCATCCACATTTATCTTAAAATTACTTCCATGTGGTGGTTCCCACCGTTGGTGTGCTCTATTCGGACGTCGGATATTGGTACTCATCGTAGCCTCTTTAAACTCCACATGCAATCGCGAAATAGAGTCCAATAATTGAGTATCAGATTCAATACAATTGCCATGTACGAGGTCATTTCGTTTATTCCACAAACACCTACATGCCCATGAAAATGTCTCTAGTTGGAATTCTGGACACTGTGTAAACACATAGAAACATAAAGCAGTAAAAGAATCATAGACACCATACTTCAGTTCTTTATAGAATTCTAATTGCTTCCAAATGTGGGTTGCATGCATACAACTCCATAAAGCATGTAATGTAGTTTCCTCAGCTTGGTGACATAATGGACACTCTTTAAATATCAGTTATGTGACGTGAGGCTAGGGAAGATAGACAAGGAATAGCATCCTGACATGCACGCCACATAAAAACCTTAACCTTGTTTGGAATTGATAATTTCCAGAGACCTTTCCACCATGTATGAACAGTCGAATCACTGGGGCCACTAATTCGATTTCCAACCCCAAGCTTCCTAGCTTCCCAATAACCAGTTCTAACCGTGTAGACACCCGTAGGACTAAATTTCCATGCAAAACGGTCCGCCTTATCAGCACCATCAATTGGGATATTTTTAATGACTTCAACCTCATCAGTAGAGAAAGAAGCTTGTAACAGATTTAAATTCCAAGCTCCAGAATCAGTAAGTAAACATGCCACTGTAGCATCCTCAGGTAAGATTCTAGGAGACAATAATCGAGATGAGCCCACCCCTGGTAGCCAAGAATCTTTATATATACGAATAGATTTTCCATCACCAACACGCCATATCCCACCAGTCTCCAGAATTCTTCTCCCCCATACAAGACTACGCCAAGAATGGGATGGTTGGCGACCAATACCTGCTTCCCAAAAGGAGCATCGTGGGAAATACTTTGCCTTCACCACTCTTGCTAGTAAAGAACTAGGATTTCTAACGATTCTCCAACACTGTTTTGCTAGCAAAGCGCGGTTGAATTCCTCCAGTGACCGGAAGCCTAGTCCACCTTGAGACTTTGGTTGAGTAAGTTGCATCCAATTTTTCCATGGAATACCTCTCTTTCCAGCATAAGAACCCCACCAGAAATGGGTCATTAAACCAGTTAAATCTTTTATCAACTTCTTTGGAAGTTTAAAACAACTCATTGTATATGTTGGTATAGATTGAATAACAGCCTTAAGAAGAATCTCCTTCCCTCCCCTAGATAATAATTTTCCATTCCAACCCTCCAATTTATGCCACACGCGTTCTTTAATAGACTGAAAAAGCTCAACCGTTCTCCTACCAATAAATGACGGTAAACCAAGATATCTATCATGACCACAATTACGTTCAATTTGAAACTCTTGAAACACAATATTTCGAACCGATTGTGGTGTGTTAGGACTGAAAGTTGCCACCGTCTTCTGCATATTAATCTTCTGGCCTGAAGCTCTTTCATATAAATGGAGAATTGATAATATTTGCTGACAATCACTTGGGTTAGCATGGGTAAACAAAATAGCATCATCAGCAAAAAATAGATGAGAAATTGGTGGAGAAGACGGTGCAATTGATATCCCAGTAAGCAGGTTGGAAAATAAGGACTTCCGAAGTAAGCAAGAGAGTCCTTCAGAGACAAATAAGAAAAGATAGGGTGATAAAGGGTGATAAAGGGTCACCTTGCCGTAAGCCACAAGTAGGTTTAAAGAAACCCTGCTGTCTGCCATTAATCAAAAGAGAATAAGAAACTCCGGTAACACAAGCCATGACTAGGTTTATCCACCTTGCACTAAAATCCATTTCTTGCATTATCCATCGTAAAAAATCCCATTCCACCCTATCATAGGCCTTACTCATATCTAATTTAAGTGCCATAAGACCGCTTTGACCCAAATATTTTTTGCCAATAAAATGCATGTGTTCAAAGGCCACTAAAACATTATCTGTGATTTGCCTTCCTGGAACGAAAGCACTCTGTTCTTCCGAAATAAGCTTAGGCAGAAAAGCCTTTAGACGATTCACAAGAGTTGAGATCATTTTATAGATAACAGAGCATAAACTAATTGGCCGGTAATCAGAAACATTAGAAGGGTCACTAACCTTAGGCACTAAAGCAATTAGAGTGTGGTTAATGTTGCCCATATCTGCTCCATCATTGAGAATCTGTAGACATGCTTTAGTTATGGTTGCTCCAATGGAAGGCCAGTAATGTTGATAGAACATCGCAGGAAAACCATCATGTTCCGGAGCCTTTGAAGGATTCATTTGAAACAAACTGGTTTTTAATTCATCTGCTGTAAACGGTTTGCAAAGCTCTGCATTCATGAAATCCGTACCGCGTCCCCTTACTCCAAAGCTTAAATCACTCTCAATATGACTTCCTTTAGTAGTAAATAGATCCTGGAAATAAGCCATGAAAGCCCCAACTACATGCTGAGGGCTTGAAGACCATAACCCATTCGAATCCATTACACCTCTAATCAAATTCCGTCGACGACGAGAACTCGCATGAACGTGAAAATACCTGGTATTTCGGTCCCCTTCTCGTAACCAACATACTCTGGAACGCTGTTTCCATCGAGATTCCTCCTTATCAAGTAAACAATTTATTTCATCTTCAACCTGATGGAGTTCCCTCATATTATCAATAGTTGGTGATTTATACTAGAGGTCTGATAATGTTTGGTAACAACATGTGAGCCGTTGATTAATATAATTAAATGAATACTTATTCCATCTTCTCAGTTTCTTAGCACAGGTATTTACTTTTTGAATAACATCATGCATAGTGACAGTTCCACTAGGAGTAAAATTCCACTCCTCATCAATAATATTTGCACACTCAAGTTCTCCCAACCAAACTGATTCAAAATGAAATCTATTCCCTGGACGAAGGTCTAGTTGGGCACTACCATCCAAGAGCAAGCATAATGCCTGATGATCAGAAACAGAGTTTGGAAGATGCTGCACAACACTATGAGGGAATAGATTTTGGCCTTCAAAATTTGCAAAACACCTATCAATATATTCTTGAACATTTGCAGTTCCACTCCTTTTATTATTCCAAGTAAATTTATACCCTATATATGGTATTGAACGTAAGAAGCAGTCATCCAGTACCTTTCTGAAGCCATCAACCTGCCATTCCATACGTGATCTCCGACCCAACTTATCAGTAGGTTGCAAAATCTCATTAAAATCCCCAATTAGGAACCATCCCAAATTACAGATCAAATTTAATTTTTCCAATAACTGCCAAGAGAATTGCCTCAATCTGGGATCAGGATTTCCGTAGAAGCCCGTTAATCTGAAAGGCCCCTTAGATGGGTGAACAACAATTGAATCAATGTGACCTGGTGAGAAAGATTTGATTGAAACATTTAAACTTTGTTTCCACAGAAGAGCCAAACCACCACTTAAACCAACACGGTCAACACCAAACACACCCGCCATACTGCTGCAGAGTCGAAGCCTCTCAAGTTGTCGAGATAGAAGTTTCGTTTCCATGAAGAAAACGATATCGGGGTCTTGAGTTTTGAGCATTTTGGTAAATGCTCGGAATGTCCGAGGGTTCCCCAAACCTCGGACATTCCAACTCAAAATTTTCATGACTCGTGGTGGGGCTGTTTCTCAGTCCCCACCACGTTTTCAGAATCAACATTCGTAAGTTTTAGAGCAGGACCTCTTAGTCTCTTCGAATTTCGTGGTCTGCGAAGATCAAAGCTTCCAGGTCGTTTGACACCCACAAAATTTTTTCCTGTTAGTTGCAACTTGGAAGAGGAAAACACACTCATTTGTTCTTCACCCGAGATTGGCTTCAGGAGCTGTTGTGTAACAAGAGCCACATCTTCATTATTTTGGGTTGAAACAACGTCTATAGGCACAGGCACTAATGTATTCGTAACTTCGTGATCAAGTCTCAAATTAGACTTCAACGACCCCGTTTTGGTTAAATCTGCCACATCAGCATATGGATCTGGAAGGAGCAGTTGCATGTTATCACTCTCACAACCGCTTTGAACTGCAACCGTCCCAATAACCGCCCCATGCACCGCCGCCGCCTCTTCCCCGCTACCAGGACCAATCTTAGCAATCCCCGACGAAGATACAATTGGTGGATTAGATTTTGCACCAGAGTTTGATGGAACCAATGAGTGAGATGAAACTTCATCATTTGAAATAGTGGGAAGAACAGGTTTCCGCCGAGCAGGTTTCCCACCAAAAGACAGAGGCACAGAATGGTTTGCACGCAACCATGCTCCATGTTGTTCCCCACACCCAGCATCTACCATATCACAATCTTTTTGGGTGTGTCCCAAAAGTCCACACCGGAAACAAAAATCAGGTAGTTTTTCATATTGAAATTCCACCCATACCTGGTCATGGTCAGGCAAAGAAAGTCTCAGTCCTCGTCGTAGAGGCTTCCGCACATCCAGTCGCACTCGCACTCGCATAAACTTGCCTAAACATAAGCCTTCCTCATCAGAGTCCACCATAATACAGTCACCCAAATGGGAACCAATTGTTTCACCAAATAATTTTGTCATATAAGGCAGTGGCACATTATGAATTTGAACCCAAAAGAGTGCTCTATGTAATGAAATGTAACGAGGAATGGCAGAATCGGAAACTTCTTCAGTTAACACTAAAGCACGTTCCAAGTGCCATGGAGCCCCAAGAATAACTCGTTCCTTGTCTTGAATATGAACAAAATGACACAAAAAGGTTGTGTCATTGAGTTCCTTAAAATGAACAGAACAAGAATTCCCCCAGAGCGAATGCATCATATCCACAAAAGCACGTTTAATGAAACGTGATTTGGTGAAAATCTGCACTAACAAACATTGCTGTAACCTTCCTTTATCCAGATGATAATTTTGATTAACAGTCAACATAGTATTTTCATCTGAAGTTTAAGATTAATCGTTTTTGAAAACTGGTAGTAACTTCTTCCATTGTGAACAGAAATGAAAAACGAAACACTCCTCACAAAACTAGAATTAAGGAGAGGAAAACCTCAGGCATCAATGCCATGAGAAGAAACTCTCATATCAAAAGAACGTTTATTCAGGAAAAACACACATGCAGAGAGACACTTAACCATCTTTTTTTTTTTTTTTTTTTGTAGTTACTCCAAAAACGACAAAAATAGTATTTATTTTTTAAAGTTGTTACAACATATATAAACTTGTTGTATGGATACTTTCTTCATTAAAGGCAAAATATTTTTAACTACAACTTCACTAAATTATAACCTCTTGATAATTATAAAATTAATCTGATCCAATAGTATGATTATAAATAGGTTTTATTGCGTATGTATATGTCCATTTCATATTTATTTTATACTTTCACGATTTAAATAATATTTTTTTACATGTTTAAAAAAAGATTGAAATTATAAAATGGTTCATCTATATATCAGTTTCTGTTTGTTGTGTGAAATTAAAATATACATTTTTTTAAAAGAACATATAAATAGGAACAAAAAGTAACCAAAATTTGTTTGATAGCCTGTCTTGTATTGTTTTTGTAAAACTGTTTTTCATTTAACTGTTTCTAAGATGATAAAAAATGCTAGCTATATTATATTTGAAAAATGTTAAAATGCTCTAAAATATAGATAAGTTTAAAAAGCATGAAGAGACATTTTAAATGTATATACAAAATTCTGAAAACATATAAATAAAAAATATAGATAATATTAATCATTTTAAATATATATTATCTTATATAGGTATATGTCATATTTAAATTGAAGAACCGGCCCAGAACTGTGAAACTAGCTTCGATAGAAGAGTCTGGTCTTCTGCTTTACGATACAAGTGACCGAGCCAAATGATCCGATTAGCCTATATTTGTTGTTCTTCTCATCCAAACCACTGTAAATTGGTGTTTTTATTCAAATTATTTATTTTGTCTAATCTTCAATAATATTTAAGAATTACAATTTAGATTTTTTATTTATTTATTTTTTTTCTATTTTTCTTTTTTAGGTGAACGTGTAAGATCATTTTTAGTTAACTTTTAGAAAGCAAATAATAAAAGTACCAAGACAAATTGAAAATCATCTCAAACAATTTTTAAAATTAGGCAAGTCTATTATTGCTTTTTTCATTTTATTTTTTCTTTCATATAGATTATATTAAATTTAAAAGAAAGATTCTTCTTATTTATGTACTAAAGAATCCCAAAACACTCTCTCTCTCTCTCTCTCTCTCTTTAAAATTTTCTGTTTAAATTATAACTTTATTTTAAAGGTATTAGAAAACTTTCATACTGGAAAATATGTAATAACATTAAAATTCCATTTTGTTTGGTAATAAATTCCTTGAGGGATAAAAATATACTACAAAAATAAACATGTATTTAAAATGATAAAAATCCAAAGAAAGGAATCTACGATGATTACTTTTGACAGGTCTATCTATATTAGGGGTGGACTCGGTGCGATTTAATTCATTTTATAGATTTTTTTAAACCGAACCGACCAATTCGGTTTGGATTGGATACGAAATCAAACCAAACCGACCACCATGTTCAACCCGAACCGAACCAAACCAAACCAATGATCATTGGTCGGTTTGGGTTGGGTTAACGGTTTAGGTCGGTTTGGATCTCGCCCTAAATTTTTTTATTTATGCTATTTTGAGATAAAAATTGTACACATTGGGTTCAAAATTGTATAAAGTTTTTTTAGGCCTTTTTAATTATCAATCTTCAATCATATTTATGCATTATATTTTGAATTAAGCATCTTTTTCAAGCTATTATCTAAATTAAATAATTTTAATATACATTCAACTAGCAAAAATACCAAATAAACTAACTATTAACTACAATGCAACATGAAACCATACAACTATAATACAAGTAAGATAATACAAAATAAAATCATATAACTATAATATAAGTCTACAACTACAACCTAATTATACAAATACATAATACACCAACAAATAAATTCTATAACAAATCTACAACCATTATTAATTATAAAATAGAATACAATCCATATTTGAAATCTTAAATTTTAAAATGAACTTATAATTAAATAAACTAACAATCCATAAAAATAAAAATTATTTTAAAAAGTCTTCTTCCACACTCTTCAATCCCATTCTCACAATAAATAAAATAATAGTTTTATTTTATAATTATATACTATATTTATATATAAAAGTAAAATAAAATGTTAGTTTTATTGATGATCGGTTTGGTGCGGGTTGGGTTGGATAAATTTTATCCAACCTACAACCCGAACCGACCATTTCTGTTTTTTTTTTTTTTTATATATTTAACCGAACCAAATCGATTAATAAATTAAAACCAACCCAAACCAAATCAAATATATCAGTTTGGTCGGTTTGATCGGTCCGGTTCGTTTTTTGCCCACCCCTAATCTATATATCCAAGTTTCTCTAAATTCTGTTAGTTTAGTTTCTCCCCTCTCTAAACCCTGCGCCATTTTTTGTCCCATGTCATAAATTTATAAAATAATAATAATAATAATAAATAAATAAATAAATAAGCAAAAGCTGTTAAAAACACCATTTACTTTGGGGAATCAACATAACTCATTAAGAAACGTTGAGATTTTGCATTTGTTATAATCTATCAAATCAAATCCAAAGGATTTATTAAGAAAGAAAGCAGCATAATTCATTAAGAAACGTAAATATCAGCTGAGATTTATGTAACTGGCTTCAATTTTGCATTTCAATTGCAGTATGTAAAGGGGCTAAGTCCTTTCAATCTCTTTACAACAAAACTTTTTGTGGTGCAATTATACTTGATATAGATATAGTTATATGTTTCCTACTTCATAGAGCTGCTGGGCATATCAGAAAGGGAGGGAGGGAGGATTTTGTTGGTTTGGATGGTTGGACTATAGAGAGGGTTTAGCATCAACAGCAACATTAATAATATAAGTAAGAAGTAACTGTTTAAAATCTGCAGGATTTTTCCATGAAAATTAATTACTGTTGGATTTTATCAGAAAGGGAGGAAAAAAACCTTCAACCAAGATTTGTTTTCATTTTGACAAAATATTTTCCACACACCAAAGAACAAAGGGAAAAATAAAATAAAAAAATAAAATTTCAATGCTTCCAGTGAGTAAAGCTAACTAATTACCTTGAAAGTTGGCGATTAACACATACATGCAGCAGCACATCACGTATTTGTAATATGTCCCTTCCCAATTGTGTAAACTGCTGGAGTTATATATGTTACTCCCAAAATGCAATTACATCATCCGAAACAAATATTCTAATTCATTAAGCGGTAACAGGCATCATATTAGTTGGAATCTCTAGAAAAGCACATAGAGTTGATGAATGATTTGATGCCAGTTGAATAGCTCATAAAATCAATTTCCTCATTGAGATGACATGGTTTTGTTATACTAGAAATTAAAGAGCTAACGAATACAAAATTAAAATCCAAGTAGATACCAAAAATATATATATATATATATATATATATGCTCAGTATTTTTTTCTTCTATACGTAACAAAATTCATTTCTTCACCTAACAAAATCCAAGTAGATACAAGAAAGCTCAGTATTTATTTCTTCCATACATAACAAAATTCTTTAAAGAGAAAATTAGAAAATAATTAAAAATAAAGGCAGTCCAAGGGCTGAGAAGGTCAAAAGGGGTGCTTCATAAGATAATGTACATTTTCGATAAGCCAATCACGTTGATAACTATATCTGATTTCTGACATTTTCATACTACCTTAGGAGAGATTTATGATGATATAGGAGTGTTGCTAATCCTCTATAGATTATCTGATCTGATTATTATCGTATTTAAGAATAATACATACCTGGTTAGCGATATAGTCAGATAAGTCCTTTGTCAAATAATGCTGATATATACATTAATGGACAATAAAAAGTGTTCTTCTATCCTCGAGGAATTCACCACATTAAAAACAGTATTCTCAATCATCATTTCTTGCATCTAATGCAAGAAAGAGGCAAATGAATCAAACTCTACTGTTTTGATCCAAGTTTGTACAGCCTGCTTAATCATTACAAAAGGAAAAGATTACAGACATGCAACAGGAAGGTAAAATCGTACGCATTTTTCAAAAATAAATCCAAAAGAGAGGAAGGGAAGAAGGACCACTAAAAGAATTACTTTATTCATTCATTCTATTCTATCACATAATTGTGTGAGATGGGAAGAGCTAAGCTTCTCAAAATAATGTGATATGGAAAGTTAGATGCAACTAACTCTCTATAATCATGATTGAAAGCATGAAGCATGTTTCTAATCTAAATTTTACAATGTTAACCAACTAGATAGATAAGAAACATCTTCGTCTTTAGTATCATCTATGCTAATAGAGCGTGAGTTCAAATTTACTGGGTAAGATGGGCTAAGGAAAAAGAAAAAAAAAAAAAAAAAAAACTAATATTGTGGCAAGATGAATCCTTTTATATCTGTATGTTTAGCAAAATTTTCATTGTGCTTGTCTAGGTGCATGACGCATCGTTTTGTATTCATCCTCTCTATGTATGACTCACTGCTTTGTACAGTAACTAATAGATCTCCTTCTATCAATATTTGAGTGACATCTCAGCTAATTATACTCTTCTTATAAGTCACATCGTATCAACTGTTGTGGCCTTTATATTTTTACGATAATTCTAAATAGCGTTCCCCCTTGACCCACTCTTTTTGGTGCTTCCAGAACTGGGTGTAGTTTCTAAAAATATGTTCAAAATGTCTAATTTGATTTTCCAATAACCACATCCATTAAAATAATAATGGTAATAATGAAATTTGAAATTGCTCATTCTTTTTGTGTTGTTCCTTCTATTCATGTGAAAATAGAAATTCCTCATTCTTTTGTGTTGTTCCTTCTATCCAAAAAAAAAAAAAAAAAAAAAAAATGAAGCTTAAAATTTTAATCATGAAACCAACAACTTTTTGGGTCAACATTCATAATTATCTTTTTTTGCTTTTAATAAAACTACAATTATGGTGTAGGTAATCTTTATTTCTTCAATATGTACAAAACATAAATACATGCTAAAACAACAACTAACTTTTGTAATAGTTTAATTACTTATTTGAATCTAAAATGTTATTAGAGTAAATTTTAGGTGAATTTTTGAAAATGTTAAAAGTATTATCACATATAGTTTTGAAACCTTTTTAAAAATATTATAGTTTTCGTTCATATTATTTATTATTTATTTTAAATATTTATAGAAAAAAACTAACACGTAGGTCTAAGGCTTCCAAAATTCCAGGGTCGACCCTGTTCATATAAAAAAAAAAAAAATGCAGCATTCGATTCTTTTGTTGATGTTAGAAACCCATTCCATTAATTTTTTGGTTGATAACAAATAGATGAAAATGTGGCATTCTTTCTTTTTTTCTTTTTTCTTTTTTTTTTTTAAAGATTTTACCTTTTAATAGAAAATAAAAAGATCAACAATTTTTTTTTTTTTTTTTGGGGTTCCGCAGGGAGAAACCTTATCATGGTTGGCCTGGTTTTTGAACGACTTGAGTCACATTCATCTAAGAAAAGCATTATTTACAGATGATATGTACTCGCATGGTGGTAAAGGTTTTTGGGTGATGTGCATGCATGCCAAAGAATGAGTAAACTCAAACAATTTTTCTTTTTTTAATTTACCCATAAAAAATTTTAAAAAAAAAGGCTCAAGGCAATTTTTTTTTTTTTTGGGGGCTAAAAATCAATATCAATAGTGGAGTTGATAGAAAATAACAGAAGGAAAAAAAGAAAAAAAAAAGAAAAAGGGGGGTTCAAACTTTTATTCCAAAGTTCCAAAGTCTTACTCAACTTGATGAAGAGAGGTTTTGTGAGTATGAAAAAGAGCTTTAATTGATCTTTTTTATTTTTACCATAATGATAATAATTATTTCAAAAATAAAAAATGAAAATTACTACATAGAAATCTGAATGACAAAGATGAATATTAAAATTAATTAATAATAATTTAACCCTTTCATGCCCAATTACCCATATTGTGTATTTCGGAATGATTTAGTCGGATTAACGGGTCAAAGGGTCGAAACATTAACCCCTCATATCTCTCAACCCACTAAAGCCTTGGCTGCTCATCTGTGGCTGTTGTATAGCATTTCACTCCCCACCATCACCACCATCATCATCATCGCCACCACAACCATATTAGGTGTCTCTGAGATTCAGTTGGATTTGATCTTGAGCCACCCCTTTACGCAGCAAATGCCCAAATCTCATACCCATTCATGAATGGAGTCCTCACCGCCGTCCGGTGTCCCAAGATGATGAGAAAACTGATGGCGGCCATTGTCAGCCCAGTTGAGCCTCTCCTCCTCAAACCCATATCCTCCATTGCTCCTCTTCCCTCAGAACCAGAGCCTTTCGATCTCTCTTCTCAGCTGCACACCATCCTCTCTCGCCCAAATTGGCAGAAGCATCCATCGCTCAAAAAGCTTGTTCCTTCTATTTCCCCATCCCATGTCTGTTCTCTTTTCTCACTCAATCTCGACCCAAAAACTGCTTTGGGTTTCTTCAATTGGATTGCCGAAAGACCTGGGTTCAAACACAATGTTTACTCTCACTCTTCGTTGCTGAATATTCTGATCCCAAATGGGTTCTTTCGGGTCGCTGAAAGGATCCGGCTTTCGATGATTAAAGCTTGTGGTTCGGTTGAAGATACAAGATTCGTATTGGAAGTGTTGCGAAGGATGAATAGGGATTCGGAATTCGAGTTTAAGCTCACACTCAGGTGCTACAACACACTTTTGATGTCATTATCTAAGTTTCTTATGATTGATGAATTGAAAAATGTGTACTTAGAGATGTTAAACGATATGATTTCTCCGAATATTTATACATTTAATACAATGGTTAATGCTTATTGTAAGCTTGGGAATATGGTTGAGACTGATTTGTATATCAGTAAAATAGTTCAGGCGGGTTTAAGCCCGGATACATTTACGTTTACCTCTTTGATATTGGGCCATTGTAGGAATAAGGATGTAGATAGTGCTTATAAGGTCTTTCAGATCATGCCGCATAAGGGTTGTCGAAGGAATGAGGTTTCCTACACAAATCTTATTCATGGGCTTTGTGAAGCTCACCGGGTGGATGAGGCTTTCAAATTGTTCCACCAAATGGAGGAAGATAATTGCTTTCCCACTGTGAGAACATTCACAGTTCTTATACGTGCATCGTGTGGATTGGATAGGAAGTTAGATTTGTTTCAAATGATGACAGATAAGGGTTGTGAGCCTAATGTTCACACTTACACTGTGCTTATTGATAGTATGTGCAAGGAAAAAAAGCTTGATGAGGCTAGAAAGATGCTAAATGGGATGTTGGAGAAACTGTTGGCTCCTAGTGTGGTAACATACAATGCTTTGATTGATGGGTATTGCAAGCAGGAAAAAGTTGAGGCTGCTTTTGAAATTTTGAGTTTGATGGAATCAAACAAATGTTTCCCTAATGCTCGAACATTCAATGAATTGATTTGTGGGTTATGTAAAAGGAAGAATGTGCACAAAGCAATGGCATTACTGAGTCAAATGCTTGACCGAAAGTTGTCACCAAGCCTCATCACATATAACACTTTAATCCATGGGCAGTGTAAAGCAGGTCATATTGATAGTGCTTATAGACTGCTTAATTTAATGGAGAAAAGTGATTTGTTTCCTGACCAGTGGACTTACAGTGGTTTTATAGATGCTCTCTGTAAAAGGGAAAGATTAGATGAAGCTTGTGCCCTATTTGATTCTCTCCAGGGTAAAGGCATAAAGTCAAATGAAGTGATGTATACTGCTTTGATTGATGGGTACTGCAAGGGTGGAAAAATCAAGGAAGCCTATTCTTTATTTGATAGAATGCTTAGTGATGACTGTTTGCCGAACTTACATACTTATAATGTCTTGATTGATGGTCTCTGCAAAGAGAAAAAACTGGAGGAAGCATTATTATTAGTGGAAAAGATGTCAAGTATGGGTCTGAAGCCAACAGTTCTTACTTGTACAAGTCTCATTAAAGGAATGTTGAAAGAAGGTCGCTTTGCTGATGCCCATAAGGTTTTAAACCAGATGATTTTGGACGGTAATCAGCCAGATGTATTTACTTACACTACATTTATCCATGCATATTGCAGTGTAGGGAAATTAGAAGAAGCTGAGGATTTAATGGATAAAATGAATAAAGAAGGAGTTGTTCCAGATTCGTTGGCTTACACATTATTAATCAATGCATATGGACGGCTAGGATTAGTAGATCGTGCATTTGATGTTCTTAAGCGCATGTTTGATGCTTGCTGCGAGCCTTCTCATTTTACCTATTCTTTTCTAATCAAACATTTCACAAATGACAAGGGAACGAAGGAAGAGAGTAGTATGGGACTAGATTTGATTTCAGATGTCTTTAATATTGATATTGTTGATGTCTGGAAGATAATGGAATTTGAAGTTGCTTTGGAACTTTTTGAGAGAATGGAAAAACATGGTTGTGAACCTAATATGAGCACTTATGCCAAGCTTATCATAGGGCTTTGCAAAGAGAGGAGGCTGGAAGTAGCGAAAAAGTTGTTTGATCACATGAGAGAAAGAGGAATGTCTCCCACAGAGGATATCTGTAACTCTCTTTTTAATTGCTGCTGTGAGTTGAAGGTGTATGGGGAAGCAATGAAATTGGTGGATACTATGATTGAGAATGGTCATTTTCCGTCACTGGAGTCTGCCACGATGCTTGTTTGTGGCCTATATGATGAGGAGAGTAGTGAGAAAGCGAAATCTGCTTTTCGTAGTCTGCTACGGTGCAGCTATAATTCTGATGAAGTGGCTTGGAAACTTCTCATTGATGGCTTACTTAAGAGAGGTCTTGTAGATAGATGCTCTGAACTTCTAGGAATAATGGAGAAGATGGGTTGCCATCTTCATCCTCAGACGTACTCAATGTTAATTGAGGGAATGGATGGAACATAAATTATTGATACCCATTAGATTTTACTGGATTTGGTTTTCATCTTTGAAGAAGAGGGCTTTTCCATTGCTATTGCATTTTGGTGATGGAGAATGCAGATTAAGTACTGATTCTTTGACACACAACCCCCAAATAAATAAACTGAAAATTTGCTTTAATCAAAAAACTTGTCCAACTGTAAACGTGCAAGATGCTGTTCTGCTACAGACTCAAATATTTGGAGTTTCTGCAGCTGATTTTGGAAAGTATTCACAGTTTCTTGGAGATGACAAGGCAAGTGACTTTTTCATCATAGATTTCATTCTGTCATTTCTCTTTCATTGCATTGATTCAGCTTTCTAACTATCATGTATATTTCTATGGATCTAAACTAAGATGGAAATTCTCTAATTATAACAACATAAATTGGATAAAACTATTAATGAATCTTATATGTACATTCCTTGTATTTGGAGCCATTGGTTTTGTATGATAAAAAATGGTTAAGTTTCTTAGAGTGCCAGCTAATTCTAGTAATGTGCGTTCTTTCTTGCTGAAAGTAATTTACATGTTGAAAGATATTATTCATGCTTCTAGTTCTCTTTTATGCAAAATGTAAAATTTACGTTTGGTGGGTGTTCACCAAAGCTGGTTGCTTGTGTTTCTAATATGCTAGGTAGTGTTTGTGGTATTATTTTAGATTTTGTCCAATTATAAGAGGTCAGTCAAGTGTAGCTTTAGGTAGCTATTTTTTATTGATAAAGATTCCTTTCTGCCGGTTGAACTTGTCGGGTGATGTCATGCTATCAAATCATTATGAATTACCATTCATAAATGTCTGAAATCAAAGTGAATATCCTGCATGATTGACTTTTTGGTAACTGGAATCTTTGTTTGATGCATCAATCTTGACCTGCTCTATGAGGTTCCATATTTGATGTGTTGTTTTTGCTTCTTATTATTACTATTATTTGATATTTTTGATTCAAGAGTGCAAACCTGTATGAAAATGAATGTGTAGGGGATCCGTTCTAACTTAATACTAAATGAGTTATGATAAAAGCTACGTTGAATGTTGGGATTTATTTAGATACTGGAAGGAGTTAGGGTTGTGTATTAAAGATGGAAATATTTTTTTGGTTATCAGTCTGGTTTAAGTTAACTTGGTGAAAGATCTGTTTATTTGTGAAATTCAACAATCTCATGATCCAAACCATATTCTAATGTCAATCAAATGATTGAAATATTCAATTGATAAATTTAGGGGAGAGCTTGCGACTGAGCACTTGTAGCTTGGAAAATAAGTGAATTTCTTTGGTAAAAAGAGTTGAAATTATAGTGTATGAATCTTGTTATCTGAGCTAAAGGAGCACCTAATGAGTAACTTACATTCCCTAATCTCCATTTGAAACCTCTGAAAATTTTTAATGAGTTTTGGAAATAAATAATACACAAAAATATATTTGCAATCGCCCACTTATAACTGTGATAATATCATTCGTTCATTATTATTATTTTTCCAGTCACTGAGCTTTCGGTTTGTTTTCAATTTCAGTTCCAGGGACAAAAGAGTTTTGCTGATACACGGTTGATTTAATATTCTACCTCTGCTGATAAAGTTCATATGCATACATTTGAAATGCATCAGTCATCAGAGATTGGACATTTGATTAATCTATTTAATTATCAATATTGGAGGTAAGATATCATACAATATTGAAGTTCCTTTTTATTTCAGTGGAATTCTGTATCACATTTTTTTATGATAATCTGAAAATCCAAGTCCACTTCTGCTTTAAATTGTCTGGAAACGTGTATTATAAACGACTGTAATCTGGAACTGAGGGAAAATATCTTGGGCTTGATATTTTCATGCAGAGTATTTTGTTTTCTAAATAATAAATTAATTAAATAGAATAGATTTTGAAAATGTACATATTTTTGGGTCAGAGTTAATCTTCTTGTTGAGATGGGTAAGAGATAACCTTTCTCTATGATACTTTATGAAAAGAGTTTTGATGGAGATATCTGCACCATTCCAGTTGTTATTGTAATTATTGTTGGCATATAAGATTGTTCAAACCATTGGCGTTATAGAGTTACAATTCGTCCTATTACATCCTCCTTAATTGTTCTCCAAAAATAAAGATGCAATAAACGATTGGTCTTCAGAATATGCTGTGTGAATTCCATTCTATTTTCAAAATAGTATTGTCGTTCTATTGTTCTATTCAACCTCACTCTGTGGAAATGGAATAAAAGCTAATGTACTAACACTCAACATATACAGATGCTGTTTGTATTACCTTTAATTGGATGAAAACATATTTCAAATTTATGCAATGTCTGTTACAGTAAGAAATTGATGATATTACATGCTTTCAGGTTCCAACTTCGCCTCAGTAGCTATTTCACAAATGTTACTTGGCCAGGCAAAAATCCCAAGGAAGGTTGGAGGAGGAAGGGCCATATCATTTTGGGTTTCTGGGAGCAAAGCATCCAACCAATCTCGGAACAGAGTACTCTAAAACAAGTGCATGGCAGAGAAAAACCGGGAGGAGGAATAGAATAGAAGGGGTAAAAAAAAAAAAAAATATATATATATATATATATATATATAACTTTATGTTGTTTGGTATATGAGAGGGAAAGAAAGCAATTATTATTTTCCTTTGTTGGGTATAGAAAAAGAAAATGGAAAGAAGGATGGTTTTCTTTAATTTTTTTTAATATATATTTTTAAATTATTATTATTATTTTGTAAAATCACAATTTTATCCTTTATTTATGATTACAAGTCAATTTTTAAAAATAATAACAATAATTTTTTCACTCTCTCCAATACCTTCATTTATATGGTCAAAAATAAATAAATAAAAAATAATACCTACATTTATGGAGGGATTAATTTTGGTGAATTTGAGGGATAATTTGCAAATCCACTCCCTTTTTTCTCTACCAAAGATATAGATTCACTTTTCATCCTTCTTTTTCCTTCCCATTTTCCACTCTACCAAACAGAGCCAATCTGGTCTCCAGGAAAATAGCTAGAATTAGAGTCTACCACTGGCAATATTCTTCGGCTATAAACCGTATATTTTGGCTGGTAATTGTTTGGGAAATCTCCGTCCTATCAAAAAGTCATGAATATTCAAAAGAGCATTATTATTTATTATCACCAATAAAACCCTTATTTATGTATTAATGACTAACTATTTTATGCTAAAAGTTTGCTTTTTCATGTAGAAATTTAATTTTTTTAAAGTCAAAACTGATTTAAATATAACCAATTACTAATTAACACATAGATAAAACTTTATTAGTGATATTTATTAATAGTGATAAATAACAAAGCTTCAAAATAATTATGTGGAATGGATATTAATCTTGATATTTCCAATAATGTGATTAAATACTTTATTATTTAGTTGGGTGTAATGAAACCCATTGGAATCATTCTCTCTTTTATCTTTTGTAGGTCCATTAAATTAAAGGAGCCTGATATATCTTTTTATGTAAAATCTTAACGGATTTATTGATTTATCTCTATTTTTGAAATATATTATTATTATTATTATTATTTGTTGTGTACTATAAATAAAAGATGGGGTCAATTTTTATTTTTTTTTGGGTTATACGGCTATATTTTTTTTTTAACTTGGTAAGTTAGCGGGAAAGTTGTGAGAATGAATTTTATAGTAGTTTTTATCATCTTGTTTATTGTTTTGTATATTCCACAATAATAAAATGTCCATGGAAACAGTAGATATTAACTCAATTAGTTTACTGATGTGGATTATTCTCCTAATATATTTTATCAGAAAGAGACTATCGATTTGGATTTAAATTAAAGTTAGATGAGCAAGCTTTGGCGCAATAACAATCATAAAATTAACAAATATTATTGTTCTTTTTTTTTTTTTTTTTGGTTGATAATTTATATAGATAAACATTCATGCAAATTAGAAATTATAGGGAGTGGATGTGCAAATTATTTCTTCATAAATTCACCAATATTAATCCCTCCATAAATTCACCAAAATTATTGCCATGTGCATTATTTAAAATGTATACAGTATACTTAGCTTCTGTCGTTATCCAAAACACCAATTGTACGTGGCGACCTCCCTCTGATGCATCACGTGCAAAGTTAATGATCTATGTACCGTAGCCATGTCCTTGATGTAGGTGTAGGGCCCTGATATTGGTCTCGGTGTTTCTCGATGGGACGCAAATTAATTCCCACTTTATTTTCGTTTTTATTGGTACAGACAGTTATTTTTTAAATTTTGTTATTATTATTATTATTATTAATTTTTGCTGAGAATCACTGGTAGGAATTAGGATAGTGATACATATATTTTTTATTTTAATTTTTTTCAAAAACGAAGGTGAGCTATTATTATGGAAAAAGAGAAAGCTCTGTTAAAAGTGTAACTTTATAAAATTATGCCTTCAGAAAAAAAAGAAAAAAAAAGAAGAAAGAAACACAACTTTAATTTGATATTTGATAGGCCTTTGTGTATATATATATATATATATATATATAAATTTTAAAATGCGGATGGTTCAGATTACATTTAAAATTGATTTTTTTTAATGATAGCATCGATTTTGATATGTATATTGTACATCCGAAAAATATCGATTTTGGATATAGTTTGCACTTGGACCGTTCACAGTATAAAAACTCTTATATCTATATATATATATATATATATATATGTATAGAGTAAAAAGTTTGAGCCTTGATTTCTATTGGCTAATCTGTTGAATGCACAATCTAATTGCATGTGATAGATAGACTATGGTATATGCAAAGTATATTGCACTTCTGGTGTTTTTCAATATCTCTTTTTATTCATATAATCAATTTGAGTGTATTAATTTGTCAAAAATCAGAATTAATTACTTATTTCATAATTTTTTTTATATTATTAATATTGCTTTGGTGCTAAAAATATTTGACAGTAAATATACGGAAAAAAAACTTGAATTTTAGATTAAAATGGATGAACGGTTACCAAGGATATTAAATGTAAAAAAAAAAAAAATAGAAATTCCAATATAAACTTTCCCAAATTAGAGGGTAATAAAATGTATTTAACCCCTCCAAGATTCCTTAGAGTAAATAATTAAATATATTCTATACAACACATAGGATTGTGTAAATACAAAGAACAATCGATGATTTATTATAAATTACAAAATGGAGTCTTTAAAATAATATCCTTTAGGTCGATAGATGCAGAAATAGTGGCTGGACAGAATCTTCAACTAAGCAGGGCCATAATATCTCTACCTAAGCATGGGCACACCATATCACATTTATGTCACACTACATTCATAATGCCAGCAAAACCATCCAAGTACCACTCACCAATATCCAGAATTTAAGTTCAAGCTAAATAGATTTGCATGTCTCAACAAATTATGACAAAGGAAATAATAATAATAAAACAAAAAATCAAATCCCCATCTTCTCCTTATTTGCTAAACAGCACAGCAAGTTTACAGGACATGAAGTGACAGAAAAGAAGACAAAGGGCAATAACATGGTTAAATCACCTTCTCATCTTCAACTTTAGGTCGTTGTCTATGGGTTATAAGGTAATCTAGGAAATTATCCACGTACTTTTCCTGCAAATCCATATCGGAAAACAACGGCTTCATCTCCTTAGCCTTATCCCTATAAATCTTTCCTTCTTCCTTGACCACCACGAGTTTCAACGACTCAGCCACGGCTTCTCTAGTAAAAGAACCATCTCTCTCGTCCCTCTCAATAATATGCCCAATCATTTTCTCCTCCAAGACCTTAGCATTAATACCTTGGTCATTGGAGTAAGTCAGCAGCACAAGTGGTCTCCCAAACTGGAGGGACTCCACAACCGAGCTCCAACCAGCGTGGGTCAAAAACCCTCCCACGGAATCATGACCCAAAATGTTAACCTGAGGTGCCCAACTCTTGCAGACGAATCCATGTCCTCGGGTTCGCTCCTCGAACCCGTCGGGTAATCGGGTCGAGCCGTATGTCCGAGTACTCCTTAACACCCAAAAGAATGGCAATTCCGAGAGCTCTAAGCCGAGTGCTATTTCGTTGAGCTCGGCCTGGCTATGTTCGGCCTCGCTTCCGAATGCTACGTACACCACTGACCCTGCCTTTTGCAAGTCTAGCCACTCCTTCATTGGCTTCCACTTATGATAGTCATCGTTGTCAATGTCGTCGTCATTGATGGTCGGTCTGGTCGGGAGCATACCGACCTGTAAGACGGGTTTTCGGTTGATGTCCTCCAACAGATGGATCCATTCGGGTTCAAACTCCATGCAACCTCTAACGGCAATCACATCGCAACCTCCAAGGGTTTCTTTGATACGCTCTACAGCTGATACATTATCATTATCATCATCTTCCCCATTGAGCTCGCCGGCGAGTTTCAAAACCTCAAAGAGCCTGAAAGCTACGGTGGTTGGGAATGGGACCCATTTGGGAGGAACAGCGAACTCCTCCGGTTCCTTCCGGTAATCGGGAACCGATGTCGGGCCGACGAAGCTCAAAGCTGCTGCTATGAAGATGCTGAAATTGGCATTGGGAATCCCGAGGTTCCGAGCAATATCTGGTAACCAGTAAGCTGCGAAATCGTAGAGAAGCCAGTCGGGATTGGAAGATTGGAGAAAATGGGTTATGGATTCTAGGAGAGAGTCATAGGCCTTCTTGAGAAATGGGACTTTGTCCAAAGGCAAATCTGTGGTGGCTTCGGCGTTTGGTGGGAGGTTCTTTTGATGTGGCAATGGAAGCTTGATGAAGTTGATAAATGGGGAGAGATTTGGAGGGAGTCTAGGGAGGCGATCGATGTTTCTTGGGGTGGATATGAAGGAGATACAATGCCCCTTTTGAGCGATGAGCTTGGCAAGCTCTAGGTATGGAATCATATGGCCGAAAGCTAGCCATGGAAACATTGCTATGTGAAGCTTGTCTTCTCGGTTGGCCATTAAAGCGTGCAAATTATTGCAGTGCAAATGATTTTATGTATAATAAGATTTATATGGTGTTATCAGGTCCAAGTTTTGGTCCTCTCTCTCTCTGTCTCTCTGTCTCTCTCTCTCTCTCTCTCTATATATATATATATATTTATAAAGGCCTATGCCATTTATTATTATTATTTTTTTGTACTTTTAGTTGTAGGGTCTATCAATTATTTCCCTCAATGTATACTGGACACTCGAATCTTCATGCAATGCAAAGCAACCAAATAAAAAGAATATAATTTAAAGTTCCTTTTCCATTGCTTTCCTATCGGTAGTGTTGTCTATTGACCCTAAATTGAATATAATTTAAAGTTCCTCTTCCATTGCTTTCCTATCGGTAGTGTTGTCTATTTTAAAAGGACATATACACTTCAGTACCTATATAATTATAAATATTTAAATTGAGCTCTTTAAAATTTATTGTAATATACCGATAACTATTGTTTTCAAAATTATTTCAAATTGGTCAAATTGAGATTAATTTTAACAGACTTTTTTAATTTGAGATAATGTGCATTTCACATGATCTCCAAAACTAATTTTTTATTTTTTTTCAATTTTATTTGTTTATTTTGTATGAGAAAAAAATGCAATTTAATATCATTTAAAATTACTGAATTTCATTTTTAGGTTTCTAAAATCAATTTTTTCACATTAATAAAAAATATTAGATGTTTAATAAAATTCAAAAGATAAAAAAAAAGACGTTAAAAAAATTTTGAGAACACAATATAAATACCAAAGAGTAAAAAAAATTTTGATAGCCTAAAAAAAAAAAAATCAGATGCTCAAAAAATTTGAGAGCCCAAAAAAATACAAGATGGTAAAAAAAATTTTGAAAGCATGATAAAAAATACTAGATATTAAAAAAAAAAAAATCTGAGATCTTGATAAAGTATAAGATGTTTAAACATCTAATATTTTTTTACCATTTGATTTTTTCTAGACTCTTACACTTTTTTTTTTTAAACATTCAGTATGTTTTTTTAGGGTTCTTGGGATCTTTTTTGAATATCCAGTATTCTTTTCAAATATTTAGATTTCTTTTAACGAGTTGGTAATTCTTTTAGCTTTCAAAATTGTTTGATCATATGATACTTTTATTAAACTTTTCGAATTTTTTTGAATATTTTGTATTTTTTATCATCTGATTTTTTTGAACATTTGGCATTTTTTGAGGCTGTCAATATATATATATATTTTTTTACTATATGGTATTCTATTATGTTCTCAAAATTATTTTAGCATCTAATTTTTTTCAAACTTGTAGATTTTGTTAAATATCTAATATTTTTTTTATCAATATGAAAAATTAATTTTAGAGATCTAAAATGAAATTCAGTGATTTTAGAGAGTACTAATATGTATTTTTTTTACTCTTAATAATAAAATTTAAAAAAATACAAAATTATTTAGGAGGATCACATGAAGTGTAAGTGATTCCAAATTAACAAAATATGTTAAAATTAATCTCAATTTTACAAATTTGAAATGATTTTAAAAATATGAAACATCAATATGTTATAATTAAATTTAAAAAGCACACCTCAAATATCTATGATTGAAATATATTTATCCTTGATTTTAAGTATAATGTGACCTATACGGTCATATGCCATTTATTTTTCATTTTTGTACTTTTCGTTGTAGGGTCTATCAATTATTTCCCAAAATATAAACTTATGGCTCGAATCTCCATGCAAACAACAAAATATAAAAATAATAATAATAATAATTTAAAATTTGTTAGGAAATTTTTTTTAAAAATTTCATTTATTCATATTTAATCTATACAAAATTTTCAATTATTATTACTTCATTCGTAAAATAAATTTTATAAATAATTTAATGATGAATTATATTATTTATTACCTTAGATATAATTATTAATAGGATCCATTGTTATTGTGACACTTATTTCATTTACAATTAATGAATTGATTCGATCCCTTTTTCATTGCTTTCCTATCGGTGCTGTATATATGTATATTGGTACTTGGTACTCAATAATAATGCTATAAAACACGCCAGGCACGTGCATACAGAGTGCGGCCTTACGGAAAAAAGTAATGGAAATCCGTTGCGTTAAAAAATTTCGTTTACCACACTCCCTCTCAATAAAACGCACCGTTTAATTTAACCACCAACTCTGTCTTCTTCCTAAATTTCTACCCACTTGAAATCACTCAAAATCTCATAGAAATTCCTCAATCCCATCAATTTGCACTCCCTTCTTTCTCTGAATCTGTTGGCCTGAATTCTTGCTGAATTAATTAATTATATATTCTTTATTATTCGGTTCTACAACGAAAAGTAAATAATTAATTTTCCAACCAGTCTGATCACTTGTCAGCTGTTTGGTGAAAAATGGGGTCCTCTTTCAACTTGCAGTGTTTTTTTTTTTTTTTTTCAACTTGTAGTTTTCACACACACACACACACACACACACACACACACACACACACACACACACACAAAAAAAGGGCTTTCAATAAAAAAAATTCAAAAAATAACTATAAATTTAAAGAATAAGAAAAAAAAATAAAATAAAAATGGCTTTCAATTTGATGTTTATGTTTTTTTGCCCTCTTCAATTTATAGTTACTTTAGATATTTGTATTCGTAAACTTTAATATTAAAAATAATTGAAAATAAATAAAGTTCAAATCTTGGCTTGCATAAAAATCTCCCCTCCTCAAACTTTGTAATAATAATATAAAAATTATTTACAAATTTTAATTAATGTAACTAACATTTAAAATAAGTAAATTGAACATTATTAAGTAAAATATATATACCAAAAACAAAAAATGAACATATTACCCACTGTTAAATTAATTAATGCATCAGGGTTGTGCTAACACCTTTGGAAAATAATGTTTGTTAAGTCAATTAATAATCATATGTCAGCTGTTTCATATAATAATAATAATAATAATAATAATAATCTTTAAAAAAGTAATATACTAAATTGAGTATTGCTTTAGTGATGCCTTGTGTCAATTAAATATTAATTGACTGCATTTGAATTAGTTTTGATTTTTTAAATCTTTAAAAAAAAATCATATATGAAAATGTGAAACTAATTGTAATAATGGTTTTTAATCGAGTGACAAGTAGTGTGTATATATATATATATATATATATTTTTTTTTTTTTGGGCTAAAAAATGAAGATTAATTTCAGTTTTTATATTTTTAACTTTGGCCAGTTTGCATATTAAAACATGGAATTTAAAATGTTTCATATTAATTAAAATTTCAAATTGGCTAAAATAAGCAAAAAAGTAAAAAAAAAAAAATTGACGAATTTTCATATTAAATAATCAATATTTGTTTTTGTTGTTTTGTTTTTAATTTGATTTTCTTTTTTTCACTTTTAAACTTTTTTATTAACCGATAGAGAATTGGCAACATTGACGGAAATGGAAAGAAGTGCGGGGTAGGACCAAGGTTTAAAATATCCAATATTTCCTTGATATTTTTATTTTTTGAAGGGGTCGAAATAAAATTTAAGTTCGATATGAAAATGGATAGAATTTCTATAATATCCATTGAAATTTTTAAATTTTCGGCAAAATTTCCATCGAAATTTTCATAAAATATCTATATCAAATCCTTAATAATTTTGTTAAAAAATCTATAATTTCTATGGAAATTTTCGAAATTTCCACTGAAATTTCAAAAATATCTGTGGAATTTTTTAATTTTTTTTAAAAAATATTATTGATATTTAGTAAAATTGTTTATCAAATTAACTTCATTGATTATTTTTTTTACCCTTTAGTTACTTTTTAGATATTTAGTAATATAAGAAAAATAGAATAAATTGAATTAAATAACATTAATAAGTTCTACTTATTTATTGAATATCGATAAAGCAAAAATACAAAGAATGTGAATTATGTTTTTGAATCTTTGAAATCTTATTGTCCGAAATATCTGTTTTATAAATGTGTATAAATAGATGATGAAACATATACATGTGAATTGTAAAATAATAATGTTTGTTTGAAAAATAAGGGAAGATGATGATGAAGAGGGCAATCAAATGTATTAATAGATTAGAGATGTTCATTTAGATGATCATGAAGGGAATCCTGATCCAAAGATTGCTACAAGCTAAAAAAGATGGAATAAGTGTTTAAAATGTGATTGCTGAAGAAGTAAATTCTACCAGTGGTGATTCATTTAAAAGGCTTAAAAGAGAGCCAACTAGAATTACTAGTGCTTCAACTCCATCAAATGGTACACATTCACAATTTGAGACTCTTATTAGTCACTCTAGCTCTAGTGGTGATAACTTTAATAAATATCTGAATTAAAAGTTAAAAGAAGTAGTAGCCAAAGGGAATTACTAAATCCGAAAGTTGGATTAAGCTCATTTACTGGTAAATAGTATTACACACATACAACATAAGATGAAGATCATGGGAGTAGAGATGTAGGTTAAGGTTTCGGTGCTGTTGGAAAAAACTATATACGTAAAGAAAAATTTATAATGGAGATGTCACAACAAGAAGAAGATTTAATTTTTGTGAATTTTTGATTTATGAGCGTTGGAAGTAATTTTCATAATCCTTATTCAATGGATATGTATGGAATGTCATCAAGTAGCAATTCATGGGTACCATTTCAAAATCAACCATCAGAAAGTAGTAGTTATGCATATTGTCAACCAATAATGCAAGATCCATATGGTTGGCATATTAATAATTATATACAAAATTATCAGGGAGATATATATTTTCATAACTACTTTTTACATTTCACATCTTAAAATCAAAATGAAAAAGAAATCAATAATTTTCAACCATCTAGAAGTTCTATGTGGTATTAAGATGACATTTATGAACTACAATGTAATTGTAATAATCGTTTTATATATTTTAGTTAATAAATAATTTTATCCTATATATATATTTTGATATATTTTTATTAATAATAATTCATTTATGGTTATTAATGTTTATTATAAATCAATTTACTAAAAAAAATATAACATTTATTCAATATTTTAGCAAATTTTGTAATTAATTTGATAATTAATAGATTAAATAAGTTAATTTTAAAATTTCAATAAAAATTTTCACTTTTTAAAATAAATTTTTATTATTTTTTATAATTTTTTATCTATATTTGATATTTTTTTATATTTTTATAAAAAATTTTATATTTTAAATTTTTAATATTTTCATAAATATTGATTTTTATATTGATTTTTTAAACCTTAAGTAGAAGTGCACATTTTAGCTTTCCTGTTGATTTGTTTTAGTGTCCCGCCTTTATTATTATTAGGTGCAATGTTTTTCGTTCTGACTTTTGACACCCCATTCGTTGTTCTTTTCACTGTTGGTTATTTCTCCTTTTCTTCTCGGTAAAACCTCAAAATAAATTTACCATTTTTTTTTTTTTATGAACACAAAAAATTTACCAATTTGTGTCTTCCTAAAGAGTTTAGTTGCAAGTTTTAAAAAAAAATATTAAATACTACATGGAAATTCGTAACATATAAAGTTGTTTTCAATTTATTTTTATAATGAATAATAATTAAAAAATATATGCCAAATGTAAAATTATTGGAAAACAATAATTCAACAAGTGATTAGTAACTTATTCATTTGAATAATATTTAGAGATACAAAATAAATATATTAAGAATTTTTTCATGTTAATATTTAGTTGGTTTTATATTTATCCTTTAAGAATCCAATTATCCATAACTAGGTTAATAATATATTAACCAATAAAATTTTAACATAATTTTTTTGATACACATTTTGATATATTTAATTGGTATACATAATTTTATTATATTTCTTTATATGCCAAGTAAGTTGGAAACATCGTATCCTCCTAGATTTGAGATAAGAATTTTTTATATTAAAAATTATGTATTGATATTTAATTGATTTTATATTTATCCTTTAAGTATTCTAAGTTAAATAATATATTAACCAATAAAATTTCAACATTAATTTTTTGATACATATCTTGATATATTTAACTGATATATTTAATATTATTCTATTTCTTTACATGCCATGAGATAGTAAGTTTGAAACATCGATTCCTCTTAGATTTGAGACATCACGTTCTTTTTTTTTAAAAAAAAAAAAAACCCTTCAAATTGACAATACATATGTAATTCAAAGAAGCTAGTAACACATAAAATAAAGTTTTTTTCTTCTGTTGGTTTGTTCCAGTGTCCCACCTTTTTCATTAATTGCGTTCTATTTAGTTCGCACTCATTGTTCTTTCATTATCTTCTTTATCTGTCGTTTTCCCTCTTGCATAGATTAAAATAATAATAATAATAATAATATACAACTTGAAAATAACTTTACCATTTTCTTTTTGTGTACGAAAAAAAAAAAATTTATCAATTTGTGTGCTTTTAAGAGACTAGTTCCAAGTTTCAAAAAAACAATAAATTAGGATTTGAAATTATTAATGTACAGTTTCCTTTTTTAACTTTTTAATTTATTTCTGTAGTGAAGAATAATTAAATTGTATATGAAGATGTAGAAATATTAACATATTTCTGCTGCCATTGCAATCTTTTACGATATCCTTTCAAATAATATTTTTATTCTTTAAACCAATCAAATTATTGTACTCCAAAAAAAAGTTTTATTGATGCTAATTATCTTTAAAACTGTCCCACTTTTCAAATTAGTTACATTTTTACAAAAAATGGTAAAGTTCAAAATAACAATTTCGAGTGCACCGAAACAGAACAATAATTTTGCCTTATCAGGATGATGTGCAAAAGTGCCCATAAACCTGACACTGACTCTTATCTACCTAGTATCCCCACCAATTTGTAGTCCCATTTTTATATACATACAGATAAATATATAAATATATATATATATCTATATATATATATATACAAGATCTATAGGAGACATGCAGTGAATGCAATATTTCAAATCCAAAAATGGCCGACAAAGACGATAAGCTTCACATAGCAATGTTTCCATGGGTAGCATTTGGCCATATGATACCCTTCCTAGAGCTAGCCAAGCTCTTTGCCCACAAAGGTCACCGAATCTCTTTCATTTCCACTCCACGAAACATCGACCGCCTTCCCAAACTCCCTCCAAATTTAATCTCCACCATTGATTTTATCAAACTTCCATTGACACTCCTCGAAGACATCCCCGAAAATGCCGAGGCCACCATTGATATACCAGAAAGCAAGGTCCCTTTCCTCAAGAAAGCTTATGATTCTCTGCAACACCCAGTCACTCAATTCCTCCAAGTTTCCAAACCCGATTGGGTTTTCTACGATTTCGCTCCTTACTGGGTGGGTCCCATCGCAACCGAGCTAGGGATCAAAGCCGCTTTCTTTAGCATTATGACAGCGGCGCTCTTGGCTTTCCTAGGTCCCAGTTCGGTTCTGATGAACGACGGTGATGAACCAAGGAAGCTCGAGGACTTACTGGTCCCACCTAAGTGGGTTCCATTTCCTACCACGGTGTCGTTTAAGTACCACGAGGTGATGAAGATGGTAGCTAATCTTCAAGGTGATGATTCTGGCGTCTCGGATCTGTACCGTTTCGGTGCAGGTTTGAGAAACAGCGACATAGTGACGATGAGAAGCTGCTTGGAATTTGAACCGGAATGGCTTCGAGTGCTCGAAAACATCCATAACAAACCGGTTTTTCCGGTGGGACAGCTTCCTCCGTTACCGTCCGACGCGAACAGTGAAGAGGAAGACAATTCATGGAGGTCCATCAAAGAGTGGCTTGAGAAGCAAGGCAAAGGATCGGTGATTTACGTAGCATTCGGCAGCGAAGCGAAGCCGAGTCAAGACGAACTAACCGAGATAGCTCTAGGACTAGAGCGGTCTGAGTTACCGTTTTTCTGGGTGCTGAGGACCCGTCGTGGTTCGGCGGATACAGAAGAGGTTGAATTACCACAAGGGTTCGAGAAACGAACCAGAGGACGTGGCGTGGTGTATACTAGTTGGGCGCCTCAGATGAAGATACTGAGTCATGACTCGGTTGGAGGAGTTTTGAGTCATTCAGGTTGGAGCACAGTGGTTGAGGCGCTCATGTTTGGGAGACCTTTGGTTTTGCTTACTTTCTTTGCAGACCAGGGAATAAATGCTAGAGTTTTGGAGGAGAAGAAGATTGGGTATTCCATAACAAGGGATGAGAACGACGGGTCGTTTAGTGGGGGCTGCGTGGCTGAGTCATTGAAGATGGTGTTGGTGAAACAAGAAGGGAAGATATACAGAGACAAAGCTGTGGAAATGAAAGGATTGTTTGGAGACAGGGATAGACAGAGCCGGTATGTGGACAATCTTCTAGATTACCTCAAAGCCAATGGACCCGCCATGAGAGCGAAACATTGAGCTTGACAAGTTTGCAAATTTGAATTATTGCTTATGGTTTGGCGTTACTTGATTGAGTCTTTTTTTTCTTTTTATTATTATTATTATTATTTTAAAGCTTTTCCCTAAAGAAGAAAGGGACGTTAGATTGGGCCATCACTTTCCATATATAATATTAAGTACACCATATTGATATGCATGTTAAGGAGTACACCATTAAGATAATGCAATATTTATTTGTGAATTGACCATTCTCTGTTACCGTGCTTCCCGTTAAATCCAAATATCGTCTAACAAATTTTTATTTGTATTCTTTTATTTTAAGGTAAAATTTCTCATGAACAGTCAAAGCATCTCGAAGAGATTTTTTAAATCTACCATGTCCTTTACTTTGAAGTTTATTTGCATCGTTACCCCTGTTTTTTAGATTTAATGATAAGTTGCCCTCTTAACTTTTACTTTCTGCACCAATGCCCCCAAATTTATTGTTGTTAAATTTAGCGACAAGTGCCGTGCACGTTTGGACTAAAACGTCTGAAACAGGGGCAATTATGTCATCCTGTTCCTCCATTTAACTGCCTTATTATTATTATTTTTTATCCCACTACTCAGCTCATTCTTTTCTATGTGTTTTCTTTAGAAGTGATTGGGAGTATTTTTCAGCCGTTTTAAGTAACCATTAGTCCCTTTTTTTTTCTCCCTCAATTTTGTCAACATTCAATTATAAAAATTGGAATAATTGCGTGGGGTACCCCCTTTCAAGAGGGGGTCCAGCAGGGCCTACAACAGAAGGAAAATCTAAAGAAAATCCAAAACAACCATCTAAATGTGTCTAGGAATAAATAATACCTCTGATTTCGTAACCATCTTCTAATATAACGAATCTTTATCATTCCATACTTTCGGTTTATAGTACCTACCATCTCATAGTATAAGTCATCTTGATCAAGCTCAAGCAAACGGTACCATGCATTTGGAGCATCAGACAGAGTTCCATTCTCTTGGTGCAATAACTTTTGTTTTCTCATAAAAATATGTCCAAAGCGAGTGTGAAAAAGAAGATGATCAAAATGAAATCAAACTTAGATAAATCAACAACCAAGAGGTGTAAGAAAGTGAGAGAAAAATTACCAGAGGCATCCATAGTTAAATACAGTACCTTAAGCGGGGACAGAGAATGGAGGTCAATGGCTACAAAAGAAAAGAGGGATATAAGTGTGATACTGGAATTGCAAGTCAGCCGTTGTGAAAACAAAATCATAGAGTCCAAAACCAAGAAAGAAACTGAGTGAAAAAATAAAAATAAAAAAATATAATAAAAAGTTGGCTAAAATGGATAGGTAACGTTTACGTTCTTTAATTAATATGATGGACATGACAATGGATACTATCTTCTTTTGTTGCACGCATTGTGCCATAAAAATAATAAATCAAACCGACATTATTTTAACATCTTGATTTGGCGAATAGAAAAACCTTATTATTCTCATAACAGATTACACAAATAGAAGCTGTCTCAAAACCTTCACAAGGGAAACTTCTAAAATTACTTATTGTTGAATCATGATCGTTGATCTATTTATTAATCTCATCATCATTGAAGACGTGGTACTATCATAGTAGGATTCATATCTTGTGCCATTTAAATACTCAAACCAAAGCATAAGGAGACAAATAGAGAGAGAACTAAAGGTATGTGTCATTTAAATATTGACAATCAGAATCAAACTGAAGGGCCATCTTGTAAGATTGAAATAGGTCACCTCTTAGTAACACATAGACAGATGCAAACAACAAAAAATATATATAAATGGATAATTTTAGTCCAAAGCAATATATATATATATATATATATAGTTATAAGCAGAAAGTATGGACTTAGATTCAGATATACAATTTATTTTCCTTTTTTTTATTTTTTTATCCGAAGATGTTCTAAGTAATTTTCCCTCCCCATAGACAAATTTGTTAAAGTAATAATGTTTGCAAATCGCAATACCAATATTGTAACACCCCATCTCGAAGTACATCGGAAATTTTTTTTACGTTGATAGAGGTTGACCGGATTTGACTACCGTTGACCGAGAGGGGTCAAATTTGACTTTTTGATCTGGATGGAATTTCTCTTTGACTGGGGTATCGTTGCAAAGTATGCATCAATCCGAGTCCATAGACTAGTAGCACATTGAAAACGGAGCTACCGTTTGAAAGTTATGGGCAAAACGAATTGAGATATGAACTGTCCAAGGGGTGTCAGAGTTGACTTTTTGTTCATGCAAAATTAAGTTTTGACTCTTTCACGGTTGTGAAGTACTTGTTGATACGAGTTTATAGACTAGTGGCACGCCCAAAACGGATATGTGGTTTACAAGTTATGGATCTGTAAATTTTTTTTATACTGTATTATTTTAATATTATTATATATATATATTTATTTTCATTTTCTTTTTTTTTCTTTTTTTTTCCTTTTCCCCACGTGGGAAAATGCCCCATGGGCTTCTTTTTCCTTTCTTCTTCTTCTTCCTTCTTCTCCTTCTCTCTTCATTTCTCCTTCCCGTCAATCTCTCTCTCTCCTTGCTGCATCTTTTTCGGCCATCGGATGGCTACACGGGCCAGCCACCGGTGAATCCCAGCTGTTAGCGAGCTCAGCTGCCAAGTTTGGCGGCCGGCCAACCGGTGATGCACCCAGATTGGCGGCTGAAGCCGGCAGCAGCTCATTTTGTTTTTCTGGCGATTTCGTTGTTTTTCGACCAAGCTAGTCCAATTTCATACCCTATTCCCCTTATTTTGGACCTCCTGAGCTTGATTTTGAGGTCCATCGGCACGACAAGTTGAAGATCGGCCGAAAACTTCCGTCCACTTTCCGGCCACCTCTGGTCGAGTTGAGTCCAATGGAGATCGGTAACTTATTCCTCGTCCCCTTAGCTTTCCGTTGATACCTTATTCGTGAATTTTGGACACCGTTTGTGTTAGCCCCCGGGTATCGGGTATTATTTATCCGAATAAAATATTAATTATTTGATCCTGTGCAATATTGTTATTTTAGGAGTACGTGTGAGTCGTAGAATTGATCCTATGGAGAATCTTGGTTGGATTGCGTGCTCGAGATGAGTGACCCACCTTCAAAATTATTTTTGAGTGTTAAATTAATTATATTTTGGAATATTCTAATATTTGAATGTTTTTATTCTATGCTGATTATGTGATAAAATGTGAACTAGATGTTGATGCCAATATTTGAATAATTTGAAGTATATAATTTTTGACAAATTATGAAAATTTAGATTTTATGAAAATTTGATATTTAAAGAAATTATGATTTTAACATTTTGATTTATTGTTGAAATTATTGTGAGTTTATTTCAAGCAATGAATATGCATTTATATGGATTTATGGATTTTGGAATTTTTATGTGATTTAATTATATTTTGAATTTTGAGGAATTGAAGGAATATTTATTTTAGATTATTGTTAATTTCATTGATGGATTTGAAATTAATGGAATTTGTGCGATGGATTTATGACGATGATTTATAAAGGAATTGTGGAAAATTTACGGGTTTAATTGGATGGAATAAACTTGGTGGTATTTATGAGATTTTGAGGTTTGAAAAAATATATTGATTTTATGATTTTTAGATGCACCATGCACGTACTGGTGTTCTTTATACATGGATATAATTAGTGTGCAGGTGGATGTGGTGAATGTGCAGGTGGGTGTGAGTAGCGTACAAGTGATTATGGGGTTGTCCTGTGGTTGCCATCGGATGACGGTAGGCCACCCCTCCATGGCCGGGATGCCTGTTTGCAGCGGCGCGGTGGGACGCCACGTGACCGTATGCCAGTTTTTCTCTTTAACCTCCTGTCTGGCGGTGTTTGGGACACTGGGTAGCGTTGGCGCCACTGGTATATAGTGTGTGTATCAAATGATTTTTACGACGTGATTTTAATCATACAATATTTTAGAATTTTATTTAAATCAAAATGTTTTTTAATAGTGTTTTATAAATTAAATTGTTTTGGTATTCTAAATTGAGTTCTATTGTTAATTATTTGGTTTTATTTATTTATTTAAATATCTCATGGATCATTTTTGTTAATGTAAATTTTATTGTGTTTTCGTATTAATTGTTTACAATATTTTATTTCCAATTTAATATTTGTCATTAATCTTAAGATTTTTGGATTATTAATTTATTGTCTTTTATTTGCATATTATTAATTAAATAATTTTCTAGATTTTTGGGGCATAAAATATTGGGTTTTACGAAAATGTTTTAAAAATGAAACTTTTCCAACTGAGTGAATTGTGAGGCTTTTGAGGGAAAATATTATTTTTAACTACCTATTATTTATTTACTTATTTCTTATTAATCAATTAACTAAGTTATTTACCCTTTTATTTTTATTATTGTATAGTAGATTGGGTTACTCACTTAGATGATTAGCATATCATATTTTTAAATTCCGTTCCCTTAGGCCCAGGTTAGTTAACGTTGATTGTCCAGGGACGAGTTCGACGTCTTGGTTCATTGCCGAAAGTCCAAAAGGCTTTTCCTTTCATTTCTATCTTGTGCTATTTCTTTTTATCTTGTATTGTATTAAATTTCGTATTCAATTGTATTTGATAAGGCTCTGTATACTATTTGGACGATTATTTATTTAATTCTGCATTGGTTTCCTGTTATTTATTTGAAATCCTGTAAATTTCTGGTAATATTTTGTAGTAAAGTGGGAGGAATAAGGTGGTGCATTTAGAAGTGTGTTTTCAGTGCAGGAAAATTGTGGTAAATCCAACTCTTAGGGGAAGTTCTGCTGGATTTTCTATTGGAAGATCCGATAGGGTTTTCCTGAAATTAGGGCTTGTCTAGGGTTTCGATGAGGAATTTTGAACGGATCCTAACAAATATCCTGGGAAAATGCAAGATTTGTACACTCTGAAATCTGATTCTGCTCCTAACACATAACCCTTCAAGGCCTCTCAAATTCTCTTACACAGAGATCAATGCAAGTAGAAAAATCCATAAGTTCATCAGTAATTGCTGTAATGGAGGCCCATATTCTACAACCAAACATAGAAACTTTGTTTTCAAACTTAAATACATGAAGCACATAAAAAAAAAAATAAAAAATCATAATTCACTTGCAAAGTTTTCCACATTTTCAGAGATGAGGAATGCTAGGTGCAATAAATTAATAAGGTAATGTAATTTTTTTAGCTCAATTAAAAGAAGATACCGATTAAATAATGTTGAATAAAAAATAATAAAACATAACTTATTTCAGTAATTGATACATACATTCTATTTTATTACACTAATATTTATAATATTTGATTTTTCAAGTATCATATAAAATATTTTACTTTAAGATATTATTTTTCTAATATTTTCAGTAATTTGCTTTATGTAAATACTTATTATTCACAAATGAAAAGTAAATGTTAGTTGTTTTGGTTTTTGCAATAAAAATAAAAATATTTGTTAATTTTAGTTTATTGGTATTTTCTTTTTTATTTATACTAAAGAGTAAAAAATTTAATATATAAAATCAATGTAAATTGAATATCATTAGAAGGAATCATAATATTGTAAGAGAAATGCCAGATGAATTGCAGAAAATATTTTATACAGTTTCATAAAGTTTAAATTTCCATAATATTCTTAGTCATTGTAGACTCACTTTTCTCTTCTACTTCACACATCTCCATCTTCCATCTTCACCTGCTTTTCCGTTGGTCGAGGAGATCTTTCTCCTCATCGTCAATTCCACTATTAAATGGACAAAATTCCATTTTTGCTCTATTCTTATTCTTCTTCAAGTATTGATGGTGGTTCTTAACCTTCTCCCTCCTTTTGCTAAACTTTCTCTCGGTGGAAGATTAACCGTGGAATGACCATTATATGACCATCTCGTAAGCAAAAACAAAAACCATTAAGTAAGTTTGCACTTATACAAGGCTACAAAAAAAGTTTGCACTATACAAGGCTACAAGAAAAGTTTGCACTTATACAAGACTACAAGAAAAAGATGGCTTTCCATCTAAAGACATGTCTTCCAAAAACAATCAAAGTGGAAGCATGTATGTTATTAATTGGTGTTCTGTAGGTGAAAATCTATGGGTCGTATGTAACCAGAACCATATACTACTAAAGTAGTTTTGGATAAGAATCCAATGCAATTCTAGAATCTCTTTAATACACAAATCAAACTTTTGCAGTTATGAAAATGAGAGTGATATGCATGTCAAATTTGGGCATTTATTAATATTTTTTATTCTGCTCTATAATAATATGAGTGATCATTCAACTCGGATGTGGACCTATCAACTCAGGTTTGGAGCTTTAGTTTAGATTATGAATTGTCAGCTAGGAGATATTAGTCGCATATATAATTACTTATAACCGAACATTTTTTTGATGCAAACTTTATCTGAATTATACTAATAATTGGGAGGACTCAACCAATAAAATAAGTTTTCTTCATTTAGATCATGAGAATGACTGGTTTTACAGTGGTTCTGTTTGAGCATTATATCAGCAAGTTCAGACACATTATATTACATGGTTCTTGCATTATATATATCTAGTAAATATTTAAAATTCTATATAATGAATACAGTTGTAATATATATTTGATTATATTATATTATATAAATCATGCAGTTGGGTAAGAAGCTTGCATAGCAATGCCACAGAGGTCTCCCTTTGCTTTAACATCCCTTTGCATCCTTATGTATCCTTCTTCACCCCATTGTGTTCCCCATGAGTTTTTCACCAGCCAATACTTGGCTCAATCCTCACTCGTCCCATATCCAACATCTGCAACACCATGGTCTAGTTCTGTTCCACAGCTACCTGTGAACACACTGCTCGAATAAAACTGAAATTCAAACCCATCCTCACTCGTCCATCAAACCGCCCTCACAGGCTTGGTCATCACTGCTCTTGTCACAGTCAACAGCATCATCTGCAGTCACAGTATACAGTAATTGCATACCAGCAACACCAAAGTATGTATGTTATTGCAAATTTCATTGTCATATATTTCACTACTAATTTCATTGACTGTCATCTATTTTGTGCTGTCTTATATTGCTCTGTCACTTCCATTTCCAATTGAGTCAATTAAAAAAAAATAAAATAGAATCTGGAAAACATATATAGCACAAATAGATTAATGCATTGCAATATTAATATAGAGAACAACATTTAGCATAAAATGATACACAATAACATTCATACGAAGTACAAATAAAAATTAAAAAAAAATGATTAAACAATTGTCAATTACAGTTACATGTAAAATATGAAAACTACATGGGACTCATAACATGTAACTTTTAACTAACAATTGCTTAAGAAAAACAAAGTCAAGGATTATTTTTAGATCTTCTTGCAATGATTTCACTTTGACAACGTAGAAAAAAATCTGCTTGCATTTTAGACATTCCACTTGTATTCATCATCATTATCCTTTCATCTTTTCTTCATTTGTTCCAATTTAAGCTTTTCTTGCTCATAAACAAGCCTCTCTTGTTCTTGGTTATATATTTTTTCAAATATTTCTAACTTCTTCTCATTGCATTGTTTCTTCTCTTCCCTTATATCTTGTACGATATTTATGTATGAACTTGAAGAATCATTTCCAAAGTCTCTGCTATTCCTTTTTTTTCTTTCTTTTTCAGGTTTCCTTCCCGGTGGTTTATCTATATTCACATAGCTAGGATTTAGGATGTCATCATCTTCATGATTCATATGAGTAGTCTTTGGAGTTGGACAAGAGGGGGCAACAGGGGAAGAGCTTTTGGATTTATTTTTCATTGGTTTTTACTTTTGGCAATCCTCCAACCATTTTGGTTGGTATCTCAATATGTTCCAACAATGTTCAAACTGGAATGGAGATTTACCTTTATTCAACTCTTGGTAAAGTAGTTTTGCATTAGCAATATGAAAAATTAAAAAAAGAACTCAAGTAATATATATACAACAAAATAATAATAAATATTTTTTATATGTAAATCATAAATACCTTATCTTGTTCATTGACACCACTTTGATGTCTAGATTCTATCTGGGCATAACATCCACAAAATTTATTTGTAACCAACTGAATTGTTGACCAACAGTTAATCAAAGAAATTTGTGTATGCTCTGAAGCAAAAGTCTTGTGCTTGTGAAAATATTCCCACACCCATGACCAATAAGACTTGTGTTTCTATTCATTTCCTCGTATTGCATCCAAACTGACTTTGAGCCATGCTGAAACAATGAGAAGATCTTCTTCCATTGCAAAGTTACCACCTCGTGATTTTTTAGAATTGGATTTTGATGGAGTACACACTTGAAAATTTTGAGTATTGAACAAAGAATATTGATCATCAGAGTTGGAAGGTTGGGTTGAAAATTGGGGGGTCTCATTGGAATTAAGATGTAGATTTCCATAGCTATCAGTATGAAAATCCATGTTTTTAAGGGGAAAAAAGAATTACGAGCATGAATATATATAGACCCATGTGCAATAAATTTATGACCGTTGAGATGAGAAGAAGTTTTAAATATATTCAACTGAGTAGTTAAGGCAATGGGAAGAAAAAATAAATAGCAAGTAAAATATATTATAGTGGTTTTGAAATTTGATCATTATTCAAAAAAAAAAAATATTTTTGACTAAGCCCAGTCCAAGATATTGTTCTCTTTAGCCCAGCACCTGGGCCTCAAGGTTTTATAGTCAAAACGCGTCTTGGAAGTAAAGGGAGGCACACGCTTATAAGACGCTACTTACTGCCCTTTACAATCGATGTGGGATATAGCACCTATATCCCTCATTGCTAGCCCAGGCTCAACCCATATCAAGATATTGTCCTCTTTGGCCCAGACCGTCGGGCCTCAAGGTTTTATACTCAAAACGCGTCTTGAAGGGAAAGGTAGCTTCACACTTATAAGGAGTCATACCTTATCCTATCCAACCGATGTGGGATATTGGGATTGACGCACCCATCCTTTCCCCTCCCGGGGACCAGAGTCCGTCCTGGCACATCGATCCGGGTTAGGCTCTGATACCATTGCTAGCCCAGGCTCAACCCGCATCAAGATATTGTCCTCTTTGGCCTAGTCCGTCGGGCCTCAAGGTTTTATACTCAAAACGCATCTTGAAGAGAAATGTAGCTTCACACTTATAAGGAGTCACACCTTATCCTTTCCAACCGATGTGGGATATTGGGATTGACGCACCCATCCATGATGGACAATATCTTGATGCGGGTTGAGCCTGGGTTAGCAATGGTATCAGAGCCATAAGTGTTCCAATCTATGTGCTTGCTTCTTCTTTTAGCACCCGTAGAGTGCTATATCTATATAATTGCTTCATTTCCATATTTTTAATTCTTAAACCTTTATACCATAGATTTATTCTGAGTCTTGTCTACCTTTTAGTTTGCTATTTTGCTATCTTTGTTTGTTCGTAGTTAGCCAATTGCTTTATCAGAGTGCTATCCAGAGACCGAAAGCTGAACAGTAAGTCCGTGGTGTCTAAACAGTAAGACCCGAGGTGAGGGCGTGAGAGGAGCGGCGTGAGAGGTCTAGGAAGAAGGATAGAAGGGTAAAGTGAAAGGTTAGTGAAAAACAGATAGTTGAATAGAAGGGTAAACTAAAAAGATTAGATTAAGGTAAAGAATAGATTTATTTATAAAGATTTAAATTTAAAAATTTTGAAAATGGAAAGATTATTTAGGTCTAATTCTTCTTCGAGTTCTAGATTAAGTACTAGCTCTAGGTTGCCATCACTTAGTGGTAGTCAAATACCAGACATAGTAAATGAAGAACATATTAGTTATCCATCAACTAGTGAGTCTGTCAATTCTGATTGGAATATACCCTCAGTTTCCCCTAATAATATTTATTATCATAAATCATGGTCTTTATCTTCATTCAAATCTGAATCACACATTAAAACTGTCGAACAAGTTTATACTATTAACAAATCAAATGAAACCTGCCAACTAATCAATAAATCAAACATTAATCAACATTTAAGAGATGGTCATAAGTTTATGCACATAGGATTAGTCCAAATAGGGATAAAACCCCTTACTAAATTAGGAACTAATTCATCCATTCTCTTGTGTCTTAGAGATGCAAGTTTTAAAGAATTTAATCAAAGTGTTTTTGGAGTAATAGAAACTAGTTTATGTAATGGTCCTATTCATTTTGACTGTTATCCCAATTTTCCAGTCAGTTTAACAGATCCATGCATATTAAAAGTATTAACACTTAATTAAAAAACTTCGGGTTATAACTTCGACGAAGGTCGTCAACCCTTAGCTTTAATTTACAGAATACATTATAAAGTCTCAGGAACTAATATGAACTTTAGAGCAAAACAACATAATGCTAAAGGTCATACTATGTTAATCCAGAGTCAAAATCAAGACTTAAATATTCAAATTCCTAGATTAATCAAATGGTCAGAAGTTGATTTACCCTCTGATTGGGTATTAACAGATGTCCAAAGTCCAACCCCTATTCAAAATATTTTAACCAATACTGAATCTATCTCACAGTCTGACGATGGATCAGTTAGAATCACTTTTGATAGAAAATCAAGATCTAATCAACACATAGGTGAAACTTCTTCCAGAAAATCCCTTAGTAAACCAATCATAGAATCAATCTCTTCTGATACTATATCACAAAGAGATAAAGAAATAGAAAAAGAATTACAAAGAATCAAAATTCAAGAATTAGAACAACAATTACACAAATTAAGATTAGATAATCTGAAATTAAAATCAATTCACCACACTAGACAGGTTAGTCAACCTCGTTACAGTGATGAAGAATCAATACAATCACCCACAGCTTCAGATTTTTTAGATCACCAATTAAATACATTAAGTACACCATTCAAACCTAGTTGGAATAAATTAAACAAAGAAGTCAAAACTATAAAAAATTTAGATAAATTAATCAAGTACCATGAAACGTATAATAAAGAACAAAAAGCTCAAATCTTAGCTAGTTGGAAACAGACAATGATCACACTTAAAAAAGATATATTGTTTTTTGAATATTTAGAAAAATATCATTATCACCCTTTAAATAAATTTAACATTATAAAAAATACACCAATAAAACAATCAAAAGTAAACACACCAATAAAACAATCAACAGTTGAGTCAAGCTACAAAAATACAATCACACCTTCTCCTGTTTCTACTATAGAATCATCTTTTAATCATCCTAGCCTAAATACCCTAGATAAACCATCCCAAGAAAATCAAAGACCATCCTCTAGTAAAGATACTGGAGACATTAGAGCATTGAAAATGCAGAAAAATAAGTGTCTTAAATGTAAACAATTTGGTCACCTTAAACATAGATGTCCTAATCAATATTCAAATCAAACTTTAAAATATTTCGCTGAACTTCCTTTTCATGATCCTAGTCCTCCACCACTCTGTAAAAAATCAAACCAACCACCTCCTTCAGAACCTAACAACAAACCAACCCAAGATTTAATTCCCATAACCATTCAAGATTTACAATCCGAATCCAAAACAATCAAAAATGAAATAAAAGAATTAAAAATTCATCCTGAATCTAATCAACTCTTATACCCACAACCTACACCTAGAAAATGGCACATTAAAATCACAATAATCATTCAAGACTTCCAATTAACCACAAATGCCCTTTTAGACTCAGGTGCAGATTTAAACTGTGTCCAAGAAGGTCTTATACCCAGTATCTATTATATCAAAACAAAAGAAAAATTAAATTCTGCCAATGGCAGTAAAATGGATTTAAAATATCAAATCAATCAAGCTCATATTTGTCACAAAAATGTTTGTTTTATAACATCTTTTGTTCTAATAAAAAATTTAATAGATCCAGTCATATTAGGCACTCCTTTTCTCTCTTTACTATACCCATTCATCATACACCATGATGGACTATCTAGTCAACTCTTAGGTGGAACCATCAAATTCAATTTTATACCCCATAATCACACCTCACAAGAAAATTCTACCAATCACATTCAAAATAAAACTAAACATTTACAATATTTACAAGAAGAAATCAAATATAAACATATAGAAAATCAATTATCTCAGTCTTGTCTTCAAAATCAAATTGCTGAATTTCAACAAATCCTAATCAGTGAAATTTGTGCAGATAACCCTAATGCCTTCTGGCATCGGGCTAAATATATTGTTAAATTACCTTATATAAAAGACTTTGATGAAAAGAATATCCCTACTAGGGCCAGAGCTATTCAAATGAATCAGGAATTAATGGAATACTGCAAAACTGAAATCAATGATCTTTTAAATAAAAAATTAATTCGTCCTAGTAAATCCCCTTGGTCTTGTTCTGCTTTTTATGTTCAGAAAAATGCTGAATTAGAAAGAGGATCTCCTAGATTAGTAATCAATTATAAACCTCTAAACAAGTGTCTTCAATGGATTAGGTACCCTATTCCAAATAAACAAGATTTAATCAAAAGACTTAATCAAGCCACTATTTTTTCCAAATTTGATATGAAATCAGGATTTTGGCAAATAGAAATCAATGAATCAGATAGATATAAAACTGCTTTTGTTACCCCATTTGGCCATTACGAATGGAACGTAATGCCTTTTGGTCTAAAGAATGCTCCTAGTGAATTTCAACACATGATGAATGATATATTTAATCAATATAGTCATTTCACCATAGTTTATATTGATGATGTCTTAGTCTATTCACAATCAATAGATCAACATTGGAAACATTTAAAAATCTTTTTAAACATAATCAAAAAACATGGTTTAGTTGTTTCTGCTTCTAAGATCAAACTATTCCAAACTAAGATCAGATTTTTAGGTTTCAATATTTACCAATCACAAATCACCCCTATAACTCGAGCCATAGAATTTGCTAATCACTTTCCTGATGAAATATTAGACAAAAATCAATTACAAAGATTTTTAGGATCTTTAAATTACATTGCTGATTTTTACAACCATTTAAGAATCAAATGTAAACCCCTGTTTGAAAGGTTAAAATCAAATCCTCCTCCTTGGTCTTCCCATCATACCAATCTTGTAAAACAAATCAAAACTCATGTCAAAACCCTTCCTTGTTTAGGCATTCCTTCTCCTAATTCATTCAAAATTGTCCAAACCGATGCCTCTGAGCTTGGCTTTGGAGGAATCCTACTCTAACAAATCACTCCTGAATCACCAGAACAAATAGTCCGTTTCCATTCTGGAACCTGAACATCTTCTCAGATCAATTATAGTACTATCAAAAAAGAAATTTTATCATTAGTATTATGTATATCAAAATTTCAAAACGATTTACTTAATCAAAAATTTTTAGTTCGCATTGACTGTCAAAGTGCTAAATATATTTTAGAAAAAGATGTTCAAAATCTTGCTTCTAAACAGATTTTTGCCCGATGGCAAGCTATTTTAAGTGTCTTTGATTTTGACATTGCATACATAAAAGGTAATCAAAACTGCATTCCTGATTTCTTAACCAGAGAATTCTTGCAGGAAAAAACTCCTCAATTAAGACTTCTCAGTTTAATCATGCCTCCTAGAAAAAAGGGGTCATCCACCCCAAAGGGATCATTCATCCCTCTTCCTCCTAATCAAAATCAATCAAACCAACAGGGATCATCCATCCCTCTTCTTTCACAACCACACCAATCATCCCCAAATAAAAACCCCCCAAATGAGGATCACACACCCAAAAATCAATCCATAATTCCTATTGAATCAACTCACTTTCCACATCCTATTCCAATCAGTCAAATTAATTATCAAACAGCTTTAACCAAACCTTATAATCCTTACAGTCTGGTTCCAAGCCAGCCATTTACTCCCCTTAATCAATCTCAATCAACTCCTTATTTTGACATTGCCAAAAAACTTTTATTTTATGTTGAGCCATCCCTTCGAAAGCTTCCCACTGCTTCCCATATTATTAATCAATATTTACCCCATAACTTTCATTTTATTCCTAAATTACCTGGAATCACTCTCAAATACTACACTGCTATTTTAAACCATACCCGATCAGCAACAATTACCCCTCTTTTTGATAAAAACAATAATCAGACCGTAATCTCCCACAAATTTTGGATCAACAAGATCGTTACCCTTGAAGAATGGAATCAACCTGCTTATCAATCAAAGAAAATCACTTATCCCGGTGATATTCCCATGATCCTTTATACATATAATTATTATGATTATATTGATGCTTGGGAATATATTTTTCTACACCAAAATGAATCATTTTCCCATTCCTGGTTCATTGGTTGGGATTCAAAATTTCCTCGAAATTATCCCAGCTGGTTTTTCCAGTGGTGGTGTGACCATGGTTCCATTAAAGACCATCTTCCATCACAAATTCAAAATTTAATCACTCATTTTTCTAAACACTATAAAATCACTCATAAAGAAATAGGTTTTCCTATCGAATTAATTTTTATATCAAAATATAAAGTCTCTTGGATATTCAAATGGCAATATTCTAGAGAACAAGGTATTGTACACCGAATACATTCAATCAAATGGTGGGACAAATGGAATTTTGACCGAACCCATAAAATGGTTATGGATGAATTTCCTATTTCTCCACCCAAAGCAATTAAATCATCTTCCAGCCAAACTTCTAGCAAATCAACCAGATCAAAGAAAGAAATGCTGGCCCATATTCAAAAATTAATTGAAGAAGTAGATCAATTATCAGATGAATCAGACACTTCTGATGAAACTACTAGTCAACCCAAAGCAGAATCATCCAGCTCAAAATCAAAAGGCCTATTTGGACCATCCACTAGATGGGCAAATTATCAAGACAGTCAAGACCCTTATGATTTAGGCTCTGACTAAATCATAATCAACATCAGGAATCTCTGACTTGTCAGAATTCCTATTAATCAAGCAGATCACGAGACTTTACTGTTCAAGACTATTCATGAATAGTAAAAGGAGCCGAAAGCAGATCACTATTCACTGACAGATCACTGTTCAATCAACTGTTCACAGACAGAATCATTTCAATCAACAGGAGCTGCACATGCAACCCAAGTCCTCCTTTGCCTATTTAAAGGAGCCTCATTTCCATTTGTAATCAAGTTAATTTTTTGAGAAGTTTGTAATTGGAGCATAACGGAGCTAGAGAGAGTTTAGAGAGTTTCTGGCAGAGTTTCTCCTCTTTCTTCAATCTTCTTCTTCTCCATTACACTTCTGTAATCAACTTATTTATCTATTTATTCTGAGTGTGAGTGCTTGTAACACTGGTTCTTCGTAATCAAGTAAGCATTCATATTTATCAATCATATTTTAATTTAATTATTTTATTTATATTGCTTGGCTGGTTATACCGCCTTTAATATTATTATTATTTAATTATTTTCATTTAATTACATTTAATTTCATTCATTTAATTACATTTAATTTACTTTAATTTCATTCTTGGCTGGCTTTGCCGCCTCTATATTCTTTTCTTTTGTCATTTTCATTTCCTTCTGCATCATATATCCATACTCTGTCTCATCCATATCTGTTCTTCATATAACACTCTGTATCAGAGCCATAAGTGTTCCTATCTATGTGCTTGCTTCTTCTTTTAGCACCCGTAGAGTGTTATATCTATATAATTGCTTCATTTCCATATTTTTAATTCTTAAACCTTTATACCGTAGATTTATTCTGAGTCTTGTCTACCTTTTAGTTTGCTATTAGCTATTTCTGTTTGTTCGTAGTTAGCCAATTGCTTTACTAGTATGTTACCTGAGACCGAAAGCTGAACAGTAAGACCGTGGACCAAACAGTAAGACCCAAGGTGAAGGCGTGAGCGGAGCGGCATGAGAGGTCTAGGAAGAAGGATAGAAGGGTAAAGTGAAAGGTTAGTGAAAAGCAGATAGTTGAATAGGAGAGTAAATTAAAAGAATAGATTAAGGTAAAGAATAGATTTATTTTATAAAGATTTATTTATTAAAAATTTAAAAATGGAAAGATTATTTAGGTCTAATTTCTCTTCGAGTTCTAGATTAAGTACTAGCTCTAGGTTGTCTTCACTTAGTGGTAGTCAAATACCAAATATAGTAAATGAAGAACATATTAAATACGAATAAGGTAATTTGGTATAGTTTTATACCAAATAAGTTAGAAGGAAATTTTACATATTAATTTTTCAAATTAAATATATAGAAAGTTTTTTGATGATGGTCAAGGTAGTGTTTCATTGTTTCTCGTGCAGAGAGTTTGAAAAGGCATGACATTTCATCTTGGAATTCGCAAAAATAGGTTACTCATTCTGTGAGGGCTTGCCAGTACAAGAATGCGCATGTAATATGGGAGATGCTAAACCAAATTGAACGAAAAGCCCAAATAAAAATGGTTTTTGGAATTACTTCGACTGGGCAAGGAGTGCTAAATCGCTTCGCTGCAATTTTTAGTTTATGCATTTTAATGGAAATTCTGGTTGATCAAACAAAAATATTAATGGTGGTTTTAGGGAGCTAATTGGGTTTATGAAAAAATTAGTGTGAAAAAAAATAGAGAAATGGTGATTATCAAAGAGAAAGAATGATGGCAAATGAGGTAGATAGAGGGGTTGAGGAAGAAAGAGTAAAAATAAATAAATAAATAGAGTTATTTTGATTATTTAAAATTTTATGAAACTGTATAAAATCTATTTGTATTCTAAAAAAAACTTAAAAAAATTACCTCTGTATTATAATTGTTTGCAATTACTGTTAAAAAATAATAAAAATATGATAATTTAAAAAACAATGAAAACAGAAACCAAATATAGTGCTCGTTAGTTGGTTTGTATTAAAATTAAAATAAGACAACTTATATTTCCGATAAACACTCTTAATCAAACCATAAAAAGAAAAGATCAAAATCAAATAAAATACATACCTCAAACGGCGACGGGACGGGAGTGATGGCAGCATAGAGTTCTCAGAACGTTCTGATTGAAGAAGATTTAGAGTGAGAAAAGGACTTGGAGGAGAGAGACAGCAACATAAAGAAATAGGGCAAAAATATATACTTATTAACCGGCAAACTGGCAGACAGAAACCAGAAGAAGAAGCTACGGAGAGGAAAATAGAAATAAGGTAGGATTAAAAGAGGGGAAAATCGGTTTCGCCAAAATTTCTTCACTAATTTGTCATCAATGGCTAAAAAAATTAAAAAAAAAAAAAACTGATTTGGCATTAGTATTTTTCCGTGTCTTTCGTAATGCCAACGTAATTTTTTTTACGTAACTTTTTTGTTTTCGATTATTTGACCAATATCCACTTTATTTCAAATATATATATATACAGAAATGGTACATATGTATATAGTATATAATTCATAATTTCCACATATCAAAAATTTTTGATACATATGATCGATGTGATGGGATTGATTACAATGTTTTGGTTTTATTGTGATGTTTTAGGTGATTATATTTGTCTATTTGAAAGATAGATAAGGTTAAAAATGTAATTAACACAAACTTGTCAAAATTTAACGGATAGTTTGATATTTTCCATTTAATGTGATGTATTGACCGTAATCTGTAGTAGTGATTTATAATTATTAGATCAACAGACAATATATATATAGTTTTTCTTTTGCAATACCAACGGATAAGATTAATTGCTGGCTCTTTAGTATTTTTGATAATATTGATACACTATTTAGTTTGAGTCGTGGTTTGAGGATGACTCTGACTGGCTTCTTCATGTCATGCAAGGTGACGTAATTTCTGTTGGTTATTAATAATAAAGTTCTATTTCAAGTAAAAAAAATATTGATGCACCATTAAACAATATTCTTATTATTAGTATTATTTAAAAAAATAAATAAATTGAATTTTTTTTTCTTGAAATTAAATGAATAATGAAATCATGAAATTGAATATAACAAGTATTATTTTATTTTATTTTCCTGATCACTTGAAAATGACAAGTGGCATGGTTGAAAAATCAAACTTAATAATATTTTAATACCACCGATATCTGACAACTGACCTGGCTTCAGAGAAAATTGAAGACCCAAGAGGCGGCCACAAGATGAAAGCAAACTCATCCACGGAATGATGCTCTACACATTTTAATTACCATAAATAGTATTTTATTATATAAAATGTATAATAAAATTATAAAATTTAGATCCATAATATAAATTAACTTGGTAAAGGTACACAAACGTACAATGCATACACTGAGAAAAAGAGCATATTTTACATTTAGATGGCCGAGAACCGTAAGCTTCACATAGCATTGTTCCCATGGCTAGCTTTCGGCCACATGATCCCCTACCTAGAGTTTGCAAAGCTCATGGCTCAAAAGGGTCACCGTATCTCCTTCCTGTGCACTCCTCGAAACATCAATCGCCTCCCAAAACTCCCACCCAATTTGATAAACTTTGTAAGCCTGCCATTGCCACACGTTGAAGGTCTTCCTGCTGAGGATGCAGAGGCCACAGTCGATGTTCCGTACGACAAGATCCAATACCTTAAGAAAGCTTATGATGGTCTCCAAGAATCGGTGACCTTGTTCCTCCAATCTTCAAATCCCGATTGGATTCTCTATGATTTCGCTCCTTATTGGGTAGCTCCAATTGCATCAAGAATGGGCATAAAGACCTCTTTCTTTAGCGTATACACAGCCCCAGCTCTTGGTTTTATGGGACCCCCATCGGTTCTGAAGGGCGAGAGCAGTGTTAATTATGAAATCAGAACCAAGCCTGAGGACTACACGGTTCCTCCAAAATGGATCGATTTCCCAACAACGGTGGCGTTTCGTTACTTCGAGATAAAGCGGATATTCGACAGCATGTCCCCTAACGATTCGGGAGTTTCGGATGTATGCAGAACGGGGGCCGGAATCGAAAGCTGTGATGTGGTGGCCATTCGAGGCTGCATCGATTTCGAACCCGAATGGTTTCGGCTGCTACGAGATCTTTACAACAAACCGGTTTTACCAATCGGTCAGTTACCCCCAGCTGGTGATCAAAATGATCATAACAGAGATGATGAAACAGAGACAGAGACGATGACTTGGTTGACGATGAAGAGTTGGTTGGACAAGCATGAGAAAGGTACTGTTGTGTACGTTGCATTCGGAACCGAAGCGAAGCTGGGACGCGAAGAAGTTACTGAGATAGCTGTTGGGTTGGAAAAGTCTCAATTGCCCTTCTTCTGGGTGCTAAGATTAACTCAAGCAGCCATTTTACCGGAGGGGTTCGAGGAGCGAATCGAAGGACGTGGGGTGGTGTGGAAGACTTGGGCTCCTCAGCTGAAGATTCTAGCTCACGAATCGGTCCGGGGACACTTCACTCACTCGGGGTGGAGCTCTGTGGTTGAGTCCCTTCGGTTTAAGAGAGCTTTGATACTGTTACCCTTGATTGCAGACCAAGGAATAAATGCTCGGATTTTGGAAGAGAAGAAAATGGGTTATAGCGTACCAAGAGACGAGCGAGACGGGTCGTTTACCAGCAATGCCGTGGCCGAGTCTCTTAGGTTGGTAATTAGACCTGGCAATTTGGATCATGACACGGCGACACGATTCGAAAACGACACGGAATAAATGGGTTTGGGTTTATTATAAATGGGTTCGGGTCATAATCGGGTCAACCCGTTTAACACGATTATTAATCGTGTCATTTTCGGGTTGACCTGTTTAACTCGAAATTGACCCGTTACGACCCATTTATTAAACGTGTCAGTTTCAACCCGACACAATTATATACCTATTACAACCCATTTAAATTTAATTTTAAATTAATATTTTATTACTAATATAATATTTAATAACTAAAAAATATTATAAATTAAAAATTTTATAAAAATAATTTTCTATTACTAATTTTTTAAAAACAAAAAATACATCTTTAATAAAACAAAAACATAAAAATAAAAATAAAATAAAAAAATTTTCGAGTTAATAGGTTAATTTTTGGATTAACGGGTTAATAGGTCAATTTCAGGTTAATGGGTTAATAGGTCAACACGACCCGTTAAAATAATCGTGTTAAACGGGTCGTGTCGTGTTGACCTATTTATAAACAGGTCGGGTTAGTGTTTTAGGTACCTGACACGATTAATAAATGAGTCGTGTTCGGGTTAGACATTTTTGACACGATTATTAGACGGGTTGACACGAACACGACCCACCAACCCGAATTGCCAGGTATATTAGTAATGGTTGAAGAAAATGGGAAAATTTACAGGGACAAAGTCAAGGAAATGAGTGGACTATTTGGAGATATGGACAGGCAAAACCGATACTCGGATACATTTCTGGACTACGTCAAATCCCATTAAACATTTTCAAGTGGGGAAAGATCCTTCAGTGGCTCCCACTTACAGTCCTATGTGGGATCCACTATATGGGACCCACTTGTTTTTGGGTGGGAGGTTTTATAGAACCGTTTAACAAAAGGGAGTCGTGCCATTTTAATTTTTATAAGCTCGAATGTTTTTCTCATTTTTAATTCCCGCTATCTTTGGAGTCCAATTTGGCCATATAATAAAGTTTTTTCTTTTTTTTTTTTTCTATTTTTCTTTTGGACTAGCTATATAATAAAGTTGATTTGGTAGAAAATACTGGCAGGTGGTTAATTAAATTTGTTGGTTGCTTAAAATTATTGGATGCACATAACTATAACTTTGGCCTTCGATATTATGAAGTTCGTTTTTGCATTAATACATCCCCATTTTACTTGATGCGTTGTCTCTCAATTGGCTTTTGGTTTTCTTTGGACTTGAATCTGATGACAGAAGGCAAAACATAAAAGGTTTGACTTTGGCATTTTTAGTTACAATCGGCCAATTAATAATAAACACATCAGCATAAATTAAATTTCATCGAAGACCACAAGCAGTAATATATAACTGTTATGAATTTATCAAGAACTAAACCTAAATTCTATTACAAAACACCACAAAATTTATCGTGGTTTGACGAATTGCTTACATCCTCGTACCTCCAGTGAGAGCCTCTATTTTTACTATTGATCTGCTGTGTTTTACAAACCTAAATCACAAAGAATCTATGGTGATTTGGCAAAGAAACCATAACCAACCTAGAGCCCCAATACACCCACTCTCTCTCTTTCTTTTGTTTCCCACAAATTTCAGTCATAATCTCACAAAGAAAGAAGAAAACCTAAACAAACTCTAGGAGAGAACAAAGGGAATTATATCTGATAATGGCAGAGATAATTGCTCTGACATCAGTTCCCCTGCTGTCTGATAAAAGCACGAGGACGAAGAGTATAAATGCTTATCTGATAGTGAAGCTGCTTGAGATACAAAAACAATGCCGTTACACTTGGTAAACCCTACTAACATTGTTACACATAGCAACCTCATAACAATAAGAAGAAAATTCTGCCCTTGATTAATGACATGGCTTTGAAGTGCACCATTTTGTCCATCTCAAACACCAACTTGAATTTCCTCTCTTTGCTTTTTAATTTCAGCTTGAAAAACATCACAATAACGAACAATGGGATTTGAGGATTAATTCTCATAATAATAAAACTCTATAAGAAAATATTAACCAACTGAAAAAGACAAATTATTTGAGAATACAAATCAAATCTTTTGTTTATGACAGTTTTATCTTTAGTTTTAAACAAAAAAATTTGCTAGATGTCATTATCTCATATATCATGTCGATTTTCAACTTTTATTCCAAACGATAGTACTACCGATAAATAATTAGGAAAGCTTATTATTTTTAAGACGACAATAAAATTGTTTTTTAGCAACAATCCTAGTAAATAATTTTGTGAATAGTATGTGTATAATAAGTGTACGTGTGTATTTTTAAAAAGAAAAACTTTATATTCTATATCAATTTCAAATATATCGGAAAAAAACACCTTTTTTTTTTAAAGAAAAAAATTAAAAATATATATTAAATATATTGCCGTATCATACAAGTGAAAAAAACACATATTGTTGAAAAAAATAAACAATTTCAATTATCTTTTCTCTTTCATAAAAAAAATTAAAAAAAAATGTGCATAACAAAGCTTTTTAATTTTATTCTTTTAATTATTTACTATTTTTTAGTTTTTTAAGTATATTAAACTATTATTTTATTACTAATAGTTATATTTGTATCACATATACAAAAAAAACTAATTTTAATATTTATTTAATACTAATTTTAATATATATTTAATAACCTTTTTTCATATATATATATATATATTTTTTTTTTAATTTATAGCGTATTATCCACCTATATACGTACTGAATTTATAAACTTCCCATTTATGTATTTTTCGACCAAATTTTTTTCATATTTTTAAATAAATAAAAAATATGTACGTATGTATTATTTTAGTATATTTGTTATCCTTTATTTAACTCGCTACGGCAACAGTTATGTTAACAATGCATATTTGTTTTTTTCGTTTTTATCATGTGAAAACATTTTTTGCGGTGAAATCCAGGATTTATCGCAATCAGAAACAAAAATATTTAGTTAAAAATTTTATTGGCACCAAATGTAAATAGCAACATAGTGACAAATTAAACAGTTGAGGGTAGCAAGATAACTATCATAACAAACCACAACAGTAGTGATAAGTAGAATTTCTTTAGTAATGTAATACGTCGTGATGACAAATATACTAATCTGTCACACATTAGTTAGACTCACTCCATCATTATTCGTGATTGATTATACAATTATCATAGCCAGTGAATCAAATTTGTTACGATTATCCTACAATAGAGCAATAGTAACAATTAAAGAATGATGTTTGTAGTATGAGAGCATAATTGGCTCCAGCATTCTTACAATATTTTGCAACACTTCACTTATTTGTTGCAAATGGTAACTGATGACCACCCCTCAATTGACAGAGCCCCAATCCCTGCCATCGCGGCTTGTCCAAATATTCAGCTTTTCTTTCTTCATTTTCTTATGCTAATCTATATATATATATATATATATATATATATTTATGGAATTGATATTTAATATTGGTAGTTCAAAACGTTCTTTTTGAAGGGAAAGTAACGAGCTGAATATCTTTTATGTGTGGTTGATTGTTTTTTTTATGGCACTACAACCAACATGCTTTTTACACAAAATTCTAGCAACAAAATTAAACTTGGCACTAGAACTTGTATTCCCACAAAATTTTAAGTTTGTCATCAATTATGGCTTAGTGACTCCATTAAATTCTATCACTAAATAATGTTACTAAACTAAAGATCAGTGGTAACAAATAAATTTTATCACTCTGAAATACGATTTAAAAACAATTATTTTACTAAATTAACATTTAGTGAAACTCATCTTTGTTACTAAAGCTAATCAAGTTTGATCGTAATTCGTTTCCTGATATTTCCTAGTATTTATTATTATTATTATCACATTTAAGAAAGACTAAAGTTGTTAGTCATAGAACATCATTTTTAACTTTTAAAAAAAAAAAAATTGAAAAACGTTTAAAGTTTTTTAATTTCTCTTATGTCTTTGAGTACTTTCTTTAAAATTCAAAAAAAAAAAAAAAAACTTGATAGGCTTTGAACCCAATTTATCGTAGACTTCTATTTAAATTTTACAGAATTATTTATTTATATTAAATTTTTTTACACATTTGTTGGTGTCAAAATTCGATTGGCCTCCATCTTAGCAAAATGCTAACACGGGGGTTGAGGATATGGCAACTGGAGTAAAATGCATACACTTGCGAGGCAAGAAAATGCATCGTTACCCCTAATTTTTAGATTTAGTGATAAGTTTCCCCCCTAACTTTTACTTTTTGCACCAATGCCCCCAAAATTTTTATTGTCGTCAAATTTAGCGTTAATTTGGACAAGTGCCGTGCTTGTTTGGACTAAAACGTCTGAAAGAGAAGAAAAACTTGTATGACACGGTGGTACCAGATCAGGTGGTACCACTCCAAGTCAATATTTAATACCTAATAAAAATACCATTATAAATCATTATCATAATTTTTTTTGAAAACATAAAAAAATTTGGGGCTGTTTTTCTTTCTCAAAGATTCTTTTTCTTCCCTTCCATGGCTTAAATGAAGGATCCTTTAATTTTAGATCATCAAAGCCACAATCTTTTTTTTTTTTTTTTAAATTGACCCATCCACCGTATTCTTTTAATTTTAAATTATTTTTTTTGTTTAGATTGGATGGATAGACAATATATTCCGGCTAACACATATGAGATCTTGCATAAATGGGTCTACTAGAATAATATACCTCTCTATCTCCACTCTTCAGTACTCATTTGATTTGGATTTGAGATTTCTATGATGATTTTAATACACATATTAAAAAAAAAAAATGGTTTGAAGCTCTTTTAAACGCTTGTTTTCTCTCTCTAATGCTTTTGAATGAAAATTTTGAAGAGTTTTAATGCTTTTAAAATTTTAGAAAGTTTTATAGTTTTCCATGGATGATACTTTTATTTATTTTTATTTTAATTATTATATTGTTGTTTAAATCCTTAATCACAATGAAAACAAAGAACGAATAAACCATAAATCCATAAATAAAGGCTTGACCTCTATGCTTTTCTCCTATAAAAAGTTTTAAACTTTAAAAGAAAAATAAAATAATAAATATAATAAATTAAAAAGGTAAACTGACATTTACTTTTAACAGGTGTTATTATTGACTTGAAGCGGTCACAGATCAGCTGGTACTACCGTTTCATTCAAGTTTTTTCTGTGCCAGATGATCTGGTACCACATTTCATGCAAGTTTTTCTGCAGAGGTCTCTGCTACTCTCTTCCCAACACGCCATTGGGTTCTGTGTTTTCTTCCTTACCAATTTCTCTTGCTTGTCCTTTTAAGGACCATCCTATCTTGGATAATGTGTTATTTTATGAATCTTGATTTCCTAAAAGAAAAGTAATATCCAAATAATTCATGTGCTTCAATTTCATTTTTTCGTCCATCTGAGATTATTGGCAAATTTGAAAGTATCGCTTATGGTCTAGTTGGCATTAAAGTTGATTGACTTTTTTTTAAGCTTTTCCAATAATAGAAAGGAACATTACATTGGCCACATGCATACATACTTCAAAAACTTTTCCATAATAGTCTTTTTTCTGATTACTTTCCATATTCAAACTTTTCCATAATAATCTTTTTTCTGATTACTTTCCATATTCTTTTTTTGGGTAAATAATTACTTTCCATCTTCATTTCACCATTAAGATACGCAATGAATATTTGAGATTGTCCATTCTCTATTACCATGGTTCACGTGAAATCCAAATATTATCGGAAAATTGTTTTTTTTCAAAAAAAAAAAAAAACGAATTTTCATTGTTATTTTTCTTTTTTTAAGGTACAATTGCTTATGAACGGTAAGCCTAATCATTAGGTCTGTAAATAACAACCCACGCGATCGGGTTATCGCCAAATGAATCCACAAAAATAGTATAAGTATTCGTTTTGGTCTTGTTACGGCGGTGCCATGATATTTTCATTTACTTATTTATTACAGGGATCATAATATTGTTACTAATTGTTTTTTTTTTTTTTTTTTTTTTTTGGGGGGGGACCGGTAAACTGTTACTCATTGTTACAGCTCATTAAATTAACATTGTTTTTTCTTTTAAAAAAAAAAAAACTCAATGAAATTACCATCCCTAGCAGTCATTTATTTAAAAAAGAGAATGAAACTATAATGAGCAACAATTTAAAATAGTACCTATTTGACAATCCAATCCATCATTGATTTCGGGATTAATCATGAGAAGCTAAGGGGTGTATTTAATTAAAAATTGAATGGATTTTAAAAGACTTAAAATGTTTGATGGAATTCATAGATTTGTTTAGAATTCAATAAATTCCACATGGATTTTATCAAAATTCTATATGGAGTTTAATAAGGTTTGTGAGACTTTTATTATAGACTTTAACAGATTTTGATAGAATTCTAATGATTTTAAATATTTTTATATAATTTATTTTACTATTTTGGTGAATAATATCATTTATTCTATACTATAAGCATAGTTTTCATTATTATTTTTCATTTATTCATTTTTATCATACCATTAACATTGCTGAACATTTATGATATCGAACAAACTAACAAATAAGCAAACAACATATACATGAATATTAAACTTTAATAATATTATCCTTAAAATATTTTTTAAAAAAAGAAAAAAAACCACTGTAAACATAAATTAAAATAAAATTAGATAAATATATCAAATAGTCTTATATCATCTCTATTATTGTTATTATTATATGCAAAATTTTATTTAAAAAAAAAAAACACATTGCTCATTACTTTGATTTCTTGCATTTTGGGCATCCATCCACATATTTGAAGCCATTGTAGTTCTCCATTCATTAGCATTCTCTCGTTGTTGCTCTTAACTTTCAAACAGCTCTTCAAAATCATTTTCTTCAGTTTCTTGTGTTAATAATGATGATGGAAATTCATCATTTGACTCTATAGGAAACTCATTAGAGCGACATTCCTTGCTAAGAAAATTGTGCAATCCTACACAAGCTAAAACTAGCTCTGCTTATGTCTTAAATGGAAATGGAGGTGCAGACTTAAAAATTGTGAATCTAGATTTGAATATACCAAATATCCTTTCAATTACGTTTCTTAAAGAAAAGTGACAAAGATTGAACAATGTAGCCGCAGTTTGAGGTGACAACCTGGACCAAAAAAATCTTGCAAATGGTATCGAACCCCTTGAAATGGAGCTAAAAATTGTCGACGATTTGGAAATCCACAATCCACCAGAAAACATTTACCTAAAAATATAAGATATTAATTATTAATTCATAAATATTATTTTATAAAAATTAGTACATATTGAAAAAATATATATATATATATATATATATATATATATAATAAAAAAATATATATCTTGTGGCACTTTAAGTCTATTCCTCCTTGATAAAGCATCATGTAGTAATTTTGAATCATGAGCCGAACCCTCCCATCCACTAAGCACGTATATGAACTCCAAATCAAAGTTACAAGCTGCTAATACATTTTGTGAAATTTTTTCATGGCGATTACGATAGCTACTTACATCATGATCCTTTACTGTTGCTAGTATATATGTGCCATCAATAGCTCCAATACAATCCTAAAAGAAATAATAAATTTTATAACTAACATAAAACATAACGTGTTTTGAATAATAATTACAACACTAATAATAACAAAACTATAACAATAATAAGAATTATTATTATTACTAAAAAAAATAAATTGATAACATTCATTACTTACCTTAAAGTAAGGGTAAAATCTCGTATGTTCTCTTATTTTACTTGGCACTGTAGATTTTGGTTTAACCATCATATCTGGTGCTATCGTGTTTAAAGCCTTCAAAACTTTGTTGAAGTTTTTGTTCATTGTGAAATGTGATCGACTAAACGTTTGACGAGTGCGAGAATTTTGACCTATAATAAGTAAAAATGTTGCAAGCATTTCTTCAATGCAAAAAAATCTTATATCCTGTAAATATGTTTTTTCTCTAATGATTTTACATAACTTCAAAAACACATTAGGATACATTCTATATAGTAGCCGAAAATGTTGAGGATCTTCTTTCAATACTTTATGAATATAATTATACCCCTTAGGAGTGATTGGTCGTCGAGCCAGTGGACGTTCAATATATTCATCACATATGCTAATCATTAGTGCATATAATACCTCAAATATTGTTTGAATAGCCAACAATATTAATTTAATGGTTTCATAAAATTCTCCATCTTCTTGTGTATCTCTTTCTCCCAGTTCTTCTTGTTCCATTTTTTGTATTAATCTAAAACATAACATCAAATATTATTAGAAAATATGAAATGTAATAAAAAATAATAACATCAGGAAGGGGAAAAAAAAACTCTTTAATGAAAAATTCAATTCAATACAAATTGAACAATAAAGCAAACAATTTACTTAAACAAACTAGAGAGAAGAATATATCAAAACTAAAAACCTATATCATAAAATAGTTATAGCTAAATATATGTTTTAACACTCATTCTGTCAAGACCCGTCCAAAATTCCTCCCCGGAACCCTAGACAAGCCCTGATCCCAGAGAAATACCACCGAACCTTCCAACGGAAAATCCGGTAGCACCTCCCCTAAGGGTATGACTAACCAAAAATTACCTGCACTGAAAACACACTTCTATATTCATCCCCTTATTCCTCCCACAATACTACAAATTGATTCCACAAATTTACAGCACTTCAAAGAATAACAGCAACCCAATGTATAAATAATAACTACATGTCCAATACAGTATACAGAGCATTATACAAATAAATATGGAATTTATACAATGACCGATAAAGAAGTAATACAGGATGGAGAGGAAAAGGGAAGAAATACTTCTTGGACTTTCGGCAACGAACTGAGACGTCGGGCTCGCCCCGGACGATCAACGTCTCCCAATCTGGACCTAGGGGAACGGAATTTAAAAACGTGAGATGCTAATCATCTCAGTGAGTGACCCTATCTACTGAATACCTTTAATATTAATAATATACCAAATAAAAGGATTTAATTAATCAATACCGAACAATTAAATAAATAAATAAATAAACATTTGAAGTAATATTTTCTCTCAAAACCCTTACTATTCACTCCGTTGGAAATGTTCCCCTTTTAAAACATTTTCACAAAACCAGATATTCGTACCTCCCGAAAACCAAGGGATCAAATAATTTAATAAACAACAAATAAATAAATACCCAAAATATAAATAAAATGTAATAAATTATAATAAATAATTGTTGTACTCTTTGGGGTTTGAAATTTCTATCCGAAAAACTTGTACTTGACGCACCACACTATATACCAGTGATGCCCTCCGATACCCAGCGTCCTGAGCACCGACTGGCGGAGAGATTAAAGAGAGAAACTTGCAAACGGCACTTCGGCGTCCCGACAGTACCACTGCTGAAACCGTCATCCCGGCCAAGGAGGGGGGCGGCTGATGCGCAATATATAAGACTTGCCTGCCCACGGTCCAATGGCAACTCACAGGAGACATAATACTTGCGCGCTAACCACATATATACCAGAACACCAATACTGTGTGAATGCGTCTAAAATAATTATTAAATCAACAGTACCCTTTTTCCAAAATTACCGTGGGAAATATACCAAATTTTCACACTTACCATCCCACATATTTTCATTCAACAAACTAGTACGAAAACATCGATAACGAATAAAAATAAATTTTCTCGCAACACGCGGTTCAACAAATAATATACCACGGGCATAATTATGAAAATTAAACCACCAATTTGAACAAATAATTTTCTTAAAATATTCAAACCAATTATGCCCAAAATAATATAAAATCCAAACACAACGAATTACGGAAAATACTTACTCATGTGTAATAAATACAATTAAATCACGATAAAATAATAATCGGGAAATTCTTAGTAACCCAAAATTCCGTTTAGTATTAATGGGTAAATATATATATAAAATAATATTTTGTTCCCGATTATATTTAAATTCCACCACATGAGTATAAATTACAGATATCAATTTAACACCACATAAATATAATTAATTGCCCAAAATAGTTTTCAAGGTGGATCACTCACCTGGAGCACGCAATTAAACCATGATTTACCATGGGATCAATTCCACGACTCACCGGTGCTCCTAGAACACAATTCACACACAGTCAAATAAATTAATATTTTATTCGGATAAATAATATCCGGTACCCGGGGGGTTAAACACAAACGTTAACCAAAATTGACGAGTAATATACCGAATCGAAGATTGAGAGACGAGGATCACAAATCCGGTCTTACTTCCCGGAGATCGGACCGGTGGTGGCCGGAATCTCGCCAGAAAGCTTTCGGGATTCAACTCTTCGATTCTCTCAATCCGTCGCGAATTGGTGGAAAAGGATCCCGGATTTGGATTCAGGAGGTTGGAATTAGTGGACAGGGACCGGCGGTGCAACTGGGTACTCGCCGGAACAGTGACTTCCGGCGAGCCGCCGCGGTCACCGGCAATCCTCGCCCGCGGTTGCACATGCGGTGGCCGTTGGCTGAGATTTTTTGCGGTTTTGTAGATCGAGGGGAGAGGATTCCAACGGGACCGGCGGTGAGGCAAATGGAGGCCGGATGGCGGAGAGATCGGGATTTGAAGATTTTCGGCGCCTCGCAGGAAAATGCTCCGATCCCGGCACGTCGGATCGGTGGCCGTGAAATTTGGTGGGTAGGCCGGACTTGAGGAGGTGGTGAGGGGTGGCTGGTGCGTGTGGCCTGAAAATGGCCGGAAAGGGGTCAAACAGCGGTGGCCGGCGGTGGAGGGGAAAAATCACCGCCGAGCTTCGCCGGCTCGATCTGGGCGTGTCCAGTGACCGGCGGTCGTGAGATTTTGGGGTTTGGCCAGAAATGGGGAGGGGGTTCCGTCTGGCTGGCGCGTGTAGCCCTCCGGTGGCCGGACGGTGGCCAACCGGTGGTGGCCGGTCGTTTCTCTCTCTCCCTCTATCTCTTTCTCTCTCCTCCCCATCGTTTTTGCCAAATAAAAGCCACCATGGTGATACTGTTCATCCACGTGGACCAATCAGGTGACGACACGTGGCATTTTACTGTTCATCGATTCAAAAACATTAAAATATTACGATATCCAGCGAACTTCAATCGTCCAAACAAGATCTAAAGTGTATTGATAAACTTGATTAAGTGGTTACAATTGAGAATATACTTTCGAATGTGTAAAATTACACATCCTCTTTAGTTTAAAATATAAAAAAGTCCCTCATCAAAAGTTGAAATGATTAATTGATAAATTTGATATTCTATTTCATTATCATTAGAGTACATAAGGATGTTGTTACTAATCGATTATTTGGGAAAATCCATAATTTATTATATAATTGTTACCCAATGCAATTATAACAAATTTTTATTCATTGGTTGTCGTTTTATACATCATCACTAATAGTGACTATTGGATAGTGACTAATAATTAATTAAGCTACAAAAAGGGACACTTATCTTTTTTTTTTTTTTTTTTTGTGATATACATAGGTGATCGAAATCCCCTTCCTTCAGTTTAAAATATATTGTAATTTTTTTATTAAATATAAATAATCAATTATTCCACATGCCTATAAAGAACAAAAAAATAATATGATTAATTAATAAATTTGATATTCAATTTCATTAGAGTACATACGCATATTGTTACTAATTAGTTGGGAAAATGCATAATTTATTATATAATTGTTACCTAATGCACTATATAACAATTTTTAGCTATTAATTATTGTTTTACACATCATCAGAAATAGTGACGTGGATGGTGATTGATAATTAATTAAGCAGTAAAAAGGGGCATGATATATTTTTTGTACACTATACAAATAATTATTATTATGTGAAGGTAAGATTGTTAAAAACGTAATTTAAAAATATCATACTTATTATAATGTTGAGTTTATTCTCATTTATAAATAGTTCAAGTTTGGAACAATATTTGTCATGACTATGTGAAGGTTATTTCTAAAAATTATATTATTTTAATTTAATTTAATATAATATAAATTTCTATGCCATTGTTATAGTATTTGAGAGATAATAAATATAAAAAGAAAAAAAGAGTACAAGTGGAGCAATAAATGCTTATAGAGAAAATAAAAATAAAGAATATAAATAAAAAATATTTTTTTTATCCTCTATTTAACTAACTATGGAAACAATTATATTGACAATGCATATTTGTTTTTATCATGTGAAAACATATTTTGCGGTGAAATCCAGGATTTATCGCAATCAGAAACAAAAACATTTTAGTTAAAAATCTTATTGGCACCAAATGTAAATAGCAATGTAGTTTAATTTGTTGTGACAAAACAAATAGTTGAGAGTAGCAAGATATGGGCATATTTACCACAAAATAGTATCGTATCATAACAAGCCACAACAATAGTGATAAGTACACTTTCGTTAGTAATGTAATATGTGGTAATGACAAATATACTAATCTGTGACACATTAGCTAGACTTACTCCATCATTATTCTTGATTGATTATACAATTATCATAGACAGTGAATCAAATTTGTTACAATTACCTTGCATTGGAGCAATGGTAACAATAAAAGAATGATGTTTGCAGTATGAGAGCATAATTGGCGCCAGCATTCTTACAATTTTTTGCAACACTTCACTTATTTGTTGCAAATGGTAATTAAGCTCTTTCCCACTGAAAGGGCCCCAACCCCTGCCATTGCGGCTTGTCCAAGCTTTTCTTTCTTCATTTTCTTATGCTAATCTATATATATATATATATATATATATATATTTATGGAATTGATATTTAATATTGGTAGTTCAAAACGTTCTTTTTGAAGGGAAAGTAACAAACTAAATATCTTTTATGCGTGGTCGATTGTTTTTTTATGGCACTACAACCAACATGCTTTTTACACAAAATTCTAGCAACAAAATTAAAACTTGGCACTAGAACTTGAATTTCCACAAAATTTTAAGTTTGTCACCAATTATGGTTTAGTGACTCCACTAAATTATTATTATTTTGGTTTCTAAATTAACTCTTATAGGGTCCTTGGCAAAAAAGAAAGTATTGAAGGAAACTGATTTTTAGTATTCAGTTTCTTAGGATTCGATTTTCTAAAAATGATTTTTTTTGGGATTCATTTTATAGTGTTTGGTTAATTATAAAGGAAGGATTTACAAGTAATTAAATAAATTTATATATTAAAATTAAAGAATAAAATTATATTTAAAAAAATACATAATATCAGTTTCTCAAGAAATTTTAGATTGACATATCTTCAGTAGGATTCACTTTCCCTATCAATTTCCCAATTATGAAATTTATTTTCCATTGGGGCTCACAAATTTCTTCTTTTAAAAATTATCCTAACTTTATCACTACCTAAACACTCCATTAGTGAAATTCATTTTTGTCACTAAAACTAATCAAGTTTGGTCCTAATTCATTTCCTGGTATTTCCTAGTATTTATTATTATTATTATTATCATCATCATCACATATAAGAATTATTATTATTATTATTATTATCATCACATATAAGAAAGACTAAAGCTGTTAGTCATAAAACATTTTGAACTTTAAAAAAAAAAATTAAAATTGAAAAACGTTTAAAGTTTTTTAATTTCTCTTATGCCTTTGAGTACTTTCTTTAAAAAAAAATTAAAAAAAAAATTGATAGGCTTTAAACCCAATTTATCGTAGACTCCTATTTAAATTTATTTATTTTCTTAAAAAAATAATTTAAAAAAGAAAGAAGAGGAGATTCTAGAACCATACAATGCTATAGCAAATTCGTTATATACGCTCCTTAATATTAAATATTAAACACGTAGACAAAAGTTAGGTTGGAGTGTTAAATAAATAAATATTTGTGGACTTAGCATAAATAATTACTCTATTACAGGGCCCATTTATGCCATTAATGAGACTGACTTGTTTATTATTTTGTAGTAGGACTTTTGGTCACATACTCTCTATAAAACTCCAGTTGGCCCATTGAACTGGAGGACCAACTCTCTTTTTAAGCCCATTAACTTATCCATATTTTATTATTATTATATTATTAAATTATTATTATTTTGGTATGTGTTAAAATTAATAAGTAAGTCTGACTTGCAGAAACTATAAAAGGTATAGGGCAAGTAAATAAATACATGCCGTATTTTTTATGATAAAGGTTTTCAAAGATCAGTGTGAGGGTGGTTTGAGAATAGCGTGTCCATATGCACTACTATTACATTGTTTTCTATCTTGCAGGATTAAAGATTCAATTTATCAATATCTGCATCTAAAGGTTATTAGTACTTTTATGCTTTAATAGAATTTATTATGTATATTTTAGATTCGTAAATTCTAACATGGAGCAAAGTGGTTGAGGCGCTCATGTTTGGGAGACCTTTGGTTTTGCTTACTTTCTTTGCAGACCTGGGAATAAATGCTATAGTTTTGGAGGAGAAGAAGATTGGGTATGCCACACCAATGGATGAGAACGTCGGGTCGTTTGCAGGAACTTAGTAGCTGAGTCATTGAAGATGGTGTTGGCAAAAGAAGAAGAGAAGATACAGAGGGACAAAGCTGTGGAAGTGAAAGGGTTGTTTGAAGACAGGGATAGACAGGGCCGGTATGTGGATAAACTTCTAGGTTATCTCAAAGCCCATAGACCCATCATGAAAGTGAAACATTGAGTGTGACAAGTTGGCAAATTTGAATTTATTGCTTATGGTTTGGCATTAGTGGATGGATTTTTTTTTTTTTTTCAGATTTTCCCAAAAGAAGAAAGGAACATTAGATTGGGCCATCACTTTCCATGTATATTAAGTAAAGGGGAATGTGGCCCAATACCCCTTTCAAAGAGGGCTTAGTAAAATATACCCTCTCCTTTTCAAAATTTTTTTATCTACCCTCTTATATCTATTTTATCCTTAATAAAAATTAAAAATGACTTGAGTTTTTTTTTATTTTTTTTTTAACACATTCGTGAAGTCCACCCACAAACCCAAATCCCTACCACAATCCCAAATTCCTGCCCCTTTCTTCCTTCTTCCCACAGTCAAGGATAATTATTAGAAATGGTTTGCTGGTAACTTGGCATCAGGAGGTGTTGCTGGTGCTTCTTCCCTTCTCTTTGTCTATTCATTGGACTGTACTCGTACCCATTTGGCAAATGATGCTAAGGCTGCAAATAAAGGAGGAGAAAGACAATTCAATGGTTTGGTCGATGTTTACAGGAAGACATTGAAGAGCGATGGTATTGTTGGTCTTTACTAGCAACTACATGGGCCTGCTAAAAAAACTACCAACAGTTTTCATCGGTAATTACCGATGGGTCATCGATAATCCCTTTTTATTTATTTATAATTTTCGCACCTTTTCCAAACATTCTGTGGATTCCTTTGTTCAGGATAGTTAATAAAGTTATATTTAGTATGTTCTTAGTAGAAACACATATTATCTAAGTTGTAGGATTGAATTATGTTAATTTGATTTAAAAAATAGGACAAATGTAAATTACCGATGGACCATCAATAATTACCAATGAAACTATCGGTAATTTTTCCAGCAACTACATGTGCTTACTGAAAAAATTACTGATGGTTTTCATCGGTAATTACCGATGGGCTGTCGGTAATCAATTTTTTTTTTTTTTTGTAATTTTCACACTTTTTCCAAACATTCTGTGGATTCCTTTGTTCAGGATAATTAGCAAAGTTATTATACTCTTAGTGGAAACACATATTATCTAAGTTGTCGGATTGAATTGTGTTGATTTGCTTTAAAAAATTGGACAAATGTAAATTGCCAACGGACCATCGTTAATTATCGATGAAACCGTCGGTAATTTTTTCAGTAATTATATAGGCTTATTGAAAAAATTACCAATGATTTTCATCGGTAATTACTGATGGGCCATCGGTAATCACTTTTTTGTAATTTTCATACTTTTTCCAACATTTTGTGGATTTATTTTTGTTAAGGATTATTAATAAAGTTATATTTAGTATGGTATTGGTGGAAACACACATTACCTAAGATGTCGGACTAAATTGTGTTGATTTACTTTGAAAAATTGGATAAACATAAATTACCGATGGACCATCGATAATTACCGATGCAAACTGTCAATAATAAATTTTTTTTGTAATTTTTACACTTTTTCCAAGCATTCTATGGATTCTTTTGTTGAGAATCATTAATAAAGTTAGATTTCACATGTTCTTGGTGGAAACACACATTACTGAAGTTGTTCGATTGAATTGTGGGATTTGCTTTGAAAAAACTGGACAAATATAAATTACCAACAGCCCACCGGTAATTACCGATGAAAACTGTTGGTAATTTTTCCAGCAAGTATATGGAAACTTACATTGGATTACAAATGGTTTTCATCAGTAATTACCGATAGGCCATCGATAAACAACTTTGTTTAAAATTTTCTCACTTTTTCCAAATCTTTTGTAGATTCTTTTGTTCAGGATCATTAATAAAGTTATGTTTAGCATGTTCTCAGTGGAAACACACATTATCGAATTTGTCAGATTGAATTGTGGTGATTTTCTTTGAAAAAATTGGACAAATATCAATTATCGATGTCCCATAAATAATTACCGATGAAAACCATTTGTAATTTTTCCAGCAAGTGATTGAAATTGTAGTTTATGGAAAATTTACTGATGAAAAAGTAGGACAAATGAAAATAATCAATGGACCATTAATATTACCAATGAACGCCATCGGTAATTCAAAATGATTGAAAGTGTAGTTGATGGAAAATTTACCGATGGAATCCATTGGTAATTTCAAATTTTCCTATTTTCATTACAAATCACTACAATACAATCCAATAACTTCCATAAAGTGTTTTCCATCAAGAACAAAGTCAATTCAACTTTGTTTCATTATTAGAATGGTGGTGAAGAAAAAAATACACAAAAAGCGTCTTGGAAAAAATGAAAAAATTACAAACCAACATAATTATCGATGGGCCATCGGCATTATCAATGAAAATCATGGTAATTTTATATAATGTAAAGTGCAATTGCTGTAAAATTTACCGTGGATACCATTGGTAACACTGATGGTCCATTGGTAATTGCAAATTCTCAAAATTTTGAGTTCAATTCACCACATTTCGATACAAATACCTTGATAATGTGTATTTGGATGAATAACATGCTCAATAAAACTTTATTTAATGATTAAAAGCATTTATAAGATTAGATAACACAAAAAGTATATAAAAAAATGAAAAAAAACCTAATTTACTTGATTACCGATTGACTATTGGTATTACTGATAGGATCCGTTGGTAAGCCTTGTCAAATATTTCAAATCGAATACAAATACATTTCAAAAATAGAATTTCGATAACATGTATTTGGACAAAGAACATGCGCAATGCAACACCGATGATCCATTGGTAATTGCCAATTCTCAAAATATTTCAGTTCAAATCAGTAAACTTCAATACAAAGAACATGCTTAATACTACTTTACTTATTGATTAATAGCATGATTTGGATTAGATAACATAAAAAGTGTGCAAAAAATTCAAAATTCAAAAAAAAAAAAAAACACCCTAATTTACTTGATTATCAATAGACTATTGGTATTATCGATGGATACCATCAGTAATTACCAAGTCTAAAGCTTTTCATTTTGAATTATTACAATTCGATACAACTACTTTCATAATGTGTATTTGCACCAAGATTAAATGACTATTCCAATCATAATTCCACAATGTCAGGATTTATGTCGGATAGGGTTTGTACAGCAGCATCTGTCTTTGTCATCCCAAAATAAAAAGGCAGACACATCATAATCGATTCTGCTGTCACTTAAAGGCATCCCAATATAACTTTGCAGCAAATAATATCTAGATTGAGGGAAAATATACTTAAGAAAATTGAGAAAAAAAGAACAAAACAAAAGAATGGCGTAGATGAAATCTGCTCTGGACGAAAGAATAGTCAATTCATGTTAGCTAACTCTACTTTGTTATAATCATACAACAAAAGGCGACCTATGAGATGGGAGAGAGTCTTCTGTACTTTCTTTCAAAACAATATAAGAAAAAGAGTATTTGTGGAGGGGGGAAAAATGATTTTAGGAAAAATATATATATATGATTATGTACGCTAACTTTTTTTAACCAAAAACAAAGCGCGCATACAACTTTCTTGACCATTCTCAAAGGAAAGTAAAGTAATGGACTCCTTTATTGACTAGTAGCCTAGTTCCAAAGTAAAGACGAAGAAAAAGGGAGAGGAAAACCGAAAAAAGGACTTGAATTTTGTTTGAGGTGATAGACTCGAAGTTTGAATCTAGTTTCACGTAATATTATATTGGTTTGAGCTTATCTAATATCCAAAATTGGGAAGATTTTCTATATATAGAACCTTAATAAACGAAACAAATCCTCAATTAAATGTATGCTGGTTCATGATGAAAATTAACCAATTACGTATGCATTGCTGTTAATACTCTGCGTGCAATTCGAGAACATGACAGTTTAAGAAGAAAGGGCTATATGTTTATGCAGAATAGATAGCTTTATCCTTTATTTGCTGGCAAAATCACCAAAAATAAAATAAAATAAGCATTTTATATTTCTTATACTGCAATATGTATAATGTTTACAGATAAAGGTGCATTATTGTCTCGTGGAAATAAGGAAAAGAATGCATGCATGTGCATGGTTGTATGGCCAATGAGAAGGAGCAAAACTATGAGTCCTTGAGTGCTACTGCATCAACTTATATATAGTAATTAATTAATTAATACTAATAAAACTTCGTACACGATAAAGCAAAACATCAATATATCATCAAATGATACTTAAATTTTTAAATATTATTCAGATTTTTCCAAGTTCCAATGTTTCAAGAAGCCAACTTCTTTGATAAGGAAAACAACCCACATGGGAGCCAAATTCTAAAACTACATAACCAATTACTAAACGAGAGAATGCAATGAACTTTTGATTATCCAATACACATTTTGCTGACACATCTATGCACTCGACCAAGTCATAGCCCATATGCATATTCCTCCAAATTTATATATGGAACCAAGATTAATATAGTTTCCTTGATCAAAAGCCAATCTCTTTAGGAACTTAATCCTCTCATATTTAATCAATTCAATTGAATCCGCCGTAAATGGAAGAGCAAATAAAAAGCCATAGCATAAATGACATTGACCAAAAATACTGAAAAGAGAAAGAAAAGAAAAGGTCTTCTTTTTTGTGGGGAATCTTGGAATAGATGGCAGCTGATCATAGAGGCCTTGTTCTTATGCTATATATTATATAAAGCCTTAGTAACAAATCCAAACACAGATTGACGATTCAAATAAAACCAACTTCATCAGAATAGACATATATATAGTTGAAGACTGTCAACAAGAAGAGGAAGAAGATCAAGGGAGGGGATAAGTTTAGTGAATTTAGTAATGGGGGATATGCAAATTGTTCCAGCGGGTAATTGGAAAAATGTGGAGGCACAGTGTAACACCCCGTCCCAAATCGCACCGGATTCCGTGCACGTTGACCGAGGTTGACCGTTGACCGAAGGGGTCAAAAGTTGACTTTTTGACTCGGTGAGAATTTTGAGTTGACTAAGGTACCGTGGCGAAGTGCACGATGCCATGAGTTCGTAGACTGGTAGCACGTCGAAAACGGAGCTACGGTTTGAAAGTTATGGACGAAACAAGTTGCGGTCCAAATTGTCCAAGGGGTGCCGGAGTTGACTTTTTATTCATGCAAGGTTGAGCGTTGACTCATGCATGGTTGTGAAGTGCTCATCGATACGAGTCTGTAGACTAGCGGTACGTCCGATTTGGACATGTGGTTTGAAAGTTATGGATCTGTAAAGTTTTTCAAATACCGTATTATTTTAATATTATTTTTACACACATAACGATGTGGCACGTGTGACTCAATGAAGGTGGCCATGTGTCACCATGATGAAAAGCCACATGTCAACCATGTTTAAAAATCAAATTATTTTTATTATTATTTTAAATAATAATATATTTTTTTATTTAATTATTATTATTTTTCCTTTTTCCTTTTTCTTTTTCTTTTCCTTTTTCTTTTCTTTTTCTTTTTCTTTTTCTTTTCTTTTCCCCACGTGGGAAAACACCAATCCTTTCTTTTTCTTTTTCTTTTTCTTTTTTTTTCTTTTTTCCTTCTTCTTCCCCGAAATACACACACACACGCAGCTTTTCTTTCTTCTCTCCCGACCGTCCCTCTCTCTCCCGTGTTTTTGAATTCCGGCCACCCATAGCCCTCACGCGCCAGCCACCAAGGAAGCCCGCCACCTCGCGAGCTTGGCCGCCAAGTTTCACGGCCAGCCGCCGCCGGACGCGCGCCGATCGGGCCGGAGAAGCCGCCGGCCGGCCAAGTTTCTCTCTCCTCTTTTCTTGTGTTTTCCGGCCAGCCCACTCCCAATTGAGCCTCCTATCCCCCTATTTTGGGTCCTCTGAATCCAAAAATGGCCTCCAATCTCAAAAATTCGAAGCGGTTTGCGAGATATGGAGAAGTGAACACCGGCCGAACCTTTCCGGCCAAATTCCAGCCACCCCCGGCGGAATTGGGGTCGACGGAGACCGGATTGGTGATCCTCGTTCCACGAGCTTCGATTCGGTATATCATTCGACCATTTTGGTTAAAGTTTGTGTTTTGACCCCCCGGGTACCGGGTATTATTTACCCGATTAAAATATTAATTTATTTGACTGTCTGTGAATTTTGTTCTAGGAGCACTGGTGAGTCGTAGAATTGATCCCGTAGTGGATCATGGGTTAATTGCGTGCTCCAGGTGAGTGACCCACCTTCAAATTAATTTTGGGGAATTTAATTGATGAATATATTATGTGTGAATTAAATATTTGGAATTTAATTTCTATGTGCCAAATATTTATTGGATTTATTGTAGAATTATTTATGAATTTATTGGATTTAAGAAAATGCGAATTCTACAAAATTATGCCGTGTGGAATTATTTTATGGTTTTGAGGATTTTGAAATTGGTGTGGTTTTAATGGTAAATTGGGCATGATTTGATTTTCAAATATTTCAAAGAAAATATTTGGTTATATTGGTGATTTCAATTTTTATAAAATATACCCATGGAATATTATGAGATTTGATTATGATATTTCGAGAAATTATTTATGCTATTGGGAAAATGTGGATATTTGAATTGATGGATTTGGAAGTTGGTGGATTTGAAAATCATGGAATTTATGGTATGGATTATAAGGAAATTGTGGAGAATTTCCCGGTTCAAGCGGATGGATTATGCCCGCTATGCTTATGAAAAATGTGAAATTTGTTTTATGATTTAAATTTATGGATTTTATGATTTTTAGATGCACCGTGCACGTACTGGTGTTCTGATTATGTGATATGGTATATGTGATATGGTTAGTGTGCACACGGTTGTGATTAGCGCGCAGGTGGGTGTGATTAGCGCGCAGGTGATGTGATTAGCGCGCAGGTGGGTGTGAGTAGCGCGCGGTTGATATTATGAGGGTGTCCTGTGGATGCCATCGGAGAGGGCGGCCACCCTCCTTTGGCCGGGACACCAGGTTAGCAACGGCGCAGTGGGACGCCACGCGACCGTATGCCGGTTTCTCTCTATAACCTCCTGTCTGGCAGTACCTCGGGACGCTGGGTACTCTGGCGCCACTGGTATATAGTGGGTGCATCAAATGATTTTCAGAACTGTGTTTTAAAAATAAAATGTTTGGAAACTGTATTGGAAAAATAAAATTAATTATTACTGCTTCCGATATTTAATTATTTGATGTCTTGGTTTTCGGGGAATATGAATAAAGGGTTTTGTGAAAATGTTTTAAAAGGGGAACCTTTCCAACTGAGAGAATTGTAAGGGTTTTGAGAGAAATTATTATTTCCAAATAATTATTATTTATACTTATTACTGTGATATTATATGGTATAGTAGTAGGGTCGCTCACTGAGATGATTAGCATCTCACACTCTTAAATTCCGTTCCTCTAGGTTCCAGGTTGTCGGTGTTCATTCGGATCGGACTTGATCTTCCTCGCTGTTTTACTTCGTGAAGTACCCTGTTCTTCTTTATTGCGGTTGTACTATTTCTTTCATTCTTGTTGTATTTATTTTGCACTGGATTACTGTATTTTTGTTTTGAAGTGCTGGAATTTGTGGAACCAATTTGTAGTTTGTGGGAGGAATAAGGGGATATTTTTGAAGTGTGTTTTCAGTGCAGGTAAATTTGTGGTAAGTAAATCCCTTAGGGGAGGTGCTGCCGGATTTTCCGTTGGAAGGTTCGGTGGTATTTTCCTGGGATCAGGGCTGTCTAGGGTTCCGGAGGAGGAATTCTGGACGGGTCCTGACAGTTGGTATCAGAGCTCTAGGTTCTAGTATTCCGAAGGGACTGTGCATTGTTGTGTGTCCCATCCATGTCTAGTCTCTCGTTTTACCCGCGTGGAAGCGTTCTTTCTGTTTGTCTCGAAGTAAATTCGTTGCCCGAGTTTGAATAACTCTAATCTTCGAGGGTGTCAATTAGGATCATCTAGCCTAACGGGAAATTCCTATGGCCTAGTCGATGGTCGAGGATGCCTTTTCTTTTTGAAGGTCAAGCTTATCATCGTGAATGGTATCCGTTTCGTTCATGGAGAAGAAGGATGATTGCCTAAGGATGTGTGTCGATCGATTTCAAGGCGTCAAAATATTTTCCCGATCGATTATCAAAATTTAAATGCTTTTCAAAGTGGTATTTGAAATTAAAGGTGTTTTATTCAAGTATTTTTGGTTTGTGCTCGTACATGTATCTGTATGTTATATTGTTGATATTATACTGCACCATATGGAGGCGGCGAACCAATGTGGTCCATGTAGAGCTAGCCCCATGATCATGTTGCCTACGAGCCCAGGGAATTGGACGGCCAATATAGGCAACCACCCTGGTTTGTATTGGTAGCAGAGTGTCGGCGACAGTTGGAATCATGGATTACGTAACATGTAGAAGGTGTCGTACGTACCTCCATTACAAGCGTGCATATTTTATTTTATGCTATGGATTTTAAGATATGATTTTCAATGTGGAGTTTTAACAACTGCCTATGCAAGTTAGGTATATTTGAAAAATATATTTTATTATTTGTTTTATGTTATGGTTTTTTCAAGAGCGACTTAAGGGTTAAGTATTGCCAGTCGAGAATCCAAAGAAGGGTATCGTTGAGTTCAAAAAGGAGATCTTAAAGGAAGTACGCGATTCAAAGTATGCGATACCCCCCAAGGGTATAAAGACGTATGGAATGCACACTGGATGACATGGTGGTTTGGCACGATAAAGGAAGTTGCAAGATCCGAATAAAGGTACTTAAGTCACCGACAAGTAAAGTAGGGAGATGTAAATATGGATTTCGTGCTTAAACTATCGTTCACAAAGAGAAGGTACGACAGCGTTTAGAGAATCAAGCAAGCTCCGGATAGCGACTAAAGTTCTACTTGGTGGTTGATGAGGTTAATGAGATGAGGATGATTCCTTAGGCATGGTTGGATGTTTAAGCATGGTTATTTTCATTCTAGAAGCTAAGATCTTGATATCTTATTTCCTTGGAGATTTAAGGTTCGTATTGGTGGTGCTTTATCGATTCAAGGTGGTTGATATTGTTGGTGATAATTTACAATGATAAGGAGTATGATTTTTGGGACGTAGTTAGAATTTAAGAAGTGTGGAATACTTTATTGGGTTAAGGATCTAGTGATTTGTTCATAGTATTGGTGGTGATGCTAGAATTAAGATTTAAATTTCTTATTGCTTGAGGTGTGGATTCATGGAATTTATTTGAAATGGGGAAAACTTAGGGTTTTCAAGAATGGTATTTAGATGTTGAGAATTTTATTCATGACCTTGATGAATTTAGTTAAAAGAAAGATTGATGTTTGTCGAGGTTAAGATTATTGGTTAATCAATGAGGAGCAAGGGTTTTATAATTGTAAGTACTAGGAGGGTAATCGAAGACAAGTGAATTAATCTCAACCTTAACTTGGTGATACCAGTATTTGAGGAAATTAGACTTAAGTTCTAATCTTACCTTTTAAAGTGCTGATCGAGTCACGAGAGTTGGTTGTTGGTTTAAGGATGCATGCTTTAGAAGCACCTTATGGTTAGCGTTCGACTATGACCAAGACTTGCAGATCGTGTTCTCGTGGACCAATTTGACTATCCTTAATTAGTGGGCATGAGAAGGAAAGTTGCACAAGAGGGAAGTTAAAGTCACTATTAGGCGAATGTAGTGGCAGATGCTTTGAGTAGGAAGGCTACTGGATCCCTTGCTCACATCCAAGTCATCCAACTACCTCTCATGGTGGAGTTGAAGAAGATGGGGGTGTTAGTGCATATGCATCCTTCAGGAGTTCTCATGGCTAGCTTCCAGGTACGACCGGTGTTGGTGGATCGTATAGTAGAGACCCAAATGGAAGATTCTAAGTTGAGGACAATTAAGGGCAAGGTACAAGAAGGTCTTGATCCGGAATTTTCCATAAGGAGGGATGGAGCCCTCGTGTATAAAGGACGACTTTGTGTTTCGGATACCCCAGGACTCAAGAAGGAGATTTTAGAGGAGGCGCACAGCTCGATGTATGCGATGCATCCTGGGAGTACCAAGATGTATCGGACGCTTGTTAAGTATTATTGGTGGATTGGTATGAAGAGAGAAGTGGCAGACTTCGTATCAAAGTGTTTGATTTGTCAACAAGTGAAAGCAGAAAGACAGAAGCCTTTGGGACTACTCCAATCTTTACCGATTCCCGTGTGGAAGTGGGAAGAACTCAACATGGACTTCGTATTCAAGCTTCCTTCCACACCTAGAAGGTACGCGGCATTTGGGTAATCATTGATCGTCTCACCAAGTCGGCACACTTCCTACCGGTACGAGAACATTTTTCACCCGAGAAGTTAGCCCAGTTGTTCGTGCAAGGCATACGTGAGATCAGTTCAAGATGGCCTTCTCTACTGAGTTTTGTCCTCCTGCCTACCGTGAAGCAAGAAGGAGAGAGTTCGAGGAACTACGACAGGGGAACATGACGGTGACAGAGTACGAGAGGAGATTCCGAGAACTATCAGAATTCTACATGCACCTAATTCCCGACGATCACACAAAGAAGGTGAGGTTCATAGACGGATTGAAAGAGAGTATCGGCTACACCCTTTCTGGATCAGTACATCCCACCTATCAGTCCGCCAGGGATGCAGCGCTCGAGCTAGAGAGACAGGAGAAGATACACAGACCCTCGAGGCGCAGATCATTCGAAGGTTCGTATAGCGGAGTACCTCGACAAGGGGCAGCTAAGAAGAGCCATAGCTCAGGCTCAGACAGTGATGGGTTAAGCCCACGAGGCAGATTCCAGAGGAGAGATAGTTATCGCATGCCCCAGCCAGCTCGCCATTCGATCAGTGTGGATGCAAGCTCGTATCAGCAGTCACGCATTGGTTCTCCGCGGATTTGTCCACTTTGTAGGGGGAATCATTCTGGGCAGTGTCAGATGGATGGTTTATGCTTTCGGTGTGGGCAGCCAGGTCACATAAGGAGGGATTGCCCTTATGGTAGCGGCAGTGTGCTAGAAGCAGGTCGACGGACACAGCATACGGGGATATTTCCAGGACAGAGTTCCCAGGGGAGTCAGCCAGTAGGAGTTTCTTCGGGATCAGTCCAGCCGTCTGCAGGATCGAGTCGAGGTAGAGGAAGGAGACCCCAGCAGACAAGTCAAGGCCGGGTGTTTGCTATGACGCAGCAGGGAGCCAGGACTACGCCCGACGATTTCACAGATCAAGTGATGGAAGCAGACCTGATCCTGTTGGATCTATCCGGACTTGAAGTAGTGTTGGGCATGGATTGGTTGGCAAGGAACTACTTAGTCGAGGAAGCGACATGGGATCCCGAAGTGCAGGTGTGTGATCAGAACCCTTGTTTGTTCCAGTGACGCGCGGAAATTTCGAGGACGAAATTTTTGTAAGGGGGGAAGGCTGTAACACCCCGTCCCAAATCGCACCGGATTCCGTGCACGTTGACCGAGGTTGACCGTTGACCGAAGGGGTCAAAAGTTGACTTTTTGACTCGGTGAGAATTTTGAGTTGACTAAGGTACCGTGGCGAAGTGCACGATGCCATGAGTTCGTAGACTGGTAGCACGTCGAAAACGGAGCTACGGTTTGAAAGTTATGGACGAAACAAGTTGCGGTCCAAATTGTCCAAGGGGTGCCGGAGTTGACTTTTTATTCATGCAAGGTTGAGCGTTGACTCATGCATGGTTGTGAAGTGCTCATCGATACGAGTCTGTAGACTAGCGGTACGTCCGATTTGGACATGTGGTTTGAAAGTTATGGATCTGTAAAGTTTTTCAAATACCGTATTATTTTAATATTATTTTTACACACATAACGATGTGGCACGTGTGACTCAATGAAGGTGGCCATGTGTCACCATGATGAAAAGCCACATGTCAACCATGTTTAAAAATCAAATTATTTTTATTATTATTTTAAATAATAATATTTTTTTTTATTTAATTATTATTATTTTTCCTTTTTCCTTTTTCTTTTTCTTTTCCTTTTTCTTTTCTTTTTCTTTTTCTTTTTCTTTTCTTTTCCCCACGTGGGAAAACACCAATCCTTTCTTTTTCTTTTTCTTTTTCTTTTTTTTTCTTTTTTCCTTCTTCTTCCCCGAAATACACACACACACGCAGCTTTTCTTTCTTCTCTCCCGACCGTCCCTCTCTCTCCCGTGTTTTTGAATTCCGGCCACCCATAGCCCTCACGCGCCAGCCACCAAGGAAGCCCGCCACCTCGCGAGCTTGGCCGCCAAGTTTCACGGCCAGCCGCCGCCGGACGCGCGCCGATCGGGCCGGAGAAGCCGCCGGCCGGCCAAGTTTCTCTCTCCTCTTTTCTTGTGTTTTCCGGCCAGCCCACTCCCAATTGAGCCTCCTATCCCCCTATTTTGGGTCCTCTGAATCCAAAAATGGCCTCCAATCTCAAAAATTCGAAGCGGTTTGCGAGATATGGAGAAGTGAACACCGGCCGAACCTTTCCGGCCAAATTCCAGCCACCCCCGGCGGAATTGGGGTCGACGGAGACCGGATTGGTGATCCTCGTTCCACGAGCTTCGATTCGGTATATCATTCGACCATTTTGGTTAAAGTTTGTGTTTTGACCCCCCGGGTACCGGGTATTATTTACCCGATTAAAATATTAATTTATTTGACTGTCTGTGAATTTTGTTCTAGGAGCACTGGTGAGTCGTAGAATTGATCCCGTAGTGGATCATGGGTTAATTGCGTGCTCCAGGTGAGTGACCCACCTTCAAATTAATTTTGGGGAATTTAATTGATGAATATATTATGTGTGAATTAAATATTTGGAATTTAATTTCTATGTGCCAAATATTTATTGGATTTATTGTAGAATTATTTATGAATTTATTGGATTTAAGAAAATGCGAATTCTACAAAATTATGCCGTGTGGAATTATTTTATGGTTTTGAGGATTTTGAAATTGGTGTGGTTTTAATGGTAAATTGGGCATGATTTGATTTTCAAATATTTCAAAGAAAATATTTGGTTATATTGGTGATTTCAATTTTTATAAAATATACCCATGGAATATTATGAGATTTGATTATGATATTTCGAGAAATTATTTATGCTATTGGGAAAATGTGGATATTTGAATTGATGGATTTGGAAGTTGGTGGATTTGAAAATCATGGAATTTATGGTATGGATTATAAGGAAATTGTGGAGAATTTCCCGGTTCAAGCGGATGGATTATGCCCGCTATGCTTATGAAAAATGTGAAATTTGTTTTATGATTTAAATTTATGGATTTTATGATTTTTAGATGCACCGTGCACGTACTGGTGTTCTGATTATGTGATATGGTATATGTGATATGGTTAGTGTGCACACGGTTGTGATTAGCGCGCAGGTGGGTGTGATTAGCGCGCAGGTGATGTGATTAGCGCGCAGGTGGGTGTGAGTAGCGCGCGGTTGATATTATGAGGGTGTCCTGTGGATGCCATCGGAGAGGGCGGCCACCCTCCTTTGGCCGGGACACCAGGTTAGCAACGGCGCAGTGGGACGCCACGCGACCGTATGCCGGTTTCTCTCTATAACCTCCTGTCTGGCAGTACCTCGGGACGCTGGGTACTCTGGCGCCACTGGTATATAGTGGGTGCATCAAATGATTTTCAGAACTGTGTTTTAAAAATAAAATGTTTGGAAACTGTATTGGAAAAATAAAATTAATTATTACTGCTTCCGATATTTAATTATTTGATGTCTTGGTTTTCGGGGAATATGAATAAAGGGTTTTGTGAAAATGTTTTAAAAGGGGAACCTTTCCAACTGAGAGAATTGTAAGGGTTTTGAGAGAAATTATTATTTCCAAATAATTATTATTTATACTTATTACTGTGATATTATATGGTATAGTAGTAGGGTCGCTCACTGAGATGATTAGCATCTCACACTCTTAAATTCCGTTCCTCTAGGTTCCAGGTTGTCGGTGTTCATTCGGATCGGACTTGATCTTCCTCGCTGTTTTACTTCGTGAAGTACCCTGTTCTTCTTTATTGCGGTTGTACTATTTCTTTCATTCTTGTTGTATTTATTTTGCACTGGATTACTGTATTTTTGTTTTGAAGTGCTGGAATTTGTGGAACCAATTTGTAGTTTGTGGGAGGAATAAGGGGATATTTTTGAAGTGTGTTTTCAGTGCAGGTAAATTTGTGGTAAGTAAATCCCTTAGGGGAGGTGCTGCCGGATTTTCCGTTGGAAGGTTCGGTGGTATTTTCCTGGGATCAGGGCTGTCTAGGGTTCCGGAGGAGGAATTCTGGACGGGTCCTGACACACAGCATGTGGAAATGATGGTTCCCCTCTATTCATATGGATGTGGAAAGAAAGTAAAGAAGAGTCTCTCCCATCTCAAAGGCTGTGATTATGACAAATCATTTTGCTAAATTTTCAGAGTCTCTTTCTTCTTCTTTTTTTCTTTTTTTTTCTTTTTTTCTTTTTTTTTTTTTTGGTTGGGGAAAAAAAAAAGATACATTATATGCAATTTACCATTTTTTTCAGCTAAGTTTGCAAAATGATCCGAAATTTCCAATATTCTTTCTAAACAATCAAATTGAGTAATACCTGGTTTAATCTTTCCTCTAAATAATTTCCCAAATTGAGTAAATCCCATTAGATTCTTCTCGTTGAAATTGAGTAAATGTTCTCGTTGAAATTGTCGGTGGTGGGTTTGGTGGTGCTGGTGGGGGTGGAGGAATAGGTGTTGGGGGAGGAATTGGAGGAGGAAGTGGTGGTGATGGTGGTCAAAAACACAAGAAGAAAGATAAAGGTCATCATGAAGGTGGGGGAATTGGAGGAGGCATTGGGAAAGGAGTTGTCAGTGGAGGAGGAGTAGGTGGTGGTGGCGGTGGCGGTGGAGCTGTTAGAAAGGGAATAGGAGGAGGAATTGGTGGTGCAGGGGGTGCTGGTGGACTTCGACCATTTTGGACTTCCAAGGGAAGTGAAAAAAAGAAAAAAACAAAAAATAAGAGAAGAAGAAGTAAACCCTTGTTTTTGATGTAAGGGTATTTTCGGTATATTTAAAAATGAGAAGGCAAAATAAAAAAAATTAAAGAATCAGTGGGTATATATTCACAAGGCCTTTTTAACAAGGGCAATGGACTAAATTCCAAATTCCCCGTTGGCTAAACCATATTAATATGCATGTTTCAAAACTTTCCATAATAATCTTCCTTTCTATCTCATTACTTTCCATATTGACTACACCATTAAGATATGCAATATTTATTTGTGAATTGACCATTCTCTATTACCGTGAAATCCAAATGTCATCCAACAAATTTTGAAGGGCCATGCTGTCTTGCTTACCAATTTTTCTTGCTTGTCATTTTAAGGACCATACTATCTTGGATACGGCGTTATTTTATGAATCTTGGTTTCCTAAAAGGAAAAATAATATCCAAATAATCCATGTGCTTCAATTTCATTTTTTTGTCCATCTGAGATTATTGGCAAATTTTAAAGTATCGTTTATGGTCTAGTTGGCATAAAAGTTGATTGACTTCTTTTTTTTTTTAAGCTTTTCCAATAATAGAAAGGAACATTACATTGGCCACATGCAATGTGTGACGGTCCGCACCTTTGGAATGGTCTAGTGGTATTTTTGTAAATATTTAAAGGTCATAATCTTCGATTTCGGGCCGTGGGAATCTCTTAAGAATGTTACTAGGATGGTGCATGTCGAATGGCAGGCCAAGGTATGAAGGTTTGCTAGAGAAAACCCCATTATGATTCATCGCACAAAATGATATTTGTTGTTGCCAGAAAGGAAATAACTAAATAAGCTTTTTAGGAGGGTGGTCCGTGTCTGGCTCTTCACAACCCCCAGCTCGGCTTCGAGCTTGGGCTAAGCGAGCCTCCCATGGGCGACGGCAAGCCATGGGGCAGACATAAAGTGCCACGGAGGTGGGCTTATGTCTCCGAGGGACAGAGAGTCCCAAGGACAGTACCAGTAGGCACTGCAAACTGGTATTACGCGTCACTCCTGTGCCAGAAACTGAGTGTAACATTCGCTATGCCGTTTTCTATTGGCTATGCCAAGAATACACGTAGGCCTTTGTTACAAGGCTGTGGCAAATGTGCCAGAGAGCGGGGGTTCGGGTTCTGCCTCGCTCAAGAGGGTCGGAAGCTAAATCGGCACGGATGAGGCGACAACCTGCCATTGGGTGGCATTCGTATGTGGGTTTTCGATCTTATGTTGCGACCTTAGGTGGCATGTTGGCACGATGCTGGTGTGCATGCTCTAGGGTCGTATGTTATTCGAGATGCGCATGGACCAAGGCCCGAATGGAGAGTTGGGTTACTGGCTAAATCTTGGCACAAGGTTGAGCGACAAGCTACCAAGTGGGCTTGAGGCCATCGGGCTAGCATGTTGGGTGGCATAAGCCTTGATGACTATGAGAACCAATAGATGGGGTGAGCGTCTAGGCTATTAGCCGTGATGTCGGGAAGCAATCATAGTCGCCTAGGCGCGAGACTCGCGAGAGTAGTTCTCATCGGTGAACTTCAGGGGCATACAATTGGTATTAGATGGGTCGACATATGAACTCAGATAGGGAAAAGGCTGGCCTTGACTAGAGAGTCTTGGCGCCGCACGGTCTATTTCCGCTACATAAAATGTAGGACCATGACAATTGGTATCAGAGCTTAGTTTGTCCTGCAATAGGCAAACCGAGGAATGGATGGTATTGGTTGGTGATGCTTGGATCCGTAGAACCCCAATGCTACTATGAAGGGGACATTTTTGCATGGTGCGTGGGTAGTTGTGGCGGAATGCCCAACTTGAATATGACGTGGGGATGTTCACCAAACGAGTGCCAGTGTGTGATACAGATACACTTTAACTGGGATTCTCGAGCAGCGAGGCAAATGCGAAGTTCTTGAATGGGACAAGCGTTTCGAATAAATGATTGGTGCTCAGAAATGAATTCATACATTGTTAAATGAGGAGCCACAAGAGAGTTCCAGCCACAATGCTGTTATAGGAGTACAAGCCATGGGTAGTGTAGTGCTTCATTGAAGGAGTATAAGTCGCAAGAGGCGCATTTCTTCTTAAAGGCCATGGTCAGTTAATACACCTCTTTTAGGAGGTAGTGCAGTTCTCTTGGGTAGTCGAGGGCTTGTTAGCCATGTGTTTCTTTTGGGGTATTGGTCTCAAGAATATACAGAAAATACCAAAAATAGATCCATTTTGATTAGGAGTCTTAACGGCCACAAAGAGTGGGGAAGAAAGAACAAGCCAGTGCAGCTGGGTGGCAGAGGCCACGTTTGTCCAAGAGGAAAGACAACCTTGTTGAAGCGAATGAGAAGTCAAGATGAGTGGGTGCGGGGGTGTGTGTTCTACGTGAAACTCCCATTGTGCATCATTAAATAATGGGGCCATCAGGGCCAAAATGTAGATGCCATTAAGGCACAAGTGCAGGCGAGAATTGGAGATTAGGCCAATAGGGCCAAGAATTGTGCATGCTATGAAGGCATGATGGTGGGCGAGAACTCAAAAGATTAGGCCGGCGAGGCCAACGTTATGGTTGCCATAGAGGCACCAATGCGAGCAACATAGGAGATAAGGCCAAGAGGACCAAGGGACTGCCAAAGAAAAGGCAGAGAGCAAGTGACAATGACAACAAGGCATGAAGGCCGAATGTTCAAATGCCGTGGAGGCACAAGCTTCAAAAGAAGCACAACTAGACCACAGAGCTTGGGTAGCCTCAGAAGTATTGGTGCACATGGGCACAAAATGTCGGTGTAGAGGCAAAGGACTTCAATAGAAGCAACAGCCTTGAGGGCATGGTGATCAGTGCCATGAAGGCATGAGACTCTAGTGCGAGTCCATAAAGAAACCACAAGTGAGCCGGTTCGGTGAGAGAGTAAACATTTGCTTGGGTGGAATTTGGACGAGCACTGGAGTTAGGCATCGAAGGCATAAGTGGGGGAGTGTTCATTGCGTTGACACCCTACACCTTGGGCATAAAGAAGTGGCGGTTTTGGAAGCTTAAAGCAGAGTTAGGCAGCATGCATTGAAGCAGAAGTCTGGTTAAAGAAGTTCATGAGGGACAATACCTTCTCCTTAAATTTTTTGGCTAGAGTTGGATGGAGCCAAAGTAGGCCCATGATCAAGTAGTCTTGTGAAGTTTGAAAGCCATTTGTGGAGGGATAAGGGCCAGACAACGATGAGTCTAGGGAAACCCAGAACCTCACAAAAGTGAAGTGTCAAAAGACGTATGTAAGCATGGAAAGTGAAAGGACTATGAAGGAAAACCTCAGCAGAGACCAACAAAATGTCTTTATATGACCAAGAGGGTCAAAGTTAAGTGTGGTATATTGCCGGAGGGCAAGATTTGGTTCAAGAAGGAACCTTGGATGCGTGGAACATTGCAAATTGGCCAGAGGGAAAAGCCGACTCAAATGAGGAGCCGAGATACAAAAGTGAGCAAGATTGAGGCAAATAACTAAGGAAGGGACTTAGTTCAAGGTGACAATAGGTGTCGACAGCCGAAATAAGGGGGTCTTAGAAGAGAAGACTTCCATTCAAGATGTGGCAACTCGTCGCGTAGAGGATGCCACTTGAATAGGGGATTGGCGTTGGAAGCCACAAGAATAAATGCACACTTAAGGGATGTTGTGCATCAATTTGCAATTGGAGAAGGCAAGCTAGCTTGAGATTTGCCAGCACATCACCATCGTGGGGATGGAGATTTGAGTGTGGGAACAAAAGCTGAGAAGGGAAACTTAGCTTGTCACGGCAACAAAGTGCCGATGAAGCATGAAGTGGAGTTCAAGGGAGAGAAGAACTACCACATGAGGAGCTCTTGAGTTTGGGTACCGTTGGGACAGTTGACGTAAGGGCAACACCTGAGAGGAGATGGTGTGCTCGATGAGAGAGTCAAGATCACCATCGGATTATTTAATAGAGTTCGGTCCATGCGAGGACCTTGAAGGCAAGAGGGACCTTACTTTGGAGCTCAGGAATCTATTCGTCCAAGAGAGACAATAAGCGTTGGCTTGGGTGCCAACGACTGAAGAGAACATCGTCTAAGAAGGGACATGAAGTTGGCTAGAGTGATGCCAACAAATGAAGAAAGCATTTGTCCAAGGGGGACATGAGTCCGGCTAGGTTGCCATCGAGATATACGAGAGGCAAAATTCATCCGAGGGACACTATCCGCTTACGGAGCTGAAAGTGTGGGGTGAAACACTAATTTACGCACAAGGAGGTGTATCTTTTGAGGAAAGCTTGAGTTTAGGTGAACGCATGCAAGAGATCCTTGGCCAAGTCCAAAAGTGGGCACGCGAAGGTCGTCACAGAGGTGATTCTACAGAGGTAAAGGGACGAAGTATACAGGATCTTGAGCTTGAGCCTGAAGAGCTTATGTGGATGAAAGGTGTTGCACGGAGTGCAGGAGTCTTGAGGATAGCTAGCAGGCACGTCGATGAGGGCATCGACATAATGAAGTGGGGGAGGATGTGACGATCCACACCTTTGAAATGACCTAGTGGCATTTTCGTAAATATTTAAAGGTTGGGATCTTCGATTTCGGGCCATGGGAATCTCTTAAGAATGTCACTAGGATGGTGCACATCAAATGGCAGACCAAGATATGAAGGTTTGTTAGAGAAAACCCCATTATGATTCCTCGCACAAAGTGATATATGTTGCTGCTAGAAAAGAAATGGCTAAATAAGCTCTTTAGGGGGGGTGGTCCGTATCTGGCTTTCCATTGCCCCCGGCTCCGGCTTCAAGCTTGGGCTAAGCAAGCCTCCCATGGGAGACGGCAAGCCATAGGGTGGACATAAAGTGCCACGGAGGTGGTGTCAGGACCAGTCCAAAATTCCTCACCGGAACCCTAGACAAGCCCTGATCCTAGGAAAACCCTACCGGACCCTCCAATGGAAAATCTAGCAGAACCTCCCCTAAGGGTTGGACTTAACACAAATTTCCTGCACTGAAAACACACTTCTATACACATCCCTTTATTCCTCCCACATTACTACAATTTGATTCCACAAATTTACAGCACTCCAAATGAATAACAGTAAATCAGTGCATAAATAATAACTACATGTCCAATACAGTATATAGAGCATTATACAAATAAATATGGAATTAATACAATGACAGATGAAGCAATACAAGATGAAGAGGAAAAAGGGAAGAAATGCTTCTTAGACTTTCGGCAATGAATTGAAACGTCGGGCTCGCCCCGAACGATCAACGTCTCCAACCTGAACCTAGGGGAACGGAATTTAAAAATATGAGATGCTAATCATCTCAATGAGTGACCCTATCTACTACACATATATAATAGTAACAATAATCACAGTACGTTTGATTAATTAACAATAAATAAATAAATAAATAATAATTAATTGAAAAATAATATTTCCTCTCAAAACCCTCACTATTCACTCTGTTGGAAAGGTTCCCCTTTTAAAACATTTTCCAAAACCCAATATTCGTATGCCCAAAATCAAGGAATCATTAATTTAATAAATAATAATTAAATGATCCGAATATAAATAAAATGTAATAAAATAAAATAAATAATTTTAGAACACTTTAGGATTTGAAATTTCTATCTGAAAATTTATACTTGACGCACCACATCATATACTAGTGATGCCCTCCGACACCCAGCGTCCCGAGCACTGACTGGCGGGGAGGTTAAAGAGAGAAACTTGCATATGGTCGCTTCGGCATCCCGACAGTGCCGCTGCTGAAACCGTCATCCCGGCCACGAAGGGGGGCGGCTATGGCCAATATCAAACTTGCCTGCCCTCGGTCCAATGGCAACTCACGGGAGACATTATAACTTGCGCGCTAATCCAAATATACAGCCAGAACACCAATACTGTATGAGTGCGTCTAAAATAAATAACCAAATTTTTCAAAAATTTACCGTGGGAATTATACCTTTTTCGAACTCAACCTCCCACATTTTTCTTTAACATTTCCAGTACAAAACCACCGATAACAATATACAAATAATTTTTCTCGTATCACAAAGTCCATCAAATAATATTCCACGAGCATAATTATAAAATTTGAAACCACCAATTTAAACCAACATTTTCCTTGAAATATTTAAAATCAAATCATGCCCAAAAATAATATTAAAACCACATGAATTTCATATATAATTTAATTCCACAAATCCTCAATGCCATAAAATAATTTCCACAATGCATAAATTTATATAAATGCATTTTTTATTAATCAAAATAAACTCACAAATAAATTCCACAATAAATCAATTAATATTAAAATCACAGTTCCTTTAAATCAATTTCTTCCTCCAAAATAATATATAAGGCTCACAAAAATATTTAAATATATTTTCTCTTCATAAGCCCTTGATTGTACATGAAAATTCTCGATAAAATAATAATAATAATAATCTAGAATTTAAATCATAAATTCTTTGAATTTCTCCAATATTCAATCACGGCATCAAAATATATATATGTATGCATATAACCAAACATCTGAAATTTGACATTATAAAATAAATACCCAATTTTATAAAATTCCAACCACATAAATATATTTTCCAAATATTCAAATATCACCAAATAAATATAAATCATCACCCGAAAATAGTTTTTAAGGTAGGTCACTCACCTGTAGCACGCAATTAAATCAAGATCCTCCATGGGATCAATTCCACGATGCATCCGTGCTCCTGAAATATCAATATTACACAACTCAAATAAATTAATATTTTATTCGGATAAATAATATCCGGTACTGGGGGGGTTAAACACAAACGTTAACCAAAATTGACGAGTAATATACCGAATTGAAGCTTGAGTGACGAGGATCACGAATCCGGTCTTACTTCCCGGAGATCGAACCCGAGGTGGCCGGAATCTCGCCGGAAAGCTTTCGGCCTTTAGAGCCTTGATTCTCCCAAACCGTCGCGAATTGGAGGAAAAAGACACCGGATCTGGGTTCAGGGGGTCAGAATTAGTGGGGAGGGACAGGCGGTGCAACAGGATACTTGCTAGAATAGTGATTTCTTCAGCGAGCCGTCGCGGTCACCGGCAACCGTTGCCGCCGCCCGCCCGTACGGTGGCTGGTGGCCAAGATTTTTGGGATTTTTGTAGATCGAGGGGAGAGGGTTCCAATGGGACCTGCAGTGAGACAAACGGAGGCCGGACGGCGAAGAGATCTGGGTTTGAAGATTTTTAGTCCTTCGCCAGAAAATACTCCGATCCCAGCGCGTCAGAGGTCCGATAGCCGTGAAATTTGGTGGGCTGGCCGGAAATGAAGAGGTGGTGAGGGATGGCTAGCGCGTGTGGCCTGAAAATGGCCTGAAATGGGTCAAACGGCGGTGGCCGGTGGTGGAGGGGAAAAATCGCTGTCGCCTGAAAACGCTCCGATCCCAGTGCGTTACCGACTGGTTGTGTAACACCCCGTCCCGAATCGCACCGGAATCCGTGCACGTTGACCGAGGTTGACCGTTGACTGTTGACCGAAGGGGTCAAAAGTTGACTTTTTGATTCGGTGGAAATTTCGAGTTGACCAGGGTACCGTGGCGAAGTGCATGACGCCCTGAGTTCGTAGACTAGTAGCACGTCGAAAACGGAGCTACGGTTTGAAAGTTATGGGTGAAACAAGTTGAAGTGCAAACTGTCCAAAAGGTGCCGGGAGTTGACTTTTTCTTGTGATGTAATTTTGAGTTGACTCTTGTATGGTTGTAAATTACTCGTCGATACGAGTTCATAGACTAGCAGCACGCTTAAATCGGACATTTGGTTAAAAAGTTACGGACGTTTGAAATTCGCTGGGTACCGTATTATTTTAATATATCTGGCTTAAGTGCACCGTAACGCCACGTGTCAGCTTCTGATCGGTCCACGTGGCATGAACAGTGTCACGCAGGGGTTTTATTTGTTAAAACTCTCGGGGAAGAGAGAGAAAGAGAGAGAGGAGAGAGAAAGAGAGAGAGGAGAGAGAGAGAGAGAGAGAGAGAGAGAGAGTCACCGGCCGCCGGTAATTTTCAAACTTTCCGGCCAAGTTACTGCACACGCGCCGGCCAGCCAGGTTGCCCACCTCATTTCCGGCAAAACCACCAAGTTTCACGGCGAACGGCCGCCGGACGCGCCCAGATCGGACCTCCGTAGTTTGGCGGCGACTTTTACCCCTCCACCGCCGGCCACCGCGAATCGACCCTGTTCCGGCCGATCTACAGTACACACGCCAGCTAGCCTTGATCCTCTCCTCCAGTCTGGCCTACCCACCAAAAATCACGGCCATCGGACCACCGACGCGCCGGGATCGGAGCATTTTCCGGCGAGGGGCTGGAAATCTTCAAACGGTGATTTCTCCGTCGTCCGACCTCCGTTTTTCTCACCGCCAGTCCCGTTAGGTTGCTCTCCTCAAGATCTACAAGTCTGCAAAATTTCACAGCCAACGGCCACCGCACGTGCCGCCGCCGGCGACGGTTGCCGGTGACCGTGGCAGCCAGCCGGAAATTACTGTTCCGGCAAGTACCCGAAATTCCGGCTAGCTCCAGTCCGCTGTGTTCGACCTCCTGAACCCGAATCCGGCATCCGTTTCCGCCAATTCGCGACGATTTGGGAGAATTGCGGAGCCGAAACCCGAAAAGCTTCCCGACGAAATTCCGACCCCGTCGGGTACGATCATCGGAAATTAAGACCGGATCTGTGATTAGCATCACTCGAGCTTCGATTCGGTATATAACTCGTAAATTCTAGATATCGTTTGTGTTTTGACCCCCCAGGTACCGGGTATTATTTACCCGAATAAAATATTAATTTATTTGACTGTCTGTGAATTTTGTTCTAGGAGCACCGGTGAGTCGTGAAATTGATCCCGTGGTGGATCATAGTTTAATTGCGTGCTCCAGGTGAGTGACCCACCTTCAAATTAATTTTGGGAAATTAATTGGTGAATATATTATGTGTGATTTAAATATTTGGAATTTAATTCCTATGTGCCAAATATTTATTGGATTTATTGTGGAATTGTTTATGAATTTATTGGATTTAAGAAAATGTGCATTATATAAATTTATGCCATGTGAAATTATTTTATGGTTTTGAGGATTTTGAAATTGGTGTGGTTTTAATGGTAAATTGGGCACGATTTGATTTTCAAATATTTCAAGGAAAATATTTGGTTATGTTGGTGATTTCAATTTTTTATAAAATATGCCCATGGAATATTATGAGATTTGATTATGATATTTCGAGAAATTATTTATGTTTGGAAAAAATATGGATATTTGAATTGATGGATTTGGGAGTTGGTGGATTTGAAAATCATGGAATTTATGGTGTTGATTATAAAGAAATTACGGAGCATTTCCGGGTTCAAGCGGATGGATTATGCCCGCTATGCTTATGAAAAATGTGAAATTTGTTTTATAATTTAAATTTGTGGATTTTATGATTTTTAGATGCACCGTGCACGTACTGGTGTTCTGTTTATATGTGATATGGTTAGTGTGCACACGGTTGTGATTAGCGCGCAGGTGGGTGTGAGTAGCGCGCGGTTGTGATTAGCGTGCAGGTGGGTGTGAGTAGCACGCGGTTGATATTATGAGGGTGTCCTGTGGATGCCATCGGAGAGGGTGGCCACCCCCATGGCCGGGACACCAGGTTAGCAGCGGCGCAGTGGGACGCCACGCGACCGTATGCCGGTTTCTCTCTATAACCTCCTGTCTGGCGGTACCTTGGGACGCTGGGTACTGTTGGCGCCACTGGTATATAGTGGGTGCATCAAATGATTTTCAGAACTGTGTTTTAAAAATAAAATGTTTAGAAACTGTATTGGAATTAAAATTATAATTGTTACTGTTCTGGTATTTATGTGATGTCTTGGTTTTTGGGGATTACGAGCAAGGATTTTGTGAAAATGTTTTAAAAGGGGAACTTTTCCAACTGAGAGAATTGTAAGGGTTTTGAGAGAAATTATTATTTCCAAATAATTATTATCTATCTACTTATTACTGTGGTATTATATTGTATAGTAGATAGGGTCACTCACTGAGATGATTAGCATCTCACACTCTTAAATTCCGTTCCTCTAGGTACCAGGTTGTCGGTGTTCATCCGGAGCGGACTTGATCTTCATCGCTGTTTTACTGCGTGAAGTACCCTGTTCTTCTTTTATTGCAGTCGTACTATTTCTTTCACTCTTGTTGTATTTATTTTGCACTGGATTACTGTATTTTTATTGAAGTGCTGAAATTTGTGGAACCAACTTGTAGTACCGTGGGAGGAATAAGGGGATGTTTTTAGAAGTGTGTTTTCAGTGCAGGTAATTTGTGGTAAGTAAATCCCTTAGGGGAGGCTCTGTCGGATTTTCCGTTGGAGGGTTCGGTAGGGTTTCCCTGGGATCAGGGCTTGTCTAGGGTTCCGGGGAAGGAATTCTGGACGGGTCCTGACAGGTTGGCTGTGAGATTTGGGTGGCCGGTCAAAATTGAGGAGGCGGAGGCAGTGGGGTGGCGCGTGTGGGGAAAAGGTGGCCAGAAAATGGCTAAATGGCTGTGGCCGGTCGTTTCTCTCTCAAGCTCTCTCTCTCTCTCTCTCTCCTTTCCCCCGCCGACCTGCCCATTTTCCCGAAATAAAAGCCACCGTGGGTGACACTGTTCACCCACGTGGACCTCTCAGATGTCGACATGTGGTGTCACTGTTCACTTAAGCCAGATATATTAAAATATTACGGTATTCGGAAAACTTCGCATGTCCATAACTTTTTAATCGTATGTCCAAATTAGGCGTGACGCTAATCTGTGGACTCATTTCGACGAGTACTTTACAATCATACAAAAGTCAAAGCAAAATCCTACAATCATAAAAAGTCAACTCCCGGCACCTTTTGGACAGTTTGAATCTCGACTTGTTTTGCCCATAACTTTCAAACCGTAGCTCCGTTTTCGACGTGCTACTAGTCTATGAACTCGTGTCAATGTGTACTTTGTAACAATACCTCAGTCAACCTACAATTCCATCCGAGTCAAAAAGTCAACTTGTAACCCCTTCGGTCAATTGTCAACGGTCAACCTCGGTCAAAGTTGGAAAATTTCCGTAGTACTTCGGGACGGGATGTTACAGGTGGGCTTATGTCTCCGAGGGACAGGGAGTCCTGAGGACAGTATCGGTAGGCGCTGCGAGCTGGTATTGCACGTCACTCCTGTGCCAAAGGTTGAGTGTAGCATTCGCTATGCCGTTTTTTATTGGCTATGCCAAGAATACACGTAGGTCTTTGTTACAAGGTTGTGGCAAATGTGCCAGTGAGCGGGGGTTCGGCACTGACGGGGCGACACCGTGCCATCGGGTGGCATTCGTATGTGGGCTTTTGATCTTGTGTTGCTACCTTAGGTGGCATGTTGGCACGATACTGGCGTGCATGCTCCAGGGTCGTATGTTAGTCGGGATGCGCATGGACCAAGGCTCGAATGGAGAGTTGGGTTACTGACTAGATCTTGGCATAAGGTTGAACAGCAAGCTACCGAGTGGGCGTGAGGCCATCGGGCTAGGGTGTTAGGTGGCATGAGCTTTGATAACTATGAGAACCAATAGATGGGGTGAGTGTCTAGGCTATTAGCCGTGATGTCGGGAAGCAATCATAGTCGCTTAGGCGTGAGACTAGCGAAAGTAGTTCTCGTCGGTGAACCTCAGGGGCGTACAATTGGTATCAAATGGGTCGACATATGAACTCGGATAAGGAGAAGGGTGGCCTTGACTAGAGAGTCTTAGCGCAGCACGATCTATTTCTGCTGTATAAAATATAGGACCGTGACACAATGCATACATACTTCAAAACTTTTCCATAATAATCTTTTTTCTGATTAATTTCCATATTCATTTCACCATTAAGAAATGCAATGAATATTTGAGATTGTCCATTCTCTATTACCGTGGTTCACGTGAAATCCAAATATCATCGGAAAATTGTTTTTTTTTTTTTTATAAAAAAAAATGACAAATTTTCATTGTTATTATTTTTTTTTTGAGGTACAATTGCTTATGAACGGTAAGCCTAATCATTAGGTCTATTAATAACAACCCACTCGATCGGGTTATCGCCAAATGAATCCACAAAAATAATATAAGTATTCGTTTTGGCCTTATTAGGGCGATGCCATGATATTTTCATTTAATTATTTATAACAGGGATCATAATATTGTTACTAATTGATTTTTTTTTGTTTTTTTTTGTTTTGTTTTTTGGGACCGGTAAACTGTTACTTATTGTTACAGCTCATTAAATTAACATCGTTTTTTCTTAAACAAAAAAAAAATCAATGAAATTAACATCGTTAGCAGTAATTTATTTAAAAAATAGAATAAAACTATAATCAGCAACAATTTAAAATAGTACTCCTTGACAATCCAATCCATCACTGATTTCCCGATTGATCATGAGGAGCTTATTAACTCACCCCGGCCCACCTAATTGACTTTCCAACCACTCTTAGTTCTCAGTGGTCTAACTTGTGCTTTCTTTATCAATGTTGATTAATAATCCATCAGAAAGTTATGGCCAATTTCACCAAACAGACTGAAATGCGTTTCTTCTCCAATACTTATAATTTTCCAAGAAAATAAATAATGAAGCTTTGTCACTGTTCTCCAATCAATTTCAACATTTCTATCCAAATTTTCTAATTAATCTTAATTAATGCATTTGGATAGTGCTTATACATTTAGAAAATACTATTTGTTAATGTCAAGTAATAATCAAATATATATCTGCGGTTTTCATATAAAATAATCATATTAATTGCAATAAGTAGAAACATATGCTTAATCGAGTATTCCTTTAAAGTGATGTGTTGTGTCAATTATTAATCCACTGCATTTAAATTACTTTTGATGTTGGAAAAAAAAACAAAAAAACAAAAAAAAAATATATAAAAATGTTGTAAGAAGTAATGGTTGCTAATGGTTAGCCTACATCGTACGACAGGATCGACTTGTTTGTATATGATATGAAGTGGAAGAACGCATGATTTATGTCTAGATAGGTGTTGGTTCTTTGGACAGCAAGGTGTGACCTGCAATGAAGAAGATAACAAGAAATATATATTTTGCACAACTCCACTCACAGCAAGGGAAAAATCAGCTCCTCAAAAATTCATATATATATATATATATCTGATTGAAACAGAGATATAGCAGATAGAAGCAAGAGAGACAGAGAAGGTAAAAAAGGAGTTTCAAAATGAATCGAAACTTGTCAAAAGCTAGAGAGGTCACTTCTCTGGTTCTCTATTTTCTCTTTTTTCATCTTTTTAAATTTGATGGATTTCATACATTTGTTACAAAATCAAATATTTAATAAAGTAAGATTGATTATAGTTAAGTTACTAAACCGTAATAATATAATTTGAGTAAAAACTTTGTGCCTACTGCACATTAATATCAACATTAAATTATTTTCTTTTCGGTCCCCGACAAAATATTATTTGATATTCCTTGAATGCTTTCCTGATTGGCGAGCTAACCCACCATGGTCAACAGGATAGGTAATTTGATTTTCCAATTGTCAATTAATTCTGATTACAATTGTATTATTGCAAAAGTGAAAAGTTGCTAGTGGTTTCAAATTTCAATGTACGAACCATTAATTATTACATATGGCGAGTATCAATAAAAATAATAATAATAAATCAGAAAGACTTTGGCCGAACTATGGGCAGCAGTGTAGAGAATTGGGATCCGCTATCCTCTTTCCCTGTCCCACCAATGAATTTGTGACACGTCCGCCATTTAAAATATTTTAAGGGTTGTAGGCTCTCTTCTTCAGTTAACTTCTTTCTTCTACCAAAATTCTTTTTTGAAGTAGTAAAATTCCCATGTTCTTTTGACTTATGAGATTCGGCAGCCACACCCCTCATCTAGATGACAACAAAATTCTGTCCATCTTTTATTCAATTGTAGTGTTATGATAGTTGTAGCTTATTAAAGAGTTCAATTTATTTTGTATACTAAAAATTCAAGCTAAATTGAACAGGCCCACTCTAGAGGCTCGGCCGGCTAAGTTGAACAAGAAATAAAAAATAATAAAAAATGCTACGGTCACAAAAGCCATTCAATTTTAAATGATCAGATCAACCAGTGGCCTTACTTTGGCGATTATCTTTTGCACCTAATATCTTCATTTCGCAGAGCCATTAATGGGTGGCATCAGAGATAGTCCTCATCTTTACTCATGACCACAACTTTAATCGGCATCGATCACATGGCCGGATGCAACTTCATCCATTACAACGGATATGAGAGAAGAAGAACTTCTCTACCCAACGGAAAAAGTTAACGGCAAAAAAACTAGTGCTATGTGTCAATTGGTTGTGGGGACAGACAAAAAGACAAGGAAAAGGGAACAGAGAATCTTGATCTATCGAGTCAATGACAGGCTCACTTTTAGCAGTAGTAATATATATATATATATATATATATAAACCAAGATATTGCAAAAACCATATAAATCATATATTAGATAAGAATATCTAGAATAACAACTGGGAAAGACTAATCCATGCAAATGGTCTTCCCTTGGTTTAGCATGTTATTATCGATGCAATATCATGACAGAAAGAACAAAAAGCCAATAAAATGGTAGACAATTCAACGATTGGATAATTAAAGAGGACATAAGATGCGCTTAGTGGGTACGGCAACAAGCCTAGTCGCCCTGGAAGCAGAGAGTCCGAACACAGCATTCATGTCAAGTTGACCGGCTTCCATTCCACCAGGCAACTCCCACGTAAAACAATGGAGTAAATGCCCGACCGCCAATTCCAGTGCAAAAAGACTCACCTTCATGGCTGGACATGACCTCCGACCCGACCCGAATGGTATGTACTCGAAGTGATTCCCTTTCAAGTCCCGCACATCTTTGAGGAACCTGGAGGGCTTGAAAGCCTCAGCGTCGTCCCAGTAATTGGCGTCCCTACCCATGGCCCACACATTGATCATTATGCGACACTTCTTCGGAACGTAGTAACCAGCTACCTCGGCGTCCTCGGATGTTTCATGCAGTAGAAAAGGAAAGGGTGGGTGAAGTCTTAGTGTCTCTTTGATTACACATTTTAAGTAAATCAGCTTCTCAAGGTCACCCTCTTCAAGTCGTCTCTCAAGACCCACTACATCGTCCAGCTCTTTTTGTACTTTCTTTAGATCTTCGGGGCTTTTCAAAAGCTCCGACAATGTCCACTCAATCGCTGACCCCACCGTCTCTGTTCCACCAAACATCAAATCCTGCAATTTCAAAAGGCTTCGTCCTGATTTATATATATATATATATATATACTAAATAGAACAAATGAATCATGGACATGAGAGGTGGTGTGTGCTTAATTAATTAACTTACCATGATAATGCCTTTGACATTCTCTCGCGTGAGTTTGATGGAGTTTTTGGAGTCTTGGAATTTCTCTAGTACTTCATCATCTTCACCATAATTAGCTATTAAATCATCCACTATATCAGTTTGAGGATCGTGGGCATGAGATTGAGACCCGTTATTATTGTTCATTGCTTTCTTTTCAATATGATCATCGATGATCTTGTCGATGAACCTATCCAGAGACTGACGAGCCTTGGCGAGTCTTCTATTGAACACTCCTCCTTGTGGGTCGATCCAACCGAGCCAAGGAATAAAATCGGCGATGTTGAATGCTCCGAAGAGCTTGGAGAACTCCCGCAATATCTTAAAAAACTCGTCCTGCTTTTCCTGAACACTTGTCCCGAAAGCCGCTCTGTAAACAATATTTCTAGTGAGCGCATATACTAACCCACCGATGTTCACTTCTGTGCCGGCACTGGCAGCGACGGTTCGGGCGGTCGAGTCGACTAGGTCTGGGACTGAGTTCCATGACTCTGCCCGTTTGTTGCTGAATAGCTTCATGACGCAGAGCTTGCGCATCTGGCGCCAGAAGGGTCCGTAGTTAGCGAAAGCCACATCGGCTCGGTCGTAGGTGAGACAGGTGGTGGCTATGTTTGCTGGGCGGTTTGAGAAAACGTTGTCATGCACCTGAAGGACTTGACGAGCCACGTCCGGTGATGAAACAACCATTATGTGCAAGTAGCCCATCCGGAGGTGAAAGATACCGCCATATTGCTTAGCGAGTTTAGCAAGTCCGCGGCAGTTTAATTGGTCCATCATGGTCATGTTGCCGATTATCGGCAAACCTTTTGGTCCCGGTGGGAAGGGTTTCCTTCCTCTACTCCGGAAAACTAGTCCCAACAAAAATAATAGTAAAGAGGAAATGAAGAAAAGTGTACCTATGGGCAAAGATTGCAGACCTTGTATAAGAATATCCATGGACGTTTCTTATGATAATTAAAATGCAACTCTCCATCTAATCTGGTAGTTGCATGTCTATATATAAAGTTCTCAATTCTATAGCACGCGCGGGAGTATGGAATTCTTTCAATGGAGATGTTATGTGCCAAGTTTTCATATTTTTATTAAGATTTTAGAATTAAATATTGGTATTTGTTACCACTTTTATATATGATAGAAATTTTCATGTGCAATCATTTGAAGGATAATGTGATGTAAAATTATTTATAATCTATATTTTTTATGGGATCCACATGTCAGGAATATACCAAAATTATAAATTTTAAGACTTAAGACATGTTTAGTTTTTAAAATAGATATAAGAATATAATAATTATTTCATAAGTTTTAGATTTTACTGTATTCCATATATTTTGAAATTTGAAAATAAATATTCTATAAAAATAGATAAATCTTCATTTAAAAGAATAACTATTTTGTTTTTAAAAAAAATTTCATAATTGTTATCCTTCGATCTAACTTTGATAAACTTAAAAAAATACATTTATTATATTTAGATAGATTTAGATTTAGATGGATTATTATAGAGTAAAAATACATAAATAAATATAAAAATAAAATTTTAATTAATTTTTATTAAATTTGAAATTTTTTGAAATAAAAAATAATTTAAAAAGGCTAAACTCAATTCTTATTTAATATTTTTATCAAACATATAAATAAGAAAAACTTTCATTTTTTATTCCCATAAATTGTTATTCAGATTTTATCATGAATAATTTTTTTGTATATTAAATGTGACCTTACATTATGTATTATGTTTTATCGATAAAGCTAAAGAATGTAAGTGTGCATGAAGTTTATATGCTTAAGAGTTCAGGCGGTACGGCCCAGACTCTTCATTTTCATTTATTTAACAGTCTTTATTAATTGTTTTTTTCCCCATGAAAAAGAAGAAAAAACTAATATTAGTCATGTACCCCAGTACACGTATAATGATTGTTGATGTTAACTTTGGGTTGTAACAAGCTTGAACATTTAAAATAAAAAATAAAAAAATCTCCTCAACCATCCAATTTTACATATATACTAAATAAATAAATAAATCATATTGGAGAACAGATTATTATTCAAATTGATTTTTGATTTTTTAATTATTATTATTATTATTATTATTATTATTATTTGCCTTGTCCAATTTTTAGTAGATATTTTGCATTGGGCATTTCAATTTTTGGTATTAAAAAGCAAAAAATATTTTATACGCTCTAAAATCCATTACTTTCTTAAATTAGAGATGATTATATTGTAAGTAACACTTTTAGATTCAAATAAAAAGGACAATTGATAATACAATTAACCGATAGACATTTCTGCATTCTAAATTTAATTGAATTATAAGTTTTTAATATGAAATATAGCATTTCTCATTTAAAAATAATGATTTAAAATTACAAGTATCAAATCTATATACCAAATAGCACATGTTAATAGATTATATCTATATAACCTAATATGTAGATCATAAAAAAAAGAAAAAGAAAAAAAAAACATATGGATAAGTGGATTTTCTAAATGGATAAGTAAATAAAAATGCATGTACTCTTTCAATTGAGGTATTCTAGTATTAGAATCATTAAATTTATTTAGTAAATTTTAAATAACAACGAATATAGTATTGATTTACTGGATTGTTTATCTAAATTTATATCAATTAAATAATTGATTATTAAAGTATTGTTAAATGTCAAATTAATAAGTTTTTTTCCCTTCAATCTGACAGATCAGTTCATATTTAAAATTTGATTAAAAAATGGTAGTCTTACTAGCATTCTTCTTGTATTCCCCTTTCACCTGTGGTAGTCACTTCCTTTATTCTTGAACTCAAATCAAATTTGAATGAAATATTTTAATTTATAATATATTACAACTTGTAGAAAAAAAAAATACTAGTATTCTTTTGAATTAAATTCCTTTGTTACTGGCCACTTATCGCCCTTTTGTTTTTCATAGTACAAGTTGCACGTTACTTATTAGTTAACAATCACAAGAATCAGTTTTTTGTCGTTCCTTCTTCTACAATCGCAATAATTAAAGCATTTATTGATAGGTGAGATGTTCGCGTTCCCTCATCAAATATAAATAATCCAAACAAGATATAATATATATTCATAAACTTGATTCAGTGCTACAATTGAGAATACACTACTAGAATTGCGTTGATAAATGGCGCAATAAATGCATCGCATAAAATAAATAACGACGTATCGCACGGTGTCGCCTAATGTCTTGTCGCTAAATCTATAAGACAACAAGTGACACAGTATGAGAGTCGTCTATCTTTGAGTTTTTAGCGACGTATATTTACTTTTAGCGACGCATTAATAGAATCGCCTATTTAACGACGCATTAATAGAGTTAATTATTTAGCGACGCATTAGTAGAGTCGCCTATTTAACGACACATTAATAGAGTTGATTATTTAGCGACGCATTATTAGAATCGCCTATTTAACGACGCATTAATAGAGTCGTCTATTTAACAATGGATCAACACTTTTAGCAATGCATTATTTGTTAATGCGTCGCCCCTTCTTCTTCTTTTTTTAAATTTTTTTAAATTTTATGAAAAGTGATTAAAATAGTAAAAATATAAAAATAATTAAAATACAAAAAAACGAAAACTAGCTTCATCCAAAATAAAGAGAATACAAAAATTTTAAATAAATATTTTGTCATAACAAATTAATTATCAAACAAATTAAATATCATCTCATTGACATATTTTTACATAATTTGTAAGCTATTGTATTTTTCATAACAAATTTAATATTAATTAAACTTCCATGAATGCATATTCATTAAGAAGGAAGTTGACATCCTCTTGTTGACGATATTACATCCTCATACTGCATATGGAAACATTAAAAAAGTTATTAGCACTTATGCAAAATAAATAAAATATTAATCATTATTAAATTTGTAATTTAGTATAAATGAAAATCTAAAAAATATTATCATTGTTCTTAATATTTGACGAAGCACATTTCTCCCCTCACAGTTATTACAAACATAGTCACTCTCACATTCATCCTCATTATCATTTTCATCGATACTTGGCAACTATATGACAAATGGATTGTGAGCCATCTTTGTATCTCCAAGAACATCTTCTTCAAAAACAGTACGATGTTGTGGTAAAGTTAAAACAATAGACCATCTTGATTTAAGTTAATCTTCAACATAAAATACTTGTTGAACTTAGCAAAATAATGTCAAGCAATATCACAAATATAATTTCTACAAAAGCAAGATTAATAAAACCCAATGAACCTAAGCTGCAGTTAAAATGGGGAAAAAAAAAAAAAAAAAACAACCCACCTTATGTCAAGAAAAAATAAACTTACCTAAACGATGGAGACAAAGAAAGAAGAAAACCAAAAAATCACGAGGGCGACACAGAGAAATCCAGCTTCTCGGCCGATGACAACGTAGGCAAATGAAAAAATGAAACCTGCAATATCTCACTCTTCAAGTCTCTCTTAGATTGCTTCCAAATCTAATATCGATTAGGTAGTGTACTTAATGTAGTTTTAAAAAAGAAAAAATAGATTCAAAGGAGCGCGTAAAAATTTTAAAACGTGCCAAAAATTTTCAAAAAATGGCAAGAATGCGCCTTTTCTCCCAATTGCATTTTTTTTTCTTTGATTAATTTTTTTATTTTTTAACTAAAAATAAAAACTGAAAATATTTCTTAAAAATGCGAAGCAAAATATCGAAGATTGCTGTTTATTTTTCTGTTTTTCAAGTACACCTTTGTTCTTTATAAAATTTGCATGTCTTTCAAAATTTTTGTTTTTGTTAATTGAGAGAATAGGCGACATATTCTCTTCAAGAAGGATTGCTTGTTCTTGAATTTTGGGATCAAGCGATGTGTTATGGTCGAAAAGAGTCGCTTGTTTCATGTTTTTATATTTTCTTTATAATCTTTAAATAATTTTTTAATTGTTCATCTACAAATATATTCATGTAGCAATCTAATGAACATAAATTCCATTGATCTAAAAATAGAAAATAGTTTTATCAATGCTCTTCTCGGTTATACATATATGTGTATAGACGAGACACAAAATATCTCAAGACCTAATTTGAGATAGGGTACCAAATATAGAATTCTAATTCAACAAGCATTTATTGACCGATTTATCTAGATAAGTATCTTAAATGATAAGTATCTTAAATGAGCTTAACTTTCACGTGTTTGTGGTCATTGATAGTTTACTTATTTTTAAAAATTGAAACTCTATTAAATTATTTTTTTTTTAAATAAAAAATAATTGAAGGAACAGGCGACGCAATTCCATTAAAACACGTTGCCTATTCCATTTTCTTTTTTTAATCTTTAATTAGTTTTGTTGATTGGTCATCTACAAATAAAAAAAAAAAACATATTTGCAAAACTAAAAAATTACTAAAAATAACTTTCAAATTGAAAAAAAAGTTAAAAATTGGATGGGTGAAACGGCGAAGCAGTTGTTTACAAATGCGTCGCCTGTTAGTCTATTTAGCGACTATTTCTTAAAAGACTACGTTGCCTAAAGCTATACTAGCTAGTTCTTATTGCATTATTACATCCAAGTGATTTGGCCTGGTGGTGTGGTGATTTCTTGAGAGTATAGGAGGTCCTAGGTTCAGTTCATATTATGACCTTATTTTGATTTTTATTTTTTTTTAAATGTTTAAACAAAAAAAATTGAAAAAAAAAAAAAGAACAGGCGACGCATTTGTCGAAGAATGCATCGCCTGTTCATGTATTTGGCGACGCAATGTTTAAATAATGCGTCGCCTAACAATATATTAACAAATTTTCGCTATATGAGTATATATAAGTCATTTGGCCTGGTGGTGTGGTGATTTTTTGAGAGTGTAGGAGGTTCTGGGTTCAATTCTTGTTTTGGCTCTATTTTGATTTTATTTCTTTTTAAATGTTTAAACAAAAAAATTGAAAAAAAAAAAAGAACAGGCGATGTATTTGTTGAAGAATGCGTCTGTTCTTGTAATTGGCGACGCGACGTATTTGTTGAAGAATGCGTCTGTTCTTGTATTTGGCGACGCATTGTTTAAATAATGTGTCGCCTAACACTATATTAACCAATTTTTGCTGTATCAGTATATATAAGTCATTTGGCCTGGTGGTGTGGTGATTTCTTGAGAGTGTAGGAGGTCCTGGGTTCAATTTTTGTTATAATCCTATTTTGAATTAATATTTTTTAAATGTTTAAACAAAAAAATTGAAAAAAAAAAAAGAACAGACGACGCATTTGTTGAAGAATGCGTTCATATATTTGGCGACGCATTGTTTAAATAATGGGTCACCTAACACTATATTAACCAATTTTTGCTATAACAATACATATAAGTCATTTGGTCTGATGGTGTAGTGATTTCTTGAGTGTGTAGGAGGTCTTGGGTTCAATTTTTGTTATGGCCCTATTTTGATTTTATTTTTTTTAGATGTTTAAAAAAAAATTGAAAAAAAAAAAGGAAGAGGACAATGCGTCGCCTAACACTATATTAACCAATTTTTACGTCGTATATTTATTGAATTTTTACTGACGCATTAATCTCAGAATCGCACTTTTAGTTTTTCAAACATATTTATTTCGTAACGTCGTTAAATGAGTGTCGCTAGATATCAATTTTCGCGTAGTGATATAATGATATCAATTTTCGCATGGTGATATAAAATCTCTCATCCTCTTTAGTTAAAATCGCTCATTCTATTTCATAATCATTAGATACATAAGGATGCTGTCACTAATTAATTATTTGGGAAAATGTGTAATTTATTAGATAATTGTTAAATTTGTTATTGTTTTACACATCATCATTAATAGTGCCTTGTGGATAGTGACTAATAATTAATTAAGCTACAAAAAGGGTTTACTTATTTATTTATTTATTTATTTTTGTGATATACACGGATCTGATTGAAGTCCCCTTCCATTCAGTTTAAAACATTGTACTTTTTTTTATTAAATATAAATCATCAATAATTCCACATGCCTATAAAAGAAAAAACAATAATATAATTAATTAATAAATTTAATATTCACTTTCATTAAAGCACATATATTGTAACAAATTATTTGGGAAAATGCATAATTTATTATATAATTGTTATTTGTTACCTTAAAATTGTTTATTAATTATTGTTTTGCACATCATCACTAATACTGACTTGTGGATAGTGACTGATAATTAATTAAGCACAAAAAGGGGCATCATATATATATATATATATATATATATTTTATAATATGCAAATAGTTATTGCTATGTAACGGTAGGATTGTTAAAACATAATTTTAAAAAATCATAACGAGTTTATTTTTTTGTTTCTAAATAGCTCAAAAATTTGGATCATAATTTGTTATGACTATGGAAGTTATTTCTAAAAATTATAGTATTTTAAGTTAATTTAATATAAATTTCTATGCCCTTGTTATAATATTTGAAAGATAATAAATATAAAAAGAAAAAAAAAAGGAGTAGAAATGAAGTAATAATTGCTTGTTGAGGATATAAAAATAATGAACATAAATATATAATATTTTTGGAGCACCCTTTAAACTTTTATTCTTTATCTTAAAAGATATTATTTATTACAAAAATAAAAAGCTCTTTAAAGAATCTTTGGAGATGCTTTATAAGAAGCATATCTAATAGATTCTATAAAAACCTAATCTTCTCTATTTTAAAGAACTATAATTTTAATAAGCTCTTTGAATTAAAAAATTAAAAAAAAAATAGAACTTAACTCTACTAAAATTTTTAATACATTCATCCATACAATTTTTTCTATGCACAATTATAATTATATTTATTAATTGTAATTTTCATATTTTATCTTTTTAATATCACTTTGCTGTAGGAGGAAAAAAAATGTCAATTATAATTGTTTATAAAAAAATACAAAACAAAAATAATTACACCTACGTTCTTCTATTTAGAACTCTTTTGGGCTTTTCACAATGTGTTGCCTTTCTCAATATTTAGGATCTGTTTGGTATAATTGATGAAAGTACAACTTTAGTCTGTAGAATTTTATATAATAAATCTTTTTAAAAAAGAACTTTTATTAAAAAATTAATAAGTATTTGGTTGTAAATAAAAAAACTGTATTAAATGCTCAATGAATTTCCATATAAGCTAAAAACGTTACATTAAATGCTCGTTAAGTTTCCATGTAAGCTAAAAAGAATAGCTTTTTTATAGAAGCACAAAATTTAGGATCCGTTTGGTATAGTTAATGAAAGTAGAGCTTTAGTCTGTAGAGTTTTATATAATAGATATTTTTGAAAAAAAAAAATTATTAAAAAGCTAATAAGTGTTTAGTTGTAAATAAAAAAACTGCATTAAATGCTTATTAAATTTCCATATAAGGTAAAAGAAAAGAGTTTTTTAGAGAAACTCAAAATTTGAACTTTTTCTAAAATAGCTTAAAAAAGCTCATTTTTTTGTCAATAAGTACTTATTAACTTTTGCCAAATACTTTATTTTTTTATAAAAAAGCTTTTAACCTTCCAATAAAGCTTTTAAACCTAAAAAAAATTCTACCAAACAGAACCTTAAACGTCTTTAAAACAGCTTAAAAAAGCTTTTTTTTTTTTTATCAACAAATATTTGTTAACTTTTGTCAAAAAAAAAAATTTAACCTTTAAGTATAGCTTTTGACATAAAAAAAAATTCTGCAAAACAGACACTTATCTTGTTTGGGCTTACTGGTGAATGAGCGCAAACCATAAAAGGTTGACTTTGGAAATTTTAGTGAGGGTGGTTTTGGAAAGAAATTTTACAAGCATGCTCCTTGCCCTTCTTCTTTTTCTTCTTCTTCTTTTTTTTTTATTTTTTATTTTTATTCCTATATGTTATATAGTTTGGGAAAATTAACTTTATTTTTTGTCTTATTAAGTATTCTATCAAAAAATAATCTAAAATATTTACCAAACACAAAAAAGCATATAAGATAAAAACATTTATATATATATATATAATAATGATTTAGTAGGTTATCTAGTTTATTTTTATTATTGGCTATCAAGAAAAGAAATGAATTGACAAATCATATATGATTATATTAATTTAAAATATTTTTTATATTTTTTAAATATTAAAAACCTATTAAGGAAAAATGAACTATTTAATAAAAGCAAATTAAATTATTATATAATTTTTAAATAGCATTGTATTTTTCTTTAAATAAAATTGATTATTTTATGCATTTTTTTATTATCTCCATTTAATTTTGTGTCACATTAATGTCCATCATTATAAAATAAACTAGATAGCCCATTAAATTAAAATTATATGCATTAAACTTATATTTTGTAATTTTATTACTTTATTGTTGCAATAAGTGTATTGCAATGCTTCGAAACTGCTAAAATGTAGAACAAAGAATGGTTTAAGGATGAATTGTATATTAAAAAGCTAAATTCTAAGGACAAAAGTACCCAAAAAGAAAAAAAATCAAAAACTATAGTGAAAAAGCGTAATAATTAAATAAGCATAAATGCTAAAAATCCTTAATTATATATCTATAGATGTTTCTATAGCTTGTTAGTATTTTTTTACGGGTGTTTCATTTTTTTGGGTATTTTAAAAAAGGTTTTAGGTTTTAAAAACAAAATGAAGTTAATGTAATTCGAGTGAAGTTCATAAATGATTTGGCTTATTTCCTTTTAAGTAAAATTTTTATCTAATATTATCAAAAAAAATGAAATTTATCATTAATAATAATGAAATCTGCATGTGGTATAGTAATTTAATTAGCTATTATTAAAGAATTTATTTTTTTCACATTAAATTTTTAGTATTAAAAATAAAAAATAATAACAAATACTACTAGATAATAATTGCCAACTTAGCAATAAATGCTATTGGTAATGATTAGATTAATCATTGTAAATAACAAAACTCTATATGATGCAGTGTAAATGTTTAAATAAGTTTGAGATTCTTCATTTCTATATATAAAAACAAAAAGAATGTTGATACATTAACAATGTAGGAGACATTAGCTAAGACATAAGTCAGTAACAACTATTATTCTTTACCCCAAAAAAAAAAAAAAAACAACTACAATTATTTTAATTAGGAAAAAATCATAACAAGATCATATGTGTGTTCTGTACTTTTGATTCTTTACTCTTGCTTTTTCTTTTTCTTTTTCTTTTTTTCTTTTTTGATTAAAAATGCAGAGTATCCGATCCCTCAGAAAAAGAAAAAAAGAATATTATTACTTTAGAGATGTAAATAATATTTTAAAGTAAATTATGCTACATCCTTCTCACTTGGACTCCGCATACACCCTTCATATCAGACAAAATTCACCGACTAAAGATAAATAAATAAAATGACAAGAAAAAAAAAATAAAATAAAAATTCACAACATGATCGTCATTTATCGTATACGTGTAATTCCACTGGCTGCCTATGTTTGACCATCAGCCGCGAATAATTTCTTGGCGTCCCAAATGCCGTGGGCCCGTACCATGGAAATTCTAAAACCTTGTTAAGGATCCATTTGGACATAACTTATAGAAATCACATTTTTAAAAAGAACTGGCTTTTCAATAATCTGTCACAATTGATGTTTTTGTTTTTTTCTTTGCCTAATAATCAAAAAGGTAATGTTTCAATAACAAAATTGTTAAAAGTGATTTCACATTTTTTTTTTTGTCAAACATTATAAAATGTACTTTTATCTTTTTGAAAGTAGTTTTAACCATCTTAAATCACTCAAAAATAAACACTAACAAGTACTTTAATTGTACCCAAAAAAACAAAACTATTTTAACTAGGACGGAACCCAAATTTATATGACAGTTTAATTGGTAACTGATGAATTTACTTTTCTATATTAAGTTTTTAATATCAAAAAGTTAAAAATGAAAAATCAAATATAATCCATTAATAAGGACAAAACCGCAAGTGTCATGGTTCATGGATCATGATGGTAAACATTATTAGCATCCTCTATAAATTTACCAAATTTAGAAAAAAGTTGTTTGTATTTACTACGTTAACTTTTAAAATATTTATATTTTACATTTAGATATTAAAATACAAATTAAATTATATTTCATCACTTACTTTACATAACTGTATATACTTAAAAAAAAAAAGTAAATGATTTAAATAAAAAAATAAAAAGGCTAGTAAATGGTATTCTTAGTATTTATCATTACATAAAATAAAGGGTAAAATAATTATTTAATCATTGTTTCTATACATAAAAGTAAAGTAGGCTCTTTATAGTCAACTTATTACAAAACTAATATATATATATATATATATATATAGTCAGGCTCACATGATGATAATCTGATAATTTTAATGTTAAAATTTTTTTATTACTTTTTAGATTATATCAAAAATTAAAATTTAAAATTCAAAAATAATAAAATATAAATTTAATAATATACTATAATTTTATTTAGAAAATAATATAATTTTAAATCTCAGCTTTAGTGCAATTTAAAATTTGAAAAAGCAGATCCTAATCTGAGCCTAGTTATATATATATACGATCCTGATTCAGTGACTATATCCTGATTTTATAAAATCATGGTTAAGTATAAATCAACCAAGACAAACTGATCATTTTCACTTTTTAACTTGAGTTTTTTGTATTATATCTTGACTTTATAAAATCAGAATATTCTAGTTGGGTAATTATTTAAATATATATATATATATATATATATATTAACTATAGTTAACTTTCTTGGTTCTAAGTGATCATTTCTCAAATTTTGGATAGGTAAATGATGATTTTTCAAACATGGGAGGACTAAATGTATTTTTGCTAACCTCAAGGTGGCTAATGATATTTTCCCACGTTTTTAATGCTACATTCCTCATATGTCCATATACATAATATATAGTTAAACGTTCAAAGTTAATCGAATTCACAGTTAGTTAAATACAGGATGACAAAAATGCATAAAAGGTAAGTATGTGTTTTATTTATTTAAAAATTAGATCAAAAAAAGTGTATAAATCGTTTTATATATTTAAAAATTTGATAAAAAAAATACATAAAAGGAGAGTTTATAAATTTGGTACATACATGTATAAGACATTAGAGATTAAAAATACAGGACTAAAAATATGGACATTTAATATATATATTAAATTCAGTTATTTTTAATAAATATAACTATTAATAAGAAAATAGTAGTTTAATATATTAAAAAATAGAAAATAGAAAATAATTAAAAAATAAAAAATTATTCGAAAAACAATTTTTATACACATTTTTTATGTTGTTGTAAAAAAGAAAAAAAAATTGAAAATATTTATTTTTCAAAGATAAATTTTTTTTTTCAACTTATATAATATGACGATATGTTTAATATATGTTTTAAACTTTTTGATTCAAAAAAAATATTTTTCCGTACATTTGATATCAATGCAGAAAATGAGATTTTTTTTTTTTAAAAGTATGTACGTGTATTATTTTGAAATTTAATCAAACTTGTTACTTTTATTTATGAGATCTCCACCATATTTAAATAATGAATGTAATATAGCAGTGTTAAAACCATCAAATTGCTTACCAAAAACTCGATCTTACATGGATAAATAAATCTAATACAAAATAATTAAATATATAATCACATTATTTGTTATGTTATTTGGTAAACAATTTGATATTTCTTGCATTATTATAAAACTAATACATTGTTTAACTAAAATAAATTTGGATATATATATATATATATATAAAAGCCTAAATAAATAAGAACATTTTTCTCGAGAAGAAAATCGACATGTGGCGATAGGTGTATAAATATAGGCCAAGTTGAGAAGAAGATTACATATTTGCATGCGCATAAAGAGTGATATAATCAGTGTAGAGATGGAGGCCGCGGGAGAAGGAAAAAGCAAGATTCTCATATTTGGGGGAACAAGATATATTGGGAAACATTTGGTGAAGGCAAGCATCTATTTGAGTCATCCAACATATGTTTATTCAAGGCATATGAACCCACATACCACTCCTAACTCCTTCTAAGAAAGACTTGCTCCACCAGTTTCAAGCTATGGGAGTTGCAATTATCCATGTATTTAATTATATATGTATAAATACATTTAATTTTCTCTATATATATTTTTTAGCTTTTTGGAATATTATTATGATCCTAAATTACTAAGTACAATTATTTTAATTTGATATTTTTTGGGGGCAAATTTATGAACATATTGTTATGTAGGGAGAATTGGGAGAGCATGAGAAGCTGGTGCGGTTGATTATGCAAGTAGATGTGGTAATTTCAACATTGGTAGTTTAAGGATGAATTGTATATCAAAAAGCTAAATTTTAAGTACAAAAGACTATAATGAAAAAAACCTAATAATTAAATAGGCATAAATGCTAAAAACCCTTAATTATATATCTATATATGTTTCTATAGCTTGTTAGTATTTTTTTTTTTTTACGGGTATTTCATTTTTTATATATATATTTTATTGGTTTTTTAAAAAAGATTTTAGGTTTTAAAAACAAAAAGAAGTTAAATGTTATTCGAGTGAAGTTCAAAAATGAATTGGTTTATTTCCTTTTAAGTAAATTTTTTTGTTTAATATTATCAAAAAAATGTAATTTATCGTTAGTAATAATGAAATCTGCACGTGGCATAGCAATTTAATTAGCTATTATTAAAGAATTTACTTTTTTTACATTAAATTTTTAGTATTAAAAAAAATAATAATAATAAATACTACTAGATAATAATTGCCAACTTAGCAATAAATTTTGTTGATAATGATTATATTAATCATTATAAATTACAAAACTCTCTATGATGTAGTATAAATGTTTAAATAAATTTGAGATTCTTCATTTCTATATAGAAACAAACCGACTGTTGATACATTAAAAATGTAGGAGACGTTAGCTATGACATCAGTCAATAACAACTATTATTCTTTACCAGAAAAAAGAAACAACTACTATTAATTTAATTAGGAAAAAATCATAACAAGATCATCTGTTTGTTCTGTACTTTTTGTTTCTTTACTCTTGCTTTTTTTTTTTTTTTAATTAAAAATGCAGAATATTCGATGCCTAAAAAAAAAAAAAAAACAAAAAATAATATTATTAGTTTAGAGATGTAAATAATATTTTAAAGTAAATTATTTTACCTCCTGCCCACTTGAACTCCGCAGATACCCTTCATGTCAGACAAAATCTTCACCAATTAACTATAAATAAATAAATAAAAAGACAATAAAGAAAAAAAAATTAAAAAAAAAAATTTTCACAACATGATTGTCATTTGTCGTATACGTGTGATTCCGACGGCTGCCTATGTTTGACCATCAGCCGCGAATAATTTCTTGGCGACCCATGTACCGTGGGCCCGTACCATGGAAATTGTAACACCTGCTTAAGGATCCATTTGGAAATAATTTATAGAAATCACATTTTTTTTAAAAAGGAACTGGCTTTTCAATAATCAGTCAAATTTTTTTTTTTTCTCTCTAATAATCAAATAGGTAATGTCTCAAGAACAAATTTGTTAAAGTGATTCCACAATTTTTTTTTTCCAAACATTATAAGATGTAATTTTATCTTCTTGAAAGTAGTTTTAACCATCTTAAATCACTCAAAAATAAACACTAACAAGTACTTTAATCATACCCCAAAAAAAAAAAAAAAAACTATTTTAACTAGGATGGAACCCAAATTTATGTGACAGTTTAATTGATAACTGCTATTAACTTACTTTGCTATATTAAGTTTTTAATATCAAAAAGTTAAAAATGAAGAATCAAATATAACCAATTAATAAGGACAAAACCGCAAGTGTCATGGTTCATGGATCATGATGATAAACATTATTAGCATCCTATATAAATTTACCAAAGTTAGAAAAAAGTTGTTCGTATTTACTACATTAATTTTTAAAACATTTATATTTTACATATATGTATCAGAATACAAATTAAATTATATTTCATCACTTAAAAAAAAAAAAGGCTAGTAAATGGTATTTTTAGTATTTACCATTACATAAAATAAAGGGTAAAATAATCATTTAATCATTGTTTCGATACATAAAAGTAAAGTAGGTTCTTTATAAGTTAATTTATTAAAAAATTACTATATATATATATATATACATACACGTATATATACAACCAAGCCCACATCATGATAATATGATAATTTTAATATTAAATATTTTCTTATTAGCTTTTAGATTATATTAAAAATTAAAATTTAAAATTCAAAAATGATAAAATATCAATTTAGTAATATATTAAAATTTTATTTAGATAATAATATAATTTTAAATCTCAGTTTTAATGCAATCCAAAATTTAAAAAAGTAGGTCATAATATGAGTTTAGTTATATATATATATATACAGTCTTGATTCAATTGGAATATCTTGATTTTATAAAACTATGATCACGTATAAATCCACAGGCTAAATCGATTTTATAAGATCAGAATATTCTAATTAGATAATTATTCAAATATATATATATATATTAACTATAGTTAACTTTCTCGGTTCCAAGTGATCATTTCTCAAATTTTTATCCACATTAAAAAAGAAAAAAATTGAAAATATTTATTTTTCAAAGATACATGTTTTTTTTTTCCACTTATATAATATGACAATATGTTTAATATATGTTTTACACTTTTTCATTCAAAAAAAAAAAAAATTTTCCAAACATTTGATATCAATGCAGAAAATGATATATATATATATATATATTTTTAAATATGTACGTGTATTATTTAGAAATTCAATCAAACTTGTTACTTTTATTTATGAGATCACAATATTTAAATAATGAATGAATATAGCAGTGTTAAAACCATCAAATTGCTTACCAAAAACTCTTACACGGATAAATAAACCTAATACAGACCAATTAAATATATAATCACATTATTTGTTATGTTATTTGGTAAACAATTTGATATTTCTTGCATTATTATAAAAGTAATACATTGTTTAACTAAAATAAATCTGGATATATATATATATATATATATATAAGCTAAAATAAATAAGAACATTTTCCACGAGAAGAAAACCAACATGTGGCGATGGGTGTATAAATATAGGCCATCTTGAGAAGGAGATTACATACTTGCATGGGCATAAAGAGTGATATAAGAAGTGTAGAGATGGAGGCCGCGGGAGAAGGAAAAAGCAAGATTCTCATAATTGGGGGAACAGGATATATTGGGAAACATATGGTGAAGGCAAGCACCTCTTTGGGTCATCCAACATATGTTTATTCAAGGCATATGAACCCACATACCGCTCCTTCTAAGACAGACTTGCTCCACCAGTTTCAGGCTATGGAAGTTGCAATTATCCATGTATTTAATTATATATGTATAAATACATTTAATTTCTATATATATTTTTAACTTTTTGGAATATTATTATGATCCTAAATTTCTAAGTACAATTAATTATTTTAATTTGACTTTTTTGGGGCAAATTTATGAACATATTGTCATTTAGGGATAGTTGGGGGAGCATGAGAAGCTGGTGCGGTTGATTGTGCAAGTAGATGTGGTAATTTCTACATTGGCTTACCCTCAGGTCCTTGAACAACTTAAGATTGTTGATGCTATCAAAGTTGCCGGTAATATAAAGGTGTGGAAACTCTCTCTCCTTCTTCACTATCACTGAATTAATTCCACTTCTCTTTATACATATATTCATATGCACTGACTACATGGAGCCTCATGGGTAAGGAAATGGATTTACATGATTAATTTCATGTGTTCTATTTACGTATTTTCTCACTTTTAAGACAAATATTTTTCATTTATTGATCTCTTATTTTTGTTAAAAATCAGACATAAAAAGAGAGGGGGAAAAAAAAAAGTTAGAGACTTGACTAGTATTAAGTTAGTCATGATGACATGTACATGCATGTAAGTGCCTTTTTTTTTTTTTTTTTTTTTTGGTTTTTTTCCATCTTCAATTAAATTTAATTTCAATTATTGATCTATGATTATTATATTAGATATGTAAACTGAATATATCTGAAGGTATAATTAAGACTATATTTACACATATCTATTAGGGGTCACTTGTATTGGTGTCTGTATTGTGTTGTGGGATCTGGGATGGAATCATCTCCAGGGCTTTGTCTTATAATTAAATTTAATTTCAATTATTGATCTAGGATTATTACATTAGATATGTAAACTGAATATATCCGAAGGTATAATTAAGAATATATATATATATATATATTAGGGGTCACTTGTATTGGTGTCTGTATTGTGTTGTGGGATCTGGAGTGGAATCATCTCCATGGCTGTCTTAAATATGCGAAAATTTTCAGCTATAAGACATCGTTCCTATTTGCCAGGATTTCACACCTCCTATTCAATTAATTATGTGATTTTTTTTATTCTATAGATATGAGAATTCAAATTTGAAAATGTTATCTCAACAAATTGTAATACCCTGTTTATATTGGTATTCCTAATTTAATCATTGCATTTAATATGAGATTTTTTCTTGAGAGCTTCCTTTTTAATTTCGAAATTTTTTCAAATTTTAAAATCTAATTGTTCTTAAAAAGCTTTTGTATTATGAAAGTAATTATCATTACAATTGAATCATCTCTATATCATATCCGAATAATATAGAATTAAACATTAGGTAACTTATCAATATATCTTGCATCTGTCGCATTGATCATCATATAAACAATCTTCAAAATATTAGCATATATATTACCATTTTTTTTAAGTTTAAACTCATAGAGATGAACTATTTATATATATATATATATTTTTTTTCTCTAGCACATTTTATAATTAGAATCGTACCGATGTGAACACTTTACAATTGGAAGAGGATCCTTGTCCTTCCTCGAAATTGTGCCAAATCAATATGTAATTCTTACCCCCCCCTCCCCCACCCAAAAAAAAAAAAAAAAGAAAAAAAGGGGGAAAAGAAAAGCTCGATATGTAATTAAAAATTAAAAAACCAGTTACACATGGGCATGTTTCTCATTACAATTTTGTAAGCTCGTGTTCTCATTATGTAAAATTGTTTTATTGCAGGACTATAATTATAAACTAATGTTGAAATAATATAAAACAACCACAATTAACAAATTGATCTTCTGCTTACCAGAGGTTCCTCCCGTCAGATTTCGAATGTGAGGAGGATAAGGTGGATCCTGTGCCCCCTTTTCAACTTTTTCTTGATAAAAATCGAAAAATCAGACGCGCTACGGAGGAAGCTGGGATTCCTTACACTTTCGTTTCTGCAAATTGCTTTGGTTCCTACTTTGTGAATTACTTACTTCATCCGCATGAACCTCGAGAAGATTTAAACATTTTTGGAAGTGGAAAAGCTAATGGTACAGTATATATAATTAACTAATCACGTTGAAATAAATAAGTAAATAAATAAAAGATATATGCAGTTTTGATTTAGTGAGGGAGTTAGGAGAGATCCACAGCCATCAAATTTGTATGATCTGATGGTTGTAACAGTTTCTCTATAAGTTCTCACCATATCAAATCCGAAGATATATATATATATATATATACATAAATATAATTTTTCTCTTATAACAAAATTTTGTCCATTTTCGCCAATAAATCATGTTATTACCAGATATAATTGATATATTCATGAATTTAGCTTGATTATGGACAAATATTTTCACGATAAGAGAATGATTATATATATATATATATATTTACTTTTTAGGACAACTTTGAACTCATAAATAGTACTTCAATTTTTTATTTTTTTAAAGCTGTCTTAAACTATGAAGAAGATATTGCTATTTACACCATCAAAGTAGCAAACGACCCAAGAACATGCAATCGTAGTGTTACCTACAGGCCTCCGAAAAACATCATATCACAACTGGAATTGATTTCATTGTGGGAGAAAAAGACCGGTTGGAATTTTAGAAGGAATCATATCCCAGAAGAAGAAATTGTCAAGCTCTCTCAAAGTATTTGTTCACAACTCAATCCATTGTTATTATTCTTTAACTTTTTGGTTAGCTAGGTTTACTTGTACAGAAGAATTTTAATTTTGCAGTTACATTTTGGTATATATAGCCTTGAAAGACTGAGATCATCATTGGAACGATTTGAAGGCTATAAAAATGATCTCTAAGCCAAAACCATCATTTAACCTCATATATTTGTGTTTGTGATTAACTATTTACACTAGTTTTCCCTTTATTTTGCAGCATTTCCGTATCCTCAGAATATACAGATCTCCATTCTTCATAGTATATTTGTTAAGGGTGACTTGATGAATTTTGAAGTAGGGGACGGTATTGTTGAAGCTACAGACATATATCCAGATATTAAATACACTTCAATTCACAAACTTCTGGATATTTTTCTAGTCGACCCACCAAAACCGGTGACTGCTGCATTTTGATGACAGACATTGAAATTTCCTAAATCGAAGAGGAAGGTCAGAAACTTATTATTCAATTAAGGTGTTCTAATCATATTCGTGGTTCAGTGTACGCTTTTATCTTTAGTTTACTAAAAAAGTTGGGAGTACACATTAAAAAAAAAAATAATAATAATAAAAAAAAGAAGCAATATTTAATTATTACTTTTATGGTAATTTATAAAGGATAATTACATACGCATTCTTCCTATTTTTCGTGAAATATACTCTTTTATATTTATTTTTCTCAAACACTCAATTTAGCAATTACTACAATTCACAAAATCCCTTTCCATTAATCAAGTGTAAAAATTGTACTTATTTAAAAATAAATAATTTTCATCTTAATTCTACGTTTCCCATTTCTTGAAAGAATTAATATCCTTTTAATATCTTTTTTTTTTAATGTAAAATAATTTGTTCAACGAAAATTGAACTTTTTTTTCCTTATATTCTTGTGTTTAAATGGTATTCTTGGTGAGATAATAAAAATAAAAAAAAAACCATATTACATCATGAAATTAATAGAATATTTATTTAAATATGTTTTCTACGAGTGACAAATAATATAATAATTTATATACTTGTATATTTTGTTAAGAATTATATAATAAAAAATTATTAGATGTTTTACCTAGAATGAACTAATTTTCATTTTAGGGACAACAAAGTGCTAAAAATCATTCTTTTCTAGGTAATAATATGAATTTGAATTCTCCTACCCTGATATCCAAAATTTTTTTTTTCTTAATTTAATGAATTTAATATTATACTTCGTAAACAATTTATTTGTAATTTATTAAGAAATGAACCCAATTATTAGATTTGTAATTCAATCATTTATTTGTAATCCAATTTGTTTTTAATTCCATGATTTAGGTAAGAAAAAAAATTCCCCCTTCCCTAATTTTGTAATTAGAAAAAATTCAATTATTAGATGTAATTAATTTTATGATCTTTATTTAAGAAAATAATATTTTTTGTGACTAAACTGCCCTTGCAATGTTTGTTAACAAAGGTACAAAAAATCTCATGGACAGGGATTACAAAGTCCCTAAACACAAACCTATATGGGACCTACATGATGTTGTAAGGTTTGTGTCTCATAACTTTATTGTCCTGTGACCATGCAATTTTTTGTCTTGCAAATTGTAAAAGTCTTCTTAAATTTTGTGGCTTTCAAAGTTAAGTTGTTATTGTTCATAAGTTTTGATATGGAATCTTTTCCCACACTTTTTTTTCCCCCCTCACTATCCTATTTTTTTGTACACATCTATAGCAACCCATACCACGACATTTATGTTGTACAAATTTGTCTATATTTGATCAAGTGGTCTGTAGATGGATCTCAAGTTGATTTTTTCTATGGTCAAGGTTTTAGATCAACCGGTATATCTTTGCATAGAGCTCATTAACACAAGTTCGTAGACTAGTAGCACATCTAATTTCAATTTACGATTAAAAAGTTATAATTCTGAGAAAGTTTGAACTTCCATATTATATCAGTATCCAAAATAGTTTTTGATTTTATCTGCTAGTAACCTAGGATCTTATATATACGTTAGGAAGCATGTTCAAAAGTGAACAATTGCAAAATACCCATCAAATTCCTGAAATCCCAGACCCAAGAAGCCAGAACCGAGTCAACCTAAATCCATAAACAATTCTAATTGAGTCAAGCCATTTTCACCCATCTCCAACCATCATTGACCACCATGTTTTGTCCGGCCATGTAGGTCACCCTGCCGTAACATCAGCTATGAAATTTTATGGTGAGCCGCTATCGGATGTGCTCAGATAGGGTCTCCAAAACCAAAAATGTTGAGCTACGGGTTTCCAATGAGTTGTTCGAATTTTGGCCACTTTAGATCGACCCATACACCTCCTTCCATTCTAATTTAGATCTCTGAGCTTAAATCCAGCTTCCATTTGTCAAAATTCTTCATGGTTTGAAATATCCATCAACTTCAGGTTTGGTCAAAACTTTCCTTACATTTTTTGGCCACTGGTGTTTTTGAATCAAGATGAGCTTACCGTATTGTTACCCATTCTACAAGCTTTCCACTGATATATAATTTATGAATTTTGGATATCGTTTGAATGTATTTCCATTTTTAGATCATTTAGTAAAATATTGTATAAAACTGGATTGTATTGGACAACCTGTGACCAAATTGGAGTAAGTTTTGCATAATTAGATATTAAGACCCACTGAAATATTTAATTACATAAAATTGGCATTTGAAAGTAAAATTCCAATTTTTGGTACTAGATCCTAAAGGTTGCAATAAAATTAAACCGCTTGATGTCTAATTTATGTAATTCTGATTGCATATAGTATTTTAAAATATTTGATACATACCAATATATTGAGTTTGATTTTTGAAGCCTAAGAATATTTTATAATATTATAGACACCTATACTATGCCTAGAGATGATCACGCGGAGGAGCAGGAGTGATCATTGGTAATATCTGTAAGTGATTTATATTTTAAAATGATTTTGAATATATTAGTACAATAATTACATGGTTTAAATATTATATATTATGGTTTGGAGAGTAAATGTTTATTGTATGTGCATATAGTTATTTATGTTCACATATACATGTTATTATTTCATGTGATTTTTGCCAAGATTTTAAATGATTTCATATTCTAATGTGCTCCTCATAAACTTTTAAATAATGGTATTTAAAATTTGTTTGTAATTACATTCATGATCTAGTCCAATTGATATTAACTTGAATTCTTGAAAAAAGAAAAATATTGATTGGAAACAGATAAGTTAGAAAGTATCGTTGATTAATTTTAAGTATGAATTGTGAAATTATGACATAAACATGTTGGATTATATGGTATGGATTGGTTGAAATTGATGATTGGTGGCCATGGAGTACATATACAAGATTTGATTCTATGGTTAAATTGTGATATTAAGTTTATTAAATTAGTGTTCCATACAATAGTAATGGATATTGGATACTAAATATTGGATACTGGATAGCACATGTTGATTATGGCCATTGTACGTGCATTGTCATCCTATATGTAGAGTGTAATGATGGTGAATATTCCCCCCATGTTTCCTTTAGGATGCTAAGGGGTTGTGATGACATTTTTCCCTCCCTTTCTATCCTGTGGTACCTTGAGATGCCAATGGCTTCTGGCACTAGATATATAGGTATATAATAAATAAATGATATTATATGATTGTAAAAAAGTTACAACTTATAAATTTTTGATACATGATTGTATAATGCTATTTTTTCTTCACATATGACTTTTATTTGGCTACGCTTTGGGGTTTAAAGGATGGATTTTGGTGAAATTGATTTTTAAATAGGGAACTTTTCAAAATAGTGGAGTGCGAGGTCTTGAGAGAAAGGTTTACAAAAATAAAATCATTATTTTTTTATTGTATTAGACCATTCACTTATATATATTTATCTCATGTTTTATTGTTTTTAAATTCGTTTCTCTAGATCCATATAGTTAGCAAACGGTCTATCTTGTGCACCCCTTGTTGTTTCACATTTTCTATAGTAATAGTAGTATTTATCTTTCTTTGTTTTTCTTTATTTACCTAAACTTATTCGCATAAATTGTATTGCTTAATTTTACAAATATTATTAGAATGCTCTTATCTAAATTATGGGTACAGTGATGACACTAATATGTATATATAGTAATGACCTATAGTATAACGGGCTGTAGTGTTGACTGTAGTCGTGCACTTGCAAGTTGCTATGGTTCTATCTTTATACACTGAGGTACTATTTTATATTAGATATGTGTATTTATCCATGGTTTGAGTGAAGTTTCATTGTGTTTTCTCTAAACATTGTCCAATGAAATTTCCCTAAGTAGGACCACCCAAGAATTCTAACAGGATTCTCAGGGTAAGTTTTGTCAACATCTATGTTTACTATTAATATGATGCTACACCATCTAAAAACATTAGTAAAATATAAGGAAAATGCTGTATCATTTATAGATTTGTAGTCGTGGTTATATTATCTCTAGTTGAATATGACAAAAATGTTTCCTCATTTCCAATTTAAGAAGTGTAAAAAAAAAAACCAAAAAAATGTCCTTAATTATGAGGAAAATTTATTGGTAATTGCCATACTACTATTTTCTCAGACAACAATCCAAATTTGAATCGTCTATATTCAAGAACAAATAAATATATAAATAAATATGCAAAAAAACAAAATCTGACATAAAAATATAATAAACAAACAAAGAGATAAAAACTAAGTTCCCGTCTTTACCAATTGGTGTCCAACTATGATGAGTTTGTTGTACCAGCAACATTATACTCTCTGCAAATAAGTGCCAAAACTCATGCTTCATGCCCTGCTTTAAATTAATTTGGTTGTTACTCCTTGTGGTTGAATAATTATATATACAAATATATGTTCAGCAATCGAATTTTGGTGAAGCAATGGACAAAGATTGTCATGAGCTTCTGCATAAATTAATGGTAAAAACTTAGAGAGTGGTTAGGCGTTCCTAAGAGCAGTCTCTCTATACATGTTAAGGCAGCTAATAAAGTAGTTTCAAGAGCTAAAAGAGAAAGACAGGAACTAGCAAGTGTTACAGATGGCAAGGAAAGATAATATTAATCTTCACATAGTATTATTTCCATGGCTCGCTTTCGGCCACATGATTCCTTACCTAAAGTAGCTCATTGCTCAAAAGGGTCACCGTGTCTACTTCCTCTATGAAATATAAACTTGTTTTTTTGTTTTTTTTTTGTTTATTATTTTGTGGGCCTTGGTTAATTAGGGTCCAAGTTTTAGAAACTTCTTCTAAGGTAATTTTATGATGTTTTATGTATGTAGGGCTAATTATTAGTATAAATATTGTTATGTTTTTTTTTTTCTTGTGTGTGTTGCGAGCCACAACAAGCTGAGAACCATTGAATAAACCAGTAGCAATTTTTCTTTTTTCTTCAGCTATTTGCTCTCCATTTTGCTGCTCTGTTTCTGTTTTTGCTTCTGGTTTTTTATTTTCATCCAACAAAGTGGTATCAGAGCCACGTTCAACCCTCTACATGAACAGTAGCAGCGTGAGCAATATCTACGTGAATAGTACCAGATGATCAAATTGTTTATGTAGCCAAAAGATGGCCAATAACGGTATGGTTCCCTTCCAAATTCTAATACTCAAAAGAACAACTATGATAATTGGAGTATCAAGATCAAGGCTTTGCTTGGCACCCAAGACATGTAGGAGATAATGGAGAAAGGCTACATTGAAGGTGGTCTAACTCAAAACCAAAGAGACAATTTGAGAGACTCAAGAAAGAGAGACAAGAAAGTTCTCTATCTAATCTATCGAGGATTAGATGATTAAGTGTTTAAGAAGATCTCGGAAGCCAAGTAGGCTCAAGAAGCATGGGAGAAGCTTCAAATCTCCTACAAAGGAATCGATCTAGTCAAGAAGGTGCGGCTTCAAACCTTGAGAGCCGAGTTTGAAACGCTGCATATGAAGGAAGGAGAAGTCATATCTGATTATTTTTCTAGAGTTTATGGTGACCAATCAATTAAAAAGGAATGGTAAAAAATTAGATGATGTTAAGATCATAGAGAAAATTCTTAGATCATGAGATTCAAAGTTTGATCATATTGTTGCCATTATCGAAGAAACAAAATACTTAAAAGCTATGTCATTGGAGCAGCTCTTGGGTTCGTCGCAAGCTTATGAAGAAAAGAAAAAGAAGAAGAAAGGAATAGTGGAACAATTGTTCAAGACCCAAATTGATGCAACTAAAGAGGAAACCAGCAGCGATCACAATGATCGAAGCCAAAAAGGATGAGGTCGTGCACAAGGACATGGCCGTGGGCAAGGATCTGGACAATGTTTGAAGTTTGGTGATGATCACAACAATTACTTTCAAAGAGGAAGAGGATCAACAAGAGGCCGTGGGAGAGGAATTTCAGCACCAAGGTATGATAATAAGTCCCATGTAAAGTATTACAAATGTGGAAAACTTGGTCATTATGCTTCCGAATGTAGAACCCCTGGTTACAATAAAATTGAAGAGAAGGCCAACTATGTCGAAAAAAAAAGTCAAAAAGATGGTACCTTGTTGTTGGCTTACAAAAATATTGAAAGAAGTGAAGACCATACATGATACTTGGATACCCGTGCAAGCAATCACATGTGCGGAAGGAGAGGCATGTTTGTGGAGCTTGATGAATCCATAAAAAGCAATGTATATTTTGGGGATGAGTCCAAGGTAGCAGTAAAAGGAAAAGGCAGCATCCTCATTTGGTTAAGGAGTGGAAAGCACCAATTAATATCAAATGTATATTATGTGCCGAGTATGAAGAGCAACATCTTGAGTCTTGGATAGCTTTTGGAGAAAAGGTACGATATTCATCTAAAAGACAACCATCTTTGTATAAGGTACAATGCAAGCAACTTAATAGCCAAAGTGTCGATGTCAAGAAATAAAATGTCCATGTTCACCATTCAAAATGATGTTGCCAAGTGTCTCAAGGTGTGCTACAAAGATGGATCTTGGCTTTAGCATCTTAAATTCGAGCACTTAAATTTTAGAGATTTAGAGTTGCTGTCCAAAATGGAGATGGTGAGAGGACTACCTAGTATTCGCAATCCGATCAAGTATGTGAAAGGTGCTTACTTGGAAAACAATTCAAGAAAAGTTTTCCAAAGGAGACAAATTCAAGAGCTAGAAAGCTATTAGAGCTCATTCACACGGATGTGTATGGTCCTTTGAAGCCAAGCTCACTTGGTAAGAGTAACTATTTTCTTGTTTTTATTGATGACTTTTCAAGAAATACATGGGTATATTATTTGGAAGGAAAAATCATAGATGTTTGAAAACTTTCAGAAGTTTAAAGCTCTTATTGAGAAGGAAAGTGGCCTTTTGATCAAATCCATGAGATCTGACCGTGGAGGAGAGTTTACATTAAATGAATTCCAAAAATATTGTGAAGATCATGGAATTCGAAGGTTCCTAACGGTTCCAAGATCCCCCAGTAGAACGGTGTGGTAAAAAGGAAGAATAAAACAATCCTAGATATGGCGAGAAGCATGCTTAAAAGTAAGACATTGTCGAAGGAGTTTTGGGCAGAGACAGTTGCATATGCTGTCTACCTATCTAACCGATCTCCAACAAGAAGTGTGTGGGGAAAAACCCCTCAAGAAGCTTGGAGTGGAAAGAAGCCCACTATTTCACACCTGAGAGTGTTTGGAAGCATAGTTCATGTGCATGGACTTGCTGAGAAAAGAAGCAAATTGGATGATAAAATTAAGAAGTATGTCTTCCTTGGCTATGACATAAACTCCAAATGGTACAAGCTCTACAATCCTAAAAGTGGTAAAACAATAATCAGTCGGGATGTTATATTTAATGAAGAAGAAGAGTGGAATTGGGAATCACATGATGAAAGCTACAATTTTTTCCCATATTTTGAAAAGGAAGAAGCGGAACAACCAGGAATGGAGCTAATGAGAGAGGAGCCGATCACCCCACCAACTTCACCAACTGCAGGTCTTCAACGAGGCAAAAGTTCAAGTGAAAAGGCCCCACGGTTTAGGAGTTTACAAGAGATATATAAGGTAACCAAAAACCAAGATGATCTCACTTTGTTTTGTTTATTTACTGATTGTGAACACGTGAACTTCCAAGAGGCAATGGAAGACAAGAATTGGAAGAATGCCATGGATGAGGAGATAAAAGCAATCAAGAAGAACAAAACGTGGGAACCAGCTTTACTTCCACAATGGTCCAAGGCTATCGGTATGAAGTGGGTGTATAAAGCCAAAAAGAATGTGATGAAATTTTTGCACCTGTTGGTAGGGAAATGCTATAGTCAAAGGGCTAGTATAGAATATGATGAAATTTTTGCACCTGTTGCATGGCTAGAAACCAATAAGGTTAATCATCTCATTGGCGGCTCAACATAATTGGAAAATACATCAAATGGATGTGAAGTCTGTGTTCTTAAATGGAGTTCTTGAAGAAGAAGTTTTCATCGAACAACCATAAGGATATGAAATCAAGGGACAAGAAGACAAAGTCTTAAGGTTGAAGAAAGCACTTTATGGGTTGAAGTAAGCACCAAAAGCTTGGAATGCTAGAATTGACAAGTATCTTCAAGAAAGAAATTTTATCAAGTGTCCATATAAGCATGCACTTTACATTAAAATTAAAAGAGATGATATATTGATTGTGTGATTGTATGTAGATGACTTAATTTTCATGGGCAGTAATCCAAGTATGTTTGCCGAGTTTAAGGAGGAGATGACGAGAGAGTTTAAGATGACCGATATTGGGCTTATGTCTTACTGTCTCGGCATTGAAGTAAAGTAAGGAAGTGAAGGCATTGTAATTACTCAAGAAGGGTATGCTAAAGAGGTACTTAAGAAGTTTAAGATGGATGATGCAAATCCGGTTGGCACACCAATATAATGTGAAGTCAAGTTATCGAAGCATGAGGAAATAGAAAAAATGGACCCAACATTTTTTAAGAGCTTGATTGGAAGCTTAAGATATTTGACGTGTACAAGGCCGGACATTCTCTATGCAGTAGGAGTTATAAGTCGTTACATCGAGAATCCAACAACAACTCATTTAAAGGTTGCAAAAAGAATTCTTAGATATCTAAAAGGTACAACAAGTTTTGGTGTGTATTATTCAACTTCCAATGATGACAAGCTTGTTGGATATAGTGATAGTGATTGGGGTGGAGACATAGATGATCATAAAAGCATAAGTGGCTTTGTGTTTTATTTGGGAGATACGGCTTTTACTTGGATGTCAAAGAAGCAACAAATTGTTACTCTTTCAACATGTGAAGCGGAGTCTGTAGCTACCACCTCATGTGTTTGTCATGCAATTTGGTTTCAAAACTTGTTAAAGAAGTTGGGTTGTCCACAAGAAAAACCAACCAAGATATATGTGGATAATAAATCAACAATTGCCTTGGCTAAGAATCCCGTTTTTCATGATCGAAGTAAACATATTGATACACGTTATCATTATATTAGAGAGTGCATTGTCAAAAGAGATGTACAGCTAGAGTATGTGAAGTCTCATGATCAAGTAGCTGATATTTTTACCAAGCCTCTCAAGCATGAAATTTTTGTCAAATTGAAAAGTCTAATTGGCATAACAGATCAAGTTTAAAGGGGGGGTGTTGAAATATAAACTTATGTTTTTTTTTTTATTATTATTATTTTGTGGGCCTTGGTTACTTAGGGTCCAAGTTTTAGAAACTTCTTTTAGGGTAATTTTATGATGTTTTGTAAATATTGTTATGTTTTTTTTGTGTGCTGCAAGCCACAAAAAGCTTAGAACCATTGAATAAACCAGTAGCAGTTTTTTTTTTTTTCCTTTCTTCGGTTGTTTGCTCTCTATTTTACTACTTTGTTTCTATTTTCGCTTTTAGTTTTTTGTTTTCATCCAACACTCAGCACCCCTCGCAACATCCATCGCCTCCCCAAAATCCCTCCCAATTTGGTCCCTCTCCTTAACTTTGTCACCTTTCCATTGCCTCACGGCGAAAATCTCCCCGACGACACTAAGGCCACCATCGATCTTCCATACGATAAGAGCCAATACCTCAAGAAAGCTTATGATATGCTTCAATAACCTGTGACATTGTTCCTCCAAGCTTCACATCCCAATTGGATTCTTCACAATTTCACTCCCTATTGGGTGGCTCCGATTGTATCAAGTTTAGGTATCAAAACCAACTTCTCTAGAATTTTTAATGCCAAGTCTCGCTTTTATGGGACCATCATCTATTCTGAAAGGTGAAGATGACAAAGAAGACCACATAATGCTTGAGGACTACATGGTTCCACCATAGTGGATCCCTTTCCCCACAACGTTGGTGTATTGTTACTTCGAGATAAATCAGTTCAATAACAATCTTTCCGTTGATGATTCGGGCATCTTGAATTTGTATAGATTCGGAGCTTCTTTTGGAAGCTATGACATAGTTGCCATTCGACGCTGCCTAGACTTCGAACCCTAATGGATTCGGCTACTCCAAAATATCCACAAAAAATCGGTATTACCGGTCATCCTATTTCCACTCTCTCTATTGATGACAATGGAGATGAAACGGTGGAGACGTGGAGGACGATGAAGGAATGGCTGGACAAACAAGAAAAAGGCTCTGATTTGTATGTACCATTTGGAATAGAGGCGAAACTTAGACAATAAGAAATCATTACAATAGCTCTCGGCTTAGAACAGTCCGAGTTATCTTTCTTATGGGTGCTAAGAACTCCCTCTGAGATACCAAAAGGGTTCAAGGATGTGGTGTGGTGAGGAATAATTGGGCTCCTCAGCTGAAAATTCTAGCTCATGATTCAGTTAGGGGAAACTTGTCTCACTCTAGGTGGAGCTCTGTGGTAGACTCTCTTGCGTTTCAAAAACCTATGATATTGTTGACCTTTGTAGCGGCCCAAGGACTCAACGCTAGGATTTTGGAATAGAAAAAATTAGGTTATTGCATTCTGAGAAATGAACTAGACGGGTCGTTGAGATTGATGATGGTAGAAGATGAAGGCAAAATTTATAGAGAAAAAGTAAAGGAAATCAGCGGTTTGTTTGCCGATATGGATAGACAAGACCAGTAACTGGATAATTTTCTTGACCACCTCAAATCCCACAAAACATTAACTAAGCTTACATAGCTACCATATTATATGTAATGGTTTATAATTATATATCTGTATTATCATATCACCATAAAATAAAGCATGTGAATCTTATATAAATTATATGATCATTGATAAATGATTTATTATATTATATTTCTACGGTATATACACGTTTTTGTCGACCTACTCGATGAATCTCTTCCTTTATTGAAATCCATCTTTTGGTAAAATTCTTTTTATAATTTACCCAAAAAAAAAAAAGTCATAATAGCATCTAAAGTTCTTCAAACAGTTACATAAGTTTCACTATGTGAAAATTAAGCTCTAGCGACACACTATTAGCGACGCTACGAAATAAATGCGTCTAAAAAAACAAAACCGCGACTCTGAGGTTAATGCATCAGTAAAAATTCGACCAATAGACGACGCATACGAAAAATGTAGACGTCAAGAAGTCGCTATAAACAACAACACACGACGCATCCGTTAAGAGTCGCTGAATATTCAGCCCAACAGAGTTGCCTTTAATAAAGTGCGTATATTTTATATCAATTATATTGTTTAAATGCTACACTAAAGAAAATTGTTAATCAACATGATTTTCTTTCAACTTTAAAACTAGGTGAAAATATTTAAGAAAAATAACAAAGCTGGATTTTAATTTTTTTTTCGTTCCACAATATTAATATGCGGCGACGCATAACAAACTATATGCGTCGCCTATTAAATAATTAATTTGTTTTTTGGATTTTTGTAAATATTAATCAGTTGATTTTCTTTCAACTTTAAATAACAAGTGAAAATGTTTAAGAAGCATCATAGAGCTTTTTTTTGTTTTTTAAAAAAAATATTTGTATCAGGCGACACATAGGTGTATTTTACGTCACCTTATTCACTTACATATATATATATATATATATATATATATTTTATTTTCATAAAATATAAATCAATCTGATTTTCTTTCAACTTTAAAAACCAGTGAAAATATTTAATAAAAATAACAGTGCTTGATTTTTAATTTTTTGGAAAACACATTATTGATATCAGGCAACGCATAATATTATGCGTTGCCTATTAATTTATTTATTTATTTTTTTTTTTTTGTAAGTATTAAACAGTTGATTTTCTTTCCACTTTAAATAACAATTTAAAATGTTTAAGCAGCATCACAGAGCTTTTTTTTTTATTTTTTCCAAAAAATATTTGTATCAGCGATGCATAGGTATATTTTGCGTCGCCTTATTCACTTATATATATTTATTTTTTTTTATAAAATATAAATCAATCTGATTTTCTTTCAACTTTAAAAACCAGTGAAAATATTTAAGAAAAATAACAGTGCTGGATTTTTAATTTTTTGGAAGACACATTATCGATATCAGGCGATGCATAATCAATATTATGCGTCACCTATTAATTTATTATTATTTTTTTTTAGTTTTTTATAATTATTAAATAGTTGATTTTTTTCCAACTTTAAATAATAAGTGAAAATGTTTAAGCAGCATCATAGAACTTTTTTTTTTTGTTTTTTCCAAAAAATATTGTATCAGGCGACGCATAGGTATATTTTGCGTCGCCTTATTCCCTTATATATATTTATCTTTTTTTTCATAAAATATAAATAAATCTGATTTTCTTTCAACTTTAAAATTCAGTGAAAAATTTAAGAAAAATAACAGTGTTGGATTTTTAATTTTTTGGAAGACACATTATTGATATCAGGCGACACATAATCAATATTATGTGTCGTCTATTAATTTATTATTTTTTTTTTTGGTTTTTTGTAATTATTAAACAGTTGATTTTCTTTTAACTTTAAATCACAAGTGAAAATGTTAAGCAGCATCACAGAACTTTTTTTTTATTTTTTCCAAAAAATATTTGTATCAGGCGAAGCATAGGTATATTTTGCGTCGCCTTATTCCCCTATATATATTTATTTTTTTTCACAAAATATAAACCAATCTGATTTTCTTTTAACTTTAAAATCCAGTGAAAATATTTAAGAAAAATAATACTGCTGAATTTTTATTTTTTTTGAACACACATTATTGATATAAGGCGACGCATAACCAATATTATGCGTCGCCTATTAATTTATTTTTCTTTTTTTTGGTTTTTTGTAATTATTAAACAGTTGATTTTTTTACAACTTTAAATAACAAGTTAAAGTATTTAAGCAGCATCACAGAGCTTTTTTTTTTGTTTTTTCCAAAAAATATTTGTATCAGGCGACGTATAGGTACATTTTGCGTCGCGTTATTCACTTATATATATTTATTTATTTTTTCATAAAATAGAAATCAATCTGATTTTCTTTAAACTTTAAAATCCAGTGAAAATATTTAAGAAAAATAACAGTGCTGGATTTTTAATTTTTTGGAAGACACATTATTGATATCAGGCGACGCATAATCAATATTATGCGTCACCTATTAATTTATTATTTTTTTTTAGTTTTTTGTAATTATTAAACAGTTGATTTTCTTTCAACTTTAAATAACAAGTGAAAATGTTTAAGCATCACAGAGCTTTTTTTTTTTTTTTTCCAAAAAATATTTGTATCAGGCAATGCATAGGTATATTTTGCGTCGCCTTATTCCCTTATATATATTTATCTTTTTTTTCATAAAATATAAATAAATCTGATTTTCTTTCAACTTTAAAATTCAGTGAAAATTTTAAGAAAAATAACAGTGTTGGATTTTTAATTTTTTGGAAGACACATTATTGATATCAGGCGATGCATAATCAATATTATGTGTCGTCTATTAATTTATTATTATTTTTTTGGTTTTTTGTAATTATTAAACAGTTGATTTTCTTTTAACTTTAAATCACAAGTGAAAATGTTAAGCAGCATCACAAAACTTTTTTTTTTTTTTTCCAAAAAATATTTGTATCAGGCGACGTATAGGTATATTTTGCGTCGCCTTATTCCCCTATATATATTTATTTTTTTCACAAAATATAAATCAATCTGATTTTCTTTTAACTTTAAAATCCAGTGAAAATATTTAAGAAAAATAATAGTGCTGAATTTTTATTTTTTTTGAACACACATTATTGATATAAGGCGACGCATAACCAATATTATGCGTCGCCTATTAATTTTTTTTTTTTTGGTTTTTTGTAATTATTAAATAATTAATTTTCTTGCAACTTTAAATAACAAGTGAAAATGTTTAAGCAGCATTACAGAGCTTGTTTTTTTTTTGTTTTTTCCAAAAAATATTTGTATCAGGCGACACATTTGTATATTTTGCGTCGTCTTATTCCCTTATATATATATATATATATATATATATATATATTTTTTCATAAAATATTAATCAATCTGAATTTATTCAACTTTACGAGCCAGTGAAAATATTTAAAATAACAGTGCTGGATTTCTATTTTTTTGCAACACATTATTGATATCAGGTGATGCAAAACCACCATTATGCGTCGCCTGTTAATTTATTAATTTTTTTTTTTGGTTTTTTGTAAATATTAATCACTTGATTTTCTTTCAACTTTAAATAACAAGTGAAAAAATTTAAGCAGCAACACAGAGCTTTTTTTTTTTTGTTGCTTTACAAAAAATATATTTATCAGGCGACGTATAGGTATATTTTTCGTCGCCTTATTCCCTTATATATATATTTTTTTCTTTTTACATAAAATATAAATCAATCTGATTTTCTTTCAACTTTAGAAACCAGTGAAAATATTTAAGAAAAATAACAGTGCTGGATTTTTAATTTTTTGCACACACATTATAGATATCAGGTGACTCAAAACATTCATTATGCGTCGCCGGTTAATTTATTAAATTTTTTTGGGTTTTCTGTAAATATTAAGCAGTTGATTTTCTCTTAACTTTGAATAACAAGTGAAAATTTTTAAGCTGCATGACAGAGCCTTTTTTTTTTTGTTTTTTTCCAAAAAATATTTGTATCAAGCGAGCATAGGTGTATTTTGTGTCGTCCTATTCCCTTATTGTTATTTATTTTCCTTTTTCATAAAATATTAATCAATCTGATTTTCTTTCAACTTTAAAAACCAATGAAAATATTTAAGGAGCATAACTATGTTGTTTTTAATATCTTTGTTATATAAGGCAACGCACCATATTGTGCGTCGCCTGTTACAATTTTATTTTATTTTATTTTATTGGTTTGGTTTTTAGAAATATTAATCAATCTGTTTTACTTTCAACTTCACATAACCAGTTAAGATATTTAAGAAGCATAACTGTTCTTGTTTTTGTTTTCTTTGCATTATTTGTATCAGGCGACGAATAATCGTATTATGCGTCGCCTGTTACCCTTTTATTTTTTTTGTTTTCTAAAAATATTAGTCAATCTGTTTTACTTTCAACTTTAAATAACCAGTTAAAATATTTAAGATCATAACTGTGATGGTTTTTTTTTTTTTTTTTGTATCAGGCGACCCTCAAGCATTTTGTTTGTTGCCTGTTCACCTTTTATTTATTTTTTTTTTCTTTTGGTTTTGTAAAAATATTAATCAATCTGTTTTACTTTTGGCATCAAATAATCTGTTAAAATATTGAAGCACATAACTGTGATGGTTTTTGTTTTTTTTTTGCATTATTTGTATCAGGCGACGCTAAAGCTTATTGTGTCGCCTGTTCACCTTTTATTTATTTTATTTTTTTTTTGGGTTTTGTAAAAATATAAATCAATCTGTTTTACTTTTAACTTCAAATAACCAGTTAAAATATTTAAGTACATAACTGTGATGGTTTTTGTTTTTTTTGCATTATTTGTATCAGGCAACTCTCAAGCATATTGTGCGTCGCCTGTTCACCGTTTATTTTAATTATTTTTAATATTGTTTGAATTTTTGTAAAATTGGTATGTTTAAAACCAAAGTTCATGCAAAACAAAATTACCTTATGAGCGATTTTCACAAATTTGTCTACGATATTTTATATGTACAAACAAAAGCTACTAACAAAAGCTAGCTATTTCACTACCATGCATAGATATTCATTGGTTTGAGATACTTGTGATCATCGTTGTTGCCCATTCATCTCTAAATTCGTTGACATTTTCAGCTTGTAACCAAGTGACATCTTCGTACTGAACATGAGAAACTTATATCAATACATATACAAATAATCATAAATATTAATTATTACATAATAGAAATATGATGAAATCATTAAATTAATAATAATTTACCATTCCTCTTAAGTCCCGGGGAGGAACTTTGCGCCCAATGATATCTCGTATTATCATCATAATATAGTAACCGCATTCCATACTTCCGGGCTGCATCGGTGTCTAAATTTGCAAACAGTAAATTATGTGTAATATTAGATACGAATATATACAAGTATTTAAATTAACTAACGACTAATAATGCTAAGTTTATATATAATAATTACCTTAGTATTTTGCCACCGAAGTTTCTTTTCAGATGTCTTTCCTTAGTTCCATGCAACGAAGGAACTATATAGAAATATAAATATTGTATAAGATTATATAGTAGCTTCAAAAGTACAAATCCAATATAAGAACAATTAATTAAAAATATTAGAGTTATTAACGTACTCGTCGATCAAAGTTTTTAGATCCTTATCAATTATATTCTTATGAGTCTTCAAAGTATCAAAAAACCATGCTACTACTGTGTATAAATCAACAACACATAGCATCCAATGATTCCTAAAAACACCAATAAATATTTTAGTTAATATGATGTTTTTCGAAATTAATATTTTCACAACATAATTCAATTAAAACTAACACAATATTACCTTGCACAGTAAGGAAAGAACCATAGTTGGTTATTTCTTGCATCTTGCCATCTACTCAATATATTTATCATCCGTTCATGAGGGTTTGGATGACCAACTGAAGCAATAATATCCGGATGAACAAAGCAATAATTCCCTTCGAAGGAGCCCGTCAATCCCTCACATAAATGCCTACATAATCCGATTACAAGTAATTATAGTGTATAATTAATTAAATTAAAGAATTAGTTATAAAGACATCCAAATTTAGTTTACCTTATGTAGAACAAGATGCATTCAAAAGATAATTCTTGCATGTAACAAAAATCATTTATATCACTCCTCGCTATGCCCAACTGTTGTTCTTCCCCAAAGATCTCTTTTTTCATATTAAAAAACCATAAATGATCGCTATTGATGTCCTTGATCCGACGTAGCAACTCTCGGATCATTGGGGTAACGACTAAGCGATCAACATTATCATCTTGATCATTCTCAACATTTGACTTGCTCAAGCTTCCCTACAAATATCAACAAACAAAATTTAAAATAGAACAAAAACTAAATTATTTTAAACTTCATTAATATATATAGCTGCATCGAACAATACCTCCTCAGATGGCAAGATAACAAGATCTCTTGGCCATGCAACAAATGCACCTTCAGCATCACCGACACGTATGATGTCAAATGACGGAATAGGCAAAGGTGCAAATCAATCAATAATGTCATCAACAGTGACCTTATAATTTGCTGCACCTAACTTCACACCATGGCACATATCTGTTGGCAGCGAAGGTACCAAAGTGCCACGTGCTACTATATGGCCAACATTGCCTTGTGCAAGATTGCATTTTACACCCTGCAAAGTTTAAAAAAAAATAAAAAAATTAATATATGTTGACATGACAATATTCCTTCAACTTAAAGACTCGATCCCATGACCTCATGGCAGTAGGTAAGACTCTTCAACCATGGGAGCTATATAGATAATAATAACCCACTTAAACATATATATATATATATATATGAAATAATTACCTCAGGATAGATCCGAGGAGCATCAATCCAAGATGTAGATTGGGTCCCATGAGCAGCAACATCATCGACTTGAATCCCAGGAGCATCAACATCATCAACTGGGGGGGGGGGTCCCTTGACCAGCAACATCATCGACTTGGGTCCCAAGAGCAGCAACATTATCGGCTGGATGAGTGAGTGACGGAATGTCAATACCACATGCCGATATGAGCGCATCAACTTGGGCAGCGCTGCTGCTACTTGAATTTCTAACAATCGCCACCAGACTTTTGAGCAGCATCTTATAGACTGCATTGTTTCCACTTCCCTCCGACTTGGTCTTTTTTTGTGAACTCGGCTTAGGAGTATGGAAAAAGTTAGTCACCGTGTATCCTTTGCCTCGACCCCTAAACCTACCTCTATACTCCTCTTTTCCCAAAGCTTGTGTGAGGATATCCACAGGAAGTGAAGGCCGAATTTCTCCTTCTGTTGCCTTCTTCTTTAAGTCATTCTACAATATATTGTTTAAATGATTGAATATATCAGTTTATATAATAATGAATGAAATAATAATATATGCAACAAATATTCATAAAAAATACAATACTCACAATTTTTTCCGCTGCATGTTCAGTTTCTTCATTTGCATATTTTCCATCCTTCCCCATACGTGCCCATATCCATAGGTCATCTCGGTCTACATAATCTTCGGTGCCTCTTTCAAGTTGCTTCAAAATTACAAATAAATTAATTTTAATAATGCAAGTGATCAAGTAACAATGACAAAATTAATATGGTTAAATGTAAATAAAAATAAATTGCATACAATGGCTCTTTCTAATCTCGCGTAGCCCATTGCACCCATCTTATGTGGATACTTGTTTAATTGCCATTTTTCCGAATATTTTTGACTTAATGCCTACAAAAGTTATAAACATACATATTAGAAAACCCAAATAACATAAGTCACCATAACAAATTTTAATTTTTATATAAATAATGACAGCGCAATTTAATACAACATTAACGTGCATTAAATAAAACTATACCTGGAATTTATCCGACAACCTTTGTTGTACAAAATCATCCCACACCTCTTGGCTTATGAATTCATAAATTGAGGGTCGATGCTTCAACTTTTCGGGTGTGTCAATATATGGTCAAACAAAATATCTAATAAGTAATTCTTGAATTTTCTCCATTTGTCACAACAATCTTTTAAAGTTACCTTCCTAAAACTATCATCTTTACCCGTATATTGCTGTAAAATTAAAATATATATATATATATATATATATTTAGTAACATTGATTGACAAGTAAATGCGGTAAGTTAGAAATGCACTCCGTACCTTTATTGATGCCCATAGGTTATCTTTTAACCTATCTGACACATCTCTCCAATTAGGTATATTAATTGGTATTGTGCTCCTAGCCAACGAGCCCTCCAAATTGTTTAGTCGAACGGCCTCAGAGTTAATAGCAACTCCAACCTCATTATATTGAGGTTCCAAGCTTTTGTTTCCTGCCAAATACTTTCTAAGGCCTTTCATTGTTGTAGCCCCTCGTTTTCTAGGCCTTGGGGATGACGTATTCGATCTTTCCATATCACTGGATGGTGATCCAGCGCCATCCCCATCCGAGACGACATGTTCATTAAAAGGATCCATAATTCTACATACAAAAAACATAAACACAAATTAATATTACTAACAATATGAACATAGGGTGTAGTATAATGAATAAACCATTAATAACAATAATAAACAATAAATTAATGTAATTTATTTTCCAAGTGATGCAGTAATAGTATCTTCTCTTAACATCTATCCTCTTTAATAGTCATTAACATTTTCAAACTTTGCATCCGGCGACTAAGTCACTAATGGATTTTGAGCTGTACAAACGATGTCGTTTTAAGACCCACAACAGAGCACCATCTCTGACATTTCCCACAGAATTTATAAAGGCTATATCTTGAATTTAACCATTTAAACACATAATACAAATATTAGCATATCATTTTGCTTTACATACAATCGAACCCCACTCAATAAATATAGCTATTTTTCCAAACAAATTTTAGCTAACCCATTGTTGATGACAAGACATGATTTTGACAACATAAAACCCCACCAAAATTACAGTAACGAACAAATATTTAAAAAAACAAAAAAACCAGCAAACATAATATTTTTTTCAGCAAACACATACACCACCGAACCCCAAAACAGATGAAAAACAGCACACCTTTACAAATCCAGCAATCAAGAGGTACTTCAAGCCACCACAGCAGGCGACGGCGACGGCACGGCAGAAACCTAGCAACCCAATCCCGACGATGAGACGGCAAAAATCCCAGCCACCCACCGCGACGGCGAAGTACATGACCCACTGAACATGGCGACGACGACGGCGGCGGCAAAAGGGTGAAGTGCTTCCAACCCAACCACCGACAAGAAGAAGAAGAAGCAGAGGAAGAAGGAACTTTGAAATTTAGGAAAGAAACCCACAAAATCCTTCAAACCCTTGAAAGAAACACAAATGCCTAATGAGAGCGTGATCCTTCAAAATCTTCTCATGCTTCCTAGATTGCTTCCAACTCTCAAGTATCCGTACTTGGGGTTAATTGTTGAAAAGAAAGCCCATCAAAGAATGTGCCATTTTATTTTTAATATTTCCTGAATATTGGGGAATAAAAAATGGTTATTAAAAACATTTTAGGGGCAAATAAAAATATTTAAAGACACAAACAAAAGAAAAAATGGAAATACAAAAGAAAAAAATGAAATTAGAATGCGCGACGTATAAAGAAGAAACTACGTGGCCTATTAAAATTAAAAAGCATATAAATTTTAAGTGTTTTGAAATGTTAAATAAAAAATAAATATACTTGAAAGAAAATCAGATTGATTAAAAAAATTTAAAAAAAAACTCATTCCTGTTATTTAAATATTTTCACTGGTGATTTGATGCTGAAAGAAAATCAAATTGATTAAATAGAAAGATCACACACCAAAAAAAAAATTATTTGCTAACAAACGACACATAAATATTTTATGCGTCTCTTGTAACCACGATTAAAAAAAAATGTTAATTTAATAAGTTGCTTAAATATTTTCAAAGGATATTTGATGTTGTATAGAAAATCAAATTGAGTTAAAAAAAAAGAGAGAAAAAAAATTATATTTGATTATAGGTGACGCATAAGAGTGATTCCGCGTCGCTTATTACTTATAATAAAATAAATAAATAAAAAAACCCTAGTTTATCTTGTTTAAATATTTTCACTGGTTATTTGATGCTAAAAAAAAAATCAAATTGATTAAGTAAAAAGATCACACACCAAAAAAAAATTATTTGCTAACAAACGACGCATAAATATTTTATGCGTCTCTTGTAACTACAATTAAAAAAAAATGTTAATTTAATAAGTTGCTTAAATATTTTCAAAGGATATTTGATGTTGTAAAGAAAATCAAATTGAGTTAAAAAAAAGAGAGAAAAAAAAATTATATTTGATTATAGGAGATGCATAAGAGTGATTCCGCGTCGCCTATTACTTATAATAAAAAAAAATAATTCCTAGTTTATCTTGTTTAAATATTTTCACTAGTTATTTGATGTTAAAAGAAAATCAAATTGATTAAACAGAAAGATCACAAAAAAAAAAATATTATTTGCTAACAAACGACGCATAAATATTTTATGCGTCTCTTGTAACTACAATTAAAAAAAAATGTTAATTTAATAAGTTGCTTAAATATTTTCAAAGGATATTTGATGTTGTAAAGAAAATCAAATTGAGTTAAAAAAAGGAGACAAAAAAAATTATATTTGATTATAGGCAACGCATAAGAGTGATTCCGCGTCGCCTATTACTTATTAAAAAAAAAAAACTAGTTTATGTTATTTAAATATTTTCACTGGTGATTTGATGCTGAACGAAAATCAGATTGATTAAACAGAAAGATCACACACAAAAAAAATAATAATAATTTTTTGCTAACAAGCGACGCATAAATTCTTTTATGCGTTGCCTGTTACCATGATTTAAAAAAAAAATGTTAATTTAATAAGTTGCTTAAATATTTCCACAGGATATTTGATGTTGTAAAGAAAATCAAATTGAGTTAAAAAAAAAGAGACAAAAAAAAATTATATTTGATTATAGGTGACGCATAAGAGTGATTCCGCATCGCCTATTACTTATAATTAAAACAAAAAAAAAATCTAGTTTATCTTGTTTAAATATTTTCACTGGTTATTTGATGCTGAAAGCAAATCAAATTGATTAAACAGAAAGATCACACAAAAAAAAATATTATTTGCCGACAAGTGACGCATAAATACTTTTATGCGTCGCCTGTTACCATGAATTTAAAAGAAAAATTGTGAATTTAATAATTTGCTTCAATATTTTCACAGGATATTTGATGTTGTAAAGAAAATCAAATTGAGTTAAAAAAAGGAGATAAAAAAAAATTATATTTGATTATAGGCAACGCATAAGAGTGATTCCCCGTCGCCTATTACTTATAATAAAAATAAAAATAAACTAGTTTATGTTGTTTAAATATTTTCATTGGTGATTTGATGCTGAACAAAAATCAGATTGATTAAACAGAAAGATCACACACAAAAAAAATAATAATAATAATAATTTTTGCTAACAAGCGACTCATAAATTCTTTTATGCGTCGCCTGTTACCATGATTTAAAAAAAAAATTGTTAATTGAATAAGTTGCTTAAATATTTCTACAGGATATTTGATGTTGTAAAGAAAATCAAATTGAGTTAAAAAAAAAAAAAAGACAAAAAAAAATTATATTTGATTATAGGCGACGCATAAAAGTGATTTCGCGTCGCCTATTACTTATAATTAAAAAAGAAAAAAAAATCCTAGTTTATCTTGTTTAAATATTTTCACTAGTTATTTAATGCTGAAAGAAAATCAAATTGATTAAACAGAAAGATCACACAAGAAAAATATATTATTTGCCAACAAGTGACGCATAAATTCTTTTATGCGTTGCCTGTTACCATGAATTTGAAAAAAAAATGTGAATTTAATAATTTGCTTCAATATTTTCACAGGATATTTGATCTTGTAAAGAAAATCAAATTGAGTTAAAAAAATGAGACAAAAAAAAAATTATATTTGATTATAGGTGACGCATAAGAGTGATTCCGCATCGCCTCTTACTTATAATAAAAAAAAATATCCTAGTTTATCTTGTTTAAATATTTTCACTGGTTATTTGATGCTGAAAGAAAATCAAATTGATTAAGTAGAAAGATCACACACCAAAAAAAAAATTATTTGCTAAAAAACGACGCATAAATATTTAATGCTTCTCTTGTAACCACGATTAAAAAATATATATTAATTTAATAAGTTGCTTAAATATTTTCGAAAGATATTTGATGTTGTAAAGAAAATCAAATTAAGTTAAAAAAAAGGAGACAAAAAAAAACTATATTTGATTATAGGCGACGCATAAGAGTGATTCCACGTCGCCTATTACTTATAATTTTAAAAATAAAAAAAAAACCCTAGTTTATCTTGTTTAAATATTTTCACTGGTTATTTGATGCTGAAAGAAAATCAAATTGATTAAACAAAAAGATCATACCAAAAAAAAAATTTATTATTTCCTAACAAGCGACGCATAAATACTATTATGCGTCGCCTATTACCATGAATTTAAAAAAAAAATTGTTAATTTAATAATTTGCTTCAATATTTTCACAGGAGATTTGATGTTTTAAATAAAATTGAGTTAAAAAGAAAAAGGAGACAAAAAAAAATTATATTTGATTGTAGGCGACGCATAAAAGTGATTCAGCGTCACCTATTACTTATAATTTTTTTTAAAAAAAAAAAAAAAACCTTGTTTATCTTGTTTAAATATTTTCACTGATTATTTGATGCTGAAAGAAAATCAAATTGATTAAACAGATAGATCACACAAAAAAAAATAATAATTTTTGCTAACAAGTGACGCATAAATTCTTTTACGCATCACCTGTTACCATGATTTAAACAAAAAAAAAAATGTTCATTTAATAAGTTGCTTAAATATTTCCACAGGATATTTGATGTTGTAAAGAAAATCAGATTGAGTTAAAAAAAAAATTATATTTGCTTATAGGCGACGCAAAATCATTTTTATGCATCGCCTATTTCTTATAATTTAAAAAAAAAAAAAAAAAAAAAAACCTAGTTTATGTTGTTTAAATATATTCACTGGTGATTTGATACTGAAAGAATATCAGATTGATTAAACAGAAAGATCACAAACCCAAAAAAACAAATTATTTGCTCATAAGCGACTCATAAATATTTTAATGCATCGCTTGTTATTTGAAATGAAGAAGCAAATGTAATCTATTATTTTATTTGAGTTCAAATAAACTATCACTAATAGCCAAAAACATGAAAGTGCAACTCGTTGAACATACTTATTTTGAGCAATTGGACTATGGGTCCTTGCTTTAGATCAATTTACAATTGTTATATCCTATCTCAAATTATGTCGTGAGATGTGTTTTTGTATTTGTGTATACTCATATATGTGAATAATTGAAAAGAGCATTGATAGAACTGTTTTCTATTTTTAGATTAATTAACTTGGTGTTCATTGGAATGTTATGTGGAAATATTTTTAGATGTAATTTTAAAAAAAGTAACTAAAATTAAAAAATAAATTTTAATTACTATTGGATAAGGCGACCCTTTTATATGTAAATGCATCGCCTATTTATCTCAATGAGTCGCTAGATCATCTAGTTTTTTAAATGAAAAATTACAATTTTAGAGTTATTGCCAAAAGTTTGAGAAGGAAATAAACAGTACTTGGAGAAATTTTTTTGTTTTAAAAGAATTAAAAAAAGGATGTCTATGAAATTGTTTATCCTTTAGTGACAGTTTATCTCAATACGTCACCTGTTTACCCATTTTCTTAAAATTTTTGGCGCGTTTTCAAAATTTACGCGGGATTTTGAATACCATTTCTTTTCACAAAATATGTGTTAGTACGCTTCATAATAGGTGTTAGAATTGGAAGCAATCTAAAAGAGACTTGAAGAGTGGGATATTTCGTGTTTAATTTTCCATTTGCTTGCGTTGCTATATGGAAGTTGGATTTCTCTGTGTCGCCCTCGTGATTAGCTTGGCTTCTTCTTTCTTCGTCTCCATGGTTTCGGTGAGTTTCTTTTTGCTTTATGATTGGCGGTGACATGTGGTGGATTGGGTTATTTTTTAATTATTTATTTATTTATTTATTCATTATAACCGAAGGTTCGGTTCGCTGGGTTTTCTTAATCTTGTTTTTGTGGATAATTTGTTTGCGATGGGTTTTCTTAATCTTGCTTTTGTCGATGATTTGTTTGCCATGGGTTTTCTTAATCTTGCTGTTGTCGATGATTTGTTTGCGATGGGTTTTCTTAATCTTGCTTTTGTCGATAATTTGTTTGCAATGGGTTTTCTTAATCTTGCTTTTGTAGATAATTTTTTTGTGATATTGTTTGATATTGTTCTGCTTAGATTGGTAGGGAAATGGATAAATCGTGGATAACAAAGGATGAAACCTCAAGCGATTTTGCTAAGGGGGTGAGTGAATTTTTGAAATTTAGCATGGGGAATGCCAATGATTGTAATGCCATACGGTGTCCTTGCATGCAATGTGGAAATATGAAAATCCATACTATTAGGGATATTAAAGGCCATATATATTGGAATGGGTTTGATGTCAACTATCAGCGATGGATTTGGCATGGTGAGTCATGTGCTGATGGTATTGGACCATCTTCTCATTTTGGGAATATTAATGTAGAATATAATGAAAATGATAGTAGTAGTAAGGAAGACGTGGCTTCCAATAGCTTAGACATGACCCGTGCTGCATTAGAAACTTTTGATAATGATCCTAATGAATTTGCTACCTTATTGGAGGATGCGGAGAAACCTTTGTACCTAGGTTGTACCAAATTTACCAAGTTGTCGGCCTTGGTTAAATTGTACAACTTAAAGGTAAGATATGGATATTCTGATAAGAGCTTTGATGTACTGTTGCAATTGTTATTCGAGATGTTGCCAAATGACAATGTGTTGCCAACCTCCATGTACAATGTTAAGAAGACTTTGAGTGCTTTGGGAATGGAGTACATCAAGATTCATGCATGTCCTAAAAGTTGTATTCTGTTTAGGAAGGAATATGTGGACCTTAATGAATGTCCTAAATGTGGATCTGCTAGATGGAAAATTGATAAGAATGGAGTTGCTAGCAATATTCCAAATAAAGTTTTATGGTACTTTCCTATTATTCCGCATTTTAAACAAATGTTTCGTAGTGTTGAAACGGCTAAGAATTTGACATAGCATGCCAATGGGAGAAAGGTTAAGACAGGGGAAATGCAACACCCTGCGGATTCTCCATCTTAGAAGTTGGTTGATCGTTTATGGCCAAACTTTGCATCCGATTTGAGACTTGGGACCGCGGCCGATGGAGTTAATCCACATAATATGTTGAGTAGTAGGTATAGTTGTTGGCCTGTGATGACGGTTGTGTATAATCTTCCTCCTTGGTCGTGTATGAAGCGGAAATTTTTTATGTTAAATCTTCTAATTTCTGGACTGAAGCAACCCGGAAATCAAATTGATGTATACATGGAGCCGTTAGTTGAAGACCTGCAGCGGTTGTGGAATGAAGGTGTTACGGTCTTCGATGCTTACCGTCAAGAGAAATTCACTTTGAAGACAGTGTTGCTATGGACAATAAATGATTTCCCAGCTTATGGTAACTTGTCCGGTCATGCGGTGAAGGGATATTATGCTTGTCCAATTTGCAGTGAAAATACTTTTGCTACAAGGCTAAAGCATGGAAAAAAAATGAGTTTTACTGGGCATAGAAGATTTCTTCCTCCAAATCATCACTATAGAAGGCAAAAGAAGGCTTTCAATGGATTTCAAGAATTTGGAGTGCCTCCAAAACTGTTGACTGGAGAAGAAATCTTAGATAAGCTTAATGCAATGAGATTTGATAACTCAAACAAAAGGAAAAGGACTGTTGATTCTGAAGAATGTTGGAAGAGGAAGTCCATTTTTTTTTAATTGGAATATTGGAAATTTCTCCATGTGCGACATAATTTAGATGTCATGCATATTGAGAAAAATGTTTGTGAGAGCATATATGGTACATTGCTCAATATTTATGGTAAGACGAAGGACGGAGTTAATGCTCGCTTAGATTTATAAGAAATGGGTTTGTGGAAAGACTTGGCCCCTAAGCCTCAAGGAAATCGAACTTTCCTACCACCGGCCTACTATACATTATCAAAGCATGAGAAGAAATTGTTTTGTAAGTGTTTAACGCACTTAAAGGTTCCAGATGGTTATTCTTCAAACTTTAGGAATCTTGTTTCAATGGAGGACTTAAAGTTGGTAGGATTGAAATCTCATGATTGTCATACATTGATGCAACAACTCTTACCTCTTGCAATTCGTGCAACCCTTCCTAAACATTTGAGACATGCAATTGCAAGACTTTATTTTTTCTTCAATGCAATTTGCAAGAAGTCTATCATTGTTGCTGAATTAGAAAATATTCAAAATGATCTTGTTACAACTTTGTGCCTTTTAGAGAAATTCTTTCCACCATAGTTTTTTGATGTAATGGTTCATCTAACCGTACATTTGGTTCGAGAGGTAAGATTGTGTAGACCAATACATTTCAGGTGGATGTACTCGTTTGAGAGGTACATGAAAGTATTGAAAAGTTATGTTCGAAACAAAAATCGGCCAGAAGGTTGTATTGCCGAGGGTTACATATGTGAAGAAGTGATTGAGTTTTGTATTGAATTTCAGAGAGGATTAGATGCAGTTGGAAACCCAATTGGTAGATATCAAAAGTTAAATGATAAGGATGATGTTGGTGCCCCCATTAAAGGTGGAAAAAATCAATCAATTGATCAACAACTTTGGGAGCAAGTCCATAGATGTGTACTTTCGAATACACTAGAAGTGGAACCGTATATCAAGTGCGTATATACATGTTAATGTATAAATTAGTTGATATTTTTAATATATATATATATATATATATATCAACATGTATAATTTAGTTGATATTTTAAATATATTAATATGCATCAATAAGTTGATATATTGGATATTTTTATTAATTACAACAACTTTTATTTGTTTTAGTATTCATTTTGAAGTCTTGAAGTCAAGCAAAAAAAATCGAGGAAAAAAAGCAAAATGGTTTCAAGACGAACACAAACGTACATTTATGTACTGGTTATGTGATAAGGTATGGGAAAGTTAAATATTCAATATATAATATCATTGTTTTAGCTTTAATTTTTCATATTTTTTTCAATTGACTAGATTGCATAAGAGGGAAGTCAACCTAATCACACAGTTTCTGAAACATTAAGATGGTTATCCCATGGTCCGCAATGGGTGGTAACGAAACATGAAGGATATGTCATTAGAGGGGTTAGATTCAATACTATAAATATGGATAATAAGAGGATCACCCAGAATAGTGGTGTCAAAGTTATTGCCAAAAGTGAGCATTTTGCTAGTGCTAAGGATAATAACCCAATTTTAGCTGAGATGGCATACTATAGGATCATAAGAGAGATTCAGGACGTCGATTACACTATGTTTCGAATTCCAGTGTTCAAGTGTGATTGGGTTGACAGCAGTGGTGTGAAAGTTGATGAGATGGGGTTTACATGTGTTAACTTTAGTAAAATTGGATATAAATCTGACCCATTCATCATGGCTTCACAAGTTCAACAAATATTTTATGTTGAAGATCAACTTGATTTGAGATGGTCTGTTGTTTTAATTCCACCACGACATTGTACTTTTGTTGAAGAAGAATTGGTTGAAGAAGATGTTCTTGGCGATACTATAATGGCTCACAATCCATTTGCCATACAATTGCCAAGTGTTGATGAAAATAATCATGAGGATGAATGTGAGAGTGGCTATGTTCGTAATGACTGTGAGGGGATATGGATAAACAATATCTTCTAAATAAATTGGTACGTATATTTATTAACTTATGTTTTAAGTAATATTTATCTATTCATTATGTGTTTTTTTCTTATGTGTTTTCCACTTTAATTAGGAAAAATGTGCCACGCCAAATCTTAAGAAGGTAAATATTCATTAAATTTTCATTTACCAAATTACAAATTAATTTATTAATGATTAAGTTTTTATTAATTTATTTTGCGTAAGTGTTAATAAATTTTTTTATTTTTCCATATGCAATATGAGGGTGTAATATCGTCAACACGAGGACATCAACTTCCATCTCAATGAGTATGCATATGTAAAAATATGTCAATGAGATGATATTTAATTATATTGATAATTGTTTTGTTATGAACAAGTATTTATTTTAAATTTTTATATTCTAATTATTTTGAACGAAGCTAATTTGGGTTTTTTGGTATTATAATTACTTTTATATTTTAATAAATTTTTAAAAATTAAAAAATATAAATCTAAAAAAATATAAAAGAAATGGCGACTCATTAAGATACTAAAAAGTCGCCTAAAATATATAACAACATATAATAAAATCAATTTAGCGACTTATAAATTTTGCAACTCTACACAAAATGTCGCTAAAAGTATTTTTCCAATTTTAGCAACATAAATATATAGCGACCCTAAACGAAAACGTCGCTAATAAATTTTTAACGACTTTTTCGTAAAGCGTCGCTAAATCAATGAGTCGCTTTAAGTTAATTGCTGCATATGTCGCTAAATGAGAAAATATGTCGCTAAAAATTCATAAATATGCGACTCTTATAATTTGTCGCTAAAACATGGATGAGTCGCTAATTTGGAGACACTAAAAAATAGTAGCTAAAAATATATGGATCGCTAAAAAAGAGACTCACATAATTCGTCGCTAAAACATAATGCGTCGCTAAATAGGCGACAAAAAAATGGGTCGCTAAAAATGCATGAGTCGCTATTCAAAATGAATTTTTAGCAGCACAAATATTTTGCGACGGTTTATGAGAATGTCGTTAAACAGTTTTAGCGACGATATTCTAAAGCGTCGCTATTTTATGCGTCGCTATAAGTACATTATTGTATACGTCGCTAAAAATTATTAATAGGCGACTGTTATGATACATCGCCTGTTGTCTTACATATTTCGCGACAGAATATTTGGCGACTCCATCGAATGCATCGCTGTTTATTTAGTGTGACGCAGTACTTGCATCGTGTATCAGCTCGATTCTAGTAGTGTTTGCGGATCCAAGCTTGACTTAGAAACTTGAAGGCGCATTTGTAATACTATCCTTAGAAAATTCCAATTCCTAAACTTTGTTTTTAATATTTAAAGAGATCAAATTATAACTTTAATATAATTTAGGAATCCACATGCAATAAACACTAAGAAAAAAAAACTTATAATATATTAAAAATATAGTTAAAAAGAAAAAAATTATTTAAACTTTTAAAAATTTATAATTTTTTCATAGAAATATGAAAAAAAAAAAAAGGACAATAACTAAAATAATCTTTAAAAATTATCGTCTAAAATATTTATATTACTGATCAACAAACAAATTAATTTGTGTCCATACATAGTATGACTAACTTACGTTTAAAGAGAGTCATAATGATGTGAAACTATAGATTTTCAGTTTAATACCGGAGAAGAGTAGAGTTTGTGAGGGGTAGTGCATCAACATTGATGGCCAAAAAACATAAAGCTTCACATATAGTCTTAATCCCATGCCAATATACATAAAGAGGAAAGTAAAATTCAAAAAAATATATATATTTATATAACTACTTTCCCTTTTTTAATGATTTTGCCAGGATTTTTTTCAGATTTTTGATTAATTATCAATAAAAAATATTTATTTTTTGATAATGTATGTAAAAGGGATGTATATTACTGCTTGTGGTCATCGGTAGAGTCTATGTTGATGTATTAATTATTGCTTGATTATACTTGTAAGTGGTAACTAAAAATTCCAAAGTCAAGCCTTTTATCTTTTGTGCTCTCTCACTGGATTCTAAGTGATAATTAGCAAAAGAATGATACTTTTTATAATTCCATTTAAATTTTATACGTATATTTTAATTATCCAATTTTTTTTTCTTTTGCTTTTTTAAACTATATGTATCTATATATATATATATATATAATTTTTCTTTTTGGAGTAGCCATTAAAGCAAGTTGATGGCATGATGCAATAGGTTCTCACATACTTTCAATAGACCACCACTTTCCCTTTATATTAGTTTTATTTAAAAAAAAAATTAAAATTGTTTTGTTTTCTTTTATAAAGAAAAGGAAAGATCAATGGCTGATGTTTTCTTGCTGGTATACAATTGGCGTATACCTCTAGAAATCCAAATCCAACTTTTTGATGCTGTTAGTATACCTCTTCAGATGGTGGACGGCCTTTCAAGTAAAAAAACATTAATTAATTAATTAAGAGTAAAAGCATGCAAATTTTTTTTTTTTTAATTAATAAAGTGACAGGAGTGCCATGGGTCTACCGTAAGCGATGATTGCTCCTTTGAACGGACAACGTTAAAAGATAAAAGAAAAATAAAAAAAATGAAAATTTAATAATTGAGATTTAAAATATAATATATATGACAATTTTTTATAGTATTAACAACAATATTTTATAAAATCGTCAGAAAAACTGTCCATCAATATTATAATCTGAGAACCGTACGACTATATATATATATATATAAGCTATTTTTATAAGCATATTCTAATACAATTAATTGGTATAAAACTATATAAAGTTATTTTAGGAAAGGCGCAAAATCCAAAAAGAACCAAAAGCCAAGAGGGGCAAAGAACCGAGTACTATAAGGATGTATCCTTGCAAAAACAAACTTCAAAATATCAAAGTCATGATATTTATCCAACATTATGCAATCAATAATTTTAAGCCACCCACAAAATTAATTAACGGCCATCATTATTTTTTACCAAATCAACCTTATTATATGGCCAAATTGGACTGGGAAGATAGGAGGAAGGAATTAAAACAAGAAAAAGCATAAAAGATGTCAAGCAAATAAAACGTTTAATGGCATTTGAGATGGTCCAGAAATGCATCCAAGTATCGGTTTTGTCTATCCATATCTCCAAACAGTTCACTCATTTCCTTCACTCTTTCTCTGTAAATTTTCCCATTTTCTTCAACCATCACCAACCTAAGAGACTCGGCCACGGCATTACTGGTAAACGACCCATCTCTTTCATTTCTCGGTACGCAACGACCCATCTTCTTCTCCTCCAAGATCCTAGTATATATTCCTTGATCAGCAGTCAAGGGCAGCAATATCAAAGCTCTCTGAAACTTAAGAGACTCAACCACAGAGCTCCCCCCAGAGTGAGTCAAGTGTCCCCCGACCGATTCATGAGCTAGAATCTTCAGCTGAGGAGCCCAAGTCTTCCACACCACTCCACGTCCTTCGACTCGCTCTTCGAACCCTGCCGGTAAAGCGGCTGCTTGAGTTAATCTTAGTACCCAGAAGAAGGGCAATTGAGACTTTTCCAACCCAAAAGCTATCTCAGTAACTTCTTCTTGTCCCGGTTTCGCTTCAGATCCGAATGCCACGTACACGACACTACCTTTCTCTTGCTTGTCCAACCAACTCTTCATCTTCAACCAAGTCTCTGTCTCTGTTTCATCACCTCCGTTATCATTTTGATCGCCAGCTGGGGATAACTGACCGATTGGCAAAACCGGTTTGTTGTAAATATTCCGAAGCAGCCGAAACCATTCGGGTTCGAAATCGATGCAGCCTCGAATGGCCACCACGTCACAGCTTTCGATTCCGGCTCCGATTCTGTATACATCCGAAACTCCCGAATCGTTAGGTGACATGCTGTCGAATATCCGCTTGATCTCGAAGTAACGAAACGCCACCGTTGTTGGGAAATCGATCCATTTTGGAGGAACCGTGTAGTCCTCAGGCTTGGTTCTGATTTCATAATTAACACTGCTCTCGCCTTTCAAAACCGATGGGGGTCCCATAAAACCGAGAGTTGGTGATATGAATATGCTAAAGAAGGAGGTTTTTATACCTAATTTGGATGCAATTGGAGCTACCCAATAAGGGGCAAAATCATAAATTATCAAATTGGGATTCGAAGATTGAAGGAACAAGGTAACCGATTCTTGGAGACCATCATAAGCTTTCTTAAGGTATTGGATCGTATGGTATGGAACATCGATCGTGGCCTCTGCATCCTCAGGAAGACCTTCGACGTGTGGCAATGGCAGGTTTACAAAGTTGATCGAGTTGGGTGGGAGTTTTGGGAGGCGATTGATGTTTCGAGGGGTGCAGAGGAAGGAGACACGGTGACCCTTTTGAGCAATGAGTTTGGCTAACTCTAGGAAGGGGATCATATGGCCGAAAGCTAGCCATGGGAATAATGCTATGTGAAGCTTATTGTCTTTCTCAGCCATCTCTATAATACTACTTGTCTTTCTCTTCTAGCTCTTGAATCCACTTTCATTAGCTGCCTCAGCCCGGACATTATAGAGAGACTACTATCTGCACGATCTGACCAACTCTTTTTAACTTTTACTATTAATTAATATTTTATTCATGCAGCGTCTTCATGACTCTCCATTACTTACGAACCACGTGTTTGCACTTATTTGAAGAGAGGCACATTGATGTTGATGGTACAACCAATCACTTAGCAAAATGATAAATTGGTGGGGTCAAAGCTCTGGCCCTGGCCGAATGGAACCCACCTGTAGGCTACCATAGGTATTATGATATTGAATAAAAAACCAACATGTAGTGTACGTAAAGATTCCATATCTTCTTTTTTTTTTTTTTTTTTTTTTTGATAAAAGAAAAGATTCCATATCGTATTGATTAATTGCTGAAACCGACCAAATAGATCAATCGGTTCGATTTTATATTGGTTTTACAAATCATCAATGCTCTGATTCGGTTGGGGATACTTGGCTCATCATGCTCTACTTAATTCCATATCACCATGCTCTACTTAAATTTAATTAAACTCATATGCCATCATGCTCTACCTAATTTAATCAGATAATATCTATATATCTGTGCACGTAACAAAAACAAAGGGCAAAAAACAAAAAAGTAACCATGGCAAAACTTGAAACGTGAAAGACAATAATTTAAGAAAAACGTGTGGAGAATTCCATTTAAAATCATATTATTATTTGAGACAAAAGGACTTGCACGTTTTTTGTGTTTTTTGACAATATTAAACGAGAAGAGAATTTCACCCAATTAATGAAGGTTTGAACCTTTTTTTTTTTTTTTTTTGTGGGGGGGGAATATTTAAACCTTAAATAGCACTCAATAGCCTTATAGCTACATTTTTTCTAAAGAGAAAAAGCAGAATAGGATATACATATAGCGGACGACAACAATAAGCTTCACATGGTATTGTTCCCATGGCTACCCTTTGGCCATAAAATACCCTACCTAGAGTATAGATTTGGAGCCGCAATCGAACCCGAATGGCTTCAACTGGTCGAAAATGTTCACGGGAAGCCGGTGTTACCGGTCGGCCAGTTTCCTCATAGTGTATACCTGACAACGGAGATGAAACGGAGACGTGGAGGACCATAAAGGGAGTGGCTGGAGAAGCAGAAGAAGGAAGAAGGGAGTGTTGTGTACGTGCCATTTGGAACTGAGGCGAAACATGCACTGGAACAAATCATGGCCATAGCTCTTGGATTGGAACAGTCTCAGTTGCCATTCTTATGGTTTTTAAGAACCGGATCAGTTGCTTGTGGGCTGATGGAGTTACTGGAAGGGTTCAAGGAACGGAACAGAGGACGTGGGCTGATGTGGAACTAGTTGGGCTCCTCAACTGAAGAATCCAGCTCATGATTCTTTTCGGGGACATTTGGCCCAGTCCAGCCGGGTAGGGTTCAGTGGTAGAGCCTGTTGCATGTCCGAAAACCTATGACTTTATTGACCAACGTTTCCAACCAGGGAATAAATGCTAGGATTTTGGAGGAGTAGAAAATGGGTTACTGTATTCCCAGAGATTATCAAAACGGGTCGTTTAGTAGCGATGCGGTGGCCAAGTCTTTAAGGTTGGTGATGGTTGAAGAAGAGGGGAAAATTTACAGGGACAAAGTCAAGGAAATAAGTGGATTGTTTGCTGACATGGATAGACAAGACCGATACTTGGGATAAAACGTCTTGACTTTCAACGGATTAGTAGCAAATAATTTATTCTATGATTTGTACGTAGGCATTAGTGCTATTTTGTTGTTTCTGGTTTGTTCTTCACCGGCATTTATATTTGATAAATAAGTCGTCTTAGTGATGTGCTTATTACTATTATTATTTCGAAATAGTTTTTTGCTTATTTTTGGATATATAACTAAGAAATTCTTTCAATAATAAACATGGAGATACTTAGTCATCAATTTTGATTTTTTTAATATATATAATATGAACGTCTTAATCTGTCTCCATCATCACAGAACAGTCGATGAGTCAGTTTAGTGTGCATATAAATTTGGCTCTCATTAGCCGTGCACATGCCGCATTCGTTCTCCGAATCCATATCTATATAAATAAACTCCTTTAACAGTAAAGTACAAACAAAAATAGTAGCCGCCTTTTGCGAAAATAACAGAAACAAACCCAAAGCCACACCATGATCACAAACTTGTGATTAAGTGCCTATCTACACTATTAAAATTCAATTATGCAATTAAAAACAAAACAATTAATGATTTCTTTTTTAGCTCCTTCCTCCCAAACTTCAGAAAAAGCTATTTACCAAAAAAAACTTCAGAAGAAGCTTCACAAGATGGTGTCCAATGAATCGTTCCTTTGTTTATTTTGTTTATTTTGTTTATTTTGTTTTTATTTTTTATTTTTAGTGTTACCATTCAATGATTTCAAGATATTATAAATTAGCCGAAAACTGATGTCAGCCCATAATTAATGGACCACACCATCAAATGAATGTGGGAATAATGGTAAAACCTTACTTTTACAAAAGCTTACAGTGTTTATGAGTGTTTAAAAGTGAACATTTACTTGATAATATCAAGCCATAAAACCTGTTATCATTGGACAGGCTTTTTAAATACTATTTATACTATCCATGTGGTATATCTTTTCGATGAAATAATTCTGTGGTGTATCTTTTTTCACAATCCATATGGATTCCACCGCTTGACGAGATGCCAGAGTTGTAGAAATTTTTGCAAGCACCCTGACATGAAAATTCAAACATTACATAATTATCATTAAAAAAGAAGGGAACCACACTAGTCAATTATTGTCTTAACTTTCCAATCCGAAAAAATAAATGAATAAATAAAATATCAAAGCTTATAACACAAATTCTAAAACACACCCAACAATGCAAAGGTTCAAAGTTTGGACTTAAATGATTAAGCATATGATTTTTTTTATTTTTTTTTATCTTCAGTAGCCATTTGTTGTCTGTGCATTCAATTGTCCTTTGCCCTTAAACTTGATTTGGCCATGTCCATAAATAATAGAAGATGGTGAGGGAAACTAATTAGATTTGAAGAAGAAAGAAGAGAAGTCAATCTTGGAGAGTTGGAGTCATGGTGGATCAGAAAGAGTGGTGGAGGATGATCGGAGAAGACGAAGTGAAGATGAGATAAAAAGCCTATTAATTAATTAAACCTTAAAAAAAATTGATATTTTTAAAATACCTAAATTTCTTTTACAGGGCAGGTGCAATTATACCTTATTAATTGCTTTAGTAAATATTATAATATTTCAAATAAAATATCTGAACTCATCTAAATTGAAAAGATTAAAGCGAATTGAAATATTCTATTGGAGCAAAACCGAAAAATTAAAAAGTACCTCAATATTGCCACCCAAGTGATCACGTGGTGTGGTCGAGATTATTGGAGGCAAAAGAGTGACAAATGCAGCACTTTTACCAAATTTATGTATTCTGTTCAATACATGTAGTACAGTATTCATCTATTACGTGAATGATTTATATATCGTGAATATTCACAACGAAAAAAAATTATTATAGTTAATATTATTACAAAAAAAATATAATAATAATTATTTTAAAAATTATCATTAATATTTATAGTTTCCATATGGACTATCTATATTATAAACTTTTTCTATATATATATATATATTCAATTTATATTTTATATATTTTATTATATATACTCAATTCATACTTAATAAAATGCTTATCTTTTATATATATATATATATATACTATTTTATACATTTTATATTTTTTAAGAGATTATTTTTTTAAAATAGAATTTTAGTGATTGAATATTAATAAAAAAAATCTGATATTAAAACTATTAAATCAATTTTATATAAGCTTCTATATATATATATATATAATTATAATTTTCTCTAAAAAAAAATATGCATATATTTATGTAATTTGATTGGTTCCTATATTTTTCTATCTTTTAAGTTCAGAAATAATTCGTTTAGATTGGATATATATTTACTTCCCTAAAGTTGTATGGGATTTAACCGGTGACCAAAAATGAAGGTGAAAGGAAGCATATGGATGCTTCATTATTGGATGTAATTGGCAAGATTGACGTGCTAACAATTAAATTGATTTCTTTACAGATAGTTTAAAAAAATAAAAAAGGATTCTGAGATTTTTGTATACGTAGAAAATGCTTATTTATCATTGAAACCTATGATATTATTGACCTTTGGTGCAGACCAATGAATAAACACTAGGATTACCAAAAAAAATATAAAATATAAAATAAAATGGGTTATTGCATTCCGAAAAATTATCAAAACGGATCGTTTAGTACCGATGCAGTGACCAAGTATAGCGATGCAGTGGCCAGGTCTATGAGGGTTTATTTATTTATTGTTGAATAGGCCGAGTCTCTGAGGCTGGTCATGGAAGAAGGTGAGGGGAAAATTTGCCGGGATAAAGTCGGGGAAATGAATGGACTGTTTGCCGACAGGGATAGACAATACCTCTGCTTAAATAATTTCCCCGGACCCGTCTTCGATCCTCCTTCCAACGAAGATTTTTTTTTTATTAAATAATATATATTAAAATATTATTAGATGATATAAAAAAATAAATTTTTAAATAGATAATTAAATTAAAAAATAATTTAATTAAATATTATTATATTATTTATTATATTATTTGATAAATAAATTTAATAAATATTTTTATAACTTTAATATTATTGAAAAGTTATACTTGTTAATTGAAAAATTATATAAATATGAATGTGTATCAATCCCCATTATTAACTATGTGACACACTTCCACATTTATTCTCATTCCTATTTGTGTAATCCACTTGCAACTTATGTAATTCATTTACTAATATTAATAATATACCAATATTAATTATGTATATTACTATGTAACCCAATTCTAAGAGGCTATGTTAACAACAACAATATACACAAGTAGGGTTTTTTAATGGGCGAACATCTGCAATTTTATATAGTGTTGTTTATAAAAATATCAATTTTTAAAAAAAATTTCGTCAACATTATTATACAAAAATTATGATATTTTTAAAAAATAATTATTTTTTTAGATATCCATATAATTAAAAAATACGGACCTTTATGCTATATAATTGTCATATTCAAGTATAAGATAATTCTTTTTCTTCCTATATTTATCTTTTCTCTTTTGTTTTGAATTTATATTTTCTTTTTGTGTTTATAATCTTAGTTTGTTTTGCAATTACATCATATCAAAGTTTCTATCAATTTGACATCATGTTGAGGTAAATTTTGTGCTTACAAAAAAGGTTAATGCAAGTTTACCAAATTATTTGACTTAAGATTACTTAATTGTATAAAAGTTTAGCTAGTTACGATTTAATAATAGTTAATTTAATAGCGGATGACTAAATATGCAGCCGTCCTTTTGCATTTGCATTGCCATCTTGCAGGTATATCATTTTTGTCAAAATTCTTTATGAGTTGTTACTATTTTTCTATTATAACCGAAACATACCCAAAACCACACTATGATCACAAACTCATGATTAAATTGCTCATGATTAAATTGCCTGTCTATGCTATTAAAGATTTAATTATGCTTTCAAGCAAAATATATATATATATATATATAAATTCTATGTTACGGATCACGTTTAAATTAATATTTTTTAAAAAAAATATTAACTTTTATTGTATATATATATATATATATATGTACACAATGTATATAAGAAAATCGATTTTTTTTTTTTCAAAACAGTATCGTGATCCTCACCACACCGTAAAAACTACTCGTTGTATGTATTCAATTATGCAATTGAAAAAATTAAAAACGAACAATGAATTATTTCCTTTTTAGCTCCTCCCTTCAAAACTCCAGAAGAAGCTTTAATAGATGGTGTCCAATCAATCATTTCTTTTGTTTTTGGGTCCGCCGCTACCGTTCAATCATTTCAAGATAATATAAATTAGCCGAAAGCTGATATCAGCGCATCGGCAATGGATTATAACAAATGAATATGGAAATAATCCTTTTTTTTCACGCGTATCTTCTGCCAGGAGCATATCCAATTAAAAATATATTTTTATTATTTATATTTTTAAATTTAATATTGAAATATTCTTTTTTAATTGTCAATGTAATATTAATGTCAAATTTTGGTATTATTTTTTCAATAATATATACTAAAAAATAGTATTAACAAAAATTATGAAAAAAATTAAAATTTGAAAATTATATTATTTAATCATGTAGACCTCATAAATTTTATTGTAGTAAGGTGGTCTACTACTAAAAGTTTCCATTCTAGTTTTAGTGCCCAATTTTAATACTTAAAAAAAATTAAACACTCAAAATTATATTATTTAATTATGTAGATTCTATAGATTTTATTGTAGCGAGGTTATTTAAAAAAAAAAAATGCTAATCGACATTTTTTGCATTGTACTATCGAAGAACATAAAAAAAAAACATATTTAGATTATATTTTGCCATTACAATAGTAAAATGCAATATTATTGGAGATGCTTTAATTATAAGTGATAAATTTTATTGATATCATTTCCATTTTATCATAATTATATTTTTTATTTATCTTTTTTAGAAATTTTTATTAATATATTTTCAGTTTTTTTAATCTATCAAAGCATATATAACGTTTTAGTGGCAGATGGATATTTTTGTATGTTCTTTCTTTAAAAAAAAAAAATGTATTTTACAATTAATAATTTGTAAAATATAATTTTGATCTTTAATTGTCAACGTTAATTGGTAAAAAATAATTGATGGGTCTATTTGGATATAATAGAAAACTGGATATAATAGAACTGAAAAAAAGACAGTAACTTTGGCCTTCATAAAAAGTAGAATCTTAATATAATTAAGATAAAATTGAAGACGATCAAATAAAATTTACTAATCAATTAACTATCCGAACTCTTAGTCTCAGTGTTTTACAATAATTTGTTTTATCTAATTTCTTAATTTATTTTGAAAATATTTTCAAAAAACTAAATCCGTCATTATTTGTTCTAAGAAATACTAACAGTTTTAAAACAAAACAAAAGAGTTATGGCAGAAAAAAAAAAATATATATATATATATATATATCACAAATCAAAAGAGGTATCGTGGGAAAAAAAAAATATATATATATATATAATAGAAAAAATTCTCATCAACACAATAAAGTCTCTCGAACTGGGTATTACATCAATATCTGACAGTTGACATCGTTTGTAATAGAACCAGCAGCAACAAGATAAAACAAAATCACATGCATCATGCTCTTCTTAATTTAATGATAAAAACGGATAGCTTATTGACATTAGTTACATATAATCTAATTTCCCCATCTTCTTCTCTTTTTCTTTTTTCTTTTTTCCTTTTTTTTTTTTTTTTTTGGGAGATTGTCTATCGGACAACGGCGAATATCAGAATAAAAAATTTACAATATATATACACAGGTACGTATGTATATATATATATTAAAAAAAAGCAAAATTTTGAACATCATCAAAATTTATATGAGATTCATATATATATATATATATAAACTTTCAGCACCTTTATTAAGTTATTAACCCATAAATTATTTTAAAGATTAAAATTTAGAACTGTTTGGGTAATCTGAATAAGTTATGTAACATATAAAAATTTTAAAAAGGTAAAATGATCTCCGTTAATGCCCATTTAAGTACTAAAAATAATTTTACATTTTAATTTTAATCTTTTAATTATTAAAAATAAATTTATATCTCAATTTTTAAAAAAATTCAAACGTTAAAAAAATAAAATTTTAATAGAAAAACCATAAAAATATTCTGATAATATAATTTTTCTATATATATATAAAATTTAGAAAATTATTTTTCAACCAATATTCTTTGTAGTTTAATTATTTTTGAATTTTGTGCCCGTAGTGATGAGTAAGCACCAGCATCCCCTAATTGGCGGCATCAATCCAGAAGCTTGTCGCCATGACATTTTAATTGATAACTCACATTAAACAAAACAAAATTTTCATTATGATTATACTTTGTTTAGGATAATGGAATTTACATAATGAAATACATACACATTTCACACACATTTTGACATTCAAAAAGTTAGAGAGTGGAGGCCGTGTGGTAGCTCTGATGGCAGGGAGAGCCTCACCAGCAACCAAAAAAAAAAAAGAAAAAAACAAAAAGTTAGAGAGTGATTTTTGACTAATACAACATTTGTTATAAATTTCAAAAACGTTGAAACTACATGGATTATCGGTGCCAAACATGGATATATAAATTTGGTTGCGGTACAGCTAGCAACCGTCTTTTAACTCTTTTCCAGAGAAGAGAAAGAATTTGAAATGCAAAACCATTAACCAAATTATAGATGGCGGAGAAAGATAAGCTTCACATAGCATTATTCCCATGGCTAGCTTTTGGGCATATGATCCCTTACCTAGAGTTTGCAAAACTCATTGCCCAAAAGGGTCACCGTGTCTCCTTTCTCACAACCCCTCGAAATATCTATCGCCTCCCAAAACCACCTTCCAATTCAACCATTCAGCTCAACTTCGTCAGCCTCCCGTTGCCTAAAACACAAAATCTCCCCGAAGATGCAGAAGCTACAGTCGATGTCCCTTACGATAAGATCCAATATCTTAAAAAGTCTTACGATGGTCTCCAAGAATCAGTCACACTCTTCCTTGAAGCTTCACGTCCCGATTGGATCCTATACGATTTTGTTCCTTATTGGGTCGCTCCAATTGCATCTAAAATGGGTATTAAAACAGCCTTCTTTTCCGTCTTCACAGCCTTCAATCTTTCTTTTCTTGGACCCGTATCGGTTTTAAAAGGTGAGACCGATGATCGGAGAAAGATTGAAGATTTCACCGTCCCTCCGAAATGGATACCTTTTCCCACAACGGTGTCGTATCGTTACTTCGAGATTAACCGGATATTTGACTTCGTGACGGTTAATGATTCTGGTGTTCAGGATGTGTATAGGTTTGGAGCCTCACTTGAAAGCTGTGATATAGTCGCTGTTCGAAGCTGCTCGGAATTCGAACCCGAATGGATTCAACTGCTTCAGAATATTCATCAAAAACCAGTGTTACCGGTCGGCCAGTTTCCTCCCTTAATAGGTGATAATGGAGACGAAACCCATCAGACATGGAAGACGTTAAAGGAGTGGTTAGACAAGAAGAAAAATGGGAGTGTTGTGTATGTCTCATTTGGAACTGAGGCAAAACTAACTCGGCAAGAAATCACCGCCATAGCTCTTGGTTTGGAACAGTCTCAATTGGCCTTTTTATGGGTTTTAAGAACCGGCTCGGTTGCTGGTGGGCTAGTCCAGTTACCGGAGGGGTTCGAGGAACGGACAGGAGGACGTGGGCTGATGTGGAACAGTTGGGCCCCTCAGCTGAAGATTCTAGCCCATGCCTCGGTTGGGGGATATTCGGCTCACGCCGGGTGGAGTTCGGTGGTAGAGTCGGTTGCATTTAAGAAACCTATGATTTTGTTGACCTTCGTCGCAGACCAAGGAATAAACGCTAGGATTTTGGAGGAGAAGAAAATGGGTTACTGTATTCCCAGAGATGATCAAAACGGTTCGTTTAGTAGCGATGCTGTAGCAAAGTCTTTGAGGTTGGTAATGGTTGAAGATGAGGGGAACATTTACAGACACAAAGTCAAGGAAATGAGTGGACTGTTTGCTGACAGGGATAGACAAGACCGATATTTGGATAACTTCCTGGACTACCTCAAATCGCATAAAACGTCTGAACTTTCTACAGAGCAGAGGAGAAAATAATTAAATTATTTTATGGTTTTTATATCCGAGTCATCTGTATATCATTGTAGTTTCTGGCTAATTTGTTCGGTGTGTCGTGTGCTGTTTTTTTTTTTTTTTGAATTATTATTTATTATCGTTTTTCTTCTTCATCTTATTGTTGGATATGTAAACTTTCCATCTTAATTTTATATATTTGTCAGTCCGCTCTTCATCCTCAGCGGTGGTGGCGGTGGTGGCATCATTGTTATCATACTTCGCCTTGTGCTTTTCATCACCTTTAAATGGAAAAACAAAAAATATTTTATAAAATTTATTATTAGTTTGCTAAAATTAAACATAATATTCTTTGCTGTGCTTTTATTTTTTTAATTTGATCTTTGAGTAGAGAATTGGAATTCAAAAGAGACAAATGTGTATTGATAAAAAACGTTAGCCAAATCATCAAACATGTGATGGAGTAGTGTTGTATGTGTTTTTTTGTTTTTCTTTTTTGAGTTGATTATTCGAATTTTTAAATTTAGATCATAAGGTTTTATGAGTTTTCAAACTAGTTCAGCTCAAACTTATAGAATTTTAAAATATTTTATTTAAGATTAGTTCAACATGTTTATAAAAATTTTAAATTTAGCTTAGTTTATTTCATTTAAATACAAAAGTCTAAAAATTTATCATTTAATTTTTACTTTAACATTAAATTAATACTAAATTTCATTGTTCAACTAAATTTTTTGATAGAATTTAATTATGATATTAAAAATAAAAATTATTGTTTACATATATAAATATTTAATGTGTTTAAATAATATAATAAATTTTATATAGATATGTATTAAAAATAAATTCGAGATATTCGTTAACTACTTAATAGCTGCCTTTGTTATACAAGATTGGCTCGTAAACTTTATTTTAATAACACGTCCAGTTTGAACATGTCAAATTAAATTGATTTTAAAGCTGATCAAAAACTATTAATACCTATTTACAGCATTACATTCCATGTATCTTTTAATAGTATGGATCTGTGTCGTAATAATTGTAAAGACATATATATATATAGTAAATTTGTTTTTTGTTTTTTTTTTTTTTTCAAAAAAAGAGGTATGGTTGCACTGCTTTCTTTTATACTTTGGAGTTTTCTAACAAATAAAGCATCATTAAATAACTTACTGAACAATGAAGAGAGTGGAGAGAAATCATTTCATGCATTTTTAACACACGGATCTTTCTCGCAATAATTATATATCTATATACATATATATGTAAATGTATATATAAAAGCGTAGTTGCAGTACTTTCTTTTATATATTTTGGACTTTTCTAATAAATAAAGCATCATTAAATAACGTACTGCAAAATGAAATTTCAAGCATCTGTTAGCAGCATGAATCTTTCTTGCAATAATTATATATAGAAAAACATATAGGTGCACAACTTTCTTTTATATATTTTGGAGTTTACTAATAGATAAACCGCCACTTTTTTTTATAAATAAAACACCATTAAACAACTATGAAGAGGCTAAAATAAATAAATTTATTTCCACATACTAAGTTGGAAGGGAAGATCCAAGGTCCTTAACAAATCTTCTTTCTAACATTGTATCCACATATTTAAATGTAAAGGTTTTATCATTTAATAATTTAAGGTAGCAGCTTCAAGAAAAGTAACGGAGTCAAATTACATGTTAACGGTCAAGATTATTGAATCCATTGCCTCCATTAAAGTTTTATTCTCTTTTTCGTATTTCCATTTTTGTTAGATAAATAACACAATCTCATTTCATTGTAAGAAATAGTTATTTTTTTCATTTACGATGTATTTGGTGCATGAATTAGATGGTGGAACAAGAAAACGTTGGAATTACTAAAATATTTATCAAATTTATTTTCCAAATAATACACTAATATTTAATTATTTTTTTAAATTTATTTATTTATTTACAAATCAATTTTTCATATTTTAATTATATAAATATACTAATTAATAATATTTTAACACAACTTATTGAATAAATAAATTTGATAAATGTTTTAGTACTTATAACTTACTAATAAGAAAATGTATTCTTAAAATTTTGATATTCCTTAATTTAATTAGATTTTTAAAATTTGATTTATTTATTTCTATAAAATCTCAATTCTTCAAAATAGAAATTATTCTTTTTAAAAAAACTCAGAGTTTATATTTCCTAAATTAAAATAATAGAAAAGCAACCTATTTTATTTCCAATTTCTTTTATATTTGTTTCAGCTACTTTCTTTTTAGCCTTTTTTTTTACACAATTGCTATCAAAACAAAGAATAGGATTATCCGTATTTTATTTCTAGAAGTTACTTATCTTTATTTTTTAAAAATTATCATTCCTGCAATTAAGAATGACCTCATTTTTTTAAATATTTTTAAATAATATGTCATTTTATCATTTATCGATAACATTTTTTGTTTTTTCAAAAGAAAGAATGAGATCCTATCCGTATGGAGGGTATTGCTGCTTTACAAAACAGAACAAAAAAGGACCATAATTAACAAATTTTATTAACTAAAACATGACTGGCGTGATGGAGTTTAATCAAAACGAATCTGATGCTATCTTACGTGGGACCCTGATAATAAAAGGCTACGATGAAACAGGACAAAGCTGACAGCCTAAAATCATTTTCAACGCTAAAAATTTGTAAAATCATGACGGCATATATATTATGTTATGGGTACCCCGCGCACCATGTGCTTGTAAATTCTAACATAACTAGTCATAAACAAATAAAAACAAACAAAAAAATTGAAAAAAGAAGTACACTGATCAATTATTGTACTCCACTTCCAAAAAAAAAGCAAAAAATCAAATTGGTACTCATTGTTTTTTTCTTAAAATGGTATCATTACACGCCAAAAGAAAAAAATAAGGGTTTCATACAACACAAATGCTCGAACACACCGATCGAGAATCACAAATCGTCGAACCGGTTGGTGATTTTAGACATTTTCATGAACTCTCTTTCCATCTTCTGCTTCTTTTCCAGGTCTGTTAATTGCAAGGTGATCAAGAAACTTATCCGCGTACTTTTCTTGTCTAACCTTGTCACCAAACAGCTTGCGATCATCTCCTCTCCTCAGCCTTCTCTCTATGACACTTACTTACCCTTCTTCCTCAACAACTCTCAGCAAATCAGCCACGCCTTGCCACCTAAACGACCCGTCGTATTCATCTCTAGGAATCGCATACCCAACTTTTTTATCCACAAAAAGCGAGCTATTCATTGCTTTTCATCACCTTCAAATAGAGAAACAAAAAATATTTGTATAATTTATTATAAGTTTGCTAAAATTAGATATAATATTCCTTCCTGTGCTTTGATATATATATATATATATATATTTTAATCTATGAGTGAAAAATTGGATTTCAAAGGGACAAATACGAATTAATAGAAAACTTTTAAGCAAATCATCCAACATGTGATTGAGAATTGTTGCGCATACTTTTTTCTTTTCTTTTCTTTTTTTAAGTTGAATATTTAAATGAACCAAATCTAGAGAAATAGTATTGCTTTTCAGCATGTTTTTGAAAAGTTCACACTAAATCTCTCGATTTGGTTCATTTAAATACAAAATTTTAAAATCTAATTTAAACATTTAATACTATTTAACACTAAATTATTAATAAATAACATTATTCAATTTTTTTATAAAATTAAAAGTTTATAATATTAAATATAAAACATATTGCTTATGTATCATAAATATTTAGTATAGTTAAATTAATAAAATAATTTTTATATAGATATGTATAAAAAATAACTCCGGATATTATACATAAATATTTAATATAGTTAAATTAATAAAATAATATTTATATAGATATGTATAAAAAATAATTCGAGATATTTGTGAATTACTTAAGAGCTTCATTTGTTATATTAGATTGGCTCATGAACTTAATAACGAATTAGTTTGAACAAGCTAAAATTGAATCGCTTTGGAGCCGATCACGAACTACTAATCCTATTTACAGCACTACATTTCCTGCATCTTTGAATAGCATGGAGCTTTCTCGTAATAATTTTATATATATATATATATAAAGCATATAGGTGCACTGCTTCTTCTTCTTCTTTTATTGTTTGGAGTTTTCTAATAAATAAAGCATCATTAAACAACTTACTGAAAAATGAAGAGTGCATAGAAATCATTTCGTGCATATTTTGACACATGGATCTTTCTCTCAATAACTATATACATATATATATATATATATATATAAAGAGCATATTTGGACTACTTTCTTTTATATATTTTGGAGATTTCTAATAAATAAAGCACTTATTGAAAATGGAAAATTCGTGCATCTTTCAACAGCATGGATCTTTCTCGCAATAATTATATATATATATATATATATATATGAGTGCACTACTTTCTTTTATATATTTTGGAGTTTTCTGAAAAATAAAGCACTATTAAACAACTACTGAAAAATGGAAAGGTTGAAATAAATAATTTATTTCCACAAACTAGGTTGGAAGGGAAGATCCAACGTTTCTAACATTGGTATCCACATATCTAAATGTAAATAATTTATCATTTAATAATTTATAAGGTAGCAACTTCTATCATTTAATAATTTAAGGTCGCAGCTTCAAAAGTCAAAAATACATGTTAACAGTCAAGATGGTTAAACCCACTGCCTCCATTAAAGAAAGATAGTTTTATCCCCTTTTACATATTTCCATTTTGTTAGATCAACAACACAATCTGATTTAACTGTAAAAAAACTTTTATTTCTTTCACTTAGAACACATTTGGTTTACAGATTAAATAATGGTATAAAATACAACTTGATATTTTTTAATTTGGTTGAATTTTTAAAATTGGGTTTATCTATTTGTATAAAATCTAAATTTCTCAAACCAAAGAATTTTTATTCATTTTAAAAAACTTAAAATATATATTCTCTAAAGTATAGATATAGAAAAAAATGCTATTTTATTTTGTTTTTATTTTTCCAAGCTTCCATTTTTTTTAACCTTTTTTTGTCACTTTTTTTTGCATGTTTTTTTATAAATGCTATTAAACTAAAAAATAAGAATAATTATCCTCTTCGACTCTTTTTTTATTCCTGGAAATTCCTATTTTTTTTTTTTTACTTTTTACAAATGTTTTTAAATAAAGTGATTTAATAATTTGTGGATAAAATGAAAAAAAAAAATGAAAAAAAAAACATAATGAGATCCGGATCCATTAAAAATATAAAATTCAAATATCAAAATTAAGATTGACTTTTCAAAATTTTAAGAGGCCATTGCTGCTTTTTCAAAAAAAAAGAAAAGAAAATTACCATAATTAACTTATTGACTGAAACATGACTGACGTGAGTTTATTCAAAGTGAATCTGATAATATAAAGGCCGGCATGGAACAGCCTTGTCACCACGTGTACAAAGCTGACAGCTCAAAATCCTTTTCAACGCTGTAAAATCATGACATAAATAATATGTTATTGGCACGCCGCACCATGTGCATGTAAATTCTAACATAACTTAATCATCAACAAAAATAATAAAAAGAATTAAGAAAAAAAAAAAAAGAGTAAAGGACACCTATCAATTATTATCCTCTACTTCCCAAAAAAAACAAAAAAAAAAAAAAAAGCAAAAAATAAAATTGGTAATTATTGTTTTTTCTGAAAATGGTTCCATTACAGGCCAAAGAAAAAAAAAAAAAAAAAAAAAAAAAACAAACCAAGGATTTCATACGACACAAATGCTCGAACACACCGAGACACACAAATCGTCAAACCGGTTGGAGATTTTAGACATTTCTATTAACTCTCTTTGCCAGGTCTGTGAGTTACGAGGTGATCAAGAAACTTATCCACGTACCTTTCTTGTCTAACCTTGTCACCAAACAACTTGCTCATCTCCTGAGCCTTTTCTCTATAACACTTCCCTTCTTCTTCCACAACAACAAGTCTCAGCGAATCAGCCACGCCTTGCCTCGTAAACGACCCGTCGTATTCATCTCTAGGAATCGGATACCCAACCTTTTTATCCACAAAAAGAGAGCAATTCAGACCTTGATCGTTGGCAATGGTGAATAACACAAGCGGTATTGAAAACTGAAGAGCTTCAATCACTGAGCTCCATCCTGAATGGCTCAAGAACCCTCCAACAGAGTCATGAGCTAAAATATTGAGCTGAGGTGCCCAAGTGGTGCACACAATTCCGCGGCCTTTGGTTCGTTCTTCGAACCCTTCTGGTAGTTGAAGCTCAGAATCCATTGGATCATGATGGAGTCTAAGAACCCAGAAGAAAGGCAATCCAGATAGCTCCAATCCATGAGCTATCTCGGTGAGCTCGTCTTGTCTAAGTTTGGCTTCTGTACCAAACGCAATGTATACTACCGAGCGTTGAGGTTGCGAGTCTAACCACTTCTTAATCCACCCCCAATCGTGATTGCTGTCTCCATTGACGACCGGTTTTGGTGCTAGAACACCAACCGGAAAAACCGGCTTCCGATGAACATCTGGCAAAAGATTCGACCATTCCGGTTCGAACTCCGAGCAAGTTCTCACCGCCACAACATCGCAACCTCTCAAAACCTCTACGAAACTACGGAAAGTCGACATAGCTCCGTCATCGCCGGTTATACCGTCATAGATTACTTTAACCTCGAACATTCGATATGCTATGTTAGATGGGAATGGAACCCAATAGGGTGCCACTGTGTAATCCTCTGGCTTGTTTCGATCATCGGGAGTCAGTGTTGGTCCCATGAATGACAAACATGACGCAGTGAATATGGAGAAGAAGACGCTCCGAATTCCCAAGTTTCTAGCTATGTCTGATAACCAGTGAGCTGTGAAATCGTACACAACCCAATCTGGTTTCGAGGATTGGAGTAGCTGGGACATCGTATCTTGAAGAAGATCGTGCGCGTTCTTTAGGTAAGGGACTTGTTCTCTTGGCAAGTCTATGGTGGCTTGAGCTTCTTCAGGGAGGTTCTCTGAGCGAGGAAGTGAGATTCTGATGAAGTTGATTTGAGAAGAAAGATTTGGAGGAAGTTTAGGAAGGCGATCGATGTTTCTTGGAGTGGAAATGAAAGAGATAAGATGACCCTTTTGAGCGATGAGCTTAGCAAGCTCTAGGAATGGATTCATGTGACCAAAAGCTAGCCATGGAAACATGGCTATATGAAGCTTAGTTTCTTCTTTGGCCATTATTGATTCTTTCCAACGGTTTAACTTCTGATATCAGAATTTTTTCTCTAGAAACTTGCTGTTTGCAGTACTACTCCTTTGGGGCTAAATAAGTAGGCAACAACATGTTTCTGTCCATCGTTAATTTTTTTTTTTTTCCCTTTCTTTATTAGTTTTTTGACAGCTTTTTCGATCGTTTTATTATTATTATGGCAAGTGGCGACGAAAAAGTTTTATTCCCATGCCTGTATTTACCAAAAATAATAATAATAAACTATATATTATACCAAAAGATCTAGTATATTTAATTTGACTGGTCCCCATCCCTATTATCATATGTATTTTTCTATTTATTTTTTAGGTCGACAGAAATGAATGCTTTTCTCTAATGACTTATATATATATATATATATATATTAATTGCTCCCTAAAGTTGAAAAAAGTAAGTTGAAAGGAGATACTCCATTAATATTAGATGTGATTTGCTAGATTGATCTGCTAAAAATTAAATTGATTTCTTTAGGTATAGTAAATAATAACAAATAAATAAAAGAAAATTCTGATGTTGTTTACATATGTACAAAATAAGTGGTGATCATTGAAAGGGTTAAAGTTTATTAATGCGAATATCGTATGTGGTGATGGTATGGAGTAGGTGGTTGTTCGAATAAATAATTCTGTTACTCATTATTCAAAAAAAATAAAAATAAATATATATATATATATATATGAATATTTTTAGTGCTTCTAGAATACGTGTTCCCCTTTTAATATAAGGGTGGAGTTCACGTGAAAAACCTCACTTTAGTATTAGAGATGTGACAATTATTGTTTTCAACGTAAATACATTTGTTTCTAAAATGTTAACTTTATTATATACTTTAATTATCCCATACACACACACACACACACACACACACACACACACACACACACACACAAATTTCAACTCTCAATTACTAAAAAATCTAAAAATATTCTCCTATAAGAGAAAACAAGCTCTCATTTGTTGCATAAATTAATCAAATCCCTTGTTCGTTTTGGATTTGTGTGGGAAGGTAACTTTGTAATTACAAAAAATTGTACTTTGGTATCATTTGGGGTTGATGCAATTTTGGTCTGAAGTTTTAATTTAAGCGATTTTTACCTTGAAATTTCAAAATCAAGCAAATCGTTCCAATTTTTAAAGGGGCTATTAAATTTAATGTGTTTATATCAGCACGATGTCATACTAATATCATAAGTCAATTTTTAGAAATAAAAATATTTTGTAAAAATTAAAAAAATACGTATATTAGTTTTTCCACTTTAAATTTGAGGTTTTCTTATTGTAAAATTGTGTTCACTCCTTTTTTATTGAAATTAAAATTCTCACAACTATAATTAATTTTTTTTGACCTAAAATTAGACAAAAAGTAAAAATTAAAATAAAATTGAAAATTTTGGTCTAATAAAAATATTTTTACTAGAACAAAAATTAAAAACATTTTTTATACTCAAATCAAAAAATAAAAAAGATCAAAATACCAAATAAAAAGTAAATCAAAATTTTAAAAATAAAAATAATTTTTAAAAAATACAGTTCCATTTTATATTTATAGTTTTTATTTGGAAAACTGTACAAATTCCTTTTATATTTAAAATACAATTCCACTAATTAAATATTTTTGAAAATAAAATTGAAATTTTGGTCCAATAAATATAATTTTTTATGCCTAAATCAAAATAAAAAAAGATTGAAATATTAAACTAAACATTAAACCAAAAATAAATAAAAAATTTGTCTAATTTTTAGTTTTATTTTTTGGTCTAATAAATTAATTCATGCTGAAGCCATAATTAATTTTTTAAAAATAAAAAAACTAGTTTTAACAAAAAATTTGAAAAATAAAAAGCAAACAAATAGACCATTCAAAAATGGAAAAATAAAATCAGACCAAAAAAATAAAATGCAGGCCATTTTTCCAATTTTCCATTTTGGTCTATTCTAATTAATTTTTCCATTTTTCCATTTTTGGCTTCAATTTTGATATATAAAATGATCTAATAATTTTTTTAAAAATTTTATTTTCAATTTTTTCTTTAATTTTTATTTTGGTATTTTGGTCAAATTATTTTTATTACTTCAAATTTTAATTTTATCTGTTTTTTATTTTATTTTTTGGTCTAATTTTAGATCCAAAAATATTTCATTATAATTTTGGGTATTTCATTAAATAAAAAAGGAATAGATATAATTTTTTCCAATAAAAAAAAACAAAAATATAAAATGAAAAAATAAGAAATGTATTTTAAAAAAAAACTTTATTATTTTTTTTTTGGCCTAATTTTTGTTTTGGTATTTTGGTTTGTATACGAGAAATTATTTTCGATTTTTAGTCTAATAAAAAATTACAATTTTATTTTTATTTTTACTTTTTGATCTAATTATATGTTCAACATATTTAATTATGACCGTGAATATTTTAATTTAAATAAAAAAAATAGATAAAATTTTCAAATAAACCACCATAAATACAAAACGGAAGAATAAAAAATATATTTTTTTATTTTTTAAAATAAACTATGATGTCAACATGATATCATGTTGATATCACAACTATTAAATTTAACAGCCTCATTAGAAATTGGACCAATTTGCATTGATTTTGAAACTTTAAAGTCGAAATCGATGAAATCTAAACTTTAAAATCAAAACTTATGCAATTTTTCCTTGTAATTATGATAAAGTGATCCACTAAGTTTCCCAGATACTCGTCAAGTATATATATTTCTTCCTCCAAACAGCAGCTTGATCTCTTTAGCTTTGTCCCTGTAACTCTTCCACTCTTCATTTACTACTACCATCCTCAATGACTCAGCAATATTGAGAGAGACTCATTAGCAACCCATCCCCATTGTCTCTAAGTATCATCCCCATCATTTTCCCTAATTTCTTTCAAAAAAATAAAAGTTGCTTGAACCGAGACTACCAAGTCGTTACAACTTTTGTGGTAAACTTTTTGAGTAGCTGCTTGATAGTCTTGGGTCCATGCAATTTTTGCTCATTTCTTTCGATTATCAAGAGTCAACGCTGGATCCATGAAGGTCAAACAGGCCACAAAAGAATGTCTTGAGGAAGGCGTTTGGGATGCCTCAGTTCCAGTGAATCAACAGCGAAATCGTATAAAACCCAATCTGAATTTGAGGGTTTGAGAAACTTGGATAGCAATGGATTTCAATGATTTAATTTTTTTGGTTTGAAAATTCATTCTCAAATCTTGAACTTCTTCAATTAATTATTATTATTATTATTTGTTTGTTCGTTGTTGTTTATATATTCTTTTTAAGTAATATTGTTGTTGTTTATATGTGTATTAACTAACAATGAACAATTACATGGAAATTTTGTCATGCTCATAATATATAGAGTAATATTTATTATGAACATATTCACAAAGTAAGATAGATATGTATTAAGATGTTAAATACTAAAAGTGTCACCTCAATTAATAAATTAATACAAACACTTTAATTGAACAAATAGATTGTATTTTTTAGTATTGTCATGTTATTAGGTATCTAACATAATTAATGTAGGGACTATGTTGGCAACACAAAGCTATTTATATATTCCAATTATTTGAAGGCCATATATGTCCTAACATTGAATTAGCTTTTTTTTGGTTATGATATAATTAACTGATGTTGATCATTAAATCTTATAAGTTTAAGCGTATTTATCCAAAACCTAAACATAATAAAGCGTCTTGCTATTTTTATTATTATTTTAATTATATAAAAACCCTATATAAATAAAATTATTCATATTTTGAAAATCAATATATATATATATATATATATATTAGTTGATATCACAGTAATGCAATCAACATAAATTAATGTGTATATATATATATTCATGTCGGAATTTTTGCACGTTGACCGAGGTTGACTGTTGATCGTTGACCGAAGGGGTCAAAAGTTGACTTTTTGACTCGGTTGGAATTCTAGGTTGACTGAGGTACTGTTACGAAGTACACGTTGGCACGAGTTCGTAGACTAGTAGCACGTTGAAAACGGAGCTACGATTTGAAAGTTATGAGTAAAACAAGTTGAGATCCAAACTGTCCAAGGGGTGCCGGAGTTGACTTTTTATCCATGCATGGTTGTGAAGTGCTCGTCGATACGAGTTCATAGACTAGCGGCACGTCCGATTTGGACATGTGGTTTGAAAGTTATGGACCTGTAGAGTTTTTCAAATACTGTATTATTTTAATATTATTTTTGAACGTGTAACGATGTGCCACGTGTGAATGAATGTGACCATGTGTCACCATGGTGAGATGCCACATGTCAACCATGTGTAATATCACATTATTTTATTATTATTTTAAATAATAATACTATTATTAATATTATGTAATTATTTTTATTTTATTTTATTTTCTTTCTTTTTTCTTTTTCTTTTTCTTTTTATTTTCTTTTCCCCACGTGGGAAAACACCTTCTCTTTTCTTTTCCTTTTCTTCCCTTCTTCTTCCCCGAGCCCGACAGAGACAAATAAAACACATAGCAAGGACTCTCTCTCTCTCTCTCTCTCCTTTGATTCTCTCCCCCGCTCTCTTTGACTGGCCTTTTGGTCGGATTTCAGTCACCGGAAAGCCACACATGCTGGCCACCGGTGAAGCCCAGCTCGCCGCGACCTCAGCCTCCAATTTTCCCGGCCAGTCGCCGCCGGACGCGCCCAGATTGGGCCGGTGAAGTCGGCGGCAGCCGGTTACGTTTTTCCGGCGATTCTCGCCGTTTCTGACCAATCCAGCCCAACCCATAACTCTATTCCACCATTTTCGACGCTTCTGAGTGCATTTCCAGGGTTAGATTGCCCAAAATCTCTACCGTTTGAGAGATCCCTCAAGTTTAAATCCGACCGAAGCTTTCCGGCCAAATTCCGGCCACCTCCGGCGGAATTGGGGTCGATGGAGACCGGTAATGCGATCCTCGTTCTACGAGCTTCGATTCGGTATATTATTCGACCATTTTGGTTAATGTTTGTGTTTAACCCCCCGGGTATCGGGTATTATTTACCCGAATAAAATATTAATTTATTTGACTATGTGTGAATTGTATTTTAGGAGCACCGGTGAGTCGTGAAATTGATCCCATAGTGGATCATGGTTTAATTGTGTGCTCCAGGTGAGTGACCCACTTTCAAATTAATTTCGGAAATTAAATTTGTGATTATTATGTGTGATTTGAATATTTGGAATTTAAATTCTATGTGCCAAATATTTAATTGATTTATTGTGAAATTATTGGTGAATTTATTTTGATTAAAGAAAATATGCATTATATAAATTTATGCCATGTGAAAATTATTTTATGGTCTTGAGAGAATTTTGAAATTCTTGTGGTTTTAACATTAAATCGGGCATGATTTGATTTTCAAATATTTCAAGGAAAATATTTGTTTATGTTGGTGACTTCAATTTTTGTAAATATGCCCATAGGATATTATGTGATTTAATTATTATATTTCGAGAATTATTTATGTTATTGGAAAAATTGGAATATTTAAAGTGGTGGATTTGAAAATCATGAAATTTATGATGTTGATTATAAAGAAATTGTGGAGAATTTCCGGGTTCAATTGGATGGAATAAACCCGTTATGTTATGAAAAATTTGAGATTTTGATATATAAATTAAATATGTGGATTTTATGATTTTTAGATGCACCGTACACGTACTGGTGTTCTGTTTATATGTGATATGGTTAGTGTGCACATGGATGAGATTAGCGCCCAGGTGGGTGTGAGTAGCGTGCAGGTGATATTATGAGGTTGTCCTGTGGTTGCCATCGGATGAGGGTGAGCCGCCCCTCCATGGCCGGGACACCAGTTAGCAGCGGTGCGGTGGGACACCACGCGACCGTATGCCGGTTTCTTTCTATAACCTCCTATCTGGCGGTACCTTGGGATGCTGGGTACTGTTGGCGCCATTAGTATATAGTGGGTGCATCAAGTGATTTCAGAATTGGGATTTTAAAATAAATATTTTGAAACTGTATTGGAATTAAAAATATAATTATTACTGTTTCTGGTATTTATTTGATGTCATGGTTTTCGGGGAATACGAATAAAGGGTTTTGTGAAAAGGTTTTAAAAGGGGAACCTTTCCGACTGAGAGAATTGTAAGGATTTTGAGAGAAATTATTATTTCCAAGTAATTATTATTTATCTACTTTATTACCGTGGTATTATATTGTATAGTAGATAGGGTCACTCACTGAGATGATTAGCATCTCATATTTTCAAATTCCGTTCCTCTAGGTACCAAGTTGTCGGTGTTCATCCGGAGCGGACTTGATCTTCATCGCTGTCTTAGTTCGTGCAGTACCCTGTTCTTCTTTTATTGCAGTTGTAATATTTCTTTCATCCATGTTGTATTCCATACTTAGTAGTACTTCATGAAGGTCTGTATACTGTATTGGACACTTATGTATTTATTATGCACTGGATTACTGTTATTTATTTTTTGAGTGCTGAAAATTGTGGAACCAACTTGTAGTATTGTGGGAGGAATAAGGAGGACATTATAGAAGTGTGTTTTCAGTGCAGGAATTTGTGGTAAGTCCATCCCTTAGGGGAGATTCTGCCGAATTTTCCATAGGAGGGTCCGGTAGGGTTTCCCTGGGATCAGGGCTTGTCTAGGGTTCCGGTGAAGAATTTTGGACGGGTCCTGACAGACTCAGCCACCAACCTACTCTTGGCTGCTTGCATATCTAGCCACTCCTTTATCGGTCTCCAATTGTCGGCTTCTTCATCTACTTTGGCTATGTTTGGATGCAGGCCAATCGGTAAAATAGGTTTCCTGTGAATATTTTTGTTGGATAATATGCAAAAACGTATTTAAAATTGGAGACTTGGATAAAATGGAGGAGTGGACCCGAGACAATACAATTGAGAGGAAAAGAATTAAAGCTCTCTCTTCCTATAAAATGGGATCAAGTTTTACAATAAACCTAGATGCATGTATACAGAGGAGAAGAGGTGGTGAAATTCAAATTGAAATTAAATTTAAAGTTCAAATTGAATTTGACTTCTCCTAAAATGGTAGAGTTCAAATTGAATTTGTCCTATTTTCCACTTAGTCAAGAAAAGCGGCCTAACGAATAAGGCCAATGATGCTTCCTTACTTAAGTTATCCTCTCATTCTTTTACAAACACTTTACCATGAAATTACAAATTATTATTATACTTTTTAACAATTTTCTAGGAGATTCAACCATTCCTGTTCGAATCAATTAGGAACAAGTTCTCACCCGAGCTTTATCTTCCCTTGTTATTGTGTCATAGATGCTTAAAACCTCAAATAGAAGAAAACGAAACTTTTAGTTGCAAATGGAACGTAATATGGAGAAACTGTGTAATCCTCCGGTATGTTGCGATCATTAAGAGTCATCGTTAAACCCATGAAGTTCAGAGTCAGACAAGCCGCAGGTGAATGTACAGAAGAAAGCGTTTGGGATGCCTAAGTTCTAGGCTATGTTAGGTGTCCAGTGACAGTGAGTGAGCAGCGAATTGGAATTGAACCGAATCTGGATTTGAGGATTTCAGAAACTTAAACATATAGCAATGGATATCAATGGTTTAATTTTCTGGTTCGAAAATTTATTCTCAACTCTTGAACCGAATAAGTTCTTCAAATTGCTATTATTATTTTTTATTTGTTCTCTGTTTTTGTTTATATGTGCATTAACAGTTAACTAACGTTGAACACTTATATGGAAATTTTGTGATGCTAATAATACGTATGATAAAAAAAATTTATTGGGCCATGTAGCCCAATATATCTTGGATGACAAAAACGTTCCGTGTTAATCCAAAAGAGTGGAACTAATATGTGTGTGTGTGTGTGTGTGTGTGTTCTTATTAGCGAAGTTGAAGGCTATATATGTGTCAATATATATTTAGATTATCTTTATGATATTAATAAAATTATTAAATGATGATGACCCTTAAACTAATTTTATAAATTATATCAATTTCTTATATTTACAGGCCTAAACACACACAACTTATACAATTCAATTTACAAATTATTTTGTTTTGTTTTATTTTAGGAAATATTCCATTTAGACCAATGGAGTTTTCACTAATTTCAATTTGATTTCCCAGGTAATCTGAAAACTTGCAATAAGCACTTCTACGGAAGGTTTGAATGAAAATATTGGAAGAGGAAAATTCTAATTATTTGAAATTTGAAGGAATGTAGATGATATTTTTGAGACTGTTTTATTCTATTTTATTTTAGAGAATGTTTCATCTTGATTTATCGAAGTTAATCCCTAGTTTTTGAGGTATTCATTACCTTTACAGAGAATGCTGATGAAGTTATTTTGAGGGTTGTAAATGAAATAATTAAGGAGGAAAATAATAACTATTTAAAACTTACCAGAAGGTTAATAATATTTTAATAATATTTTTAAAACCAAAAAAATCAAACTGTATATTAATTAAACCTTAGAAGATATGAATAAAATGAACTATTTATTTTACTTGTAGATGATATATAAAATCAATTTTGCCAGTTTATTAGAAAAATTGTATAATTGAACAAAACTTACGAGAAAATCAAAATCCGGGGGCAATATAAAATGTTTTCTAGTTTGCGAGCTAAAGTGTGGAAGAAAGTATAGTTATAAAGGGGTTAAAAAGTAGTTACCCCTATCATCATCATTATTATTATTTTTATTTTATTTTTTTGTCTTCGTAATTTTGGCAATATCTATATTAGCAGCCAATATATTTTGCCATTACTTTTTGCTACACACCTCAACTTTACCTAATCAACTTTTTTTCATAATAATTAAATAACTCATAGTTATCAACTTTATTTATCAAATATAGTTGGCAAAGTGATAATTGCAGTATATAAAAACAATAAACCAATATGGAAAGTAAAATTTAATTAAAAGGATAAATGAAAGTCAATAAAAAGCAATAAAATATATTTTTTAAAATCTACAAAGAGTTTTTTTTTTTTTTTTTTTGGAATGAATTATTATTCATAAAGAGTTGGTAAACAAGTTGGTATCCATAATATTGTTATATAAAATTACACGATGAGAATATGAAAGATTGATATGGATAAATTATTATTATTATTATTATTATCAAGTGAAATTGGCACAATTGATAAACTGTTTATATGTGTAAAGGGGATGAAGAGTTATCTTCCTCTGAGATAGAGAGAGAGAGAGAGAGACGGTCACTCAGAGAGAGAGAGAGAGAGAGAGAAACGGTTAGAGTGACGGCGACCCGAGGTGTTTTGAAAACCAAATAGAACTTACTTTATATAAATTTGGATTCGTAAATAGCTAGAGTTATTGAAAATTGAAAATATATGGGTTTTGTAAACCAAATAGAACTTACTTCATATGCAAACCAAATAGTCCTCGTTAGTCATCTCCATATGGCATTGTCCCTGTAAATCATCAAAGATACAAAGATGGTAAAACCGGTCGGAGGTACTAGACATTTTCATCAACTTTCTTTCCATAATCTTCTGCTTCTTTTGGAGGTCTGGTAGTTATAAGGTGATCTACAAACTTATCCACATAATTTTCCTGTCTAACCTTGTCACCAAACAGCTCACTCATTTCCTTGGCCTTGTCTCTATAACACTTTCCCTCTTCTTCCACAACAACAAGTCTCAGGGAATCAGCCACACCTTGCCTCGTAAATGACCCGTCCTGTTCGTCTCTAGGAATCGCATACCCAATTTTTTTCTCCACAAAAAGCGAGCAGTTTAGACCTTGATCGTTGGCAATGGTGAATAACACAAGCGGTGTCGAAAACTGAAGAGCTTCCACCACAGAACTCCATCCTGAATGGCTCAAGAACCCTCCAACAGAGTCATGAGCTAAAATCTTGAGCTGAGGTGCCCAAGTGGTGCGCACAATTCCTCGACCTTTGCTTCGTTCTTCGAACCCTTCTGGTAGCTTAAGCTCAGAATCCATTGGATCATGATGGAGTCTAAGAACCCAGAAGAAAGGCAATCCAGATAGCTCTAATCCATGAGCTATCTCAGTGAGCTCGTCTTGTCCAAGTTTGGCTTCCGTGCCAAACGCAATATACACCACCGAGCGTTTAGGTTGCAAATCTAACCACTCCTTGATGGACCTCCATTCTTCGTTGTTGTCTTCATTATTGTCGTCTGTTACTTTTGGTGCTAGCACACCAACCGGAAAAACAGGCTTCCGGTGAACATCTTGCAAAAGATTCAACCATTCGGGTTCGAACTCCGAGCAAGTTCTCACAACCACAACATCACAACCCCTCAAAACTTCTACGAAGCTTCGGTAAACCGAAATAGATCCATCATCACCGGTTAGACCATCGTAGATTTTTAAAACCTCGAACAACCGATATGCTATCTTGGATGGGAATGGAACCCAATAGGGTGGGACTATGTAATCCTCAGGCTTGTTGCGATCATCGTCAGTCAGGGTTGGACCCGTGAAGGTCAAACAGGAGGCAGTGAATATGGAGAAGAAGACGCTCGGAATGCCCAAGCTCCTGGCAATATTTGGTAACCAGTGAGCTGAGAAATCATATACAACCCAATCTGGTTTCAAAGATTCGAGAAATTGGGCCATGGAATCCTGAAGACGATCGTGTGCGTTCTTTAAGTGCGGGACCTGTTCTCTTGGCAAGTCTATGGTGGCCTGGGCTTCTTCAGGGAGGTTGTCTGAGCGAGGCAGTGAGATTTTGACGAAGTTGATTAGGGAGAAAAGATTAGGAGCAAGTTTAGGGAGGCGATCGATGTTTCTTGGGGTGGAAATGAAAGAGATACGATGACCCTTTTGAGCGATGAGCTTGGCAAGCTCTAGAAATGGATTCATGTGGCCAAAGGCTAGCCATGGAAACATGGCAATGTGAAGCTTAGCTTCTTCATTCGCCGTCGCTGTTGACATTTTATCAATGGCTCAAATATTTTGATCTTAGAAGTTCTTCTCTAAAGTACTTGTTAATTTCCTGCACTACCCTACAAATAAATATATATATATATATATATATACATATATATATATATATATATGAAGAGCATGTTCTTTTTCTTTTTCTTTTTTTTAAAATAAAATAAAATAAAAATAAAAAAAGAGTGCTTTTCATTATCAGATTGTGCTACTCGTTTGTCTTAGCAAGATCTTCTGCAATAAACAGAATCAAATAAATTATGCATAAAAGTTGACACGTCCAGAATTTTCCTATTTAAAATTCAAAATAAGCATTTTTTTATTATATGCATTTTTTTATTATATTCGTTTTCTTTTGATAAAAGGAAGCTGCATCTACTTCAACAATAAAAATTCAATAAAGAGAAGTTGGAATGCTCAATTATTGGTATAAATTACGGCTATTCACTTATCAATAAATAGTTTTATTTTTATGGTTAATTGGATTTTAATATTTTTGATTTATAAGATTTTACAAAGGTTTTACTTTTCATCCCAATAACTTGAACATTTGATTTTTCAATATGTTACAATTTGGACTTTGTTTACCTTTTGACTATAGGATTCAATTTTCAAATTGAAGAGTACTAAAATACAAAATATTAAAACTGATTTTAAGATTTTGTACCTCAGTATCCTTTTATTTTAAAAAAAAAATGTTGGTGTAGGTCACTAATTAATATTGAAGTATATCAAATTTAAAATTATAGTATTAAAAATATAAATTTTTTAAATTATTTTTAAAATTTCAAATTTAAATATCTTCTAGTTGTAAATTTAGAATTTAATATGGTTTAATATTTATTACATGAGATAGCCGTTAAGTCTTGCAAATCAAAAACCAAAAACACCCAATCGCATCAACTTGAAAAATCAATGAGTAAAAAACTTCAAGAGTCTAGATTGCAAAACTTTGAAAATCAAAGGTGTCAAAGTGTAATAACCCTTTTTTTTTATGTTCAATCCGGGGTGGTTATATTATATGATGGCCGAACAGAAGCAGCATTTAACAAAAGGAATGCTAAAGATGAGTTTTCTTCTTCTTCCTCTTCTTTTTTTTTTTTTTTTTTTTTTTTTTTTTTTTTTTTTTCCCTTTGGGTGACAACAAAGATGGAGATTGATTAATAGCAAAATCCAAATTCTCTTTTTATTTGTAAGAGAAAAAGATCTTGTTAGGGTAGAGTTAGTTGATGGACCCATACATGTCGGACAATATCAATTATTGGTATCAATTAAAGCTATTCACTTATCAATAAACTAGTGATATTTTATGGTTAATTGTGTTTTGATATTTTCCATTGTCAAAGTTTTAAAATTTAGATTCAACTTTTTAACTCAACAATTTTTACCTTTGATTTTTTAACTTATTGTAATTTGGGTATTGTTTAACTTTTGACTACAGGATTCAATTTTCCAATTGAAAGGTATTAAAGAACAAAACATTGAAATTATTTTAATTTTTTTTGCATTTTAGTATCCTTTATCTAATAACAAAATTAGAAAGAGAGAGACATAAATTGATGCAGGTCACTAGCCAATATTAAACTGTATTAAATTTCATGCTAGATGATATTAAAAAGGTTTTCAAAATTAATTTTAAAATTTTGAACTTAAAATTTATTTAGTTCAAAATTTAATACAGTTTAATAATATATGTTATGTAAAATAACTCTTAAATTCTATAAATCAAAAGTCAAAAAAATCAAAATTGTAACAAATTAAAAAATTAAGGGTCAAAATTGTTAAGTTAAAAAATTAAAAATCTAAATTGTAAAACCTCAAAAATCAAAAACAACAAACTACAATATCCTTTATTTTATGTTCAATTTGGGTCGGGGTACCGTATTATGGCCTAACAAAAGTAGCATTTTAACGAAAGGAATGCCAAAGACGAGTTTTTTTTTTTTTTTTGGGTGACAATAAAAATACAAAGTTTCTTTTTTTTTTTTTTTTTTTTTATAACACTTGTCTGCACACCAGTGTGAACGATCTGATCTTACTTCCACATGGCATATTACCATTGGTCCATTTAAATTTCTAACCAATTAATATTGATATGTAAGGCCCACCTATTGCAACATGTTTAATAACCATATTTAATTATTATTTATTATATTTTATAGAACCCACTACATAAATATGATAAACAAATAAAATGGTGACATAATATTGGAGTGAGGATTTCCTCCACACTCGTATATTTTTCTTTTTTTTCTTTTTTTTATTACAATTTCTTTTTCATCCGAAATCTCAAACCATGATTTCGTATGTATTAGACGTGAATCACATATTAAATGAGTCAATTTCTCTTTATTAATAGTAAAAACTATATTCTCTTCTTTTTGTATATAAGGAAAAACAAAAATGTTGGACAGGTAGAGCCAGTGGTAGAACTACAGCTAGGCTTGAGGGGGCTATTGCCCTTTTTGATTTTTCACTTTTACCATATGTGTATTTTAATATATTTTAAGCTTGAATTTTATATTTGCATATTTGCCCCCCACGCCTATTTTATTAGTTTCTATGATTATCAACTAAATATTACCATGTATAGATTGTAATTATCTATAACTTACCATTAAAACAGTTGAAATAACAAAGTAGTTGTATAAAGAAAATTAATTAATTAATCATTTAGATATAGGTGATCACTAATGTATGTTATAATCTCTTACTCCTTTTTATTATTATTATTATTATTATTATTACTTTTATTTTTACCAAATTTTTTCTGTTGATCAAAATTAAGCTTTTTATAGGGTATGAGACTATGAAAATATTTTACCATCATATTGACAAATAAAAACAAATAAAAATCTCTTGCTTTTTGTACATGATGGCTAACAACTTAGCATTTTATATAATGTTTTAGTCTTTTTCTCTTCCAACATATATTTACTTATGTTCAATAATTTTAAGTAATTTAGTATATGCTTGTTTTAGTTTTTTGTTAAGAAAATAAGACAATAATATGAAGTTCACGTGTAGAATTTATTTTATTTTTAAAATAATTTGATTTTCAATATTAATTTCTTTTATAAAAAGAAGTTTATTTTTCCGTCCCCCTACCCCAACATTTGCGGCTCCGCCCCTATGCAGAGAGGGTCGATTGACCCACATATGTCTGACAATATCAATTTTTTTTTTTTTTCGGTTAAAACCTATCAATTTGCAATAATTCTTGTAATTGAATTGTCTCTGCTATATGGACACTAATTATTCTTTAATTAAAAATTTTATAACTTGCAGGTAAGTTTCTTGTTTTTTTTTTTTTTTTTTTTGGGGTCAAAGGAGAAATATTTTATTAAAGAAAAATCAAATTACAAAAGAAAATCTTAACAAAATATGAGATCATATAGAATAAATTCCAAGATCATAAAAATAGCACTAAGTCATTGAAAGATATGTACCAAAAAAATTTAAAAAAAAAAGGTCATTGAAAGATAGTTGACAATCTAGTTTATTATAAATTTCGATTCAAAACTTCATTAATTCGAGGCTCAATTGGGCAATCGTAGGGTTTTTACTTGTTTAGTAAGAAAAATTCTATACATATCCCTTTAATTTTAAAATTTTGCAATTTTCTTCTCCCCTTTTTATATCTTTTTGTTTCTTCTTTCTGGCCCTTTACCAAGTCCCCCAACTCCAAGCATGGTTTTTCTCTTTTCTTTTCTTTTTTTTTTTTTCTTTTTTCCGTTTTTGATGAAAGAATAATCTATTTAATTTTTTTGGTAATAAATGAAAACTGATTTATATTAACCCAAAAAAGATACGTTATAATCTAATAAATGGATAAAGCCAAACATGCTAAATATATATATATATATATATATACACATATATAATGAGCTACAAAATTAGTATTCCAAGCAGAGAAATGTTAGTGCTAAAACAATAAATCAATTAACAGAACAATAATTTAAAGCATTATAAATTCAAAATCAACATACGTGCATATACTGTAATTTATGAATAAGAAATTATATTTACTAACGTTTATTCAGGGTCATTGAATTTTATAAATATTAATTCTGCAAAACAAAAATTAAGAACTTTTACTCAGATTTTCACCATATAGACACCATAAATACCTTAAGTTCCAATTTTTCTATCTTATGTATTGTGTTAATTAACTAATAACTTATTCCCCAATTTATATATATATATATATATATGAAATAATTAAATAATAACAATAGTAACAATAATAATAATAATATATAATATAGTAATAACAATAAAATAGAAAATAAATCAATTGGAATTTTAAAAAAAAGAAATTTTTAGTTTAATAGATCAACTGAAGTATTATAGAAAGTGTTTATCTAAAGATTTTACTGTAAAAGTCAACAAACAAATTAATCTCATTGCAGGATTAAACAAACCCAGTAAGTAAGTATTTAACAAAAAAATAAATGCATAGAAATCCTTGAAAACATTGAAGTTGCATGCAGACTGCTTCAAGCACAAAATATTCTGGAAAAAGAGGTTCCTGGCAATCATGAAAAAGTGAAATCACCTGCCGAGAGTAAGTTTTGATGATACCTTCATGAAAGCCAGCAGCCACTGCAAAATCAATGGCTTCTCCAGTCGCAAATAATTCAATTGAAAGAGCTGGTCACTTGTTAAAATTAAAAAGCTCATAAAACAACTAACTATAGATTATAATATAATTGTCAGTAATCATTTATCAACATAATATATACAAAGTTCCCATATCATTAGGTTTATAATATATATATATATATATATATATTTTTACCTTTTAGATTTTGGAAATATCTAGTAGTAGCCAATGTATTCTACCAAGGATCCTCTCCATACTTAACACGAATTGAGATCTTCCATTTTCTAAAATAGAGTAAATCCTTATTCATTTTGCCAACACTTCGTGCTACACATATCAACTTTATTTACCTACTTATTAGGGTACGTAAATTATACAAAAACCTTTTGAACTATTTAATAGTTACACACAAACTTTTTGTAGTTGCATTCCTAACAATCACTTCCTCGAACCAAACGACTGCATGTCTAGCCTATAAATTATACAAAAAAACCCTTTGAACTATTTGACAGTTACACATAAACTTCTTATAGTTGCATTTCTAACAATCACCCCCTCGAACCAAAGGATTACATGTCTAACCCTTTTTCCATTTGACACCCCTACACCTGAGAGTGCCTTTTGTCCCCATCTCATCGAGAGGTTTCCTACTGCAACTATGTTGGCTCATCGCATCACCAGGAGTTGTATGGCATGGCTTCTCCATTGGAGGCTGTATAGAAGTCCCCATCGTCTTACCACCTCGATATAGAGTTCCATCATCTAGTTTCAACGTTAATCCATCGGTCTGCATCCACCCAATAATCTTTTCTGGCTCTGGTATTACTTGTAGGAGAATGTAATCAGAACACCATTCTCAGCTTAATGTCACGGGCCTAGCTTTTCCAACACTCCCGTGCGGCACTTAGCACCTCCCTTGCTAAGTAAGCCTTGCTCACAAGCTATGAAAATGCGGAAGCTAAGAGTGAGAGAGTAGGAAGTAGGAGAGTTTGAGAGAATGTGGAGAATACTTGTATTACTAGAATGCTTGGATTCTTGGATGTGCTTGGATATCTTACAAATGAGAGACCAACCCCTTTATATAGAGGGCTTGGCATGTAGGAAAGTTCTAGATATATACATGTGTCACTTATCTAGTTATGGTTCTAGATTATTCTAGGGTTATGTACAAGATATTTACATGGAGTATTCTAGAGAGATTCCAATCTACATTAGTCTAGGTTTCTCTTGAATCCTCTAGAATATTCCGGGCTTCTCATGGATCTTCAAGGAGAGTGTAGAACCTTCCGGTTAAACCTCAAGGGTTTTACTCCTTTTCCGTGGGACGTGACACTCTCCCCCACCTAAACTCGCGACGCCCTCATCGCGCCTTCTTCCTTGCCCGCCGAATGTGATCTTTGAGTTGCCATTGTGTATCTTTGTGCTCCCCACTTACTTCACCATCCAGCAGGTTCTTCCCCTTCACCAAGTATTTGGTGTAGTTGGGCATGCCTCTATGTTGACCGACTCGATCCGCAAGTGTGGCTTCCACATTCTTGTCGGGTGAAGTCGCTATCACCATGGGTGCCCTTCTTGACTTACCTTCATTTGGGGCTTCCTTGCCCCCTTTCCCTACAATGGGAGGTGACCTCTCATAGGGTCCTATCACCCCCTCATGCATCTTGTGCGGTTGGGGTAGTGGTTTGACTAAGGCCCCGCCCTTAGCCTCCACATGCTTCCTCTTGTTGTCTCCACAACTTGAAGCCAATGCACGCAAGCTCCCTTGGTGCAACTCCTTTGGCACATCTTGTACCTTAGGAGGTGTCTTGGCATGGCTTGGGGCATCCTCACTAGGCTTTTGTGCAGCAACCAAGTTGATTTGCTCCTCTCTCTCAACTTGCAGTGCCGACAAAACCTTGGTCTCCCGCTTGCTAGCTTGTTCCGTAGGCACCATGCATGTCGTTCCCCCATCCATGATGCATAACTTGTTAGCAAATGGGAGTGGGAAAGCCTTTACTTGGTTGAAGAAGTCCATGACAAGGACAACCTTGTAGTCATCCATGGACACAACCGTTAGATTCAATTGGCCCACCCAATCGCCGATGGTGGTTTTCACACCTCGAGCAACTCCTTGGAGCGGCTTCGCGTCAGAATTTACCGCCTTGACGAAGCCCCTTCCTTGTGTTGCCTTAATCCCAAGCCTTTGTGCCTCCTCCACCGATAGGAAGTTATGTGAGGCACCCGTGTCCACCAACGCCTTGGTGGGCACTCCATTGAGTTTTGCCTCCACGAGCATTAGGCCACTCTTCTTGGTCTCCTTAGGAGCAGCCTTGATAGCATTCAACAATTGTAAGGAACCTATACTAGTTCCTTCCTCTTGCTTCTCCTCGTATTGGGCAGTCATGGCATTCAAAGCCTTCCTCTTTGGACAATCCCTAACCCAATGCGGTCCATCACATAAGAAACAAGAGTTTTTGGGTTTGGAAGCATCCTTACCTTCTCTAGGCGGCTTCCACCTTGAGCTTTTCGGCCTATGTGCACTTTCTTCCCTTTCATCCTCTTTGGACCTACTAGGTTCTCCCCCACCTTTTCCATGGTTGTCTCTCCACTCCTTTGGCTTTGGTGAGTCTCGTTGGTTGGAGTAGTCGATGAAGCCTTCGGCATATGCAATAGCACTTGCCAAATCTTGTACTCCACGCCTCTTCAACTCCGTCTTGGCCCAAGGTTGTAGTCCATCCATGAAGTAGAAAAGGGAGTCTTTATCCGATAGGTCCGGGATCTCCAACACCAAGTTGGTGAACTCCTTGATATACTCCCGGATATGGCCTATTTGCTTGAGTCGTCGAAGGCGACTCCTTGCCTCATCTTCGGCATTCTCCGGATAGAATTGCCTTTTGAGATCCTTCTTAAAATCATCAAAAGTATGGAAAGTGCACGTACCTCGTTCGATGTCGCTATGCCTCCTTCTCCACCATAACATTGCCGTGTCGCTAAGGTAGAGAGTGGCAGTCCTTATCTTTGAAGCATCGTCCGCAATGCCCATTGCTTCAAAGTATTGCTCCAAGCCCCAAAGGAAATTCTCGAGCTCCCTCGCATTCCTTGCCCCGGAGTAGGACTTGGGCTTTGGCACATCGATACGTGGCCCCTCGCGTATGGTGGTCGTCCCCGACGCCACCGCCCTCTTGCAAAGAGCCCAATCACCCCGCATATCCTCCATTTGGGTGCGGATGGCATCCAATTCTCTCTCCAACATTGCACGAAGGTCTGCTACCTCCCCCATGCATTGGTCGCGTGTCGCGCGGAGCTCCCTCCTTAAGGCATCATCCAGCCCATTGAGTAACCCCCTCACGGCTTGATTGATGGCAATGTCCTCCGACTCTAGCCCATCTAGGCGACTCTCCAGCGCCTCAAACCGTTCTTGTACTCGGGATGCATGCTCCTCCAAGCGTAACTATACGCCCATCATCACATCCTTGGACTTGGACTTATGCCTCTGCTTCCCCACATTGGGGTTGCGTTGCTCTTCACGACCTCGCACTTCGGTAGCTCCCTCCACATTGATGGTAACATCCGAGCTAGCCATCTTGCCTACTTCCACGTTACACCAACGATATGCTTGAGCAGCAATTGGCTCTGATACCAACTGTCACGGGCCTAGCTTTTCCAACACTCCCGTGCGGCACTTAGCACCTCCCTTGCTAAGTAAGCCTTGCTCACAAGCTATGAAAATGCGGAAGCTAAGAGTGAGAGAGTAGGAAGTAGGAGAGTTTGAGAGAATGTGGAGAATACTTGTATTACTAGAATGCTTGGATTCTTGGATGTGCTTGGATATCTTACAAATGAGAGACCAACCCCTTTATATAGAGGGCTTGGCATGTAGGAAAGTTCTAGATATATACATGTGTCACTTATCTAGTTATGGTTCTAGATTATTCTAGGGTTATGTACAAGATATTTACATGGAGTATTCTAGAGAGATTCCAATCTACATTAGTCTAGGTTTCTCTTGAATCCTCTAGAATATTCCGGGCTTCTCATGGATCTTCAAGGAGAGTGTAGAACCTTCCGGTTAAACCTCAAGGGTTTTACTCCTTTTTCGCGGGACGTGACATTAAGCTCACATGCCAAGGCCCAAGTGAGATTCTAACCCAAAACCAATTGGTTATAAATGGAGTAATTCACTTGAGCGTGTGTACTCTATATTTCTTGAGGATGTGAAATTTAGTTTGCATTTCTAACACTTCTCATTTTGCCACTTACGAAGTGAAACTTTATATGCCAAATTATAAGACCACTTTCATTTGCCCTTTGAATTATTATATTCATTTTGACAAATGAATTAATGAAATTAAACATATACCACTCATATAATTCTGTTTAGGAACTATTTTATTTTATCTTATTTTACTTCTCGACAATATGTAAAATCAATTTTGCAAAATTTAATTAAGAAAATTGTATGATGGAACTAAACTCATAGGAAAATCAAATCAAATTTTATCTGTGTAATTTTGGAAATATCTATATTAGTAGCGAATATATTTTTGCCAATACTTGTGCCACACACATCAACTATATTTATCAACTTTTTTTTGATAATTAAATAACCTTATTTATCAACTTTATCTACCAACTTAGTTATCAAAATTGATAATTGCAATGTAAAAAAACTATAAACTAAGATGGATAGTGAAATTTAATTAAAAGGATAAATGGAAGTCATACAAACCAATAAAATAATTTTTAGTATATCTATAAAGAGTTGGTAAACAAGTCATCATATCGGTAATGTTGTTATACATTAAAATGACACACTGAGAGTGTCGAAGATTGATATAGAATCAATTAAAATTATACACGCACAACACATACACATTCAGCTAGCGATGGAACCATAATGGTTACCGAGGTGTTTTGAAAACCAAATAGAACTTACTTTATACAGATTTAAATTCTCAAAGAGCTAGAGTAATTGAAAAAAAAATTTGGTTTTGTAAACAAAAGAGAACTCACTTCATACAAACCAAATAGCCCTCATCAGTCATCTCCATGGTATTTTCCCAGTAAATCATCAAAGATTCACAGAAAGGAAAACCGGACGTCGGAGTTGCTAGACATTTTCATTTACTTTCTTTCCATAATCTTCTGCTTTTTTTTGAGGTCTGTTAGTTATAAGGTGATCTACAAACTTATCCACGTACTTCGCCTGTCTAACCTTGTCACCAAACAGCTCACTCATCTCCTTGGCCTTGTCTCTATAACACTTTCCCTCTTCTTCCACAGCAACGAGTCTCAGCGAATCAGCCACACCTTGCCTCGTAAACGACCCGTCCCGTTCGTCTCTAGGAATCGCATACCCAATTTTTTTCTCCACAAAAAGTGAGCAATTCAGGCCTTGATCATTGGCAATCGTGAAAAACACTAGCGGTATCGAAAACTGAAGAGCTTCCACCACAGAACTCCATCCTGAATGGCTCAAGAACCCTCCAACAGAGTCATGAGCTAAAATCTTGATCTGGGGTGCCCAAGTGGTGCACACAATTCCGCGGCCTTTGCTTCGTTCTTCGAACCCTTCTGGTAGTTGAAGCTCAGAATCCAATGGACCATGATGGAGTCTAAGAACCCAGAAGAAAGGCAATCCAGATAGCTCTAATCCATGAGCTATCTCGGTGAGCTCGTCTTGTCTAAGTTTGGCTTCCGTACCAAACGCAATATACACCACCGAGCGTTTGGGTTGCAAATCTAACCACTCCTTGATCGACCTCCATTCTTCGTCGTCTGTTGCTTTTGGTGCTAGCACACCAACCGGAAAAAGGGGCTTCCGATGGACATCTTGCAAAAGATTCAACCATTCGGGTTCGAACTCCGTGCAAGTTCTCACAGCCACAACATCACAACCTCTCAAGACTTCTACGAAACTTCGGAAAACCGAAATAGCTCCATCATCACCACTTACATTGTCGTAGATTTTCAAAACTTCGAACAACCGATATGCTACCTTGGTTGGAAATGGAACCCAATACGGTGGAACTGTGTAATCCTCAGGCTTGTTGCGATCATCGTCGGTCAGTGTTGGACACATGAAGGACAAAGAGGAGGCAGTGAATATGGAGAAGAAGACGCTCGGAATTCCCAAGTTCCTAGCTGTATTTGGTAGCCAGTGAGCTGAGAAATCATATACAACCCAATCAGGTTTCGAAGATTGAAGAAATTGGGCCATGGAATCTTGGAGACGATCGTGTGCGTTCTTTAAGTGCGGGACTTTTTCTCTTGGCAAGTCTATGGTGGCTTGGGCTTCGTCGGGGAGGTTCTCTGACTGAGGCAGTGAGATTTTGACGAAGTTGATTAGAAAGGAAAGATTTGGAGGGAGTTTAGGAAGGCGATCAATGTTTCTTGGTGTGGAAATGAAAGAGATACGATGACCCTTTTGAGCGATGAGCTTGGCAAGCTCTAGAAACGGATTCATGTGGCCAAAGGCCAGCCATGGAAACATTGCTATATGAAGCTTAGCTTCTTCTTTGGCCATTATTGATTCTCTCAATGGGTATGGCTTTTTCTAATAACCCCAATTATACTCGTCTGGAACTAGATAAGTTGACCACGAAAAACTGGTTTCCTTCTCTCATCATCTTCTTTTTTTATTGGTTTGCCAGGGTGGCGTGCTAATAATTAATTTGATTTAATTTTATATAGTAAAAAAAAAAGATTCTGAGAGTGTTTATGTCTGTACAAAATGAGTGTTAAGCTTAAAGTTTTTTTTTTTTAAAATGCTAATTATCCTCATATTTCATTATTGTATGGAGTTGGTCGATGTTCTAATATCTCTTCTACTATTTATTACTCCTAATAAAAGATAACATATGTTAATGCCAAGTGTGTATCATAAGGAATACCTTATGTATTGTCGGTACAAACGGATGGTAGCCAATGATAAATTTACTATTGTCTCATGCAATAATTTGAGTTGGAATCGCTATGAACAAACAAAACGCAAACAATTTTATTCTTAATCTTACAAACAATTAAACAATAGATAAAGAAGAGAAATAATTGAATTTAACCAAAGATATATCTAAATGATATTTAAGGTCACCATCCCATGTAGTGGTAGAAACTCAAATAACCTTTTTTTGGATAAAGTCTACGGGAATGATTTCGTAGAATACACTTTTTTATAAAGTGATATTTCTAAAATCACTAAAAAAAGCGTATTTTATATATTTTTAGCCACACACAATAAAAAATGCCTTTATATTTTGAAATGCAATTTTAATAATTTCAAAATCATCCCAAACAAGTTTTTAAACTAATATATTATTCTATCAACTTAAAAAAATATAAACCTTTCAAGCGTTAGATTCAAGAATTTTGGCTTATTGGATCGATGAAAATATTGATTTGAATCATCCTTCATATTGTATCATCTTGAGTTCTAAAGTAATCTTGTTTAAAAATTATAGTTTCTCTATTTCTGACATTTATGGGGAATGCAATAGGATGGCAAATTTTCTTTCTAACCTTAGCCGTATATAGCTTTAGTTTAGGTTTTTATTTTTCTAAAGAAAACTCATAGACGACTCTTGTACATTTTTAAAAATGTTTGTATGGGTATTTAACATTCTCATAATGTGACTGTTTACTTTCTATGACTGCTGCCCCCATTTGATCAAAACATATATATAAATTAAATAGTTTATTGCTTGATTACATATAATTAGAATGAAATATTTCATGAATTATATGTAATTGGGTGTTTGTCGAATACCATAAAAAAATTCAACATCATTTAAAAAAGACTAATTATATATATAATTTTGTTAATATAGATGTAATTGTCTACAATATCATATGTAATTTAAATAATATATTCAATAAATTATATATAATGGAGCGTGGTCGTGCACTATATTGTGAGGGACTACTCTCATATTAGCAGTTATATATATTTATATATATATATATATATTAATGTCCTTTTAGAAAAAAAATCAAAAATATTAAAATTGCCATAATAACATATTAAGAAAATCATCTTTGGTGCTGAAAATAACATGACATATATGACTATTGAATATTGACGCTTTTGCCCCGTATCTTTAGAGAAACACTTGGACAACTTCAAATTGATCTCCTCTCGCAACCTGCTCCCGTCAACTTGGGATCGGCATCTTCCATTGACTTTTTCATTTTTCTGGCCGTCAACTTTTGAAATGCAGAACATTCCTGATAAAATTGAAGAAAATCCATGTTAACTTAGCTTAACAATCACTGTTAAGTGAGATTAAGTAATTTGATAGTTCATTCTGTCTAGAAAATTATAAATTCAAAATGTTTGAAAAAGATAAAAAATTATTGTAAATTATTTTAAAAAATTAAATTATTTATATATATATATATATATAATTCATTTTAAATCTATTAAATTTGGATACTTATACACCTAGTTTATTTATCAAAGTGATAGTTTTTGTTTATAAGAAACAGAGCCAACAAGCTCTTAAGACCCTTTATTAACCAGCCTGGAGTAACACTTCCGTCATACATCAGTAAAACATTAACTCCCTTAGGAGGATTATCAAGGACATGAAAACCCAACTTAAAATCATGACTAGACTTAGCAAGGTAATCAGCAATAGAGTGACATTCCCTAGAAACATGTTTAATACCAAAACAAAGATTTTACTGCATTATAGTTCTGCAGTTCTCCACCACACTATAACAAGTGTGGCAAACCTCCACTCCATGCCCAATCCAAGAGACTGCCAACTCTGAATCAGATTCAACCTCAACTTTAATGAATCCCAGCTTTAAAGCAAGGCTCATTCCATGAAAAAGCCTCCATAAGTCAGCAACCACATTATTCCCAACTCCCAGATTCACAACAAATAATTGCAATATATGAAAAGTATAAACTTATTTAATTTATTTATCAAAGCGATAGTTGCAATATATAAAAAGTATAAACTAATAGGGATAATAAAACTTAATTAGAGGGATAAGTAAAAGTCAATATGAACCAATAAAATATTTTTAGCATCTAAAGAGAGTTTGTAAACAAGTTAGTTTGGGTAATGTTGTAATATAAAATTACACATTGAAAATACCAAAGATTGATATGACTTAAATACTTACACATACACACACGCGCGCGCGCGAGGAAATCAAATCAAATTTAAATTCTTACGCATGCACGCACGCACGTGCACACATGCGCACGCACACACAGACACGAGGAAATCAAATCAAATTTAAATTCTTACGCATATGAATATCTTAGGAAGCCAAGTTCAACTTGAACACTTGCACACATCAGTAAATCAAATCAAACTTAAACTCTTACTTGCCATCTCTTTTGAGCAGTTAATGGTAGGAGCACCCTTATAGCGTCGAGATGAGCAACAGAAGCAAATGTTTCATTGTAGTCAATTCTGAATTGCTGCGAATATCCTTTTGCCACTAGTCGAGAAGCTCTGTCTTATATATCCACTTAACTCCAATGACATCTTCGTTCGAAGAAAGATTCACCAATTTTCATGTTTTGTTCTTTTCAATCATTCTTATCTCTTCTTCCATTGCTTTGACCCAGACTTCATGTTTTGATCGCTTCTTCAAAAATCCAAGCTCTACTAGCCTAAGTATTTCTAGAATTCTCTTTAGAAATGTGCAGCATTAATTGCAACAATATGAATTAATAAATAAAAATAAGCACATTCAGCTAGCAATATAATTAGGATCCAAACCTTTCGTCTCATTTTTGGTATATCCATCTCTGTCCACCAGTTTTACTAGAGTGACAAAAATGGAGACAGAAAAATGAGAACTAAAGATGTCATCTATGCAACTATAATGACGAGGTGTTTTGAAAACCAAATAAAACATAACTTATACAAATTTAAATTCTTAAACAGCTAGAGCAATAGAAAATATTTTTCTCGCAAACTGCTAGGCGAAAAAACAAAAAGGAAAATCTCACTTGCAGCATCTTTCTCACATAAGCCAAGTTGCATTTAGACGTTTTGAATTACCTTCCCTTCATGTACATCTTATGCTTCTTTTGGAGGTTTGTTAGTTATAAGGTGATCAAGAAACGTATCCACGTACTTCTCCTGTCTATACTTGTCACCAAACAGCTCATTCATCTCCTTGGCCTTGTCTCTATAACACTTTCCCTCTTCTTCCACAACCACAAGTCTCAGTGAAACAGCCACACCTTGCCTCGTAAAAGACCCGTCCTGTTCATCCCTAGGAATTGCATACCCAATTTTTTTCTCCACAAAAAGCGAGCAATTTAGACCTTGATCGTTGGCAATGGTGAATAACACAAGCGGTATAGAAAACTGAAGAGCTTCAACCACGGAACTCCATCCTGAATGGCTCAAGAACCCTCCAATCGGGTCATGAGCTAAAATCTTGAGCTGAGGTGCCCAAGTGGTGCACACAATTCCACGACCTTGGGTTCGTTCTTCGAATCCTTCTGGCAGCTTAAGCTCAGAATCCGATGGAGCATGATGGAGTCTAAGAACCCAGAAGAAAAGCAGCCCAGATAGGTCCAATCCATGAGCTATCTCGGTGAGCTCATCCTGTCTAAGTTGGGCCTCTGTACCAAACGCAATATACACCACCGAGCGTTTATATTGCCTATCTAGCCATTCCTTGATCGACTTCCATGCTTGCTTCTTCTTCTTCTTGCCTAGATTGTCGTCGTCGGCGTCGTCTTCGTCTGGTACTTTTGGTGCGAGGACACCGACCGGAAAAACAGGCTTGTGATTAACATCTCCCAAAAGATTTAACCATTCTGGTTCGAACTCGGAGCAAGTTGAACAGCCAAAACATTGGAACCCTTGGAAACTTGTACGACACTTTGTAAAGCCGAAAAAGCTCCATCATCACCGGTTATACCATCGTAGACTTTTAAAACCTCGAACAATCGGAATGCTATCTTGGATGGGAATGGAACCCAATAGGGTGGAACTGTGTAATCCTCTGGCTTGCTACGACTGTCGTCAGTCGATGGCGGCACACGAAGCTCAAAGATGAAGCTGTGAATATGGAGAAAAAGACGCTTGGAATTCCCAAGTTTCTAGCTACGTCTGGTAACCAGTAAGCTGAGAAATCGAATAACCCAATCTGTTTCGAAGATTGGAGCAGTTGGGATATGGAATCTTGAAGAAGATCGTGTGCGTTCTTTAGGTGAGGGACTTTTTCTCTTGGCAAGTCTATGGTCGCTTGGGCTTCTTCGGGGATGGTGTCTGATCGAGGCAGCGAGATTTTGACAAAGTTGATTAGAGAGGAAAGATTTGGAGAGAGTTTAGGGAGGCGATCTATGTTTCTTGGAGTGGAAATGAAAGAGATCCTATGACCCTTTTGAGCTATGAGCTTAGCAAGCTCTAGAAATGGATTTATGTGACCAAAAGCTAGCCATGGAAACATGCTATATGAAGCTTAGCTTCTTCATCGGCCAGCTTAGTTGACATGTTGTTGTATCGTTGTGGCTCAAATATTTTGGTCTGAAAAAATTCTTAAATCTTCTCTGGACTAGTTAATTCTTCAATTATTCTATAAATAAATAGGGAAACGAAAAGCAAACTTTGCTTTTTCATTTTGTTTTTTTATGGTCTACTTGTATTATTGCTACTTCAATCTTTGTGATGTGAGAAGATCTTCTGCAATAGACAAAATCAATTAAATTATATGTATAATTAGCACTTCCAGAATTTTCCTCTTTAAAAAATTGAAACAGAGCTTCTTCTTTTTTTCTTTTATTCCTTTTCTTGTGATTAAAGGAAGATACGTCTTCTGCATTAAAAATTAAATAAAAATTTCAAATGCTCGATTATTGGTGTCAAATATAAGTATTCATTTACAAATATAATCAACTTTTACTGTTTACATTAGTTTAACCCTAAACTATGATAGCTTTCTTTTAAAATTTAAACTATAAAATTTCTCTTATTGCTTCCAAAATTATTGTTTTTGTGCCAGTTTAGTCCAATCAAATATTTTTGACGGATAAATTTGACGCAATTAATTAATTAATATACAATCATTTGTAAGCAATTTTATGGTATTATATTCTACTTTTGTATACTGTATAATTATATGGCTAATTTATCCACCAAAATTATATGGCTAATTTGACCAAAATTCATTAAGAAATATTTCATGATTGAACCAAGTAATACAAAAACAATAGTTTGAAGGGATTTTGATAACAAAAAAACAATTTGGGATTGCTTTATGATAACAACGACCAAAAGCATAGTTTCAGGTATTCGCGTGTCGTTGGACAGAAGCAGCATGTGACGAAAGGAAAGCTACAGATGTTGATTGATTAATAGAGATTAAAACTACAATTCTAATTAAACTGTATCTACTATTTTCTCATAATTTTTCTTAAAAAATATTTATGTTTAATTTGTGAATTAGAAATCAAACAAAAATGTTACCAATTAGCCATCGTAACTGAAAATTTCTTCTTTTTTTCTTTTAAATTAACTTTTTCATATTTAAAAACAAAAAATAAGGAAAAAATAACTATAAATGGTACAATATATTCAATATGAGATGTTTCGTTCTGGGCCCATCTTTTCATGGGGCCCTAGACAAAGGCCATACTGGGCTTGCCCGAATATTTACTTGGAAGGGGAAGTAAGCCTGTTTTCCTCCGAATCATGCTTTGATGAAGCATCTCCACCCATCAACTCCTGAAAACCTTCGACCTTAACTGGAGGAGCCCTAACAACACCCATTGATTGCTGTGTCTGAACTTGAGGAATTTGTAGCGAAGCCATCTGTCTAAACTGATTGCTTGTCTGCCCATGGACATTTGACATAGCCATATTCGATAATGCAGCCATTTGCTGGGGTCTGAACTGCATTTGTGGGTGTCTATTACTGAAACTGTTGAAGGAATTACCATCCATTGGTAAATCTGGTGGGTTTTCAATTTTGACCTGTACCATGGGTCTATCTTTATCCATCTCCATTGCAGGGCGAGGAGTGGCCGGCTGACGTCGCCTCATTCTCTCCAGCTGCTGCTGCTGCTGTTGCTTTTGCTGAAAAGCAGCCAGTTGCTGCATCTGCATTTGTTGTCTAGACATCTGTAGAATCACCATAAACAATCGACCACCTTTGTGATAATTTCACACTAAACACAAACCAACAAATGAAACAATGGAAAGTGACAGAGAAGAGCTACTCAGAACTTATGAAAGGTCTAAAGATCCAACTACAATTTCTAACCATGTGGCAAAGTTCTGCAGGTCCACAAACAATTTCTCAATGTCTAAACACAAAAACATGTATAATGGTCGGAACAATTTGATCAAGTATCAAAAGGATGATAATGGAAAGTGGACATACTGGCTGAGGCAATTGAACGGAACCCTGCTGCTGTGGTTGCAATTGTGGCTGAACCCCTTGAACTTGCGGCTGACTTTGTTGAACAAGAATCCTGGAGCCATCTTTGACTTGCTCTGCTAAAGGCCCAAAATTACTAGAGAGAAACAAGAGGAATATGTAAGATAAGAATGTGCGAGAAAACTTACGCATATGACATTCTATTAACTTTATAGAAATAAGCATAAGCACAAGGAAGCTAGGATTCTCATAATCCAAAATAAAGGTATAACATAACTGCCTCACACTCAGCTCTGTGAGGTTCTTATACAAATCTATTGTTGAAATTTCATGTTTTTAAGCACCCATTGAGCTAGTTCCTGTTGACCCAAAAATAAAAAATAAAGAAATAAAACTAGTTCCAAACATATCTACTGATCATTTGCTCAATATATTTTTGACCTTTTAATCGGCCTCATTAAGTTGTCACCAATATTTATATAATCATGAAATCTTGGCATCTACTAAAACCTTCAGTCTTCTGAAAATTAGTTTCGCTTATATATAGTAATTTATCAGCTGTGGAAACTGGCATCGATATTTTATCATACATTTTGATGAGAATACTTTTAGAACAGGAGGTCACCCTCTTGCCAAACTTAATCTTCAAGCAAGCACTAACTATCAATGCACATAAAGATAAACCTTATGCAGGAGAGATGGAGAGAGGCAAAAAATCCTGTAAAATTAATTGATATCATATTTTTTATTCCATAATGTAAAAATTGAAAGCAGATAAGAGACCTAGTTTAGAAAGGACAGAATAGGTTTAACTTTTAGAGAATATATCTAAACTCACCTATATCCCACTGTTTGGAGGAACATCTTTAGTAGTTCAATGGCTGAGCACTGCTTTCTGTAACTATCAGCAAGAACTTTCAATATGTGACCCAGCTTACTGATATGACAGGTCATCAACTGAGAGAAGACTTCAATTGGAACTTCTGTGGCACCTTCAAAACCCACATTTGTTAACATACGAGCTATTACCTTTTGAGAAAATTGCGATGCTTGCTCTTGACTAAGAGATTTTTTGTTTACTCCAGACCCAGATTTCCCACGATATAAACTTCCTCCATGATCCATGCCGAGGTACTCAGGCCTGATACCAAGTCTCTCAATCATAACAGGACTCCTAGTCATAACCCGAGGCAGGGTATCAAGAACTCCATAAAACTCTATCTTCTGGTTGTCTTCAGCTTTATTTGTGGCGGGGAGTGCACTATCAGGAACACAGTTCAAAGTAAACATTGTCTCTGGGAAGAAAAATGTATCATCATCACTTGAAGTACTGCCATCTAGAACAGAATTTGGATGCATGTGTAAGGCATTTTCCAAGATTGAACTTCCATAACCCATATACTGATCTTCCTTAAACGCTAAGCGTCTTTTCTTATGCTTCTCAAGATGCTTGACATAAGCAGACATCTCCTCTGGTGTGCGTTTTTCCAATTCTCGGTCCCCCTGTGACACCAACCTATAGGGCTTGCTAATTTTATATTTTTCAATAAACTGATTATACCATGTTTCGGGTAGCTCCTCATTCCTATATCTCTGAGACATATTATCAACTTCAGATTCACCATATCTCGATCCGACACCAAAAGATCCTTTCGATTGAATCTGTATATACAGTTAAAATGTTAGCCAATGGCAACAGCATAAACATGAATAAGTAAATTATCTTGTTTCAATCTTCAAGTAAGGTGGAGAAACAGCACAAAGAAGGATGAGACATTTGTTTTACACATTGATTATTTTTGCATTCCTGCAGTAGCAGTCTAGTCATGCTTTAGCCAATGATGAAAGCAAAATGTGACAGGAATATTTAACCATAAGATAAGCATGCTTGATAGTCAGAGCTTAAATATATATATATATATATATATATTAAAATGACCTAAAACAATTTTTTTTTATGTAACAATGAATGCTGGAGATTATACAAATTCAAATAAATGAAGAAGAGCAATTTTAAGAACGCAACTAGACAGACTCTACATTAATTGGATACTAAATTAAGTGACTAAACTTGAATATGGTGAACGTGAAACATCCTCTACATTTAGAAATATAATCGAACCAAAATTAAAAAAAAAAAAAAAAAAAAAAAAAAAAAAAGAGCGAGAGAAAAGAAACCAACTCGTCCAAATGCAATTTCTAGACCACTCTTCATAACAATCGATTTCCATGTCCCATTCCTAAAAGGCATACAAATATTCACTGATAAAAAATAAATGAAAATTTGGTTAGCGGACCTTGGACGACACCGTATTGGATTGAACAGCAGTCTCTCGCTGTTGAACGCCATCTGAGGAAGAAGAATTCTCCAGAGTGAAGTAAACATCGTCACCATGCAACTGCAAATCTGCATCAGTTAAGCACATCAACCACAAACCATAACAATTTCACACACCCCACCCGCCCCCCCCCCCCCCCCCCAAAAAAAAAAAAAGTAAATAATAAAAAGATTGAACAATGAGAAACTCACAAGTAGGATTGAGCTTGGAAATAGCAAGAGACGAAGAAGATGAAGAAGAAGAAGAAGAAGGATTGGAGCGAAGGAAGAGCGAAACACTGGCTTTGTCGAATAGGAGAGCTCGAACCCTAAGTTGGAGTTGGATCTGAGCCCTAGATTTGGTTTCGTCGACTCTCATGAAGACTTCCCAAGTGGAAGGCGAGTTCAGGTAATGAAAGAAATTGGCGTGGCTCGACTCGCCGAGCCACGCCCTCCATACGCCGCAAGCTTCCAGCTTCCGAGCCAACTCGTAGCCGCGACCATCGTCCCCGAGCAGAGCCATGTTTGGGAGGACGGAAAAGAGGGACTGATTGTGTTGAAAAAATTCAAAATCCGGGAATTTTCGCTTAAGGCTGTGTTTGGATGACCATAAAGTCGTATATTCAAGGAAAACACAATGTCCGGGAAAATTTAATTTTGAAATAAATAAAAAGGATATAATCAAAAAATTAAATTTTTTTTTTTTTTTTTGGAAACAATATCACAATTGTAATAACGAAAAAAATAATAATATTTTTTTACTTTTTAATATTTGACAATATTGACTATCAAAATCATCAAATAAATAGGCTGAATAGACAATACATATATTTTAAATTATAATAAATTTTACAGTTTTCAAATAAAAATAATAAATAATGACTGAAAATCCTTGGTCTAAACTAAATAATAAAGTGGACGTTAAAGCTAGTGGAATGAACATCTTCACGGAGCAAAAGACGTTTGAGAAGAGTTGTATACAAAATTACAAGATTTTGTCCAAATATTCAATAAAAATTTTAAAATAATGGAATGAATGTTGGTGAAGTTTTCTCTTTTATAAATTAAGACTTTGCTTAAATATTGAAAATCGAGACTGTGGTTTTTATTTTTCTCTTCTTTTCTTTTCTTTTCTTTTTTTTAATAAATATTTAGATTTTAAATAGAAAAGCAAAAGAAATATAAGATAGAGACTCCGTGTGGATGTTGAATAAGAAAGTGCAACCATAATAATGGAAATTTTCCCTTATAAAGTATGATTGTGATTAAACGTAGAATATAAAATGATTGTATATAGAACCCATCAAAATTAAGTTTTTTTTTTTTTTTTTGGGGGGGGGGGGGGGCGGGGCTGAGACTATGTTAAGTTGAATAAAAATTAAAATAATAGAGATACTCAATTTTGGATGTAATTTTTTTTTTAATAAAAATTAAGACTTTGTTTAAATATTGAAAATTATAATACTTTTTGAAATAAATATTGATCGCTTATATATAAATACTAAAAGAAGTATATATAAAAAATAAAAATAAAAAAGACATTAAATAAAAATTTTAAACAATCGGATGAATGTAGGTGTAAACATCTAAATTGTAATAAAAAAAATTATGACTTTGTCTTTTTTTTCTTTTTCTTTTTTTGAAGTAAATTATTACTTTGTTTAAAAGTTAAAACTTAAGAATTTCTTTAATTTATTATGTATTTTATGATATAAAAAGTAAGACCTTGTTTTCTTTTTCTTTTTTTGATGAATGAGACTTTTCTTTATTTTAAATGATATGAAATCTAAATAAAGCCTTCACTTAAAAGTTGAATTGAAAAAGTAAAAAAATTAAGAGTGAATATTGGTATAATTTTCTCGCTTTAATAATGAAAGTTAGAAGCAAAAGGAGTTGAAAATACGCGCCAGGTAGGGGTCGAACCTACGACCTTCTGCTTAGGAAACAGACGCTCTATCCACTGAGCTACAGGCGCTTTCACATTGGTTTCTTGCTTAGTATTTTATTAAAATTTTGAAGTTCTTAAACCGCACGTAACTTCCCATACTGGAAGCCTTTGAAATAAGTCCATAGTTTTCATTGTTATTATTACTTATTTTTTTCAATCTATTAAGAATGTGCATCTTTTCCATTACTTTGTCCATTAGTTGTTCTACTGTTTTCGTTTCTTTTTTTTTTTTTTTTTTTTTTTGGGGGGTAAATATTACTAGTTATACCTTATACTGTATGATGTGTATACATTCTCACAGTATTATATTTTTTAAAGTAGAACAAAAAATAAATAATAAAAGAATCAGTTAAGTAAATTAAATTTGCCACGTTTAGCCCAAAAAAATATATATATATAAGTCACTTCTAGCAAAAAAATAGAATAAAATAAAATAAAACTAGTCATTTCTTAGTTTTGGAATATTACTATATTATTGTTAGCTGGTCTCAATTAGTTGTAAAACATCAATCACTTAAGGTGGAAGTAGAAACCAGGCTAAAAATGGAGATTGATTTTCAGATGGGTTTGGTTCTTCAAATCCTTGCTATCTTTCTAATTTTGATTACTTGTCTTTTTCACTTCAATGTCATGAAATCATAATTCTTATACTGTTCTGTTAAACGTCATGCATTTTCTTGCTGCCTTAGGCCATTCCCAAACATTGCCAAAGTTTCACCGGATTAATATTAGTTGTTGATATTTCAAATTACAATTTATTTGCAAAAATGATTTTTTTTTCTTTTTCTTTTTTTCTAAAATCTCAAATTACAATGTCAGACTAAAGTTTTGCCTTAGGGATTCCTTCATGTTCATTTTCTGGTTCTCCATTTCTGTTTTTTCTCAAACTACTTTTTTTTTTTTTTTTTTTCAACTACAATGTTCAAACATATATAATGGCCTTAATTTTGGAGTTATCTATTAGGGTCTCTTCTTGATATTTTCATTCCTAATTAGTAGGATTAGTTTATTCACGCATTGAACCTATCTAAAAGCACTTACTCCACCTGCTGATGTTTTTCAAATATTTGGTCTCGAAATTAAATTATATGATCTTTGATATCCCACTAATTTAATTTTATCAGTGAGACTGAGCTCTCTATCAGGTAGAACAACTTATCCGTCATAATTCACATAAACTAACCCTCATTGGAGTCATCCTTAAAAAAGTAAAAGAAGAAAAACTTCTTTTTCTCTCGCTCTCAGTATGAGTAGGGTTGGTGTCCCACCTAGAGTTTGGGGCACCAAAACCGGTCAGAAATTAGTTATAGACGAGCATAGAAAAATGAAGTGCTTGTTTTTAAACTAAATGGTCCACTTAATGGTTAATTTAATATATATACAAAGGGTCCCCAAATGTGATCTTGGTTTTGGTGTAGTCTTTTACTCTTATAGTATTCTTTTGGTTATAGTACTTTGAAGACGTCAATAAAATTCTGTTAAACGCACTTCTCTAATTGAAGTGACATTGTTGACTTGGTGTGGTTGGTGGGTTTTGGATTTTAGGGACTTTTCAAAAACAAAAGAAAAAATTGTATGTAAAAAAATGATTTCCCAAGTCTCACATTAACGGGTTTAGTTCACCCACTTAACGATCACTCTTTTTATTTGCAAATTTTGCTTGTTTATTGTGACAGTGACAAGGACAACTTTTTTTCCTTTTTTTTAAGTACGATAACTAATTCAAAATGAAAGTTACCTTTTGATGTGTATATGTTTATATCTATACATAAACGTATATATATATAGTAGTTATAATAAATTATAAATAAAATCAACATGCTATAGTGCTGATTTTAAGAGACTAGCTGCACGTCTACCTCTTATATTTTGGTCAATGTCAGTTAAGTGTAGTTAATTTTCATTGTTGAAGCGTTTACGCATTTGTCAAATAAGGTTTTATGTCAAATACAAAGACCTACCATGTCCACTAAAAAAAAAAAAAAAATCCTCGTTTCTTTGACTATGATATTTTCTCATGCCATTCCACGTTAAGAATTTACATACTATTACATCTCAAACCATTTTAGGAGTGATCCCTATTTTATAAAATACAATACTTGGTCATATATTTCTTCCCATTTCTGATTAATTTAATTAAGACATGTTACATCATTTACCCAATTGAAATTTTTTGGAGTACTTGAATTATTTTGTGTATATATATATTATATATATTCTTAAGAAAAAAATAAATAATAAATACACACAAACTAATAAGTGAAAAGTACAAGAGGGGCACTTGGCATAAGCTTAGTCTCAAGGACATTGTCACAATTAATTGAATCCAAAAAATGAAACATATATGAGAATTCCAAGAAATTATATGAGCCACCGGAACCAGCAAAATAAGAGTAGACGCTCGGGACTTTGACATTGCCATTTCATTTATTGAGAAAATTGGACAGCAAGGCAGATGTCCACGGCTCATACAATTCAGCCTAGTAATTGAAGTCCCACAAATGGCCATTATCAATATTTACACATAATTATTCCTCCCAAAGATGTGACCTCAAAACCCAACACTTCCATCCGATCAACACCACTTTTAGGAAGCACTTTTCGTCTAACCAAGCTTTTTTTTGGCTGTCAGGAAACGAAGTTTCCCAATCACACATAAATTGCACTGCCTCTTTGTCCGACCTCCATATTATTAAACTAACTCATGCCTTCTTTTTTCTTTTTTCGCTAGTGCATGCGCTCATTATTCACTCTCATTATTTTTTTTTTTTTTTTTGATGGTCAATGTGAATGTGGTCAAATATATTTTTCCATATTAAAAAATTGATTTTTTGTTTCTTTATCAATTTGTTAAGTTTATGAAATCTTTGATGATTTATAATATTCTAAAAAGTACATTTGAAAACAATATACCAAGCCATGATCCCAAACTGTGCAAAAGAAATTTGGAAATGCTATACAATCATAATGCATGGTTTATTTTGGATATATATAATGCAAACCTTCACAAGACTCAAGTGGTTATTATTATATAAATTCTTCTCAAAAGCTTATTATTATATAAATTATCCCTTGACATATAAAAGATATTTTATATAGTTCCTTTGAGATTTTTCTTCTACAATGATTTCAAATTTGAAACTATATACTTTCAATATATATATATTTTGAAAAATATATTTGTATAGAAATTAATTTACATATAGACATTTTGATAATCTCTCCCTCTTATTAAGAAAGATTCTACTTATGCTTTGCCTTTAAAAAGCTAGTCTTTCTCAGTCCCGAACAACATAAATTTAGATTGACACATCTTAAAACTAGCTTTTAATTATTATATCGGGGTTATTGATTTTTGTATTCAACTAGTAAATGAAACCTTAATAATAGCTTTTACAAAGATTTCAACTCTCTATTTTTTTTCAGTTTCTGGTCTTTATGTACAGCACCTTTGCATGAGGATTTGGATTTTTTTAGTTTATCCTTTTGTCACTGATAATGATCTTCAGTAGAACTATTATTAATATAACCTATTATTTATTAGTTGCATTTTATATATAATGATTATTTTATTCTAAAAACCTAATTTATAAAATTATATATTTTTTAAATATATATTTAAATCGTCAAATGACAATGATCAAAAATGAAAAAAAATCTTCATTTTTATTAACCAAAGTATGCAATGTTAACATAGTAACCCATACAATCAATATTACTTTGGAAACAATATCATTAGTTATTAATTAGTACTAGTTTCCTTGTATGATTTAGAATTAAAAATAAATTAATAAAAAATGGCTATCCAAAATATAATTGCTAATTGATCACTTCTAAAAAAAACACAAAAAATAATAAAAATAATACATAATATTTTTCCATGATAATTTTTTTTAATAATGTTTAAAATTAAGTAATAAACAAGTTCAAAATTTATTATTGTGAAATATCTTATGTAGGTTTTTTTTTTGTTATTATATAATTAATATGTAGAAAAAATTTGTAAAACTATATTTTTATTTTTTACTTTTCACCATTATTTTTTTTTTTTCAACACCATTAATTTTTTGGTTTTGTGAAAACTACTAAAGTTAATATAATAAAAATTAAACCATATGGTAACTTTTTATAAAAAAAAATGCATAACTTGACTTTTAACTTAGTTTATTATTTAATTCTAAACATTATGAAAAGATACTAATCACTGACATATATTATATATTATTTTGATTATATTTAGAGGTTGTTATTTCTTTAAAAGTAATCAACTTAATTCTAAATCATACAAGTAAATTAGTACTAATTAACAAGCAAAGAGATTATTTCCAAATTAATAGTGATTGAAATGTGGATCTCACTTTGATTCAAATTAAGATCCTTCATTCCTTAAAAATGCAGAACATTCTTGTCTAATCCTATAGTGATCGTCATACAAATAGTAATTTTCTTCTCTTTTTTTTTTTTTTTTTTTTTTGCAATTTTGTATACATATATATATATATATATATATATCTATATATTTGCCTTGATCAAAATTTTTAAAAATAAATAAAAATAGTAAACCTCAAATTACGCAAATTTTCTACACACTGACAATGAAACACATGGATTTAAATAAAATATCATATTGAATCATTTTAACCGACGTTTGATATGAACCATTTGGTCAAATATCATTTTCTTTAGAAATTTGATTTTATCGGTTCCGATAATTTTTTTGTCTAAATACCGGAATACGTACGGACACGGAGACCATCCATTGGAAGCCATTTTTTCACTTGTCACGTAACAGTAACATACAAAGGGGGCCAATAGAAAAAAAACAAATTAAAATTAAATTCAATAAATAAAATAAAAACATTAGCCTATTTCACTGTTATACCGAAACTGCCCTCCATAATCAACTCTATCCCCAACGAGGACGAGGGGCCCGCAAACCAAAAGATGCCCTCAGAAAGTTTAGAATATTACAAAAATGGTGGTTTGGTTCGTTAAAAATCCCTCCTCTTCTCTCTCTCTCTCTCTCTGATCTCTCTAAGCGTTAGTTGCGGCAAAATTCATGAGCGCAAAAAACCAACGGCTCTGATTGCATAATCAGAAGGACTTTTGGTATAATTTTTTGCGAAAAAAAGGAAAAAAAGAGTATATTTTGTAATACGTAGAGCATAAGAGGAGGAGATGATGTATAAATATAGCATATATTCCAATCATCCTTAAGCTGGTTTACGCTAGCTGTGCTTGTCGAACAAATAACCACAAACCACCTCTCAAAGATATACCAATTTTTGAAAAACCTTCCCCATTTTTCCCTCTGCTTACATGTAGTTGGGAGGGGTTGGTTTTTGTTTTTTCTTTTCTTTTCTTTTCTTTTTCTTTTTGTTGTCTATGGTTCTTCTGCATTAGGCTTATAGCGTCCTGGGTCTTCATCTAATTTGGTTTTTACAATTTTTTTTTATTTATATTTTTTTGTAAAAGTTGGGAAAACCCAGGAAGCTTGTGAGCATGGTGGTGGAAGGTAAAACCCATTTTCTATTTTCCATCTTTTTTTTTTTAATGTTTTGAGTTTTTGATTTTTTTTTTGTTTTTTTTTTTTTTGACTGCTATCTTATGTTTGGTTGCCGAGAAAGGGAAAGAAAATGAATGGTGAATAGAGATATATCTGAATGTAGTTTTCTATTTATTGTTTCTCAACGTGGGAAAAAAATTAAAAAAAAAAGATGTATCTCAATGTTCTTTCCCACCAGAAAATAGGAAAACGTTTGATTTCCTCTGTTTTTTATTTATTTATTTTATTTTTTTGGGGCAGAACCAAGGGGTATTGGAATTTGCTTAACATCTACTCGATTGTTTTTCCCACAGAGCCCGGAGGCGAAACAAAGGAAAACCCAAATATGGACTTTCACGGTGATGTGAAGGAAATGGAAATTTCAGATGACGAAGTATCACCGAGAGGTGTATTGGAAAACCCTGTATCGAGTACGGAATCCGATCACAGTGGGCACAGCATCAGTAGCCCAGGCTCGAGTCCGAACGAGAAATCCTTAGTTCAACGAGCGCTTGAGAGTAATGGGTCGCAGTGGAAGTCCATGTTTGGTGCTCTGAAGAAGAAATCTGTGAGACGGTTCTCAACAATCCCATTGTTGGCTACCAGCTACGAGATCTCCAGGAAGAATCTGAGGAGGAAATTGGCTCGGATTGGAGGCACCGATGAAAAGATTAGTGTTGAAGGTTTTCCTATGACAAAGCCTTCATGGAGGAACTTTGAGTATGCAGAGCTTGCGGCTGCTACTGACAATTTCAACCCTGGTGAGAATTTTTATTTATTTATTTATTTAAAAGGAAAACCCATTTGTACGATGATAATGGAGATATAATCCCAAATCCAGCCAAGGAATTTCTTGATATTTTAGGTTTGTGTGCAATTTTTTAACCCTCTGTTTTCTACCTTGGTTAAATTGGATTAAACCATGCCTTTCTATGGTATTTGGGTAAATAAATGGCCCTGAGGGCTATCCATAATTTCTCTTTTGGGTCCATGCATATTGATTGTTTGCTATTGACAATAGACTAGTCTAAAGGCATATTTACCCAAAAAAAAAAAGAGTAGACTAAAGGCATGGGGTCTAGTCATTGTTTCTTTTTTGGGGTCCACCATGCTTAGTTACTATCCCTAATCACAGTAGGGTGACAGGTATAAATTTTGGTTTACCAATTTTTCTTATACTTTATATGGGTATATTATTTGTTGTTGGAGATTTGTGAAATAATACTAATGTACTCAATAAGTGTCTAAAATTTGGTGAATGTGGTTTAACATTTCTTGTATCACAATTTTAGAATATTTTGAGCATTTTTATTATAGATATAGAGGATATAGAACATCTTTATTTATGAGGTTTATATTGAAGTTTACCCATCTCTGTAAAGGCAAACACTTTTTCGTCAAATCCATGCTTTTTTTTTCTTTTATTGTCAAATCCATGCTTAGTATTTGCATTTAAATGTCAAAACTAAAATACCAGGAGTTAAAAGAAGCACGTGCATAATCAGAGCCAAAAAGGAAAAAAATATAGTGTAGTTGTTCAGGACAATTCAGGCGCCCAATTCATATTTTCTATAAAATTGTGGTTGCTTAACAATTCCAACTTTCTATGGTAGTTATTTCACCAAAAAAAAAAAACTTCCTAGAGTAGTTCTGTTTTTGAGTTTAGTTAAACTTTAGATTATTTTACTACCCAAAAAAAAAAAAAAAAAAAAAAACTTTGGATTATTTCTATTTGAATGTTAAAATAAATATAAACATACGTGTATAACTATCCCAAAGACCTCATGCCAAACATACCATGTCTACTAAGATATCATTAGTAGCCACATAGTCTCCCAGCCGCCAGTAATAGAATATAGAAGCAGCCTAAAACGTTTTTTGACTAAAGTTTGGATGTAATGGATGGACCGTAATGGATGGACCAGAACTGGGTAGATAGCAAGCTTTTCTAGCATTTAGTTGGGTATAGACTTTGTGTTTGCTTTGATAGACAAAGACCTTATTAGTGTACGGTCTGAGACATGACATTTCGAGCTCACTCCGGCAAGATTGGTGGTGGTGATTTCACTAACAGATAGGTTCTTGTATTGGCATGTTCATGATGAAAACCATTTGGGGGACCCAATTAATAATTGATCCATTATGAATTTATGACCACTGTTTTGGCCCACCAATAAAGAAAAAAAGTAAGAAGAAAGTATTTTACATTATTTGTTAGTTCATGTATAGTATTTCGTATATCATGTTAATCAAGAATGTTTGGGTTCTGCTTCCTGATTGGTATAATTTGTGAAATAAAAAGGGTAAGATATTTAAATCAAATTAGAAAGACTTGAAAGGTTTTGTGCTAACTAGAGTCAATTAAAGATAATCTTAAGTTTACTCCAACTTGATTATTTTAATGTCGGTCCAAGTTGGTGGAAAACCCTTTGAAAAGTCAAAAGGGTTGGTAAAACATAGGTATCTTAGTCAATAGCTTGACACGAATTGTTGTAGCCTCATTGTATGATGTAAAACATCGACGTATATAGTTGCTTCTTCTGTATTCTATTGGCTAATTCTAAGTTTGACCGCAAAATAGTTAAAATTAATTCGTTTTTTCTATTTTTAACTAAAAAATATTGTGCACAAAACTTGACAGAAAACTTGATCGGGAAAGGGGGGCAAGCAGAAGTTTACAAGGGGCATTTGGCCGGAGGTCGAGTGGTAGCAGTAAAAAGACTTAACAAGAAAGAGAAAGAAAATGAAGATAGAATTGCTGATTTCTTATCAGAGCTTGGGATCATTGCACATACAGACCACCCAAATACTGCTCGGCTGCTTGGTTTTGGCATTGATGGTGGTTTGCATCTAGTCCTTGAATTTTCCCCACATGGCAGCCTCGCTTCTCTGCTTTTCGGTGCTGTATCTATCTTTTCCCTTATGTTGTTCTTTTACATCACGGCGTTGCCACTAAGAAATTTTTTCTTAAGTTTTGAGAAATCTCAATTAGGAATCACTATGTAAAACAGATGGATAATTCAATGCCATTAGTATAGAGCTATGCTATTGTAGTAATCAATGCCATTACTATAGAGCTACAATATGAATTCAAACAAGTTCATATTTACTCATGAAAATCCTTTCAGCATCTCAGGTTCACCAGAGTGTATGGAATGGAAGCTAAGGTTTAAAGTCGCACTTGGGATAGCAGAAGGGTTGCACTATCTCCATCATGAATGCCATAGGCGAATTATTCACAGAGACATAAAAGCCTCCAACGTATTGCTTACCAAAGACTACGAAGCTCAGGTACTTTTTTAGTCTAATGAATGTCTCGCTCAATGTTTAGTTCTCGAGCAAGCTCAAGTGTGGATTGAAATGAATTCTCACTGTAATATGCAGATTTCTGATTTTGGACTGGCAAAGTGGCTCCCAGAAAAATGGACTCACCATGTTGTCTTCCCCATTGAAGGCACATTTGGGTAGGCATACAGTTTCTAAAATGGTTGCGATTACATTTTTTTCATCTGCTACAAATGGGTTGCACTAACTAATGCATTTCAATATGGTTTCAGATATTTGTCTCCAGAATATTTTATGCATGGAATTGTGGATGAGAAGACTGATGTATTTGCATATGGGGTTTTATTGCTGGAGCTTATAACAGGTCGTCGTGCAGTTGATTCCCAACAAAGCCTTGTGATTTGGGTATGGTTCTTTTATTCTTGAAACTATATGAAATTTTTAGTCTCCACCTTCCTAACTCTTGATGAAAACCATACCCTTGAACAACTGGACCTTTAAACTGCAGACTTTTTTATTTCCCGAGATTGAAAAAGAAAATCATCCATCTGCCATTGTTTACAGGCAAAACCACTGCTGGACTCGCGCAATTTTAAGGAACTAGTAGATCCTCGATTAGGAGATGCATTCGATCGCGAAGAGATGAAACGAACCATGCTGACGGCTTCAATGTGCATTCACCATCAATCCAGCAAGCGCCCCTTCATGACTCGGGTATGCAAAATTTATTCTCTCATTTCAGCTGAACATATTTCCCATAAACCAAAGGCACAGAAAACTAACAGATTATGCAAAACTTTTTTGAATTGAGTATAGGTAATTAAGCTACTGAAGGATGAAGATGGACCTATAGAGCTGAAGCAGAAATCTACAGCAGTGAGATCACTGATTTTAGATGCTTGTGACTTGGAAGATTATACTTGTTCAAGCTACCTCAGTGACCTCAATCGCCATAGACAACTTCTAATGGAGTAATGATAATGCCAGCATTATTCCCGTTAGGCTACGAGTACCGCCACCACCACTGCCTCTGCTGCTTGGGCAGCTTGGTGTTGTTACTTTTGCGTGTGAAGGTTTTAGAATGGTGTTATTGGCCCTCTTCTGTATGTATTACGAGTTTGGAAGTCAAGGTTTTCACCATCCTGCGTAGTGTGTAGCTGTCAAGAACATGAAGGATTATGGTTTGTCATGAAAATATTATAATGTAAAACAAACGCATAGTGAGAGTGGAACTCTGATTCCACAAAGCAACTAATGTAAACAAGGAAAGAGAGAAAAAGTGTCATTAACAGGGTGGTTTTACTGCAATTTCACATCGCCTGAAGATCAATTATCAATTATGCCAAGTGTTTAATATCAAAAAAAAAAAAAAAAAAAAAAAAGAAAAGCAAAAACAAAAACAGAAAAGGAAAACACAAAATAAAAGGTTATGTTCAGTTTTTCATTCAGCTTTTTATTTTATAGTTGGTTGTATTTTGGATGGTTATGAGTATTGCAATTTCACATTTTTTGAACAATGCCCATGAGTCAAAATTATTTGCATTCCAATTTTCAGTTGTTTGTTTAGGTTCTGTTTTGAGTTTAAAACCCATAAGTAAAGAACATACATATATGTATAAAAACCATTTATGTTTTTGCAAAATTAGTTGGAAGAAATATGAATACAAAAAATTAATAATTATGGAAAGTTTATGCTTCAATATGATAAAGTTTTAAGAAGTTGGGTAAAAAGTTTTTTCAAGTATTTCACTTTCTCAGTCAAACCCATAAAACATCTTCTTCTTTTTTTTCTTTTTCTTTTTCATGGCAAAAGAGTCCACCTTACTCTCCTCTTTATCAGTCAAGGTCTGTCTTCTGGTGCTTTCTGGTTATCATAGAAAGTGTATTCATCCTCTTCAATTATTTGAGCCACACTGTTTTCGACCAAAAGTGGGCTACTCTCACACTCTCTCCATAGTCCATATAGCGAGCCCAACAAAGCAGCAATCAAAGCCCAAGATTGGACTACAGAAGGACAAACTCAGCACGAACAGTCAGACCTCAGTGCTAAAGAGATCAAAGACATGGCACCAGAGGTGGTTCTCCAACTGGCTTTCCTCATACTAACCCTATCCATATTCTTCGTCATGATCAAACTTCCCAAACAAGCCCTAACCAAGCTCCGAGCCAAGAACCGAGCCAACCTCCAATCCAGTCGCCATTTCGTCCAAGGATCTCATCTCCTGGTTCGAGCCCGATCGATTCCAAACCGACAACAGTCCCTAATTCACGCCAAGAACGCATTGATCGAAGCAGAGAAAGCACTCTCTCTCTCCCCCAAAGACCCAGCCCCTCACATCCTCAAAGCCCTAGCTTTGGATCTCATGGATCGGAAAAACTCCGCTCTCAGATCCCTCGACCTGGCTCTGTCTATTCCGTGCGTGAAGTCACTCTCGGAGAAAGAGCGTGGCGATGCGCTGGTCAAGAGGGCCGAGTTGAAGATGGCTGTGAATCGGAAGCGGAGGATTGACTCGGCCATGGAGGATCTGGTTGAGTCGGTGAGGTTGCTGAGCGATGGTGGAAGTGGAACCGAGTCGAAGGGGTTGTGTTTGTTGGGTCAGTGTTACGAATGGAAAGGGATGAGAGAGATGGCTCGGGAGGCTTTTGAGAAGGCATTGAGGCTCGAGCCCGAATCGATTGCGGCTCGAGAGGGCTTGGACCGCTTAGCCTCATAGCTCTTCGACGTTTGGACCCTTTTGTCCAATTGTTCAGGCTTTAATATAAAAATGTCAAAAAATGTCATCTTCAGCTATTTTATGTTGGGCTTTGTAATTAATTTTTCCTATAATTTTTCCTATTGTTAGAAATTTACTATTAAAGCAGAGATTCAAACTAGAAAAAGGCAATTTAGAACTATATAATAAGAAGAATTGTAATTTGTAATATGATGGATGTGATCTGCATAGCAGCAAACCCCCTCTGACGTGGAGAGGCTACTTGATCCTCAAGGGGATCATTTAGTTAACATCTGGCAAGAAAATTGATAAGGAATAATTGAAGTCAAAGAAGGAATGAAAGGAAAATACTTTAAATTTCTTTGGAAACTAAAAGGATAACCTTTTCAACATGTCCCATCTAAAGGAAGTTAACTACAAAAACCAGCTTCTTACTAGCGTCTTTTTTCTTTTTCTTTCTTTTTTTTTTTTTTTTTTTTGGGCCAGTAATTTTAGTCTCCAAACATACAAAAAAACCTCCTGCCTTTACCTAGTCAAAGTACACAAGGTTGAGAGGTGGATTAGAGTAGAAGGGGTCAGATGTTGGTCAGCTAGTAGAGGTTCAATTCAAACAAACTGGAGCTTTTCTTGGTAACGTTAGCTGCTAACATAAAAGGGAGCGGAACTAATACTACTATTGAGCCATGTCAATAAGATTGGTGAGGCCATATAAAGAACTCAGCCGGCTGTGGTATCATGGTCACCGGCGCCACCACGGAAGGGGTCATACCAGCAGGATCCGAACAGGCAATATTAGGTTGAAGGTGTTGGTAGAAATTGTGATGATAAGCCGCTGCTGAGGCGTCGAAAGGAATTCCACATGGAATGGTTGATACCGGTTGAATTGCAGCGAAGTTGATGTTGTTGCTGCCACTGCTGCACTGTGCTTGCTGATCGCGGTTTAGAGATGGCTTCTCTTCTGAATCCAGAGACAGCTTCAAGCGCTTAGCGGCACCTCCAACAGGAAGAGCGCTTTTGGCAATTGCTTCAACATCATATCGATTCATCTCAAAGTTGGTAACAGCATTTATACCCCTGAATTTTATTGCTGCAATGTCATAGGCCTCTGCTGCTTCCTCCTCAGTTGCTGTTAACATATGACAAGGAGAACACTGTTATTTAAATATCCACTATACCTGTCAATGGTTCTTAATGTAACTATTGCTCCCATTAGTCATAACAAAAGATCTGATGATCTCAAAGTTTGTTGGTAGCAATTCAATGACTTGATTGTTCCCAAACCAAGTGATGTTTGTAATGGCCTTTCAACCAAAATATTATTGCCGCAAACATGTAACTTAGTAGTCTGAATTTACCAAATGTCCCGAGATATAGATCTTTGTTCCCAGCAACACGGCCTATTCTCGCTTGCCATCTACCTTGTTGGTGATGCCTGCATGAATAAATGCATAAATGCATCACATACGTCAGCTTTTTCTAGTGAAAGATAGTAAATAAGTGCATATGAATACACGAACCTTGTCACACCCCTATATATTGAAGCCCCCCTAGAAAATCCACTACTTTTCCTGCAAATAAAGAAAAGTTGGTGTAAATTACAACCACTTTGATTACAGAAACTCAGACAAGATATAACATAACAAACATGGTGGTTCAAACCTTCTGAGGGATGCAATGAATTCTTGCTTGGTTACATGTTTCATCTCTTCCAGCTCCTTGGTATAGTTTGTAACCTGATAAAGCAATTTAAAGTATACATTTAATATTAGAGAGATCATATCACAAAAAAATAAGGAGATCAACATATACTACCGCTCTAGGCCCAAAGAAAAAAACAAACAAAAACACTCTTATGTCTAGGATATTTAAGTTTGTAAATTACTGGAAAGTTGGTGGTTGCAGTGGGTCCCCAGTATTTCAGAGCGGCCAAATCATATGCCCGGGCTGCTTTTTCTTCCTTGTCATATCCACCTGAATATTTTAAAATATTATAAGTTGCTAAGGAATTCTTTAATCCAGCATCAGTTGAGAATAATTTTCAGAATATATATATATATATAATATATATCATGTTTTAGTAATGAGAAACCAAGAAAACTTCTTACCCAAGTAAACTGTAGCATGACCACATGTTGACAGACAGCCAGATATCCAAATCCCATTTCATGAAAAAGAAAAATCAAAAATTTCAACATCAGTATATGGAATAGTCAAAATTTTCTGCAAAGTAGAGCTACTCCAAATCAAAGAAAGCCACGCACCATAAAACAATTAACTATTCAAAACAATGTGAGCTAGTAAGTGCAAATATGGCAGAGAATTATATTGCATTTGATATTTCCAGTCTCTTTAGCTGAGAAAGTGAAATGAGTTATAACTATTTTCTAAGTCAATCCCCAAACTCATCACTAAAAAACAAAAAAAACAAAAAAAGAAGACACCAAGAGTCTTTCTTTTTTTTCCTTTTTTTTTTGCTTGAAAGTCACCAAGAGTCTTTCACGCTCCAACAAAGACCCAGTTGTGGAATCCCTTTTACTCGGCTCTAACCGTAATCTAAAAAGTAAATTTTACAAAAAATAATAATAATAAATAAATAAATCAGAAAGATATATCAAAATGTACAAATTTCCAAAAGCTAGCAATTTAGCTAAAAAAAATAAATAAATAAAATCTTTCCCAAATCAATGGTACATAGTCCCTATGGGAATGAACCTAGCCCACTTTTACCAGGGCCGCTCAACAAGTTTCGGCGAAAATATGGTTGTACGCACTGCCTTATTTTAATACCAATTTTCAAATGGGCGCTTTGGTCAAAAAACCCAAACTTCTCTGGCGGATGAAAGCAAAAGCAAAAGTTAAAGCTAGCGCCAGAAGATATCAGACTAATGTTCAGACTCTCATTGATGTCTTGTATCTACTGGGATTTTTGGTGCGGGTCGTGTCAAAAACCTCCCAATTTGGGTACGGAAATACTCAGGTCTTAGCAGTGTGTGCGAGCTAGCAAGAGAGAGGAAAAAAAAAATAAAAAAGAGAGAGAGAAAGATAGAGACAAGAGAGAGAAAGGGATAGACACCTAACCAAAGACAACAAAGTAATAAAAACCACAAGAACAAAACGGCGGCACATCTGATCAAATCAATTGATTGATAGAAAGAAAAAAAAAAAAAAAAAAAACTGAGCTGAAATTAAAAAGTACCAATTGTACATTATATATACCATCAATCAATCATGTAAGACTAATGAAAAAGGGTACTATTATGCAAGTGTCCCAGCTCCCATTAAATGCATTTGAATTTGCATGCAAGCTTCGTATCAGTTCTACACTGTGTCTTAATAATCATGTATATGTATATATACGTGGGTGTATATATGTATATACATACGTATAAAGAATTTTAGAGAAAGAGGAAGAGAGAGAGAGAGAGAGAGAGAGGACCTTGACGCCCTTTTCTGGCCTGACCCTCCCTTCTACAGCTGTTATCCCATAGATGCGCTTCATATCTACCCGTCCACCTGTGCCTGCAGGCAATTTATCAGAAAAGTCAGAAACTTGCTCATAAGGCAATTGATAAGTACTGTGGATAATGTTCTTCAAACCGGATGAACAATGGATATTTTCTCATTCATTTATTTTTTTAAAATAAAAACCAAATTTTATTTTATTTTTTGTTAAAAAAACCAAAATTTTCATATCACACACACTACCAATACCAAATAACATCATTATCATACCCAGGGCCAGATGCATGCATTCTCCAGAAAATTAATTATCCCCACCACTTATAATTAAAAAATTATTACACATAACTAAAGCTTTCATGCTCCACTAAGGAACCAAAAAAAAAAAAAAAAAAACATAAATTTGCCTGGCAAAAAACAAAAAGAAAATGTTTGGGGGGGGGGGGGGGGGAAGACGCTAACGATACTTTTTAGTAATGGCCAAGAGAGATAAAAATCAAAATCATGAAATATGGAGTAACAAGTAAATGGCCAAGAGAATAATAATCGATGATTAGTACCTAGTCACCCCTCTGTAAATTGAAGTTCGCTGCCCAAATGTATCAGCAATCTTCTTGGTGCAATCGGAATCAGCGGAAACAATGGCTTTCTCAGAGCTCTGAGTGACCGCAAGAGACAAAGAACCTGTGGGACAGCTAGAGAAACCCAACTCGTTCCCAGTCCCAGACGAATCAATCGAATGACCAGTGGTAAACTCACCGCCAGTAAGCTGCTGAGTTCTTGCGATTGACACCGAGTCATCTACTTCCGAGCCCGAGTTCGCAGAGAAAGTTTGGAACGCAGCAATTGCTTTCAGATCTTGCTGTTGGTCGTTGAAATAAGCAGAACCCTGATCGTAGATTTGGGTTAGGGACGAGTCTTGGGTCTCTGTTTGGCTATCGGAGTAACGGACCATTGACGAAGAATCGCCAAGAAAGTCTTCCAGTTTGGGAATAGCTTGGTTATGGGTCTGTGGGTCAATGAAGCTGGTTATAATAGGCGAATCAGCAGCAATATTGCTTGGTCCTTGGCATTCTTTGCCTTGATTATTATCTTCTTCTGGGAAGTACATTTGGGACTTTGGGTTCGTCCAGCCTGAAAGAGAAAAAAAAAAAAAATGCTCAGTTTTGTAACCGAAGCGAAGCGAGCTCAGTGAACAACTCAGAAAATACAGTAAAAACCAAAATAAAAAAAAACAAAAAGAGTATATTCAAATAGTTCTAACAAATTGAGGGACCCAGGAAAACGATATGCTTCAGTTAGGAAAACGCACATGCAGTTGAAGTGCAGGTTTAATTTCCGTAAAGAACCGAAGCAAATAAAATTTGTTGGAAGATTTAAAAACAAAAATCTCTGATTTTCCTCCGATTTTCTCAGCAACCAAACAGGAAGCTGAATGATTAAGCTTCCTTGATATTCATTGGAAGAAGTGAGATTTAAATAAATCATAAGAAAAAAGAATATATATTTGGCTCAGACTGGTCTCACAGCTTGGCACAGAAGAATGATAAAATTTGCAAATGGAAAATCCAACTGAAAAATCAGCACTTTCCACGAAATTTCTGAACAGCCAAACAGAAATTAGAAAGACAACGACCAAATGCATTACCATTTGCATAGAAATTATCGATCAGATACTGAGGGGAAACGGTGTTGGAGTTATCATACGCCATGAACTGAGTAGACTCGGAGGACCTCAGCATTTCCATGGGTGAGAGAGAGAAAGATAACCAGTTAGTCGCTGGAGCCATTAAATATATAAATCCTGCACGGTTCACCTCCTCAACTTTTTCTTCTTGTTTCCGTCACCAATCTTTCTTTTTCTTTTTTTTCCTCCCACTAAATCCGAAGAAACAAACAGAGGGATCATTAAATATAAAAACAAAATTTTATCCAGAAACAAACAAACTTTCAGAAAACCCAAAACAAACTTTACCCAGTGGTGAAATGAGAACTCGAAACCGAAAATTTCACTTCCAAAACAACCGTTACTGAAATTCCTTCATACGGGGATCAACAACCCAACTCTTTCACTAAACAAAAACTAAAACAACGTTAATCATAAAGATTAAGCAAATCGCTCCGGACCCATTTTAGAACTCCAAAAACTAGTATATACTTTCAGCTCCGAATCTATATATATATATGTAATGATAGTAGTGACGAAGTGCATGCAACCAAAAAAAAAAAAAAAAAGTTGGGATTGAAGAAGCAATTTGAAGTACACTTCAACAACTGGAATAAATCAGCTCCAGCTATCGAATAAGTCTGAGAAACTTTTAGAGAGAGAGAACGTGATGAAGAAGCAGGTGTTGGATCATTATAGGAATAGAGAGAGGTTTCAGCTGCCAACAGGCTTAAAACGAGGCTGAAATAGTTTTTAGAGAGAGAGAGAGAGAGAGAGAGAGAGAGTAATAATATTTTTTTAATTTTTTAAAAATAATATTAAAATTTAAAATTAAAATTAAATTAAGAGGGTGGGGGGAAGCGAAGTGACTTTTTGGCTGAGCGCGGAAGAAAATTTGTCTGAAACAGGGTCGCGAAAGATCCGGGCTGGCGAAAATTGAAGAATTTGTTAGGGTCTGTTTCGGGGTTTGTTTAATTACGCAAATACCCTTTTTTTCTTGTTTTTTTGACAATACCTATCTCTTTCAGTTTGCATACACACTTGTCTTACATGCAGCTTTACTCGCTGGGTTGGCTCTTTCTGGGTCGAGTCTGACGTGGCTCTAGTAACTATCTGGTTTTTTCTTTCGAATAATTCCAATTTTTTTAATATTATTTTATGTTTTCCCATTACATTACCACAACTACTTTACAATCTCCTCCATTCTGCCTTTTTTATTTATTTATTTATTTTTAAGCCCTTTTTCAAATTTCCTTACGTGGGTGGTTTTATTGATATTTCGATAATAATATACATTTTCTATATTTTTCAGAAATTGTGTCCTCTTAAATGTAAAAACATAAAAAGTAGTAATGGATAGTCAGCTATGTTGAATTTTAATATGTAACAGAAATAAAAGAGTTTATTTTATTTTCACAGAATTGATTAACCAAATTTTGATGAATGAAATTTCTCATTTAGGGGTCAACATCAATCTGAAATTCGAATTATTGTTTGGCCAAACAATTATTGGGTAATATAAGCCTAATTTGAACTCATAACCTAGTATTTTCATGTTTATATACACAATATAAGCAAATAAAAAAATAACTAATCGCCATTCTATGCGCTATTATTAGGGATAACTAGAAAAATATAGATTCTTACACTTTAGGTTGTGCTCGTTCTGTCTCAATGTGGTTTATTAGCTTTTTTTCCCAAACAAGATCACATTTGAATTAACCTGGTTTACATAGAATCCCTTCTATATTTGAATTAAGTATATGACATTTTGAAAATAAAAAAAGTATAAAAAAATACATGTACAATGAATAATTTACTTACTTTTATTCATTTTCAAAATAATTAACCTTTAAAGAAAGTAAGTTTTAGTTTTTTTATCAGAAAAAAATAAGTAATAGTATGGTTTATTGTGGTTAGCTACTTGTATGTGCCGTATAATCTATTTCACATAGAACTTAACAGAATGACCAATTAAACTTAAATTAAAGTTCATCTTTATAAAAATTGAATTTTATCAATGATTTAAATTTGATCTAAGAATTTAATGATTATAAAAGGGATCTTAATTTAATAAAGTGAATTTTATTTGAACCTTAATAAAACCATATATATAATCTTTAAATAAGATTTATTTTGTTGTATTAAATTAAAATTCACATTTATAACCATCGAATTTTATGATTAAATTGAATCTTATCTTTTAAATCAGAGTCTAATAATTATCAACAAGACTTTGATTTAATAAGCTAGAATGAACTTTATTAGAGCTCTATTGAAGCTATAGGTGTATATATATAATTAATCTCAATTTTCATGCTAAATTCACTTATTGTTAAAAGATTATTCCGAAGGCTTAATTTCTGCGTAAATAGGGGAATTTGTCAAATGTCGTGGTCTTTTTGGCCCGTCACGCCATGAACTTGCATCGCATCTGCCTAGCTGCTGTATATCTTTAATTAACGTTTTGTATGCTTTCTATATTTGCTTTTTTTTTTTTTCCCTTTATTTTTTTCGCTTTAATACATGCCTCCGAGATGCTTTTTGAAGTTAAACTGCAAAGTGAAAAAGAAAAGAAAAAATAAAAATAAAAAAAAATAAAAGAAAGAAAGAAAAAGAAAAGTAATGGAAGAAGAAGAAAGTTGGTTCGTGGTAATTCGTCCAAGTCAAAGGAACAAAGAAGAATCCAACGAATATTGGGAGGTAAAAGTAGTCCTTTCGGGTTTGTGAAAAAAAGAAAAAAAAATGCCACACAAATTTATGTAAAAAGGGGGCTCTAATCCCCTACATTCAAACCCAAGTGCGAGACCAGAGACCGAGAATACCGGAGACCACTCAGCGCCGATAGATCATCAGGCTTTGCTTTTTGAAATCCCCTAAACCCACCCCCAGCTTTTAAGGGCTCGTGATAGGATCTCAGTAGAAATAGAGACATTTTTAGTGCGTCTTAAATATATTCCAATTTTTTTTTTACGTTAAAATAGTATATTAAAATGACGACCCCCTGGTAGACCGGCAGGACCTACGCCATGGAAGCGACGAAAACGTGTGGACCGTTGATTGGTGTTGAACAACGGTGGATTTAGTGTGGTTGGTTAATTAGCCTAGCTGCTTCTGTTGCCTGGTGCGACCAGTACTGTTTCCTTCTTGTTTTTCGGTAATTATAAAAATAAAAAATAAAAAATAAAAAATTTCAAAGGTAGAAATTGGGCAATCTATATGTAGGTCTATTTTTTTTTGTGGTTATTAATCTATATAGGTCTGTGTTTAAAATTTCATAGGTATAAGACTCAAATAGTACTCGAGCCTCATTTTTGCCCTTTTAGTCGGATCCAACACCATGTACACATGAAAAGCAACATAAACCGATATATAGGACAATGAAAATTAAAGAAATATTCACGTAGAGTTGGATAATTTGCCACCTACCCCGACTTCCTCTGCTATGCAAACCAGAATAATTTTAAGTAGGCCTTGACGATTTCAGTTCTTTTTGCGTTAATTCCTCTCATGAGATACGTGGCCACTCGCTGCTATTTCTTCTTTTGGACCTCTGACTGTCCTCAGGCACTCCATGCCTCTTCGTGGTGAGAACTTGTTCCATAACCGTTATACTAAATGAATAACGACACAGTACAACAATTCACTTATAATCCATTGCATATACATATATACATATGTATATATGCTTTAAAAAAATAATATTACAAATACCATATATTTATGAAATGATAAATGTCATCATTTTCTTTTTATGCATGTTACTATTTCAACTAATAAAAACATATTATCGGTTTGCATCATATTATTAATATCATCGTTGCTTGTAATTTTTTTTCCTGCTTCTATTAATTGTTTATTGCCAGAACGACACCGTTTTAAGATGGTTTGAATTGCTTTCTTTCACGACCATAGTTTAGAAGGCCATAAGAGGTCTACGACCAGAGAGCAGATAATGAGGCAGTTCCATCACAGTTCATGCAAATAATTAATGCTCCGTTTATTAATAAAACGACAAAAGGAAATATATAAATAAATTATAGAAGGAACTGCTTAGCCAAAAAGAAAAATATAAGGAACCGATGCCTACATTTATTGCATTATACTCTTAAATTAGTCTCTTTTCCGGGCTTAACTTCAATGTTCATTAATTTATACATAATAATTAATACCCAAGTTCACTAAAACAAAAGGATGAAATTAATTCCATGCACAAATTTAATTTATCAACAGCATTGAAAAAGGTCGGCCTAATAAATTGGATGCTATAAACCCACTCCAATGCACCAGGGCATACCCAATCACTTATTTATCATTAACAATCAGAAACCAAAACCAAAAAGACAATCAGACCAGGCCAAGTTGCATATATTGCTGCAGCTGACCTGCCTCCCCCATCCTTTTCAAACGGCATGTGACATCACACGTGGTGCTCTCAGACAAAGAGAATGTGCAATCTTTAAAAATAAAAAATTAGAAACAAATACTACGACTTAAAGTACACGTCTCTATATTCTTTGCATACCCAAAAAAAAAAAAAAAAATTGATTAAAATCGCTTTAGAAGAAGGAGAACCAGATTACTCAAATTTTGTTAAATATTACAGATTCTTGACCACGTGTTAATGCACGTGGCAATCAAGCACACAGCATTAGCCCATCATCACCATCACCATCATTATCTTATATATAATAATATGTTATTATATACGTGTACATGTAAAGATTGTGTGTATATCTGCGATAGTTGAAAGATGTAATCTTATATATAATCGAATGGTGATGATGATGGGGAGTATATTCTTAAAAATGGATCTTAATCATACTTCTTATCTTCGTCCTTCTTTGCCTTTATAAAAAGATCTGTGGGTGAGGCCCAATAGACCCTGTAATCACTGCCTTTTGACCTTTGACTGAGAGGCACGTGCGTGGCATCTTCTTTGTTTCAAAATATGGGCTCTATGATTTCGGTGACGCACGTGCATTGCCCTCCCCTTCCGACAATCTACATCTATTAACATAATGATGTCTTAAATGTTAAAACTTGCTTTTTCGCAATTTTTATTACTTTCTGACAGATACAAAGAAATAGCTTTTTGTTTAATTAAAAAAAAAAAAAAACTATTTGTGTAATCATCCAATTGCTATTTGAATATAAGCAAGTGGTTGCTACACTTGCACGTTAATGTTATGAATTAGATGTATAGTTTTTTTAGATGTAATTTATGACTTTGTTTATGTGTTCTATTTATTTATTTATTTTATTTTTTATTTCCTTATAAATCAAGATTGCACCCAATTTGGCCTACTTCACACATGAATCACGATGTGTATAAATTTATAGGAGCAAATGGAACTTGGCAATTACATGATGGTAAATTCAAATTTAAATTATTCAATAATTTAAAGAACTGGAATTTAAACACAGATTAAATATATAATTAAAATGAAAATTTGATTGTTGTAAATTAATTATAGGGAGTATTATGGTTTTCTTTTTTGGGGGGGAAAAGAAAACAGTAAAAGAAAAAAAAAAGAAAGAAAGAACGTAATATAGTAAGTTGATGGAAAGGGAATCCATGCAATGAAAGATTGGATGCGAAGTGGGTGGGGTGGACCAAAGAAATAGAATCAAAGTCGTTTTCAAACTGAATCCAAGCTTTAAAATTTGAAGACAATATGATATATGATTGAGGAGGGGCCGGGTAATATATGATCATAAGATGTAGGTCCAGGCCTAAAGGTCCTTTCAACCTGGATTTTTGTTTTGTTTTTTTTTTTTTTTTTGATGGATTATTCATAGCAGATAATTCCTATCTGCATGCACCGGAAATAGGTTTTTGTTGCTTTTAAAAACCGAGTTCAAACACTCTTTTTTTTTTTTAAATTGATTTTGGATTTCTCATCGCATTTTTTTTTTTCTTAGTGACGATGGTTTTTAAGAATTTGTATGGTTTTCGAATGAAAAAAATGCCATAATTATTGGCATGAATATTATAATATATATATATATATATATTTTCCATCATCCTAAACAGGCAAATGAACGAAGCAATGAGAAACCTTTCGTTTTCAAGAAAATCCATGTTGGACTAGGCCCAACCTGAAATTGGTAAATTTGGGCTACAAATTTCCTAAGCAACCGATACTTACAAGTCCGACCGGAAGATCATCTACGATGGCGGTTAGCATTGTCTTATATGGAACTCTCTTTGACAAAGTTTTTTAAACTCCGCAGCCCTTTTTGACTTTACACTAGATGTAATTTAGCTGTTATCTTCAACAAACATGTGGCTGTATATTCAAAGTCAAGATTAGGGTTTTTGAATGAATGCACAAAAACGTGGAGATAGCCGGTCAGCATTTGAAGCCGTAAAATAATTTCGTCTTCATGAACTTTCTTCTGTTTTTTCCTTGCTTGATTTGCAGCATTATGAACAAGTTGGCACCATCAATTTACTTATGTTTGGAATTGGCTTGGATCTATTGTGGGGGGCTACGGATAGATGGGATTTTAATCAATCCATATATGATTTGTGAAAGCAACTAGCTTAACGTGGTTAGACAAATTTACAAGGAAATCGGTCAATTTCTCGGTTAGAAAAATAAAGATAATTTAAGAGATTTGATTTGTGAGTATAAAAATTATTTATGGACGTATTAAGTGAATTGATTTCAAAATAATCAAAAATTATTCATGGTTTATGATTTTGTCTTCAATGAACTTTCTTCTCTTTTTCCTAATTTGATTTGTAGCATTATGAACAGGTTGGCACCATCAATTTGCTTATGTTTGGAATTGGGTCCATAAATGATTTGTGAAAGCAACTAGCTTAACGCGGTTAGACAAATTTACAAGGAAATCAATCAATTTCTCGGTTATAGAAATGAAAATAACTTAAGAAATTTGATTTGTGGATATAAAAATTATTTATGGACGTATTAAGTGAATTGATTCCAAAGCAATCACAAAATTATTGACGGAGCATATATGCCAAAAACATCAAATCAATTTCGGTTAAAAAAATGAAAATAACTTAAAAGATTTAATTTATGGAAGCATGTAATTAAATTGGTTAAGGAAGAAAATAAATTCGATGTATAAGTGGATTAAGAATTTTTCATGGTTTATGAGCATATGCCAAAACATCAAATCAATAGTGGATTTCAGGAGTCCCACATAAGAAAACGTTAAATGGAGGTGCGGGGAATCGAACCCCGTGCCTCTCGCATGCGAAACGAGCGCTCTACCATATGAGCTACACCCCCTGACTTGGAGAGCGCCTTATAGATGAATCAAAGAAAATAAAAAAATAATTTAGAACAACAATACCGGATATTCCAATTTCTTGGGATCTTCGGCACTTCCGCATATATTCTGTCAATCTCTCTATGTTGTTGGTATTGGATGCGATAACAACAAAACTCTAAACACTTTTGGTAGAATGGAAGGAATTCAATTTTTATCATATATATGTATGTATATATATATATATATATATATATATAAAAGGTGAATTAAAAATATGATCAATAAATAAATTTTTGTTGCAGGCTGAGAGACGCCTAAATTTCAAACAAAATATCCTAGGCTTTAATAGAAGAAAACAATTATTATGAATGAATATATATAGACACTGTAACGACATATACTTTCTACTTAAAGAGGTTGGAGTTTTATGTTGTTTCTAAAGGAAAAAACAAGAAATACACAAATGGAAAGTATATAACCAAATATATATAACCAAATAACATAAGGGATACTTGTTTGATCCCATATGTCTTCAATCTGCCAGGTACACACCCCAATACACATACATATATATATATATATATGTATATAACAATATTATTTTATATTATGTTTCATGTAATACACGTGTCCAGACTGTTTGTTGATTGGTCTGGTTACAAATCGTCCGGTTATGACCCAAAAGTCTATTATTCTCCATCTGTCAAAGAGTAAATCCCTTTTCGAAATAAAACCCAAGGACCGTTGAATAAGATAGGCTTAATTTCCAGAAACTTCAAAATTTTATTTTGTACTACAACGACCACCCAAACGTTCCCATACCCGCTGTCTTAGCTTCTCTGGTTTTGGTTTAGTACACGTCTGTTTAGCGAAAAGAAAATGTTTCTTTCAATATTATAAAACAAGCAAAAGGAAGCCAAACATAAAATGCCAAAAAAGAAACAGTTCTTTTCTTGAATTCCTCAATCAAAAGCTTTGAAATTATATCATATCCCACCCACTCTACCCCAACCATTCCTTGTCTACTTTATACACAAAATTTTCACATTTTGTAGGCTAGAAAACAGGGCTTTAGATGTGGATCTCTTCCTGAACTTTCTCTCGGAAAGCTGGAAAGTTAGCGAAGTCCAATGTGTAATTAACTAAGAAAAAGCCCAAGTTGAAGTTTTTGCAGGTTAGTTAGATTCAGCGTACAATGAATAGTCCTCGTCCAGAAGAGAAGGTTTATGTTGCTCTTGGGATGGAGCTTCAAGATGGATTTAAGACCTTGGAGTGGACTCTGCAGAAATGGAAGTCTCATCCAATTTCCATTACCATTCTCCATATTACCTATAATATTACAAGAGATTTTGTTTATACCCCATGTGAGTTTTTAAACACTTCGCAGTATTTCCAATTTTTTTTTTTTTTTTTTTGTTTTCCTTTTGTTTTGATTAGAATTTTGAGAAATGGGTTTTAATTTGTTTATTGTAATTTTATGGTTTCTCTCCTTCTTCTATTGTAGTTGGAAAACTCCCTGCAAGTTCTCTGAGTGATGAGAAACTTGAAGTTCTTAAGAAGTATGAGAAAGAAAAGATCAACAATTTACTTTCCAAGTACATAGCTTTCTGTGGCAAGGTTTGCTTTTGATGAATTATCTTGTACATAATATATAAGTTAGCTTGGATTTTCCCATTTTTGTTGCTTTATAATATTTTTTCCTATGTTGTTTTTATAGGTAAAGGCTGAGATTCTTCGTGTTGAAAAAAATGATAAACCTCTTCATAAACTAATGCTGGATTTGATTTCTGGGTACCATATAACCAACTTAGTCATCAGTCTCACGATCATGAAATCCTCATCCTGGTATATATATAAATATGTTCTTCAAGGTCCATTTGTCTTTTCATATGCTTTTTTCCCATTATTATATATACTTGGTAATATAATTTTTATTTTTGTTCTAAATTTCTTTTTAGGAGATCAAAGAGCGCAATTGGTGGATCATTTTACATACACCAGAAGAAACCAGATTTCTGTGAGTTCTTCATAATATGTGGTGGAAAACAGGTTTTTCTAAGAGTAGAAAATGATGAAAGAATCATGGAAGATGATCAAGGACTTAAGGTTGCAAAAATGAAAGAGAGAGTCAATTTCAGATCTCTGATTGACAAAATGTTGCCTGAAAGTTTAATTGATTCGCGTCGCCGATCATCTGCTTCATCCAATTTGCAAAATCAGTGGGAATATTGTTGTGAAGAAATTGAGAATTATTTCCAGCATTTGTCATCCTTAAATTTTGATGAAGAAGATTGTGAGCAAATGATGAATGATTCTGTTCAGATTAGTCCAATGGAGGCAGAGATGCAGAAACTTGCAGAGTCTAACATGGTAATTATCATAATTTTTTTGTTTTATTATTTTGTTTGATGTTGATTAATATGATTATTATTATGAATCTTGTTGTGACATTTAGTAGCAAGGAAATGATGTTTTTGTTCAGCAAGTCCACTTGTTGAATTTTGAAAGTGGTAGGGTTAAGAAGAAAAATAAAAAGGAATTTGTTTTTTTGGAGCTAGTATAACAAATCCCTTTCAAGGCTGCTTCCTCCTATCCTTCACTGTTCTGTCCCAATAGAACAAACTCCAACAAAATAAAAAAAATAATTAAAAAAAAAAAGTAACTTGTTTTTTGGAGGGGTTAAAATTTTTAATCAAATCATTCTTTTATATCTGAACCAATCTCATCATATGCAAAAAGCGAATCAAGTCCAAATCAAAAAATAAGAATGGTAGAATTTTGAATTATAAAAGTACATTTGAACAACCTTTACTTATTTCTAAAAATGTAATTGTTGAAACCATTTAAATTTTAGAGTCTTATAAAATACAATGCATAATTACAAAGAATCTAAAATATATATATATATAAAATAATCATAGTTGGTGGTCAACTCAAATTGTTCCAACTGGATGTTGAATCGTTGAGATTATTTGACTTTTCACTATGATTGTTGTAACACGTGCAAAACGTTATGTGCACCATTTTCAGAGCATTACAGAGAAGTTAGAATCAATGAGAAAAAAGAAGAGCGAAGCTCACAAGGAAATCCAACTGAAGAGAAAAGAAGCAGATTCCAATATCGAAAGGCAAAAGAAGGCACAATGGGCCATTTGTTTAAGCAATCGCCGGGTAACACAATATATTTATATATATACATATATAACCTTTCCATGCATCTCCGATTATGTATTTTTTTTTAACAAATTATTTAATTTATAATTTTTCTAAAATTTTTCTGTAGTGATTCAAATTCATATTTGAATGTATTTCTCTATATTCAATGTGATTCGAATTCATGCTCGAATGTGCTTAATCATTGGAGCTATCCGCTTGGTTATACATATCCAATTATATATATTTTTTTTTAATTTTTTGTACATTCAAATTAATTACACATGGTTTTTACAGGCTGATGAGCTAGATGTTCTGATCAAAGAGGAAACCACAAAAAGGGTAGGGTTAAAGGAAGAATTAGACACTACAAAAGATTTAATGTGCGAAGTTAGGACAGACATTGAAGAAAGCAAGAAGAAGCTAAATTCACTCATGGAGCTCCAATCAGAGCTTTCTAACAAGCTAGAGATTTCAACCACGGAGAAAATGAATGTTGAGTCGCAGCTAGAGAAGGCGGTAGCTACTCGTGCTGAGATGGTTAGGGATATCGGGGAACTGCGAAGACAGAGAGACGTTCTTCGCCGGAGAGTTGAGTTTTGCAGAGAAAAAGATGCCATTGGAATGGCTGTGAGGATGAGTGAACCTGGGTGTAGTTTTAGGGAGTATAGCGCGGAGGAGATTAGATTGGCTACTGATGATTATTCGGAGCGTTTGAGGTTGAAATCTGGAGGTGATTTGACTCATGTTTATAGAGGACGCATCAGTCACTGTACTGTGGCCATCAAAATGATCAACTCGTCTAGTGCATTTTCACGGGAAGAATTCCAAGCTCAGGTACATAAGATTAAACTTGCCTTAATTAATTGTTAAAACTTCTTTTTAAACATATATATATATATATATATATTTTTTTTTTTTATGCATATGAGAAAGTTAGGAGTATCCACCATTCATTTATTTGCGACAAATTTTAATTTTCATTCTTAGAATTGATCTACAAAAGTGATAGATAAGTTCCTTTTATTGAGGAGTTTCTTATATCAAACCATATAATAAAAGCTGTTCAATTTAAATGTAACTGTAAATTTCATCATTCTAGATAGAATCTATAATTTTAATAAAAAAAGGGAAAAGTAAACAAATTTGTCACTTAAAATAGTCGAATAATTGCATTTTAGTAAAGTTTATTTTTAACATTAATTCTATCATTTTTTATTAAAAGTTGAAGATCCATGTGTGCAGGTGGAGTTTCTTAGCCATGTCAGACACCCACACCTGATTCCAACCTTGGGTTTCTGCTCCGACCCTAAATGCATAGTCTTTGAATACATGCACAATGGCAACTTAAGGGACATAGTCCTTCACTCTCGCATAAACTCTGCAAAGAGAAGCCCACCCCTCTTGTGGCACCAACGGATCCGCATTGCGGCCCAGATTTTCTCGGGCCTGAGCTTTCTTCATTTGGCCCATCCCAAGCCCATTGTTCATGGGTCTCTTGACCCATCCAACATCCTCCTCGATCGCAATCTTGTTGCAAAGATTAGTGGTTTTGGACTGGCTCAATCCAAGGGAGAATGCCATGTTGGATCGGATATACGAGCTTTCGGAGTTTTGCTTTTGTATCTTTTAACCGGGAGGAATTGGGATGGACTGGTTGAGGACATGATGCTTAGTGATAAGGCGGCCCTGGTTCGGGTTTTAGACGATACGGCTGGACAATGGTCATTGGACCTGGCCCAGAGGCTTTCTGGGCTGGCATTGAGATGTTTGTCCATCAATCAAGGGTCTGATTCGGATGTAAAGGTTGGGACCCTAATGGAAGAGCTTGAGGAAATGAGGAAGGAGGCTGAAGGATTGGTCGAGAAAGCAGGAAGAGAGGTGGTAGTGAGTGGTGGAGTTGAACAACGTGAGCAAGAGTCCAGTGATGTGCCCAGTGTTTTCCTCTGCCCAATATTTCAGGTTAGATGGCCTCTTTATCTCAAATCTAAATTCAACTTTGATGTAAATAAAAGTGGGCTACGATATGGGCATCAAATAGGCCCAAACAACATCTTGCCCACTTTAAGACTTTTATTTTATTTATTTATTTTATTATTTTAAAATAGGAAGTTGAATTGAGCTAAATAATAATATCAATATTTGAGTGCAGGAGGTGATGGAGAATCCATGTGTAGCAGCAGATGGATTTTCATATGAGCAAAAAGCGATAGAGGAATGGCTGAGGATGGGAAGAGATACTTCACCAATGACAAACTTGAGGCTCAAGCACACATTGCTCACCCCAAATCACAATCTCCGTTCTCTTATACAAGATTGGCATGCTAAAAGATCCATTGTGTCTCCTTCAGCATTGTAAATAAAGACTTTGCTTTTCTTTTTCACTTTTTTTTTAATAAAAATTTATTATTATTATTATTATTATTATTAGTTTGTTTTATTTTTTAAAAATGAAAAGAAAAGGTTTTAAAAGGGTACAACTTTAGCAAATAAGTAAGAAGCAGAAATATTAATTTCCACGACCTTCTGGGTAGGATTTTGTTACAACCATGTCAACATTAAATATAATTGTAAATCTTTACCAAAGACACAAGTTTAAAATATATTTTTTTTATCATATTTTCTATGGGAAGAGTATAGAGATATTGTATTTAACATCATTATTTCTCTCTCTCTTTTAAATTTTTAAGCACATATACATATTTTTCCCCTTTAACTGCTTTAACTTTTATCAAAACAAAAACTGTGTTAACTGACAATCTAACTTTCCATTTTTTTTCTTTTATTTTTTTGGTAAGTCATCAGTAATTGAAGGTTATCTCTATGCAATAATAGATTGAAAAATAAAACTTTCACAAAACAGTGATATAAAAATTTACTTTGATAATTTTGCAATATTAAAAGCTAAAATAAAAATTTAACTAAAAGATGTCAATGGCTTGCCTCATTTAATGTTGACTAACATTACAAACTAATTTAAAAAGCATAGTAATATAAAAATCAAACCAAATCGACCAAATACACACCCAATATGAATCTCAACACACACCACATTCGATAAAAATAATAAATATAGGAAATTCCTTAAAACTGTTTAAATATTTAGCAATAATTATTAATAAGTGACTTCACGTATGTCCCCAAAAATAATGACATAGTATAAAATTCTCACAACTAAAATAAACTCCAATAATTTCTTCATTTTTTTTTTTAAAGTAATGAATGAGTCATGATCTTGAAATTAAGGGTAGGAATAAAGCATGTTTTTTTAGAAGCATATCCCTAACGTAAAGCGGTGATTAGGAGCACCTACTCTATGCATAAGTTCTCCAACATGCTTAAATAAATAATTTCCAATTTCCACTTTCTAGAGCTACCCATTTGTGTTATAAGCCGCAATTAGTTGCTTAACGTATGAGCTATATATATATATATATATATTATAATTTTTATATGGTTGTCAATGCAAGAGGCATGCCAATTTTTATAAAGATCAATCTTGGGTACAAACTAAAAAGTTCTCAAGCAAGAACCAACATGCAATAATTCTCGGACTAAAAGTTCATTTATTGCTTTTTTTTTTTTTTCGTTTTTTATTTTTTTGATTTTGTTAAAGAAAAATACAAATGAAATGAAAATCCATTTTCCATTGGCTTAAATTTTTGGAATAAGTGGTAATTCAACATCATGTTAGTGCCAGTCCAGAAAAAAATCCAAAAGAAATAGATCTCGCTTAAACTTTTGGGATAAATAGTAATTAACACTCCTTACTTTGTTTATACCATATAGTAAACACTAAATGATTCTTTATAGATATATATGCATACAAATTAATCTCTTACGAACTATTTTTCAATTTATAATAAAGACAAGATGATATTGCAAGTGTTAAAAATTGATGTATTTCAACCAATTTTTTATTTTTAAATTATTAATTGAAAAATTATTATTATTATTATTATTATTATTATTATTTTAATGAAAAATTAAAATGTCACTTATATATGCACATGCATATATGGCTTAGGCAAAATATACCTAAAAATGAGGTATTGCTTTCATATTATTAATGGAAGTAAGATGGTTGAAGTTGAATGCTTGACCCTAAAAATCAATGTATTTAGAAACGCAAACCCACAATAACATTCTATGTTTTGTTTGATATTGATTTAGTCACCATGACGCACACAGAAAGGTCCAAAATGAGGCTATCCTAGTCTTACTGTCATGAAAACGATAACCGAAAGGCTGAAAATCCCCCAACTAACCTTTGAAAAGTCGTATACCAAGTATACCTTTTAAGATTTAAAGAGCTTATATATTTAATCCAAAACCAAAACCTTGTCATTATTGTTTCTCACCAGATTTCTCTACTTAAAACCCCAATCTTTTTCTGCTGATTGCTTTAGGCGTGTAGCAATTATTTATTCAGCTCAATTTCATATATAAATTATGTGGGTTTAATATTTCTTTATCTGGAAATAACCAAAACCAGTCAGAGTACACTTTCAAGAAAGGCAATGGCTGTTCAAGCAGAGAAAATCTATGTTGCTCTTGGAAATGATCTTCAAGATGGGATTAAGACCTTGGAATGGACATTACGGAAGTGGAATTCTCATCAATTCTCCATAGTCATTCTCCATCTACCTTTCAACACTCCCATGGACTTTGTTTACACCCCATGTAAGTCAATGCAAATATATATATATATTTATACACACAGATTCCAATTTTTCCTACTTTGTGATGGAAAATTTTATGTGGGTATTCATTAGTTTACCGATGATCTGTTTCCTCCTTTTGATTTAGTTGGGAAGCTACCTGCAAGTTTTGTGAATGATGAGAAATTGGAAGCTCTTGATAAGTACGAGAAAGAAAAAATGAACAAGTTGCTGTCTGAGTATATATCTTTCTGTGGCAAGGTTTTTGGTTTCATTAATGGATCTGTTTCTGTCTTCTATTGATTTTTTTTTTTTTCCTTAATAAATTCCATAACTTTGTTTTGTGTGTGTGTATATATATATACTGATAGGTGAAGGTTGAATTACTTAAAGTGGACAAATGGGATGAGCCTATTCACAAGATCATTGTTGATTTGATTTCTGCAAATAAAATAACCAAATTGGTTATGGGCTTCACTTTCTTCAAATCCTCATCATGGTATGCCTATATTCTTATCTATACTTGAATTGAAGCATAATTTTTCGTATTTAAATATTTTTTTAATTGGTTTTTAAATGTTTCATGATTTTGATATTATTTCCTTCATGTGTAGGAAAATAAAGAATTCGATCAGTGGATCATTTTACATTCACAAGCACAAGCCTGATTTCTGTGAGTTATTCATAATCTATGGAGGAAAGCTGGTGTTTCTGAGAGGAGAAAACAAGAAAGGAATTATGGAGAATGGTGAAGGTGTAATGATTGCAAAGCTAAGAGAAAAAAACGGTTTCAAAGGCTGGCTTGAAAAAATGTTCATTGAAAACCCATCCAATTCTCTTGAAAGAGATACACATCGTTCACATTCTTCACCGACGGCCCTTGATTCTCCAAGTTCACAGAATCAGTGTGAAATTCATATGAAAGAGATTGAAAACTATTACCAGCATTTGTTGTCACTGAATTTGGATGATGAAGAAGAAGAAGATTGTGGGCAAGAAGAGAATGAAGATTCTCAAACAAATCCAATGGAAGCAGAACATGGGGAAGCTGATCTGGTAAGAAGGAAAAATGAAAAAATATCAAAGATATTTGATGTTACCTTGTGGCTAATAATTCATCTTATTGTTTCTTATTTATTTGATTTATTAATTTTATAAATGATTATTATACGCTAGTTTTTGTCCTGTTGTTCTTTGCGTATTGGAGTAGGGTAGACAAATAATTTTTGTATTCAACTGCTCCACTTGGCTTTCTTTTGTGCCATTGAAATTTTTCTTGCTTGTCCTTGCTTTTTTTGACCTTAGAGGCTGATGATAGTGATGGGGATTGGTAACTTGTGTTTGTTTGGTTTCTTTTACCAAAACCTGATTCTATCCTAACCCAGAATAATGGGTTATCCATCTTTTGGATTTTGATGACCCAAGTCCAATTTTCCCTGCAGAAAAACACACCCTTTATGACCATAAAAAACTTCCAACATTATGACCTCCCTTCGGTGGGTTAGGAATATGGTATATATTACTAACACCATTTCATATGTTATTTTTCTGGTTTCTAACAAATGCTGAAACTTGGTATCCCATCAGAATGCTGCAGAAAATATCGAGTCCCTTAAAGCAAAAATCAGGGAAGTTAAAAAGAAAATCCAATTGAAGAAAAACGAAGCCAAAGCCAACATTGACAGATATACAAAAGCAGAAAGAGCCATTTTCTTAAGCAATCGCCGGGTAACATAAGCTTTTGAACTTATTCATCCTTAACTTTGTCCTTGTTATATTTTCTTAGCCATTAATGTCCGGCATTGGTATAGGTTGAGGATCTCCAGGCTCGGATTAAAGAAGAGGTCAGCAACCGAACTGAGTTACAGAAAGAATTAGAAGCTGAAAAAGAACATATCCATGAAGTAATGGGTGATATAGAAGAAAGCAAGAACAGGCTAAATTCAATAAAAGAACTCCAATCCGAGCTCTCTAACAAGTTGCATATTTCCACATTGGGAAAGTCACATGCTGAGGCCCAAGTAGAGAATGCAGTGAACAAAAGGGCAGAGATGGTTAGGGAAATTGAGGAGCTGAGACAACAAAGGGATGTTCTTCATCGAAGGATCGAGTTTTGTCGAGAAAAGGATGCCATTGGAATGGTTGCAAGACTTGGTGAACCCAGCTGTGGTTTCAAGGTATACACTGCAGAGGAGATCAGATTGGCCACAAACGGTTTCTCAGAGCGTTTGAGATTGAAACCGGGAGGCGATTGGACCACCGTGTATAGAGGGAGGATTGAAAACGCCACGGTTGCGATCAAAATCCTTAACTCTGTTAGTGGATTGTCCCAGGAAGATTTTCAGGCTAAGGTATGAAAGCTTTTTCTGAACCACCATAACTGTCTTTGTAAACTGTCATAACTGTCATAAGAATTCATTACTTTTAACTCTCTTTAATCTTTATGATATATATATATATATATATAATAGGTGATGCTTCTAAATCACATAAAGCATCCACATTTGGTGGCAGTGGTGGGGTTCTGCATTGAGCTAAAATGCGTAGTGTACGAATACATGCACAATGGGAGCTTGAGGGACATTTTCTTGAGGGACATTTTGCATACCTCCCACACAAACTCCAAGAACAAAATCCGGACCCTCCAGTGGCACGAACGTGTACGTGTTGCTGCCCAGGTTTGCTCAGGCCTTGTCTATCTCCACTTGATGAAACCCAGGCCAATTGTCCATGGTCACTTGACCTTGTCCAATATCTTACTGGATCGTAATCTCGTTGCGAAGATAAGTGGTTTCGGCCTCACTCAACGCTGTGATGAACACAGTGTTCAATCAGATATTCGGGCTTTTGGGGTTCTCATTATGCATCTTTTGACTGGACGGAATTGGACTGGATTAGTTGAGGCAATGACTATGGATAGAGCAGCGGTGATCCGGGATTTAGATGGGATGGCCGGACAATGGCCGTTGTATCTAGCGGAAAGACTTGCAGGCCTAGCATTGAGGTGTTTGTCAAGTAACCGAGGGCCCAATTCAGATTTGAATATGGCAACTGTAATGGAAGAGCTGAATGAGCTGAAGAACAAAGCCGATCAGGAGGTAGTGGCATGGGAAGGAAGCAAAGCAGAGATTGATAGAGATGGAGATAGCAGTATAGCTAGAGAAGACTCCTCTAAAGATGTACCAAGTTTTTTACTCTGCCCCATATTTCAGGTAGTTCTAGGCTTCTACAGCCTCCATTTTTAAGCCTGATATTTTCACCAAGATCGACCATAAATTAACAGAATTTTGGCAATAACTCTTTGAAAACTTTGCTTGCAGGATGTAATGAAGAATCCACACGTGGCAGCTGATGGATTTTCATATGAGCTAGAAGCTATGGAGCAATGGCTGAGAATGGGGCATAAAACATCACCAATGACAAACTTGAGGCTGAAGCACACCTACCTCACACCTAATCATGCCCTTCGTTCCCTCATTCAGGACTGGCATAATAAAAAATCAGTTTCAACCACTTCATAAACATTATCACATATATTTCCATTCAATAAAAGGGGCTGAACTAGGCAGAATGGACTTGAAGTTGCGGAAGAAGCTTATGATTTTCCTTTGAATCGATGGAGGGAACCCGGGAATAGGATGTGAAACATTTTTAAACTGTACAGGAACTTCGAGATTTATTTGAGATTACTCTAGAGATTTCAACGGAGAGTTTGTGGATGAAGAGGCATAGAAAAAGTTTTGCTAGAAAGATGTTAAACAAAGTGGATGAGAATGAAACAAATGCATGAATTTCCAGAAAGCAGAGTAGCATGGCTAATTTTTTTGGATGAAGGAACCTACAATACATAGTCCTGTCAAAGAATGGTTTTGACTACTATACAATCTGGAACCACAACTATTACAAATAAACAATTTCATTAACCTGGTAATTATTGTAAATATTTCCATTTTCGTATGGGAAGCTATACGTATAAAGTGTTTTTTTTTTTTTTGGATTATTCATAGCCCTATCGTCCTAAATCTTTGCTGCCTAAAATCTAGTGAAGGCCTTATAGGAGCATCATTTCTCAGTGCCTTGTGTTTCAAGCCGTAGACTGCTGAATGCTGAATATCAAACATCCAAGCATTTTGCCCAACATAAACATTTGGCAACTTTCCTTGGCAGGGAATAGTCTGCAACCAAAGATGGATCGCTTCTAATTTCATCTCCACGTGACCATATATATACTCCTCGTTCTTGCCTGTTGCCTGGGACAGTGTTGTCCAGTATAAATGCTACCAAGAGCGTCACCACCATGTTCAACGACATAACGGCATTTAGAGCAAAATCAAACTGATACACATAAATAAACAAATAACAAAGGATTAGCTCACCTAACATAAATAAGAGAGGGCAAAATGAAGGGAATTACAAACCACATAAGAGCTTGGACACTAGCATGAGCATGTAACAAGTAACTTGGACCAGTGAGTCAGTGACTAGCATATCAAGCAAGACCAAACACGCAAATGAGATCTATGTTATACCATGTTAACTGTCCATCAATACCAAGAACTTAAGTTATTAGGTTCTATGCACATCAAGCTTATACAAATACACAGTAATACTTGTCTTATCTGCAACAATGCAATGTGGAAGAATTAATAACAAAATTTAAATCATCTTCAGCCAAGAACCATCAATTACTATTATATGTTGAGTTGGAAGCTTCGCTGAGTTTACTAACTTACAGAGTTTCTGAAAATCAAGTCAGCAAGAAATTTTTTGTGCAATGGGCTAAGACAACATTTAGGGTTAGATGGAAATTTCCTTCTGGCCTCAGTATCCTTATCAGCATAGTCAGCAAACTAATAGGAAGAGTTAGGGACATGACCATGAAAAACACACTCTCGACTTGTAGAAGTGGGTAAGAAAATATGCATATAATTTTGAATTTTATTCAATTAGAGTAACAAAATAATTATCCTTTAAATTGCATATGACTTTGTAAGAAATGGAATATTTCACTTCTTACTCTTTGGGAAAAATCTCTCCCCATTCCAAATGGGTGAGACAAGTTTTCTCTCTTAAAGTTTAACCTTTAATTAAAATATGCATTTATAATTTTAGTTGAAAAAAAGAGAAAGTAACTCACTTGTTCATTGCCAGTACGGACTGGTCCAGTAGATGCTGCTGCATATGGAAGAAGATAACTAGGCAGTATCAAGCTGGATTCAGGTTGATACTGTTGGAAATAGGCAGGGATGGATAAACCAAGGAACAATGAAACACCAACTATTGTTATATTCCGAAAGCATGCCGTCTGAGTATATTGTAAAGTTGAGAGGCCCAAGGCCACAATAAGGGCCCAGATGAAGCACAATATAGCAGCAGCCAAGGCCTGTGGTATAGAGGCAAGAATGGCACCAATTTTTCCTATCGAGCGAAAGTAAAGAAATCAATGAATTTTAACTTTTAAGAAAATAATAAGCAAAACATTACCATCCAGTAATGGACATTAAAAATTCCTGCTTAAATTGTAAAAATATAAAAGTATAATTCTACAAGAATACAGAGAATTCCACACTTGATTAGGCTCTCATAAATGCTTATTACCATGAGAAGACAGAATATGACATCAACCAAAACAGATCGAAAATCTATCTTCAGTATGCCAAACCTAATCACTAGATGTGCACTCAGCATGCATCCACAGTGCATGCCTATCCGCTACCGAATCATTTGAATCTAGCATTGTTTTTTTTGATTATGTGACCGGTATTATACCTATAAATGAGAAGAAGATTAAAAAAAGTGCTCCAATTTCCATGGCCCTTCGACTTGCCACTTTTGTTATTTCAATTGTATGCACATTTTCTGTCAAGGTTGTTGCACCAGTTCCTGAACCCCAAAATCCAGCCAACATACTGCAGAAGCCTTCCAATGCAATTCCTCTGCTGACAATTCCCGGAGTTGGAGGCTTCAAATTAATTATCACAGATGTAGTGTGGTATGTTCCAAGCTGGGAAGTTTTGCACCATTGTAAATTAGTGACAAGTGATACTTAAATAAAACTAAAAGTAGGGAGGAAAAAGGGGGGTGTTGAAGCACAAGCCTTTCCCCAGATCAAGAAGTCATACAAATATTCTTGGGTGTTTTGACATTTTCCTTAGCAGTTTATATTTTTATCATGAAGTTAATGCTAGCATCACCCCTAGTACAATGACTAATTGCTTGACTGGAAAAAAGCAGAGAAAAAAACCTGAACCATACCCCATCCCCCCAGGCCTGTATGCACATAACTACAATTCTAAGTTGATTATAAGTTGTAAGCAACATACCGAATCCACTGATGCAACAAATGACGTAATAATCATTATAAGTGAAGTCCTTAAATGGAAGATAGGGGTACCCCATTGTAAAGGATAGGGAACCCGGACCCATGCAGCAGTTCTCCATGCATTGGAAACATCGGTCCTGCAATGCTTCATGGTGTATGCATGTTTTCTACAGGCATCAATTAATATGTTTGAACTCGGTATGTCAGGGCTGCATCCTTTGTAATTATATGCTCCACCCGCTGTCAGGAAGAATGCATATATCCATATAATCATAACGCTCAGGGGAGCCTGACATGATTGAGAAAGACAGCAAGAATAATCAGCACTAATGATATTCTTATTCACCCATGTAATGACAAGGTTTAAACTATATCTTGCTAGAAATGAAGATAAAAAATAAACACCATGATTGCTGACATTATTTGAAGGCACATCTGCACATGTTAAAGCTTTTATTTTCTAATGATATTGAAAGATGTGGGACTTTTATTTCCTACGTAGGCACACATTTATTGAAAGTATTGGCTCTTTAGCTCATGGGAAGGAGGGGGAAAGGATAAGTTAGAGTAGGATTGGATTAGTTAGCAATAAGGGAGATATTGAATCCTTCAAGGTCATAAGGGAAACACAACTTAATTAATTAATAGATAAAGCTTGAAAGGAAAAAATATTTTAGAAAGATAAGATTCATACCGCATAAATCCGAAATATCCGATGACCAAAGATGGATATTCCTCGAAGGTACTTTCAAAATGAGAGAATAAAGCTATTAGAACTTTGATAAAGCATATATCAAAATGAAATATGAATAAATTTTATACGGCAGCAAGAAACTGAACAATTTGGATTTGTAATAGGAATAGAAAAAGTGGCTTCATCAGTCTAATTATTACCAGATAATCTACATCCAGATTGCTCAGTTTGCCTGAAAATCACTTACCAGTGTGAAGATAAGAACCAACAGTATCAATGGAATGCTTATTTCTACACAACTTCCAGCTTGTGGAAAGCCATAGCTAAAAAATGCTAAACCTACTGCAGCTACAGTTGGCGCAACCACAACAGGGTTTATCAATCTGCATCATGTTATCATATAAATAATAGAAATAGTACATTAGGTTCTTTCCACCTTATATATGCACTTGCAGAGCCAACAGCTTGTGCAAATACTTTGTATGCTAGCATTTAGAAATGAATCACAGGTTTCAATTTACTGTTTATGTAAAATTGGTAGTGCATCAAACAAAATCCATGGGCTTCTGGACAAGAAAAATTCAATTTCAACAAGCACGAACAACTTCAGATAAATCAAAGTACTGATATTACAAGCAATCTTTTGAATTACCTCAGAAAAAGGGTCATTAAACCACTAAATCCCAGAAGGCTTTGAAATATTGAACCAACAATTATAGCCCCTTGGAGCTCCCTCATTATATGCCTAAATTTCTGCAGTTAAATAATCACTGATTAAAATTTAATAAATGATGAAGTAAGATTCATGGGAAACAAATGTTTATAGTTCTGTAATATACAAATGAAAAGATGAAAAATCATCTTGCAAATTCCATTTAATCAAAAAGTTTATCATCCTAGAAATGTATATGAAATACTTTTCAATTCCTGAAGTTTGTAAAAAGTATTGCTAAAACAGGAAATTTACCAGGACTGTTAAAATTTGAGGCAATTGTGACTTTGCTTACAGTATATATTTTGTAACTTCACATTATTTAACTGAACTTACATGTTCTGTAAGATTTCGATACTCCTGGGCATTAATGATGACCATTGCTGGCGCCAAATATACAAAAGAGCTTCCTTGAACTAAAGGAAGTCGAGTTCCAAAGTATGAGTGCAGTATTGTTGTAACGCCAGAAATAAGCAGCATCGTTGAAATCACTGTGGCAGTATCTTTCTGTTGTCGATATGTAAAAGACAAAATATTAATAACAAAAGCACTTTGAAATACCCTCTAACATTGCAGCAGATAACAAAGTTTATGGAAGATATGCTTACATCTGTTCCACCCATGGCTGGAACAATGATCAAGGGGATGAATATAAGTGAGCCAGCTAATGATAAATAATGCTGCAGGCCATAATATATTAGAGGTGCTGCAATAAAAACAAACCGAAAAATTTAAGGAACAAGTAGAGCATTTCTTGTATATTAATCCAAAAATCTAAATAAATTCCAGTCTTACAACTCAACCTGATTAAGAAACTAAATTGATAATGAGTAATAACAATCTTTGGCTACTAGACAAAGAGGTTCCATTAACTACTTTAAATTGACACCATACTTTCTGAGCTTTAAGACTTGTCTAAAGTACATGATAAATAGATTGGGACATAGACTCAAAGTAATGGGAAGGAAACTTAATCTTAACCTATTAATCTCTGGCTCTAACAAGTTTAGAGTCAGGAAAATCCTGATATTGGAAGAGGCACCTTCTTTTAATTTCATTTCGTTTGCTCTAGATGTAAACTTAATTATGTAATTTTAGGATTAAGTTATAAAGAAGGCATAGCTATAAAAGCCAATGCAGAATTGGTTTCTTACATCTTGAAAGTTGACTACCAATGGCAAAAGGGCAGAGTGGGAAAGCAACAATCAGATCAGTTTAAAGCAACCAATCAAGAACCAAACTTAAGTTAAGTATATTTTCAATGCCTTAATGTTAAAAACATGGCTATATACAACAGAATCCCATTTGAATATGAAGGTAAAAAACCTAATAATTAAGTCTGTCAACCATGTACTTAAGTATCATCTTCAGCAGACATCAATCAGGCAAGCGCCAAGTTACAAACTCAAGGTTAACACTTTTATAAGGCAGCCTTACAATGTTCGTTATCCTCCAAAGTCCAAACATATTCCCGATGGGAAAAGCCTGCATTCTGCACATTTCAAAGCTTGGTCAAGTATACTCCCTACTTTCGAGAGTTGGTCATTGCATCTATCCTATGGCCAGGGAGAAAAAATGACATCTAGTTTTGCTCTAAATTCCATATTTTGCTATCAAAAGTTGACTACCATACAAGTTACAACCATTAGAAACAAAACTACTAGTCTACTACTGGAACTCTACGTGCAAAACCATAAATTAGAAAGAATAGAACTTTACTAACCAAAACCCGGATTTTCTCTCAGGCCACATTTCATTCCAGATGGTCTGCGCCACTCTCCATAAGTGAGCTCTTCACCATCTGGTTGGAAATTCATTTCCATATCTCTCTCAGCTAAGTCAGCATCTTTCTTTGGCTCTGTTACGGGAGTAACTGCTGCCACTCCAACTACAGTCCCATTTGCATTCCCAATTCTATTCGCAGCCTCGTTGACATTCTCATTTCCTTTGCCATTTCCATTCAAATCAACTTTCCTTCCACCATGACCAATTCCACCGTCCAAAACATGCTCATCCCCAACCCTTCTCCCCTGATTTATACCCCCAACCGTTCCATCCCTCGAACCCAAAACCCCATTATTCTCATTCCTCATCCTTACATTTGTATTTGCATACCCAGTTGCTGGTTCAATCTCAGCTCTTCTATTCGGCCTAGTCCGCCCAGAATTGGATCAATCTCAATTTTGGGCGACGACCCACCACCTCTCTGTTCAAGACCCCTCTCCAAATCATACCCAGCTCTATCATTCTTCTCACTTGCAGTAGTTCCAGTCTCACCTGAGAAGGTAGTAGAGATAAACCCAGTTCTCTTTGCCCAAGATCTCAGCTCTCTCGGATTGTGATCCGTTCTTGGGACAAAGGGATCGATATTTCCCATCACAGAACTGAGTTTAGCACCACCTCTTCCTCTCCCTGCCATGTCCATGGACTCTGAGCTCGACCCAGTACTCATTTCAAGCTCTCTAACAAAGTTTCCCAAGAAACTAAACCAAGAAAACTCCTAAAAAAAACCAAAAGAAGACGAATAACCTCCCACTCTTCCTCACAACAGAACAAAGAACAAGTAGTTCAAAAGCTCTTATAAAAAAAGTAAAATAATTCCCCAAAAAAAAAAAAAAAAAAACACACACACTCTGGGAGAGAAAGAGAGTAGAAGCAAAGCAAGAAAGAGTGGAAAAAGGGTCAAAGTGTGAGAAGCTTCATATCGATCGGCAACGTGGAAATGGCTACAGGCTGACTGGTGCGAGAAATAGCGAGTGACTTAATAAGCATCTTTTTGTATTATGCCACATTACCGCTCGCAAGTTGTTTTCAGCTGTCGTTTTCGGCTTCTTCTTCTGCTTGCTCAAATTACCGAAACCTCCCTCTTTCTTGCCCGTTAGGACACAGAATAATTAAAAAGCTTTTTCCTTTCCGTTTCAACATTAAAACATTCAACTTCGATTTCGGTGTGGAACTCACCGAGTGGACTCGGCAGCTCGGACGAGTTTCATGCATGTTTAACTCAGTGGGCACGTACATGAGCACATGCTGATTATGATAATAGGGTGGAAGAAGAAACCATTTAATGGGTCCCAGATGAATTATTAGAACTCGAACCCCACCAAAACCAAAAACATAAAAATAAAAATAAAACAAGAAAATGGAATTTCAAAAAGGAGCTCTGAAAGCTAGGCTCACTCTGAATCATCAAAGACTAGTTATAGCATAATAAAGAAACATTTTGAAAAGATTATTCCGAGTGTGACTTTTATGCTTTACGCACTGTTTAAAATAATGATTTTATATACAATATAACCTTTTGGTTGGTTTGGGGCCTTTTATAAAAAAATTACAAACTAATAAACTTGTTTTGGACTAATGCAAACGAGATAAGATTTATATGATACTAAACCCCAAAACGAAATAGAGAAGAGATAAGATTTGATAGACTGTTTGTGTCTTCTATGCTTTTTTTTCACCCCTACTTTTTTTTTTTCCAACAAGATGGAGTTGGTCGGTCAAACATTTTTATATTAAAGCGAAAATTGATATGTGTAGCTATTGGATGAATTTTTATTTTTTTATTTTTTTATATTTTATGGTTGAGTGGAACAGGAAATTTAAGATGCAATGCACTTTAGCGAACGTTGATTAGAAATATTTATTTTTTTGGAAAAAAAAATACCTGTTTAATATTTTCTTGAAGTAATCTAGATCAGTAAGAAAAAAAAAAAAACTTTTAGTAAACTGTTTCATATATATATATATATATATTTTTTTTTATAATGAAACACTTGCCAAGGAACATTTTTATTATCTTGGACGTGGGCCCTGTTCGTTCGAAAGTCTTGTCATGGAGGGTAAATTGGCTAAATAATAATTGCAAGAGTGTTTCAGCAAAAAAAAAAAAAAAAGAAAAAAAAATTGAAAAAAAGTTCAAACATTTCATTTTCAGGCAATATGGGCAAATCAATTACAGTAATCTTCTTTTATTTCACTGTCTTCCACCTTTCCTTTGAAATTACTTTTATATAGCTGGTCAATCTCTAATAAGCATGAATTATTCCAATCAACAATACTACTTTGCTTTGAAGTAAACATTATGTTTATCTTTAAAAGTTTGTTTAGGTTTAGTTACACTTTAAAAAGCAAAGCTAATATAATCTCTTAATCAATAAACAAAGTTATGTAATTTAACAAAATTCTTTAAAGAATGATGGTTTTTTTTTTTTTTTGTTTTTAACTAAATTAAAAGAATGATGCTTATACATTCTCTCAAGTGGTAATATCATCAAGAGACAAGGGGTGAAGTCTCACACTTGATGTTAAGCCTTAATGATTATGGATTCATATTATTATTATTTTCGGCAAAACTAAACATTTGGATTAAGAAGACTTCTAAAACTATTTTTTATATATAATTTAATTTAAATAGAAATTTCTAAATACAACAAAACATTCTAAGATAACCAAATTCCATAAAAAGCATGGTCTCTTGTATTGCGAAAAGATAATTGTTTATTTACCCAAAAAACCAAGATAATTATTTTCCATCTTCCTGTTGTTGTTTTGGTTGAACCTAAACTCTTGAGGTATATTTTTATTGGTTTTATCACTAAACTAAATTTACTGATACCTTTAGTTTTACCTTTTGATGCTGATAATTGTGCTTTTAAAAAATAAACAATGGTAAAAATAGTAATCCTATAACTTTACAACAACACAACAACAACCAAATAAATAAATAAATAATTTTAAAAAAAATCCTTTCATTAAAGAAGAAGAAAAAAAAAAAGTACACAAACACAAAAACATATTCAGAAGTAGAGGTGGCTGCTGGCCATTAATGGAAGATTAATAATGTTGATAAAGAGCATAATGAGGAAGACGATTAACATGAAGAACATAATCATTATCACTCCATTTACACCACTTTGTTGCCGTGAATTTTAAGTTAGGATGACAAGAAGTGTATTCAAAGAAATCATTGATGGAAATATTTTATAAGATTGCAATCTGGAAAATCTTTATTTTTTAATTTTTTTTTTCCATCAATTCCAAAGGCATCAATCAACATAAAAAGCCTTTAAAAATTGCTAAAAAGTAATCCAAAGTTACTGGGCAACACAAAGTCATATTGGACAAGAGAATAGAAAATTCTGAATTCCGGCAATCATAACAAGGCAAAAAAATTCAGTTACTCATGGGTCTTATACGATGTGGGCCGTACAAGCTTGTTTGTCATTTAGAAGCAAAATTTGCTCACATTGGAGACGTTAAAGAAGGAAAAGTTGAACCTCTCGGAAACTCTCAAGCCTCGAAAAGAAATAAACATGTATAAGTAAGTACTTACATATAAAGCACATCCGGTCTACCTCAGGAATTATTAAAAAGATTTTAAACTTGTGCCCTCTCTTTCATTCTATCTTTCTTGTTTGGATCCTAAGATGAAATAAAATAATAAGTTAATACAACTTCCCCTTTTAAGCAAAAAATAAAATAATAATAATAATAATAAAATCTACCTCTTTTTTCTTTTTTTCTTTTTTTTTTGTCTCTCTCACTAGTTTAACTTTAACATATCTCTTGGCACAAAAAATAAAAAGTTTAAATTATATTAGGCATCTTTTCTATGCTGTAATTTGGAGGTATTCAATAAGACAAATCATGGAAATCAAAATGCAGACTCTCAAAAGTCAAAAACTACATTGTCACGTTCTCACTATCAAAGTTATTTGCTTTCCCAAAGATGTTCTTTGCGGTCTAATTGGTCAGATTTCGATCTGATACAAAGCGTAATTCAATTTTCCATTTCTCAACAACATCAAACTTGTTATCCCATCATCCTCTGCAACATAATTTCCCAGTTTCAGTTTGTATAATCAAATTTATCAATTCTATATCTTACCAATTTCTGTATTTGACTATAATCATCAGCTAAGTCTATAGCTTTTTAAGACTAGAATCATCATCAATTTCTTTATTGCTATAGTAGAATCAAAATTGTAAAAACTTGGATTTTCGGAATCTTCTTCAATAGTTCAGTGCCTTGCGTATGAAATCCTATTTCCTTTTAAGATTATAATCTCTTAAATATTCGAATATAGTTTTACAATTAAAAGTCCTTAGAACTTTCAAAAGATCAAGCGATTTGAAAACAACATCCAATTTATTTACATTTAAACAGGATAATGGTACTAGAGAATCAGGCTTTCCCCCCTTTTTTTTTTGTTTTTTGTTTTTGTTTTTTTTTGTTTTTTGGTAATTAATCAGGCTTTACCCACTTGCTGTTGAGTATTTTAACAATCCTCTTTGATTGATTTTTTATCCTTCCCCTATAAGGGTGGTTAAAAAAAATGTCTAACATAAAGATAAAATTTTCATATTTCACAAATCAGCTCAAGATCATAACCTCAAATTCATGGAAGAATTCATCTCCTATTTATATATATAAATCATAATTATACACACACTTACACATATTTTTATGCTTCAAATAGTGTTGGATTCTTACGCCAAGCACCCACCAAAAGGAAAAAAAAAAAATATATATATATATATATATATATATATACAAAAAATAATTCAAGAAGGAGACACTGTTAGGATCAACATACACATGCAATACATCTTAGTGAATTCAAATATTTTTTTTTTTTTTTTTGGGTCAAAAGTCAATTCAAAGTTCAAATGCATAAAATTTGGAAATCTCTTTCTCGAAGCCAATTCTCTTCCCTACATAGAGATCACAAAAATTGTACCTGTATCCCAAAACGGTATAAATAAAAAAGTTTATGCAATCATGTCATGACATTCCTAACCATAATCCAATTCTTCCTACTTTTTACAGGGATTCACTAAAAGCATTGTCATCAACTCATAATTTATGCCTATTAAAAGTTCAAATGTTCGTAAACTCAATTTGTATTCAATTAGTGCATCGGGAATCATCATGTTGGAAATTCATTTCTATATTTCTCTCAGCTATATAAGTCAACATACTTTTCTTTGGCTCTGTTACGGCAGTAGCTGCTGCCATTCCAACTCCATTTCCATTTGCACTCCCAATTCTATTAACGACCTCCCTTTTGTTATTATTAGTATTAATATTATTATTAGTATTATTTATAACCATTCCTCTTCGGTATCAAATCCATAACTTTATAATTATGAATGCAAATGGTTTATCAATTAAACCAGTTTCACTTTACATTTATAATCTCATTTACACTCTAATTTCCTTAACCATTTCCATTCAAACCTGCCCTACACCCTTAATTAACCGTTCCATCCCTGGAATCTAAAACCACTATTCTCATTCCTCATCCCTCATTTCCAAATCAATCTTAGCTCTTCCATTCGACCTAGTCCAACTCTCATAATTGGTTCGATCTCAATTTCGGGCCATGACCCACCACCTCTCGAATCCAGAACAACCATAGGGATTGTACATTATGATCGGTTCTTTGGACAAATAGAGTAGTCCTCCTTTTATATATGACACTGTTATAACAAACATTGAAATTTTCATTGTACTATGGGTGTTTAGTAAGTGCTATGAAAATAATGGTTGTATAACTTATAGCATTTTCTAAGTGCTATAGAAAAAATAATATTCACAATTTTCAAAGTCATCTATAACATTTTTGAATGTTATTAAAGACGTAAACAACATAATAGTCAAACAATGCTATAAATACTGAAATCATGGTAGAAAAAGAATGCTATTATATAAGCTTTGCTTCTGCTTAATAAATGTAGCTAGAAATTCTCTTTATGAAAATCCAATTTAGTGGAGGTCTTGTGGGAGGAGTAAGAGGCCAGTTTCCTTAGCTCCCTCGTCAGTGCTGGTGCACCACAGTAAAACACACCGGCAAATTAATCAAAAATCTTTTAATATAATATATATATATTACCAATAATTTTAAGGTGAACATGCATAGAAAGATTATAAATGTCCACACCACGAAATGACTCTGTATATTTATATTACATGGTAAAGAAAAGAAGAAAGAATGGTAATGGTATTGTAGGTATAAGATTAAAGGTATAAGGAAAAGTGAAGAAGAATTAATAATTAATGTGGATAAACTATGGACCAACTCGAGCATTAGGATATTGGAGAGCGATCGTCCTGTAGACTTGGTGCGATTTATTCCTGGTTCTGACCATACTCGTTCTGTTCTTATTATTACTTATGATATTGATGAGTCTGAAACTTCATTATATTCTTCCTTGTGCAACATGTTGTATTGATGATGTCCTTCACCATACTCACCACCATCAGTGTTGGTCCAATGCCAAGACCCCAGCATTACCACCTCCTTTTTTTTTTTTTTGGCAGTCCTGTGCTGGAGGACCATATACACCGTCGATCAATATTTTTTGGAAAGCTGTACATGATCAATCATCATTATTAATATTGCTTTTTTTTTTTTGGGGGGGGGGGGGGGGGGTGAAGAATCATTACTAATATTGTTAGGTCATTAATATTTTAGCAGCCTAATTTGTGATTATAAAGACCAGCCATGGGATTTTGAGGGCCTTAGGCCAACTAGTCACATGCTGAATAATATAGTTCGTGAAACACAATTTTTATAATTAATTCTAAATAATTATGCACGAAAATACAAACCATACATACATATTATTAAGATCATAAAATTCATGGACGATTTCATCTTCTAATTATGTATATCACTATTACACACACACATACATATATATTTTTATAGCTTCACATAGGGTTCGATTCCTAAGCCAACCTCCCACGATTTTTTTTTTTTTTTTAAAGAAATCATAGAAAATAATTCGTATAATGAAACACCAATATGGTCAACATGCAATAAATCTTAGTTAATTATAAGTTCAGAGTCAATTTGAAAACCTCTTTCTCCCTGGCTTTGGGTCAATAGAAATCACAAATACTGTACCTGCATCCTAAAACAGGATAAGTAAAAGAAGTTTATGCAATCGTTATGCCGTTATGGCATTCCTAACCATAATCCAACTCTTCCTACGTTTCACAAGAATTGTCATTAACTAATCATTTACACCGATTAAAAGCTCATTTAAACCTATTAAAAGCAGAACAAACTGAATATGTAAAATAAAATTTAGTAACCAAATTTGAATTCAGTTGGTGGATTGGGAATTTAATCCATTACCTTTGTGCCAATAGCCAATAATATTGGGAAAGTACAACATATTATAAGCCAAACGATCATCTTGCTTAGAGGCCAGAATAAGTAATTTAAAGAAGCCTTTCCACTATCTCTTAGTTACTAACATTTTTTATCTACTTCCTGTTAGTGTTGGCAGGCTTCAAACTTCAATATAAATTGGCCAACCAAGTCTCCCAAAAAATATATAATAATAAAAAAAAAGTGTTAAAAACCTTCCCAACAATGTATATCTACAACAATCAACATGTAGCACAAGTAGAATAAGCATTTTACTCTTCAATCACAGCAGACAAAACACTAGAAACAAAAAGATGGGAAAAAAAATAAAAATGATAAAAAGGTTATTTTGAATGATTCAGATACACGATTCAAGTCCAGTGTATGTGAATTAGCAACAGAAATGAAACATTTGGATGATGGGTCCAAAACAAACTGCAGACCCATGTCTAAAAAACACCATGAACTAGCAAGGAACCCAACATACATAATTACATCTACATATATATATTTATATACAAATCTATATGTAGATTAAGAAAATCTTCAGTGCACTAGTACAAGCACTAGAATAAACAATGGTTCTTTATGAATTTCCAGTACATGTATTTCACATATAAATTTCACAGAAACGAATATGCATAAAGATTGATAATAATTTGTTTACAAAAATAAACATTACAGGACAGCATAATCAACCCAAATTCATTATATATATATATATATATATATTAGACGGAAAGAAAGAAAGTTGATAAATTTTAGTATGGACAACAGGACAAGGGATTTAAAAGTGTTAAAAAATTCAATCACCGGAGGAGGGGATTTTGTAAAAATGATTATTTGTGAGGCAGAGGAGAGAAGAGGGTGGCGACGTGTTGCTGTTGTTCTCGGAATCGTCGTTTGAGGTAGGTCTCGAGGATCTCCATGACGGAGACGAAGCGCTTCATCTCTTCAAGCTGGCGGCTAAGCTCGGCTTCACGAGCCCTGGCGCGCTCCAAACGAGCCTCTGTCTCCGCAAGCCGACCACGCAGATCTTCGACGACGACGGCGTTGTCGATCGCAGACCGGAGAGTCCGCGATGGGGTTAGGTTTCCGTCGTCGTCTCTGGAGAAGGACCGCTGCTGTTGCTGACCGTAACACATTGCCCAAAAAAGGTAACCGACACAATTGGGAACGTCTCGCTCTGTGTGAGAGAGAGAGAGAGAGACAACCTTTTGTTTTGCCACCGGTTTTCTGTTTTTTTTTTTTTTTTTTTTTTTGAAGGTACGATTGGTTGAATTGGAGGTTTAATCTGGATCGTTTAATTAAGGAGGGTTTTATTCTGCTGTACTCGGGTTTTCTTTTTAAGTCCTCGAATATTTCTCTTTTCACTTCCCTAATCCCTTTCTACTTCAATCCGACTCACTCGCTTCACAATCACTCAATAATAACAGGATTCTGGCTCTTTTTTTTTTTTTTTCCTCTTTTTTTTTTTTTAAGGGTTTTTTGGGAATTCAAATTTGGAGAAAAACATAAAGAAACTAGACAGGGAGACTCGGAGCAGACAAGCTTCGGATACATGGGTTGACCGATAAAATTACTAATATCATCTTCGACGATTAATGCTATTTTATTATTAATATTTTTAACTTTGATATTAATAAATTATAAATATTATTGAATGATATTGAAAACCAGTTATTATTCAAAAAAAAAAATTATAATTTTTTTTAAAATGATAATTTAAGTATCAAATAATGATAGGTTGTTATAAACTTTATTACAATGGATCAAATAAAATTTAAGTATCAAATAGTGATAGGTTGTTATAAACTTTATTACAATGGAGCTTACTATCAAAATTTGACAATTGCATTTTAAATGTCAAATTTATCATTAAAAATGTAATTGTCAAATTTTATAATGTGTAATTGAATAGATAAAAAAAAAAAAAACCATTTATGTCTAAATTTGACATTATAATAGCAAAATACAATACCATTAAAGATATTCTAAGAATACAATTCTAAGAATAAAGTTCTAATCCCTCTCATCAATTTAGATTATATTGTAATCTAATATGATATCGGATTTTTCCTCTTTTTGTAATTTACTTGTACAGTTATAGTATTTAACATTTATTCTTTATTGTTTAGAACTGTAGACACAGTTTGTAAGCATATGAGAACGATTATTAGATTACTGTAAGTATTAATAATAATAATAAATAAAAAAGATTGCTATAGCCTATAAGTATTGGATGGAAATAAAACATAATTTGCACTATTATCAAATTTTACACTTCATTCTCATGTAACTTCAAAAAGTTAATAATAATAGTTATATATATATATATATATATATTTTTTTTTTTGTGCTGAGTAAAAGTAATAGTTAAGTTATGATCCTAATAAAATTCAATAGTTATAATTCAAAAAAGAAATGTTAAAATCTACCAAGTTGAGGAGTATTGTTGCAATATATATATATATATATATATATTTATATGTATTGTTTTCATATATTTTTTTCCTTTGATAAATAACTTAAAATCTCATTTTCATAAAACAAGACAAAAAAAAAAAATGATTTCCATTATGTCATTTATCAAAGTAGCAATCTATTATTTTCGCTGGAAAATCTATAAACTAATTTCTTTTTCGATATAAATGATAAATGATATGATACTGTTTTACTGAGGTATTCAAGTTTTATCGACTTGTCAATTATCCAAATGTTGCCATACATAATTGTCAATTTGTATTTCATAGTATTTGATATTTTCACTGTCTATTCAATTAAGCATACTATAATATTAAATTACGTAAAAAAAAAATTAAAAATAATTGTGAAACTGTTCTTTGATATTCCAAATAAAAGCATAAAATATTATTATTTGGTAAAAATACCCTGATTAAATTGTAATTAACATAATTTTTTTTATTAAACCATTTACTTTTTTTTTCTTGTTTGTAGAAATTAAACCATTTACTTTGTACATCTACAATTTTCAATGAAAAATTGTAATTTTATTTTTCTTTCTACAATAATTTATAAATATTCAAATATAAATATGAACCGTTTTCAGTGGCGGCAGTTTCAGGAAAAACCAGGAACATTCACGAGCGCAACCAGCAAAACGACTGTGAGCAACTCAAATGGCGACCGTAGAGCCCGAACCTTCTTCTTCTTCTTCCTCCATTTTCTCACAGAAAAGCTCCAGGCTTCCAGACGACACCGTTTTCTATGCCATCTTCCCCGATTTTTCTTTAAAACCCTCTGATGTTACTTCCCTGCAATCCCTGCACCTTCAAATCCTCCAAACCCTCACTCCCTTCACCGCCGACTATATATGGCAGCACGAACCCTTCACCCTATCAGTCTCAAACTTTCCCAAGCCTTCATGCCTCTGCTCCAACCACCTTCCTCACCTCCATGGCAAGCTCCGATACGGTGACAACCTCGACGACGAGTGGTTCGCCGTTTTTCTCCTCTTCGAAATCTCCCGGAGATTTCCAAACCTCTCCATTCGAGTTTGGGACACTGACGGCGAGTTCTTGCTCATTGAAGCCGCTTTCCACCTCCCTCGCTGGCTCAATCCCGAGAACAGCCTCAATAGGGTCTTCGTTCGCAGCGGCGACTTGCATATCGTTCCGAGAGATCGTTTTCCCAGCCCGAGTCTCGAAGATTCCTTGAAATTCATCGCCAATTGCGGTGGGGATTCGAGGGCGTCTGAGTCTGTCCAAACCATGGTGAAGAATAGGATATCGGAATATCCGGACAGGGCAAGGAGGGATATGCATAGGGTTAGGGTTAGGGTTCCGGTGTCGGTTGCTCAGGTTTTGAAACACGAGCCTTGCTTGATTTCATTGGCGGTGGAGGGCTTCTACGACCGCGATATAGATACGATGAAGTACGCGGCGAAAATGGAGAGGTTCTTGAGCAAAGGGAGAGAGAAAGAGTTGGTATGTGTGTCGGTGAAGATGTCTAGAGCGATGTACGCACAGTTGGTGCAGCAGACGTTTCAGGCACCCAAGTGCTATCCAATGCCGAATAGGAGCTCTGCATCAGAGTTTGTAGAGGCTGAACTGGGAATGAAGATTGCTTGTGGGTTTGAGATGATGTATCAGCAGCGGAAGCGGGAGGGTTTGGAAGGGAAAGGGAGTACATGGGAAGCGTTTAAGGAGAGTTTGGAAAGGAGCGGATACTTTGAAGGGCTGCTTCCTGGGTCCAAAGAGTATCGCCGGTTGATGCAGAATGCCGAGGAGTATTACAGGAGTAGTTCTTCGTTTTCAAGAGCCAGGTACTTTTAGTGTTAGATTATCTTTTTCATTTTTAAGTTGGGATACTAAAAGTTTCTAAGTAGGAAGACAACCATAGTAATATATATATATATATATATATATATATATATGCATTTGTTGCTATGCTTAATGGGCTAGGGATAAATACAGTTGTCATTGGAATTGTTAATTAACTAGATGTCACTGTTGTCGCAGTGAGATGATGAGTGCTCCTGTGAGACTTGTAGATGAGATTCTTGCATTACCTCATTCTGCTGAGGACTTTAGGGGTCAAGAGGTTCCTCCATCAGATGATGATTCCTGGCTCTACAATGGAGAAGAAGATTTGAACTATGCTCTTCTAGAGAGACAAAAGGAGCTGGAACTTTATAATTTGAAACATAAAGACAAGCAAAAGATGAATATTCCTCAAGATGCTGGTCCATCATCCAGTTCTAAAGTTGATGAGTTTGATCCTGGTGAAATAGCTAAAACGATGCAGGCATTTGTCCATAAGGTTTCAAGCTATAAGGGAGCTGAGGTTCCTGAGAACAGGTTGGTGCATCTTTATTTTCAGTCCCTCATTTTCGCCAACACACACACAAATAAGCATGACATGTGCAAATAAGCTTGCCTTTTTTATTGTGGTTGTTGGAAATTGAAAAGCTTTGAAGTTTCATAAATTGAGCCGTGACTTATGTAATGCAGTTCCTTGTTCATTCTTGTTTTGTGTAAACTTGAATCTTGGTGGCTATTGGCTGCTACTTTACCTTTAATGAGTTGCATACTATTCTTTCTTTTAGTTGTTTGTGGCGTTAAGCTAAAGGCTAAAGTCTCTTGTTTGCTCCTAAATGTTTGATTTTTTCTTTCTCATTCTTGGACCAGCAGCTGCCCCTGTGTTCCTTCTCATGTTTCCGATCCATGGTGCTGTTGTTCAACAGGATATGTTTTGATTTATGATTGTGACAGCTGGATTAGAGTGTGGTATTAAAATTAAAGTGGCTTTAGATTCTAGACTCTAGATGGATACTTAATCTGGATACTGGATAGAGTTAGAATCCATGAACCTTAGCCCTGATGATGTTGTCTTGTGTCAGTTGATCTTAGTTTTATTCTTTAAGTGGATGAGCAAGATGTTGATATCATTAGTTAGTGTAGGGCATGTTTTGTGTAGCTGTAAATCTTCCTGCAAAGTTGCTTTAAGTTACTTAACAATATGTGAATTTTTTTGTTACTTATAAAGTCTCTCATTTTCACCAACACACAAATAACTACGAATTATGTGCAGATAAATCTTGCCTTTTTTGATTTGGTTGTTGGAAATTGAAATACTTTGAAGTTTCATAACTTGAGCTGTGACTTTATGTAATGTAGTTCCTTGTTCATTCTTGTTTTATGTAAAATCGAATCTTGGTGGCTGGTGGCTTCTTCTTTACTTCTAATGTGTTGCAGACTACTTTTCTGTCTTTCAGTTGTTTGTGGTATTAAGCTAAAGGCTACAGTGTCTTGTTTGCTTCAATGTTTGATGTTTTCTCATTCTTGGACCAGCAGCTGACATCATGTTCTTTCTCATGTTTCCAAGTCTAATGATTTTTCCATGGTGCTGTTGTTAGATAGGATATGCTTGATTTATGATTGTGACAGCTGGATTAGATTGTGATGATGTTAAGATTAAACTGGCTTTAGATAGACTTAGAGTCCATGACCTTAGACCTGTTGCTGATTTTATCTTGTGTCATTTGATCTGGGCTCCTCTCATTTGATAAACCATGTTGGAGTTTAGTTGTATGCTTTAATTGGATGAGTAAGATGCTAATATCATTAATTAGTGTAGAGCATGCCATGTGCAGTTGTAAATGTTCCTGCAAATTTGCTTTAAGTTACTTATCATATGTGATTTTTATCTTTTTGGTAAAATATCATATGTGAATATCATGAACCATCTTTGAAGTGCCAATCCTTTATATCTCCAGTGTTTGTAGGATGTACAATTGATCTAATTGTATCCTGTTACATTTCTTTTGAAGGGACCTAAAAGAAGTGAACCTAGACGTGGACAGCTTCATTAAAGAAATGGAATCAATAATGAAGCGCCAAGGTTCTCAAGATGATGCTTGTGATGATGATTTTGAAGAAGGGTCCTCCTCTGACTTGGATTTTGGTGAGTTATGCATCATTATATATTTATCAGATTGGACAGCTTATTTTTATTGCATGATTTTTCACAGATAGAAAGTTATGTTAGATGCTTTGGGTTATTCAGTTCTTTATCTCTGTGGCTTCCATAATATAGAACTTTATTATAGTAACACTGGCTGCTTGCAAATGTGTGAAGCCTTTATCTTCCAAAATACAAAACTACAATCTGTCAACTGAGAAACCCTAATAGAAACCAATCCTAAATAAGAAAACCCCAAAGCTTATAAGAATCTATTCCAAATTAACTCAACAACAATATAATAGTACTTTTATTGGTCATATCAGCTGAACTGCTGGTATCTATTTTCTTTCTTTTAATTCTTTCCACTCAGAAGGAAGCTGGATTAGATCCTAATCATTCAGTGGATCTTTAACAATCCCTTGTTTTTACAAAGTGTTACAACTAGACCCAATAGATCCTGTTGTCATTGTGTCTATCTTCATGCAACAATTTGGAAGTTGATTATTCATTCTAGGTGGAATATTATCTGACGGTAGAATCAGTACAAAATGTTGCACATTTGAGTTGCGTAGGATACAGCATATAAGTTTTTCCTTTGGATACATACTCTATGCTGTATGGCTTGGAATAGTTGTTTCTTTCCCCGACACTGCAGTCTGCAGAAGTGGAGGTTCATGCTGAAGCGATGTGAGATAATAATGAACCATAGTTTGTCTGATACTTGCTGCTTATGTTCTGATGAATTAGAGTTGGATGCATGGTCACAATGTGAATTAAGTTGTTTCTATTGTTGGTTATTTGACTTCATTAGATAGACTTGCATCAGTTCTTTACTTTTGGGCTCATCATGTATGTCATGTGCTAATGGTGCCAAAATGTATTCATCTGAACTCCTATTTTTGGAATGGCTTTTTGACCCCTTTATTTTTTTTTTAATCCCTTTAAATATCCTCAGATGAGTCTGAAGATGGAAGTGATATTGCAGAACCTTCTGAAGTAAATGGGGATGGGGAGGATGTTTTCATGCATTCCTATTCTGATGCTTTGAATGAGGAACTGAAGAGCACCACACTTGAGAAAAGTTTTATTCGTGCCAACGAGCAAGCCCCACAAAAGAAAGAGGTAGATTTCATATCTTTTGCACTCTTGAGTAACCACGAATTTTTAAATCATATAGAAACATTTGCATACCAAAAAATATACCTTTCTATAGTGTTATAGATAAAGATGGTCCCTTTCCAGATGTACAGTGGTTAGAATTTTTTTCTTTTTTCCCCCTTGGCAAGTATGTTGTTTCTCCTTCACGTGTTTGCCTGTGAAATCTCAAAAGTTTTAAATTTAAACTGTTCCATCACAAGTTCTTAGGATTTCTCTATCCTAAATTGTATGTATGCCTTTGCTTTTGGCGGGGAGATGATCATGTACATGCCATTCATATCTCGTGTTTTCTCGTAATGTCTGTTTTTGTAGTCTCGTGATTTCAAATATTAAAACTTGATTAATTTGTGCTTGTTAGGGAACATCAAAGGGGTCGGAAGATATGGATGAGGACTTCACTCCTGTGGATGCGGATGTGAACCTTGTAAAGAGCTTCCTTGATTCTTTTTCTTCCCAACAAGGCCTTCCTGGTCCTGCTTCCAATTTGCTTGGGCTTATGGGTTTTCAACTCCCACAAGATAAAAAGGGCAAATGAAGGTTTTTGTTCCAGAGTTCATGATCTTCTGCTGTAATACTAGTTACCTAAGCTTCCTGCCATGGTGATACTTATTGTCATGGGTTGTATATACATTTTTATTTTTATTTTTTCATCTTAAATATATATTATTTTTATTAAAGTTTTAATTTCTCTCGGTAGTAAATATTTTGTCTATTAAAAAGTAAACCTTGCAGGAATGATATTTTGTCTACTAAAAGTTTTTGAGTTATCCATCTAACAGCAAACGCAATGAATTTTTTTTTTTTTCTGTCCTGATAATCAGATGTGATAATTTTGTTTTAATCAAATTTTTAGTAGTTATATTTATGAGAACAATGGAAAAAAGAAAAACAAAAATATGATAAAATTTTAACTTAATGGTCGCGTTAAACAAAGTATTATTAGGAACAGTGGACAGTTGACTGTAAACAAACATAAGTCCATTCCAATTTTCCAACATTTGAGAGTTTGATTGCGTCTGAAAATTCAAAAGATAGAAAAAGGAAATTATATACATATATCTTGTTTTTTGGTAAAAGATTGAAAAAGCAAATAAAACGACAAACTATGGAAATAGAATAGACAGCGACAGTCAGCCAATGGGAGCCCACAAAAGATTGTATTTTTATAATTATCGTAAATATTTTTCTTGGTTACTTAATGGTCGTGGGATCGGAATCACACCCAATTTGCATTAGGAAATATACTAAAATTAGCATGGAGATACACAATCCCAATCGTAGATGATAAACTAAAAAAAAAAAAAAAAAAGTCAAAACAATAAGCAATAAACAACGGTGTGGTTTGGTAAGTTGTCTGTTGTTTGCCCATTACCAAAAATTTTATTATTTAACCATTATTAATTTTTTGCTGATACGATTTTGTATCGTAGTTGTAGAAGTATATGATCCATTCCTCTCATATCGGCTTGGTGACGGCACTGTGGTCTGTGGGGCCCTCACTTCCTCTGTTTAAGGAAAAGATTTATTTATTTAATTTAAATTTTTTTTTTCTTTTTTTTTTTGGGTGAATTAAGGAATAGGATTTTGTTACTATAGGAGGTTTTTCTGTATATATTTTTAGTCTCTGCTAAAGACTCGAATGACTTGGAATTTGGTTTGCTTTTGGTATTCTTTTTGATCTGCTGCTCGCTGATATTTATTCTGAAAAAAGTCTCAAGCTTTGAAAGAAAGAGCTAGAGAAAAGCTTTATACGCTGCCAGTAATTAAAATCCATCTCTTGCTTTCTTCATTTTTTTGGATTTTGGGTATATATTATTATTATTATTATTTTTTTCCGTGTTATTTTTGGTTCTGTTGAAAGGTTTTTATGGAACCTCTAAAACCTTTGAGGTTGTCTTGTTTACCTTTGAAAAAGGAAAGGAGGAATAAAAGAATGGTTTCCCAGACGCTTGGATTAGTGAAGGAGGAGCTTCCCGTTGAACAAAAATCCATTTTGCTTTCTGGGGATGTTACTACTGGTCTTGTCATTGTGGACGTTGTTAATGGTTTCTGTACCGTTGGTGCTGGCAATTTGGTAACTTTTTTTTTTTTTTTCTTTTTTTCCTTTTTCCATATACCCAATCGCCATTTTTAGTAGGCAAAAGCAATACTTGATCCATAAAGGTTTATATTTTTGCAAGCTTAATATGCATATATATATATATAATGGTCTGCAGGCTCCAAGGCAGCCCGATGAGCAGATTTCTACAATGGTGGAGGAGACCGTGAAGCTTGCCAGAGCGTTCTGTGAGAAGAAATGGCCCGTATTTGCTTTCCTTGATTCCCATCATCCTGATATTCCCGAGCATCCTTATCCTCCTCATTGCATAGCCGGAACTGAAGAAGCTAAACTAGTTCCGGGTACCCTTTGTTTCTCTTATTTTGCTTTGTTTTTGTTTTCGTTTTTTTGGCTTAGTATATATTTTCAATTTTCTTAACTTATCCAAGTTTCTTAATTAGGAATAAAAAAATAAAATAAAATAAAATAAAATATTAAAAAAAAAAGAAAAAAAAGAACAACGGTTTGATGTATTTTGCATTTCCTTTTGTCGTGTTGTGTTGCTTTCTGTCTTTTTATGCGCAGCCCTGCAATGGTTGGAGAATGAGCCTAATGCAACGCTTAGATGCAAAGATTGCATTGATGGGTATCTTGGTTCGATTGAGAAAGACGGATCTAACGTGTTTGTTGATTGGGTTAAGAATAATCAGATCAAAGCTGTGAGCATTTTCTGCTTCTTATTTTACACTTTAATTGAATAAGTAGTGGGAAAGAATGATTATGTGTGTTTTCTGTTATTTCTTTCTATTCATTTCCATTCTTTTGTTGGGTTTTTAAAGATTGTGGTCGTGGGAATATGCACGGACGTATGTGTGCTGGATTTTGCATGCTCTGCATTATCTGCAAGAAATCGTCGTATTCTTACTCCTCTCGAGGATGTGATTGTGTACTCCGGTGGCTGTGCAACTTTTGATATTCCAGTTGAGGTTGCTAGGACTGCCAACAATGTTATATCTCATCCTCAGGTACTTTGAACAATTAAACAGCTAAGTTGCCCTATTCTGATATGTGAATCTGCATATTGTGATATTTAAACTGAGTTATCAAAAATTGCATTCAAAATGTTGTAATGCAGTTTATAAAGCCTAGAATATATTTAATTGAGCATTGACACGCTTCTGATTATAAAATTGCATTAGTAGCATTAGTGGAAAAGTATGGAGTGGATTGGAGGTTTCCATTTAAGCTTTAGCGGTTGAATTCTTTCATGTTAAAACTGTTATTTCTTTTGTTATCATTTGTTAGATGTGGAGAATTTATTTATTTTTTATTTTTTATTTTTTAAGGTAAAAGACGCTTGTATTAATAGGAGTACATACATCGGTTCTGTTCTAGTTTGGTTCTTGATTTTATTTAATTGGAGATAAAAGGAGTCAATCCAGCCACAATCATGGCAAGATGTTCTAGAATCAAAAGCATTAATGTTGTAATTCTAGACGTGAAGGGATAAGAGATGGATGAGTGAAGCCTGATTCTTTTGAGTTTGTGGACTGATTTTATATACCATAGAGCAAAAAGCAAAACACAAAAGATGAGTTTTCAGAGGCCTATTGGGTAAATGAACTATAGCTAGTAAGCCTTTTTCCTTCTGTATGCGGTTTAATGGAGTTTGGATAAAGGTGATCTCTTTTAAGCGCGCCTTCAATTGTGGGATACGAAATTTTTACCTGCTTTCCATATTTATACATTAGTTTCTTAGAAATTATAATCCTTCCTGTTTCTTCTTTTGATGACAGAATCTGATGCATCACATAGGCCTATACATGGCCCAGGGAAGGGGAGCAAAAGTGGTATCAGAAGTATCATTTGGTGCGAAAGAGCCATGAACTTGGCTTATCTCTGTTGTTGGAACAGGCTTTTCTGATATGTGGGTGGTGGAAAGTTGTCTGTACTTGGTGGCTGAATAGTTGAAGGGAAAAAGAAAGGCAACTAGAATTAGTATTTTTGGAATCCTTTGTGCATATCTGGGTCAATAAAAATGACGGAATAAAGGTATTAGAATTAGTTCTGTGGCTGGGAAAGTTTATGGATTGGCTTGTTATGGTGTTCACCTAGTCATTATGATTACTGCCGAATGTTGTGCGACCTGTAGAAATGTTAATTTGTTATGTGTGCTGGGCAGCCTGTAATATCATAATGGAATGAAGTTTCAGATGATAAATAAGATGATCATCCCTCCAATGCTTCCTTGCATGTGCATTGATGGGGAAATTGTAGCTTCTGAATGTAAGTTACAGAACCATACGTAATAATAGACTTTTTACAAGTGTGATTTTTCTATTAGCTTTTCTTTACATCATTGAGAACATGGAATTTTGAATGTATATCTGAAAACTGGGTTTGGTTGGGGATTTAGAGATTTAGAAAAGACATAATTTGAAACACTGATAACAACTTTAATGTACAAAAATAGATAAAGAAAGGTGAGAGAAAACAGCTATGTATCAAGTCACAAATGTAATCAGATCAACATACCTTAAAAATCAATGAGCACAATTTAAAGATCATCCTTCAAGCATCTTCAATAAGCTACATGAGTTATTTTTCAGTCATAATAGAAGAAATTGAAAGTGCAACATAATTGTAACTGTTTCTGTTTCTGAGAATTTCCAATGAGTCTAATATGAAGAAATAAATTATATCTGGACTTGTATTGGAGAAATGAAAGATTGGTCTTTAGAACTCTTTGAAAGAGATAATCCACCAGAAATTGTCTAAATCAATTAAAAATACATTTAACAATGTTTCTCTAGGTCGATAACTACAAACTATAGACGTGTGGTAAACATACTCTCAAATGCCAAAACAACAAAAATCATAGTAAACAAAAAATAAATAAAAAAAAAGAAAAAACTCACTGCACCGGTTAAAATTATACCAACCAAAAAAATGGGAAAAAATTCTTCCAGTAAATTTAAAAAGCAAAAGAAGAAAGAAACCGAGCAGCATATGATTGAAATGAATTTACAGAGGAGGTCCTGCTCTCAAACCATGGTATTTCCTATGCATTGCAGGGCTGACACAAGAGAAGATTGACTTTTGCTTCTTTGGTTTGACACCAAAGATAAATGATCGCAGAGGAACTCTGGAGCGACTCTCTGAGTGACTTAGCTGGGGTTCCTGTTGTTTCCTCGAACCAGAGAGTGCAAATTCCTCATTCAACTTGCCTAGTGTCTTATCCACTTCAAGTTGGAGGTTTGTCACATGATCTAGCGCTGCTTGCAATTCATCTGCCACCTTGTTATTCTCTTGTTTCATGTTCAAAACCTCACCCTGGAACTTGGCAGCTTGATAGCTCGTAAACTTGAAGTCGTCATCCTCAGCACTTGTCTTCAATGCCTGTGTTATTTCTTCTTGAATGTTGCATAAAGAGGTGAATCTGCACTGCATTTCATCCTTCAGTACTACACTTTTTTCCAGCCATACTGTTAGTTCTGTCTGTATCTCCCTGAGGTGCTTGTACAGTGGCCTTGCATCTGACTTGAGCAAATGTTTCAAAGTACTACTTCCTTCTTGATTCTTTCTTTTATCTTCTAGCTTCGAGACTTCCGACTGTAAATCTTTTGCTTCTGTTTCAAACTTTTGTATCTGATGGAATGAAGTGCTGAACCTTAACCAGAAATCCAAGTTCTCCTCTAGCAGTGCATCAATGTCCATCCGAAATTTTTGTTCAATTTCTGACATGTTGGTCGAAGATTGGTCAATTAGAATTGCATCAATATCTTCTTTCTCATCTGTTGGAGTTGTTGGGTTTTCCATTTCTGAAGCTTTGAAAGATCTGGAATCGACATCTTCTTCCAAACTCTGTTGCAGAAGACTTAGTTTCAAACGCAATGATCTGATCTCTTCGTCTTTCTTGGCATTAGCATTCTTCAGGTTTTTTAGCTGCACTGATGTCTCAAAGAGGCTGTCCTGAGTTTTCTTCTCAAATTCGTTGAGCTTCTTCTTGACATCTTTGTAGCTTCGAAGAGTTGTAGTGTACTCTGTCAATAGAATCTTTTCTCTATTCTCTATTCCATTTAAAAACATTTTCTGCCAATCTGGCTCATCTTCTTTCTCTGTTTCCTGTTCCTGTGGTTCCGCATGGGAAGAATCGTCCACAATCTGTGATGAAGTTTGCATATCACTTAAGTTTGGCAGTTTATTATCTGACTTGTTATTTTCCCCAGATTGACAAATTTTTTCTTGTCGATCACCTGCTGAAGTACTGAGTGTCTCCCTCACATTTCCTGAACCATCATGCATATTTGATGAGTCCTCTTGTTCTTTTGACTGTTCTACTGATTTCACTTCGGCTGGAGATGAACCATAGCCCATATCTGGTGCTGCTTCTTGCACTTTCAACTCTTCAAGTGATCTCACTTCATATGGAGATGAAGCATTTCTCATATTGGGTGCTGCCTCTTGCGCTTTCAACTCTTGCACCTCAACTGGAAATGAAGCATTGCCCATATTTGGTTCTGCCATTTGTTGTTTCAGCTCTTCTAGCGATCTCATTGCAGCTGTAGTAGAAGCATTTCCTGTATTTGGCACTGCTGCATGCTCTTCCATTGATCTCGTTGCGGCTGGATAAGGACCTTTGCCCATATTTGGTGCTGTCTCTTGTTCTTTCAACTCTTCTACTGACATTGCTACAGCTGGAGATGAGACATTTCCTAGATTTGGTGCTGCCTCATGTTCTTTCAACTCTTCTAATGATCTCACTACACCTGCGGTCGAAACAGTTCCCAGATTTGGTGCTGCCTCATTTTCTTTCAATTCTTCTAGCGATCTTGCTACAAATGAAGATGAAACATTTCCCAGATTTGGTGCTGCCTCATGTTCTTTCAACTCTTGTAATGATCTCGCTCCAGCCGGAGATGAAACATTTCCCAGTTTTGTTGCTGCCTCTTGTTCTTTCAACCCTTGTAATGTTACTGCTTCTACTGGAGATGAACCATTTCCCATACTTGGTGCTGCTTCTCGTTCTTTCAACTCTTCTACCGATATCACTTCAGACAGAGATGAACCATTGCCCATCTCTGATGCTGCCTCCTGTTTTTCCAATTCTTCAAACAGTCTCAATTCTCCTGGAGATCCCTGCTCTTTCTGCAAGGGAGCTATAACCTTCAGTTCTTCACCTGACTTCTCGCCCTGCAGTGTCTTGTAACCTTCAAGAGGATTTAGCACATCTTCCTGTTCTTCAAACTGTTTTGGCGACTTGTCTTCACTGAGGGAACTCTCAAATATTTCAGATGAGCTTGCGACCTCGAGCTCCTCATCTAGCTTCACTGTTTGCAGTTTCTCAGAAAGGTGATCAAGATTACAATTTGCTTCAGTAAAATGTGTTTGGAGATTGCTATTTTGTTCACTGAAACTTTGGTTTAGATCCTGAACTCCTTTCAATTTTTCCTCCATTTCTTTAACCGTATTGATCAAAGTATTCTTGCCATCAATCAAAGTTGCCTTATCATCTTCCAAAGTTTGAAGTTGTGCTTGAAGCTCATCGGTTTCATCTCTTAACCTATTTACAAGAGCAGTCTGTGATGAAACTGCAGTTTCTAAGCTAATCACTTTATTCACAAGCTCATCAATCTTCTCTGCCATTTCTGTCACAGTGAAATTGGACCCGCCTTCAAAGTGTGCCTTAATTTTCTCCCGTATCAACTCCAGCTTCTGTCTCTCTTCTGTTGGAATGCCAACTTCTGGTTCTAATGGTTTTAGGCCTTTAACTGCTTTGCCAGATTTAGCATTCCCATTTCGATTTTCCTCATCGATCTGATCGCTATGATACTTATCCTTAAGAGACACTAGCTTCTCCCAGACAGCCTTTATCCTTTGGTACTCAAGTTTTGCTTCCTCAGTCGATTTTTCCTGTTTCTGCTGCAATTTAGCCAATGTCTCTTGGCATGATTTTAAAGCTGCTGTTGCCATTAAACTCCGAGCCTCATCATCTTCAATGACCATTCCCTCACCAAATTCATCTTGCAATTTGCATACTTTTTCTTGCAACTCCTTGATCTGCTTCTCAATATCCCAGTACTTCGCAAGTCCATTTTCATAAGAACTCTTCATAAACTCTTTCTCAGTCTGTAGGGCCAGAATCTGTTTCTGAAACTTGTCGATATCCTCAAGTGCCTGAGGTTTGCTCAAACCAGATTTAGGTGCTGTAGTCTTACTGGTAGCTGCTTTTGCTGTTTTCTTAGATTGAAATCTTTTTGTAGCTGTTGCTGTTGTAATGACACTCCTCAAGTCTTTTATGGGACCCTTTGGGACTTTTGGGATATCTGTTCTAGGGACTACGGGAAACTTTTTGGGGAATCTAGGTGAAGTATACTCATCTTCTTCGTCCATTGCAAACTGCACTTGTTCAGGGAAAATACTAGCAATTGTATTGTTTGCATTTTGCAACTCTGTTGAAATGTGGTCATACCTCTCAGCCAAGGACCTGTAAGCTCTGTAAGATTCCTCCACAAAGTTTATCAACTCTGGTCTCTTCTTGTAGTACATTTCTGCTCTCTTGGCAAAGGAATCTCCATCCTCTTCGATGAGTTTAAGCGTATTTTGCACCTTTTCTTCCATATCTGAAAATTCCAGATACTGCATTAGATTTTTTTTTTTCCAGGAAAACAAATAAAGCTTTCCTTTTTTTCTGTCTTTAAATTTTTAAGAAAGAAAACACTACACCTCTAATTATGAAGGTTTGGTTTGCATACTATTTCTGTATTTCAATTTTTAATTGATGAGGCTAGAGCTAACTATGCTAATGAAACTTTAAATCATTAAAGCACCAATGTTTGAATCATAGCATAAATGCCGAAAATTTTCTTTAAATTCATCAATCACAGTGTTCTATCATAAAGTAATAACACAGTACCATGAGGAAGTTTTGAACTTCGAACCAATCTATGGATTTGTTGGATGATTTACATGAAAAGGTAGAACTGATAATTTTTTTCCCTCTCAGTTTCTGATATACTGGTAATTCCTTTAAGAAGGATAATTCAAGGGAAACAAATTACCAAGCTCAATCATACCTATTCCTGAAAAATTGAGCTGCCAATTCTTTGTACTAAATCAGCGAAGAAAGCAGACGTGTAAGTTTGTTTAAATTCTTGTTCCAAACTACCATATTCGGTATTATGGAACTGTAAATAAACTTTATTATTATTATTTTTTAAAAGTATATACATATATATATATATGTATGAAAAAGACTTACTACTTTTCTTGTGCATATGATTAAACATTTCAACCATTCCTCAACTTAACAGGGGAAGAAAGAAATTAGAATCAGAATGAGTGAAATCGAAGAAATTCATGAAGAAAAACATATAATATGTTAAAAGTTGATAGTTACTGATTGTTATTTCACCTTAATGTATGGATATCTAACATATCAAAATAAAATAATCTATACTGTGTTATTTCCAATTGATGTATGGATATCTAACATATCAAAATAAAATAATATATACTGTGTCAAAATAAAAAGTTTCAAACCAGAAATTTATGCACAGAACAATGAAATTAATAAAATTTAAGTTTTGAAGGCACAAGGATATTAATACCATGTCTAGCGTTATATGGACATTCTTTTCCAGAGAGAAAAAGTGGATCAAACGCTATACAATATCAATGGAGTCACAAAAATCTTCCAACTGTTAATATTTAAAATATAATAATTCAAAAAAGAAAAATTCAAATATATTTATTGCAAACTTAATAAAAAGGGCAAGGAGTATCTAAATCCAGCAATCAACTGCTGAATTATTTATTTAACAGCCCAAAAACAAAGGACACCAATGATGAGATTTATCGGCCAAAGAAATCATAAACATAGCGGCAATGGAACAGAGAAAGATATGGAACGTCACTTGTGATTCAAATCTCATTACTAGCTGCTACAAATTCATATAATCCAGATTAACCATTAAAACAAATCCCATCAAAACCAAGAAACTGTATTATTACCTTGGAGGTTTTGCTCCAGCCATTTTGATTGCTTTGTCCTGATGTGGCTGGCCCACCACCATGAATATGCATTGCTTGCAGCTCTTTGCAGCATCTTTTATTTCTCTCTCTCTCTCTCTCTCTAATACACCAAAAAAATCATGCAAAAAAACTGTGTCTTTCTGTCAATGTAAATCATGCAAAAAAACTGTGTCTTTCTGGCAATGTAAATCATGCAAAAAAACTGTGTCTTTCTGTTAATGTTAGTTCCAAAAGGATGCAACTCTGGTTTTTCTGTCTTTATCTTGTCTCTCTCTCTTTCTATGTCTATGCAAGAAGAGGAGAGATGGAAATCATAAGGAAAGTTTTTGATGATGATGAAGAAGAAAAAAGAGAAGGGTTTGAATCAAAATGAAAAAGAAAAAGATGATAAAAGAAGAAGAAGAAGAAAAAGAAAAAGAAAAAGGAGGAAAAAAAAAAAAAACAGAGTTTGAGAAGGAACGTGCACAATGAAGGAATGTGACACCAACTTTCTAATTATGGGATCATGGAGGGGAGCAAACCTCGCCCGAAGTTTTTGTCAAAGCCCATCCTTTTCATAAAGGCATATCTATATATATATATATATATATATGTATATGCACACACAAAGTCCCATATGCCCAAAATTACAATTACATAAAGCTGAATTCCCAACTAACAAATATGTAAAAAAGCCTGAAAGCCAACCACTAGTCTCTTTCCACGTGTCATGCTTGCTTTCTGCCATGGAAAGATTTTGAGAGCACCTCCCTTTTTGGCTTTGGAAAAAAAAAAAAATTAAAAACCCAGCTTTTTCTTTTTTTCTTTTTTTTCAATTAATTTTTTATTTATTTTATTGAAATTTTGGTCTTCTATTTAAGAGTGAAAGGTCGTACAAGTAATGTGTCACCGACAAGAAGATTTTTCTGTATTTATTATCTGTTTAAGTATTAAGTAAGCATATTAATTACGCTACACGTTGGAGGCACTCCCCACTTATATATGGGAAATGTTCACTTGGGGCGCCCAATTCAGTGACTGGAATTTCTGTTATTATAAGAAAAGAGTTTCTTCGTTTAAAAGCTTATTGTTGGTAGAGATTGTCAATTACACTAAAGGACAAGAAAATGAAGGTGTTAGCAAAACACACTGTGTTATGCACCTTATGTTGTTTGTTTTTTAATATGTTACTTTTTTTTTTCTTTTTTCTTTTTTTTTGGGGTAAAAAAATGCAGTCACTTTGGGAATATTTCTATTCAAAAAGAAAATATCTTAGTATTCGCTGTACATTCCAAAGAAAAGCAAGTGGCTGTAATTGAACAATGTTTAGTTTCAAACTATAAATCTGCTACAGCTTTAATTTAGATTAGCATAGGAGTTTCAGATCTCTCTTTTGGCCTAATATATAAACTTTTGTGGCGGTGTTTCGTACGATTCTTTCTTACTTTTTTTGGTAAATAAGAGATTTTCTTACTTTTTCTTTGGTGTGTGTATATATACATATATATATATATATATATTTAGCTTTTCTTTGTGTGCCAAGAAATAAGTTTATAATAGGTTTTATTGAGATTTACCATTTTAATTTTTTTACAAAAATCATTGTAATAGCCTAGAATTTGGTTACAAGTACCATTCAAAGATAGCATTTGGATCCTTTTAAGTACCATTCTATAAATGTAATATGTGAACAAATATGAAAATTCTACTTTAAAAAGAAAACTTTCCCTTTTTGAGTCCATTTTTCTTATAGTTAATATTGGAATCAAAGGATTGCAGAAGATCCATGCATGAAATCAAAGCTGTCTAAAGAGGGTGGATCAGACAGTGCAAAAAATCTCTCTCTTAGAGCCTGAATTGTGCCCCATGACATTTTAAATCAGCCCATTGTAATCCACCTTCGACCAAAAAAAAAAAAAAAAAAAAAAAAAAAAAAAAAAAAATCAAATCCTTCCTCCTACGAAGTTGAAAAGGGACATAAAAAAGAAAAAAAAGGGGTTTGCAATTATAACTGCCATTATTAGACAACATTGATTTCATCGCAGACCCAGAATGAAACAGCTGCCAATCACTATTTATGTGGTCCAGTTCAAGGCTCAATACTCTTAAAAGGGCCATGCCTATCAACAAAGAATCAATCTTTCATGGACCCCAAAAGCTTCTCAGGGCTCCAAAAATATAGTGGATAAAACTTCGTAGCTCAAAAAATGCGACAATTCATGAGGAAAAACAGAAACATCATATAACGTGCACCAAACTCATGGATACCATTTGGCTGACCTTTTCATGAGCTTCCCTTTCTGTTAGGTCGCTGTTGAAATCTTAAACATTACGCACTATTCAAGGACCAAAAAATGGCCACAAAGTTAAGCAGAAAAGATAAAGCACTCCTGAATATATATTCTGAACAAAGACAGCTAAAAGATAGAGCCTGAAACCATAAGTGTTAGTGGTTTCAAGCTTCAAATCCTCCAGGGAGCTTAACAAGCAACAGAAAGAACATTTATATATATGAAAATATCAGAAATAAAGATTATATTACAAAATTCTTAGACTGCCCCTCAAATTAACTAGGTAAAAGAGGAATTTTATTTACAATAGCAGTGAGCTAAGAAGCATAAATATAAACACATATTAACAACAGAAGCTGTATTTACAAATAAAGAATCCATTATATTTCACATTTTCTCCCTGGCACCGATCTTGTGCACCTAAGAATAGACTAACAAAATGCAGCATGCGCAGAAGAACTTGTTCTCAGAGTAACTCCAAATTAGAGGGGCTTGTTTTACTTTTCTCAACTGGATCAAACTAACATCATGTCCTTTTTCTGTTCTAAAATTCTTCTTAGTTCTTCTTAACAAATTTATTTTACTAAGCAGGGTGGTAAACAAACACATCCGGTGCTCATGGATCAGACTGCAGAAATCTTTTCACACCGGCACCATTTAGGATCAGCCAGCTATTTCTAGGCACCAAGGTTCTGAAGAGAAGAAAGCCATTGTTCCATGTCATTCTTGCGATCTGCATATTCAACCAAAATGAAGACACAACTCAGCACAGATAACACATCTCAGTCCTAAACAAGGGGTTGTAGCATAGAGATGTAAGAAAAAGAACATGGTACTCCAAAAATTATACGTTTGATCATCGCAAGTAAAAGGGAAGGAATCATCATGAATGAAAAGAAACGACAGCTTAGGCCATATCATTACTTTTCCCTTCAACACCTTCAGTAATAGAAATTGGGATCCAAGTCCTCAATGCTATGCTCTGCTCTATTCATCTTCATTTCTATGCATATATGTTTTCTACAGATTTTGAAGCTATAGGGGAAATAACAATTAATCACCAACTACAGTTTTCACTTTTAAGCAGCACACAGGGGTCAGCAATGTTAGAAGCTTCAACAGTTTCAGTAAGAAGTTTTTCAGTGCAAGGGTGCCACATACAAAGGCAGAGTTAACACAAAACACATCATATAAGACGTACAAAAGGCAGGCAGAGCAACACAAGCACATCATGTAATGGTATAAGAATATCCCTTACCAGAAGAGAACTCGTCTGACAGGTTCTTGATGACACTTAAAAGCTCATTATTTGAGCCCTCCACAACCTCCTTGCAACTAGGACTATAGCAAGGTACCAGAACTGCAAAACCATTATCCGATTCATCGTCAGTCTGAAAACCAGGGCCGTGGGGTTCCAACCATCCGATAGACACGTCAGAATCATCAGACTCAGACCCAGACAAACAGCCACCGTCTGATGGAACCAACACAATATCATACTCCCTGTCAATTCTTCTCTCCTCCCTACTCTGCCATTTCTTCTTGACCTTTCTCTGTGACGAGGCTATTCTTTTGGTCCCCTTAAACGAAGGGAATTGCAACGTTTCAGGTTCCCTATGACCAAAACCCAGATCGAACGAGGAATTCATCGTCGACCCATTTGGAACTGGCTCTTTATCTTTGCCACCCCATAACCACCATGAAAAACGGGTGAAAGAGACGGCCATTTTTTGGAACCCAAAGTTGTTGGATAGCCAATAAAATGGTGAAACAAGCAACTTCTCTCTGAAGGCAAAGAATCGTGAGCAAAAGAGTTGGAAGACCAGTGACTCGGTTGGGAGCAGAACAATGGGAAGTCCAAAAGGGGTACAATTTGCAAGTGGTTTCTGCCTGTTGCAGTGACCACTATATTAGGAAAAATGATCAATTTGTCGTTAATACAGAGAGATCATATCAGGGAAAGATGAATTAAGGAAGATTTAAACCAAAACACCCATTAATCTCAATGATAAGAAAAACCCAAAAAGAGCTTAAAATAGCACAAACATTCTTAACTTGCAGCTAAAAATGATTGCTTTCTTTTCCCCTGATATAACAAAATAATCCACAAAATCAAGGGTCAAATTCAAAAGGGGAGAGAGAGAGAGACTAGTCCACTGAATTCAGTTTAAATGATGACCCATCTCAATTATGTGAAAAGAAATTTCCATAAAAGGAAACCCTTGAGAATAAAGATCCAAGGAACGAAGAAAACCAATTTTATCTTTAATCGAATTCCCCAAGAAAATTTTTAAAAAAATAAAGCTCAGAGGCCAAATTAAAATCTTTCCATAAGCTCAAAAGTTCTCCTTTAAAGATTCTGATCTAAAGGACTTCAAAGGTCCAAAAGCACACCCAAAAATTATTAAAGACTCAAAAATGACAAACCCAGGAAATTATATTATTTTCCTCTCCCTCCCACAAAAAATTTATACCATTCTTAAATTTATTCAAACACCCATTTCAACTAGTTCATGCTTCTTCAAAAACACAAAAAAACCAAAAAATTTAAATCCCGACAACCAAAATAGAACCAAAAAAATAAAGAACTTGGGTCACGAACTTGAGTTCAAAAATAAGGAATACCCGGAGGTTCCCAAAGATCAAACTGTCTTTTTGGCTCTCATGCCACCGGGAAAACAAAAAGATTCTGATCTTTTCAGATGTTTAACGGTGATATCAAAAGGGGAAAAAAAGGGCAAATTTTCTCGCAGGAAAGAGAGAAAAAGACTAGTCAAAATCCCAGTGACCAAAAGGGTTCGAAACCCTAAACTCCTTCTTGTCACTCTGGGTCTCTTCAGACCGCCAAACTATTCTATCCTCCTCACCCTCATCGCCATCTCCTCCTCCTCCTCCTCCTCCTTCCTTCTTCTTCTTCTTCTTCTACTTCTCTGAAAAGCCAACTGACCAAGTTCGTCTTCTTTTGAATTTATAGAGCTGATTATTTATTTATTTATTTTTTTTGCGTGTTTTAATTTTATTTTAATTTCTTTTGGATTTTTTCTAAAGCACACTCAACAATCAAAAGAGATCACAATGTGCGGTTATGATGGTACGATGCACATTGCTTTTGACTCTGTTGCTCCAATCGTTTATCAGTATTTCAATTATTAACTGGTTTTAATTTTATTTAAATAATTAAAAAAATTAAAAACATTATTCTGATAAAAAAGACTACTAGGAGACCGCTGATTCGTATACAAGTGGATCTGAGAACCGTCCAGATTTGCTGACGTGGTGGTTTGTTGTCCAATCATTGTGTGTCTGTGCGGTTATACTAATGACACGTGTATATTAGGTCACCCAGATCTTTTGGACTAAGGTTGAAAAAATAAAATATCATGAATAATTATCCCATTGAATTTTATAATTGAAATTCCACCCCAGCTTTGCCTAAACAATTCGTAAGGCGGCCCATGTTGCCCAAACCAAATTGAGTTGCCAAAATCTGTATTATATTCCTTTATTATTCTAATTTCCTAGTCACATCCCAACATTTTCCTTTCTTATTTATGTATTTATTTTTTTAATTAGGTGAAAAATGTTTTTTTTTTTTTTTTTGTGATGAAATAGGTGAAAGATGATTCACCGTCCATATGGCTAGAACCCATCCATTCATTTTATGCGGGACCCATATTTTTGCACTTGGGCCAATGAAAACTATCCACTTGGACCTTGAGTTTCACATGGCCGAAATAAATAGAATTTTTCCTTTATTAGATTCATCACCTGTAGTTTGTCTCATGGTTCATGTTCTTTGTTTTACTTTTCTCCCCATGTTTGGTAAGCAAATATTCAACTTTGTACCATTCATTTCACATTTTTTTATTTTCATCAAGCATCCTCCCTTAATTGTTTAATTAAGAAAGTTTGATATGCCTATCCCAGAGTTTCCTAATGTAGAATTGAATTAATTCATAATTAATTTCAAAGCCTTTCTCAATTTATTATGAAAGATTGATCCTTTTCAAGTTTACAGAGATTCCTAAATTTCATATAAAGACGATAATGCTTTTTTTTTTTTTAAAAGATTGAATAGTTACTCCAGTTTTATTTTATTTATAGATGATGCCAAGAGTTTTTTTTTTTTTTTTAATCATTTAGAAGATAACACCAAGAGTTTGTTTCACCATATTCGTAATATATAAAAAATATAAGAATTTCAAATTATTTATTTATCATGGTATTTTAATTAAATAATGTTCCTTAAAATTTATTTATTTAATATATATAGCCCCAAAAAAAAAAAAAGTCTCCATTTTTCATCTTCTTAAGCCAAGAAAAATTTCCGGGATAAAAATAAATGAACTTTCATGTACATTTTTTTTTTTTAAGAGTTAACGTACTATTATTATTATTATTATTTTGGTAGGGGGAAATTTCACAAACTTAAAAATGGCAATTAATTTAGTTCCTACGAAAACCAAATGGAATTTCTAATAATCAAATGGTTTATATAAATATATTTATTAATCATGTTAGAATTATTAAAAATATTTATCAAATAATACCACAACATGATAATATTTAATTAATTAATTTTTTATTTATTTATCTATTTAATAATTTACTAGTTTATATTTATGTTATATTTATCTTATATGAATAAAATATATTATCCAATAATAAATTAATAGATGTCATTTGATAAATATTATTTTGTAAACATTTTGGTATATTTATACAAAACTACTAATCATGTATTGCAAAAAGGCAAGTTAGACCTATTAACCATGTATTTCAAAAGGGCAAGTCATACCATTATTCCTGAGTAAAAGTCATGGTTATATATGGAAGACACCGAGGAGCTTCCTAGTTTCTTGAATTGCACGAAATGGTTATTGATTTTCAGAAATCAGGGTCTTGGTCTTTGGCTTTTTTTTTTTTTTTTCCTCATTCTTTTTATTTTATTGGGGATGTAGGTATTCATAAATGAATATGGAAGCTGCAGAAAGGAAAAAAATATGTTGAACGCACAGAAATTTAGACATTGTATTGATTAAGATACATTCAGTGCAAGCATGCATATAAATGTCTTTGTCAGCTTACAGAGAAATAAGAGGTTACATTCAAATTGCAATAAACATATTTTTTTTTTGTTTTTTTTGTTTTTCTGGGTAAATAAATTACAATAAACATTCACATTTGCTGTCAAAATGTACAGGGCAGAAGAAAAAATATATTGAAAAAAAATTAATACCAGAAAAAAAGATGAAAAAGAGATTAGCGTTTAGCGTGATGGTGAAGTAATATTTGATTCTGTTTCTGACCTCTACTTAGCAGGCTAGACTTTACTTTAGGCGTAGACTAGATATATCATATATTTTCAGTGTGTTTTGACAAGGAAGGTCTACTCATTCTGTCTCTCTCTACTAATTGATTTCTTTTTTTCTTTTTCCTTTATGATCTGCTCCATTAATATTACCAATCATTCATAGATTGGATCTATTTACCAAAAAATCATTCACAGATTGGATACGGTAATCGCAGCATCCTATGTGTGGAAAAACAAAAACAGAAAAAGAAAAATATTGCTGTACAACTTATTGCAAGTAAAAGTAGCTTTGAAAACAACAAAATATTTATATATATCACTGATCATCATGTCCAACAAAATGTTTTTCTTTTCTATTTATTGTTAATAAACATAAGGTTTATATGTATGGTGAAAGTGGTCCAATCACTACCAATTTTACAACATGGGATAACATTGGACCCCATGTGTGGTAATCAACTCCATCCTCAAATTATACACCAAAAAAAGAAAAAAAAAATTCATCCTCGAATTTGTAAATATCCTACAATCCCTTTCTTTCTTACTTTTTTTTTTTTTTTTTGACAAAGTAAACATCACAATGGGACCCAAATTTTGTTTTTCTGGTTTTTTAGGAGTTGTGATGAGGTATGCAATTTGGGTCCCCAAAAAAAAAAAAAAAAAAAAGTCTGAAATTAAATGCAAAATGCCCACTTGTGTAAAAAAAACAGAAGGGGTGAGAATCATTTAATACAGAGGCAGCCAAAAGTTGCAACTTATACATGTTGCCCACTTCAACTTGGCCATGGGGTTCCATAGATAGCTAAGCTTTTTCTTTCTTCCACTTTGAACACTTTCTCCATGTGCTTTTGTCCTTCAAGATGACAAAAAGAAGGATTTTTTTTATTTTTCTTTAATTTCCTTCCTTTTTCAGGAAAGTGGAGAAAAATTCCACAACCATAGAGGTATACTCCCTTAATATATAATTGTATAGTTATATTTGCCTTGATTTGAGGAAGATCCAAAGCCAGGGCTGATCTTCAACACTAATTAAAATTAAAATTCACCTTCTTAGAATGCCTAAAATTTTACATTCTTCTTTTAATAGTTCAAAATCATTCTTATATCCTTAATGGTTCATTTTTTACAGCGTTCATTTGGAATGCTATGCTAGACTGGATTTTGTTGAATTATTTTAATTTTAATTTTTCAAGTTTAAAATAGTATAATCTAAATTAAATTTCATCTTAGTAAAATGAAGTAAACAACTATAAGAATAAAAATGTAAATTTATTACAACTTAAATAGATAGATAAATAAATAAATAAAAAGATGAAGAAGCAAGCTACTAGGATATAGTTTAAATCGTTTTGTTGCTCTCTTTGTCAAACAATATTGGAAAAGATGGCTACTCTCCATTTGTCCTCCTTACATTATTCATCTATTATATATTAATTTCCATCCTTCTTCTCGAATTTAGGATAAGTACAATTGATTATACATAGCAAAAATATATAACAGTGACGAATAGTAAAATATAGGCATGATTAGCCAACAAAAACATTTATTTAGCTATGACATTAGGTCTTATGACAAAGAGATAAAGCAAGAAAAACCAAAAAAATTTCCAACCACTAAAGTGGAAGTGGACGTAGAGAATATAATAAGGCTTAATTAATAATTCGTTGAATCTATGATTAAACGTGTATTTTTTTTTTTTTTCTCTCTTTCTATTTCTTTCCTCAAATTTTATACTTATCCTTTAACACCAAATTCCTCTTACCTGTCTACAAGTTTAAGTCTCACACAAATTATGATTCTCATTTCCATAATTATTATCTATTTGCTTCCTATTATACAAAATTTTCATAAAATTTCAAATGCTATAAGTGACTAGAAGTAAAGTAGAGAGTTGTAATTTTTTTTTTTATCACAAAATTGACTAAAATTCATTATTTAAAAATGCAGTTTGCATAGAACCAATATTAGTAAATTTATCAATAAAGAATTTGTTTCTACAAGATCTTGAAATAATATAGTACGTGTCAAATATTTTTGGAAAATAGATTTCATGACAAGTTTTTAACCAGCTTCGATTGTGACCTAATTTATCTCGGCGGTCTATTAATTTTCTTCATCGAATTAAGTAATTTTAATCTTTCCTAAATATTTTTGTTTTAAAAAAAAATTGTTATGAGATTGACTTAAATAGTACGCTATTAATACTGATATCCTACAAAATTGTAGGTTGGAGACATTTTAAAAGGAAAAAAAATTGTTGTAAATAATAAACGAATGAAAAAAAATTGTTTCTATTAGCTATCACCTTTTTTATTATTATTATTTTTTATCCTCAAAGAGGATTGAACCTTATGGTGTACTGCATGTTTTACTTGGCAAAGAAGGTCCTCACCACTAGGCCAATTCAAAGACAATTCGAGAAATCATATACTTTTTTGTATCTATCTCTTACACCAATACAATAGTAACCCCACATAGTATTATCCTTGATTTGGCGCAGTCTAGACCACAAATACCATCTACATGTCATCACAATTATGGATTCATTTGAAATATAGATCAACCCAGATACCATTTGATTAGCAAAATAGTTCAAGTTGTGTCTTTTTGTTAGCTAGTGATGAAAAAACAGATTGCTTTTGAAAAGTAGAAGCAAAAAAACCTTCATTAAAATGAGAAACTAAATTGAAATGGACAAATTTCTGTACCAAATAGGGTGGGTTTGGCTTTTATAATTTTTATTTTTCTTTAGAAAGTACATGAGATGGATGTTTTTGAAAGCTTAATGGATACATAGAAAACCTGATAACTATACATCTGATTCAAAATAAATAAAAATGAAAGTTTAAGTCCAGAAAAAAAAAAATATGAAAGATAAAGACACATAAATTGTCTAATAAAATGTGTATAGTTAAAAATTGAAACCAAAAAAAAAAAAAAAAAAAAAAAAAAAAAAAGGGCTCACATCAAAACAAAAGTAGGGATTAGACATAGAGACAGCATTAGAGGATTCAAAGCATGTGGTTTGTAGTCTTTCAAAATTTTATGTGGCACAAAAGGTGCAAATGAATGACCTGCATTCCTTGAGGGGTCTGTGCCAAAGATTTCCTTACATATGACATTAGATGGGACTTGCTCCATATCCAAGAAGAAGAAGCACAAAATAGATTTCAACCAAAAAATAAAAAAAAAAACACAGAAGCACAAAATAGATTGATTAATTAATTAAAAAAAAATAGTGAGGAACCATCATGTGATTTGATGGTGACATCGCTGAATAGAGAAGCTAGTAATTGGTTTATTAGGAAAATGAATTCTATCTGAAACCCTTCTCTTTACAACACCAATTTTCACCTGTTATTATCATGTGAAGAAATTCTCTAGCTCTCCAAATTCACAATTGTAGCAAGCTTATGTTGCTTCCCGCTGCTTTTTGCTTAATGAGTTAGTTTACATTTGGAAACTGAGAAAGAGAGTCTCAAAAGGTAAAACAATAGAGCTAGTCATACTAGTTTGCAATCTGTTTTGGAACTTTTCAAGAGCATGTGCTTGAAAGAATCAAACTAATTTTCTGGAAAGGAAATGTATCATGTAGATTATGTTACACATGAAGACACGTTTTCAATATTGCTGAGAGATTCAAACAAAAATGAGATAACTTGAAGGTAAAGATAAGGGACTTTCATGGAGTTCATGTAAATTCTCTCCTTCCCCCCTCCCCTCCCCCCTGCCCCAACCCTTTTCTTGTGTTTTAATGGTTCTTTCATTTAGGAATAATTTCATACATATTTCCTTTGAGCACCATGTTAATCGGATTTTTATTTTCTATATTCCCATAGCTCAATATCAGAAAAAAAAAAAAAATGCATGTTATTGATATATATACTCCTGTATAGCCATATACTTCATGGATTGTACAATAGGACAAAAAACATAACCCATGAATTGAATGGTGAACTTAATAATTGAATATGCTTGTTACTCATACCAAAAAAAACCAAAAAAAAAAAAAAATTGAATATCATTTCAAGAGGTCATTACTAAATCTATATATAGGTGCGAGAACATACCAACTAAGCCAAAAACTATAATTATGAAAAAAAAATTAAAAAAAAATTAAGAAGGCCGATTAAAATTATCTCAATCATGAATGAAAAATCATGAGTGACCAGAAAAAAAAAAAAAAAAAATATATATATATATATTCTTGAGTTCTACAAGAAAGTACATGAACTTTTTATCCCAAAAAGTATCCCCATAAAAGGGAAAGCCCAACCCAAACCAGCCCAGATCAACATAAAACAAAAACGTTGCCGAGGCTTGGCCCAAACCATCTAAGTTTAACTTCCCAACGGCTAGTATTGGTTTTCAAAATCACCATAATTACCGTCTACACCTTTCGTTTTTAAAGGTGTAAAAAGGCAAGAGGGGAAGTAGATAATAACCAATAAAGCTATAACGCCGTTTGTTTCTAAACGTTATGACGCCGTCAAATCGCCCTTTTTTTTGGGCAATTTCAAATCCGACAAAGCCCTCTCCTAACGGCTACTTCCGAACCGCTTTCTCCTGCCTCTCCTTTTCTTTTCTCGCATTTTACATTTTCGACATTTCTCCAAAAACCAAGAACCAGAAAGAAAACCCCAAAAACACTTTTGCGTTTTAGTCCTCCATTAATGGCGAATCTGTGAATCACATTACCAGGTATTTTTCATTTTCGGGGTTTCTCTTATTTATTTATTTATTTTCCCTAAAACTTGTTTGATTAGCGAGAAATAGAAGGAAAATTAATCAATATACCAACCTCCCCAACCCAATTGCAAAATTTTTGGTCCTCTTTGTTTTCTGGATAACCGGAAAATGACATTTTAAATTTTTTGTTTAATTATATGATTTTCAATTTAGTTATAGCCTAATGGGTAAACAATTGCTATATGTTTGTGTTTCTGGGTGCGGATGAGTCAGGGGTTTGAACACTTTTATGTTTTGAATGCTTTAGGATTTTTCTTCTTTTTTTTGGCTCAAATTCTAACTTGGGTTGAATTTTGTTTCACTTCTCTAAGGTTTTTGTTGTCTTATTGAAGCCCTCTGTCTGGTTTCCGAGAAAACAAAGGAAAAGAAAATTAGGTTGATTCTTTATTCTTCTTCTTCTACCACTTTTGTTTTTGCATTTTTATTGCTTGGGATCAAGAATATAACTTGGCTGTATCTGTCTCAGTTGAGTGGAGGTTTACCAGTTTCTTGGAACCAAAAATCTAGATAATTCATCGAGTACGTTCTTTTCTTTTCCAGCTAATACATATTTCAAACTCTATGTGAAAACATTGAAGAATTATAAAAAAAAAAATTAGGCTACTATCTCTATTATTTTTCTTTTTTCTTTTTTGTTACTGAGTAATACGGCCAAATTAATTATACATGCAGTTTCGTTTGGCCGTGTATGGAATCAATAGGACAAAAGAAGAAGAAAAAAAGATAAAAGATTTTGATGCTTTCTTGAAATGCCACCAAGTCTTATTTGTCATCATTTTTGAAGAGATATGATGATAATCTTGAAATTCTAATTCTAGTACAAGTTTGGGAGGGAAATAACAAATAATGTACCAGATGACTCATTGGATGTCCAATGACAAGTCTTTTTAATCACAAATTATACAGATATCCCTCTTTTTGAAATTGTGTTCTTCCAAATATTTTGATTCTCTTTATGGTCTGATTCTGATATGTTGGTTGTATCTCTTACGACAGGTCTTGTTTTTACTTTTATCTATTTTGAAGTTTCCTACTTGGGAAAGAATATGGACAAGGTTTATGAAGAGCTTGATGAAGCAAAAGCTGAGATCGAGAAGCTCAGGGCAGAATACAGAGGAAAAACAGAAGCATATGAAAACTTAAAGAAAGCCCACAATGAGCAGCTCATTAACGTCCAGGATGCTAATTTAAAATTTCAGAAGCAGGTTCAAGAGCTAAATGAAAAGGCAGATGAAAACTCTGTTCTGAAGCAGATGTGTGATGATCTACAAAGCAGTTTGAATGAAAAAGAGTCTACGGTAAAACATCTTCGTACTTTATATGATAAACTTCGAGTTGATTGTGATGAGAAGTTCAGAACGTGGGAAGAGGAAAAACGAGGGTTGTTATCGGCTTTGGATGAGGCGAATGAGAAGAATTTTGATCATGAGCAACAGATTCATGGATATAAAGAAGAAATTGAAAGCCTCAAACGTTGTTTAGCTGTATCACAGAAAAAATGTTTGGAAGCAGAGAAGAAAGCCAATGCAACCAAAGAAGTGAGAGATGGGGATGATATGCTGCTCCAACTAGAAGATGAAAACAGGAAGATTGAAGATCAACTAAAATGGAAGAAGGAGCAGTTTGCGCATCTAGAAGAAGCGCATGAAAAGATGCGAGATCAGTTTAGAGAAAGCATGAAGGAGTGGGAGCTGGAGAAGTCTTCATTGCTTGAGGAGATTGGTTCACTGCAAACAAGCTTAGACTCCCAAATCAGTATTTCAGAAGATCTTCAAAACCAGATAAAGATGCTCAACCAAGCCCTGGCACATGAAGAAAGCCGGAGAAAGCGTCTAGAAGTTCAAGTTTCTGAATATTCGACTCAACTGGAGAATGTTTCAGGTGAGTACCATGATGCAAAATCTGAACTGGGATGCTTGACTTCTCCGAGGGACAAAGAAATTGTATCTCTAAGAAATTTGCTGGCCCAGAAGGAGACTTCTTATAAAGAAATGGAATATCAAGCAGGAAAACTGGAACAAGAAAATCAGGAGTTGCGAATTTCCCTCAAAGAACTCCAAGAAGCTCGAATACAAGAAGCATCAGCTGTATCTTCCCTAGCAAAGCTGCGTAACAAGCTCAAAAGTTTGGAGCAGATGCATAAAGAGACAACCGCTAATATAGGGGTTAAAGAAGCTGAGTGGAGCTCTCAACTGGAAAAGATGACAGAGGACCTAAACAACCAGAGGTCTAGGTTAGAGAGTAAAGATGCATATATAGAGAAGCTGAGGATGGAGTTGAAGCATATGCATGGAGATTCTGCTGAAAATCTCAGGGCTAACGAAGCTGAAAGCGTTCAGTTGGAAAGCTTGATAACAGACTTGAACAATTATAAGTCTGATCTAGAAAAAAGAGAGGCAACGATAGCAGAGCTTAGGATGAAGTTGGAACAGATGCATGGGGATTCTACTGCAGATTCCAGGGATATAGAACCTGAATGGAAGAGCAATCAACTGGAAAAATTGACAGGAGATCTGAACAAGTACAGATTTGAGCTAGAAAATAAAGATGCAGTCATAAAAGAGCTGAGGACGGAGTTGGAAGGTTGTCATTCTTCAAATATACAGCTGAAGTTGCAGAATGAGGAGATCTCTATGATGCTGCTGGTGTTCCAACTTGGAATCTCTGAGGCTCAATTGAAGATTGCAAAAGAAATCACTGAAATGACCAGGACTGACAAAGAGAACGAAGAGAAGATTTATTTACTGATGCAACAGCTGGAGATGAGAAATTCTCCTCTGGTTAGATTGCAGACAGATTTGGAAGAAGAACATGAGAAGGCAACATCTCTGTTGCAAAAGATTGACTCCTTGGATCTCAATGGCAATCAGAAGCTTCTAATGCCGAATGAAGTGGACAGATATGAGGAAATGCTCATGGAATCGTCCATGCGTGAACTTTTCCTGAAAGAACATCTTTTTGAGTTGGCAACTGCCTTGGAAAAGAAACATAGGAAAGTTTGTGATGATTTAGACAGAATTAATACTGAGTTGGCTGAGAAAATTTGCGATGGAAATGAAATTGAATTTGAATTGTATATTTGGAAATCAATTGCTGAACGTCTAAAAGTTGATCTTGAAGAAAACAACGAAAAGCGTAAAGGGTTAGAAGCTTCCCTTCTTGCACAAATAGATGTTGGAGAAATCATCAAGCAAGAAAAAGAGTGTCTCGTCCATGTGTTAGAAGAAAAAGACAAAACAATAGAGAACCTCCACCAGAAAATTGGGTTACTTGAGCAGAAGCTTAAATCAAGAGATATTGGTGCTGAAACCACAAAGTGGGAAGTAGATATTTCCTCTGAGTCAGAAAAAGCAAGCTTCCTCCAGATTACAAGAGAGAAGGATGAGATATTGGGACAACTTCAGAAAGAAGTTGGGTGGCTAGAGCAAGAATCATTGAGAAGAGAACTCGAAGGTTTTCTTCTTGCACAAATTGGTGCAGAAACAACATTTGAGCACGAGAAAGAGACACTTATCCAGCTTGTGGAGCAGAAAAACCAGAGGGTGAGTGATATCATGCATCTTGCGAAGTCATCGGAAAATAAGTTTAATAGCTCATTAATTTCTTTGTCTTCACAGCTTGCTGAGAAACAGACAGAGATTGATCTGGTCCATGAAGCTTGGGAGAAAATTGCAGCTGCCGAGATTATGGCTGCCCTAGAAATTGAAGAGAAAAAGTTGATGGTCTTGGAACTTGAGGATGACATCAATAACATAAAGGAGAAAATGGAATTGCAAAAGAAATCCCTGTGTGATTCAGAACAGCAAGCATTAAAGGTGGAAGAAAAATTGGAAGCAAAAGAGTTGGAAATGAAGACACTGACTGATCAAATGAACACGAAGCTGATAAATGCAGATGCTGAAATTGAGGAGCTCAAGAGTGAAAGAAGAAACTTAATTGAAGATGTCATCAAGTTATCTTCAGAAAGAGAAAACTTATTGGGCTTCATTGGGGGTCTGGGTGATAGGATTAGTGGGTTATCCAGTACAGACAAACAACTTATGGATATGTTGGAGGGGATAATGCTCTCATTTGACAACTCTGGTTGTTCAGAGAGAGAGATGAAAATGGGCAACCCTATAAGAAAGAGTGTGGATGCCCCAGTTGCAATGAAGAGAATTGAAGCTGTTTCTGATGTAAGAGCCCCGTTCAGAGAGATCAACAACTAGATGCTTGTGAGAAAAGATACCATTTATCTTGGCTGTGTAACAAGAAAATGTAGTGTAAAAAGTTGTTGGCTTAGCCATGCAATTTCTAAAGCATGGAAATGTATTTATTTTATTTTATTTTATTTGTTTTAGCTTGTATATATATATATATATATATATGCAAGCATTTTGTCTCTGACATAATTGTTTACCACATTGTGTATATGTGCAAGCATTTTACTCGGCATGTAATTTTAGTTTTCTGATTCATTGTTTACTTTCATTGTGTTCTATTCTTCACACAATATTCCTGCAGTTTCTCTTTTTTAAAGTTTTATGTTGTATCGTTTTTTATTTTTCTTTTAGGTGGGGGAGAACTCATTGTTTTCACTTAGCAAATTCCTAAACTAGACATTTTAGAAAAATAAAAAACAATAACAAAACAAATCGATGCATCAAAACAGTTGATTTCACAAATGTTTTCATTGTATCGAAACATAATTGTTGCAAGTTGTTATGAAATGGCCCGAACCACACCTTCGGGAAACCTGAGACATTTTGATAAAAGATCAAAGAGTTCAAAATCATGATCAAAGGACCAGTTGAAATCCAGTCTCTTGAAACTGCAAGCAATGAAAAAAATATAACTAAAAGTATATTACTTTCCCCAAAAGAATTCATTTTCCATCGAAGTACAAAAATATGTCCAATCTTGATGGCACAATTACAAAACCAGACAGAAAAGAATATACCTATTAAAAATTACAATATGAAAATTCCTTTTTTTTTTTTTTTTTTTTTTTTCTTCTGAAGTTGCAGTTATCAACTTTGACAGCACAAACGGAGTACATCCATTGCTTGCATCTGGTTTAAAGAGTAATATAATAACTTTAACCATTCATACTCCTGCGAGAATGAGATGAACTGGCCTTCAGAGAAAATTCTGCTAATCCCTGCCTCAAAGCATCAAGATTCACCCCATCATCAACCAAAATGCTTGTTACACCCATATTTGATACCTGTATGTATATGTACTGAAGGAATTAAATCTTTATTTTAAACCTCATCAACAAGGGATGTGGAACGATGTTCTCAACAATCAAAGATGGTATAAAAGTAACCCTTGAAATTATCATTGATTATATACAAGTTGAGTATAGAATCTAAGATGCTTCACAAGCTAAGATAAGGCAAACAAGAAACAATTCAAAACCAACAATGCAGAACAAGGAATTAATTTACCGCTTCAATATTCCTGTCCTCATCATCAAAGAAAAGCATCGAAGTAAACGGTACAGCGGTTTTTCTATGAATTTTTTGGAAATGCTCTGTTTTATGAGTCCAACTTGAGAATATCTCCTGCATAAACAATCCAAGTAACATTTTAGTTTCTACAGAAATCCATAAACAAGAAACTCGTACAAACTTCTCTTCCCCGGTAAGCTAAACACCATGAAGATTATTTTAGCCTTAAAAAAAGATTACGCAAAAATAAATAACCGAAGCAATTTAACAACATAGAAATTCCATACTTGATTACTTGAGGATTCTTCTAAATTCTTTTATTTGCAACAAGACCCTTCATTTTAAATTGAATAATCCTCTCCTACCCCTCTATCTTACCAAAATTATATCACATCTCTTTTTTCAGCTCCACATCATCAAACTATATAAAATTTTTACATACTAAACTATGGTAATTAATTTAATTGGATGTAGTTCATTCAATATGTTCAAAACATTGATAAATTTCTCCACCAGAGTTTTCCAGTGAGGTTCTCTGAATTTATCATATACTCTCCCTCTATTCCAGAAAATTTCAATTAAAAAAAGAAGAAGAAGAAGAAACTAGAGCTCTATGCATCACAATGATGCCCCCACCACATTCCAAAGCATTCAATAGCAACTGAACAAATTTTCCTACTTATCAAACACAAATTCAATAACCAAAAAAAAAAAAAAAGGAAGCAAACACACATAGCGTAACAGAAGAATCGAATAGCTTACATGGGCCAGAAAAAGGGACTGAAAACCCAATTTGTGAAGAAATGCTTGGGCTATGTCGGCTGTAGGTGACCTTGAAGCAACAGCCATGTCGATTCCTTTCTGTTTCAGTGCATACAAAATGCCTCTGACCTCCCGATACAAATACGGCGTTTCATCCTCGTACCGACACTCACTGATTCATAAACCCCAAAACATAAATTACAGTACAGGAGAAGAATTTCCCAAAAAATTAAAAAAAAAAAAATTAATTTTTGATGAGGAAGAGTACCAATAGAAGGGCCAGAGAGTGTAATCGAGATCGAAGACGACAAGGCGAGGCAGATTCTGGTACTGCCCTATTATCTGCAACGCTTCGTTCTTCACCTTCTCGTCGTCTACCATTCTCTTTCTCTTTCAGTCCAAGTCCTCAAGTCTCCGATTCCGACAAAACGGCCTATTCCGTGAACCGGGTCTATCACATCTCCTTAAGAATGAGTAAAAATAAAAAATAAAAATATAATATTGGAGTAGAAAAACTTCATTTTGTATTCAATTTCGTATTTTCATTTTTTTTAATAAAAAAATTGAAGGATAGCAACATGCCAACTTGATTTGAATACCAGTTTGTTTGGACATATTACCATAAGAGTAATGACAACCAAGTGGTTTTCATCCACCATTTAATTTCCAAAATTTTTTACATAAAAATCAAAATTTCAGAGTATGACATTTATGGAGGTTTAGTAAAAATTAAATTTAAAAATGCTGTAATTACTATAATTATAATATCATTGACATTTTTATATGATAATATATATATATATATATATTTTCCCTTTCGCTTTCTTATTGGACAATTTCAATTTTGCTTCAATGTGCCAACAATTTGACAGTAAATTATTATGTAATTCTAAAAAAAAAAAATACAAAAGGAAATTTTAAAATATATTGATGCCGGTATCATTTTCATTCTTTTGCTCATCGTCTTCTGGGCACTCTTGAGGAGCAATCAAAATTTCATTTCTGCAGCAATATATATATATATATATATTTACTAAATAGTTTTACGATGCGAATATATAGATGATATTAAAAGTTGCTGTTTTTTAAAAAAAAAATCAAATTTATTATGTATGCATACACAATAAAATAAATTTTTTTAAAAAAATATTAATTTTTAATGCTATCTGTATAGAAATAAAAGCGTAATAAAATATTTGTATATATAAAATATATATAGATATCCAGCAAGTCACAATGTTCCACGTTGTAAGATCGAATTACGCGAAAATACGAAAAAGAAAAATAAAAAAGCACGTGGCGGAAAACATGTAGACATGGTGACGGCTGCAAAAATGTGGTGCACAGGAAGCGAGGGTATCTATTTATCCAAAAAAAAAGAAAGAAAAATTGAGGAAGAAAAAGTATCTACATTTCGTCGTTTGAAGTAGATAAGGACACCAAAAAACCGAAAACAAAGTTTTTGGGGGAATTTTCGTCGAACAAAGAACAACCTCTGGAGCCTGGAATTTTCCGCTTCGTCTTCCATCTTTTTCCTTGACCAAGTAATCTTCTTTAACCCTAGTTTTCAAATTGAAATTTTCTATTTAAATTCTCATGCAATTGATAAGAAATTTGTTTTTTTTTTTTTTTTTGGTTGTCAGTGTTTATTATTGAACTCTAATGCAGAATTGTAGATGATATATATATATATATATATATGTATATTCATATTATTTGATCGTCCTCCTCGCTCTCTGTACCTTGCCGATGACTATATAGAGTCGGTTCCTTCTCAATTTTGGTTTACTCATTTCCCTCAAACTTTTTGGTTTTGGAAATTTCGCTGCTGATTTCATTCGATTTTTTTTGTTTTTAATTGTAATTGGAAGTGTAAAAGAAAGGTAATACAATAAATTAGGATCTTTTTATCTTTTATTTTTTTTATAGTCCTTAATACAGTGACGAGAATCAACCTTAGAAGCAAAGTGAAGTCTACGACAGGTAATTCATTCGAAGCCTGAGGTGTCAAAAATTTTGCTTTTCAGATTATTGCTCGGGACTAATATTATTTTCATATTCTGTGGAAGAACTGATGAGCTGTTAATTTCTTAGTAGAAATATTATGGCTTTTGATTGAACCAAACATTAAGAAAGAGTGAAATAGATAAACAAGATACTAGTGGCTACCCTATATTTATAATGAACTTGTTTTTTTGATTGGTAGTTGATTGATCAAGGCTTGAGACTTTGGTAAAATAATTGCAGTTTTTATTTTTTTAACAAAAAATTAAAATCTCTTAACTATTTCATCAGTTCATTGCAATAAGAGGAACTATAATTCTTATTCTTAAGACTGTTCTGCATATGCGTTGCTTCTTGAGAATTGATGTAGTTAAATTTTGTTTTTGTTGTTTGGGGGGTAGGTTGGGTTGATGGGTAAAAGCGTGATCATTAATATCAATGCAATTCCTAAAAGGCTTGGTGTATAGGTGGGCTGACATTTTTCTACATGTCATTGCAGCCTAGAAATCGTGATCACTCGTGTTGGTTTTGGTTAAATAATGAATTATGATCTTTATGGTGGTGGTGGCTACTAAGGGCTAACTTTTATTGAGTGCCGTTATGATCTTATGCTGCTAGTGGTACATCCTAACCTGCTTAGTGCAATCCAATGATGGTTCTTTCTGGTTCTCTGCAACTGTCTCATGAATTGGGACTCTGCAAGAACCAGAGTTACAATAAACAATTTAAGGTAATTTTTCTTCTTTTATATATTTTATGTCCAGCAACCTTGTCATTTTCATGCTTAAAGTTATTTGCTTATTCACAGAGTGGATTGGGAAGAAGCAAGTCACAAATATATGTGACCTCCCTATCATCACATTTTACGGTATGGTTCTTGGCTTAGAACTTTCAGTCAGTCTCTTTTCCTTTCATTCTTCCCAATCACATAACATGCCTGATGGTCAATGCAGCTCAGCTGATGTTTGCAGATCTAATGCATACAAAATTACACTTTTTATAACCTTTTTTGTTAGCTCCTGTTTGTACTGTTTTTTTCTGTTCCTTCTGTAGTTTTTCATGATCCATCTTATTAGCATTGTTCTTATCAAGTTTCACTCAAGATGATATCTTTAATTGATGATGTGTGGATCTGATAAATGTGGAAGGCATAAAAATGCCTGGATTCTCATTTTTTTGGGTCCATTGTTGGTCCCTTGGGTGTACAGGGTACATTTGGAACTCTCCCAACCCCTGATGAATGCAGGGTATGAAGACTTTTATTTTTTGCGGGGTGTGTGTGTGTATGTGTGTGTTTTTAATATTTATACAAGCAGTAGAATATTCTTAGTAGCACAAAGTTTGGAATTATAATTATGATATGGTTGACACTTGGTACCACTTCAAAGTTTTTTGTGAGTTTTCTTGTAATGGGGCTTTCTGCATTCATAGTTTGGTAAAATTTCTAAAACTTTGAACAAAGAGTCAGATTATCTTTCTTTGTTGCAGTTCCAGAGACAGGGTTCTTGGAGTATTCGATTATCAAACAATGTATATAGGCCGGTGTATAGACTACCTTACAGATACAATGCCTTTAAGTGTCATTCTTTTCTAACATCAGGAAAACCATTGGAATTCCAAAGCATCAAGACAGCTGCCGTGGCAATAACTAAGTAATTCTTTCTTGTTGATTGCAATTTGTATTTATACATAGATGTGACTTATGGCTAAGCTCTTCTTCTTCTTCTTCTTCATCTTTTTTATTTTTTACGTCATGTTTCCTTTTTTAATGCTTATTATAAGGAAAGATTTTATGATTCGGAGTTCAGAAAAAAAAAAAAAAAATTGGATTGCACTCTTATATGTCCATTTGAGAAATGGAACTGTTTTACTTTGGTATTAATTGTAAACTACTTGATAAGAGAACACATATTTCAGATGATCCTGGTTACTTCAGATGATCACATATTTCACATACCTTGTTAGTTAGAGATTACTTTTACAGGAAGATAATTAGATCTTTAGCAAAGATCACGTATATAGAGAGAGCTTGCATATATTCTGATGTCTTTAAGTCTAGCATTAATTTGTTGGTTGAGATTAATATTTATATATGCAGTTGTTTTGTAAAAACTGTTCTTCCATGTTTTTGTCACAACTGTATGAAATCAGTTATTTTTTGTGCTCTTTTGCATTACTAAATGCTGTTAACATTAATAAATCGTATTATGCAGGACTTGTAATGTTTTGCAAGGTAGTCCTCTTGTTGTTGGGTTCATTCCAGCAGTCGGTATTACTATTTTTGCTTTATGGGGTCTTGGGCCGCTTATGCGTCTAAGCAGAAACCTATTGCTTCATGTATGTGTTTATTTTGGTTCTTTTTCATTTTTGTGTTATTTAATGGCTTCCCCCCCCCCCCCCCCCCAAAAAAAACACCCCGTGGCCGCCGCCGCCTGTTTTCCTCCTTTTTATCATTCTTTCTTTCTTCTTATTTTTTCTTCCCTCCAAAATGGTTTGCACCTTTTATCTTATTTATATCTCTTTGCAGAGGAGTGACAGTAGTTGGAAAAAAAGTAGGACATGTTATGTTATGACTTCATATCTTCAACCTTTGCTGCTATGGACTGGAGCAATACTCCTCTGCAGGTGTCCATATCATGATTTCTTATGTTCTTTTTACAGTTTTTTTAATTGAAAAAGGAGGGATCAATTTAATTAATTGGGAAGTATAAAAATGTCCTCCACCCTCAGATGTTAAAAGAATTTTAAAATTTCCAGATCAATGATACTGGAAGCTTACGCTTATTGTAAGCTGAACACCATGAAAAGTTTGTCTATTCTCTTTCCTCTAAATGGTCCACATGTTACAATGGAATTGTTAAAGTTACCATCAATCCAACATATGCTTAACAGTAATAATCCCATAAATGTTTTATGCATTTAGAAGAGGGAAAGAAAGTTTCAAGGGACCTCTCATGACATAAAAAATGCAGTGCACATTCAGATAAGTTGTTTATTGACATATTGACTTGCAGGGCATTGGAACCAGTTGTCCCACCTACAGAAGCTAGCCAGGTTGTTAAACAACGGCTTTTGAATTTTGTGAGATCATTGTCAACCGTGTTGGCATTTGCATATTGCTTATCAAGGTTTGGTCTCTCTTCTGCTTGGGTTTTAGTCTTCCAGAATATGCTTTAATTGCTTTGTCTTAATCACCCTGTGAAATCTCTCTTCGCTTGTAGATTCTAGATTGCTGATTTCCAGAATAAACAATTGAAAAAATATTGCTGTTCAAACATTATTGTGCTTTCTCTTCATCAAATAAAATAATAATAATAATAATAATAAAATTATTGCACTTTCTTTATCATAGGTGCGAGGAGTCACTCTAGTGTTTAACTTAAAATTAATTATTCTACTTCCACTTTTGTAATTCAATGAGGCATTGCACTTGTCAATCATTATCCTTTGAAAGATTTTTTCTCTATAATATCTATTTTGCTCTTCAACAACAATAGAAGTTTCCAAGTTGTGACTTTTTGAAAATTGTTTTCATGACAATCTATTGTCTGCAGCGTGATTCAACAAGCACAGAAGTTCTTCATGGAGACTAATGATTCTGGTGATACAAGAAATGTAAGTTTGGATATTTTTAATTCTCTTATTATTCTTGTGGTGTATATGAAATTTAGTCATTTAGACATAGATAACTAGATTCCATCCAGAAAAAGAAGATACAGATAACTACAGTCATAAAAACATGTTTATGTCTGTACTTATGGGAAAAAAAATTATTCTTACTACTGTTTGACGTGATTGATGGGCATGAATGATTGAAATCTAAGATATATCTGGGGTAGATAGTCATGTTATAAGTCTTTTGCTGTCCTGTCATCTCTCTCTCTCTCTCTCTCTCTCTCTCTCTCTTGGAATTGACTTTCTGAAATGAATTGCAAGTAGATCTTGAAATAAAAGGCCCTTCCTGTTGGGCAGATGGGTTTCCATTTTGCAGGAAAAGCTGTATATTCTGCTGTATGGGTTGCAGCTGTTTCATTATTCATGGAGTTGTTGGGTTTTTCGACCCAGAGGTGGCTTACTGCTGGAGGTCTTGGGACAGTATTACTGACTCTTGCTGGTCGTGAGGTGCAACCCTTATTCTTGCTCTCTGCATCTTGATATTCAAGTTATTATACCATCTGTTCTTTTATATTTCCATAAAAAAAAGTGTTGTATCTAATTTTAATGTTACTTTCTCGCCGTCTAGATTTTTACAAATTTCCTTTCAAGTGCAATGATTCACGCAACTCGGCCTTTCATTGTAAATGAATGGATTCAAACAAAGATTGAAGGCTACGAAGTTTCTGGTACTGTTGAGGTTCGTACTTGAGTACTTAACAGAATTTGATATGATCACAAACTGAGAAGCAAGCTTAAACCCTTGGTTATGATGTTACTTGAAAGTTATAACATTCCTTATTCAGTGGCAATTCTTATGGGGCCTTTTGCTTTCCTATAGCATGTTGGATGGTGGTCACCAACGATTGTAAGAGGTGAAGATCGCGAAGCAGTTCATATTCCAAATCACAAGTTCACAGTGAATGTTGTAAGAAATCTAAGTCAAAAAACTCATTGGCGTATCAAAACTCACCTTGCCATTAGTCACTTGGACGTCCATAAAATAAATGTGAGAGCAATCTAGATATCTTAATCCAATCTATGTCAGATATTCATTTCTGAGCTGTTGAGTTTCTATTGGACGTCACTTTGATGATTAGTAATTGAGTGCCTTTTTCTGTACAGAATATTGTTGCTGACATGCGTAAAGTCTTGGCTAAGAATCCTCAGGTTGAGCAGCAAAGGTTGCATAGAAGAGTTTTTTTTGAGAATATTAATCCAGAAAATCAGGCTCTTTTGGTTAGTGCTAAACATTATCTCAAGATGATAATTTGGTACATCCCGTACTGTCGTTGTCTTCATGGTTAATTATGCTTTTTATAACAACATTTTTAAGAAGATGATTAGGGTCATAGCAATGATAGTATTTGTAATAAAGTATTTATCTTCTGTTAGTCTCGAATGAAGGATATAGGGCCTTGTTCTACTGTTTTTTCGGTGGATTGCATTTGAACTATTGATTGTGAAGTAGATTGTGGGTAGAATATTGAAGAATGAGAAAAGCAACATCTTCAATCCCTTGATAATAATAATAATATGGGTGTTTCATTAAGAATTTTCACATCTGAGAAAACTAATAAAAAATTTGGAGACTTTGGAGTTGCTTTTTGGTGGGAGGGTGAAGAGAGAGACATAGCACCAAGAAAAAAGCATTAGAGAGAATTGGAGATGGGATAAAAAGGCATATGTTTTCCATTTTTCTATTTGCTTTTGTTTCGAGTTTTATGCATTGAAAGTCATGGTGATGTGGCAACACTAACTATATCACAACTTGGAATCTGCTAAGGATAGCTTTATGTCATAGATGGGCCGTTGCTAATATGGCTGTTTCAAATTGGCCATGTCCATAAAATTAGTTACTCATACATTTATCATTTATTTGTAATCTTGTAAGCATATTTACATGCATGACAATGCACACATGGTTATTGTCTTTTACATATTACAGATCTTGGTATCCTGTTTTGTGAAGACCTCGCATTTTGAAGAGTATCTATGTGTCAAGGTAAGAACGTTTTTAAAAGAAATTTCATTTCCTTCTGCTTGATGATCTCTGTTTTTAGGGACCAAAATGAAGTTGAGTTTGTTGTCTTCCCTTTCAAGTGTAACTTGTACCCTTGCCTTCACTTATCTTATTTTTCACTATTATTAAGGTTTTAGCTCATTTTGATTGTAATGCTTAATAGGAAGCTATATTGTTGGATCTTCTTAGAGTCATCAGCCATCACCGTGCAAGACTTGCTACTCCAATCCGTACAGTTCAGAAAATATATAGTGATGCTGACTTGGAAAATATACCATTTGCTGATTCAATATATAACCGTGGTGGAGCACGGCCATTCTTACTAATTGAACCCCCATATAAAATTAATGGAGAGGAAAAAACAAAAAGTCGTCCAGTTCGCACAAATGGAGAACGAGATGGAAAGGCCACAGTACGACTAGCATCTGAGACCAATACAGATGTTAAGGTTGGACCAGCACCAACATCAGATTCCAAGAACAAAGAAACACCACCTTCAGAGACTATAGACACCAAGGCTGATGGCAAACTAAGAGAAACAACAAATTCCAACGCCATGGTGGACGCTAAGGCTGGGACAGCCTCTAACTCTGATCCAAAAGTAGGTGACAAAGAAGGGGTTAAATCAACACCTAAACTGAACTCTAACGCATCAGAATTGTTGGATTCAGAATCTGACAAAGCAACAGGTTCAACATCTTATACTTCTGCTCAGAAGGTTTCCATCAATAAGCAATCAAAGAGCTCTACCTCGGAGAATGCTATTCAGAACAGTTCTAGTAAGCCTTCATCTTCGTCATTAGAAATTGGTGGTGAGAAAGCAGGTGGATTTTCAACAACTGCTCAAGTGAAACAAGATCCACAGCCACCAACATCAAGGCCTGCCCTGGAAGAAAATATAGTACTAGAAGTCGCTTTAGAGGGCTCAAAGAGAACCCTTCCTATTGAGGAGGGGATGGATCCCCCTCCATCTCATGCAGAGACGACGGAGTTGGCTTCACGCCACAATGGACATGGGTCTTCAACCGTTGATAAGGATAAGAAAGATGGTCAGTTTCCAGCCTCTCCAAGTTCATAGCCTGTTGAACCATGAGGTCAGTTAAGAAGATTTAAAGGCAGGTGTCCTGGTTTTTTTGTCACATGCCCTGCTAACTTTTGTTTGGAAACTCACACCATGAAGCTGTATTTTATTAAAGCTGCTTTCTGTCTATAGTTGACTATTACTGTCATTGTCAAATTCTGTAGCATTTGTTAGATTCTCTTCTTGGAAACAATGTACATCAGACAGAAATATAACCCTTATCTGGGTTGAGCTGATTTTCAAATTCATAATATGCCTCTAAAGGCTTCTTCAGTCTGTAGAATTATAAAATTCGACCTTCTCGATTTAGTCACTATTATACAGACTTTATCTTCACTAAGTTATCACTTTTTTCTCTCTTGTGAAAACCGAGAGGGTTAAATCTTTATTTGATAACATTTTTATTTTGGTAAGAAATTTTCTTTTAAGAGAAATATCATTTACCGTTTTGTTTTAATTACATTTAAATTTTATGCTTTCGAAAAATCATCATTTAGACAGCATCTATTTAGATCTTTTACTTTTGAAAAGTTATCATTCAGAACCCATCTATCATTTTTTAGGAATTTTGATAATCAAAGATCATGATTTTCATATTATTAAAATGTAGAGTTTTAACTTTCATTTAACCTTTAAATGTAAATATTAACTGTAAAAAAATATAGAAAATCAAAATGAAGATAATGATAATTTTTTACAAACTTTTAAAATTTATGGTAAAATTGAAAATTTTAAATAAAAATTGTTGATTATCATGTTTTTTAGTATTGAATTACCAATAGCTAATAATATAACTATCATAATTTCCAACACATAATATTATGTAAGAGTATATTCGTAATTAAAGAAATAAAGTTGGATGTAAAAAAAAACTACCTCCCACCTCCATTCTTCAAGAGAGAAGGCCAAAAAAAAAGCATAAAAATAAAAAAGGGTTAGATATTGACAAAAGTATCTGAAAGCATTGCATTGCAACTTCTCAACTTTTTAAAAATGAAATTAAATAGGATTTCACTGAAATGAATAGTAATAACAATAATAAATTCAACATCCCAAAAAATACAACAGTATTCGCTTTCGTCTTTTATAGCTAAATGATAAAACAATTTATTTATTTATTTATTTATTTTTTGGCTACAAAAAGTAGCGAATTCTTTGCTAGTTGATGGTGGTGAAAATCTAAATATGTTATGCGGATTGCAGATAAATGGTACGACGTTCGTCCCCCTAACATCAGTAATACTGTGTCGTTTAGATAAAATAACCATGTCGTTTAAGTCAGGTCAAAATCTAAAGGATTTTCAGAACCTGGAGGAAAAGCAGGGTTTTTCTTCAAACCAAAACCCTTCTCTCCTCTGCTGAGCGCTGGAGGTCGTCTTAACGCCATTTATCCTCAACAGGTTTTTTTCTATTCTCTCTTCTCTCTTTTTCTTTTTCTTTTTTTTTCTTTTTTTTTTTTTTGGGTAAAATAGGAATAGTAATCTATATGCAACCGAACAAATGACCGAATGAAAAACACAGTAAAGGGGAAGAATTTGGGTCTGCCTAGAGTGGTGTAAACGAGGAGGAAGAGAGCTTGTAGAGAGGGTGCTGAGAGGCGCAGCGATTGCAGTTGTGAATTGTGAGAGAGTATGAGAGATTCTTAGTCTCAGTGGATTTCTGTGCCTCCTAATAAGTTGTTGGGTTTAAAGCTTTAAGCTTTGATTTTTGTGGGTTTGTAAAGTTTGAGAATATGTAGGACATAATATATAATAAGATCAAACATTATTGAACTGGATTTATTTTTTATTTTTTATTTTTTTCCAACACTGGTTATGTTCTCATGCTTCATGTTATTGTCAGGTTTACGACATACCAATATCAATTGTTTTCTTCCTTGTCCCTGGTCTTCTTCAGACTCAGAGTAGCTGCTACGCCTTCTGAAAACTCTAATTTTCCTATCTTCCTCTCTTTTATTTTCTTTTTTTTTTTTTCAAACAACAAGCCAGCAACTTGTGACAACTACTTTCATAGGAGGTAAGTAGTGTTTAATTTCTGATATTGCAAATATAAATAACTTTATTAACTATACCGAAATACATGCCTGTTGGTAGGACCTGTTACTTGCGGGTGATTGTATTGTCTGAAAGGTTGGAGAAAAGGGGTTTTCAGATTAGGGTTTCGTATTTCATTCCATTTTTATTTGGAGCCACTTCTTGATGGACTGCAGTTTTTTAGCTAGAAATTCTTTACTCCCTCAAATGCGTCATTGAGTTTGATTTTTATTTATTTTGTCTTTTCAACTTTATGGATTAAATAGGCCTTTGCATCAGGTGTTAGTTCATTATTTTGATGTGTATTATGTTGTAAATTTGATAGAAGGGTTGTCTGACCCAATTTGATGTTGTAATTTTTTTATTATTTTTTATTGGTATTTTTAAGTGTATATACCGCTTTTAACTATGTTCTGTCCAATGGAATTTGTTATATGGATAATCTATATAGGGGTTTTGTTTGTGTTTCTGTATTAAGAATTTAGGGTGTTTATAGAATTTCCAGTGCACCTAAGTAAGGTTGTTTTTTAGAAATTTGGTTTCGAAATTTTGTAGTTGCCAAAGTTTTGTTAAGATGGCATTTGAAATTTACTTGATCAACATTGAATCATGTTTCTGTTTAAATTATACACTTTTTTAGAGCCACTTTTGAGCGTCAAATAACTTCAGTTCCACTTGTTTTGGTTTTGCAGGAGCAGTCTGTGTTCCGAAGGATGAGTCTAATATCTCAAAATGTTCCCTTTGTAAATAAAGCCAAGAAGGCTAAGGGAGAGAATGTTGATGAACCTTTGAATTTGCAAGCTAGTGAAGATGCTGAACATGAAAAAGAATCCGAAGTCGATATTTCAAGGATCAAGAAAAGAAAGAAAGCACGCAAAGAACAGGATGAGAAATTAGCATTAGAACAAGAAAGGGAAATGAAGAAGCTAGAAAACTTTTTATTTGGATCCCTTTATTCCCCTCTTGAATTTGGGAAGGAAGAGGAAGAAGCCCAAGATGGTATTGATGGAGGCACCGATTTTTTCTTTGACCGATCTGGAAATGACATACTCTCTGTTTACGAAGAGGATGCAGAGGCCTTGGAGAAGAGTAAAGAAAAGGAAGAAAGTAAGTTAAGGAAACCTGTCTGGGCGGATGAGGAAGAGGAAAGGACCAAGGTTAATATTGGTAAAGTCAACCGATTGAGGAAGTTGAGGAAAGAAGAGGATGAGAGTTTGATTTCTGGTCCAGAGTATGTTGCAAGATTGAGGGCTCAGCATGCTAAGTTGAACCCAGGCACAGAGTGGGCCCAACTTGATTCACGAACAGCAGGTGGTGGATATTATGATGATGAATCATCAGATGAAGAAAATGGAGCAGTACTGGCCCGTACTTATAATGATGTTGATGAGCTCCTCAGAACGAATGAGGATCTTGTTGTGAAAAGCAGTGTAAAATTATTACCTGGACTTCTTGAATTCTCAAGACTAATAGATGCTAATGCACGAGAACCTTCTAATGGTCCTATAAATTCTGTTCAATTCCATAGAAATGCGCAATTGCTACTTGCTGCTGGATTAGATCGAAGACTTAGATTTTTTCAGATTGATGGCAGAAGGAATGCTAAGATACAGAGCATCTTCCTTGATGATTGCCCCATCCGTAAGGCATCTTTCTTGCCTGATGGGTCTCAGGTAATATTATCAGGAAGGAGGAATTTTTTCTATAGCTTTGATTTAGTGCAAGCAAAAGTTGATAAAATAGGTCCCCTTGTTGGTAGGGAGGAAAAAAGCTTGGAAGTTTTTGAGGTTTCCCCTGATTCTAGTACGATTGCTTTTGTGGGTAATGAAGGTTATATCCTGTTGGTTTCGACCAAATCCAAAGAAATGATTGGGACACTTAAGATGAATGGAACTGTTCGATCGCTAGCTTTTACTGATGATGGGAGGCAATTATTGAGCTTTGGAGGTGATGGGCAGGTTTATCACTGGGATATGAGAACAAGGTCTTGCTTCCATAAGGCTGCTGATGAAGGTTGCATAAATGGCACTTCCCTTTGTACATCTCCTAATGGAGCATTGTTTGCAGCTGGTTCAAACAGCGGGATTGTGAATGTTTATAACAGAGATGAGTTTTTAGGGGGCAAGAGAAAGCCTATTAAGACCGTTGAGAATCTCACCACCAAAGTGGATTTTCTCAAGTTCAACAATGATGCTCAAATATTGGCTATTTGCTCAAGTATGAAGAAGAACAGCTTAAAGTTGGTACATGTCCCCTCATTTACAGTATTCTCAAACTGGCCTCCCCCTAACATGTCCCTACATTATCCACGATGTTTGGATTTTAGTCCCGGTGGAGGTTTCATGGCTATTGGAAATGCTGCTGGAAAAGTGCTTTTATACAAGTTGCACCATTACAGTCATGCATAGAGGTATGTAAAGGCTCTTACGATCACCTTGAGCTGTTTGTTGTCACAAAAACTCAGAAATCTCATATTCTCAACTCCAACAGTGTTCTGTTCGATTAATTTTGTTTTCTTGGAATCACCTTGTTAAGGTTTCTCGAAGATTTCGAAGACTCCTGTTACTGAAGGTCCACCTTTCATTTATATTTCAAGTATTACAGTTCCAATTTTGTGGCCACTAGAATGTTCAATTAAATTGCTCGAGTAGACCCTGTTTTTAATCTTTCTTTCATGTTCTCGAAAATGGAGAAACTCTTTTTTGTTTTTTTGTTTTTTTGTTTTTTTTTAATCTGGATTTACTTAGTGGTATCATTATGTCATAATTTATTAAAAATGCATTCTTTCGAGTTAATATTTATTGTTTGAGAAAATAGTAATGTAGGTTATTTTTATTTTACTGCTGGAAATTATAGTATTCAATCTAGATCAGATTTTTTTTTCTTTTTTAAGTCACAGGAGTAATATTGACATAATACAATACTTCGTGCCCACTTCAGAATTTAAAAATAAAATAAAATAAAATAACTATGACATTATTGTTAAAAAAAAAAAATGGTTATTTATTATTATTTTTTTTTAGAGACTATAATATATTCTTATTTGAAGGGGCCTGGTTGAATTCTTGATATAGTATATTAATGATCGTTTGATATTATTAATTTAAAAGTAACAATAATAATATTGTTCTTTTGTTGTTTGGCCAAGGAAGGTTAAGGTAAAATGTAGTAAAATTCTTAATTAAATGAATATTTCAATAAAAATATAAAGCAAACAAACATCATTTACTTTTGCTATAATTATTTATTTATTTTGACAACAATATTTACTCTACTAATTTTAAAATTCGATCACAATTATACTTTATTTTCAGACTGCGAGATAAACAAAGTTGGGTGATCGAATACCAATGGTTCTGTTGTCATTCTAATGACAGAACTTCATGTTTCTTGCACTGGTATAAACTATAAAGCACTAGTTTATCTAGATGTGGCACCAGTTTTCTTGTTTCTGTAGTTTCTTTCACCATCTTCACTAATTGGTTTGAACCAATTTTCTGGTCTTCCTTAACAATAATTGACTGTACTGTATCATTGACAGAAGGCATTTTACAACAGTCTGTGCCTGCCCCAGTGTGTTACAAATCCTTTTGTTTATACTTTGAAATACATAGAAATAAAAATAAGATAGATAGATAAAGTAGATTCTTGGAGGGAATCCAACCTCTAGATAGGTTTCATCACGAAACATATCCTTTCGAAAATCAAATCAAATATCTAAGTTCATTAACATAATAATATATAACTAGATCTCTCGACAAAACCTATCCTCACGAAAATCAAATCAAATATTTAATTTCATTAACATAATAATATACATCTAATTTATTCATTTTACACTCTTAAATAGAGCATAGTACATATAATATTTCTAAGAATTAGACATTTACTTACCCATAACTAATAATGCTAAATGAAATAATCATAATTCTAAACATAGGAATAGTAACATAAATTCTACTAAATAATTTGACTAAGGAAAATATAATGAATAAATAGACTATATATATATATATATATATATTTTTCTTTCTACTAAAATAGTGATTGTAACAGAGTGTTAGATAATGACACAAATATTTCAATTCACTGCAATGCAATTTATGAAAACTTTCCCACTAGGTAATGGTGAAAATCTAATTATGTTATGCACATTGGAGAAAACTACACATCCTCCATAACATCAGTAAAGATGGCAACGTGATAAGATTGATCAAATACTACCGAGAATTATATTTAAAAATCCAGAAACAGCTTAGGAAAGCCAAGTGGTTACTACAATTGTGAGGGCGTGCGAAATGGTCACCCTACTCTATGGATAAAAAGCCACATCCTTCACTTTCCAATTCAGATTAGACAGGCAATATAATGAAAAATAGAAGTGTATTGGGCAGGGCATGTAAATGCAATATCAAATTCAGATGAACAAATGTTTGATTGCATATACATCTAGTATACACAGAATTGGAACACACACATTTGCGAACGACTGAACCATATATCGCAAGGTTGTTCCAGTCTAAAAAGAATTACTCTCAATAAATGTTTATCATAATCCATAACCATAAGACATTGACAAATAGAATACCATTTTTCTTTTTACTTCAAATTTCCATCCCAATACAACCCCCACAAACATCTAGCCAGAAACAAATCTAGTTCTATGAATGAGACAGTGGAATTGTTTCTTATTACCAACAACACAAGGCACAAAACACTAGCTGTAGAAACAGAATATGAAATAGATAAATTATATTCTCACCCCCTTCGTATCACTTAAATCTCCCTCAAGCATGGCACATGCAATCAGGAGCAGGATACGTGTATATGGACTGTTTAGGCTTTCGTAACCTGATCTGTCCTTGTCTGTTCTTGTGCCCTGCTATGACTGACTGCTGGAACTCCGACCAACTGAGGCTTTTATTCAGGAAAAGTTGCCCCAATAATCCCATATTTGGCCTAATGGTTTTCAGGTTCATGTAAGTTCGATGTCCCACCTGTTAATAAAACAAAATGTTTATTTTCCTTCTCCTTATGTTCTTCAAAAGAAAACTACTATGCAAAAGAACTACGTTCGTGATTGATAAAAAACCCCCATAACTATGTTAAGGTTGATCTGCTATAATTTTATGAACCCTTAAATCATTCAACACAACGGCAACTAATTATCCGAAACAAGCATCAACTAAACTGAATGGATGGGATTGTGCATATTACAATTTTCAGAGCCGAGCAAAGCTCAATTTCAGAAATTGAAGTGTAAAGCACTTCACAAGTACTCACCATGGCATTGTGCATATTTCCTGGAGAAGCAGATATAAAGATATCACTGTGCATGCCAACATAATAATCAACTGCAGCTAAAAGGGAAGCCTTTCCCTTAATCTGAGCCCGTTCTTCTGAAGAAGCAAGGCTCTTTTTGTCTTCCATCAGCGGAAACAATTGTCTCAAAGTTGAAATCCTAGCCTCTCCCCCATATACCTGTAAGACATGCCAATTCACAAATCAAGATCCCCGAGAAACTGAAGCATAAGTTTAACTTCCAATTGACTTGTTGCCAACTGAAGTTACTAGAATGGCCATTGTTGAGCGGAGTATAACAGAAGTAACCCTCAAACCTTGTGGGAAGCAAGATATAGACGAGTAGTGTTGTCAAATCCCAAAGCAGCTAGCAGCAGTCCAATCTCTTCTGGAGTCAATGGGCAACGACCCTGATTCCTCAACTCCTCATCCGTGAATTGGGAGTTAAGGACCCTTCCCTGCCAAATTACTTGTCGGTATTTGGCTAGGGCCAATTTTTCAGCTTTTCCCCCACCAAAATCACAGGCTGAATGGGCTGCCATATCCTGTAGAGTAACAAGAATTGTAAGTAAAAGAGCACATGGAGAGGGAACTCACAAGGTAGAATCCAGTATAAAGGAGAAAGCAAGACATTGTGAAGCAGAAGGTGTGTAAACACATCCATCATATGCAACATAACAAATACAGAGGACATGTACAGATCTACTAAAGCTAATGGATGACACTGACTGGGTGATTGCAAATATCATTGAGCGATGGCAGTATATCCACTTGGTTTTTAAAACAAGAGGTTCTAGAATTTTAACTAAAAATGAAATAACAAAATAAGACCTTCAATAGACAAACATCAGTTGTAGACTTTGGGCTTACCTTATCAAACCGTAGGTGTAGCACCACAAATTTCCCAGCCTGCTGTTTATCATTTGCATCAGTGATCTCTTTTAGGTAATTGGTGCTTTGGCCAGAAGGATATCGAAGGCGGCTGATAAGAGCATCTCCAAGTGCTCTAACATGAGGGACAAAAACTAATGCTTGGAAGTTGACTTTACAGCGTAGCCGTTGGATGTCCATAGGCAAGTTGTCAAATGCCAGACGATGAGAAAATGGTGCAATTGCAGCAATCCCATAACTGAAACCACATATTCAACATACTACATATCCTCAGCAGCTTCTAAGTTTTAAAGACGAATTGAAATTTTAAATTGATGATTTGATGCACTCATTATTCTGCACTCATTATTAAGCAAACAACAATAGCCCCTGCTGAAATTGACAGTATGGCACAACAGAAGAGTTTAAACTGAATTTAGAGACACAGTGGAAGTATCAAAACTTTTCACGGTACTGCACAAAGCGTAAACGGTTCCAGTATTATTCAGTGCCAGAAAGCAAGTTGTATATTTCCAGTATTCCCCCAGTCTATAAATACTTTTCCGACAATATTCTTTACATTGAAATACCAATTGTTGGACCACATCTTCTGCCACAAAATGAAACACACTGAACTAACATTGTCATCCTAGATGCCCAATTCACTAGAACATATCTAGAACAAAATTTGTAGCATGCAAAGACTTTTTGCCATGGTTAGCATCCTGCTCACAATTAATGGACTACATACTGAAAAAGGGAAAAACTGGACTTAAAAATTTGACTGTACAACTAAGCCATTGGGTTCAGGAAACGACTGACCTCTCTATTACAGGCAAAACATTCTCCAGGTACCAGTTTGCTGAAGCATGAATTGGTGCTGTTTTGATTCTGGTACCTCGGATTGCAGTAGCATAGTATTCCCTTGTGCTCCACGAATATTCAAAAGGTAGCTCTTTAACAATGTTAATATCATCCTTCAATGTATTAACAAAGTGGTCGACATCAAATATATCCATGAACGAGCTGAGGAGAAAGGGGAAAGTGCAAAATCATGTTAATACTCTACTTAAATCCACTACATAAAGAACAAACATCGGCAAAGCCAAGATTGACAGAATTGATTTTGCAGGTACCTTGTATCCTTCCAAACAGGATTAACTTCCAGGTACGGGATGACAAGAGTCGCATTCAATATTTTGGCAAGAGCAACTGCATCACATATCTGTGAACAAAAATTAACACTTGACAAACAAAATACACATCTTCAAAACAAATGACACAGCAAATTTCTTTTCAGAAAACTTAGTCATTCAAAGTTTAAGCATTTTCATAACCGCTTTTTATCTAAATAAATTCAATATTAAGACATAAATTCCTACCCCCATTCTCTGCTGGTTCAATCCTCCATCAAGGAACACCTGGAGAAATCCTGTAGACTTCTCGGGTAACGCTGCTCAATTACACAAAAATAATACATCACATAATTGAAATAAGGGATTATTTCAACAGCATTTTGTCTTCTATTTCCAGAACAATACAAATAACAAACTTTAGCGTAAGGTGCTTATTTTTAATCACTCACTAGGAACAACTGATGATTCAGCACATGGTTTCCATCCTTGGTTCGCCAAAGGATTCCAAGAATCTGATTGCTCCATGTTTGACTACAAGATTACAAAAAATAAATTGCTCAAAAATTTATAGCACCTAGAACAAATATCAAACTTTTTAAAGTAAACATTTGAAGGGCCTTATCGACTCTTTACAGTTTCACGTTGTAAAGCACTATTGAGAAGCCGTAAGTGCCTAGGTTTCGGAGCATTCCATTCCTGAAAACTCATTAATCAGAAATAGAAAAAGTTTCTTAGAAATCAGTTTCATTTATGTGATGCATATTGAAACAGCCGATTGAGATGCATATCAATTTACAGATCATCAAAATGCAAAGCAATATTCATGGAAATAGCACAGAAAATGGACCCCAGTATTCAACTTGATTCTAGGAAGAAAAACATATTACCAAGATAAATATGCTTCTAAAGTTTAGTCAAAACCATTTCCAAAGTACAGGCAACGTGTTCATCGACCAACACATAAAATGACTAGACCTTTTCAAACAGGCCATAGCGTACAATATTCACCTTCAATCCTCTGCCAACCTTTTTCTTAAGATCCTAAGAAGAACTTCTTCTCGGATAAGTGTCTTAATCTTGGACTAAAATAACCAGTTAAACATAAGAAACCTAAAGCATATTGTTTTAAACTGCTGCTTATTAGTATAACTCACTGAATAAGTTCTCCAGAAACTTTATGACCCTCAGTTTATTGGATACCATTTCAATAGAAAACCGCCTCTGAAACCTATCAAAGCTATAAATGTTGGGAGTAATCAATGATAGTTAACCAATCTAAAACGTTGGAATTCTTAATTTTTTTTTTCCCCCTTAGTTTAGGCTATTTAAAAATCCAGCCACTGGAAATATCAATCACATTCACGTGCCAGGGAACCTCGTACTGTCAAAGCCAGGACTCAAAACTCCTCGGCTGTCAATTAGACAGCTTGGGAACAAATTACAATCACAAGGAAGATGGTAGCTTTGTTTCCACGGAAGGAAAGAAAAAAAGAAAAATCAAGCTAATATTCTCTAGCCCTTTTACACTCGACTTCTGATCTCTTTGAAATTTAGTATTTTTATTTCTCCAAAGACTACAATTTTAGTAATACGACAACCAAACAACAAAGAGGAGGGGGGGGGGACTCAATAATAATGAAAATTTCAACCAAAAAAACCATTATTGAGGGAAACACTCCAAAATTAGAAACAGAAACTGAAACCCCAATATTAAAAATAACAATTAAAAAAAACGTAGATTTAATATTTTAACTATTATTTTTCTTGCAAGAAAAAGAAAAGAAAACTAACAGACAAAAAAAAAAAAAAAAGTTTATGAAACCAGGAACGGTGAATACATACCGAGAAGACTGAAGGGTAAGCATGAGTCAGTGGGCTGAACAAACAAGGCAATAAAATGGGGAAAAGCAGCACCAAAAGAGCAGCCAATGCTCCTGCTCTCTGAGGCTGATAAAGATTGTGGTATTGAAGCTTCATCTTCATCTTCACCCAAAATTTGATGAACCCAAGACAGCCTAAGATCTGAACCGAAAGGTGGGTTTTTTATTTTTTTTCCAATTTCTAAACAAAAATAAAAGAACCACCTTTTAATAACCCCAAAAGAGGAAGGAGAAGATAACAAAGGCAAACAACCAAGGATCAATGCCAGGGGCAAAGAGATCAGGAAGAAGCAATTCTCATCAACATCACACACAAGAAAGCAAGAGAGAGAAAGTAAGAGAGAGAGTGTTAGAGAGAGTAAAGGTTACCTCTCACATGTACACCTGGACACCTTCTACTGAATTTAATTATAGGGGGTGTGTCGTTTTCAATGGGGGACCCAATTGGATAAAGATGGTTTTAGATTTTGTACGTTGAAAATGGAATCACACAGTTGTTTTTTTTTATTATTTTTTTGCAACTCTTATTGCTGTTATTGTTATTATTATTATTATTATCTTTAACAAAATAAATATCAAGACACTCACAGTCACAGAGGCTATGAAGCATTTGAGGCTTTGTACCGTTGGGGGCTTTCTGTACTTTATTAGGTTCACTTCACCTTTGGCCTCAGCACCGACACTCACATAGAATTATATAGTAGGCTTGTTGATTTGAGTTAACGCTATGATGGTGGGTATGATATAAAATCAATCTGGTTCCACTACTTTCATGGTGTCTCCACTATACATGGGCAACCCTTTCCCTCTCTTCTCTGCCTTCTTTTTTTTTTTTTTTTTTCTATGATTTATCAAATATAATTTTGCCTCTTACTTTTTCCTTATGATATCTCAAATCTAACTTTCCTGTATTATTTATTTTTATTGCCCCTTTTTTTTTTTCCTTCAGTTTTATATCTTAGCGTAAGATGTATTTATTGATGTAATATGGCAAACGCTAAGATGGATTTATTGATGTAATATGGCAAAATTTGGTAAATATTTTACTTTAATTTGTTTTTTTTTTTCTTTGCAAATGACTTTGAAAAGGAAACATTGGGAAAATAGACCGCGTGATAGCTGTGAGATGGCTGATGTAGATTATTCTATGTGCAGAGTTCTATAATTTATTTATTAATGATTCTCTGTATCCATTATACTAATAGCTCATATATATGTTATATTATTTTTTAATTTGGATATGATTAGATTTTTTTATGGGTAGATTTCTATGAATTTATTCATTAATGATTCTATGTAGATTATAATATATGCTATATTATTTTCAACTTGGATATGGTTTAAAAAAAGTATCATTCAACTATTTGATTTTCAGTATAATTAATTATATGTAAAAACAAAAACTAGATAACTGTTTTTTTTGGAATTTATGTTAATTGTGAAAGAAAAATTATAGAGGGTTTTAAAATGTTGTTGAGATTTGAGTGGGATTTAGAATAACTGGAATTTTAGTTCTGATTTGATGAAGATAATGTAATTAACAGATAACCAATTTTTTAAACTCTTTCAAACAGAAAAAATTATTTTAAAATTAATAAAAAGTGTAAAGCAAAACAATTAAAGGCACTTACAAAGCAAGGAATCTTGCTTACTATGTTTTGCTTTATGCTTTATGATTGGAACTGTGAGAATAATAGAATTCCATTAATATTAATTAGAGTATATTTGTAACTAACCCTAATTTGTCACCAACCAACTTACTAACGTTTTATATGCAATTGAAATTGATTGCTTATATGGCATTGTTAAAACTATGTAAATATAATAATAATAATAATAATTTATATTGTTTTATTAATTTATATTTATCTATTTAAAAATTCAGTTATAATCTATTAAAAAAAAAACTTTAGTTATTTGGATTATATGTTCATTAATTTTTCAACTATAATTTTTTTCTTTCAATTTTCCATTATAAATATACAACTCAATTTTTTTTTACAACAATTATAATTATACAACTAATAAAAACTATTAATATACAATTATGCAATTATTATATATGAAATAATGAATTAATTTATACTCATAATTACATAGACAAAGGTATTTTTATGTTTGCTTTTTTGTACGACAATAATGGAGGGGGAAAAAAAAAAAAGGAAGAAAGAAAACAAAAAGTGAAATACGGACTGATTTTTTTGTGAAATAGTGAAAGAATATTTCACAAAATAATTTAATATTATTTTCAACAAAGATGTCGATCACTTTGTAGTGTTGTCGGCTAATAGTGTACTAGTTGAACTTTTAGGCAAAAAAAAAATAAAAATAACAGTAATAATAATAACGTTAGTAATAAAATAATTCTATAACTCACAAAATATGTAAAAATAAGTTTCTAAAAGGAATTTCAATAACATATTTTGTGAATTGTTTATACTAAAAAAAGATGCTCTCATCCATTATTACATGCTAAAAAGTCACAAAATAAGTCCTTAATAAAGTGACAAAGTTATTAGGCATGTGATGGTGAACCTGTGAGCATACAGTTGTAAAGCCTTATTAATCATCCATATTTATTTTGTTTTACGAGCTTTTATATATTTATGCGGCGAAAAAAAACAAAAGAAAAAAAAAGGCAAGGATAAAACGGGGAATTCAAGTAGTCCGTTGACCATTCCTTTGACGTTATTCCTGAAATTGCTGCCAAAATCACGTGCAAAGAAGATGCCATTGTAGAATCAGACAAAGTCTCGAAGAGCAAAGAAACGACAGCGTATGGGATTAAAAAAAATTCTTTCGATTTGGTCTGCGAAAATGGGAGTTGAAGAGGAGGATACAAAGCATAATTAAAGAATGTTGAAGAATGCAGTTGAGGGAGCGTTGAGCCACTTCCTAATTCCCCCACCCACTATCCAAATCTTCATCAACTCCACCAATTCTCTCTCTCTCTGTCTCTGTGTATTATAAAAAAATTCAATTCCTCTGAAAAAAGTGAAAAATTAGATCTGCGTTTCTTCTCAAAACTCCGAAATTCTGAAAGCTTTTTTTTTTTTTTTTTTACTCCATCAATGGCGGGATTTTTATCTTCTGTCAGGCGTCTCTACCTCACGCTTTACAACTGGACTGTATTTCTTGGCTGGTATTATTATTATTTTTCTGTTTTTAATTCTCTTTCTATTTTTCTCTCTTGGGTCTGTGTTTATTGTTCTGGAGCTTTCTTGCATGTTGTAGATTTTTTTTTGTTAATGGTTGTAGTGGTATTGGTTGTGGTGATTGAAACAGGGTTCAAGTTCTGTATCTTGCCGTAACGACGCTGAAAGAGTCCGGTCACCAACAGGTCTACAATGCCGTTGCGCGTCCCCTTCAGCTCGCTCAGTCCGCTGCCGTTTTGGAGGTATAAACACTACCCAAAGATTTGTATTTTCATATTCTTTCTGTATTTTTATGAGTTGGGTTTTTGACCTTTTCTTTTTGGTGGAATTGTAAACTTACGTGGGTTAACAGATTCTTCACGGCCTAATAGGTGAGTGTCATTTTTTTTTTTTTTTTTTTTAATGTAAGCTTGAAATTTGTTGTAAAGAAGAAGATCTTTTACCTTGAAATTATCGGGGAAAGAAAAAAAGTTGACTTTGTTTTTGTCTGAATTAAAAAAAGGTCTGGTTAGATCTCCAATTACGGCTACACTGCCCCAGATAGCTTCAAGGTTGTACGTGACATGGGGAATCTTATGGAGTATTCCCGAGGTTAGAACTTAGAAACACATATTTCAATGATATTGGCTTCTTTTTTTTTTTTTTTTTTTTTTCGCTTAATGAACGTTTTGCTAATGAAATGAAGCTTCTTGGCGGCAGACTCGTTCTCATATACTTGTCAGCTCTTTGGTCATCAGTTGGTCTCTCACGGAGGCAAGTAGCATTTAGCGGTTTCTGTTTCTACCCGGTAGCTAGTATCCTAAATCATGCTTCCTGTTATGTCTATGTCTGCATTCAATGATTATTGTTGATTGGTAGTGTAATGATTATCACTGATTGACGATAGTGTCAAAAATAGCATGTTAGGTGATCTGTATTTACATCAAGAAATGACTCTACCGAACAGCCTGTAGCGCTAACTAAGGATATAGTCCTACTTTTAGAAAAGAAAATTATTTTAGCGCTTGTGTGATTTGGATCTCGATAATTCTAATCAAATCAAGCAGGAAGAGTTAATCGGAGTTATTTATTTGGGTCCATTATGGTAAAAACAATAATTACTTGTCGTTGGAAGATATAGCTAACTGTTTTTGGGATTTCCCATGTGTAGTTTTATCTGTTATTGCTTGTAGTTAAAGTTATCAGAAAGTTGATTGTCTCTTGCAAGTTGCAAGATGCTGTTCCCTTCAAACCCAGAAAAATTCTTACTCCTAGTACGTAAATTTATATATTGATGTTTAAGTTTATATCTAGACTAATTATTAGATCTGAAAAGGATCCAACAGTAACATATTTCCCCCTTGACAAAGAAGAATTCTGTATGGTTTGGTAGGTGGCCAATGCCTGGTATTTCTGCTAATAAGTAGTTAACAGCTTACTGAAATGCTCTTTTAACAGTACTTTGTTGCTTACAATGAAATAAAGAATAAACTCGCAAGCATAAAGCACAAATGTTTGCATGAATGTATAAATAGAAATTGTTAGAACTTTTTTGTTGCCAAGAAAGATATGTTATGTGTGCAATGTGAAGCTGATGTTTCTCAAAATCTGAACCTTGACAGAGCTAAGTAAGCAAAGTTGCAGTTGCAACAAAATTTTGTATGCAACGGCTGGAAATGATTATGATATTAACTGTTCTATATATCTTGAATTATGTTAGTAGCGCAGACCAACATAATGATATCAAGTGCTCCTATGCGTATATCCTTCAGCTTGATATTGGTTTTATTTATGTTGTTTTCCTTTAGTAGATAAGTTGCTACTGAATAAAAGTATGAAAAAATAACTTAATCGGATTAATCTTTTGTAATTGCAGATTATACGGTACTCTTTCTTTGGCATGAAAGAGGCACTTGGTTTTGCACCTTCATGGCTCTTGTGGCTCAGGTAGACCTTAAACCCATTGGATGTAAGTGGAAGTTGTTGAGTTCTATACTCTTATATAACAAATATTTTTATTTGTTGTTTTCAGGTATAGCACCTTTTTATTGTTGTATCCAACTGGCATCACCAGTGAAGTTGGTCTGATTTACCTTGCCCTCCCGTACATTAAGGTACAAAGATCAATGACAAATGCGAAAAAGCAAGATGTTCCCCATTTCTATATATTTTGTAGTGAAAAAATTATCTCATCCTGCGAACTGCCTGATATGCAGACCTGATAATTGTGCAGATTCCAGGAAATCTAGTAACAATGCTTTCTAGATTGAAGCTATCAATGGAAAATGAAATATACTCCAAAAAACATTCTAACATCATATTAGTTCAATTTAGGAATTTTGTTCTATGGTAAAATTGCTGCAACTCTTAGAAGTATCCAATTCACTCTGTGAAGTTCCCATCTTCAGCTAATCCTATAAAAGGATTGGTCAAATGCTGAATTTTGTTAGGTTGAGGCTGAATTTGGAGTAACAATTTCTTTGTAACTGTCTGTTAGTGGCAAATTATCTGAATAAATTGGTGGTATTTTGGCAGGAATCCGAGAAGTATTGTCTGAGGATGCCGAACAAATGGAACTTCTCTTTCGATTACTTCTATCTTGCAATCATTGCTCTAGGAATCTATGTCCCAGGCATGAACTTATTATCCTTCTACCCATATCACCTTGTTTACCTATTTGTCATTTTCTCGTTCATTTGACAATTTTTTTTTTTTTTTTTTTTGTTTGGATGAATTTATCTGTTGCAGGCAGTCCTCACATGTACACTTACATGCTTGGGCAGAGAAAGAAAGCTCTCTCAAAATCCAAGAGGGAGTAAAATGGTAGCAAAATTTGAATGTTATTCCCCTTGTTTATTAGAGCATGTTGTACTTGAAATGGAAATGTATTTTTCAAAGTGGTTTTGGGTAGCGTGATGTTATGTCCAGAATTAGAGTTCTTTATCTCTCCCTATTTCCTGAAGGTTAAGAAAAATGCTCAATGTGTTAGACCCAAAATTATGAGTTTAGAATTATGATTTATAAAGAAACCCGACTTTTAAGTTCCATTAACATAATGAAACCATAAACATTTCTTTGCTTTCATTAAAAAATAAATAAATAAATAAACGTTTCTTTGCTAATTATAAAATAAAACAACCGTTGCCCCTTGGCTGTTTTTGCGTGCACATAAATGTTAGAAATGAGTGGTAATTTTAAAAATCTTTTACCTAAATATATGTAGAAATATTGCATAAGACAAAGATAGGGTGATATTAAATCATGTTAAAATCCATAGAATGCATGAGATGAGGAAAATGGATTCGGAAATTTAATTTTAACAACGCCCAACTGGCAGTTTTTCCCAAGCCTTGAGTGACTAGAAAGGTAATTAAGTCATATATTGTAGTACTCTTTTTTTTTGGGTGAAAATATTTTTATAGTTTCAAGGAAGTTAATTTATGAAGCTTAATTAATTAATTTCAAACCAACAACATATAAATCATGAATGAAACCCTTTAAACACTGGATTATCACTCGCAGGAATAGAGAACCATGCATTAATGTGGTTTGCTTATAAATTTAGTATGGTTATGTTAATATTTGCCTTTTACATATGCTTAGATCAGCAAATGATGTCAAGAAAAAGAATGAAAATCATACATACAACATGAATGGCAAGTATCCGTACGATGTTGACAGTGACTTCAAGTTTTATATTTTCGAAGGTTTCACTTGCATTGCAAATACATTATCACAAAATTTTAATAAAGAAAACTCTGAAAAGAATTTCTACCTCCGGAAAGAATTAAGTACGATCAATGTCCCTACATATAAAATTGAGATAGTATTGTCCTTCCCTTAACCACCGACCAATTAGTCAATGATTATTTTCATCAAAAAAATTGGTCCTTGATTATTGTTCCATATTAGGTCTGAACTTAAAAAGAGTTGCAAGGAAAATATGGTTCATTTATACACATTGACAAGTCATGTTTTCCTTATGCTTTCTTATGGTTTTCCTTTATTTCATTAATTTGGTGGAGAAGTAATAATAGAATACCAAACGCTTTGCGCATCATATAAGCAAAAATCTTAAGGTATAAAATACCAACGACCACACATGATTATGCATTTCAGTTGGTAAGTTTCACATCACAAATTTAAACAAAATAAAAATGGAAGGCCGTATAATGAGCATAACATATATGTGAATATTAACAAAATAGCAATAGTCGTGGAGAAAACTCATTGCAAGAGACAAGCATACATGCAGTTTGTGCTAATTCTGGTGGGGAAGCCCACGTAATTCCAATATTGAATAGCAAAAGCTAACATTTATAGCTGCTCAACTACGTCCTTTAATGCCTCTTTCTGAACCAGTTTTATCTTCTTCCGTACCAAGAATCGTATATATAATAAAACCCAGTTCTTCATTGTCATTAGGGTTCCTCGGATCTCTTTTTTCTGATGGCAGCAAGTGCATTATCAGTAGTACTCAAACGCGTATACCTTGCCGTTTACAACTGGACTGTCTTCACTGGGTGGCAAGTTCAAATTCCATTTTTATTTCTTGAACCCACATCGGATATGCAATTTTGTTGCATATGATTCGCTCTGCATTCATATATCTTTTATCATATGTGTGTGTGTGTTTCTTTAGTTCTTACTTCGATTTTATTTGCTGATTTCTCATGTTTTGGAGCTTTGGTTTGAGATTTCAGGTCTCTAGCATTGTACTTGGCTTTGAAGACACTGAAGGAAACAGGCTATGGACATGTTTACAAGTCTGTAGAAAAGCCTCTTCAGCTTGCTCAAAGCGCTGCTGTTTTGGAGGTAGTTTGTTTCAGCTGATTAGGAAATTTTGCTTTCTTCAAGGCACTTGCACGTGTAGAACTCATATTTATTAGTGTATCTTAAACCTTCTCTGTTCCTTTTTTTTTTTTTTTTTGGAATGAATTATTTGGTGGAAGGAACAGATTCTCCATAGCCTAGTAGGTAAGTCATCCATTTTGCATGAGTTACATTCTCTATATAACAAAATTTGTTTTTTCGTGTAGTAATGAAAACAGGAACTTATTTCATTTGAACCAAAGTGATGTTTTAGTTCATGGTTTTTCCATATCTTATTCTATGTGTAAAGGTCTGGTCAGATCCCCAATAACAGCAACGCTGCCACAGATTCTTGGCAGACTGTATATTACTTGGGGGATCTTATGGAGTTTTCCTGGGGTAATTAAGACATACTTTTTCCTTCCAATTAAATTTGTGAAGTATTCAGTTAATTAATGAATAATTCTGACTAACCAAAATGAGCAAATTATCAGCAAACTCAGACTCATATACTTGTCAGCACTCTGGTTTTCAGCTGGTCCATTACTGAGGTGTGTCTGACAAATAAATATTTGTTCATAATATTTGAAATCACTTCCACGGCTAAAAGTATTTTTTTCAATCTTCAAACTTCTTAAGTTCCTCTTGTTTATAGGTTGTTCGGTATTCCTTCTTTGGCACAAAAGAGGCACTTGGTTTTGCACCTTCCTGGCTCTTGTGGCTAAGGTAAAAGCCATATCTTATGTTGTATGAAAGTGATTGCATTGCTTTGTGGATAATTCCAATAATAGAAAATTGTGCTTACTTTGAAGGTATAGCACCTTTTTCTTGTTGCATCCGATTGGTGTTACGAGTGAAATTGGTTTAATCTATATCGCCTTGCCAGACATTAAGGTAAAAAAGTATTCACAGATCCAGATATAGTTCCTTCTTCTAATTAATCATCAAAATACTTGTTTAAAGTAATCCGCTGATAAATTCACTGATGGTCTTTGGCAGGAATCTGAAAAATACAGTATAAAGATGCCCAACAAATGGAACTTCTCTTTCTATTTCTTCTATGCTGCAATTTTTACAATTGGAATCTTTTCAATAGGCATGAACATGGACTATTCATTTTTACATGTTAATTTCATTATAATCTTTACTGTTTATCTCGTTCATTCATCTTTTTAATCACTGTTTTTGGTTAAAAGCTACATTGTTTCTATTTTTCTGCAGGCAGTTTTTTTATGTTCCAGCACTTGTGTAGGCAAAGGAATAAAGCTCTCTCAAAACCAAAAATAGTGTAAAAGCAGCAGTTCACTACTTTCATTTCTTATTAAACTTATGAATATTTCCTGGACATGATATTGTCTCACATGGCGTGGAGCATCTAAGAAGAATAACAATTCTGCAGAAGATTTTGTATATTATTTGAAATGATTCAGTTTACACTAGCATGAGATGCATATATCTATACTTCAGTATAAACATTCAAAGATGTGGCTGAAATTGCATTCCATTAAGAATGACTGATTCCTCTTCTTAATTTCCCCTATAGTAATAGTATCAACTATTTTCTTCATGCACTGAAACTTAACTAGAAGTTCGTAAGCAAAATAAGTAGGTTCATTGGGAATGGCACTTACAAATAAAGAAAGAGATGAGACTGAATCTCCAGGTGACACAAACAAAACACAGAAACAGATCAGATATAAGAAAGCATAATTTGGTGGCATAGAGTTTTGTAATCTTCTCATCATTCTCAGGTTTCTGGCAGTTTCCATTCGATAATGGCAACCTCGCTAGAGATCGTGTCTGCTGAAGTTGAATTTCTCGCTGTATGATTTACTTACAAAGCTCGAATTGCTGTCACCCCTTTTTTTTTTTTTAACCAAAATTACTGTTCATTACAGTATTGTTATGTCAACAGTAGTGTGTATCTTTTAGCTGATGAACTGTTAAGAATGTCTTAAATCTTTTGTCATTGTATCATGTGGAAAAACGCGTTAGTTATGTAGTAAACAACATATAGTTAACAATTTCGTGTTATTTAATGCATTTTGGTATATGAAAAGCTAAAAACAGAAAGATATTTTAAGTTTTGCTAAATCTAGAATATGACTGTTTTTGGTTTTATTTTACTTTCACATCATAGCCTAACTAGGTCAGTTTGAATAATAACTCCCATGCATGAATGCTTTTAGGAACATCAATAATTAAGATGGCCTTACCACTTATCAATCGAAAGAAAGAACAAGATGGTATTAACACAATTTGTAATTTTGAAAAAATTGATTAAGAACTAAGCAAAAATTCTGATGAAACTAAAATTAAATTTTAGAATGTCAAACGAATTAATGCTATCAGCAACTAGCGAGCTAGTGGCAGAAAAAGAAAGCTTCTAACAAAGGACCTCTGACACTTAGTACTGGAATCAATTTTGAACAAAAGAAGGTGCAAAAATTCGGCTCCAAACATACAAAAAACACAAAGCTGACTATAAAGAAAGTTGGACCTATAGTCTCACAATTAAAAATTAAGGAGAAAAAAAAAAAGGTACAGCATTAAGTGTTGTTGTAGCTCCTAATCCAGTACTAGTTCAAACTTAAGGCCACAATTTCATTCTTCAGAAGCAGCGCTAGCAGCACTCAAATCCACAGACAAGTCAAGATCCTGAAGCATGATCAGCAACAATCAGTTGTCTCATTCTTTAAAATAGTTGGAACCATGGTAGAAAAATGAATAATTTATACAAAGTTGCCAATGCAGAACTGCTTGGAACTATGGCAGTGAAAGTCCTTTTTTGCCTCGAGTATCTTCTCTCCCCAATCAGTATGGGTTGAGGGTCAGGTTGCAGGTGTATTTTCCATTGGAAAAAATTCAATATTTTGTGGAATTAGAGACATTTTCATATTTCAAGCATAAAAATATTACCTTTCCAGTAATTTTACTATACATGGCAATCACATCTTGTACTGTGGTTTCGAAGTGTGTCGTTGCATCATAACTCTGCAAAACAATCGAAGAAGATGATCATTAAAACCAACTTTGAAATGAGTCATAAGGAAAAAAGCAGGAGCCTGGAATCCTGAGACCAGATCATTTGCATTAGGTATTATGTATTGAATTGTGATGCAGCAAGATTTTAGATTCATTTACCAGCTTGTTTGATGCCACAACTCTCCTACAAATATAGAATCTAACATGAATAGGTAGAAGGCCATTATGCCTTTCAGTCAATACGAAGTAACAACACAGGCCACAGAGTCAAAAGTTTTGATGCTTACGTCATACCAAACAGAAAACAAAGTGATATAATGGACTCATTATATCACATAAAAATTCAAAGTTCATAATCACATAAAAATTGTTTGAAAAATGCATTTCTGGTGCCAAATTGCTACCTTCAACAATAAAGAAATGAGAAAGAAGAACATTGAGATGTCTCTTAATGTTGTTAGGGGTTGTCAGGGTAAATTTAAAATATCGAAATAATTTACTGTATATGTATAATGTATCCTTACCGTGGAAATGAAACAGTAGTCAACATCATGCTGGTTAATAGGTTCATATCTGTCGAAAGTGTCAAAGAAAATTTCATCTATAGGTCCAAGGAGATCAATTCCAGGCTTCAACTCCACTTGAGGGTTATCAGTCTCTGCCTCTGTTAAAACAAAAGCAATGTATTTCCCTTTTGGAGCTACATTGTGGGAATAGGAGCAGCAAAACAGATACCTGCCACAGTTGATTTCAAGAAGCAAACTGAGAGAGCTCTTCTATTCTACTCTGGCATGATAACTGAATCTTAATACTCATTTTGCATCCTCTCAATAGCTTTTTTTGTTCATTCTATTTGGTTTGAGTAAACAAGCATGTTCACATAAACTTATATAAGATAAAAAGAGAAAACAAAATAAACAACATACATATCTGATTTACGTCCAAGTTGCTTCTGGGGCAGAATAACCTGGCCTGAATGAGAATCATTGGTATTTGGAATCGGATGACTCATAATACATATTGCACGGGCAACTTTTCCAATCTTCTTCACCTGTTACAACAGAAGAAGATTGCATTTCCAGTCAGCCAAAATCAAAATGGCCTTGCCAACACAGATGATAATTTGTCTTAACCTTGTCGGGCAGGTATGAAGGATCACAGACAACTTTTTTGCATTTTGCAGTTTCTCCTTCTGATGTCACTCCATACGCCTTCCCACTTTCATCAAACTCTACCTGAAATTTTGCAGCATCAGCTATTGTGGACCAATAGTTTCTACTATTTTCAATTGTATAAGTTCTGAATGAGCTAAATATGCATGTAAAAGATACCAGAAGCAAATCTAAGTACAATTGTGTCAATTTAGTTTCCATTACTACAATATCACATGGTTTCGAGCTGAAGTAATCATTCCTAATTTCATAATATTCATGAATAGAAAAATCCATCAAGTACAATATTTTCCAAAAACCTGGAAATGTCACTTGAATATACTATCCAATGCAAGTCCTTAAAGTCATGTTAAGTTCATAGACCATAATCTAGTTCCAACTTTTTAGCATGTATGTAAAATTAAGGGAATTATAAGGCTCATAACAGAGAATTTAGTTTATTGGATGCTTATAAAAGAACCTTGCATTCTGGCTTGCCAAGCATGTAGGTGCCACCATAAACAGCACTTAGCCGAGCAAATCCCTGATTATTTGTTGCAAATATGATCAGACAACAAACCATATCTCAATAAGAAACTTGAGTTTTAGATGAAAACATACCTGGGGCAGTTCTCCCAGTCCATAGAGGGGATATATATAAGGAGACCCTCCTTGAAAGCGTGCCAAAGATTCTGCATACAACTTTTGAGAAGATAGGCCAACATGTATCAGAAGACAATAAAATTAATCCACAAAAGATTGAACAAGAGATGCAGACTATATCCAAAAATATGGATCATATTGTAGATTTCGGTGAAATAGATCTTGCATCCTAATAATATCTAAGCTTTGGGATATTTAGTCATTACATGAACACTACTCTGTAAGTTGTACCAAACAAATTGTCTCTTTCTTTTAACTTTTAGACAATTCTAACTTCCATTATGTTCCATATTGCTCGAGAACAAGAAAACAGAAGGAAGAAGCAGAGCTTTTTCTCTAACGAACCTATCACATGTTTCAAAACTGGATTAGACATGAATATCAAGAAATGCTTCTACTTTATTTCTGCCTCTAGAATCTTCAAGAATATTCAATATAAATCTACTTTGATAAGAGAGGAGAGTGTATGAAATAACAATCCAGAAGAGATAATCAATGATGGAGTACACAGATTAATATGCCATGTAACCACAGCAGAATCTTGCATTTTCCTTTCATCACTACAAACTAACAGCAGCAAATAAACTCGCCAGTTTCTACATCATGCATTTACGATGTATCTTATGAGGTATACACAAAATGAAAACTGATAAATCACTGAATAAAAAGAATGTCATCATATAAACCTGGTAAAATAATAAACAAGAGAGACAAAATGAAACAATTCGCTACCTTAATCCTCTTCACAAAATCCATAGCAGGCCCATCCAAGTAACTATCATCTCGGTGGAGTGCTAGTGCATGGCCAATGAAATCAACTGTGTTGTCATCTAGCCCATACTTCCTATTGTACATGAAAAAGATAAGTCCGAGTCATTCAATAATGGACATGGAATACTTTATCCTAGGAGACAAGAAAGATTTAATTTTAGTTTCTGAACTAGGTATATCTTAATTCAAATTTAACATAACCTTTAAAGGTTTTGGTTTCTTTAAATCCTGCATTTCCAATTCTTGTAGAAAATCAACCAGCTTTTATTACATTTTTCTTCAAATTTGATAAATATGCTTTCTTTCAAATAATTCCATGCTTCATTGCACCGCCAATATCATCAATTATTAAAAATGGTGAGGTAAAAAGCAAGGAAAAGATGTCAGGAAGTACGAAATAAGATCTCGTGCTGTAACTTTGTTGAGGTCCATTCCTTCATGAGACTTTGGATCATTCTCATCATAGTCTTGCACATATATGAAAAATTTTCGAGCACGTCGCTTCTCAAATAATCCCATAAGTTGAGATTTAAGAGCTTCTACATCAGTAGCTGGTACTTTATGGATCTGGAAACAGGACTCATGTTCGTTAACTAGGAGGAAAAGAATGTTAATCATTATACTTATACATATAATATTCCGGTAGTTATTCAGACAATCATCGGCATCATACCTTCCCTTTGTTGTAGACATAACTACCATCTACAGCCTTGAAATTGAGGTATTTTGTTACATCGGTATGAATAAGGACTCGAACCAGAGCACCATTAGCCATCATGAACTATCAAACCAAAGAAAGAAAGAATAGCAAAGAATAGCAGTCATCAGAATGAGATGTAGAACATATAACAGGAAAGAAGATACCCAAAGTTTATCCTTTTGAATTCCTGAGTCTACTTGTTATCAAGATTGACTCATGCAACCCCAATCACATGAACGAAACGAGGCCACTTCATTGACAGCCATGAACAGTATTAGCAAACTTTTCTAACAACTGACTGCAGCATTGACAATTATAAAATAGCAAGAATTATATGCCTCCCCTTTGCTACCTTTGGGATCATGTCGACATTATAGTCTTTGCTTGAACCCAAATTCTCTGGAGGCTTGTCACTGCCCTTGAATCGCTTCCACAGCTACAAGGCAAAGATAGAAATAAATAAAAACCATATAATATATATTAAAAAATAATAATAATAATCAATAAAAAGGAAAAAAAACAGGATACAGTGAATGACTACTCAAAACTAGATACCTGATTAAGATTAAGTGAGGTAGACTCCCCTCCATAGTAGTCATTCCTGTCCATATGCAGAACCTATTTAAAGAAACTACAGAGTTAAGAACTAGCCACCTCGATGTTCTGAACCCCATGTTATAAATTCAACTATAACATCAACAATCAAGGATGTATCACAGTAGATCCAAGAGGAAACAAAACCCATAAAAAAGCTACTAATTTTTGTAAAAATTGATCCGCAGTTTTCGTTTTTTGCAGATTTATTTGAAGCAATCTGAAGGATTCAATAAAAACGGGGTAAAAATTTTAGCACTGAAAGTTCATTACATAATTTATAGGCAATCTAATAATTGAGTTAACTAAGATAGAAGTTAAGTCTTTAAGGTCGGTTTAGAAGGCTAGAAGCTACATGATGCATAGACAGATTAGACTCCGAGATTTTCTATGCAATAAATTTCCGTTTAATTACATCAAACATCATAACCCATACTTCTTCAGGGAGGTTGCCTTTCAGAAAGACACAAAATCAATTAAAAGCACATCTACTGTAGCCATATTCAAAATACTTCAAGTGTAGCCCAAAAGTTTATATAAATCTAAGAGTTGTTTCGCAATACCCATTTAGCTTACACACGTCTGATATTTGACAAACATATAAGCAAATGCCAATTCTCAGACATTTTATAGGCTCTGATGAATTTGCAGAATTATAAAAAGAAGCAAATGTACAAAACACTGAATAATGTGAATCATAGTGCATACTTTGAGACCGTTGACTGAGAGAAGGCCGCTGAGAATGCATTCTTTGAGGCCTGTTCCGAGCACTATGACGTCGTATTCTTCATCCATGGCTTCCACACAAAAAGAGAAGAGAATTGGAGAAGAAGAAGAAATGAAAGTGTGAGGCTTTTTTATTTTTATTTGTGTTTTTGTTTTTGTTTTTTTTTTTTTAATTTTTTTTTTATGTTGGCAGAGAGAGGGAACAAGTCTATGGCGAAGCGTTCCGTGAGCTTCGGTTAAAAACCGTTATGATCCGCACGTGCGGATCCACCACTAGTTGCACGTGGACGCTCCTCCGCACACTTTATTTATTTCTACCCCAATTTGGCGTCGTTTTAAATTTCTTTTAGTAAAATAATATATTAATAAACACTTTCATATACTATTCATGGAAAACCAAAATACAAAAAAGGAAAAATGAATTAATCATTTCTATTCATACGTTTAGCTGTATATAAAATTGGAAAATGCTAAAAATTGTATATTTATTTCAAGTTTAGGCAAGTTTTTTTTTTAGCTACTTTTTTTTTTTTTTTTTTGGGATGATAATTCATCTAAACTTAAATCTGTTTAAAATAAAATAAAGATAAATATCGAGTTACATCATAATAAGAGAATACTAATTTTAATATTTTAAAAACCAAACTGAGAAAAAAAAAATTTAAAAAGTTTTGAAAACCATTAATTAAAAAAAAAAAGGTTGTTCAAAAAAAAAGAAAAGAATAAACAATTATATCCACTCTTTTTTGAAATAAAAAATGTACAAAGCATTGAAATAGCTAATTATATTCACTCTTTTTGTTATTTCTTTTTTAGTTAAAAGTTATAATTTTGATTACATAATAATTTAATTAATACAAATAACCGAAATAATGGACTTTACATTCTGCAATTCTTTGATCAACCATCACATATATATAAAAAGTTGAATATAATCCAATGGCAAAAGGGTTAATCAGGTGGATCATTTCCAAAATTGAGATTAAATCACCCCTCAAATCAATAATATATGTTCCTGATCATCTCAAAAAAAGTCCTTGATTTTATTGTAGAAATATATTTTCTTTACAGTGCGATAAAATATTTCACTTAAATTTGAAATTCACTAAAGAAATGTAAAAAAACATAAAACCTGTTTAATAACAAGCTTATTTTTTATTTTTTAAAATTATATATAATTTACTTACTTAAGGTTTGTTGACGATAATTAAAATTTATTAAATATATCATTTAACTATAAATATTAAAAAGTTAAAAACCAACATAACTTTAAATTATGTTTCATTTTTTTAGTTATGTTTTTTTTTTCCTACATTAATAATTAATATAAATGTCTAATCATCACATCTAACAATATATACATTGAAATAAACAATCTACACAAAAATAAAAAAAATAAACTTCCCTTGAAAATCAATTTTATATATTTGGTTTTTATTAATAAGCTAATGAATATATCTCAATCTTGTCTTTCTATTACTGGTTGTTTTTTTTTCTTTTTTCGTTATTATTAATTTATTTCTATAATTCCAAGTTCCAATTGGGCACGCTAACCAGCTCGCCCAACTAGCACCATGTTTTACTAATATTTTCTTCCCCTATTAGTTTTTTTATTTTTTAATTTTATTTTTAATAATATTATTATTATTATTATGTCTTGGATTACCCCTTTAGTGTATTGAAGAGTTGGCGTAATTGTACTTAAAATTTAGTAATAGAGAGAGAGAGAGAGAGAGAGAGAGAGAGAGAGAGAGAGAGAGAGAGTGTTTGAAAGGTTAAATAAAGATACATTGCTCATTGATGGCGATAACATATATATATATATATAATATATGATACCTTGCTACTAAGACAAAGAGGGGTTTGATTCACATTCTGTTATAACAATGGATTGCAAGTAGAATTATCTCAAACCAAAGAAATTAATCAACTCATTAATTTCTCTTCCTTTTCTTAATCTGCCTTGCTTCTCCCAAATTCCGGTTCAACCCTAGTAAGGCAACCTGCAAAACAATATTTGAAATCAACATTACATAATTTATATATAATAACACATCAATTTATAATAAAATAAAAAATAAAAAAAAAATCACATTGCTTGTTATTTACATATGTGTTAAGGTTTGTTTCCAATAATGTATTTCTCTCACCTCCATCTCTCCTATTTAGATTTTAATAAAAATTGGTTTGAGTTTTTACTAACCCCAACTTGAGAGACGTATCTGAACTGTCGTCGTAGTCTTGAGGAGGGCCACCGGAGTTGCAACCGTTGGTGACGGACTCAGACGACTGGCCTTCCTCGGTAACAACGTTCTCCGAATCGCCTCCAACATGCTTATGGTTATCAGATATATCCACCACCTTCAAACCAAACACACAGCAAGAGAGCCGTTAGCGAATGCATGGTATGGAGCAAGAAGCACATGATGCATCATAGTTAACGTATGCATGGGAGAAAATTGATGAGAGCAGGCCAGAAGAAGCTCATACTTGCTGTCTCAATCGTTCATTCTCTTCCATCAATTGCATTCCCTGCATCAATTTTTATATATATTCGTACATCCCAATCAATTCTAGTATAAATTAGAATTATAATGTTCGAAGAGTTTTGAGTTTGGTCCTAACCTTTCTTTGGAGATCAATGATCTCTCTCATAATCTTGTCACCCTGAGAGAGTTATAATAACCAAATTAGTTAAGCAGATATAAATAGAAGGATTGTTAGACTAGACCGAATTGCATTGGACTGGACTATTTTGATTCTAGTCCAATCAATTTTGGTTGAGCTCAATTTGATTGGACTACACTTAACATATGCCAGTCTCATCCAATCTAGTCCCATACAACAAATGGATCCAATGTGTTTTATGTCATTCCAAAAACAACAAAAAATTGAACATACCAACCTTCTTTTCTAACACACGGCTCAAACCAGCTTCAAGGGACTTCTCTAGCTCTTGCAGTTCTGCTATGTTTAATCCATGAAGTTCTTCACCTCTCATCTGCCTGTATTTTAAGGAAACTTTTACATCTAAATATTTTCACAAGAGATTATTAATTTATTTATGTGTGTGTGAGGGGGTAAGGGGAAGAAAAAGGATCTACAATGTACCTTAATTTATGACTTTTCTCTGCGATTTCCTTGTTCAACCTAGAGTGGTTGCTGTCCTCCACCAGCTAAATGTATCAAAACATTTCATATTTCTTTTTGTCAGTAAAAAGGATGTGAAAAAAAAAAAAAAAAAAAGTAAACAAATTAAGTAATTTGAAAATGGAACCCAAGCACAAGTCAAAATAAGAGGCCAGTAATTAAGGTCTTCCCTTCCCTTTTTTTCTTTTTTCTTCTTTTCTTCAAGTGCATGCTTTTCATTTGATTTTATCATGTTAGATATGATATCCATTAAAAAAACCAAATTAATTAAAAGATTTTCTACCCAATGAATATGCATGTTCAATGAAATATGATGTTAAAATAATACTGATTAGTAAATCTGTTAAGATTAAGTGCAAATGAAGATTTAAACCCACGGCTTAGATTATAGAAGAGAATATTTCTAGAAATTAACATTTAGCACTTTTGGCCATATAGATATGAAATTGTTCTATAATTTGACAATTTTTTTTTTTAAAAAAAGAAAAATAATATACATGACAAAACAAGAGTATGAGAGCTAGAAAGATATATACGGTAATTCATGAAAAATGAATGGTTGTCCAAAGAGTTTTACCAATATCATTTCAAAGAAGGAAAAGACAGAAAGTACAATGTATATTACTTGAAGAACAAAAAATTAATAATAAAACTATAAACAAGAACAAGACAAAACAACCATTTGCAATCAAACAACATTGCTAGTTGCTTCAGCCAGCGAATTACAACAGTGCATTCAGACTAAGCACTTCAAATTTAAACAGATATGTATACACAATATGATATATGTGTACTTTTTTAATGTGTGCATATAAATATATGTGTGTGTGTGTGTGTGTGTGTGTGTGTGTGTGTATTACTTTTATACATTCCATGAATATAAGAAAAAGAACTAACCTGCAACTCGAGAGATGGCTGTTCGAGTTTCTCAAGATTCTTCGAGTGCAAATTATGCCTTTCTAGAATTTCTTTCATGCTTCATAAGAGAAGTTAAGTAATACGAAGTCAGTTGAAGTAACAGCGCTATCATATATGGGGAAAGAAGATGAAAGTGATACTTTATAAGTCCACTCACAACCAATTACGTTGTAATAATTAAATCTCAGTAGCATTTAAAAGAATAAACCATATAAACTAGTTACAACTTGAAGTAATTTTAGCTATTAATACTTATTATATTATTTCATTCCATATATTTGAAGCGAGAAAATAATGTATATATATATATAATTAAGGCAGGCCATTAAATCCTTCAAGCTTACTATACTTCTACACGTTTCCGTGTAACAATCTAACATAAATATTCACCCAAAAAAAAAATCTAAAGATACATAAATAATAATCTTCCATCTCTAACATTTTCAAAGAGAGTTATGGCAAAGATTCAAGTATTTTGTTGGCAATGTCAGTAATCTATAACCAGTACGCATGTCACAGATATCAGTAATTATTACAAACATGTACTCTAGGTTGAGCGCTTAATTAACTTAGATTTTATTTGCTTTGTATCATTTCTTTTGAACCACCTAGATACGGAGGAATTTGTAAGGTATTTATCCCCCATGCAAAAGATAGGCTGCTACTTGCTACACAACAGTCAGCCCGATAATATTTGCCTCACTTCCACTTTGGTCAACTTGGACCACAGAAAATATATAAATATATAATTGAATGAAATAAAAAGAAATGGATGACAAGACAGAATATTAAATCCAACAACGTTTTTTTTTTTTTTTTTTTCTCCGTAAAGCTTTAATAGAAAACAAGTTGAGATTGTAAACTAAACTTTTTGTTTTTTAGATAAAGGTATAGCCTGCTACTTTCATATATATGTATATCTATATATATATGTGTTTCCCATTTTTCCTCAGTCAATATTGAAACTTTCTTTATGAGAAGAAAGTGTCACACATAAGTTCCATAAAAAGCAAAAAAAAAAAAAAAAAAAAAAAAAAGAGCTATCGAATAACAAATAATAATAATCTCAAAACCATCGTTCTAATTGAGTCGCTAATTTCTCTTTTTATACATAAATTAACTTTACACTCATTGTCAGTATCGTTCATGGTGAAGTGTTTTATTTTGCATAGGTTACTGAAAGATGATATGAATAGGCTCTTCATATGTGTTTCTCTATCTATATATTATATATATGTAATATATACACATAAAAGAAAGTACTGCTATTCTCACATCTCCAATCAAAATGACAAGTCAATGTAAGCCCTTTTTTTTTTTTTTTTTTTTTTTCCATTTTATGCAACACCAAAATACAAAGCTAAAAACAACTCCAAAATAGAAGAAATGAAGATCTGCGTGCATTCGTATGTTTGAATGTATGTGTGAGAGAAAGAGGGAGATGAAAAGCTACAGAAGAAAAAAAACAAACAAAAAGAGTTAGATGAGGAAGGAACTGTACTAGCAAGTAGTTGGTTAGAAAAACAGCATTTTTTATTCAAACCCACATAATAGTTTTACAAAGTGTAGAGTTTATGAGTATAAGATTAATCCCCCAAGTTGAAGATAGTCGATTTAACATAAAATATTTTTAAGATTTTCATTTTTTTTGGGATCAAACTTTCTTCATCACACGTATAACTCAAACACACTGGTAAGGACTGTTGAAACACTTCCAAAGAACAAACTGGGCTTAACTACCCAGGTAAAACCATTAATTAGTTTACAGTGAAGATGAAGAATATACATAAGAGAAAGAGAGAAGAAAACACCTAGAGCTGGCGTACTCAAAGAGCTTTCCAGTCGAAGAGAAAATGATAAGAGCAACATCGGCATCACAGAGCACAGAGAGTTCCTCAGCTTTCTTGAAAAGCCCTCTTCGCCGTTTTGAAAAAGTCACTTGCCTCGCCGTCGCGTTGTCGATCTTCCTGATCTGAATCTTTTCTCGAGCCATCTATAAAATCTCTAATCTCAAACTACTTCTTCTTCTTCTCCTTCTTCTTTTTCCTATCTGAAACACCAAATAAATAGATAAATCCTTCTTTTCTATTACTACGGAATAAAAATCTTTTTAAAAACAAAAATAAATTAAAAAAACAAAAATAAAAACCCACCACCAAAAAAACAAAAAAAAGTTGCCAAAAATGGAGGTTTAATGGGTACCAGAGAAGCTAAAAGAGAGACAAGCCCAGAGCGAGAAATGGCAGCATTTTGTTTTTCCAAATTAAGGTAAAGAATCAGAGTTGAAACCCTAAGTTAGAGAAAAAAAGAAAAACAAAGAAAGAGACCCATCTTAGATCCAACGGAGAATCAATGGTACTAGTAATAATAGAATGAAAATCAAATTTTTAAAAAAAAAAAAATGTAAAACCTCAAAAACAGCATGAAAGTTTGGTTTGGTGGAATTGGGGTGAGAGAATTTAGTGGGTGTTAACTTACCAGATTGGGGTAGCGTTGGTTTTGGTGCTGAGGGGGTGTTTGGTTGAAACTTTGAAAGCTAGCTCAGAGAAACACAAAAAAAAAAAAAAAAAAAAAAAAAAGCCACCAATGACTGAAAGAGAAAGGAAAAGAGAAAAAGAAAGAATGTAAGCGAGACACTGAGAGTGTTATAAAGAAACTGGCTTTTTATGGTGAAGCAAAAGTATGAAGTCCTTTTTCAAGTCTTTGCCCTTTAGTTGCTGTAAAAGGTTAATATGAATGAAATATGTTGAAAGGGTGTTAAAAATAAAATTTCAAAAAAAAAAAAAAAAAACTGAAATAGCCAGGAAGATGGGGAAGATTCGTATATGTTATACAATTCAAGGGTCTTTTTGCTTTTTTATTCCATTTTTTATTATTATTATTTTTTTCCAATTTTGTCCGGACTTGCAACCCGTGTTTAATTTAATTCTCACTTTTCTCCTTTTCATCTTGCACCTAATTTTCATTATTCATTATCCTTATCTACATCCATATTTTTTCTTTTTTTTCTTTTTCTAATCATTAATCATTAGCTAACATCCAAATTTTTGAAAACAAAAAAATTATTTCTTTTTTTTTATTTTGGTTTTTTTACAATTAATGTTTGCTTCACCATTAGTGAATTTGAGACATTATCATTATCAAAACAAAAAATTGTTAGGTTTAAATTTAAATTTTCTTCTTCGCTTTGAGTAAAAGAATTTCAACTTCCTTATGCAATGTTGAGGTCTCCATCTCATTGGATAATTCTCCATCTCATTTTAGTATTAACCAAAATAATAATTTCACCTCCCCCTCCAATTTTGTACTATTGGCTTCATTTTCCCTTTTTTTTGAAGTTTCTATCCCATTTATTAAAAATTCATCTTTTAATCCTCTTTACAAAAAATATTGATATTTTATAATATTAACCTTGATCTTTGAGCCATAGCCAAAAACTTATTTCTAGAATTGCTAAAGGAGGTAAAGGAAACAAATTGTGTTAATTTTGCGGTGACACAAAGCATATTACATATTCAATCGAGTAAAAGAAACTGACATTGACAACATGATTGGTTTTTTGGTCTTTTTGTTTTTCCTTTTTGTTTGAAAACACATGACTATCGGTTCGAGAATTGAGTGGGTTTCATCTAGATATATACAGAAACATGAAGGACTAAAATGCAAAATTGTTGGTCAAAAAGGGGCAAATACTCAAAAATAAAAATATTCAATATCCCAAAAGAAATCCACCTCTTTATCTGAAGTTCCCTTTTACGGGGAATATCACTTTCCGTACATAAATGCCATGCTTCTGCCTCTGCATCACTGTACACCAGCCATTATTGCCCACCTGTTGCTCAACCATCACTCTCCTCCGTTCATTATCCACCAAAACACATAAAACAAAAACTAAAACTCCATTGGTTCTCTTTCTCTATCTCTATTTCAGATAATCCGCACGTGATCTATGCATCGGATACATAATTAGCCTCTTATTAGCTTTTTCATTTGCATTTTTGACTCTTCTTGCCGCTAATAGTAATATTACCTTTTCGCTGGAAAAAAAATAGTATCATTCTCTATTTTGGTGGGGAAAAAAAAATATATATTGTAGTATTATACACATCAACTCAATGGTTCTATGCCGTATAGCATTACGGTAACAAGGAGGCTTGCCATCCACCATCAATTATCACTAATAATATCGTTTTCTTCACCTCATATAATATTCTAAATTATAATTTCAACCCCAAGAATTATTATAAAAGCTTTCAAGTATTTCGAGGAGGGATATATTAGATATGATTTTTAGTATAGCATAGATTTTTATTTTTATTTTTTACTATCAAAATTGAAAGAGAATTTTATTTTTATATTTGATAATTAAAAAAAAATTAAACTTATAAATAATTAACTTTAATATTATATAATAAATTAAAAATAAATATATATTTTAGATAAATTTTAAAACTATTTTATATGAGATAACATAATTATAGATTAAAATAATTTTGTCACATATTTTTTTTTATTTTTTTATTTTATAATAAATATTTTAAAAAAAATAATTATTTAAAAAAATTAAATTAATATTAATTTTATCATTATTCAAACAAATTGCTGATAAAAAATTTAAACTTTAAAAAAAATTAAAATATCATAAGATTTAGAATTGCTAAAAATCTTTAAACTTTTAAAAATTTTTATGCTTCTCCTGAGAAAATAAAAAAGTTAGCATCTTTTATTATCAATATAGGATTTGACTTTTGAGGATAGTATTTAAACTTCTAGAAAAATTCTTGAAAATGACAAGATGAGGTGCTCCGCGCACCCCCATTGCCATTTAGAAAGAAGGGTCGAAGGTTCAATGGCACAAGAAATGATTATTCGCATTGCAAGGGATAAGCTCGAAGAATGGGAGGGCAGCGTCCATGGTGACTAGGATTGAGATAGAAAGGGTTCTCAGTGAATGTGGAATCGGCAAAAATAGATGAATATACAATTAGAAAATATATTATTTGGTTGACTTAAAATTTTAAGGTAAAAGTCTTTTGATATATAATTGATTATGCATATAATAAATAAATAATATAAGAATTGTAGTATAATTTAACAATTTTATATATATTTCTAAAGATATATAAGAAATAAGATTAGTTTTCTAAATGAAAATAATATAATGTCATTTTTTAAAATGTATATAAATTAAAAAGAATAATAGTGAAAATAGCTATTTTATTTTTGTTATCCAACCATGTATTTAAATTATAATAAATGAAATCACTGATTGAATTTTGAGATAAATGATAGTAACGATATAATTATAATTTGTAATTACAGATAAACTAATCGTATAAAACAACACCATACTATTTGGAATCCAAACTTAATTTAATAACTAAATTTTAATCAAAAAGTATGGATACATCAATTGTCAATTAAAATTTTAAAAACAAATCATTAATACTTGAGAACATTTTTTGCTTAACCCAAAAAAAAAAAAAAAAGGTAAAAAGAATAGGGATTTAGAGGGTTGTCAATGATTTATCATTGTTATTATTGTTGTTGATAAAAGATTTCATTGAACAGAAGGCCTTACATCATTGAAAAGAGTATCAGAAAGCCAACTGGTCGATCTTCAATCCAAACCACAAAATCAGAACAAGAAAAAGCAAACCTAGCTAGCAAGAAGATGTGCAGCCTTGTTACCAGTTCTGAATTTATACGTATAAGCAATAGATCCTACTTCATTAATAATGTTTAACAGATAGAAGCAGTCTTTTTGCTATTTTTTTTAACAGGGTTTTTGGCACTAATACCTTATATAGTTTCTATATTTTTACATTTTATCATATATGGTATCAAATTAGCATGGATGCCTCTAAAAATTTGTAAATGGTACAATATAAATTCAAAATCTTATGTCTCTGTTTCGATTTTGGAAAGTGCTGAGGAAAAGTAGAAAAAAGTAAATAAGGATTTTGAAATCCTATTTTGGTTTTAAAATATATTAGGGAGAAAAAATAGAATGGAAAAAAACAAGAAAAAAAAGTTTATTTAAAAATGTCAAATTCAATTTTCCTCTCAATTTGGGAGGAAAATAGAAATCGTTTTGGAAACCTTCTTCGCCCAGGTTTAATTTGACAATATTTAGATTCTAAAAAATCAGCAGTAATTGTGTTGAAAAAAGAATCAACTTTTATTTTGCTTTAAAAAAAGTACTAAAATGTTTGATAACTTATATTAATAAAAGTGCTATAAGGTATAAAACTTATAAATAAATGTTTGGTAACTTATTAAATTGAATACTTGTATATTTTATAATTATTAAAATGGACATGGTATTTATATAGGCTATTTAAAAAAAAAAACAATGATTTATATGTAATTATGTTATTATACTTTTTATATTAAAATTAAATAATTTATAATAAATTGTAGAAAGTATAACCTCAAAACATATGATTTTTGATTTTTTTGTTCAAATCTCAATTTTAAAATAAAATACTTAACAACCAAAAAATTATTTGTTTATATATATATATATATATATATACATAGTCTTTTTACTATACGAATATCTATATAGTTTTTCTATACAGATATAAAAATTTGGTTTTTCTGTATAAATATATTAAAAATAAGAAAGATAATGATTTTTGCACAATCGTCTAGAATATTTCGACCTACAAAAGATGATATTTTTTATAAAACCATCGTGTTTTATGATACCCCCACCAAATAATTATGTAGATATTACAAGATTGAAATATTATATATACATATATATTACATTTATTTAGATATTAAAGTGGTAGATACATAATATAATTTTTAGAGAGTTTTTTATTTGAATATGACTATTTGATTATATAAAAGATTAATATAATATGATATTATATTAATTAATTAAAAGTATTTTAAAAATTTAAATTTATTTATTCTAATTGTAAAAGAATTAGATTTTTAAAATTATTTTTTAATCTAATTTTAAAAACTGTTATATAATTGCTAAATTTCTCAAATAATTAACTCTATTATACTTTTATTCAATATCTACGTTTTTGATATTGCCAAAAAAAATTTCATGAGTTTTAAAATTTCCAAAATCAATACCAAACAAAGCCTCACTCTTTCTCTCACGCTATCCCTCTTTCTCCTTTCTCCGTCTGAAGTCAAAAACTTCCTGCAAAGCTCCCTCTCCAGTGGTCATCCCCACTCCATTTCTCTCTCTCTAGGTTTTTCTTCCTTCAAAATTTTTCCCTCGTCTTTTTGTTAGCAACCAAACAAGAAAAAAAATTTGTTAAGGAAAATCATTTTTTTCCTTTTACTTTTTTTTTTCTCTATATTTTCTTAACCTCAAACAGAGCCGAAATGAATCTTTAACTAGTAAAGTGTATGCGCATTATATGGGGACTGGATTCCTTTTTCCTATATAGGAATATAATCATAATAAAATTCAAATTATATTACTATTATTATAAGTTAGCAGCTAAGAAATAATTAATAAAGATTTTGGACTAATAATGCAATGTTTAAAAACGACAAAGAATATTGATGCTAATTCAGATAAAATATAAAAATATTAAAACGACAAAAAGTACTGGATATCAATTTTTTTTTTATAAATATCAGAGATGATGGATTTGAACTTTCTGGGTATTTGTACGATAAATGGACTGTTGTGGGGTTCATTTTAATTAATTGACCATCGTGCATCTTTCTTTTGCTGCCATTGACCCATCATACTTCACATTTTCACATGTCGTAAAGGACCATTTTCAATTTATATTCAATCCAAAAAACAAACAGTATCAAATGCCGGAAGTTTGTCCAGCAACACTGTACAATTTAGATGAACGTACTTGAAAGTCTGTATCATAAGATGCAATAAATGAACTTTCCACCCTAAAATTATGTCTCACGCGAATTCCGTATTATCAAACAGTCAAGGTAAGGTTGCCTTTGTTTTACAAAATAACTTAGCCATTGTTGCTAAATTGCAGTCTCTCCATGTGAGGAGGTTCTACCGGAAGGTTAGAGGTTACACTGGCAGTGATTTCCCAACAGAAATTACCGTGCAGTGAAGAGTGGAAAGGGAGTACTTTCGGACAACTAGAACATTTTCCGTGAAGTTGAATCAGAGGCGGGGTTGATGGCGGCAGAGGAGGGCCCATCCCAAATGTAGGAGGGTTTCCCTTAGCTCAAGCTTACAGTTGACATTACAGAAGCTGAAAAAAGATCCAACCTTACTCTAGTGGGGAAAATTATCACTGAAAAGGTTACTAGAACAATAACAGTGACGATGATTATACGAAGAATTTGGTTCACCCAAGAACCAGTTAGAGTGGAGCAGTTAGACACCAATACCTTCTTGTTCGTTTTCAAAATGAAGGCGGACTGAGATAGAGTGTGGTTTCAACGGCCATGGACTATAAATGGGGCGCACATGTGTCTCAAGGAGTGGAATCCCCACATGTCACTACGGGATTTTGATCTCTCCTCTTCCACTTTCTGGGTCTAGATTCATGGTCTCTCGTTGCAATTTTTAAACAAAGAGAATGCCTGCAAGATTGGGGTTCTACTCAAGGAGGTGATTTGCTGTGAGGATTCATCGAGGAAGAACCTCTTGGGTCTAAAATACTTACGAATTCAAGTGGAAGTACATATTTCAAAGCCACTGTTAACTGGCTTCTTCCAGAAAATTAGTTCTAGTCGAACATGGATTTAGTTTTGCTATGAGCGTCTAGGGGACTTCTGTTATAAATGTGGTGTTATCGGTCACTTAAAAAATTCATGCAAAAGTAGTACAAATACCTTGTCTCAGACGGAAGGCGATGAGTATGGGGTCTGGGTGCGTGCGGAGGAGGGAGCGTTCTCAGTGGTTAACTCTGGTAGTCATCTGCGACGCATCGAGAACCCATGAAGAGACTTCTTTGATTCCTGGTCCAATGAGGAACTGGGGGTCGTGGAGATGAACCCTCCCTCAGACCAGGGCAAGGCAAGTATTGCGAAGGCTAGGGCGGACCTCCAAACTTCGACAGTGGAAGATGCATCGGCACCTGACTCTAAGGCTCAACCTTCAAGTCGCACGGTTCTTGAAGGCCTAATCACTGTTCACAGCAGGGGATAGTGTCAGACAGAGGAACGAGTCAGAAGAAAATGTTAGGGAAAAATATAGACAAGGTTGACAAGGGACAGAACCCTAGGCTGTGTGAATGTGTCTCGAGTTACGACATTAGCAGTGAAGGTTTGAATTTTGAAAAGAATAGAGAGACAAGAACCGTTGAGACAACCTGTGCCGAGGGTGGAACGGGTGTAGAGGTAAAACCTAATGTGTGTTGGAAAGAGAAACAGAAGTTTCCTGAGACAAAAGGAACTTCGTTGAGTTCAAATGAAGTCATTACAAAGGAGCCATAAACGAGGAATAAAGTAGGCCTCAAGCGTAAGATACAACAGATTACTAACTATTGCGGGCTTGTAGGAGGCCCACACAAAAACATGGAGGTAGGGGACAAGGCTGGGGGTGGAGCCCAAGTCTTGTGCAGTGCTACAGACATGGTGGTTGGGCCCAATGAGCACACTTCTTCCATAATTCAACAGTCTGCGAGCCCAAACCATAGGAAAGATAGGAAATTCTCGGAGATGGAAATCCCAATCCAACCCAACGGGAATAACAATGACCCAGGATCCCCATTTCCTAATTCAGGGGAGTTATCCTCTAGGTCCCCTAAAATGAGATTGAAAAAATGCGCTCAAGTGATAACACAGAGAAGCACTCTGAAACAACACACGTTGATGAAAGAACCTCTTCGAGAGGAGACTGTTACTTCTATGGCTGAGGAGGCGGGCCTACACATGCCCCCCCCCCCCCCTCTTCCAAGCCATGAATATCATAGCTAACTACCGAGGATTAGGGAGGACCTCTGCAGTTCATGGCCTGAGAGACCTTATTCGGAGGTACTCCCCATCAGGCTTGTTTCTATGCGAAACAAACAGTACTAAGGACAAATTAGAAAGCATTTGATGGAAATTGGCTTTTGATGAGATTTTTTTCGTAGAAGCAATAAACAGAAAAGGCGATTTAGCGGTGTCCTAGAATTGAACGTGTAATTGGGAAGTGGTGTCAGCCTCTTTATGGTCAATTGGAATTCATGTAGAGTCAGAACAATCGGGGAGCTGGATGTCATAGTTTTGCCATTGTCCGGCAAAGCGATCGCTGAGAAAGACGTTCTGGGAGGAATTAACTATGAATATTCGATCGGGTCTGAAGTCGCAGGTCCTTAGGCAATTTCAATGATGTCATTATCCCAGAGGAAAAAGCAGGCGGTAGACCAGTTACACTGAAGTCAAATTTTTTCTTAAGGAATTTTTTATTTGATGTTGAAGGTTTAGATATTGGGTTCAATGGGAACAGGTTTACGTGGTGCAACAAACAAGGGGGCAAGGTGAATATAAAGAGCGCCTAGACTAGGTGATTGTTAGCCCAGACTGGAGAACAACGTTTGACAAGGTCGGCATTTTTCATCTTTCTGGGGCCCTTTCGGATCATATCCCCATACAACTAAATTTATTTGCGGATCATCGAACACAGAGAAGACCTTTTCATTTCTGTGAAATGCGGACAAAGGATGAAACATGTGAAAAGGTGATAGAGGATGCTTGGACGGTAGCGGATTCATCAGAACGGGCATCCTCGGTAAGATTTAAGCTACACAGCACTGCTTTAGCTTTAAAGAATTGGAATAGAGATGTGCTTGGCTTCTGTCAAACTAGAATAACAGGGCTAGAGAATGAACTTCAATGGATTCAAGGCTTAGCTCCACCGGTGGAGAATCTTTCAGAAGAAAGGAAGTGTTAAGGAGACCTGAATGAATTGAGGAAACGGTTGGAAATGATGTGGAGGCAGAAATCACGAGAACTATGGCTTAATGCCGGGGATAAAAACTTTTTCATACCGTAACCATTGCGAATAGAAGGAAGAGTTTCATCCCGGCTCTGAAAGATGCTGATGGTAATTGGAGAGAGACCAGGGACACCTTGGGGGCGCTTCTGATCAACGAATTTACGAAGTTGTATGAGGCTAAGGATCTGAGAAGAAGCAAATGAATTGGTGATCTTATCCCCTGTTGTGTTACTGAGGAAGAAAATAGAATTTTAGATTCTATCCCCACAGCTTGTGAAATTTGGAATGTTGTTCGGAATATGCACCCGACCAAATCCCCTGGGCTAGGTGGTATGCCTGCAGTATTTTTCCAGAAATATTGGCGTATAGTGTGACCAGATGTCATTCGTATGGTTCAAAATGTGTTCCGGTCGGGATTACATCCTAGAGACATTAATCGATCTTTTGTGGTGTTAATTCCAAAAGTCATTGGTGTTTTACAATTTAAGCACCTTCGCCCTATTAGCTTATGCAATACCTTGTAAAAATTATATCAAAACTCTTAGCGGACAGATTGCGACCAATTTTAATGAGGATTATTTCCCCAAACCAATCAGTATTCGTCCTTGGATGTTGGATAGGCAAAAATGTTATCTTGGCTAACGAAGTGGTGCACGCTATGAAACTCAAGAAAGGGGTTCGAGGCATTGTTGGAATCAAGGTCGAATTGTAAAAGGTGTATGATAGGGTTGATTGGGTCGTGTTGATAAGAATCTTAACTCTCTTTAGGTTCTCTGATAAATTCACCAAACTAGTGCTTAATTGCTTGTCATCTATGAATATGGAGCTCCTGTTGAATGGGAATGTCTTTGGTCAAATCCCGATGGGTAGAGGACTGCGGCAAGGTGATCCAATTTCACCATTCCTGTTTATTATCTTGATGGAACTTCTTTCAAAAATGCTACTTAAATGGGAAAGGAATGGGAAAATCAATGGCGTTAAGCTTGGCAGACAAGCCCCGTCGATCACCCATCTTCTGTTTGTTGACAACTTACTGATTTTTTGTCAGGCTAATATGGACGAGGTCAAGAATGTGTATCGGTGTCTTCAATTGTTCTGTAAATGGACTGGGCAAGCTTTCAATAAGGAGAAATCTGGCTGTTTTTTCTCTAGGAACGTTACTCCAAAAAGAACACTAGATATTAAGCGGTGCTTAGGTATGAAAGAACTCGATAACAAGTCAAAACACCTTGGTCTGTCGCTCTTTATCGAAAGAAATAAATCAACAGCGTTCGAAGACTTAAGAAGGAAGGTAGAAGATAGGCTGTAGGGCTGGAAGGCCAAATTGCTTTCTCAAGCTGGTAGAACTACATTGATTAGACACGTGGTTACGGCCATGCCTCTCTACATAATGTCTTCCTTCCTCCTCCCTAAACTCTAGTGCATGAAAATAGAACAGATGGCCCGATCTTTCTTTTGGAAAAACAGCTCAAGTTTGTCAAAAGGATACTGTCTTATCGCTTGGAATAAAGTGTGTTAACCCATATTGCAGGGGGGTCTGGGAAAAGAAGCTGTGGTGTTTCAATAAAGCGATGGTGGCAAAACTTGGGTGGTGCCTGGCAACGGAGGAGAAGAAGTTTTGGGTACAAGCAATCAAAGCCAGATATTTCCCTTTCTCTTCTTTCATGAATTGTTCAAAGAAAAGGGGTTGTTTGTGGCTTTGGTCAGGAGTCCTAGAGGTAAGAAAGCTGTTAGTCAGGGGATTGTGCTTCAAAGTGGGTAAAGGGGACTCTGTTGTTTTCTGGACAAACCCTTGGATACCCAACCGGGAAGGCTTTCGACCACAACCAATCACCCAGTAGTGTTATTTAGTAGGGATGGTTAGCTCCTTGAAAAATACTAGAGGGGGATGGGACATGGAGAGGTTGATCTGTATTTTCGATAATGATTCTGTTTGAAGCATTAAAGATATTTTCTAGGCAGCGGATAACATGGAGGATAAACTCATTTGGACGAAGACTAGAAATGGCATGTATAGTGTGAAGTCAGGGTATCAGTTGGAAAGGGGGGACGCTGTAGTCGGGGACAGGTGGCGGACGGATCTTTGGAACAGTTTTCTTCACGAGAGAACAAAAATATTCCTTTGGAAGTTGTCAAATTCGGGCCTCCCAGTGTTTACGAATTTAATGGCTAGAGGAGTGCAAGTTGAAAGCAACCGTTGCGTTCATGGTTGTGATGCTATAGAAAGTGAAGTGCATGTATTTTTTCAGTTTGAAGTTACAAAATGTCTCTGGTTTGCCATTCCATGGAACATTTGATGGGATACACTGGAAGCTACTGCAATAAAAGACTTCCTCTTTTGTTTGGCCAACCTTGTAGGAGTTCTTCCGGTTCAGGAAGCAGATAAAGAAACTTTTTTTTTGCTTTAGGTGCCATCACTTTGGAACATCTCTGGTGGCTGCGCAACAAGGCTTTTCATGAAGGAATCAAGCCACAATTGCATCTCTCTCTAGATCTGATTTTTCGCAGGTTAAGAGAACTACAGGAAGCTAAAACTTGGGAGGATAAGGCCATTTGAAATTACATAGGAACGACTCAGGCGCTCAACCGTAGGTGGAGAGCCCCCTCAGTTGATTACATAAAGATCAATACTGATGCAACAGTGAAACGGAATGGAAGCTGGTTGGCGATGGTTGCCCGTGATGTAAGTGGAAAGGTGATCCATGTTCAAGCCTTCAAGTCCTTGTCAAATATTCTGGAAGTGGCTGAATTGGAGGCGATTGGAAAGGCATTGAGAGTGGCCAAAGATCAAGGATGGTCGAAGGTGATAATGGAATTTGATGCTCAAATAGTGGTGCATGCACTAAATAGAAATGATAGATTATCTCTGCACTAGGTGTAAGAAGGTTTCTTTGAGGAGACTATTTTATTGTGTCATTTATTCAGTAGTTACCTTTTTGTTTAGGCCTCTAGGGTAGCATATAGACTGGCCCATATGGTTTGTAATTGGGAAGCATCTCAGAGTTGCTCAAGTTTGATGGATCCATTTTGGTTATCGATCTTTTTCAGAGAATGTATGATTCAGGAGTGTGTACCTGAGAAAGGCTCTTGAATCCAGACTATTTGTATTGTCGGCTCTTTTGGTTTCTATGAATGCCAATTTTTAAGCCAAAAAAAAAAAAAAGATACAATAAATGAACATTTGTTATTTATTATCTATTATTTTATTTATTGTCATGCCTGGTACTTGCTCTTTTAATTGTGTCATTAAGTACACCAAATTTTTTTTTTTTTTTGGACGTACATATGTGGTATGTGTATGGGAGTGTTTTTTATTTATTTATTTTTATTGTTTACAACAATTATCATTTATACATTAGTATAAACATTTTATTTATGATAATAATTTGTATATTTTTTTATGAAAAAATAATTTGTATGCTTCAATAATTAATAAATCGTGTTTTTTTTTAAATAGATTTTAAATATATACATATTTTATATATTATTGCCTGTACCTACCAAAAGTTATAAAACGGTCTATATATATATATATATATACTAGGTGTGGCCTCGTGCGATGTACGTGGTTTAATGTGAAATTTGAATATCTAATAGTTTATTTTTTACTCAGAATAGTTGTAATTAAAATGATTTTATGATTGCTATGATATGATAATTTAAAAAATATATATCTGTTAATTATTTTTTCAATTTTATATTAATAGGAATGAAAAAATTTGTTTGAATAGAATAATCATATAAAACATTCAATTAAGGATGACTTATTTGTAGAAAATAGAACATTATTTCACTGAGCAAAAAGGTAAAAAATATAATGAGTAGTAAAAACACAAAATATTTGCATCATAAATGAGGATGTCTTAGCATCATTGGTACTTTTCTAACATAATTGCAAGATTTAATAGAAATATAATAGGTAATACATAAATTATTTTCTATTACATCTTGTAATTTTGAAAATATCAATGTTAGTGCTCCTATTGTAGGATAAATTGAAAACAAAATATTTTGTAATAGTCTACAAAAAGTTACAGTTTTCTACCATTCTTATATAAATGAAAAGAATATCCCACGATGGCGAATTAAGTATTCTTTTTTGTCCTATCATACAGGAGAGGACTTTATAGTTTTTGTGATCTCTTCTCAGCATCATTTGATTGTGAAAGGTCTACAATGCTTGTCATTTTTGCCTCACTTTCACGACCTCATTATTTTCGTTAACCTGACCAAATATTACTAATTATGATTCTCCCTTCTTTCCAAATATAACATATTCTAAAAGTTGTAAAATACATGCATTAATATATTAAACAAAAGTCTATGTAATTTTATAGTTTTAAAAAAGGAAATCTTTGTGTATTGAGTTACTTTTGTTAATTAGATATGGTACAAAAGTGAAAAGAATGAAATAATTTCTTCCTAAAATGAGTTGCACCTATATATGTTGACATGGTAACATTTATGTTTCATTAAAGAATGGTGTTAGATATAAATAGTATAACATTTTGAATCTTGAATTCCATATGAACCAACCTAATAGAACTTACTCGTATAAATATTAATGAATATTCCATCACTGACAATTATAATTTATTTTAATTTTCGGATTGAAGAGAAGGAAACCAATTAATATTAATTATTCTAAACTAAAAAAAAATAGTGAAGAGTCGTCATAATATTAATATGAACCATGCTATTTACATTCTGATCATCTCTATTAACCAATAACAATGTACTAACAGAACAACTCAACAAAATTAAAACCTTGTAAAAAAATTTTAAAACTTGAAAAAACATATCTAACAAAGTAACAAATATATATATAAGCTTACCAAACTTCCCAACTAACAAAAGCCATGCCAAATTTATGTTGTAAAAGCAACAAAAACCTAAAAGAAACTATTTACAGAGAAACATGAGTAAAAGAACGTAATTACAAACAAAAAAAGGGGTAAAGAAAAACAACCACACTTGCCACTTAAAAAAAAAAAAAAATTCATAATGTTCTAATATCCAACAAAAATAAAGTTTTAATATCCAATAAAAATTTAAGTCAAAGCAATACAACAACATCTAGACCACATAATAAATAAATTACAAAGTTAACAAGTCAATCTTCATGGACTCACAGTTCAAGTTTTTCTTTGTTATTATTATTTTTAAATCTTTGTTAGGGGTGGCCAAAACCAGTTTAACCGACTAATTAATACCAAAACAAAAGAAAAAAAGTAGAGAATACAAAGGCAAAAATTGTAGAAAAGATTGAAAAGTATAAAATGGTGATTTGATACGTGAGGAGAGGACTAATTAAGGAATGTAAGCAATTACACATTTCTACATAATCAAGTATATATATCTTGACTCGATTAATTTTTTAGAGAAAATGAAGTCAACAATTACAGAAACACATTTGTGCATTATAAGTATAAGAAAGGCTGTCTAAGTTGCATACATATGCAATTCAGTGAATCTTTTGAGTGAGAGAGTACAATGAAAGAGGGCAAGGTAGAGGTTAGAAATAAACAGGTGATTCTCAAGAACTATATGAAGGGTAGGTTTCCTAAGGAAGATTATATGCATGTGACTTCTGAAGCTACTTTAAGCTTAAGCTTCCACATGCTTACACTGACGTTCTTGTGAAGAACCTTTACTTGTCCTACAATCCTTTTCAGCGACTTATTATGCAAAGCCAACAGATGGTCGACCAGATTATACCCCTGCCACTGTATGTTTCCCATTTTTATTTTTATTTTCTTTCTTACATGTTCAAGCTATATAATACCAATTATTAAATTTAAACAATAATGTTACGGTTATTTATTTTACATATATATATACACATATATGTTTATAGACAGAATAGTTTAATTTTGATAATATTAATTAATATTGAAAACTACTTAATCATTGCACATATATGCATATGCAGCTGTTAAGTGGGTTCTAAGTGTCTAGAGTGTTGGATGCTGGACATCCAGACTACAAAGATGGTGACTTATTTCGGGGAACAACAAGGTGGGAAGAATATAGCCTTATCGAGAGACTTGAAAACCTCATCAAGATCCACCATACTAATGTGCCTCTTTCTTACTTTGCTGGAATTCTTGAAATTCTTGGTACATGCTCAATTTCTTCCATTTTCATTCATTAATTATTAATTATTTAGTTTTCCAAATCAATTAGCTATTAATATATAATATATATTATGGATTACTGGTATATATATAGGTATGCCCAGCTTGTCTGCTCATGTTGGATTCTCCAAGGAGTTTAATCTTAAGAAAGGAGAAAAGGTGTTCATATTAGATGCATCTGGTGCAGTGGGTCAACTTGTTGGCCAATTCACTAAATTATCATGCAGCTAGTTTTTTGGCTACTTCAAGTCTTAAACTAATCATCTTTTCCAATTATGTTAAAAAAAAAAAAAAAGTGATTATTTTACTAATTTCTTTATATGTATCTATTTGAATCAGCTCCCGAGTAGAGCTTGATTTGTCGAAAGAAAAAGAGTAATAATTACAATCAAATGTCCTTTGACCCTCGAAAAATTGGAAGAGGCAATTCTCAGGTTGGTTTACAATTATGGTTCATGTAGTTTGTTAAATTGTTGGTTGACAAAAAAAACAATTTACAACAAACACTAAAATCCATTTCCTCGTTCGCTAAGACAATTTCACAAACACATACTCTTCAAACACAGAACCCGTCACTTTTTTACTTTATTTTTCAAGTTATAGATTTCCAGCAGCACAAATTACTTTCTCTAGTAATTTTTAACCATTTACAGTTCAACTGATAATTTTTTCAGATAAAATAAAGTTCTACAGCAATAAAAAGAAAGCCTTGATTGATCATAATCATAAAACAGCCAAAGCTAAATCAATAATAGTTAAAAAAGGAAAAAGGGATGAGAAATTAAAGAAGAAATAACAGTCATCGTCAAACAAAGGAAATAAGCCAGAAAATTTCCGGACCGATAGAAGCTTTGGATGGAAAATGAAGACCCAGTTCATGAAGGCTTCAAATCTCTTCGTCGGAGAAATTAGATGCCAAACCCATTTATATATATTGGCCAAGTCCTCGATGAATTCAAAGTCACAGTTGCGGAAATGTCATTTATATGTTTGCAAAAGGGGAGATGAGGGATGCCTTTGATGAGAATAACAGTTTGAAGAAGACCTTTGAACAATGTTGTTTGTTTTATTAAAAAAACTTACACATCTCTTTATTTATTCTCGTACCTCTTTGCACCCGTGACTCTTCCTGTTGACTATTTTTACACACAACAGCAGCAACAGTGTCCAACAGCTACCAACACCTACTAACAACAATGACCAGCTCATGGCAACAGCAACCAACAGTGTCAACAACTACCGTGTCTTATCAACCTTTTCACGGAATCAAGGAAGGGAAACCTTTCAGTGATTTCCTACCACTTTCTGTTTAGAAGAAACCAGTTGTTTAGATTATGTTGAGAATGAGTAATCATCCCTTGACACATGAAAATAAAGGGGGCAAAAACGCATGGGAGATTGCCGTTTTTGAACCAAAATAAATAGTAAAAAAAGATCAAAAACCACTGCTCTCTTCTCCTTTATAGTATAGACAAATGATATATATATTCTTTAAAGGAAAGGAGTTGTTTGAAAAAAGAAAAAGAAAAAGAAAAAGGGCGTTTTAGAGGTTGTTTGTGCAGTCTTCTTAGACCCATCATCAGGCCTAGTTGTTATTAGAATGGTCCAATATGTTCAATTTTGGGCCATTGACCTGCATTTGATTTGAAGATTTTCTACAAAACTAGTCCACCCATCAACAATCAGGTTTTGATTCAGATTTTTACTTTTATTTTCTTTTCTTTTTTAAATAAAACATTTCAGGTGGGAATTTAATCAAGTTTTGATCAATTCTAAAAAAGTTTTACTATTATATTGTATATAATCATTAGTGAAGCTCACAGTTTATGTATCATTTACTAATTAGAGACATTTAATTTTTTTAATACTAAAAAGGGAAATCCTAATATAGAAATATTCCTCCATGATAAATACCATTTTCTTTTGTTTTTAATAGTTCTCAATCTAAAATTTTAATAAAAATCATAAGCTACTTTTCCTAAATACAATTAAATTATTATTGATTTTAAAAATTTAAATTTAAAAAAAAATAGACATTCATTTTATTTATATTTTTTTCTGATAAATACAAACAGGTATGCTATTAATCTGTTTTATTTATTCATTTATTTTTGTCAACTTAATGTTTAGAAACATCAATAGATTAAAATAAAAATAAAAATTTGGAGCTATGCAGAGACTTTTGTTGGTCATAACAGTTTAATCCAACATATAAAATTATTTGTAGGTATATTTTTCTTCAGTACCGTAGTAATTTCACGTGAGGTCAGTCTTATGATGATTTATAATTTTTTAAAATTTTTAATAGTATTTCCAGTCATATAATTAATCTTAGTAAAATTTATATATTAAAAAAAAAGGAAAAAAAAAAAACTGTTTATTTGATTATACTCCAGTTAGTGAATCTGATTCTTTGAAGCAAGTAGATTTAGCATTGTTTTGACAATGCCAAACGTAGTCTTAGTAGAAAACAAGTCGAGGCTATTTTAATTAGATCGGACACATGTCATTTCGTTATTCGGTTACCTGGCGACGGTCAAACAGAAGACTTTTTATGAAATTACAATTGGGTCCTCAAGTCCCCTTCATGACGAAGGATATATGGGTGTTTTAAGATTTTTCCTCTGTATCTCCACTGTCTTTCTACTCCTTCTCTCGTCTCTCTGCTTTGTTCAACGGCACTCGTCGGCCAACCACCGGCTGAGGACTTTCCAGGTAATTCAAACTCTCTATTTCTCTATCACGTTTACGATTCTCTCTTCATTTCTTCATTTTCTAGGAAACTTTTTGATTTGTTTGAGATCAGCTGGAAAGCCCTCTTCAGCAATGCTCTTTTTTTAATTTTTTTTTCTTCGTTGAAATAATCTATAATATATGACGTCAAACGTGATGAAAATTAGGGCAGATTTTGCTTTTGATTTTGCTAAATATTTGATTTTTTTTTTTTCAATGAAGCAAAATCTGGATTAAACCATACTCGGCCAACTTTCGACTTATACATAAGTGCGGTGTTATACCTTTTTTTTTTTTTTTTTTTTTTGGTCTAATGAATTCAGTGGAAAAATACCATTCAGCCATGGACCTAAAATGTTATTGTATAGTTTTGTTAAAAGTATTGAATTTTTTTATTTATTCTTTGCTAACAAAATTACTAATTTGAACTTGATCAAAATCTAGATTGAATTTTGCCTAAAACCAAAAATGTCAGAACTAAGCCTGGGTATACTTGTTGATATCGTTGATGAAGAATGGATGAGGGACACTCTTCCTAATGATGGTATGGTTTTTCTTCTCCTTTCTTGCTATATAAACACTAACACACGTTTCTTTCATCATTGTTTATCATACTATTACTTTGCATTGCATTCTAATTTGTAAAAATTGTCTTTTTCTTGTTCCAGATCTTCCATTACCACCCGTTCTTGTTGTTCGGAATGATGACACTGAGGATTCAAGTATGTCTTTCTACTTATGAGCCTTTTAAGTGACATTATATCTTAGGCAAAACATAGTCTATATGCGGTTTAGCTTGTGTTTTTGGAAATTGTAAGGGATGATCTATTTTTCATTTGGTGACCCCAAAAATTTTGAAAATGGACATATATAACTATGCTATTTTATAGTAAATTCAAGTGCTCGGCTGGTATCCCATCAATCAAATTTGGAAGTTTGCTTATTTGATTCTGTATTTTTTCTGTAAATCTACTATATGTTCTCAGTACGAAAGGCTTTAGGAAGGGTTTTTAATGGGTTGACATTCATTTTCAAATTGTTGTATACTACTGTACACACTAAAAAGAAGTGTTGTATATCTCTTTGATGCTTATTTCCTTCTCAACTTTGCATAACTGAACAGATCAAGAGGCTCAGCAAGTTGATGGAGATACTTGGCATGATCTTGCTTTAGGCACCCAATGAACCTTCTGAGCATCAAGCATATCTGTTAGGTGGTTCCTTGCTTGCTTTCTGTAGATGTATCTGATTCTGTTGTTATATACATTAGTACCTGCTTGTTCTGAAGTTTTGGATGGTATTTCTTCCATAAGTAACCCAACAACTATCATTTAGACCTTCAGAGAATCAAGCATATTTGATGGAAATGAGCTGTAATTAAGTGGTGTTTTGCCTGCTTTCTTTAAATGTATCTGAACCCTTCACTTGACATATAAATTGTTACCTGCTGGCTCTGAAGTTTTGGATGGTATGTATTGAATAAGTACTCCAACAATGACAGGAACAGCCTAATGTTCTTGCAATGAACCAACTTGCAATCTGTTTTTTAGCTTTTTGCTTATTAGGTATTGTTAGAGCCTAATAAGTTTTGAACCCATGCTATGGGCTTGGAAGAATATTAAACTATAAGCCACCAAGCTGTCCCATTGGAACAAGTAGTCTTATGATTTTATTAGCTGGTTTTGCATATTTTATTCTTTGGTTTCAGCAAAGTCACAAACAAATTTTCGGACATTGATAATATTGTTTGGAAGATATTCCCAATTTCAGATTGCCATTCCAATATCCAATTCCAGCAGACGCAGCAGACTTTTGCCCTTTATCGGAAATGTGAAATTATGTTTGGGAAATACCTGTCCTAGTAAATGTGAGATGTTCCTTGGGCCCGGACATCTAGGCGATCGGACTAGAGATTGTATAGCTCTAATACAGAATATGATGCACTAACCCTGAAATGCAAAAATATTGTGCAGGTAAATTTATAAATGTCTCGTTATGCCGCCTACAATCAACTTTTTGCTTATAATCAACTTGCTAGTAGCTTTTTTAAGCCATGATATGTATATTATGGCTTTGCATATTTGCTAAGAGTACTTATCTTTATCCCAGTGTAAAAAAAAAAAAAAGAAAAAAAAAAAGAAAAAAAGAAAAAGAAAAAGAAAAAGAAGAGTTATTTAAAGAAATATTAAAGAAAGATTCCACCATCCATTGATTGATATTTGACCTACAAAACAGAAGCCAAAAAAAAAAAAAAAGAAAAAAAAAGAAAAAGACTATATGCGAGTGATAATTTATTCTTAATGCTAACCGGCTTCCACTTTTTCAAAAGTAAAACAGTTTCAACAACCAATCAACAAATCATTAACTCTTCCATTAAATTACAGAATTGCTACTTGTCAGTTAATTATTAAGCTACACAAAAAAGTCCTTCAAAAACCAAATTGCATAGTTATTTCTTAGAATGTATATAATATTTTATATACTATCATTTTCGTAAATTAGATTTTTTTTTTCTTTATATTTGTTATGTTGTTAAAAACTATTATAATATTATAATAAAAGTCTACGTGTTAGCAACGATTTGGAATTAATAATTAATTTGGCATGTGGCATATTTTGTAATTTAACGAAAGACAATGGCTTTTTTTTTGAAATATTTTGCCACTGTCCGATAAAAAATGTGTACATGGGAGAGAGTGGCAAAACAGCTTAATCAGCATTGATCAAAAAGAGAGAGAAATGCTTTCCTAATTATTTTTTAGCTGAAAATGATTTTCCTTCTTTAATGATTTCGATAGCTTTTGGCTACTATTGGTACCACTTGCTTCTACTGGCTTCTCGAGAGAACCTATTCACCCAAAAAAATCTATTCATATCCTCCATGATTTGTCCTCTCCATTTCCCTATGACTCTTTTTCGTAATCTAAACTCCTAAATTTTCCAACTTTTTTGAGTTTTCTTGCAAGAAATTTTTGATCTATCTCAGGTGGAGTTTTCAACCACTAGAATGGCCGATGTTGTTTCCGTTGTCTTGGAGAGCTTGATCAGATTTATCTCAAACGAAGCCAATTTGCTTCTTGGAGTGAAGGATCAAGTCAATTTACTTAAAGATGATCTGGGAATCATGAATGCCTTCCTCAAAGATTCGTCCGGGAAGCGTGGTGAGCATCATCTCGTGAAAGAGGTGGTGGACCAGATCAAAGAAGCTGCTCTTGAGGCTGAAAATGTTATAGACACATATGTGGCTCGAGTCATAAAGCATGATAGGAAAAACCCAGTTGGTAAATTGATTCATACAATTGGCCATGCAAATAAGCTTCATGATGTTGTAGGGAAGACAAACAACATCAAAAACAAAATAAGAAATATTTATGATAATAAAGCTAAGTACCACATCGTGGAAGCTGAATCCAGCGTCGATGCAGAGGCGGTACGATCACTTCAGAGAAGGAGGAGAAAAGTTGAGGAAGATGATGTGGTCGGCTTTTCCAGGAGCGCTGAAAGACTGGTAAGCCAACTCACTGATCGATATAATTTACGACTTGATATCATTTCTATCATCGGTATGGGCGGATTGGGAAAGACAACACTTGCTAGAAAAATCTATAATGATACTTGTGTCAAGAGTTATTTTGATTGTTGTGCATGGGTTTTTGTCTCTCAAGAATGCAAAATAAGAAGCTTGTTTCTTGACTTATTTAAGTATTTCAATTTGTCAAATTCGGATGAGATGTCTCATGAAGAACTTGAAGCAACGCTGCGTGGCTACCTAAGAGGGAAAAGATACTTTGTTGTCATGGATGACATTTGGAAAACTGAAGTATGGGAGGAGATAAAAGATGCTTTTCCTGATGACTCAAATGGAAGTAGAATACTAATCACAAGTCGTGAAAAGGAAATTGCTTCCCATGCCAACCCAAGTCGTGATCCTTTTTTCTTACCGTTTCTTGACAAGCATGCAAGTTGGGAATTATTACGCAAGAAAGTGTTTCGAGAAAAAAAATGCCCTTCCAATTTGGAATCTCTAGGATGGCAACTAGCAGAAAGTTGTAAAGGATTGCCACTTTCTATTGTTGTATTAGGAGGCATTTTGGCAAACAAAGAGAAGTCACCCCGAATATGGTTCAAATTTATTGGTCGTGTCAACTCGTATCTTACTGAAGATAGAACCCGATGCTTAGATATTCTTGCATTAAGTTACAATTACTTGCCACGCCGTTTGAAGCCGTGTTTTCTCTATTTTGGTATGTTTCCTGAAGACTATGAGATTCAAACACAAGGATTAATCAGATTGTGGATAGATGAGGGATTCATACAACAAATTGGGAATAGAACGAAGGATGATGTAGCAGAATATTACTTGGATGAGCTCATTGATAGAAGCCTAATCCAAGTGGCAAGTAGGAGAAGAGAAGGAAGTGTAAAAACATGTCGCATCCATGATCTCCTACATGATTTTTGCATTAAAGAGAGTGTCGAGGAGAATTTTTTTGAGGTTCAATCAGAATCTAACCTTTCATGCCCTGGCAAGCCTCGAAGACTTTCTGTCCATTGTGACTCTGCTCAATATGTCTTCTGCAATGATTGTAATGCATCGTCTGTTCGTTCTTTGCTGTTCTTTTGCCAAGGGGGTGATTTCTTGGAAAAGCAGTGGGAATGGGTTTTGGAAGGCTTCAAGTTCATTCGGGTGTTGCGGCTTTTGGATGTAGGCCGAATGCATCGAATTCCAGATGAGATAAAAAAGCTCATCTTTCTAAAGCACTTGAGCATACATGGAACTTACTATATTGATGAAATTCCACCTTCTATATGCAACCTTCCCTATCTAGAAACAATTGACATCCAGCTTCACCTATCCAGCTACACTTGGCCAAAGAGTATATGGAGGATGAAACAATTAAGGCATCTAAATGTTGTTGCAGCATTGAGAATATTACCCGAGCGTCAGAGGCAAAAGGACAACCACAACAATAATGATGACACTTTATTCAATCTCCAAGTCATTGATGCAATAAGTATTGATAAAAAAACAGTGCGTGTCATTTCCAAGCTCCCAAAACTAACATCCCTCACGTTAAGTTATGATGGTTTTGAAGCTATGAATGAATTTGAGGTGACAGAAGTATTAGTAAGCCTTGAGAATTTGCAACACCTGCGAAGGCTGCAGCTCAATGTTTTCCCAAAATTTGAGCCACGTTTGAATGCTTTGCCATCAACACTCACCAGGATAACCTTTTATACGTCACACGTGGATTCGCGCCTTATGAAAATCCTAGGAGGGCTTCCCAACCTACGGGAACTAAAGATAAAACAAGCCATAAATTTCCCTCCCAAGCTCATTATGGAGGCAGGTGAGTTTCCTCAACTCCAAGTCCTGAAAATGATTTATAGTGATATCAGAATGTGGGAAGTAGCGAGAGATGCAATGCCAAGCCTCCAGGAATTGATCATTATTGATTGGTCTTCGGCGAAAAATCTGCCAGACCAACTTTGGCGCATCACGGCTCTAAAATTTGCGGCCATCAGGATGGCTTCACCTAGTTCTCTGCGCTACAAGTTGCAGAAGAAATTGAATATTGTGAGGGATGAGCAAGTTGTGGAGGCATTGGAGATCTCAAGTTATTTGGAAGGACGAGTCTGGGAATTGACCATCAATGATGAAACTAAGGTCTTTATTATGATGAAGAGTTAATAAGTTTGTCCCGATTAATTTTTTGGTTTTCTCTTTATTATTTGCTTTTTAATTTTTGTATATATATATATATATATATATATTTTCCTTATCGGTGTTGGTTTTTGCGTTCTCAAATATAATTAATATTAAGATCTATTTTCGTTAGAAGGTGACAGAGAAGCTCCCTGATTCTAAGTTGGAGTACCTTTTGTTAATGCTTCTGGTAATTCAATAACGTCTTGTATTAGAAAAATATCAATAAAGATTTTTTTTTTGTTTTTTTGTTTTTTTTGTTTTTTTTTGTTTTTTTTTCCTTCTATTGGTGAAATAATGCTTGAGTTTCTTGTACACTGGGGAGTTCCCCAACTTTTTTCCGAATAGAGATGGTTTTAGCAGGTTGGGTCTTTCAAGAAGCTAATACATATGAAGAGTTTACATGAAAATTTTATTAGAATGTGTAAGGAAATTAATAAGGGATAATTTATGAAGACAAATAACAAACAGTAGAAAGAAAGCAAATGCATAAACATGAGACGATGACTCATTTGTTTTGCACCATAGGTTACGCTTATAAAGAAAGCAAATGCATAAACATGAGACGATGACTTATTTGTTTTGCACCATAGGTTACGCTTATAAAGGTCTATGGAGATCAACACGAGGGTCATTTTGGGTCATTGAAGCAGAACAGAGTCATTCTCATTATGTCTTGAAGATTCTCTTTTCTGATCCATATGTTGTTTTGTACGACTCCAAATGTATGTTTTCAAGTTAACTGCATTTTTTGTTAATCCCTATTATATTATAGTCTATACGCTTTTCGGTTCTCAAACAGTGATTTTCCAAATTTGGAACTTTGATGCATTTCTGATCCATGTTATTTTCAAATAACAAAAATCTTTCTGAAAAATGAAAGCCTGATAAATGACTTCCAGGTTTTATTTTCTATTTTTTGTTATCAATTACACCCAAATGTTTGGATAACTTGACTGGCAATACCTGTTATTGCCTCGGTCTGTGAAGTTTGAAGGTTTATAATTGTTTGGTTATTGTTTGAAGTTTGAAGGTCCCTACATCATACCCTTTTCTTTTTTTCTTTTTTTTTCTTTTTTTCTCAGTTGTTTTTAATGGATTTGAAATTCTATTTTCGTTATTTCTCTCTTTTTTATTGTTAATACATATTTCTAAACTGATTTAAGCTACACCCTTTTCTATCTATTTTAGCTTTCATGAAGCAGGTTCTATTTCATATATTTTAGTTATTTATCCAAGGATTGTTCCTCTTTCTCTGCATATTACGGAGTACCATTGGGTGGTCACTTTGATGATTTTTTTTAAGCGCCTGCAAAGATTGAAGCTCAATGTTTTCCCGGAATTTGAGCCACGTCTGAGCACTTTGCCACCAACACTCTCTAGGATAACCTTTTATAATTCATACATGGATTTGCACCTTATGAAAATCCTAGAAAGGCGTCCCATCCTACGGGAGCTAAAGATAAAAGAAGCCAAAAAATTTCCTCCCGAGCTCACTATGGTTGCAGGTGAGTTTCCTCAACTCCAAGTCTTGAAATTGATTTATAATGATATCAGAATGTGGGAAGTAGAGAGAAATGCAATGCCAAACCTCCAGGATATGATCATTATTGATTGGAGTTTGGCGGAAAATCTGCCAAACCAACTTGAGTGCATGACGGCTCTAAGATTTGTAGCCATCAAGATGGCTTCACCTAATTCTCTGCGCCACAAGTTGAAGAGATTGAATTTTGTGAGGTATGAGCAAGTTGTGGAGGCATTGAGGATCTCAAGTTATTTGGATGGACCAGGAGGGGAGTTGACCATCAAAAATGGAACAAAGGTCTTTATTACGAAGAAGCATTAATAAGTTTGACCCCAATAAGTTTTTTTTGTTTTTCACTTTAGTGTTTGCTTTTTAATTTTTGTACATATGTATATATATATATATATACATATATATATTTTTCCCTATTGGTGTTTGGTTTAGGCATTCTCAAATATAATTAATATCATGTTTTATTTTCATTAGAAGGTGATAGTGAATCTCCATGATCCTAAATTGGTGTACCTTTGTTTAATGCTCTTGGTAATTCAATAATGTCTTTGTATTAGAAAAATATCAATAAAGATAGGTTTTTTAACTGGTGAAATATACTTTTAAGTTTCTTGTACGCGGGAATTCTGCAATTTATTATTTATTTATTTATTTATTTCCTGAATAGAGATGGTTCTAGCAAATTGGGTCTTTCAGAAGCTAATGCATATGAAGAATTTACTTGAAAATTTTATTAGAATTTGTTAGAGATGTAATAAGGGATAATATTTTAAGACAAATCAACACATAGTACAAAAGAAGCAAATGCATAAGCATGACACAATGACTTATCTGGGTTTGCACCATAGGTTATGCTTATAAAGGTCTTTGGAGATCAATATGAGGGTTATTTTGGATCATTGAAGCAGACCAGAAGTATTCTTATTATGTGTTGAAGATTCCCTTTTCTGATCCATGTGTTGTTTGTACTACTCCAAATGTATGTTATTCAAGTTAACTGCGTTTTGTGTTGATCCCTTTTATTTTATGGTCTAAACACTTTTCGGTTCTCACAAGGTGATTTTCCAAATTTGGGAGTTTTGATGCATTCTGATCCATGTTATTCTCAAATTACAAAAATCTCTCAAAAAAATAAATAAATAAAGAAAAACCTGATTAATGCTTTCAGTTTTTTTCATTACACCCAAATGTTTGGATTAACTAGACCGACAGTACCTCTAGGTGCCTTGGTCTGTGAAGTTTGAAGGTATAAATTGTTTGGTTATTGCATAGTGGTCCCATCATGCCCTTTTTCTAATGGAAAGAGGAATTGGATGTTTTCCTAGTTATTTTAAATGGATTTGAACTCCCCCCCACCCCCCCTTATCTTTCTCTTTTTTATTGTTAATACATACTAGTAAACTGATTTGAGCTAAAGTGCACCCTATTTCATCTATTTAAGCTTTCATGAAGCAGGTTTTATTTCATATATTTTAGTTATCTATCCAAGGATTATTCCCCTTTCTCTGCATATTATGGAGTACCATTGGGTGGTCAATATGGGGATTTTTTATGAACTCTTTTTTTTTTCTTTTTCTTTTTTCTTTTTTTTTTTCTCATTTTGGACAAACAAAGTTTGCCTAGATGTTATTTTTCGCTAGGTATCAACCTATATCTCCATGTTTGGACCTGCTATGCAAAAGATGTTGCCCTGCACATGGCACATAATTTGTTTATCAAGATTATTGAGAAACTTGCTTCTATGGCAATTTTGATCTCTGGGAATTCTCTTGCAAATTTTGGTTAGTAATTCTGTTTCTTGTTAATCATTTACTACAGTTATATGATGTTGTTTCAACAATTTTCTTTATAAGGTTATATGCTGTTATTATCATTTACAAGGTTATTTCTATCTGGTGGCCAATGCTAACTCGTAAAAGTGATTGTAACCTTTTTATTTCTTGCATATTAATTATTTTTTTTGTCATGGAAAATTTGTCAAAAGTATATAACTTCAAATTTATAAATTCTGTGCTTTCTAATTCAAAGAGGCTAACTCACTTTGCAGCAGAACAAATATGCTATGCAGCCTATACTTGTACAAAGTAAGTAATAGGGGTTTCAATCTAGTGATTGTTGTTTCTGTTTTAAGAAAAGACTTGTTTGATGTGCCAAATACCTTATCTCCAAATGGTTGAACTTTATCCAAGTATCATGTCCCCCTTGAATGCTTGTTGATGCCTAAAAATGGTAAGGAAGCCCAAAAGGACAAAAGTCAGGCTAGAGCAAAAGATTGGAAAGCACAAGTAGATTCAAGAGGAATCTTAAAAGAAAAAACAAGCCAAGCCAGCTCCGGCCGAATTATGTTTTACAATTGTTTCATCCTCTTATACAATTCCAAATCCTGCCTACTCAAAAATGGCTGACAAAGATGAATATGACTAATGAAGATGATTACGGGGTGTACCTTGAGAAATGCTTCTCTAGGACCCCACTCCATTTGTGTGAAGTAGTTCTGTTTCTGCATTTGAGGCAATATCATTTTATTTATGATAATAATTTATATTTTTTATTTGTGAAAAAATAATTTGTATGCTCTACCATAAGTTATAAAACGGTATATATATATATATATATTTTATAATTTGTAAAAATTGTCTTTTTCTTATTCCAGATCTTCCTTTACCACCCGTTCTTGTTGTTAGGAATGATGACACTGAGGATTCATGTATGTTTGTCTACTTATGAACATTTTAAGTGATATATACCTTCGGCAAAACAGAGTCTATATGCGGTTTTGTTAGTATTTTTGGAAATTGTAAGGGATGGTTTATTTCATTTGGTGGCCGGGAAAATTTTGAAAATGTATATACATAAATATGCTTTTTTATAGTAAATTCAAGTGCTTGGCTGGTACCCCATCAATCAAATTTGGAAGTTTGTTTCTTGATTCTGTATTTTTTCTGTAAAATCTATTACATGTTCTCAGTAGGAAAGGCTTTAGGAAGGTTTTTAAGGGGTTGACATTCATTTTCAAATTGTTATCTACTACTCTACACACTAAAAACAAGTGTCGTATATCTCTTTGATGCTTATTTCCTTCTCAACTCTGCATAATGGAACAGATCAAGAGGCTCAGCAAGTTGATGGAGATACTTGGAATGATGTTGCTTTAGGCACTTAATGAACCTTCTGAGCATCAAGCATATCTGTTAGGTGGTTCTTTGCTTGCTTTCTGTAAATGTATCTGATTCTGTTGTTATATACACTAGTACCTGCTTGTTCTGAAGTTTTGGATGGTATTTCTAAAGTAACCCAACAACTATCATTTAAACTTTAAGAGAATCAAGCATATTTGATAGAAATAAGCTGTGTACTTAAGTGGTGTTTTGCCTGCTTTCTTTAAATGTATCTGAATCCTCACTTGACATATAAATTATTACCTGCTGGCTCTGAAGTTTTGGATGATATGTATTGCATAAGTACTCCAACAATGACAGGAACAGCCTAATGTTTTTGCAATGAATCAACTTGCAATCTCTTTATTTATTTTTTATTTTTTATTATTATTATTATTTTTATTAAGTATTGTTAGAGGCAGAGCCACATTAAGTTTTGAACCCAGGGCATGGGCTTGGAACAATATTGGACTAGAAGTCATCAACTGTCCCATTAGAAAAAGTAGTCTTATGGTTTTATTAGCTGGTTTTCCATATTTTATTCTTTGGTTTCAACAAAACCACAAAAAAATGTTTTCGGACATTGATAATATTTTATGGAGGATATTCCCAATTTCAGATTGCCATTCCAATATCCAATTCCAGCAGAAGCAGTAGATTTTCCCCCTTTATCGGGAATGTGAAATTATGTTTGGGAAATCCCTGTCCTAGTAAATGTGAGATGTTCCTTGGGCCTGGACATGTAGGCCATCGGACTATAGATTGTATAGCTCCAATGCAGAATGTGATGCACCAACCCTGAAATGCAAAAATATTGTGCAGGTAAATTTATAAATGTCTCGTTACACCTCCTATTATCAACTAGCTTTTCTAAGCCATGATATGTTTATTATGACTTTGCATATTTGCTAAGAGTACTTATCTTTATCCCAGCCAGCATTCAAAAAAGAAAAAAGAAAAAAAGATAGAGTTATGTAAAGAAATATTAAAGAAAGATTCCAAGCAAAAAAAGCAACTTAAAAAAAGAAAAAGAAAAAGACCATATGCGAGTTCGATCTCTTTATTCTATATACGATAATATATTCTTAATGCGGAACCGGTTTCCACTTTTTAAAAAGTAAAACAGTTTCGACAACTAATCAACAAACCATTAACTCTTCATTAAATTACAGAATTGTCACTTGTCAGTTAATTATTGAACTACACAAAAAATCCTTCACAAACCAAATTGCATACTTATTTCTTAGAATGTATATAATATTTTATATACTATCGTTTTCGTAAATTAGATTTTTTGTTTTCTTTATATTTGTTATGTTGTTAAAAACCATAATATTATAATAATAGACAACGTGTTAAAAATGGTTTGGAATTAATAATTAATTTGGCATGTGGCATATTTTGTAATTTCACGAAAGAGGATGGCTGTTTTTTGAGTTGAAATATTTTGCCACTTTCCGACAAATATGGCTATACATGGGAGAGAGTGGCAAAACAACTTTAATCAAGCGCTGGTCAAAACAAAGAGAAAGAGAAATGCTGTCCTAATTATGTTTTTAGGCTGAAAATGATTAAGGCTCTGTTTTGTTTCTTCTTTAACGATTTCAATAGCTTTTGGCTACCACTGGTACCACTTTTGCTTCTACTGGCTTCTCGAGAGAACCTATTCATCAAAAAAGTCTAAGCCATATGCTCCATTATTTGTCCTCTCCATTTCCCTATGACTCTTCTTCATAATCTAAACTCCTAAATTTTCCAAACTTTTTTGAGTTTCTTGCAAGAAATTTTTTATCTATCTCAGGTGGAGTTTTCAACCCCTAGAATGGCCGAGATTGTTTCCGTTGTCTTGGAGAGCTTGATCAGATTTATCTCAAACGAAGCCAATTTTCTTCTTGGAGAGAAGGATCAAGTTGGAGTGAAGGATCAAGTCAATTTACTTAAAGATGATCTGGGAATCATGAATTCCTTCCTCAAAGATTCGTGCGGGGAGCATGGCGAGCATCATCTTGTGAAAGAGGTGGTGGACCAGATCAAAGAAGCTGCTCTTGAGGCTGAAAATGTTATAGACACATATGTGGCTCAAGTCATAAAGCATGACAGGAGAAACACAGTTGGTAAATTGCTTCATAAATTTGGCCATGCAAATAAGCTTCATGATGTTGTAAAGAAGACAAACAACATCAAAAAAAAATTAAGAAATATTGATGATAATAAAGCTAAGTACCACATCGTGGAAGCTGAATCCAGCGTCGATGCAGAGGCGGTACGATCACTTCAAAGGAGGAGAAGAAAAGTTGAGGAAGATGATGTTGTCGGCTTTTTCAGGAGCACTGAAAGACTGGTAAGCCAACTCACTGATCGAGATAATTTACGACTTGATATCATTTCAATCATCGGTATGGGCGGATTGGGAAAAACAACACTTGCTAGAAAAATCTATAACGATACTCGTGTCAAGAGTTATTTTGATTGTTGTGCATGGGTTTTTGTCTCTCAAGAATGCAAAATAAGAAGCTTGTTTCTTGATTTGTTTAAGTATTTCAATTTGTCGAATTCGGATGAGATGTCTAATGAAGACCTTGGAGGAAAACTGCGTGGCTACCTAAGAGGAAAAAGATACTTTGTTGTCATGGATGACATTTGGAAAACTGAAGTATGGGAGGAGATAAAAGATGCTTTTCCTGATGACTCAAATGGAAGTAGAATACTAATCACAAGTCGTGAAAAGAAAATTGCTTCCCATGCTAACCCAACTTGTGATCCTTTTTTCTTACCGTTTCTTGACAAGCATGCAAGTTGGGAATTATTAAGCAAGAAAGTGTTTCGAGAAAAAAAATGCCCTTCCAATTTGGAATCTCTAGGATGGCAACTAGCAGAAAGTTGTAAAGGATTGCCACTTTCTATTGTTGTATTAGGAGGCATTTTGGCAAACAAAGAGAAGTCACCAGGAATATGGTCCAAATTTATTGGTCGTGTCAACTCGTATCTTACTGAAGATAGAACTCCATGCTTAGATATTCTTGCATTAAGTTACGAGCACTTGCCACGCCGTTTGAAACCGTGTTTTCTCTATTTCGGTATGTTTCCTGAAGACTATGAGATTCAAACACAAGAATTAATCAGATTGTGGATAGATGAGGGATTCATACAACAAATTGGGAATAGAACGATGGATGATGTAGCAGAAGATTACTTGGATATGCTCATTGATCGAAGCTTAATCCAAGTGGCAAGTACAAGAAGAGAGGGAAGTGTAAAAACATGTCGCATCCATGATCTCCTACGAGATTTGTGCATTAAAGTGAGTGTCGAGGAGAATTTTTTTGAGGTTCAATCAGAATCTAACCTTTCATGCCCTGGCAAGCCTCGAAGACTTTCTGTCCATTGTGACTCTGCTCAATATGTCTCCTGGAATGATTGTGATACATCATCTGTTCGTTCTTTGCTGTTCTTTTGCCGAGGAAGTAATTTCTTGGACAAGCAGTGGGAATGGGTTTTGGAAGGCTTCAAGTTCATTCGGGTGTTGCGGCTTTTGGATGTAGGCCGAATGCCTCGAATTCCAGATGAGATAGAAAACCTCATCTTTCTAAAGCACTTGAGCATACATGGAACTTACCATATTGATAAAATTCCACCTTCTCTATGTAGCCTTCCCTGTCTACAAACAATTGACATCCAACTTTACCTAACCAGCTACACTTGGCCAGGTAGTATATGGAGAATGAGACAATTAAGGCATCTAAATGTTGTTACAGCATTGACAATATTACCTGAGCGTCAAAGACGAAAAGGCAAGGACAACAACAGCGACGATACTTTATTCAATCTCCAAGTCATTGACGCAGTAAGAGTTGATAAAAAAACTGTGCGTGTCGTTTCCAAGTTCCCAAAACTAACATCCCTCACATTAAGTTGTGATGATTTTGAAGTTATGAATAAATTTGAGGTGACAGAAGTACTAGCAAGCCTTGAGAATTTGAAACACCTGCAAAGATTGCAGCTCAATGTTTTCCCGGAATTTGAGCCACGTCTGAACACTTTGCCATCAACACTCACCAGGATAACCTTTAATAAGTCATACATGGATTTGCACCTTATGAAAATCCTAGGAAGGCTTCCCAACCTACGGGAGCTAAAGATAAAAGAAGCCAAAAATTTTCCTCCCGAGCTCACTATGGCTGCAGGTGAGTTTCCTCAACTCCAAGTCTTGAAATTGATTTATAATGATATCAGAATGTGGGAAGTAGAGAGAAATGCAATGCCAAACCTCCAGGATTTGATCATTATTGATTGGAGTTTGGCGGAAAATCTGCCAAACCAACTTTGGTGCATGACGGTTCTAAGATTTGTAGCCATCAAGATGGCTTTACCTAATTCTCTGCGACACAAGTTGAAGAAATTGAATTTTGTGAGGAATGAGCAAGTTGTGGAGGCATTGAGGATCTCAAGTTATTTGGATGGACCAGGCTGGGAGTTGACCATCAAAAATGGAACAAAGGTCTTTATTACGAAGAAGCATTAATAAGTTTGACCCCAATAAATTTTTTTGTTTTTCACTTTAGTATTTGCTTTTTAATTTTTGTACATATATATGTATATATATATATATATATATATATTTTTTTCCCTATTGGTGTTTGGTTTAGGCATTCTCAAATATAATTAATATCATGTTTTATTTTCATTAGAAGGTGATAGTGAATCTCCATGATCCTAAATTGGCGTACCTTTGTTCAATGCTTTTGGGTAATTCAATAATGTATTTTTATTAGAAAAGTATCAATAAAAATTGGTTTTTTTACTGGTGATATAATGCTTTTGAGGTTCTTGTACACGGAAATTCTGCAATTTTTTTTATTTTTTTTATTTTTTATTTTTTATTTTTTTTTTCTGGATAGAGATGGTTCTAGCAAGTTGGGCCTTTCAGAAGCTAATGCATGTGAAGAATTTACATGAAAATTTTATTAGAATTTGTTAGAGAAGTAACAAGGGATAATATTTTTAGACAAATCAACACATGGTACAAAAGAAGCAAATGCATAGACATGACACAATGACTTATCTGGGTTTGCACCATCGGTTATGCTTATAAAGGTCTTTGGAGATCAATATGAGGGTTCAGAAGCATTCTTATTATGTGTTGAAGATTCCCTTTTCTGATCCGTTGTGTTATTTGTACTACTCCAAATGTATGTTTTCAAGTTAACTGCATTTTGTGATGATCCGTTTTATATTATGGTCTGAACACTTTTGGGTTCACAAGGTGATTTTCCAAATTTGGGACTTTTGATGCATTCTGATCCATGTTATTCTCAAATTACAAAAATCTCTCAAAATAAATAAATAAATAACTGATTAATGACTTTCAGTTTTTTTCATTACACCCAAATGTTTGGATTAACTAGACCGACAGTACCTCTAGGTGCCTTGGTCTGTGAAGTTTGAAGGTATAAATTGTTTGGTTATTGCATACTTGTCCCATCATGCCCTTTTTTTAATGGAAAGAGGAATTAGAGGTTTTCTATTTTAAACGGATTTGAACTTTTTTCCCCCCTTTATCTTTCTCTTTTTAATTGTAAATACATACTAGTAAACTGATTTGAGCTAAAGTACACCTTATTTCATCTATTTAAGCTTTCATGAAGCAGTTTCTATTTCATATATTTCAGTTATCTACCCAAGGGTTGTTCCCTTTGAATATTATGGAGTACCATTGGGTGGTCACTATGAGGATTTTTTATAAACTCTTTTTATTTCATTTTGGACAAACAAAGTTTGGCTAGATGTTATTCGCTAGGTATCAACCTATATCTCCGTGTTTGGACCTGCTATGCAGAAGATGTTGCCCTGCACATGGCACCAAATTTGTTTATCAAGAATTCTGAGAAACTTGCTTCTATGGCAATTTTGATCTCTGGGGGAATTCTCTTGCAAATTTTGGTTAGTAATTCTGTTTCTCGTTAATCATTTACTATACAGTTATATGCTGTTGTTTCAACACTCTTCTTTTCTTTGCATGGTTATATGCTGTTGTTATCTTTTACGAGGTTATTTCTATCTGGTGGCCAATGCTAACTCGTAAAAGTGATTGTAACCTTTTTATTTCTTGCATATTAATTATTTTTTTGTCGTGGAAAATTTGTAAAAAGTATATAACTTCAGATTCACAAAATTCTGTCCTTTCTAATTCAAAGTGGCTAACTCACTTTGCAGCAGAACAAATATGCTATGCAGCCTATACTTGTACAAAGTAAGTAATAGGGGTTTCAATCTAGTGATTGTTGTTTTTGTTTTAAGAAAGGACTAGTTTGATGTGCTAAATACCTCATCTCCAAATGGTTGAACTTTATCCAAGTATCCTGTCACCCTTGAATGCTTGTTGATGCCTAAAAATGGTAAGGAAGCCCAAAAGGACCAAAGGCAAAGCTAGAACTAAAGATTGGAAAGTACAAGTAGATTCAAGAAGAATCTTAAAAGAAAAAACAAGCCAAGCCAGCTCAGGCCAAATAATGTTTCACAATTGTTTCTTCCTCTTATACTAAAAAATGTCTGACAAAGATGAAGATGACTGATAAAGATGTTTACTGTGTACTTTGAGAAATGGTTCTCTAGGACCCTTCTGCATTTGTGTGAAATAGTTCTGTTTCTGCATTTGAGGCAATATCATTTCCTGTTTCTGTACGCCTTGCCTCCTCTATATGCTTGAGATGTATATAGATCAGAAACCATTTTTCACTTTTGATTTGAGTTTTATTCTCTGTCCATGTGATGAGTGCTTTATTTCATAATGTTATCATTGTAAAGACACTCAAACAAGAAAGTTAAATTATTGTGGGGTAACTACATTTTAACCCCCTTCAACTGTACCACCTTTTGCACTTTGTCCCGAACTAGAAAACCCCTAATTTTGCCCCATGAACTATTATTTTTCTTATTCCAATCATGCGAGATATTCCACAGTAAGTTTGGCAAAATTAGTCATGCAAATGGTTTAGAAGTAAAATAAAATAAAATAGAATAAATCAGTTTCTAAACATAGTTAACAGAGTTATATAAGTTGTGTGTATTTAATTTCATCAACTTCAACTATCTATATAAATGGACACGAATTGTGACCCCTCTTAATTACTATACCACTGATGGCAAATCAATAGCTTTATTCATATCTCATACACAACCACACGCATCCTAATTCCCCATAAATATACTTATGGTCCAGTGGTCCACAGCCCACATGCATCCTAATTCCTTATAAATATAATATGGTCTTAGCAGATGAAGGGTATTCTGCTTACGGAAACATTTTGAGACCCATTTTATTTTTTGCCTCTAGCTAGTACTTCCACCGATCCCCATCCATTTCACTCTCTCTCGGATTTCATAGAAAAACAAGAAAATTGCAGCTCTAATTGGGAGCTCTCCTCAAATGGAGGTCAAACGGCAAGGACAAATGTCTTTAGAGAGGAGCCGGGATAAGAGATAGCATTTTGGATCATGGCACGATAACACTCGGAAACATGACAAAAAGGAGGGGAAAAAAAAAAAAAAAAAAAAGAGAAAAGAAGAAGAAGAAGAAGTCAATGTGTAGATCTTAACTTTCTTTTTTTTTCAAATTTGATAATAGTACACCATGAAATTAGTGAATTTGGATTTACTATTAATAAGGTTAAATCTGGATCAATCCATATAACATAATTACCAAATATATTATTTTAGGATTGATCTATTTAATATAAAATTAATTTAAATTAATTTATTTAACTAAACATGTCAAGTCAATTTGATATGATTATAATATGATTAAATTATAACTTTAAAATGTTAAATTTACTATTAATAAAATTTTAATTAATAAATATTTATTATAGATTATATATTTATTTAAAATTGTATTATTTCATAAATAAAAAAGTAAAATTACTAAAATAATATTATATATTTTTTTAAATATAATATGATTAATAAGAGTATTGTTGTAATTCAAGCTCGTTGTCAATGTCACGGTTTAACCCTTCAAGAAATCTTGCCATTGTTGCCTCCCTATCCTCACTCATGCTTAATCTCATCATGACTATCTCCATCTCTTTGTAATAATCCTCCACTGACCTAATATAAACTTATGGACAAAAAAAAAAAAAATTAACATATCTAAAAGTACTGAAGATATAGAAAATAAAAAAATGATTATTAAAGTTTTATTCATGTTAATATTAGAGAAGTGGTACTAGTTTTATTATGTATATTTAATTATTATATGAGATTGTGATGCTATTATTATGTTAGTGAAAACCTGTAAGTAATATATATGTCTATATATTAATTTAAAATTAATTAAAGATTAAATTATTTTAAATTTATTTGTAATAAATAATTTAAAGAAGTCAATTTATATAATTAGGTGGATTTTATATAAACAAATTGTATTGATCTAAATTGAATCATTTAATAAACAAAGTATACAAAATTATGTTAAATTACCTATTTATAAAATATATTATATCCGGATTAAAGAATTTTAATATGATTAATAAATATTTCATGGTTTGAATTGAACAATTAAAAAACAGAACATGACTCGTCAATACAAATTGTCATCCTTAGTTAAGATGAACAGGTATATTCTTTACCATGCCATTTTGGCCTCCACATCACAAACTCCATTTTATCAGGTTAAGGTGAGTAACAATTTCATTTCATTTCCTTTCTTTTTGTTTACTATTTTTTTTTTGTTTTTGTTTTTGTTTTCCAGTATTATATATATATATATATATATATATATATATATATACCCACACATCCATGCATAAACCATAAAATATATGAATCAAAAATCCTTATTTCGAGTTTTCATAGAAATTGGCCAGGTTAGTAATTTATGCGTTGCAGATGATGGGGTGGTGCTCTACATTAAATTCAAAGGCGAATATGAAAAATTCACCAACCCCCAATTCAAATCTTGATAGGCACAAATTGTCATTAGTGAGATCGCTTGTCCCTGCAACACATCCCAGTACATATGCAGACAGTGGCAGAGTATGGCCCTATGCCTTCGCCCAACATAGGGGCCCAAAAAATATATAGTATTAGTTTTTATATTTACATATTAAGTTACATAGCATTGTTTTTTGTATTTTTAGCCGTTTTATATTTACATACTAAAATTACATCGCACTATTTTTTGTATATTTTCCCCCCTTTTTTTTTTTTTTTTTTTTTTTTTAAGGTTCCTAGCACCTTTCATTTGATAAATTAGATACAGCAAATTTATTTTGAAAACAAAATTTTTTTTGAATTTTTTAAAGTTCCAAATTAAAAATATTTGTGTTTCAATGTCTTCTTTAATTTATTTAAAAATCTATTTGATTAAATTAATTAAAAATTTGGTGTGATGTTTTTATAACTTATTGTCAAATTTAATCTCAAAAAGTGAAAAAAAAATGTTCTAAATTCTTTTTATAGTTCATGATATAAAAATAATTGTGTCTTAATGTGTTATTTAATTTATTTAGAAATATATTCAATTAAGTTAATTAATAATTTGGTGTAATGTTTTATGATCTTGTCAAAACTTAATCTCAAAAGGGAAAAAAGAAGAAAGTTTTAAATTATTTTGTATGGTTCATGATGTGTAAAATACACGCGGCTAAAATACATAAGGTAGTTATGTTTTTTGGCATGTCATTTTTCTCTAATGGCCTTGGTTATGTGGGTTTATTCTTTCAAGGGCTTTCTAGTGAGGATGCATGATCAAGATTCGGCTTTGGTGATATTAATGAACCGCTTGGCGAGTAGATAATAATTAATGTCTAATATAAATTAGGAAGGTATGCATATATATATATATATATATATATAGGAGAAAAAAATAATAATTGACTACTAATAATCATAAAAAAAATATATATATATATATATATAATTGACTACTAATAATCATGCATTAGTAAAAATTCAACACCTATTTCAGGACCCTAATATGTACTTCTCACTTTTGTTTTGCATTGTGAATTTATACTACTTAAGAGCATTTCTAATAGTATTGCAATGGGACATGGCAAAATTTGCCTATAATTTTTTAATCCTCCAATAGGACATGGCAAATAGTGGACTCTGTTATGATAAAATTTGTAGGATCCAAATTATCTATTAATGTAAAATTAATTTTTAATTACTTTATAATGGATAGAACTTAAATTGAGTAGGAACTTTTCCTTTCTTGGACTGCATTTCCCTACCTTCCTGCCGGAGGTTTTTTTTTTTTTTTTTGTTGGGAGACCTACTGCAGCTTCAAAGCAAAATATATCTCACTTTTTTTTTTTTTTGAAAAGCCAAATATATACTCAAAATTGAAAGCCAACGGTTTCATTCAAACCGTAAAATTGAAAAGCAAAAAAAAAAAAAAAAAAAAAAACTAAATTCAAATTGTGGACATATATATACATATAGTGGTAGGTAGAAAAAAATATAATGATAGGTAGTAGAATAGTTGATGAAAAAAAATATTGGTGTATATATTATAATAGTATGTAGAAAATTAAATTTTAATTGATGAGAAAAGCAGGTGATAGATAAGATATGGTGTATAATTTGTGATTGAAATTTAATATAATAGAAGAATAAATAAAAAAACATATATTTGCTAATGTTATTTTTAGCATATATCATAGGAAAGACAATGCTAGAATTTAGTATTGATATTATTTTGAAAATGCTAATAACAAAGTAGCTTTTTCTTGTGAACATGCTCCAAGTTTTAAAACATATACGGCATTTTTGATTTTTAAAACACTTGAATATTCACCGTACTGCTGACGTGGGGCTTCTGCAGAATGAAATTACAACTTCGAGTCACTATTAAGACATACATGTCCAAAAGAAGAGAGGGGGGGGGGGAAAAGAAAAAAACAAAAAGGAAGAAATTATCAATAAAATGCATTAATGTGGAAAAAGGTTGATCAGTGACTTACAGCTTGACCTCATAATTTTTTATTCATTTACCTTTTTCGTAATGTACTATATTATCATTCACTCTTGATTCTTACTCCTTGAACCTTAAAATATATGGTAATCTTGGCGTAAAAGATATTGAATTTTCATATATTATGTTTATTGTCACTATAAAATACAAAACTTACAATAACAAAGTGGCATAAAGATATTACCCAAAAGTCAGAATCCAAATGAGAGACTACCACTCTTTTCAAAAACCCAGTTGAAAATCTGAAATGGGTTTTGAAATTTTCAGAGCCCTTTTTACAATGAGAATCAAGCATACCAAAGCAAAGAAAAAGCAAGGAAAAATTAATATAGTTTTCCTCCTGTAATGAGTAAAAAAGCTTCAACTTGAAAGCTGAATTCAGCTACCTCTAAACTGTCTGTTAGTTTTTGGTTGGGCATTTGTTGTAATTTGTAATATAAAGAGTTACTAACCAGCAAATAATTGAAAAAACAGAAAAAAAAAAAAAGCAAATAACGTTCTTAAGAAAGCTTTTACAAAATTGAATAATTATATTGAGTTTTAATTAACTATCTTTCAATTATTTTAATTTGAATTAACAATAACTTTTATTACTGAACTCTCTTACAAAATAAAACATTTTAATTAACACCAAACATATTTTATATTGTCCCACAAGATTATTATGGACCGGAAAAGTTAGGGAAAAGTTAATAAGGAATGTTTGAATTAAAATGGGCGGGTTTGCCCACCCACGTATGAGGATCCAGAACTAGGCCCCATTTAAATAATTGGCCAAACCCAACCGGACAAAGTCGCCAGCTCAGCAATTTATAAAATTTCAAATTTCCCGTACAAGAAGCAGCACTGCCCAACACAGAATCCACGCGCGCAATGTCACGTGCTCCCTCCCGCCTTATCTCCAAAAAAAAAAAAAAAAAAAAGGAAAAAAGAAAAAAAAAAAAGGCAAAAAAAACCAAAACGACGCACGACAACTGAGAGCGAAACGTGAAGTAATAACGAGCGCAGAATATTTGTGACCCAAAAAGCCGAAAAGTGTCCCATATTAAATCACTTGGCCACCAGATGACCCCATCGAAACGGCAGCGTTTTGAAACTCCCTCACCACCCCCAGTAATCACTGTCTGGCTCTCACTGCCTCCATTTATATCTCCTAAGAGGGAAAGTAGTGGCAGAAAATAAATAAATAAATAAATAAATAAATAAATAAAACAAAAAAAGTGGAAAAATGCTTTCAGATTAGATGATTTCTAGAGGGGACAAAGACAGAGTTCGTGGATTTTTGGTTTGGAATTTGGATTTGAATCTGGTTTAGGGTTTTTTTAGGGACGAAAATGGGGGACCAGAGGAACAACAAGTGGAACTGGGAGGTTACAGGGTTTGAACCGAGGAAGTCGTCGTCATCATCGTCGTCTCCGCGGGCGTCGACCTTGGATTACGATGAATATAAGCCTGGTGCACCTCTGGTTCGGAGGTTTTCGATCTCTTCGTCTTCGGTCTTGCCGCATTCGGAGCTTTCCAAGCACTCCATCACCAGTAAACTGCAGCGACTTAAGGACAAAGTGAAGGTAACGGATTTCCATTTTTTCATTTTTTTTTCTTCTATTTCTATCATTTTCGTTGTTGCTTTGGTTTTTGAGCTTAAAACGAGCGGAGTAGTACTTAATCACGGGAATTTAGCTGCAATGTACTTTGAAATCGGCGATGAGAATTTGAATTCTAGTGTTGTGAGCATCTTCTTTCTTTTTTTTTTTTTAATTTTTTTTTATTTTGTCATTTTGTAGGAGAATTTATCAGTGAAAATGGAAACTTTAGTAAATATTTGTTTTAAGTAGATTTGGATAATATAGTGTCAGAATTTTAGGAGATTGTCTCATGTATTTGCTTACAACTGGTTCAATTTTTTATTTTCTATTTTTTGACAGCTTGCAAGAGAAGATTACTTAGATTTGAGACAAGAAGCAAGCGAATTGCAAGAGTACTCCAATGCGAAACTCGATCGAGTTACACGTTATCTTGGTGTTCTTGCCGATAAAAGCCGAAAACTCGGTAAGCGATTTGGTTCTGCTGTATATTTTTATGATGCAGATTAAAGATTCATCTTTTCTCAGTTAAATATGTCTGGGTTTAATAATTTCTATCTGGGACATAGTTTTTCAGATTATATTCCCTGCAACAGCTATAATTATAATGGTGGATGTTCTGTCTTCTATTTCTTAATCGTTCGTTATAGGAGATTTTAAAATGCCTCAGGCCACCTTATTTCTTAAGGGTTTTAAGTATTTTTGGATTTCCTGATGCTTTTTTAGATCAATTTGCTCTTGAAACTGAGGCTAGGATTGCTCCACTGATCAATGAGAAGCGAAGGTTGTTTAATGACTTATTGACAGCCAAAGGTACTCATCTTTTGAACTTTTTTCCTCTAATAAGTCTCTTTCTCGCTCTCTCTCTCTCTCTCTCTCTCAAGTCACTCCCTCCCTTTGCAAACAAAACCACATTTTATCTTCGCTTTCATGAGCTTACAGCAGTTCTTGTGGTACTTATTTTGGACTAGCCTGTTTGTTTCAGGAAACATAAAGGTAGTTTGTCGTACTAGACCATTATTTGAGGATGAAGGTCCCTCTGTTGTGGAATATCCTGATGAATGCACTATTCGTCTTAATAATGGTGATGATGCCATTTCTAACTCCAAGAAGTGTTTTGAATTTGACAGAGTCTATGGGCCTCATGTTGGACAAGGTGAGCATAACTTGCCTTTTTTTTTTTTTTAAATTTTTTTTTTTCCCAATCTGAATTATATGTATTTAAAGCTGTAGAAAAGTAATTGCTCAAGTATCTTTGAAATTTTTGTGTGGGCAGCTGAGCTTTTCAATGATGTTCAGCCATTGGTGCAGTCAGTGTTAGATGGATATAATGTCTCCATATTTGCTTATGGACAAACCAACTCAGGAAAGACATACACCATGGTACTTCCTTTCTTTCTCTTTCTTGTTTTGCTCTTGTCTTTGAGTCTAATGCTTACAGACTGATACTAGTGGGCACTTCATGCTTGGTGCATACTTATCTTTTGCTTGTTTGTTTCATGCATCTATTTTATAAGTAGGATATTTGTTTTATTATATAAAGAATAAAGATTGAAAATTGTAATCTCGTCACCTGGTGAACTAATTCGGTCTCTAGTTTTTGTTTTTGTTTTTTTTTTTTAAATAATTATTTGTAAGTTTGGGTGATTTTTATTTGCAAATTCCATAATAGTTTGGCTTCAACTTTCTCAGGAAGGATCTAGTCATGATCGTGGTTTATATGCTCGTTGTTTTGAGGAGCTGTTTGATTTATCCAACTCAGATTCAACTTCAACTTCTCGATATAAATTCTCTATTACAGCTTTTGAGCTCTACAATGAACAGGTTTATTTATTTAATTATGTTTTTATCTCTTCCCTTATCATTCTTTTCTCATAGTATTATATTTGTTTTCTGGCTTTTGTAATCATCATGATTGTTTGATATTGGATTTATGTTCTTATAGATAAGGGATTTGCTCTCAGATTCCGGACATGCTTTACCAAAGGTTCGCATGGGCTCTCCAGAATCCTTTGTAGAACTTGTTCAGGAGAAGATTGATAACCCGCTGGACTTCTCTAGAGTCCTTAAAGCTGCGATTCAGAGCCGGGGAACTGATGTGTCAAAGTTCAATGTTTCTCATTTGTACGGTTCTGAATTCTATAACCTCAAAGTTGATATCAGAATCTAATTCTTTTAACATTTTATGATGATTTTTTTGAATGAGGTATAATCTTGCTTCTTGTTGTTTGCAATAGCAAAATAAACTAACCATTTGCATAAATCAGAACCCCACTCATTATGGAATAAGAATGTTTTAAACTAACCATTTGCTTAACATTATGGAATAAGAATGCTTTATTTAAAGAAGGGAACATTACAATGAGTTTAGATGTATCAATGGTGGCATTCCTTAATTTTCATGTTTGCTTGTTTTGTTTCATTATTTTCTTATGGTTGCTTATTTTCATATAATTCCTGTCAAAATATTTTTTAAAATTTTTATAAATAAATTTACCCAGCCAATTTTTTGTTTTATGTGGTAAAAGGAAAAGCCAGATAAATAGCTTGACTAGTTTTACCAATTTGTTGGAACATTCTTATATTTGATACTATTAAAAGTAGTTTTTTTAAACCTATTGAAATTATTTCCCATAAGTTTTAGGAATCTTCCTTTTAAGGCTGATGTAACTTGCTTATTTTAGAGAAAGCATGGTAGGAGGGTAACCACAAATTTGATTATAGCTCAAGTTACAAATTCTGGGGGAAAAAAAAAAGGTTTAAGGATTTTGGTAATTCACTTTTTAGTGTATCCTTGTCTTTCTGTTACTATACTTATTTTTATTTATCTAAGTAGGTTTCTTGTCTGCTTTTGTCAGGATTGTCACAATTCATGTATATTATAACAATTTGATCACTGGAGAAAACTCATACAGCAAAATTTCTCTAGTTGACTTGGCTGGAAGTGAAGGATCAATTGCAGAAGATGAAAGTGGTGAGCGTGTGACGGACTTGCTGCATGTCATGAAGTCACTTTCAGCGTATGTCATATTAGCTAACATGATTTGTCATATAGCTTCTGCTTGTTTATCATCAGTGTTTTGACATTTCATTTTTTCTGCATTTACTCTGTCCGATATTTATTTAATCTACTTGTTTGATTTTTCATGTAGGTTGGGAGATGTTTTATCTTCTTTGACTTCAAAAAAGGATGTAATTCCTTATGAGAACTCGATGCTAACCAAAGTGCTTGCAGACTCACTAGGTATTCATTTGTTCTTATCTTTTATGTAGACACAGTTTGTGATGAAAGTGAAGAGGAGAACAAAGTCTTTATGGGTAACAATAAAGTGGAATTGCACATGATTCTGTTTTTGATAAGAAAGTTGCATATGAAGTCTTTATTTCTCTAGTTTGTGTATTTTCAAATTAGAGTCATGTCCATGAATATTGGTTATTTGTTGGCTCAGGGGATCATTATTTGTTATTTAATGATTTTGGGTTATTTTGTATGACCTCCTAAGACATAATTTTATCAGTATGATACATTGTTTGTACTTGTATACACTAAGTCATCTTCCATGGATGATTTATCCTCACTACGAGGAACACAAATGAGTATTGAAGATCTGTATTAAAAATCTATTGTTTCTTCATGCAAGCATTATAATTATGAAAATAATACCTAAAGGTCATGATATGCTAAGTTCATTGCATGAACATAAAGTGGTGTATTTTCCTATAACCATCTTTACTTTTGGCTCATGATGTTTCTAATGCTAGTTTCTGGATATCATTACCCTAGGGAATGTTTAGAATTCTAGTATTACATTTATATTGTTTCCTGAGATTAAATTGGAATACTATATCGCAGTCTAGTGTATTATTATTATTATTTTGTCCCAATGTAGGTGGAACTTCAAAAACTTTGATGATTCTTAATGTTTGTCCAAATGCTTTGAATTTGTCCGAGACATTGTTATCACTCAATTTCTCTGCTAGAGCTCGAAATGCTGTTCTAAGTCTTGGAAACCGTGATACAATGAAGAAATGGAGAGATATTGTAAGTTTTCTTTTATCCTTTACTGTTTCCTGACAAACTCTATGGTGATATTTTGATGAATATAATATATCTTTTTGTGTGACATAAGTTATGGATGTTGGTGGATTTGATATGGAGTTTTATTGCCCAGTTTCATTGCCAAAGGCCTCTTAATTTTCCATTCCCCAGTCAAGGAAAAAAAAAAAAAAAAAAGGATGGATAAATTAACTGTGGTGAGGCAAGTGGTTCGTAGTTTAAGTGTGGAATTGAATGTGTTCCTCTTTTACACTAATTACTAACATTCTGACGCACAAAATATAGAAGTTTCTTCATTTGAGATTTACCTAGCAAATTTTTATTTTTTTAATTTATTGACAATAAGTGATAACACAATTGTCAAGTGTGTGTTCTCTATTTTGAAGTTTAGTTGATGCTCTTGTAGGCAAATGATGCACGTAAAGAATTATATGACAGGGAAAAAGAAATTCAAGATCTGAAACAAGAGGCTTTGGAGCTTAAATATGCTCTCAAGGGTGCAAATGATCAGTGCGTCCTACTCTTCAATGAAGTTCAGAAGGCGTGGAAAGCTTCTTATACATTACAGTCAGATTTAAAGGTTTTGTAACTTCATGAGTTTGGTATAGTGTTCCATTTGACTTGTGTGTTTCTGGAATGTAAACATGCCTTGTTTGTTTTTTTCAGTCAATGCACCACTTTATTTATTTTTTGCCAAAACTTTTAGTTAATACTTCTAAGGTCTTTCTGAAGCAAATGAGATTTTTGATACAGTTAATTGTGTCAAGGAACTACTAAATTGTGGTGGTTTTCTTTGTTATTTTAAGCCATGTGGGATGATATTTAGTTTTATGGTTCTAAGTGGATAACAATATGAATGATCCAATGATTAACGCATATGTTTTCAAATTCTTGTGGAACTTTATTACCACTTTTCAATCTTTGTCCTCAGAAATAGGATTATTTTCTCCATCTCTTGGTAGGTCAATGTTTATGGTTATCAATTTATTTATTTTATATTTTTGAGCATTAATTTAATGATAATGAAAAATAGTCAATGATTTTATTCTTGACAATAACTTTTCTCAATGTGATGTTTTCTGTTTCCTTTAAATTTATACAATTATCTTATCCTACTTTTGTCCCTAGTTTGCTACTGTTTGAGCATTTAAGCTCATCAGAAAAAGTTTTACTAAACCTAGTGTGAACTATCCTGTGTACCATGTTTTTCAAAGTTGTTGATGACTTCTTCTAGCCTTTTTAATTAAGCATGTTACTGAGCTTTCTCATTCTTAATATTTGATGCAGTCAGAGAGTATTATGCTTGCTGATAAGCATAAGATAGAGAAGGAACAAAATGCTCAGCTTAGAAATCAAGTTGCTCAGCTGTTGCAGTTGGAGCAAGAGCAAAAGATGCAGATAGAACAACGGGACTCAACCATTCAAACCTTGCAGGTAGGTTCTGTGTTCACTTATTCTCCTAATTTCATGGACTATTATGAAATAGATACTCAAATAGGAATTTTCAGAGTGTAATTTTTGTCGTGCAAGTAGAAAGTAGAAAACAGTGGCAACTTATGCAAGTAGAAATTGAAATGTGAGAAGAGGAAAAAAGTTTATTAGTTGTTTGAGTAATTTATTTCACGAACAGGGGAAAAAGTGCTTCTTCTTCTAAAGAAGTTGGAATCAAGAAACCTCAGAAGTCACCTTACTCCCTCTGGATACAGAAATGAGCACATATCCAACACAGCAGCCTCTAAAATTGCTATATCTTTTTCATGCATTCTAATAACCTTCCAGAGTTGAGTGCTGGTATTGATAGAGTCTGCATATCAAAGATTTGGAAATAATTATGGGTTCATAATTTGCTATGGACCATGAAATCGAGTTGAGAGATGATGGATTTCCATTGATGTGCACATTTCTGTTTTTGTGAAAAAAAAAAAAAAATGTGGTTTCACTAGCATATTTGCATAATAAGCATTAGCTTACTTTAACCTTTTGTTTCAGGCCAAAATTAAGGGTATTGAGTCCCAACTCAATGAAGCCCTTCGTTCCAGTGAAGTTAGGCCAACACTTAGCTCAGAATCAGGGCCTGGGACAACAGGGGATGGAATGGATTCTTCTACTGTAACTAAGAAATTGGAAGAGGAGCTGAAGAAACGTGATGCACTGATTGAGGTCCATTATCCATTATGATTCTTTGCATTATCTAAGTAATCATGGAAAATCATGGACATTGCTGAATGGCTACTTTTTGTGCATCTTAATGTGTAGTAATTGCTTTATTTATTTATCTGTTCTGGACTTCTATGGTGTTTGTATGTGTTGTCTTACTTATCAACATGCCATGTCTTTATCAATTGAGTTGGTAAATCCATGCTTCCTTATCGTTCCTTTCTTTTATTTTTTTATTTATTTTTATGAGAGCTTGGAAAAGAATGGTCTTTAATCTATCCATCTAACTGGATTTAATTTGGATTTAATTGTAACACCAGATATATGTTTTTCTTCTCTAGGTGCAGGTTCTTTCCTCATTGTGTCAAATGTAACTTTCAAGTTTCAACCATGCTATAGTTCTGTTATCAGATTATATGAACCTATAATGCAATTCATCATGGCATTTATGGACTTGTCTTTCAGATTTGCAATTTATGCTCAAGAAATTGCACTTATGTGAATTAGTTAGTGGTTCTGGAAAGATTCTTTTTAAACTCCTTTGAGCTTTTGATATGTGTAATTAATCTTTTTGCTCAATTTCTCGGTGGCATAAATTGTTGTGCTCCTTCAGTGTATACATCTCATAGGATGACTAACATCTCTTTCACTCTCTTCCCAGAGGTTGCACGAGGAAAATGAGAAACTATTTGATAGATTAACAGAGAAAGCATCTTTGGTTGGATCACCACAAGTAAATTCTCTTTCCTTCATATTTGAGCAACCATGTTTCTGCTTTGTTATTGATATAAAGTCTGTTAATATTGTGGCTGATTAAATTCGATGATATTTCATTTATTTATATCTAGTTTAATTGTTTGTTTTATTTTTTTAGTTGATGCTTTTAAAAGTGCAGGTGCCAGGTGTAATCAAGGTGTATATTGTTATTTGAACACTTAAAATGTTTTTTAAACACCCTGCTGTGGTTGCTTTGCCATTTATGTATGTTTCTTGGATATTTTATCATATAGTTATATTTTTGCACTTCTTAACTGAGTTAAATAGATTAAATGCTTTGTGCATTCTTATCCTTCTAGTCATGAAACCATGTAAATGCGTTTGCAAAAATTAAAATCATATTTGTAATCTTGTTTATATATATTTGCAATTTTGATAATTTTTTGACTGGATAAATAAGCTATTTTTCACTTAACTTGTTTTTCCTTTTCACTGCATTTGCAAAAATTAATGTCATATTTGTGATCTTCTTGATATATATGTTCAATTTTGATAATTTTTTGACCGAACATATATGCTATTTCACTAAACTTGGTTTTCTTTTTAATTGCATTAGGAATGATGGCCATGTAAGGTTTTTATTTTTTATTTTTTGTTTTTGGTTGTTGCTTACTATATGAGTTGATGAGGTAGTCTTGTGAAGGATTCGGATTATTTGTGGATGTATAATGCTTTGATGGAATTCTTTTTTGATCTTGATCAAAATATCAATTTCTTTCAGAGGGTTAGTCTTTGTTATCCATCATACTTTCCTTCTTTGTGATGGTTCACCTCTCTGTGCCTTAGGACGGATTCACATTATAGAAGATAAGAAATTTGAGGAGCTGCCAGAAATTGCATGACAAACATGCTATTATGAAATTCATATTTTGTATTCAATTTGTAGTAATTATTATTATTGTTGAGCATTCAATGCAAACTTTCTTAGTTGATGGAGTTTTCCTTGTTCTTGTGGTTGCACTTTTGAAATATTTCAACTTAGAAACTTAATCTTTTTAATGTTAGAAACATCTTTAAATTCCCCATCAATAAATTTGGTTTGAAAATCTTTTTTATGGATTAGTGTAACTACGTAAGATGTCTTCTAATATTAATGCCTCAACAAATTTGACATATGGTTTTCTATCATCTTCTCTCCAAACAAGAGAGGACTTTTTGTTATCTTTTATTAGATTTAGGGCCTCTACCAATTCTAGAGTAATGATGTATGAAATTTATTTTGAGCTACTATTCTTCAGTGGTTTTTCCAAGTGTTTGTTCCAGATGTCTGTCTTATTTTCTTTTTGATAAATATATTCCTGATGTGATTATGTCTATTTTCAGCTGTCAAGTCCATCGTCCAAAGGATTAGTGAATGCTCAGAATCGGGAGCTTGGAAGGTGTACTTTTTGTCAGATTGAAGGATTTGTCTATTTGATTGTTTCTTAGTTCTTTCTCTCTCATGGTTACTTAGTAAATTGCTTTTAAACAGGAATGATAATAAAGGTCGTTCAGTGGATGGTATTACTTCACCATTGGCTTCGGATAAGACTGATGGCACAGTTGCTCTGGTTAAAACAAGTTCAGAAAATGTTAAAACAACCCCAGCAGGAGAATATCTTACTAATGCCTTGAATGAATTTGATCCTGAACAATATGATAGTCTTGCTGCTATTTCAGATGGAGCAAACAAACTTTTAATGCTGGTATGCTTGGTAACATTGGGCCATTGTTATGTCTTGAAAATTGTCTAGGCATGTTATAATCAATCCTGATGAGTTATCGATTGTGATCAATTATCATAGAATGATGAATGGGTTTATTTATTTATTAATTTATTAAGGGGTGTGCTGGTATTATTCAATGTAATGATTCATGAAATATATTTAAAAAAGTATTCCATGGTGAGGCTTATATATTCAAATTTCTTAAATCAATCATATGGGTATCATTCTGGAAGTTTTGGGGAAGTTCAATAATACTGATTCTTATGATGCCAGTTTTTCCACCTTGATCTGTTCGCTAAAGGGAGGCTGGTTTAGTTTTTGACTAAATTGAAAGTTAATTTGCTGGAGGATTTTGTAATTTTAGTATTGAAACTGTCACTTTCCTGTGGATAAGTTAAAATTATATCGCATACCCTGTAATAAGATTACTTGTCAAAAAGAAACAGTAGAAGGTCTGGCGGTAACTTTCCATTTCCAATATTACAGGTTTTGGCTGCGGTGATTAAAGCAGGAGCTTCTAGAGAACATGAAATACTTGCTGAAATTAGAGATGCTGTTTTCGCTTTTATTCGTAAAATGGAACCAAAGAGGGTCATGGATACCATGCTTGTATCCCGCGTTAGAATATTGTATATTAGATCTTTGCTTGCTAGATCACCAGAATTGCAGTCCATCAAGGTAATAAAAATGAGACTTAAGCTTTTTTCTTTGAAATGTTAATCTGTATGATCATAAGCTTAATATGTGTTAAATTTTTCAATTGTAGGTTTCGTCCGTTGAGTGTTTTCTAGAGAAGGCTAATACTGGACGTAGCAGGAGCTCCAGCCGTGGTAACAGCCCAGGAAGGTCTCCTGTGCGCTATGTTGATGAGCAGATTCAAGGCTTTAAAATAAATCTAAAGCCAGAAAGGAAGTCCAAGTTCTCCACAGTTGTATCAAAGATACGGGGACTCGACCAGGTGCCTGTGATTCTTATACACTTTCCACTTTTTATGTTGTGTCATTATCTATGAACTATTATTATGTGCATGTTACCTCTGCCTCTTCCCTATCTTGTGCATCCTAATGGAGTGTGTTGGATATTTAATCCATTTAACACGTATATATATATATATTTTGCTGATATTTTATTGATGAAAATTATCATCTGTTAGACCTGCTTTCTGGCCCTCTTCATTGTTATCCGCATATAACTGCTTCTCTGATGTATGGGAACTTTCTTGTGGTAGAATTGGCTTCATCGTTCATGTTGCAAATGGTTTTGATGGATTTGAGTGTGCAGGATACTCCTAGGCAACAAGTAACTGGTGGAAAGCTTAGGGAAATCCATGAGGAAGCCAAAAGCTTTGCAATTGGGAACAAGGCACTTGCTGCACTTTTTGTTCATACTCCAGCAGGTGAGCTGCAGCGTCAAATTAGATCCTGGCTTGCAGAGAGTTTTGACTTTCTTTCTGTTACTGGAGATGATGCTTCTGGTGGGACAACTGGTCAACTGGAGCTTCTTTCAACTACAATTATGGATGGTTGGATGGCTGGACTCGGTGCTGCTATGCCTCCCAGTACAGATGCTCTTGGCCAGCTTCTATCTGAGTATGCAAAGCGAGTCTATAATTCTCAGTTGCAGCACTTGAAGGTATGCCTGCATCTTCATTGGCGCCTATACTAGGGAAGGTCTATTTTGGTTGTTCCAATTTGATAGTTCCAGTGTTCCACTTGATACTTTTAATTGCACAAGGGTCCAGTAGTTCTGATGTCCACTTCGTGGAATTCCCAAATGGCATATGACTTATTTTGTGCAGTATTTCTAGATTTATGGTGTTCAATTTGGTCTTAAGGATATATTTCTGTATCTATTAATTGTTGCATTTTTTTATTACTGTTTTTTGTACCAGGATATCGCAGGTACCTTGGCAACAGAGGAGGCAGAAGATGCAGCACAAGTGTCAAAGCTGCGTTCAGCTCTTGAGTCTGTTGATCACAAAAGAAGAAAGGTAGCTAAACTGTGCTTGGGAATTATGTTCATTAAACTAAAAGAGAGGCTGAATCCTATACCAGGAAAAAAATTTGACAAATGTGATCATTGTGCAAAAGATGTGGATTCATCTTTGTAAAAGCAACTTACATCAGGTTTTCTCTATTTTTAATTGTTAAGGGTATCCATTGCAAATTGGTAGTCTAATAGTCCACTAAATCTTACACGGACAACCAGATAACCCTTTGGGTTCCACATTCCACGGTATTGAATGAAAGCATCTTACCTGATGGGGTTCCAAGGATCAGAAAGTGAAAATTTTTTCCTTTGGATTTTTTTTTACTGAATAAATCTTTTTTCCTTTGGATTTTTTTTACTGAATAAATTTTCTGTCTTCTCAGGAAATTAGAATTCAGGTTTGTTGTGGAGTCCACATGTTAATCCTAATGTTATTGAATTATTTCTTTTTGTATTGATCTCTAGAATGGTAATATTTCAAAATCTAAATCACCAAATGATCAATAATTCTCCTTACATTGCACTCTTCAAATCAAGAGACTCCCTTCCCTCAATTGACAATCTTGTAGAAATCATTGGTGTTATATCTACATTGTCCTCCAAAGCCCATGGCGGTTTTTCTTGTCATCTACTTGTTATCTATAGACCAATGTTTCAGCACCCAAAGAATGTAAAAGAGCAGGTGGTGTAAAGAGTTTGCCATTTATTGGATTCAGTAGATTGCCATTGGCATCGGAACTACTCTTCTTAAGTATATTTTAGCCCCATTTTGCAAACCCAATATTTTTGACATTATATTGTCTAGTGGTGAAATAATCCTTAAAAGATATGCATTCTGGAGTCTCGTTCTTTACTTCACATGTGACATTGGCTTTCTGTGACATTGACTTCACGTGTTTTTGTCAGAATTTGCAACAAATGCGAAGTGATGTAGCACTACTAACACTAGAAGATGGTGGTCCACCCATTCAGAATCCTTCTACTGCAGCTGAAGATGCACGACTAGCTTCTCTAATATCACTTGATGGCATATTGAAGCAAGTCAAGGTTTTACCACCTCACATATACTCATTTCCTTTTCTTGATGGTTACCCAAACAAGGACAACTGAAATTATCTTTCTGATAACAGGATATAGTTAGACAATCCTCTGTAAACATCTTGAGTAAAAGTAAGAAGAAAGCAATGCTTGCATCTTTGGATGAACTTGCTGAAAGGATGCCTTCCCTTCTTAACATTGATCACCCATGTGCACAGAGGCAAATTGCAGATGCACGTCGTGTGGTTCAAGTATGTGTTAGTATTTATTTATCTTTATATAATTGCTGAGCTGTTTTTTAGAGGGAGAAATGCTCTCGTCTTGGGTGGAGGAATCTACATGCCTCAGATTTTTGTGAACTTAGTCTTTTCATTGTTCCATTTAGCTATAAACTTCATGTGTTGGAGGTTCAGAGTAATTTTTTCACATGGAAGCTGAAGATTATGTTTTAGAGTGATGGTGTGAACATCCAAAATCAGATGCATGTTTTGTTTATTGAAAAAATTATATGAAACTTTTAAAATAAGTAGCACTACTTTGCCATCATTGCTAGAAATATAAGAATAATCTATATTTATTTTGTAATGACCTATATTTGAGTGCAGGTTGAGAAAATCTTTCATCAAATTGCTTGTGAAAAACATGGAATATATTACATTGCTAGAAATATAAGAATAATCTATATTTATTTTGTAATGACCTATATTTGAGTGCAGGTTGAGAAAATCTTTCATCAAATTGCTTGTGAAAAACATGGAATATATTACAAAATGCGTGCGAGTTATTATCGATTCTGATTTTCATTTCTTGTTAAATACTAAAGGAATTATGAGCTCTGCATATGCACTCTGCTATTGTTTATTTGCTTCACCTCTTTAACCGATATTCAATATTGCAGTCTGTTCCCGAAGAAGATGACCGCGTACAAGAAACATCACATGTTCACAAAGCATCTACAGATTCTGGTATTAGTACTGAAACTGATGTGGCACAGTGGAATGTTCTACAGTTTAATACTGGCTCAACAACGCCGTTCATCATCAAGTGTGGAGCAAACTCAAATTCAGAACTAGTCATTAAAGCAGATGCTCGGGTCCAGGAACCTAAAGGTGGTGAAATTGTGAGAGTGGTTCCAAGACCTACTGTTTTGGAAAATATGAGTTTGGAGGAGATGAAACAAGTGTTCTCTCAACTCCCTGAGGCTTTAAGCTTACTTGCCTTGGCGAGGACCGCAGATGGAACCCGAGCTCGCTACTCTAGGCTGTATAGAACTTTAGCCATGAAGGTTCCATCACTGAGGGACCTAGTTGGTGAGCTCGAAAAGGGTGGAGTTCTAAAAGATGTAAGGTCATGATTGCAACAGATTTACAAGAATCTATCGTTCGCCTTGCTCTGCTGATGTCTCATGCCAATTCTGCGATTATATACTTCCATTTTGGGGTTTTGTCCAATCCAAACAATTTCGTATTCTGGTGTACTGTGTGCTGTGTTGTAACTGTTTCTGTATATTGTGTACACGTTTTTGCTCCTTGATAATCACAACGATTGGTTGGCAAGGGAAGCAATTTTTTGTGTAATTCATGATAGTTCTTGTGTAATATATTCATGGCCTCTTTCTTTTTTGTTTCCTGTCATCTTCTGTGAGCCTTGGTTTGTAGCATGAATTAGATTTAGCTGGTTTGGGGAATTAATACTCCAGATCTTAGATGAAATTATGGAGTGAAAGAAATCCATTTTTCAATGCAGTTGGGCAAAGAGAGCTTAATAGACATGATTCGGATCTTCTGGTTACTCTAATCTGCTAATGTTGTCAAGACCAAATCGACCTTATTATAGTTCTTGTTAGTTAGAGTAGTTTTATATCTTAGATGTAGAAAGAGGTGGCCATTGGGTCTGGTGTAGAGAGAGAGAGAGAGAGAGAGAGAGAGAGAGAGATTGGAGACGGAAAGAGAGGGATGGAGAAAAACGTGGCAACATGCAGGCTGCAGCAGTGTAAGTATCACAATAACTTAAGACTTTATATCACACTGAAGCCACAGAAAAACCCCTGTGTCTTAGTTAAAATTCTGAAGCAAGTTTTTAAAAGAGAATATGTCCCTGATAAGGTAAATAAGGACTCATTGCACACATATTACCTACTCAATAAATATATGTAGACGCGTTGCATACATATTACCTACTCAATAAATATATGTTTTGATATATTTACTCTCAAACCACGTTTAGTTTTTGTACGTTGTATGACTTATTTAACAAAAAACTGCCACAATGAGCAGTTCATAGGGCAGGTTTGTATTTGTTAAAAAAGAGGAAGATCTATTGCTGACCTGTAAATAGTTCGGATCTAACCAAAATATATTGTGACACAATAAAAGGCATTCCACAAGGATTCTCAGTCCAGCTTAAAAACTGAGGCATCTAATTCATAATGATATAAAATGCAATATAGTGTCTTGTTCAAGTAGTGTGTGTGTGTGTGTGTCTTAATTAATTGAAAAACGTCTTTCACAAGTTGCATGACCACCTGCAAGGTTATGCCCTGATCACTAATTAAAAAAACAAGCACACATTATCGTATTCAATTCTACAATAGATAAATTTTACATCCGAAAGAGGAAATCTCCTTGTTACTTCTAAAATGATTACTTTCCTAACAATATGTTCATGTCTATGACTTCTAAAATGATTACTTTCCTGACAGCCAACAGTAAAGACTTCCAAAATATAGTTCCTTCTGCATATGAAGCTAATGTGAAACAACTAGGTGCTTAACATGGCGACAAAGACCTAGTAATACATATATGCCACCACAACCTTATTTTGGATAAGTGAAATCTAAAATCGAATTTGCATATGTTCAGAGATGTCCGTAGCTAGATGCATGTCCTAGTGCCATGTTACAAGCAGTTTAATCTCTCAAAGTCTACACAGAGTATTATCGCCAACATTAATTCTAGAGTTTGCATCATCAACACTAAAATAACCAAAATGAGAAAAAAGACATTTAATTCAGACTTGCAGGTATTTGTAGTATTGTCAGTTCAAAGAACCATATAGTCCAAGTGATTTCTCATTATTTGAAGTGTACAACAATTTTGACAATCCACCGCAAATTTGATCTGTTTGATTCACAACAACTCCCTTAGATTAAAGCAGCTTGGAGTTTGTCCATGTGAAGGAATCCCTCTGTTTTTTTTTATTTTTTTTATTTTTTTAAGCATCATTTGATTGTTAAAAGTTTTATTCATACCACCAATATATATATATATATATATTGATAGACGGAAATGCCCTTCACTGGGCAGGGAAACCAGTCGAGTCTTGTATACTTTCTTCTTATTCGTTCGCTCCTCGTCCTCCTAGCTCTGCAAGTAGTTCATTCATGGATTCGTCTCTCAGATCAACAGGAGACAGAGAGAGAGCTAATTTTTAGATTTTTTTTTTCTTTTCGGATTTCTCTCCAAAAAAGAATAAAATGTCTTCGTTAACATGTACGAAGCTGACGCTATTCACCATTGCTGGAGTTGTTATTCAGATGGTTGGCCTCTCTATTTTCGTTTTCGGTTTTTTCCCCGTCAAACCAGCTCTCTCCGGCGTCAGGTACATTTTCAATCAATCACTTGTTTGGTTTCCGAGGAAAATTTTTTTTTTTCCAATTTTTAAAAAACAATTTACAATGTCAAAGTTTTAGTCTTTGATTATTTCGTTTCCCCATTTTTTTTTTTTCTTTTGAAGTGTGTGAATATGTTTTTGCATAATGATTTTCTTTTAATGGCTATTTCAGTGGTCCAGAGAGTTATCGTTCACCTACAAGCCCTTCAAATCAAAATCAGAGCGAGAAGGATCTCTCTTCTAATCAGCGCAGATCACTTTATCAGGTACTTGTTATTATTGTTGTTTGGGAGCAAAGGTTACAGCTTTGCTAGTTTATCAAGTCTGCTTTTTTCCTTTCGCAGCTTTAGGTTTCCACTTGTAACAGTGATTTTGGTTAAGTTAGATAATTGTGCCATTAGCAAACAATTTATCATTGAGGATATGTTGTGTCTATGAGTTATATTTAGATTTGAGTCATTTCAAATATATGGCAAGCGAGCTTTGGGGTTACTGTTTTCGTATTGGAACAGTCACTATCATTTCCAATCTTAATTAATTATCTCCTTTGAATAGAGCTGACTTATAGTTGATGATGGACCCAATTTTATATGTATGTAATGCTCTAAAAACGCATGCTCAGTGCGTTCAATTCAAGCAATTAATCTTGTGCATGTTGTATGAGGCGTCATTTCTGGTGATACATGTCACTTGATATTTTACATTTGTTTTATCGTTGTTGAAAGATGAAATTTGATTGGTTGAAATATTGACATCCAGAAATTGTACTGCTATGTGATTTAAGTTCTAAATTTAACTGTTAACAAGGGCAGGAAGTTGAAAGGGGTATGGAGATAAAGGTAGATTATTAGTCAGTCTGTTACTTGTTCATGTCTGTTAGGTAACAATTATAACTTGCTTGAGAACCTCATCATTTGACTTGGAACTTGATCTGTCTGTAATGTAGGAACTATCTGGGATCCCTCCTTCATTTGATCGTTTAATACTAATGGTATGTAAATGTTCTTGTTTGTATACCATCTCTCAAGTATTTTGTGGCTTCCATATGCATTAGTTGTTGATGTGGATAAGATTTCTGGTTGTCATTTTCAACCATGTCAGTTTAGGTTATTGATGGTCTTCCAGCAGAATTTGTTCTTGGCAAGGATGGTAAGCCTCCGTGTAAGACATTGATGGAAGCTATGCCCTATACTCAATCATTGTTATCGACTGGAATGGCAGTTGGGTATCATGCAAAGGCGGCACCTCCAACTGTTACAATGCCTCGTCTGAAAGTGGGTACAATTGCCATCTTTCACATATGCAATAAAACAAGCATTCCTGTGTAAAGCTGTTTGTCATCTTATTGTCTTACTATGTTATTGCAGGCTATGGTTTCTGGGGCAATTGGAGGGTTCCTAGATGTGGCTTTCAATTTTAATACACAGGCTTTATTAGATGACAATCTTCTTGGTTAGTTGTTAACATCTTCTAGAAGTGTTCCTTCAATAAGTGGTTATGCATAGAATGGCTAATATGCTTTTTATTCTTGGTTTGCAGACCAGTTTTTTAAGATTGGTTGGAAAATGGTGATGCTTGGTGATGAAACATGGCTTAAGTTATTTCCTGGGTTATTTCTGAGGCATGATGGAGTTAGCAGCTTCTTTGTAAGTATTTACAAAACTGGATATGGAACATGTGAAAGCTCTTACAACTTGTTGTTTAATCAATACTGAAATCCAACTTCATGAAGTAGAATGTTGAGTTAGATTTTTTGTAAATGAGCTTGGCTGAACTACCACGACCTGTTTAGCTTTCTTCATTCAGTTTTCATCTTTCTTTTGTTTTAAATATACATTTATTTCTTTTTCTTTGAAGTGAATTATTTGACTAATGTTTGATGTTGGTCTACATTCTGTTTTGGTGCTTATCATATTATTAATAAGACTTGTGTCACTTTAGTCAGGTACTTATATGGTATTCTAACTTGCAAAATATACTCAATTTCTCATTGTTACAGGTTAAAGATACTGTACAGGTAGATCAAAATGTTTCTCGACATTTGCCGAATGAGCTTATTAAACATGATTGGGATCTGCTGGTTAGTCCAACTGTCTATTATTATTGAGAGTCTTGAGACCTAATCTACCTTAATACTTCTGTTGGTTACGATTTTTTTCAATTATAGTTGTTGTCTTTAATGGAATTGGACCTATTGGTTAAAGAACTATTCCTAAATGCTTTCTAGTTGGCTTTAAAGTACCATGTAGGTTGCTCTTTTTCCCTTTGATACTTTTAGAAGATTATTGTGTATTTGAGCATGTAATGTAAAAAAATTTGAAGTTTTTCTTTCAATTGTTTATACAGGTGCTTTCAATGGGCTAAAGTATTTTAGTTCAAAATAAATTTTTTTTAAATGAAGATGGGATACTTGGGGAATCACTGTAGTGCTTTATTAACCACTGGTTATTAAATTCTTTTAACTAAATATATGATTCAGATTCTTCATTACCTAGGCTTGGACCATGTTGGACATATTGGTGGTCGCAATAGGTATTAACTTTTCTCAACTGTACTGTAATCTGATTCAATTAATTTTGTGATTTTGATTCTTGAGTATCACTTATTACGTTGTTGAAAAATTTCAGTCTGTTGATGGCCCCAAAACTCAAAGAGATGGATGATGTGGTGAAGATGATCCATACAAGTAGTATCCTGAATCAAGCAAACAACAATGGACATACACTGTTGGTTTGTGATACTTTTTTTTTGTTTGTTTCTTCCCGCTTATCATTCTTGATGTTTGATATGGCTCGAATTTATTTGTTCAGATATCGTAGATCCATATCACTTTGTGGATTTGCAGTCCTTTATGATTAAGAAAAAGAATAGTTATTAATTCGTGTAACACTTTTTCTAATTTAACCATTTAGGTAATAAAACCTTGAAGTACTCTCCAAAAGGCATTAGATACCAAAGAGTACGATTTCACGTCCAAATACCTGTTTGTAATGATACTTTAGCATCTTGATATGCTCCCTCCTTTTCTTCTAAGTCTAGGATCATTCCATGCTTGTCCACAATCTGAGCACATGGTTTCCCTTGTGTACAGCCATCTCTGTATCTGTGCAAAAGCCAATACATGCTTCAACACATGGAAGACTTAATAGATGTATGCAGTCATTTAACATATATTTGAGCAAGGAAAGGTATTGTTTCTGTTATTTGCCATGAACTTATATGTTGGTCATTAAGGGTATGTGAAGAGAGCAATTACTCACTGTTAGAGGCTGTAATACACAGATGACCCTAGGAGTAGATTAAGTGGATGGAAATGTCCAAAAGTTGAACCCTGATCATCATTCTCGCAAGTAATTATTAAAGTAGTAATGAAGAGTGAAGCATGAAGAATGGTATCTCTACCTTAACAGTATTTTGTCTTTTTGGGTGGTATATTTTGTGCTGGTAGTCTCATGTAAAGCAGCAATTAGATCTTGCATGAGAGATGGCATCTTCTGCTACATTGCTGATTTAAACTCCTAATTCTTAGATATATTGTCACTTTTAGCTAGGATGTTTATTTTGACCATTTTTCTTTTTTGTTATTCTGTCACTAAAGTAGTTGAAGAACTTAACATGTGTACTGTGATGATTTTCATATCTAGGTGGTAGTTAGTGATCATGGCATGACTGAAAATGGTAACCATGGAGGATCTTCCTATGAAGAAACTGATTCGTTAGCTCTGTTTATCGGCCTGAAAAGTGATGTCTCTGATTATTTGTTGTCTAAGGATCACACTGTTTTCCAGGTAATATCATCTAACATGTTGTACTTATATTGCACCACAATCTTAAAATTGTGATGTGCTTCCTATGCTTTACCAAAATTCAACAAGAACGCTTTTGAACTTGTTAGGACCTAGGAGAAATTTGCATTGAGATACAAAACTAAATTATTTCTACCCTTGTAAAATGAACTTTTAAACCAGAAAAGATGCCTACCTAGGAGAAATTTGCATTGAGATACAAAACTAAATTATTTCTACCCTTGTAAAATAAACTTTTAAACCAGAAAAGATGCCTAGAGATGGTTATCTGTGTGGACCATGGAGAATTGCATTGGAGACAAGAACTTGATCCTTTCTGTCATTAGTCTTTCAATATATTGGCTGTATTTCTTTTTCATTTTCCTTTTTGGGTTTCTAACTTCTGACATTAAAAAATTTGAGATTTTTAAGTTTCTTTGCTACTTTGAATTAATTTTAACTATATGAAGGCATTGATCTTTAAGCTGACGGTTAGTTGTAAACTTTCTCCCTTAACTTGCATCCTTTTTTGTTTCCAAAAAAATGCATATTCTACAAAAGGGAACAATCATACCATAGTAATTTAAGTTTCTCCAATTTTGGATTGCCATACGAGGACTTCTTTTGGCATTCAAGTGATCAATAAGATTCACTACTTCAGATGATTAAAATCTTTAAACTCCTATAACTCTAAAAATCTATGAAATGATCTCTATTTCCCATAGGGTTTCCAAAATACTATAATGTGTCTATACTCACCAAAGATTATACCATCTTTTGTTATGTTTTCCTTCATAGTGATGTTTCCAAATTGCCTGTGGCCTTCTTTTCATCTCCCGTCTCTGCTTGATGTGTTAACAGGTTGACATTGCACCAACGTTAGCTCTTCTCTTTGGCGTACCTATTCCAAAAAACAATGTTGGTGTCCTTATTTCAAGAACTTTTTGGCATTTAACTGGTATATCTCTCTCTCTCTCTCTCTCTCTCTGTGTCTGTTGCTAAAAGGTAAAAGGAGGTTACGGAGGGGGTAGAAACAAGAGATGTGGACAGAATGGGAACGTCGTAAAAGAAAAGAAAGTATCCCTTTAATCTTTTAGTGTCAATCTTGCATAATGTTTACAGTTACATCATCTCATGTTTAGAGAAGGCTCTTATATTAACCAGCATGTGTTTATTTTCTTTTAATTTGTTTTTGGGTGTTCTTGGTGAGTACAGATGACCAACAGCTAAGGGCACTGGAGTTGAATTCCTGGCAGTTGTTGAGATTACTGGAAGCACAATTACCTGGTTTATCATGTGGAAGTTCTCCATATGATGGTCTGATTTATGAACAAGGATCCAGAATAAGCAAGTGCAATGGTAGCTTGGAGAAGGTCTTTTGCTGCCTATATATGCATGCTGCATTTCTTCACAGTTCCTGGATGTCTAAAGAAGTATCCAGGTTTGCATCTAACACCATCTATTTTGCTAATAATGACATGGAATTCCATTAGGGATGCTAGTAATACCAGTGTGCTTTCATTGTAAATTGTGACAAATAGGTCAACCTATCGGGAAGAGTACAGTGCCGTTGTGGCAGCTTATCATGAATTTCTAAGAACTGCTAGTGAGTGGTTATCACGCAGAGCCTCTGATGTATGTATTATATTTTAAAATGGTTTACATGTTGAATGTAAATATATTCCCTTGTAAATATGGACAATAGTGGGGTTCTAATTCTTGATCAAGTAAACAGAACTATTCATTGTTTTGACCTTAAATATCAGATCTGATCCTTTTTTATAATTCTATCATATTGCAGAGACCTGTGAACCTACTTGCTTTTGGAATTGCAGCAATGCTCCTCTCAACCCTATTGTTGCTGGGTCTTATATTTTTCATCTGCAAAGAAGTTTATGTTGGAGAGAAGCAAAACCCTTCAGACTTGAAGAAAACCTCGTGGTGGCATTTAGATGAGGCTTTTTGTGTGGGTGTTATATTAATTCTCGTCTTAAGTATGGGATCAAGTTCTATGGTGGAGGAAGAGCAGTATCTGTGGCATTTTTTTTCTTGCACTTTGAATTTTTTATTCATGCGTAAAGCCATACAATCTGTCCAAGGGGGTAGAGCAGGAAAAAATTTTAGTTTGTTAAAGGAAAAAAACAGAACTGGTTTTCAAATAGGTTCCATCTTTATGCTTCTCATTTCTGGAAGGGTCATGAGAGGCTGGCATCAAGGAGGAGTAAATTGGACTAATCTTCCTGACATATCTAAGTGGCTTGAGCAGGCTGGGAGTGATCATGTAAAATCAATTCAGCTATTCTCAGGTCTCCTAGTGATCATCTTAAGTTTGGCTTCTCTATTTATAGTGGGATCAAATACAAAATTTGTTCTAGTTGTTGGATTTAGCTCTTTAATGTCTGGACTATTGGTTATTCTTCATCTCATAAAACATCAGGATAGCATGTTTGCCCCATCCAGTTATAGTGCTACATTGTTGGTACAAACAATTTATGCACTTGTGGGTACTGTGACACTTGGTACTTCTGTAGCCTTACCATGGTTTACAACTTCTTGGATTTATAATGCTTCTTCAAATTCTATTTTCCATATTTCAACTTCCAATCCCAATGAACTTCGGCACAAGTCTCTGCTATTGGAACTAAGAAGTGCTTTGTTTGTCATTGGATGGACATATATAGTTTCATGGTGTCTCCTGCAGCTGGTACTTCAACAACCAATTAACTCAATGCCTATACTATTGCTTCTTGTACAAGTTTTAGCCAGCATGATTTATTCTTTTTACAGTGGACTGCATCATAAGCAATGGGTTGAGGTCAGTTACAACCTACTCATGTTTTTCAGTAAATGTTGGTCTTCTTTTTGTAAAGCGGAGGACATTTTGCTGTTCTAAAGATGGTAATAACTGATTTCTTAAATAAAAAGAAATTGTTAGCACTTTAAGAGTGAGAAATTCAAAAGCTTTGGGATTAATATAGGTTTGGTTCAGAGAATTTAGGAGTGGCATTATATTCATGACTTTTGAAGTAAAGAGTAGGTTTCCAAAGTTGCCTTGAATCTTGATAGCAACTTTTGTAAGAAGAATTAAATTAGTTGTATCTCATTGGAGAAATTATGCCTAAAATACAGCTCCAAATGTTGAAGGATTTTATTGTGAAGGCACAATATAGCACGGGGTTATCACTACATTCTTTGTACTTCCTTCATAAAATACTCCACAATGGAGAAAAAAGAGCATGTGTCTTATTTTGTGTTAGCTAAAACCATAAATTCATGCTAAGGTAGCTTGGCTGTTGGGTTGCTGGTTAGCTAACAGGTACAAGACTTATGAGCTGCAACAGCATATTTATTGTTAGTTACTGTCTCCTTTGACTCATGACCCTCCTAAGGTATCCCCTGTATTAGCTTTGCATAGTTAATTGTAATTCATGGGTATGCTTTTCTTAGAAACCTTTGCTTGTAATGGTTTGGAATGTACTAAATGGGGAATTATGAATGTGTTTCCTTACCAAGAAATAGTTGGATATTTAACAACACTGCAAGTTCGACTTTAAAACTATGTTTGTTGTCATATTTTGGTGAATGGTCGTCTTTTAATATACTGCATGATGTGTATTACGTGGTCACTAAAAGGTGACTTTATTTTAGGCACTAATGTTGCATGGTATTTTGCTTATAGGTTGCTGCGATTTACTATTTGGGGATTGCTGGTCATTTTGCTCTAGGGAATAGCAATTCTCTAGCTACAATTGACGTTGCTGGAGCTTTCATTGTATACCTCCTATACCACAGCACATTGTATCAAAAATTACATTTCATATGCATCCATACTATATTTGATGTTTGTAGAAGCCTCGGATGTGTGACATTTCTGGCATTATTTTACTCATTGCAGGGCATCTCAAGTCACTCAACTGTACTTTCTGGTGTTTTGATGTTCATGATCACTTATGCATCTCCAATGTTGGTAATTCTAAGCATGGTGATGTACATCTCTGTGAAGGACAGCAGCCATCTGTCATTTTCCTTGAATCTTGAGTCTGGACAAATCCTTCTAAGAATGCTTGGCTTTCCTTGCCTCGTTCCACTTGGTTTAAACTCCATTTTGTTGACAGCCTACACCTTCATATTGCTGTTAATGAGGAATCATCTTTTCGTTTGGAGTGTCTTTTCTCCAAAGTAAGTTTCATGAACATGCATAGATATATTATACATGCATGCAGATAGTATAAGAGATATCACACAAAAACACGTACAGAAAGGATACATATTTTCCATATCAATATCTATAGATATTATGTATAAGGGAGGGACATATATTGCAGTGAAACAATTTTTTTTAAACATTTGAATCTGGTTTTTTAGTGCGCATAGCAATGCATATGGTGAGGGACAAACATAGCAATGCAGGACTTTGTTATTACCCAGTGTTCCTGACTGCAAATAAACTATTGGCTTTTTACCTTTCGATATGTGTCTTAGAGGGAGGGAAACATAGGAGCGAGATCAAAATTTTTTAAGAAGACCTATCAATGCCCAAAACCATTGTTTCAATTGTCCATATTTACTGCTTGTGTTCTGAATTTTGGTGTGTTTTTTTCCTTCTTCCAGGTACCTTTATGTTTGTGCTTCAACCATATGTGTATATACCGGAGTCTTTGTTGTGGCTGCAACTACGATTTATACACACTTGGTGCTGTTACTGCAGAAACGGATGCGGATATCTGCTCATGCCGCAAATCACAAACATTTTTAATCTGCTTTATTAATGACGATATATTTAAGCTAGTGTTGTATCAGTGGAAATTTTGAGTTATGCACAGTAAATTTGTTGAGGTAAACTGATAGAGATGTCCGTCAATGGTTGGCGATAAATTTTTGTATCCCTAATTTATAGGTAAAGGTGGATGAATATGCAGAATCAGGAAAAAAGGCTTTTCATTTTTTTTTTCCCATTGATTTTACTATTTTGATCGCCATAAATGGTCTCAAGAACAAAAATTTGACAATTGACCCACCAAAAACATTGGAGAAGATTGGTAAAATGAGATGAGGATCTAGATCAATGAGATTTTCATTTCACATCAAATAAGAATTACAACGTTCGTAAATAAAATTCTTTAAGTTCAACATGATTCTAATGCATTCACAATGTTTGAGCGTCTCTTAATGTAGGTTGGTACCTATTCATGATCACGCATTCATATAATTAGTATAGTACACAATACTTATTCGAAGTTTTATTTTATATGTCAAAATTAAATTATTTTACTACTTATTTTAGTTAAAAATCCTCTAGCTTAAATATGATTTTTCATTAATATATGTATATATATATATATATATATATATATATATATATATATATTTTGTTTCTTTCTAATTTGTAGACTTCTTGTTATTCTCCTCCTTACGACGTCGTCTGTGGTATACTTCGATTAATTGCAGCCCAAGCAACTCAGATTTGGTTCAACTGTCCGGGAAAGACCAAAATACCCTTCATGTATACATATATATATATATATATATATATATTTTGTTTCTAATGTATGAACTTTCTGGTTTGAGTTACATTACTGTCAGCCAGACTCATTTCTAAAAACTGCAAAAGCGAAAAGCTACGACGTCGTCGCAACAAAACGCCTACGATAAATTGCAGCCCAAGTAACTTAGACTTTCTCCAACTGTCCTTTAAAAGACCAAAATACCCTTCCATCATTTTCCCGCTCACCAGCATAACTCCTCCGTCATCCGTCCCAACCGTCCACGTCAACACCATGACAAACGCATGAACATCGAACGCTTAAGATTGAACTGTGACTGCAATTGCACAAACTGCCTTTTCTTCAAAAGCTCATGCCCCTTTTCGTCCACACGGCATTTGTACCTTTACAAAACCCTTCCTTTTTACTCTTCCATTCTTAAGAGGAAAAAAAAAAAAAAAAAAAAAAAATGAAGCCTGAAAGCACCGAACCCGTATCCGACCGTCTTCTCCAAATATCGGCGAAATGTCTCAGCCTCCGAGACCTCGCCGGTTGCCGGAAATACGCTCTCGAAGCCCTACATTTCGACCCAAAAATCTCTGGCGCCGACCAAATTCTCGCCGTCGCCGACATCCTCCGCGCCTCCGACCGTCGTGTCGGAAACAACCACCGTGATTGGTACTCCATCCTCAAGCTCCGCCGTTACGAGTCGGTAGACCCGCAACTCGTCTGGTCCCAGTTCCAGAAGCTCATCGCCCTCGTCCATCCCAACAAGAACAAGTTCGCTTTCTCTAAAGAGGCTTTCCATCTCGTATGCGACGCCTGGGCCGTACTATCGAGCCCCATGAAGAAAACCCAGTACGAAAACGAGATTGGCAACGGGCAAGAACCCCAAGACCAAGAAAGCTCAGGCATTGGGAAAAACGCCAAAGCGTCCGTTGGGGTTGAGAGTTTCTGGACAGTGTGTCCGTACTGCTATTACATTTATGAGTACGAGAAGGTGTATGAAGATTGTTGCCTGAGGTGCCAGAATTGCAGAAAGCCGTTTCATGGGGTGGCGATAACTGCGCCGCTGCCGGAAATAATGGTTCCGGGGAAAGAGCAGTACTATTTCTGTTATGGGTTATTTCGTCTGAAGCTGAATGGATCAATGGAGAAGGACAAGGAGGTGAGTGACAAGAAAGGTGGGGAATTTAGCAATGGTGTTTTGGAGGGTTCAGATCAGAAGGTGGTGGAGATTTCTGATGATGATGAGGAAGGAGATAATGATAATATTTCTTTGAATGCTAGTTTTGGGAATGGAAAGCAGGGAAAAAATGGAGAGAGTGGTAATGGGGATGTTGATGGACCATGCAAGGGATGGGTGAAGAGTGAGGGAAAAATTGGAAATGGGTTTGAGAAGCAGGAGAGTGGAAGAGGATCGGAATTGAGAAATGATGAGAAGCGGCGAAAGAGAATGGTAAAAGCTCCGGCTAGAAGGATGATGAATAGGAAAGCGATTGCCAGTAATACCAACAAGATAATGGGGAATAGGAGGATTGGAGGTTGGGATCCAAATGAGAATAATGGAGGTTGTGGAGTGGTTTTCTATGAAGGAGAAGATGATGTGTTTGTTGATTTGGAGGATATTCCTTGTTAAGGTCATGGAATGAACCTTTTTTTTTCTTTTCTGCAAGGTAGATAAATGGAAGACTACACCTTTTTGTTTACTGGGTTATAAACAGTGGAAGCTGTAGGAAGCAGGAGTTATAGCTAGAGATGGTGCCTCATAGTTTCAAAAGGGAAGTAAATCTAATCTACACAGTACAGTAACGAGCAAACTGCTTTGATCTCGTAGTCTCTAAGTAACACGATAGTTGTGGTGTAGATTTTTATTTTTTATTTATTTATTTTTTTTGACTAGATAGAAATAATTACTTTCTTCTATATGAACCACTTTATCTTATAAGGTTGAGAAGTAGAAAACTGTCCTGGTAAACTTCTGTTCTTGATTGGAAAAATGACTTTTGGCAAAGTGCTTACTAACAAGTGCAACTCCTCGAGACTTCTTGATAAGGCCCCTAACTCATTTTTTCACCATGCTCCTTTTTCTGACTTGAGGAAAAATCCACCTTGATAGTTTGTGGGAATCTGAATTTGTGGTTAATCATAAGTTTTTTCTATAACTAATTTTAGATCGCTTTCTTGAGTAAGTCCAACTTGGTATGCTTTCTAAACAATGTCTATGAAGAGATTGTTTAGGATGGTTTTTGCTATTAAGATCCAATTTTGCAGTATCCGATTACTCAGAACACATCATTGGAACTTCTATTCATGTATATATTGGTGCTAATCTATGAGTTCCTTTTACTCATCTTAAAGTATGGTGAGGCATTGGTAAAGATAATGGAAGCCAAATAGTGTTTCATAAATTCCAAATCTTTTATTTATTTATTATCATTATTAATTTTTATTTTCTTTTGACTATTTCATTGATTCGTATTCTTAAATGGTGCTTTCACCAAAAAATAAAAATTTCTTCAATGGTGCTTCATGGTTCATTCATTTATTAAAGCTGAGGTTTTTGAGATTGCTTAATTTCTTAAATGGTGCAAGTCTGAGAACTCTGTTATCGGTACGACTGACAACTGTCCTAAAATTAAAAAATAATGGTTACTATTTTAGGATTTTTAATGAATGCTTAGGTTCATAAAGCTGATGGAGCGTTACAAAATTGTACCAGGGATGACATTCAAAAGCAGCTAGCTAGTTAGCAGTCCGAAATATTTAATGGAGAAAAAGGACTGCACATTTTGTTCAAATTAATTCAATTACAAATTATTTAATTACCAGTGAAAATCCAGATTTTTTTTTAAAGAAAAAAGAAAAACTCTATTGGTAATGACATCACAGTCTCTTTGTATGAAGTACTCTTTTGAACCAAAAAATACAGAAAAAAAAAATATTGGCAGCCAAGCATTCTGAATTTTATCGAGGTTGACATATTGTATTCTAAATTTTTATTTTTATTTTTTATGATATTTTGCATCCCAAACTTTTTTTTTTTACTTGCATCGCTGGTTTTTTTGTTAAAAATACATGACGGAATGATCAGTTGCTTCACATGTACTCATCAAACGAGGATAAATCAGATAATTTTATTGTTCCAAATTTAGAAATTAGGGTTTCATTTGAGAAATTTATCGAAACCCTTTCTTCTTCTTCTTCTTCTCCTTCCACGATTCTCTTACATTTATCACATTTTTCACTTCTCACTTGCTCTTTCAAATCTAAAACCCCTTCTTTTTTTTTTTCTTCTTCTTCTTCCAAACCACCACTCTCAGTAACACCAACAATTTCAAAGCTGCAACGAAATGAAATTATTTCTCTTCTCTTTCTCTGTCTCTCTCTTTTTTTTTTCTTTTTTTTTTGTGTACTCTCTTTGTTTGTCTTCTCTCTCTAATGGATATCTAAGAAGCAAAACTCCATTTTAGCAATGGATCGAAGCTTTTTTTCCCCCTTTTTTTCCCTCAATTTTTTCCCTCCACATTTCCTAAATTCCACACATAGCCTAAAAATTGTAAAATTACCTGATTTATTCTCGTTTGAAGAGTACGTATGAGGCACCTGATTATTCCGTTATGCATTTTTAACAGAAGAACCAACGGTGCAAGTAAAAAAGAAGTTTGAGATGCAAAATATCAGAAAAAAAAATTTAAAATATAATGTGTCAACCTCGATAAAGTTCGGGATGTTTTGCTGCCAATATCCCAAAAAAAAAAAGAAGAAAAAAGAAAAGAAAAAGCGCAACATCATCATTTCAAGGTTAAAGAGTCTCTGGTGTTTCTACCCAACTAAGTTTTTCATCTTCATAAACTTAATTCTTGGTTGAATTAAACTTTTCTTTTTCTATTTTTTTCCCCGGAAACAGAAACTTTTGTGTATATTATCTTTTGGACGTCCATGATAAACTATTTTTGTCATTACACCCAAAAAAAAAAAAAAACTATTTTTGTGATGTTTAAGAGTTTATTATTGATATATATATGTATCATTATAATAATCAAGTAGCTAAATTTAATTTCTTTTTATGCCGCTGTGATCCGGCTAAAAATCCTCATACTTTTTTGGATCTTAAAATTGAAAAATAAAATCAAGCCACATTAGTAAATTTGTAATTGTCAGGGATATTCCAACCTCCTGATATCAATTCAGATATTTTACAATTTACTAGTAGTCATCATTGTGATTTCAATCGGTTATTTAATTTAATAGATTTTATTACTTCAATTCATATATTTATAATTCTCTCTCTTTTCCTTCTTCGTTTGATAACACTATACCTATAAAAGGTAAATGTGTGTCCTTTTCCATCTCTCTGCGGTTTCATTACGGTACAAAATTATTACATTGATCTTCTATACATACATATATATATATATATATATATATGATTATATATAAAAAATAAGTTGCAAAATCTAGCCAGTCCCTCCATGGTTTTGCTTCAGTAGGTGTCATTGTCTATTTTAATTGATATATATATTTCATGCACGTTAATAAAATGGGTTTCTCTTTTTGGTGATTTAATTATTTCTATTTGGAAAGCGATATTATTGAAGATACGCTCATGAAATTATTACAGTAAGGGAAGATATGAAATCCATCCAAAGTTATATTCCGTCAGGGGCTTCAACGACGCAAATGAAGTTGGGTTGCAGAGGAGGAGTAATCTCTAGTGCTGCCCACACCATCTTCAACTTCACAAACTCTCTGCACAGCAAGCCTAATTCTAAGGCCCAGGCAAAACTAGTTGCTGCTAAGAAACACAGTGAGACCGAGAAAAGATGAAGAGCTCGAATCAATGCCCAATACGTCACTCTTCGAACCATTCTCCCCAACTTGATTAAAGTATGTACCCAAATAACCAAAACCGAATGGTTTTGTCTCACAAAATGTTACTTTACTTATACAAAGACTTTCTTTTCCAAGATCTTGGACAAGTTTTGTGGAATAGGGCACATATATATTACTATCCCGTTAACACGATGATCTTGGACAAACATGGATCAAAGAATTTTCATATATATATATATATATATATTCAAATTATCCTTATGAATTAAAGCGTATTTTTAATAGGGCATATGATGTAGACTTGTTAATTAATTTATACATCTAACCTTAAAATGACTAATTAAATCATCCTAGTATGAAAATGACTATCAATATATATAGCTTGAACATTTGGCATGTGTGTTTATATATATAGATGGACAAGGCATCGGTGATTGGAGAAACCATTAGTCGGGTGAAGAAGCTGAAGAAGGCGGCGGCGAAAGTGGAAGCAGCATGTCATAGCGGTGGAAGAGAGGATGACGAGTGTGTTGTCCCCAGTGGGGCTGACGGGTTGAGTTTGGAATACTGTGAATTCGGAAGAGGGTTGGTGATGAAGGCCATGTTGAGCTGCGAGGACAGGGCGGGGCTGATGACAGAAGTGACGAGGGCAGTGAGGTCGGTAAAAGGGAAGGTTGTGAGGGCTGATATGGTCACTGTGGGTGGGCGGATCAAGATTTTGATGTGGCTGAAAGGGTTGGGTTGTAGTGGTAAAAATGAAGAGTTGGTGGTGCTGAGGAGAGCTTTGAAGGTGACCATGGAGAGACCTGTTTATGGTAATGTTAATAGAAGGGTCCGTTTTCTTCAAAGGGACTACTTCTGAGACCATATATATGCATGCATGCTACCCTTGTGTATTACTGGCTCCAACCATCTATCTCTCTTTTGATTTCTAATTCATACTAACTATATAGTATGACTATAGCCATAGAGTTTTACAGCAATTAGGTGAGTCGTCCAATTACACATGAATAATATAGGATTTACGTATAACATTGACTTACGTATTCCATGTTTCATACATGTTTTTGGAAATACTTCCAATATTTATATTTAGAGAAATCAATCCATATTCTTAATTATATACAACATAATATTGTTAATATCCCTATTGATGACACAAATGATGTGATGGCTGATATATAGCAGTAGATTATATAGCAGTAGATTCATATGTAAATGCTATATATATATATATATATATATAATTAACTAATACTAATAATCTTTTTTCAAATTAGTTTCCTTTTTAATACTTTTAGTAAAATTGTAAAAGACAATAAGGACTTGTTTGAAATCATGGTAGAAAGAGTGACAAAAAAGAATCTTTATAGTATACTTTGGGTGATCCATATTTACGTTATCAAATATTGTTAGGGAAGCATTGAATAACTTTTCCAAAGCATATTTTTATATAATTATATAATTAATGATGCTGATATATTGATAACATTTTACAATTTAGTTATTTATTTTTATCATTATGTCATATATATTGTTTTCAAAACGTCGGCTAGGCCTTTGATATAATATACACTATATGTATCTCTTTAAGGTTAGGTAGGTTTTGAAATAGGCTAGCATTGAATTTAATTTGTTGAGAAGATAAACTAACCAGTACTATCCCCAACTACATTTCGTCAAACACGTAGAAGCCCTCCTCCTTTTACGTCTTTAAATACCAATTAATCTTCTACATACTCAAAGCAAAAAAAAAAAAAACATATCAGAGTTCACCAAATATATTAGATAAAAGCAAATCTCTTCGCTCTCCACTTGAAACAATGGCAAATAATTTCAACCAGTGTTTGATATTGTCTTTGATGATGGCATTGTCTTGGTCAAGCATCAACATGAGCATGGCAGCTCGTCAGCTTTTGGAAACCCCAGCAGCTGAGCCTCCCCCAGCAAAGGCGGCGGCGATTCCCACAATTCCATCTCTGCCAAAGGCCGCCTTACCTCCATTGCCTCCGTTGCCAACACTACCTAAAACCACATTGCCACCGCTACCAGCGACAACATTTCCAAGCCTCCCAACTGCACCAACCCTGCCAAAGCCCACAACAACATTGCCACCATTGCCATCTCTACCAAAGAATAATATTCCAAGCTTGCCTTCTCTTCCCACAGCTCCCAAGGTGACTCTTCCGCCATTGCCTGCTATTCCAACTTCAATCCCTTCCATTCCCACCAATATTCCGTCAACATTTCCAACTATTCCTTTCTTTTCCCCTCCTCCATCAAATTAAACTAGCTATTTCCTATCTAGCTAGCTAGCCTTCTATGTAGCTCGAAAATTTTGAAATATTGAGACCTCCATATATATATATATATATATATGGTTCTATATTTGATGTGTTTTAAAGGCATATATTAATGCCAATATATTATTCGTTTGTCTTATTTCATGCATTGTTGGATACATAGTTTAGTTGTTTCCAATCGGTTTTTGGCGTGGATAATATTCATATATATTTCTTGTTTTTATGGATTAATCTGTGAGAATAACATATTATTATATGTGTTAATGTTTCATATATATTTTTTCTGTTTATTCTTACGTGCTTCTCTGATATTATTCATTGATTATTATGGACAAGGATCCTCTGTTCTCATTTGGTGTCCCTTCAATTAAAATGGACATATATCATCTAAAATGTAAAAGGAAACAGAAGTTTTATTACAGTTGGTCTCTCTTCTATTATGCCATCTGCCTTTCGGTTTCTTCATCTCTGATATTTTATTTCATCAGTTAAATTATCTATAAACAAATTTTGTTGGCTTTAATAATTTTAAATCTACTTACAATTTTCATGTGCCGATCCCACGAATGGCTCCCAATCACTAAGCAGCCATATCTGAAAAACCACAAAAGAAATGGAAATAGAGAAATAAAGGGGAAAAGAAATTCCACCATATAGACCATTGATGCAGTAACTGAGAGGGTTATACCACTAAATGTCCTAAAATTATGTAATTGATTTGGCTTTTAACCATGGCCCATGAGTGTGAATTGAGTGTTAAAAAAAAAAAAAAAAACCATGAGTGTACAATATAGAAAGAACATAAACGGTTTGCAAATATAATTAAAAAGTAACTTGCAGATTCAATTGTGAGAAATTAAAAAGCTAGAAGTAATTTATTGTGGGTTGATAGAAAAATAATGTAGAGATTGAACGGAAAAGAAAACAGAAAAAAAGACAGTGAAGGAATACTATTCTCTAAAAAAATTTTTAAATGAGGTGGCAATCCCTCAATGGGGAGACAGAAAAAGAAACATGGAAAAGGGACAGAAGATCTGCATCTGATTATTATAAAGGTCATTAATTTACTTTTATTGTGCGAAAAATGTAATTATAAGAAAAGACAATAAAAATTAACGCTAGCTTGCCTTTATTAACAATTAATTAAAAATAATATTACATGAGGAAGCCCTACATTTATGGAAGTTACCAACACATTCATGTTGATGACGGTGACGAAAATAACATTAACTAGCTGAGATTTCTAATGATAATTTATTAATGGTGACAAGAAATCCTAAAGATGAAATATTGGTCATGACATATATTCTCATATAGAAAGCCAAAAACTGGAAAACTTTTGTGTGCCTGTGTATATATAGAAAAATTATTTGGTTGAACGGGCTTACCAATTCGGCTACGGGTCCAACCAATAATAGATTGCAAACTCATTAAAATATTACATATTAATTTTTAAATTTGACATAACTAAATTTCTGATTTGGAATTAAGTGAGATTGGTGAGGTTGATTCGGTTAGTAAACTAATCATATTTATGATTTTAAAAATTTGTGTAATCAAAATATCAAATGAGGAAATTATTGCAAATGATAAAAAGAAAAAGAAAACAAACTCATGATTTCTCAAATCTTCAATGGTAAATCAATTTGCAAAATATTAGTTTTCAACACTTTTAATCGTAACCTTCAATTAATTAAATATTCATAATAAAATTTTAAAAAAATAAAAAATCTAACTTCAAAATAAATAAAGTAATTTCTGAAAAAATAAGAAACCAAAGATAAAATAAATTCTTTTTTTCGGTAAATGAAAATAAAAAATATAAAACTATTACACAATCAGGTTCATACATAATATAAGACGCTAGATATCTTTTTCCATCAACAAAATTTTATACTAATACTCGAACCCCGTCTTGACCCTAAATAAAAAAGTCATTTTATGATACCGTCAATGTTTATTCAATTTTAATGTTTCTGTAAGTACATATATACTATTGGTTCAAAAAAAAAAAAAAAAAAAAAAAAAAACAGAATACATCTATACAAGGGAGGTTTTTTTTATTTTTATCTCTCTCTCTCTCTCTCTCTCTCTCTGTGTGTTGAAAATCTATGTGGACAGTGATTTAATATCTTAGTAACATTTACAAAATATATTACTCAAATTTTAGATTTAGAGGTCAGCTTTTTCAAGAACAAATTAAGTGAATGCCAAATATCCTTAAAAATAAATTAAAAAAGAAAAAGCTCGAAATAATTGAGATTTTTTTTGGAGGTTGGATGCTGTTATTAATTCATGATCTAACATGAAGAAAATGAAAACAAATATGTTAACAAAACAATATTTGTGAAGAAATAATTGATTAGGATGAGTCCACACATTAATTATAGACCTGTCCAATTAAAAAAATGTCATTTCATTAAGATTTTTACACATCGTTTTAACACTTTCATATAATCAAATTTAAAATTGACAATTTTTATCAAAAAATCAATTAGCTTAATATTAACTTATTAACTTATTAAATTTCCTTATATAGAATTTTCACCCAAAAATATATTTTCTTATAAGGAATACAAAATATTGTGCCCAACTTAATTTTATTTTGCATATAGAGGTATTATTCAAAATATTTTATAAAAAAAAAAATGTGTTATCCAAAATTAATATGAATATTGTTTCTGTTATGCACAATAATATATATATATATATATCTTTATTTATTTATTTATCTGTTTTTAGTCTTAACTTTGCTTTTAATATTTTTATTGACATCATTTTGTTTTTAATGTATTTTTCCTTTCAAAATATTAAATTAAAAATGGGTGATCCTTATAAGGACACTGCAAATTGATTTGTTAATAAAAAAATTACTAATTTAGATTGATTATGTAGATGTATTTATGTGTTAAATTTTAATAAATTACCAATTTTTGATTGGACGTGCTTGTAGCTGTGTTGTAGACGCCAACTACTGAAATTTTTATTTAGTTATTTATTTTTAACAAATTGAAACAAAAGCAACTTAAAATTCCCGCTATCTAGACGTTACGAGTATAATGTGTATGCATTCAACTAATTTTTCTTCCTTCAAAAAAAAAAAAAAAAAGAAGACTAATAATTTTTATTATAAGCGATTTTTTAAATCCGACCAACAAGCAGCCAATTGCGTCTCAACTACTTTATTTTTCGTCATTTAATTTTTACTGATTGTGGAATGGGATGACATTCAATTTCACCATAGTTGCTTGCTTAATAAGTTTGAATATATAGACAATTCGAGAATGAGAAGAAAGACAAAAACATCTCTTTTTATTAACCATATGCGTGTCAAATATTGAATTTGGTACCAAAAACAAAAAATAATAAACGCATATACATATTTGTTGTGTATATATATACATTGTATAACTTAATTAAAGAAAGCATATATATAGATTGTCTGCCAAATTTTATGTAATAGTACTATCATGTCGATCCCATAAATGTGGTATTGAGGCCATTCTTTTCAGTGATAAAAGTTTCCCAAAGTATCCAAACAATTATTTCAATATATCCTTTTGAATTTTCCAATTAGGAAGAAGTAGAGGAAGCTCAAAACTCTCTTTCAACAGACAACGCTATAAATACCAAATGCAGATCCTGAGCTCTCCATCACTCCAAAAACAAATTAACTTTGCTAATTAAGATCAATTACCCTGGACACAAAAAAAGGCAAAGTTATTTACTCAACCTCCTCTCTACCATGGCTTTTCCCAAGCGTTGTTTCTTTTTCATCTTGTCAATGATGGTTCTGTTATCATTCTCAATTAGCACGGCTCTAGCAGCACGCCATCTTTCGGACACACCGACTGCCACGTCAGCATCAGCACCTATCCCTTCGCCTCTTCCCAAGCTGCCTAGATTATTGCCTAGGTTGCCTTCATTACTTCCAACTTCACCCACCATTCCATTTTTACCAAACCCTACAAATAGAATTCCATCCTTAATCCCCAGATTACCTACCTTTCCTAGACTCCCACTTTTACCAAATCGCCCAAAATGGCCTACTCTTCCCAAAACCCCAGCACCACCACCAATGGTACCATCTCCTGATCTGCCACAGTCACCGCCGTCCTCCATCCCAACAACCCCTTCAGACCCCGCCACGCCGCCCTCCCCCTCCGTCCCAACTAACCCTGCCGTTCCGCCGGCAAATCCAACTCTGCCCGATAATGACCCTTCTCCATCTCCATCAAATTGAACCCTTAATTTGAGAAGGAACCATTGGTCTTTCATATATATATATATATATATATACACATTATGACTCGCATAATATAATTACCACCACCACTAGTCCCACTATATATCCATATGATCTATATTCTCTTTCTCTTTGATATTTTCTATTTTCAAGTCTTGTGTAACTCAGAAACGTCCATGCTCATGCATTTGGGACATTACGAATTGTTTATGTTGGTTTTCTACTTTACCATGTGATCGTTTGCTTCTTACTCCTCTCTTTTAATTTGTATTCCACTTATCTTTTCTTTAATTTTCCATTGAAGTGATTATTGTACTTTCTAAATAAAATAATTTATAATAATACTATAGGTCTTATTGGATGTGGACCATGTGGTATCGTACTATTTCTATATTATCTGAATTTAGTCCTAGCTACTTATATATTACATGTGGATGTGAACAATTGACATATCGACGTTGTTATTTTATTCTTTGGATTGAAATATTCATGTCGTTACGTTAAGAATCTAAACATTCACAATCATCTTTGGCCTCCGTGTAATGTTGGAACATATATAAACATTGATAACCTGATGATGTATAGATCCCTGAAATTGTCAAAATCGAAACGCACCACAACCATTACATCTATTCTTGTTGTTCATACATTAGACCATCATGAATATGTCGTTATATGCACAGTAATCTTCAATGGTTACATTTCATAGCCCTTTATGATTTGTCTTTTTTTTTTTTTTTGGGGGGGGGGGGGGGTAATTTATGACTTGTATAATTTCAAATTACAAATGTCATGCATAGAAGTTGGAATTAGTTTTCAAGAGGCAAAAAAAAAAAAAAAAAAAAAACTATTTTTATCAGCAAAAATGCAAATTACCACGGAAAAGTTTAAGAATATATATAATCATTAATTTTAAATTTTGGCAAACTTAAACATGATGATACATATCAAGCCAAGAGTTTCCCATAAACTTGATAGCCCTTCTATTCAAAGAACAAGTAAACAGAAGCCGAGCTAATCAAATTACTTGTCACAGTTTCCATGAAACAAACATTGTAGTACAGTTTTCATGAGTTAATTGAAGATTGTTTTGTGAAGGAAATATGTCAAGCACACCTTTCTGACATATGCTAATAGGTCATGTTGTACGGCAACGATTAATTAAATTTTTGTACTGACCTTTCTTAACAAACTGTAAGACCACTTGTGATTCTTGTATTATTGGATCACGCTTCATATAAAAAATACTATATTGTGTACCACACAAATTGCACAAGTTTCAAAAAAATGAAGTATCATATGAATAAATAGTTATAAATTGGTAACTTTATTTTACCAATAACGTTATTGACGCCAACTCTATTAATCTAATTGATATGACACTTACAGTGATATTATTTTATCTTATTAGCATCTATTTAGTTTCATATCATATCATCCAGATTTTCTGTGCTTTATAATTATCAGTGTGTCTATTAATTCCTGTGAGCATTAATTTATTTTCGGTTATGCAATACGATTTTCTCCGTTCATCAGCTTCCATCATTGTTGTGAAGAAATCTTTCCGACTCATCTAAAGATTCATTATAGATTATGTGTTAATTGGCATGTTAAAGACCGATGAGAAAAACATACCATTACACAAAAATGAAACAAACTATTATTATTTTATTTTCCCAGAAGAAACAAACACAAGCCTTTCATTCCTCAACTCATTCATTTTCCTCTAAAACCATAAGTACTGTTTCTTTTCTTCTATCCATGATCCTAATTTTATTGCTCTTAAGCAATGAAAAAAGTCGAATAGTTCATTATCTTTTGATATCAATAATAATTTAACACAAATACATGTACTAATATAGCAGCTGCAGCAGGCATTTACTTACAATGAAAACAATTCCAACTCTTCCCAAAACCATTTTGCCTCCATTGCCCTCACTACCAACCCTGCCTAATGCACAGTACCAGTGAGATTATTTAAGTAGATCAATATAGTATGTTGCACTGGTTTTGCTAGTCATATAGAATTTTATTATATTTTTTTCTGGCACTATATTTTTTGTGTGAACAACATTAAAATGTGCATTATTGTTAACAGCTTTGGATCGTTTGAATAGTTAATTAACAAGCTTTTATGTCAAACAATATAACTCCTAAATATTTGTCTTATTGGCAATTTTTTAATTATCTATATTGATGTTCACTGATCTTATTCTATTTATTATATGGATATTCCAAGTTTATATCAATAAGTGAATAGGGGAAAAAAGAAAAAACGTAGAATATTTTTAATTATATTGTCATATTAAAATAAATATTTCAAATATATCGAGTTTCATTTCTTTGGAATATAGTTATTTAGTTAGGGTATGATTTACCAATGTTTTTTGCCAATGCTTATGACAAATCATCATGATAGTTGAAATTTCAATGGTCTAATCCAATAATAGATAAAAGATAGGCTTATAATTAATTTTAATAGGTTCATAATTGATTCTAACTTCTATATTTTAGCTATAGTTAGATTACATTATTTCAATAACAATGATGATTTGCCATAAACAATATTGGTTAAAAACCTTTATACATTTCTATACATGGAAAGGGCCCCAGTTAGTTATATCATCTCTTGGTCTCAATATATTTTAGACAGCCATTCTCATCGTTCATGCATTAGACCATCATGAATATGTCGTTATATATGCACCGTAATCTCCAAATGGTTACTTTTCATAGCCCTTTATGATTTATTATATATAATTTCCATATCGCAAATATCATGCATGCTTAGAAGTTGGAACTAATTTTCAAGAGGAAAAAAAAAAAAAAAAAAAAAAACCTTTATAGTTTTATCAGCAAAAATGCAAATTACCACAGAAAAGTTTAACAATTAACAATCATTAGTTTTAAAGTCTATCGCAAAATTAAGCAGATTTTATATATCACAGGCCAAGAGTTTTCATATAAACTTGACAATCTTTCCATTCGAAGAACAAGTAAACATCATACTGAGCTAATCAAATTACTTGTCATAATTTCCAAGAAAAATACAGTTTAGTACAATTTTAAGTAAATTGATCAAAAAGTGTTATATATATATATATATATATATATATGTTCATATGTCATTATAGAAGATTGTAGTTTAACATAAGGAAACTGATTCATTTTTCCTATTTATAAGTTTAAAAGTTAAAATTTAAATTTTGTTAAACTTTATTATTGTATCGGATCATCTTATATTGTATATCCGCATGGCATTGGATTTCAATTTTATTCCTATGATACCGGCAAAAAGCATTTCTTTTTATTTAAAAAATATATTTTAATAGGTCGTATTGTATTATGACAATTAATGAGTTTTTTGTAAATGACTTTTCTTAACAAACTGTAAGATCACCTTTGATTCTTATATTGAATCGCGGTGAAAATGAAAAATACCTAAAATATTGTGTTCCAAACAAATTGCACAAAAAAAAAATAATAATAATAATCCGAAGCATCATGTGAATAAAGTAGTTATAAATTTCAACAACAAATGGGGTAAATTTATTTTACCAATAATGTTACGGACACCAGCTAAATTATAATTTTATAATTGATGTGACAACTACAAATGATATTATTTTATTTTATTGGCATTTATCGAGTTTGATATCATATGAATTGCTAAATGGTTTAAGATCTTCTGTGCTTTATCATATCAGTATTTCGATTTCCATGCGGGCCAATTTATTTTTGGTTCTGCAATACCATTTTCTCCTTTCATCAGCTTCTATTATTGTTGTGAAAAAATCTCTAGGAGCAATGTAAAGATTCATTATAGATTATAATAATTGGCATGTTAATTAATTAAAGATCTAATAAGATCATATTAATTTTTAATTGAGCATAATGATCATGATGATTTCTCCTATCAATTAATGTCCCTTTTTGCATTGCGTATGAGAGAAAATCAAGATCTCTCTCTCTCTCTCTCGTTAGATGGTTTCGGGTTCCCATTAATTTGCTCTGCCCATCAATAACTGAAAGGTTTGGATGATATATATATATATATATATATAATTTTTTTTTGCAAATGGAAAAGTGAAACTTAGTCCAAATTAATTAAATATTTTTACATTATTTATCATATTAATTAATAAATAAAATTGATAAGCAAATTGATTTTTTTATTATTAGTTGATTTTTATGATTTTTATAAAAATATTTTCGTATTAGGTGTAAAGTTTATTTTTTATTATTTATAAAAAATAATTTTTCTAATTTTTGACAAAATGTATTGCGAGCATATTTATGGGATTTTGCATTGTTACTCCCTCAAGCTCAGCTGGTAGCATCCTCCTTCACGTGCACTGCTTGTGCATTTTCATCACATATAATACAAATCTGGAAACAAAATTATAGTTTAGGAGATAAAATGTCAAAAATAAAATTTAAGAATTATCATGCAAAAACAAATATAGTTTTGTGGGGGTGTTTTCAGTGCCACCAATTACTTTTAGGTCCTGTTTGGTGAGTGAGATAAGGATTGAAATTGGAATTATTTAATTCTAATCCTATGGTTGAGTCAGTTGTTAATAATAGGATTAAAAAAAATCCTGATTGACAAAATAGTCATCCTCATATGGGATAAAATTATCCCATATAAAATGATTGGATAAAGTTTAGCATCCTCTTTCATGTAATTTGCTTGTGCTCTTTCATCACATATGACCCAAAACTAAAAAAGATCATAGTTTAGAGGGTAAAAAAATTTAGGGATCATCATGCAAAAACAAATATAGTTTTGTGGGGGTGTCATTAGTGTCACCAATTATCCTTAGGCCAAGTTTAGTGGGTGAGATGAGGTTTGAAATTGAAATTATTTAATCACAATTTTATATTTGATCCAGTAGTTGTAGGATTAAAAAATTATGCTTTGCAAAATAATCATCCTCATATGAGATAAAAGTATATCGTATAAAATAATGGAATAAAGTTATCCCATCATGATTTGCTTTGTGATATCCGAATTTTTTTATTTCTTTTTATTAAATCTATGTTTTTTCATTTTTTTAGCAGTATCAAAATTTTTTTCTTCCTTTTATCCATGTTTTACTTGGTCATTTACACTTGTTTACAATAGGCTGTGAGGAAGTGAATTTTCATCTATTGTTCTTCCCATTTCTTTTTTTTTTTTTTTTTTTTGGCTTAAAATTGTTCTTCCCATTTCCTCTTTTATCTTTAGGGTTCATTTGATAGTGTCTCTACATTCATTGGACTTATTATTAATGTAGCATCCTTATTACAGTTTTTTTTTTTTTAATGAATAAAATTTATCAACGGGAATATAATTTGTACCACAAAATATTTAGAATTTATGATCCCCAATAGAGCTAGTTTAATAATTTCTCTCCCATTCCAGTATGTCAAACCTATATATAAATGTGAATAACTTATCAACTGAATCAGTCTCATTTGATAAATTAAAAATTAAATGTGAATAACTTATCAATTAAATTAATTTAAAAATATTAACTAGTTAAAAAATATTAAATAAGAACTTCTGGTTGGTCAGGTTTTATGTACCTATTATCTTCAAATAAGTAGTCAAATAAGTAGACAAAGAGCCAATAAAGCATTAAAAAAAATTAATAATTGCAAAAATGATCGCCTCAGAATTTATATGGCAGTGTCAGGCCTCAGTTTGACATTAATTCCATTCTCGTTTGTATTTCAGCAGGCTACTGTTACATAAAAATAATATTATATTTCAAGTGGAAGGAGTTTCATTTCTTTGGAATTTAGTTATTTATTTATATCACTAAGTCTCGGTATTATTTAGATAGCCATTTTTATTGTTGATACATTAGACCATCATAAATATACATTGTTATATGCAGTAAAGTAATCTTCCATGGTTACTTTTCATAGCCCTTTATGATTTTCCATCTATAATTTCCATATCATAAATATCATAGAAGTAAGAAGTAGTTTTCAAGAGGCAAGAAAAAAAATAAATATATATATATATATACATATATGACTGAGAGTTTTATCAGCAAAAACGCAAACCAATGAGCAGTTAAAGAATAATCATTCGTCATCAAGCCAAGAGTTCGCACATAAACTTGACTTTCTATACCAAGAACAAGCAAACAGCGCAAGATTACAGCTAAATACAAACTCATAAAAAAAAAAGAGTTGTAAAATTTTCAGTAAATTGAAGATTGTTGTGTATACAAAACATAATCAGGTGAACAGAACCTTTCAGATATATGTTAATAGGTCAAGTTGTTACGTTAATAACTGATTAAATTTTTGCAAGTGACTATTCTTAAATAATTTGTAAGGCCATTTGTGGATTCTATGTGCACATTTGCTGTTAGCTGTAGCTATCGATCACCCCAGAACAAGAAAACAAATGGAAAATTGTTACATATCATAATGGATTCAGAAGTGTGGGCAACTCTGCACACCGAATGGACAAGAAATAGCCACTTCTATTTGTAGAACACTAATTCTCGGCTACAGTTATTTTTGATCGCATCCTCTAATTTCTCAACGCAGTCAAATTCAACTTTGAAACTAATCATGGTAATACCATCTTTACCAGTTTCATAATCTTGGGTGATATCTTCAGCTTTGAAGGATTGAAGCTGTCAATGAAATACAAAACATTAACTCAATGGAAAAACTAATTACTCCACACCTTGTTAACTTCAGAGTTGAACATTGTGCATATGTAATTGTAAATGGTCACCTGATGATATAGTGCACCCAAAAGGTCAAAAGGAACTTCCACACCCATCCGAACCTACAATGACCGAACATTCCTATGAAAGCTATGAATGACAGAAAAATGACAAATTTCTTAGGAGCATCAGTTCAAAGTAATTGAAAATGATCCAGACATGACACATACAGAACTTGAATATATGTATATGTATACATAGAGAGAGAGAGAGAGAGAGAGAGAGAGAGAGAGAGAGAGAGAGAGAGAGAGAGATAATTAGCTTCCGAAGTCTGGAAATATAAAACACATCAAAATCTGAGAATTTTTATAAGAAATGCAACCTCCTTTTAATTATATTGGCAAAGGTTGCAAAGGCAGGAGCACATATGGGAGTTTCTCCTGTTGTGGTTCCTTATGCATTAAAAGGCACATGTTGAAGCCACTTGGACACCCCAAGCTGATCAAAAGCAAAAAGGCATTAACAGCTCAAGTGGGGAAGACTTAATACCTTGGATTTTATTAGACAAGTTGGGGCATTTCTCAAGCATTCTGAAGCAACTCCTCCATAAGCCCTGACCAATCCCCCAGTGCCTAATTTGATACCTCCAAAATACCTGCAAAAATATATAAATCATGAGAAAATATTCTTCTTAGAAAAATGCAAGATTCCACAAAAATCCAACAAAACGAAGAGTATTATATATAGCTCGTATATTTCAAGGGCATATTCTTATTCTGCAAAAAGAAATTCAGAAAAATATATTACCTGATGACAACCACCATAACTCTGTCAATCCCAGAAGAAACAATGGCAGAGTGTATTGGTTTTCCAGCAGTGCCCGATGGTTCACCATCATCATTGGACCGAAATTGATCTCCAACCTGAGTCAGAGCAAGAACCGATCTCCATAATCAGTAAATTTGAGGAGAAAAACACGAAACGCCCCCTATTGATTCCAAAAAAAAAAGAGAAAAATGCCCCAACCCATCCCCCAATGATTCCCACGTACGTACCTTGTAAGCCCAACAATTATGAGTAGCACGCGAATCTCTAACCTAAAAGAGGGGAAAAGAAAAAATGGAATTTAAACCAATTATTAGGCAAAATAATCAATTCAGCATTTCCAAAGGGTCTTAAGTAAAATAAATAAATCAATTAATTAAAGATCGAAACTTTAATTAAAAAGAGACTACTCTGGAGAGGAAGGAAAAGGCGGATTGCTCATCGGAGATTGGACCGGCTATGGCGATGAATTTGCTCTTCTTGATTTCCTTCTCGAATGTCACTATCTCTTTGATGGTCGTGAACGCACCGCCACCGCTGCCGCCGCTACTGCTGCTGGCGGTTGTGGCCATGGCTCTCCTGGCTGCTGCCCCACTGCCCAAGAATGAGGATGAGGCGGAGATACGAATTCTGTAATGGTGCTTAATCACCCCTAGCTTGTGAAAATGGTGCTGGTACTGGTGGCAACCTCTGGGTATTGTTATTGCCACCGGCATGGGCATCACCGATATTCATTCACTCTCCACCCTCCTCTGCCTCCATTAACGCAGCTTTTACTGCTTATGTCGACCTTGGGTATTAACGATAATACACACCTCAACGCTGTCGTTTCGTTTTAAATGTAGTGTGTGACTGTGTGCAGATAAGTTTTCATTTTAACTCCTGTTTTCTATGCTGCTTACATTTTTTTTTTTCCTCTTCAGCCAAATTGCGGTTCAATTTATATCCACCATTCATAATCGTCGACAAATTTCTTATTGGTTTGGCACTACATGTTTTTACACAGGAAAAAAATAAATACATATATATATATATATATATATTTGACAGATTTCATTCATTATATGATTAAATATATAAACCTACAACCAAATCAGCTCAAACCTCAATAAAATGTTTGAGATGATCTTTCTCCGTTTCATCTTCTAAATGGTACACCATACTTTACATCAAATGGGTTACCCCAAAAATCTTGCTCCAAATCATTTTCTCTACTGCTACACCTCTCAATGTAGCTGGTTGACTTCCTACGGCTTTTACTTGGGTCAGTATACAAAATTGACAAGCTTCCTTCCCCTTCTAAATCCTCTCTGGAGCAGCTTATGCTCTCCCGGTGTTGCAGCCTCCTCCAGGCATCATTCTCTCCTTTTAAATCTGAATTGAAGTTTGAATGACCATATCTACTGTACCAGTTGGTTCCTACTTCACCAAATATATAGTCGGTGAAGTCATCTGTGCTGGCCGAGTCCTTGGAGCTCACATTGCTGCAAGAACTTGCATCCGAGCTGCTTAAAAGGGATGAACTCTCGCTTGATGATGAATCCGCAAAAGGAACTTTGTACATTGAGTTTAATCTCCAATCATATGGATCTAATGATGAGTCACCAGCAGGACCATTCATAGTCATCGAATAAGAGTGTCTACTGAGCTTCTGTTGAAGTGCAGAAGAATCTGTGCTAGATTTTGACTTGGGTTTTGAAAGACTGGATGGAACTGCTTCCAAATTCCTTCTCTTAAGCTTCCCAACAAGAGGAGCCATATTGCTACCTCGCAATGCCGGGGGACGAGGAGAGTGCCTAATGTTGAAAAGCTTGAAGTTCTTACTAAGAGTAAATAGAAACTAAAAGGTGAGGCAATGAACTTCACATTCGTATTACCTTGCATAAAAAAGCATGTATGCCCTTTCCAATAAGACTCTCTCCAATTCCACTGATTCTACCTACAGAACAATAAACACCACAAATCATGTCAAAATATCCATACTATAACCAGAAGCCCACACTAATCAATATTCACATCTATAGGAGATAATTGATCATACCGTGCTATCATCAATCTTGAACCACTTCCCCTGAATATTCTTTACATAGCAAACATAATGACCCGAAAACGTTGCATTCATGATATCCAAGTGCACCACCACAGCATAAAGATTATACACTGCAGATTTATCACTAGTTACATTCATATATGAAGCCATGTTGAGAACCTCAGGGAACCGAACTGACTTATTCAGCTTCTCAAAGTTACCAGACTGCAGTTAGAGATAGTGAAACAGGTATTAACATTCAATATTACATAAAGAGCATAAGTTCAAACTTTATAGTCCATGTTAAAGAATTACCTGAAATCGCTTCAGCACAATTGTAAGTATATTAGGTGCCTCCAGTACTGTCAACTTCTTTTTGGCTTTTTGATAAGATTTGCATCTTGATGGAGATCAAAAAATATAGAAAAAATCAGGACTCAGAAGAATAACAAAGAAAAGTGACATGAAACTCGCAAGGATCAGAAGACCTCACCTAAAATCTGATAGAAATGTAAAAAGAATTGCCTTGGATAGTTAAAGAGGTGGGACAAATTGCCAAAACAATGCAAAGAAGAGCACTGGAATAACTTTACTCTCAATTTATTTATTTAAAAAAAAAAAAAAAAAATGAAGCAGCACATGAAAACGAAGGCATAAAAGCCAATCAACTTGAACCAAATTGTTTGAACAGAGTAAAGAATTTGTTTGAACATGCAACCAACAATTCGAGATAAGAAGCAAAACTAGTAAACAATCCAACCTGCAGCAGTAGTACTTGTTATCCCGATCCAAAACTTCACTAGCTGTAAATTGTGCAAGAGCCTCTTCAAGAGTTCCAATTTCTCCATCTATTTCAACAGTAAGGTCCATCATCTGTTCACATCGCTCAGATTTGCCAAGGCACTTCAGGCACTTTATCTAGGAATTCAAATAACAGACCACTATTACCAACAAATGACTTAACTTTTGAAAGGTGACAAAAAACACTCTACAAATATGAACCTCGACCTAAAAAAAATAAAGCCAGAAGCAACCTTTGATCCTAGATAACCTCCAAAAGTCATGCCTACAAGGGTTGTTTCTTCTGCTGAAGGACCCTTAGCACCAGCTTCGTCAAGGAAAACAGATTGCATTGTATCAACAGCATACCTGCATTCTTAGTAACTGATTACACAGTATACATTTGAAGGGCAAGAAAATAAATTTTACATACTACATTTGTTCAGCTAAGTTTTTAGCGGGCTCACCTTAAAAATTCATGGGCATCTTCTTCCCTACCATGACCAAGATGACCTCCAATTTTATGTATTTTGGATAATATCCTAATTGGGGATAGTGGAGACTTTCCTTCCCTTGCCTTTAGGATAAGATGTTCAAACTCACAGATAAAACACCACTCCTCCTTTCGACCTATAAATAGGAAACTAATGTAAAGTGAGAAAGGCATCAACCAAAATGGCTCAAGCAATATAGGAGACATGAAGAGAAACTTGCAGGTTTTGGAGTGGAGCCCTTGAAGAAAATAAGAAGTAAGAGGTCTAGTGAATGCCAAACACTGGAGCACAGCATTAGCATAACAGCTGCAGAATTCAAAGATTATCCTAATATTAGCACAAGACATGAAAAGTCTGCGTGTCAATGTCTAATGAGTTTAGAGACCTCTCCACCTCACCTGTTCCCACAATTTGTTAGACCAAATGGCCAAAGAACCATCTTTTCATTAGAGAACAGTTTTATGAACAGCTCATACGGAAAAATTACCTGACACAACAAAGCAACAAATAACATCAAAGCCAAAGTTATAAAAGGTTCAGATTTAGCATTATGGTAAGCAAGAAAAATATGTTATGCTTTGAAAAGAACCTTATATCTTCCAGCAATCTCATTTTCATGACCTGTCATATTGCCTTTCAATTGTTTAGAGGCTCTAAACTGTTGTACAACTTTCCGCATGGATGTTTTTAAGCCATTTTGTGCCAAGCTAGCGCTACTGCCAATTTTAGCCGGCAAGGCATGATAACCATCACTTTTCGCAGATTTGGAAGTGGAAGCAAAATGTCCACCAATAGTTGAAGATGGCTGATCACCAGAAGCACTATCTGAGAAAGATCTATTCTCTTTACAGTCAAATAGCCTTGAACTATCCCTCCCATCATTAGATGAAGAGTTCCTTGGCTTAGCAGCATCTGTAGTCAACTTTTCAGCTGGACCAGTTCCTTTGGCCACCTTCTTACTGCCTAAATTTACAGACTGGACATCATCAGGTTTGACTGTCTTGGCTTTGATAAACTGCGATGTAGACTTGATCTTCTCATCACTATGACTGGGTTCCAGGTTTTTTAATTTATTTGAGCAGGATATAGAATCAACAGGCTCCACTAATCTAGCACACTCTTTGGTTGGTAATATTCTTACTCTGGTCTCATTGATGCTGGCCACAGTCCCAAGCAGATCAGGAGCGCTACCACTAAGAAGAGGTCTCTTTGATCTGTCTGAAGGGCCAGAACCATTGGACAAACCATTACCATAAGGCTTAACTTTAGCATCATAATCTATCACCAAATTTTTAGATTTATTTTCTATCTCAAAATTATTACTATATCGGGACTTAACTTCACCACCGAAGTCTCTTCTCTCTTCAAACGGCACTGTGACAATTGAAGGTTGACATTCAAACTGCACTCCCGTCTCATTGATGCTGGCCATAGTTTCAAGCAGATCAGGAGAGCTACCATCAAGAAGAGGTTTCTTTGATCTATCAGAAATGCCAGAACTATTAGATGAACCATCACCACAAGGCTTAACTTTAGCATCGTCACCTATCACCAAAATGCTAGATTCATTTTCTATCTCAAAATCATTACTATATTGGGAGTCTGCTCCACCACTGAAGTCACTCCTCTCTTCAAACTGCATGGCAATTGAAGATTGACATTCATCCTTATGACCTCGTCTCCAGTGAATGATTTGACACTTACCAGAACTACAAGAAAATACTAAAAGTCAATAAAGGGAATAAATTTAGTTATTGTTTAATTATTATAAAATAAAAAAAGAATGGAAAAGCATCCCTTTTAGGTCTACCCAAAAGCCACATACAATGCAGTTCAATCTTGACCCCAAAACATCAACGGTTCTTCCCTTAAATAAGAGTTTTTCAATAGTGCTAATAGAATGCAAAAACAAAAACAAGTAATAGAATTTGGCAATGAGAAACTAATATGATAAGAGTACTCTTTTAACCCCACATATATTCCCAAACAAAAATTTTCTCTAAGCAACAAAGGACTAGCACCGTAGGGCACATCTAACCGGAAACTCCTCTAAGTCAGGGAGTTGTAATCCATTTGATACACACTATCAACCCATTTGACCGAGAATCAAATATGGTTACATGTTAGCATTTTGACCCCCCCAAAAAAAATAATAATAAAAAAAAGAAATTTAGATATTTTACCATTCTATTAATACAAGGCCTGGTTGACTTTCAGCTTAGCATCAACGAAAGGAGGAACATGAGAATAGATATATATATATATATATATATCAATGCAAGTAATTATATATTTTTTTGGCAGTTGAAATGACTTACAAAAACCTCACTTTGCATAAAAAGCTAAAATGGGTTGAAATTCGATCAATCAAGTTGTTCATGATTGATTCAACTGCTTCCAATGTAGCACAAAATTATAAAAATTGTAACTTGCACGTACTCTCCAGAAACCCATTGAACCAACAAAAAGAACCAACTAAACCCATGCCCCCACCCAAAACACAAAAAAAAAGAAAAAAAAAAAAAAAAAAAAAAGAAACACAAAATACGGAAGTAATTATATCAGCAAAGAAAGAAAAACTCAAAAGCACCAAGCTGGAACGAACCAGTATCTCACAGCCTTGCACTGAGAGCACCGCATGGTGGTGGGGAAATAACATATAGCGCATTGAAAAGGCCGAGGAGGGAGAGGTACAGAAGCATATAAAGAGGTAGCTTCGACCTCCGCCATGGCAGCCTCGTCCGAAGCCATTGCCACCAATCTCATAATCTCCTCCTTCTTAGCCACAGCATTCCTCCACTTTCGACGAATTACAAGAAAAACAACCAAGAATGACCCAACTAATAGACCATAAGGCCCTACAATTCCAGGGACTAACATTTATCCGGCGCCGAGGATCGATCCAGAACAGAGAAACCCTAGGATCCGAATTTTGCTATACATAGATTCGTTAGTCGTCTGACGGTGTTGGTGACAGCGGTTGCGACGGCAATCCAAGGTGCGTGACGGCGCGTGGTGACAAACCACGGCGGAGGAACAGAAGGTTAAAAACAAAATATAAAAAAATCAGTGGAAAACGATTGACAGAATGGGGAATTTGAAATGGCAGTGATGGTAAAAATGGTAATGGTGGTGACGATACAATCCGAGCATCTGGATTAGCCTGAAGATTTTGGGCGAAGCTGTCCGTGAGTGCGTGACCGAGAGAGAGAGAGAGAGAAGAGAGAGATTGCGACACAGAGAAAGAGAGACAGAGAGAACTGGAATATTGTTCCAGGTGTCGTTTTCTTATTTGTCAATATGTATTTGAGTATTATTTCACCAAATTTTGTTAATGTTATTTGCACGGATGGAAAAGTACCTCCCACCACCACAGTAATTAAATTTCTATATTTCCTTGAATACCCTTTACCCAACATGCAAGTACCTGAAAATGAATCCAAAGAGCTTTTGTCTACCCCTCCAAACTTTAATTTCTTGACCAATTCTTTGTGAATGAATATAAAATTAAAAATAATTTTTGCAATTAGCTGAAAAAATTAGAATGAAAATAAAAAAACGAAAACTTACATATTTCTAAAGTTTGAAAGGGTAAAATGGGAATGGTATGAAAATCTTGTGGAAAAAACCTTTAGTGGCAATAACGCCACCGGGTCCTTACCAACCTGGGACTGGGAGTGGAAAGTATAAATAAAAGCATCTTGATCCGATTCTCTTACTTTCCTGTTATAAAAATATTAAAAAAAAAATGAATGTAATAATTATATTATGAAATCTACCTTTAGCTTCTTTTATAACCTCATCAAATTGTTAATTATTGGCATCATAATTATTCCTCTCTTGACTTCAAAAAAAAGAATTTCTTAAATTTCTTCAAATTCCTTCCAAAAACAATTAGAAATTTCACTTTCTCTATGTTTTTAATAGTGTTTCTTTTATTTCTATGTTTTATTTGTAAACCAAACCGAAAAAAAAAAAAATATTGGAATCCAATGTGAGTTTTATATTCTATTATGTGGAATCTAACATTTTTTTATTTTATTTTCTGAAATGCACACAATTTTTGGACAGAAAAGGAACATTATGATTTTCATTTTTATTTTTTTGTTTTTTTGAAGAAGGCATATTATGAGTTACTATGAATTGAATCAAGGTATAATTGTTTAAAAAGATTATGACAAATATCTTGTACATTTAATATTCCTTAATTCATACCCACGTATTTTTCCCAACAAAGATCTGGAAATATTCTTTTTCTTATTGCATAAGTTTAATTCTTCCCCATGGACAGCACAATGAATTGCTCCAAACCGAAGGCACTTTTAATGCGCTATAATTTTCTTACTATTCTATTTGTCCTCCGTTTATTTTAAACATATCATGAAAAAAAAAAGTTAGTTATATGATAAAAAAAAATGTTATGTTATCTAAATTAAAAATTACATACTGAAAAAGGTGATTCATTTTTGGATTACTAAATCATACATTAGCTGTGAATGAGTAAGATCAATTAGTATCACAAAAAATAATAATAATAATAATAATAATAGAGGTCAATTAAAAAATTAATATAAAAAAAGTAGAGGTCAAGTAAATTTAAAAAAAAAATGAATTCAAAATTTTGAACTCTACTTTACATTTTGTCAATAATAATAATGCACATTTACATCGTAATTGTATTCTTTTCTTTTTGATAAAAATCATAATTGTATGCGCTATAATTTTCTTACTATTCTATTTGTCCTCCGTTCATTTTAAACATATCATGAAAAAAAGTTAGTTATATGATTAAAAAAAAAATGATATGTCATCTTAATTAAAAATTAACGGTTATTCATTTTTGGATTACTAAATCATACATTAGCTTTGCATGAGTAAGATCAATTAGTATAAAAACAAAAAAATAGACGCCAATTAAAAAAATTAATATAAAAAAAGTAGAGGTCAAGTAAATTTAAAAAAAATAATGAACTCAAAATTTTGAACTCTACTTTATATTTTGTCAATAATGATAATAATAATAATAATAATAATAATAATGAACATTTACATCATAATTGTATTCGTTTCTTTTTGATAAAAATCATAATTGTATTCGTTGAATTACTTTTAAGGGTGCTATATGCATACTGTTGATTGGATCGTGGAAATAGTTCATAAAAACTTAGAATTTGCAGATTTAATTATCATTATCTTGTAAATTTTAGGGAATAATTTATTTTTACTCTAATTTCTCAAAAAAAAAAAAATCTAGAAACGGACAATTGGAACTTTAAACTTTTATTAGAAAAAAAATTGTGGTATTTGCTCCTATATTATCCCTATATAATCTTTTTGTATATTTGTATGCTTGGTCTAATGGTATAATCGTTAAAAAAAATATTTTTGGATCATGAGTTTGACTAAATTTAAGTGAAATCTTCCTCACTTTTAGTTTATAATATATTAGGATCCCAAAGTACTAATACCATTATCAACAATAAAGCATTCCTTCATCAAAGAATCTGTGGAATTCTTTTGAGAGAGTCGCACTTCGAGATGAATAATATGAATAGCACCACCGGAAAAACCACAACCAACAGCAAATTTACAAGCTTCTTGAATTTTCTTAAGCTTAAGAGCTAACGATGAGGATTGGTTAGGAATTTTCTTGGCCATAGCACACATTAATTCTCCCTTATGATTAGGAATGACAACCCTTATGCCCGAAAATAACAAGTCAGACAGAAAAGCATCATCTACATTAATCTTTATAGTCTCAAAAAGAGGTAACTGCTAGGATTGTTGCAAACGGTACTTCGGATCCTGTTATATATGTATGACCATCTAGGTATCTTTGAAACTCATGATACAAGTCCTTAAAAATTTAATTGGCAGTTTCAACAAGACCCCTATGTAAACAAGAATTATGTTGAAATCAGATTGCCCAACACAAAATCCCCCCAATTATTCCATTTTCACAATTGAAATAGAGTTAAAAACAAACATACATAGCTCAACAAACAACTCAAAATGGATGGTTTTTAATAAAAAAAAAAAAAGTTCTTTTTCCAATTCTAAAATAATTGTACACAATATCATCTTTTATACACTATCATTTAAATATGTAAAAAATAAAAAATAACTTTATATAATTTTTTTAATATCTAAAATACCCACAATTTATAGAGTTCTAATTAAGCCAAAAAATATTTTTTTTCTACAAATCAATTAATCATTCCACGAAAATGTTTCACAACGTTTTTGGATGAAACTAATAGTCATGCAAATTCCACAAAGTTTTTTTTTTTTTTTTCGATTATACTACTTTTGGGCAATGGAAATAAATTTTATTAGAGTGTTCAATTTCAAAATTATAAAGGTCTCTAAAGATATTCAGTCATATATTTCTAAACACACTTTAAATGTTTAATCACATATTTTTAAACATTTTTGAAATATTTCTATCTGAAAACGTTCAGTTGCATACATTTAAATATGCATTTGAGATGTTCAATCGTATACTTCTAAATACATCTAAGATATTCATATCTAAAAACGTTCAATCGTATACTTCTAAATATATTTAAGATGTTTAATCGCATATTTCTGAAGATATTTGAAATGCTCAATATTATATTTCTGTATACAAATATATTTAATTAGTAAATGTCTTTAATACTAATTTTAAATGGGATAAAAATATGAATTTATAATAGGACTGTATGAAGTTCATTTGATAGTGTAATTAGAATTTTTCTTTTAATAAAGAATACAAACCAGTTAGCTTCCAAACCTCTTGAGCATAATCACAAAACTAAATCGCATGTTATAAGTCCTCCAATAAACCACAACAAAAGCACTAAGCCTCTAATATAATGTTATGCATACAAAGATTCACATTGCAAGGTAAAATATCATGAGAGACCCTCCATAACAAGAATTTATTTTGTTTGGAACACATAATCTCCACAAAACCTGCCGCCAAGAAATTCCAAGTTTGCTACTTGATCCGCTAAAACAATTTGTAAAAGAACCTTGCTGCTTTTTTGCCATAGAACGTACCCAATATGCTGATCTAAAAGAAAAAGCTCCAAATTTTGAGATAAACCATGCCAAGCGATCTTCAACACCATGACCACTAATTGGACGAGATAAAATATCCAAAGTTTTAGTGACAAAAAAATGGTTCTGCACCAAAAAGGCATCCCAACACCCTGAAGCCATAATAAGCTCTAATACCTTGTGTCAACCCCCAAAGTAGGAGTAGATAGAGGAGTAAAAGAGTGAGCTTGCCTCAACCACTTATCCCTAAAAATACTAACACTCCTCCCGTTTCTTATCATCTAAACAGAACCCGGATCAAGTAATTGCCACCCCCATAACAAGCCCTCCACAAGAGAGACAACCAAGTCACACAAGGAGCCTTCAGAAAGTTTGGAGTGGGAAAATAACATGGCTTAAGTATACAAGCAGCAAAACAGTATGGCTTCATAATTCTCCAACCTTTCGCAAGAAAAGCTTGATTAAAGAACTCTCTTTGATTAGCAAGCATTTTGAAAGTCAGTAAGCATTTTGAAACTAAGACCTCTCTTTGATTTGGGTTAACATAGAACTTCCTAATGCAGCCAATGTAAACCTTTCTTATTCTTGCTACCACCCCACCAAAATCGACTCATTAGGCTCTGAATGTTTGATGGTAAATCCACCAAAAGATTAAAACAACTCATGGAATAAACTTGAATAGAGTCATCACTTTCAGAAGAATTTCTTTCCCTCCATAAGAAAATATCTGCTCTTCAACCCTTGAAGCTTCTTCTAAACTTGATTTTTTAAGAGCTGGAAAATGACTTTTTTTTTTTTTTTTCAAACTATCCAAGAAAGCAGGTTAACCAAGATATGTATCACAAGTTGAACTACAATTAATTCCCAAAAGTCGTTTGATATCTAATTGAGCACTACTAGGAGTATTAGGGCTAAAAGAACAGTAGGCTTATGAAAGTTAACATGTTGACTTGAGGCAAAAGCATACTAATAAAATCTGCTTAATATACCGAGCCTCACTAATATTGGTCTTAGAGAATAGCAAACCGTCATATGCAAATAGGAGATTGGAAACCAAAGGAGCTGACCGATCCATTTCAATACCAAAGATGCATTTAGCCAAAAAAATCTCTATTCAGAAGAGTTGTATGACCTTCAGTACAGATCAAAAACAAGAAAGGTGATAAAGGATTACCTCGTGGAAGTCCCCAACCCGGGATTGAAAAAATTAGAGGCAATGTTTTGTAGTTTCAAAAGTATTATTAATCTTTTCAGCTTTAAAAGATTAATCTTCCTCCCTCATTATTTCATTTATACCACTTGAGTTAATATCGTTTACACTTATCATAGAAGATGTAGATAATCATTTAAAAATATATGGACGTTTTTATAAATAAATCATACTTTAGGAAGTGTATCTGAAATTAGCCCATTATATTAATTATAGAAATTCATAATTGATATTGTCTATTATTGTTTTTATTGAAATTTTTACAAGATTTTTTTATTTTTATTTTCTATCTTTGGTCTAAATTATTATATACTTTGATGCCACAATAACCATGCTACGCAAGCTACATCTTGCGCAGAAGTTTGTAAAACACCATTAGAATAATTATTATATACTCTAATTTGTTGAGGCATACCTCATACACAGTTCATATATGTGATTCGTCAATTATGTTGGCTTTTGTAGAAAATATATCTATATATATATATATATATATATATGCTGGCTTAAATTTCACAAAAATTCGTGCCATGGACAAAATATCCTAGTACAAAAGAAGGGATTCCCTCATGGAGTAAAGTTAGAATAAAATGAATTTCAATGTACCATTTGACGGATATAAAGATGGGATGCGAATGGATGAGAATATTTGTTTTTTTAAAAAAACAGAAATGGTACGACCAACTTTGTTAAATAATATAATCATATCTATTGAGGCCACTAATATCCATCTGTCGCTTTGGCCGAGTGGTTAAGGCGTGTGCCTGCTAAGTACATGGGGTTTCCCCGCGAGAGTTCGAATCTCTCAGGCGACGAAATTTTTTTAAAAATTTTCAAATAAATAATTTGACCACTCCGTCTTTTTTGGAAGACCGACCAACAAGGTCATCGACCTCCCCCAAATCAGACCTTTCAATCAAAGGCTTCAAGCATATGACCTTTAACTCGGTCTTGGGCGACTCAGTCAGTTGTCACCCTTTAGAATTAGAATTCTCCACTGTCTAATTGACAGACGACACGTGTTGGGTATTTGGCATACCAAAAAGGCCATAAATGGGAATCGAAATCAAGAATGGTATTTGGTCCCAATGAGTAGCCATTTTGAACTTCAAATCCTTTCCAAAAAAATAAATAAATAAATGCAACTTTCATGCAAATTCAACACCTCCCCCCAAGACTTTTATAAGCATAAATCAATGCCTTTGCAGATTACAAAAATCTCCCCCTCTTCTTCCATAATAATCACATATTTAATGCCCACCAAAATCCAGCTTTACATATCACATTATTTTATATATGACTATTGAGATTAAACAAGTTAAAACACAGCTAAAACATTGACTAATAATCAAATTTTTACTGGCTTTCCATTTGGCAGCAAACTTACATCATCATTGAATTAATCATCTTGATTTTAAATCATTATTAATAAACAAATAAAAAGAGCTACCTGTTGGACAAAATGAGTATCTAATCTTCTTCTTTCAATATGATTTTATATATATATCAAAACTGTTGAGATTCAGATTCACGATCATCAAACAAGTGTTTAAAAACAATTAATAAATCATGCAAAAAAAATTTTAGAAGATCACTATAACTCGTTTAAGTTTGCAAGAGCAATTACCAAAGCAAGAGGGAACCACATATTCTGACTTGGAAACTAGGATTCCAATCAAGTTGGAAGAGTAAGAACGATAGCTGTATTTTCTGTTCACACAAAGATACGAGCAATAAATAAATAAATAAACGTCTCGAAAATTATTAATAAGCTAAAAGGCTTGTGGTGAGCTCAAGCCAGCAGAGCCACCGTTAGTGACTTTAAAAAGTCCAAGCTTGAAACTCTCCAGAAAGTTTATAAAGTGGTACACGGATTTTAGACTAAACGATAAAATAGAATAGTAGGACCCAACATTCGCGTAAAATTGGAGGGGTTTTGTCTTAGTTTTCTCACTGTTTTTCGCGTTAAAAAGTAACCAATTTTCCTGCTACTTTCCTTGGACCAAAGCTTGCCCTCTATAAATTCCCTTCGTTTCCTTTCTCAAAAACCATTCTTCATTTTCTCATTGGTTTTCTCAAAGAAAAAAACATACACACAATAGCATATGTCTCAGAGGGCCAACGTTCCTCACTCTTCTTCCATAGCCTTCGGCCTCCATTCTCATCTCCTGGTCTCCAGTGAGATGAACCCAAACTCCAACTGGTCTTCTTGTTTTCATTGATTTAAAAATCTCTCTCTCTCTCTCTTTCTGCTTAATTTAGCATTTCTGTCTTCCAATATTTTCTAATCCTAATTAACATTAACTTCTAGACTCTGACAATTATATTCCATTCTTTTCCATTTGTACCACCACCAATTTTTTTTTTTCTTTTGTTTTGTTCCTGAGAAAAAAATTCAGAGATGGGTGTGAAAGGCTTTGTTGAAGGAGGCATAGCATCGATCGTCGCTGGGTGTTCAACTCACCCTCTTGATCTCATCAAGGTCCGTATGCAGCTCCAGGGTGAAACCCACGCGCCGAAACCGACTCCGGCGACGGTTCAGAATCTCCGTCCGGCTCTCGCTTTCCACAACACCTCCGTCGCAGCCGGTGGTTCCATCCACATCCCTCCACCGGCGGCGCGTGTCGGTCCAATCGCCGTCGGAGTCCGCATTGTCCAACAAGAAGGAGTCGCCGCCTTATTCTCCGGTGTCTCCGCCACCATCCTCCGTCAGTCGCTTTACTCCACCACCAGAATGGGCCTCTACGACATACTCAAACAAAAATGGACAGACCCGAATACCCGAACCATGCCGCTCACGAGCAAGATAACGGCGGGTTTGATAGCTGGCGCGATCGGTGCGGCTGTGGGAAACCCAGCCGACGTAGCCATGGTGCGAATGCAAGCCGACGGGAGGCTGCCGCTGGATCAGCGCCGGAACTACAAGAGCGTGGTGGACGCCATAACCCGGATGGCTCGCCAAGAAGGCGTCATGAGCTTGTGGCGCGGGTCATCGCTGACGGTGAACCGAGCCATGCTGGTGACGGCTTCTCAGTTGGCGTCTTACGATCAGGTGAAGGAGTTGATTCTGGAAAAGGGGGTGATGAAGGACGGGCTGGGGACCCACGTGACGGCTAGCTTCACGGCGGGGTTCGTGGCTGCGGTGGCGTCGAACCCTGTGGACGTGATCAAGACCCGGGTGATGAACATGAAGGTCCAGCCCGGTGAGGCTCCGCCGTACACGGGTGCTCTGGACTGCGCTTTGAAGACGGTTCGGGCGGAAGGTCCCATGGCTCTGTATAAGGGGTTTATTCCGACCATCTCCAGGCAGGGTCCTTTCACTATCGTCCTGTTTGTGACTCTGGAACAGGTCCGCAAGGTGTTGAAGGATTTCTGAAGATGATGATGATGATGATGATGATGAAAAACAGCATTAAGTTTGAATCTTTTTTTTTTATTATTATTAGTTTTTAAAATATAAATGTTCCTTGAAAATGGGAAGAGAATTCACAAGCAAATATTTTAATTTTGGCTGATGTTTTATTTATTTGCTTGTATTTTCTTCTACTATGTTATCATTATTATCATTATGATCGTTATGGGTTATGACATAATATGAAGAACGATTATTCCTGAAAATCTTTTTTTCCTAATTAAATATTTATTGATATGACATAATATGAAGAACGATTATTCCTGAAAATCTTTTTTTCATAATTAAATATTTATTTTTAATGTTTGTGATTTAAGTTTATCAAAACACAAAAAATAAAAAACCTCACATATTTTAACAAAATCATAAAATATTGAGAAGTATATAAATTCTTTTATTCCGGAATTAATGTTTTATTCTCATATAATTTATTTGAATTTAGTATTACCAAAAACAGAAATTTCCCTTCTTTTTTCTTTCCCTTACATATATAATTTTTTTCTTGCTGGGTCTGGTTATGATTAGTATATATGGGTTGTGCAAAAGTCTTCAATATGGTAACAATTTTGTTGGGAAATATATATGATGTCTTGCTATATTTAACTTTAATTTTTTTCCAAAAATGTGAACAAAGAAGGGTGGGATGAGCACAATGTCAAAACCTAATAAACACAAAAAAGAAAAGAGAGTAAAAGAAAACTAAACAGCGAAAAGAAAAAGAGAGGGAGAGAAAGGGGAGTGGAGAAATTATATATCATTGACTTTTGTTCAATAAAATGGAAAATTTTATTGGCAGATTTGCCAGAGGCATTGCGTTCTGCAAGAAAATTTTAATGGCATAATAATTTACGGGTAAGTTTTCTAAGAGTAAGTTAGAATCTTGATTTAGTTAAATTATTATTATAAAAATTTTAATGGTATAATAATTTTCAATAAGCATTTATTGTTATATTTATTTTCTTTCTTTTTTGTTTTTTTATTTTTTAACAATAAATAGTAATTAAAATACATTAATATATTATAGTATTTTTGAAATTTGATAAGTATTAAATAATATTAAATATAAAAAAATATTTCTGACTTTTTAAATTTTAAGAGTTAAACACCTTTTTTATTTTAAAAAATTAAATATGAAATAAATTAAAATTTATTTTTAAAAATTAATTTTTCAAAATAAAAAATATATAATAGATGAAAAGTCTTTAAGGTACTTTTACATAGTAAATGCTAATTATTGTTTTGGAGAAAAGAATAGTTAATATTTAAATTTAAATTTAAATTCATAAATGAGTCGGACAATTATAACATTAGAACATAATTATTCATCAGAAAATCTTTAACTGAAGAATTATTGAACATCCCTCTTTCTAGCTTCTGTTTAACGTATACCATCTAGCAATCGAGAATTTGTTAGTGTTGATTAATACATGTGGGACAATACCAACTCATCCAAAAAAACGTGAAAAGAACCCTTCATCATCCTTTGAATATTTTCTAAAATTATTTATGTGTATATTTTCCCATATGCAACATGAGATTCATCATTTAGCCACCTCCAATAACTCTATCTCAACAGTGTTGTGATTGAAACATAAACATTATCAAACTAGCTTAGAGTTCAATTAGTATAAATATTCAATTACTATCATAGCAAACAACATTGTTTTTCCATCAGTGAAGATATATTAATATTCAAATTCAAAATTATTATATAAATAAATAGTCATTTTGCCACATTACTTTTGTGAGATGACCCGTATCCAACTTTTGTTGTAACTAAGCAGTAGAAAGGTATTTGCGGATTGTTTTGGACAAAAGTGGAAGTTACAATCACAGTAGTGTTGTTTATAATATCACAGACAACTATATATATTGCTACCAACCATGATCCAAGTTGCTTTTAATAGCCTCCAAGTGGAATATGAGGTAAGTTGGTATTAAAAATAAATTGGGCAGAAAAAGCCTGATTTGACGTTGCCAATTGGCAATTGGTGTAAATAACACAGAAGAGGAACTATTTGCTAATCCGGCATAAATCCCGGACCACTGAATGTGCTATACACAAACATTTACCACATCTTGAAAAAATATTCAAAAACAAACTTGTTTGCTGATTTTATGTTCACTAATGCAAAATCCAATTTATTCGGTTGTCTACATTATATTCTCGAATTTTGATTTAACTTTCCGTCAAAAAGAAATATCTTTAATTTTATTCTATTTTATATTCATATGTAATTTATCTTTTTTTTTTTTAAAAAAAAAAATTCTATAATAACGACTTTTTTCACATTCACAACGACCGAAATTATTGGAGGTTAGAAATTATCATTTATTAAAAGCAAAAGTGGGGATTGAAATTGGAATTGTAACAGAGAAAGTGCACATGGATAAACTTTGTCCAAAAACAATCCAAATCAAATAGAGCAGAAATAGAATTGACGTAGTACGTCAGGAACAATTTGCATTGCATGTGGCCCCTCAAAAAATGCTTAGTATAATTCCTTACTTTGTAATTCATTTATTGAGGTTGGAGGAGATTGATCCAAGAAAGAATGATTTTGATTCTGGGAATTGAGATTGATTTGCAACGCACACCTGGATGATAGATGTTAAGTGGGGCCCAACTAATCCCATTCATTGAATTTGGATATATATATATATATATATATATATATATATAAAACCAGAAATTATGGTAATCGTATATAATTTTTTTCTGGCGGTGGTGGTGGTTTATGAGTGTCCACCATATCAATTATATTACATGATTTGGAATTGATTAGAGATGGTGTTTGTGGTGCCGGTGTTATGGGTCACATACTCATAATAGAACCAGATACTTTGATACTTGCCTCGAAATTTCCAGGAAAACTCCCCCACCAGTGCAAATTAAAGCTATTTTGATTCCATATATGATTTTCAAATGCTAAATTTTATACATTTAGTTGCAATCAAATAAAATTTTATATTATATCTAACCAATATAAAAAAGAAAAAATAAATTAACTTTTTTATTATTCAAGTTATTAGTCAATGCCATTTGTTTTTAAATTATTCGTTCACCATTCTAATTAACTTTTTTTTTTAAAAAGTAAAAAAAATCGTTTTTTGTTCTCCATGGCTGTTGTTCTCCCTTGTAACTCCATGGCCACTATGAACAAAAACTTGAAGGTTAAAAGAAAAAAAAAAAAAAAAAACTAATTAAAATAAAATGATAAAAGAAGAATGAGAAAGAGAAAGTGAAGCACCATAAAAGATTTTAAATCCAAATCATGTGAGCATGGAAGAATATACGAAAGCAGGTAGATAATTTAAATCGTCTGAATAATCGTATGCATCTAGATCTTAGACGTTATATACATCTTCAGGGCACCTAACCAAAACTCAAATTTTGCAAACTACAAATTTCACACCATGCCGCCATGTAAGCCTGAAAGGAAAGGTGAAAGCGCCCGAACGGTCTCTGAAGGAGAAGAAATAGATTTGTTTTACTTTTAAAAACGAAATATTGAAAAACCAAATAGGATGATTAACTGGTTATGACATAATAATTTTTAGATACATGTCATTAAACAATTTGAAGTGGTACCAGCTGATCTGCAGCCGGCAAGATTATACTGGCCTAAAATTCCCCCCCTTGAACATTACAAAGCATGTTTGTTCCAATCAAATTCTAAATGTTGTAAATTTATTTATTCTTGTTTGGTGAACATTTTTTTTATATATAAAATTAGTTGCAACCAAATAAAATTGCATACTAATTTATCTCTAGTCTTATAAATATAAATCAACATACATAGGAAAAAATTATATTATATAAAAACATCATTTTTTAATTAAATTTCTTAGTATTATTTAAATTATATATATATACATATATATTATATAATATTATATTAACAAATTAATTCTTTACAATTTTATTTAAAAAAAAAAAAGAATTATAAAGGCCACATGATTGATAAAAGAAAGGACACCAAAAGAGACATAGGAACGGACAAAAGAAGTCCCTTCAATGATGTTCAGTCTGGCATTCTCAAAACACCAGAAAAAATCTTGGACGTGGCCGGATTTCCACAGCAGTATATGTGGTCATTATTCCTTTAAACTGAAATTACTTAAAAATAAATTTTTTTAAGGTAATTAAAAAAATAGTTTAATTCCACACGGCAAATACTTTCTACGTTTTTCAACTATATGGTCTCAAACCTCCCCCAGATGTTAGCACCGAAAAGGATATGATTGCTTATACTATTACAATATAAAATACAAATTACTCAGACTTTTATCTCCAAATTAAACAAGGAAATTGAAGCCCATTGTGTGAATCAAATTAAAAGGATTTTGGTTGATATAATTGGGTTTCTAATTTCCTGCTAATTTATCTCTTTGGAAAAAAACACCCTTTTGTGTTTTGGCTCTTTTATCAAGGCATGCATGGAATTCAAAGCAATTATCTCCGCTGAGTCAGCCGTCACTAAAAGCCTCCTGATTAGACTTGTTGAAGTTAGTGTCTCCCTGTTATAGAAAAAGACAATATATCTCATTTCACATGCCAGTAACTGATTGGAAAAATGATACAACATGACCCATGTACCTGTTACATTATAATAGTTCATGGATCTAAAACAGGAAACCAAAATAAAACTCAAAATGTTTGATACAAATCCAATGAGGAATGAAGTGGAAACCAAAACTGTTTTATGAGCAAAATTTATGGAATTATATATATATACATATATATACACACACATCCAAACTACATGAATATAACAATGACACTTGCAATACCAAAAGAGCCTTTCATATACATCATCTAGGTTGTAAAAGGTCTTTACATTTTCTGATGGGATAATTGAATGTTGCTAACAAATGAATATTACAATCACCATGGAGGCCATGATGACCATCTACAAAAATGAAAGGAAGGGACTCAATTGACTGTCTCTGTCAATCTTGGCTTCTGAGTATTTTTTGTGCAGAGCTTCATACCTTGCAAAGCATGGAGTGTATTTCCTTTATAGATTCTGGTGGGTCAAGGTCTTTCACTTGCAGTGAATTCCCAAGCAATTTTTGCATTTCTGATGCAAATATGTTATCCAGAATCTGCAACTCAAAAAGCATTGATTAATAGGAGATAGAACAGTTTGCAATCTAAAGGAAGTAGTTAATATAGGATGGGAAAAAAAATAGCATTTTTAAAATTATTAAGGAAGTTCAATCAGTTTTCTTTTTTTTTTTTTAACTTAATCATTTACTTATCAAACATTGGATCCCAAATGTTACATAAAACAAGTTCATACATATAAAGAGAAAGTTCACTTTACATCCATTTACCAAAAAAAAAAAACAGTAATCACTGGGTAAACATAAGTGTTACCTGACCATATATGTATTTAGATTCCATTAAGAAATGGAAAAATAAAAAATGAAATTATTGCATATGTCCATGGAAAATGGAACATGTTAATTTTGTTCTCATTATTATATTATACCTAAATTTTCCTCATAGTTTTCTTTCAAGAAAACAATGGAAAACTAAAAACAATTTCTTTTCTTTTTTTTTTCTCTCATAAATTGCTTTCAAACGCCGAACAAATCCAGTAAGAAATGATTGTCGTTTATGAAATTCATACAGACGCTACTCTCTTATGCATTTGACAAAAGTATGGAACTTACAGATACTGCGACTCGGGAGCCTTTATACCATGTCCTCTTCTCTTTCCTGTCAACCAAAAGTTGTAGAATATCCTGCAAAGGTTCACCAAAAAAATAATAATATAATAAATTATGATTCTAATCCAAGGCAAAAAGTTTGCAAATGTTTATAATACTGCCAACTCTAGTTTTACTTTACCTGTCCCATTCGGTCCCATAATTCCCTACAGATTTCTATGAACACAGGAGATTCAACAACAGTATGCAGGTGATCTATTGTTTTTACCAATAGATCCTTTAGAGGCTGCATTCTATTTTGTAAATCCGATTCTACCTCTTTAGAATCTCGGATTATGCCCTTCAATTTTGTTGTGTTCTGTGCTCTAGTCTATATGTACCATGTTGCACAAGAAAAGAAAATTGTGAGCATAAAAGAGCAAGGATTCCAATATTTCCTTAAATTGAAAAAACTTTTTGAAAAGGTGATTTGTTCATCAGACAGCTATCCTAGATAAACTGAAAGTTGAATAAGAAAACTTGAATTAGATGGATTCACTACTTACATTCTCTGCAAGTTTCTGGACAATTGCTTTCTTGTAAATCCTAAAATTGGTTCTAAGTGTCACTGTAACATCATTAAGATACTCCCCTTTGACAGCATGCCCATCATCAGGGATGCAAGAACTCCAAGACTTCAACTGGGTGTCTATCTTCGGCCAGAGAACATCCAGCAACCTCTTCATTGAATTTAATAGAATTCCTAGCTGGAAGAGGAAAAGAGCATAGTCAGTATTAATCCCTGTTCAAAAGAAAGATAAGAAAACTCTTTGAAGCCATAAATACAAGCAGAAAGAAAGTCACCTCATCTGGGACAAAATAGGCGTTAACTGTTCCATTAGATAATTTCTGTATATATTTATGGCCAAATAATTTGTTTGTCAGGTTGTCCTTCAATGGTAACAAAACATCAGCATACTGCTTATCCAGAGCTTCAACCGCCGCTTTCTCAACATCTGCAATGGCCTTTTTCGTATATACACACAACGCAAAAACATACGTTCATGCAACTTCAGGTTAGAAGTGAAAATATAATTTAATAAAGTTGGCACACAAATGAAACATCCATACTGGTTTAGGACCAGAAAAAAGTTTAAGAAAAAAAGGAAAAGGAGCAAATTTGAACATACATTCTCCAAAACAGATACATATCCTGGCCAGCGACACATGATGACTTCATATTCGTTGAGTGTCTCCTTCAGATGGTCATACATATCATCTACAAAAGGAGTTGTTGAACGTTGTGGTCTGACACCAGACCATTTTACCTGAAAGTCATGAATATAATAGTGGTTGCCACAAAAATTAGAAAGATCAGTTTTGAGAAAGTTTTCTACTTATCTGACTATTAGAAAGGAAAAGAAAAGAAAAACTCAATATCTAGTCAGTTTACAGTAATGTTTGTGTGCCCGTTAAACTAGAAACCTTTCTGAGGTCTGACGATTGTAGAGAGAGATTACAAATTGCAAGCATATTTGAAAGCATTTACAAATAGATTAAAAAATTACTTTGTAATTTGGATAAATTTTTAAAAACTACCCAATAAAAACAACAAAACCTACCATTAGTTCGAGTATACTTGTCTTTAAAACCATGCTTTGAAAATGATAACAATATACCTTTTCTACCTTGCACAGCTCAAGTAAATGAAGACGCTTGTCTTGAATCCATTGAGATATATAAACGTTGAACAACTCTTTTGCATCAACACCACCATTGACAGGCCTGAGAAAATTTTACATCAGTAATGACCTTACAAAAACAAACATAAAAACTATCGTTAACTATGGAGAGAGAATCGGAAAAATCAATTACTTGACATCCCAGGAAGCAAGATCCCTTTGAAAGTCTGCTGCTGTGATAACAAGCTGTACAACAGGAGGAGTTGGACCTGGAGGAGGGCATGCAATGAGGAATGCATGCAATCTAGCACAGAGCTCCACGCTATATATGGATGAAGAGAGATTTGGAAGTTCTATTTCCATAAAGCTGCATCCAAATAAATTTGCCATGGTCACCAGTCATAAACTCATACAAATAAAGACAATGAAAGATACATGACATAAGATGTCCCTACAATAAGTGCGATCATCTGCTCAAATATCTATAGAATTTTTTTTTAAAAAAAAAATGCACAAGTCTCTGCCACCTATTTTATATTATTTGCTCTAGATCAATTTGTTTTCAGATATTTTCATTTTGACAAAATTTTACCAATCTAAACAGTTAATAAGCAGAAGTGCACAAAAAGAATGCAAAGAAGGATACCGTTTCAGGTTTTCAATCAAAATGTTACATGGCTCGATAAAGGATCAATAAAGGCTTTGCTGAAAGCATATAACTTATAGAAAAGAGGTCAAAATGAAACAGTCTCAGTTAATTCAGAATGAATAATCTCACTGATAATTCGGACTAGATAGAAAGGTAAGCAAACTAAATGGTCAAGAATCATGATAATATTCAAGGTGAGCCCAAATAGTAAGGGTAGTCATAAAACAATATGATCATACCTCCAAAAATTTAAAACACTGACTTCAATCAATGTACTCTAAGAATGGATTAATGTTAGTTGTACAAATGAATATGTTAGTAGCATGCAACATGCAGTATCAGATGTGGCAAAATTACAAAATGATACATGTGCATACCTTGGGAGGACCTTCTGATTATGAATTTCCTTGTCGGTGAAAATTTCATTCCTGATATTCAAAATCAAAGATTTCATTTTCTCATAATACATCGAAACATCTGTCAATTTGACCTCATTGCTGCCCAAAGTAAAATCATCCGTTTCTGCCAAGTGCCTACATAACCTCTTCTTTGCAGCAACCTATATAAAGCCATTCGGCAATAATTAAATTAAGAGTGAGAGTAAAGAAACTAAAATACTGAAAAGACAGACATGAATGGAGAAATTATCCTCTAGCACCTGGAAATATCTGCAAAATTTCAATCGTGCCTCAGGACTCGAAATATCGTGTAGAAGAGTGAATAAATTGATAGCTGGGGCCAAAGCTGGTGCTGCCAATTTACTGGCAGGCCTAAAAACATCCATCACTCCTGATGGCAAAGATTCATCCAGAGACTTGTAGTTCTCAAAAGTTAAAGCAAGAAGGTCTTTAACTTGTTCCTTAATATCAGCTAGCATTCGATTCTGGTTGACATATTAAAGGCCAAAGTCAGAGATTACATTCAAACCAAAAGACAGAACAAAATTATCCACTAACTGTTGCTTACATCAAAGGACTATAACTCATAGAAAGCACATATGAATGATTTTGTAGATATTGACAAAACATGTTTTAAGAAAGAAAGCTTATAATCTATATTATAACAGTGAAAAGTGAAAATCTATGAAAGGATAAATATGAGGAAAATCTCATAAAAATGATCAACAGGGAAAGACTAGACACACCTAATCTAGCATGCATCTCAATATATGGTATATTAGATCTGCATTTGAATATTTCCTTGAACTGTTTTTTAGCATTATGATCCCCAATTAGGAATATTAATGTGCATTCCCAAGATAGATACAAAATATTTCCCCACTTAAATTATTCAAACATGAGACTTAGAAGCCAATGAATTGCAAAAGACATATTAAATAAAATTCATTCATGTTAAGCTCCAACCTCCTGATGACTCAACATGCTCTTGCAGTTGACCTTGGACAGTACATCTGATAGCAAATCATATACTATGTTGAGACAGTCTGCAGTTGGTGTAGCCACATCCATGATGTATGAAAGATACCTGCAAAATTGATATAGACATCAACTTTAATATGACTTGTTCAAAACTACCAATTCTTCTATACCCGAAAAAAAAAAAAAAAAAAAAAAAAAAAAAAAAAAAAGAGCCTGCGAAACAACAAATACCAAAAAAAAAAAAAAAAGCAAAAAAACAACTACCAATATTACTGTACAACGTTACCTTAATTTTGTGTATGCATTGGACACTCCATAGTAAGATGCAAATTCAGTCACTAGCCACTTCCATGGACCATGTAAAGACAAATTTCTCTGCTGAAATTTTTCGGCCTTCATTGCAACTTCTACGACAAAGTCATACGCCATGGTTTCTGCAACAGAGCCACACTGCACGTGGGACAAGAGGAATAAGTCTCACAGAATTACTCCCAAATTTATGGCAATCAAGATACAAGGCTAGCATTTAATCACTTTTAGCATTGTACCACCAAAGGAATACTTTCTACAAGTTCCATTAATAGATTTGTTTTACTAAAATATTGGAGTGTTAAAAAAATACCGTATGTTAAGCATTGTTTAATTCCTGTTCTAAATTATACAGGCAATGCATCAGAAGCATAAAGAATATATAGTCTCGTTTCATATGTACAATGGGTAGTATCACATTATACTCTATTCCTCAAGACCAGTAAGCTGACCATATTTAGAACAACTTAAACTACACGTTCTAAACTACATATCACTTAGTGGAGCATCATGCATAACATTTAATCAGTTATTGTACATTGCAGCATCTAAGGCATTGTAACAGCACCAACTTTATTCATTAGGAGTAAAATATATGTACCTTAGGATGATTAGTATCATTTTGGCTGATTGAATAGTTTATTTGTAACTGTATTCTTCCAACAGGTTCATTCTCAGCATCGACGTATACTGGGTACCATCGCAGTTTGTCACCCTGCATTCAAACAAAATTTAGATCTTCAGTCGGCCTGCTTATGTACTTTCTAAACCTGTAGAGGTGAAAGGAAAAGTATGAAAATCATACTGGGTTATCAGCAATAGCAGCCACTTGAACAATAGCCCGACCATGATACTGTGCCTTGGAATCTTGCACTTCAATCATCAAATAATCACCAAGGCTGTCTGGGAAGCTGTATAATGTACAAACACAGATCAAAATATTATCGAGTTTTAATTCACAGAAAGTGAAAAAAAATAATAACAATAAATAAATAATAAATACAAGTACATACAAGACATGCTCTTCACCAGATCCTGGTTGCATTCTAACGGCATCCTCCTCAGATGAACCTTTCAATCTCAATGAGCAAGAATATGTCTCTGAAAACAAGAGATCACCCGAAGTTAGACACTACAAGAAGGGGAAAAAATCAGCTTACATGTTACATATGTAACTATGCCACAGAGACAGAGATGTGATTTTCACTTTCCTATGCCAGACACAGACAAATGTCTCATTGAAGTAGAACTTCATAAAAGTAAAAACTCCAAGAAAAAAGTTACTGTAATCAGATGATGTCCAACTCTTTGCTTTATCTTAATTTCCAATATATGCATTAATTGGAAAATAAGGAAAAATTGGCATCTGTATTATCAAAATCACCATCTTCTTTTTTAAAGATTTTTCTGGTTTACATGATTATTTGTAATTTGGATACAACTAATTAATTTGACAGATAATATATTGGTTGAACCAGTTACTCAGGACAGCCAGCAGCTATGCATCACCCTAACCGTTCTTGTTCACAATTAATCCATTTGAACAGGTATAATAAATAGGCACTAGCAGCTCATACATATAACGAATGTAAAGTTGTTTTACTTTCAAGAAAAAAAAAAACCTATTTATAGCTAAGTCCTAATCGAATGCACCAGTAATTGACTTACCTTGCACTACTTCATATGATAAAGAACCACTGCGTACATTTGTTACTCCAGATTTCAAACGTCCAGATATCTCTTTCACATACTTGGTGCTAGCCTTTGCGAATGCCGAGCTCCGAGCAGAAAAAGAACCATTTGCAGGAACACGAGGTAGACGAACTTTTGTTACAGGTCCCCATGCAAAAGATAATGCTTTCATTGAGGGCAGCGGTAATAAGAAGCAGCCAGAAGATTGAACCAAACCAATGTTTACTCTACGGACTGCAAGACAACCATGACTCAGATGGTTCATGACGACATTTTAAAGAATGACAAAATAAAAGTATGTTTCAGTGTCTAGCAGTACCTTGCACTTTTATTTTTCCAACATTTTTCTTGGATTTTTTAGCAGCTCCCTGACTAACCAGCTCTGCAGATCTTTTTTGCAGTAGCTCATCCTCAGATTGTAATAATACATGCCGTAAACTAGAATTATAAGAATCAGAAAGTGAACAATCAGGAGAATAAAATGCATTTACAAAATAAATACGATTGTCGTTAGACATGTCATAAAGTTGTACTGCATGAGTAATTACTTATATGCTAAAATGTTTTGAGCATCCTAAAACTCACTTAACAGCCACCCAATATAAATTTGATGCAAAGCTTGAAAGATTCAAGAAAGCTTTACCGGGTATGTATTATATTTACTTAATGTGACAATAAAACATGATTTTTTCCTTCACCATACCTTCAGTTAAAGACAGAATTTTACCAGCAAATAATCTTCAAAAGCAAACAACTCTGTAGCATACGAACCAAAACAAAAGCCCCATCAACTCACCCAAATGCATCTCGCAACACTGCACATTCATTCTCCAAGAAACAGTGGACTTCAGGACTACTTTGCATAGCCCATTTGTGAAGACAGAGGCGAACACATGCATCATAAGCAATCACAGAACACCATGTACCTGGCTCGCTGAATCCAATTCCCAAAAAAAAGAGTTATTTAAACAACTAGATAAAAACTATTTTATTTAAACAACTAGATAAAAACTATTCTTTGCCTCCAATTGTATAACTTAAATCGTCCATTCCATGCCTATATTTAGTTCAAATACCTGACCAACCGAAAAGCCGGCAAGCGAGCAGGTAAAGAAACTGGAGATCCCTTGTCTGCAGCAGCAGCAGTCCTGCATCACTTAATGATTGGTTTTCAAAAGTTATAGACAAATGAAAAACAAACCCAAAATACAGAAGAAACACAAAAACCCGAACCTATAAGATGGCTTAGAAATTTCAATATTGTATATGACAGTGGCTCCTGAATGAATAGCTTCTGCTTCGCTTAAACCATTTGTGCTCACAGAATCATTTAAATTCCCAAACTTGGGCTTGTTATGTGCTTTCAGAGATGATGAACTTTGGTCAGCAGTTGAATTGATTTCCGAACCCAAAACTACCAAAGGAGGAGCACTTGGAGTATTAATGTAATGTTGCTTCTTTTGCCGCAATTCTCTTCCCAAAATCTCCTGCAACAAGTTATATAAATGTCAGAAAGCTATTCTAAGCAGTTACATACATATTATGGTCTAATTTATCTCCCACAGAATTCAACAATTTAATATGTACCAAAAAAAAAAAAAGCTTCTTGGTTTCTGTTACCTGATTTTCCCATGAAGTAACGCCGGAAGAATAACCATCAGAAGTGTGTGTAGTAGCCCTTTGGGAAAAGCCAGAATTCTGGATTCCCAATTGGGTAAACGAAACTTCAGTACTTGTTGCAGAATCTAACAATTCATCGTTCACAAAATCAGGACTTTTCACCTGTTTCGAATCACCGTTCCTCTTCAATTTCTCTACACCTTTTCCTTCTTTCAGGTGCATGAATTTGTCATCATCTTTGAAAGACTCAATAACTGAGTACATCCCACCGCCATTAATCCCATCCTCAGAGCCTGAAGAACATATTTCCGTGTCCGAATCGGTTTGAGAAACCGAAGCAAACCCACATGAGGGAACGTACCCAGTTCCAAATTTTGCCGGAGAAGGCAATCTGAATCCCCTTCCTTTCTTCGTTAAGTTGACTACCGGGTCGCACTGATGTCTTTGCGCTGACTGTGAAATTCTATTATCTCTTTTCTTAGAACCCCCATCCTATAAACATTGAACAAAAAAATAATAATAATAAAAAATAAAAAGTGACAATTATAGAAGGAAGAAATAGAATTCAAAAAGAAAAAATCTTTTAATAGAATATTGATACAGATGAAAGTTCATGATTTTTTATTGCCTACCTCTCCAACCCATCTAATGGCATTGCTGCCCAACTCTTCATTGAACACCATTTTCATCTGTGAAGTCTCTTGTAAATTCAAACTCAGATCATATAAAGAAAATCCAATCTTTCAACCAAAGGAAACAGATTTTCCCAGTAAGGAAAGTATAAATTTTGCTATAGCAAGGCCAACCCAGAGAGCAAAAATAGATCTTTCAGTTTGAAAAAGGAAAAGTAAGAAAAGAAAAAAATGAAAGGAATCTAGTTTCCTTCAATGGCTGAAGAAAATGTACAAGGAAACAAAATCTAGACTACACATTCATAGTAAAGATAGAGTAGTAGAACACGCTGCTAGAGTATTCGCAACAGCAACCCAGAAAAAGCAACAATGATTTTCTTGGAATCCAAACAGTGATACCAATCAGTTCGATTCCTCAATCCTCCACACTAGTAATAAAATCTATATAAAATACACTTGCTATAATGGAAACTCTGTGAAATCAGACAAGGAATGCATTAAAAACAGAGAAACGAAAGCCAAGTGGTAAGTCAAAGTGATTAAATGGCTTTTTTTCCCCCCTTGTGTTTTCTTCTCTATGAAGTCTCTGTGCTTTTTTTTTTTTTTTTTTTCTTTTTTCCTCATTGGCATTTCCTCTCAGTCATGAATAAAAAAGAAAGTTCAGAAAAAAGTGGGTTTCTAGTTAATAATTTGGGATTGCATATAAGATAAATTAATAATTTTAAAAAAAAAAAAAAAATTTTTTTTTGGGCCTCAATGATCAGAAGAAAACGTAGAACATCAAAAAAAAAAAAAAAAAAAAAAAAGGGAGAATATTTAAAATCGCAAAAAGGAAGTAAAACGCAAAAGCCGAACAATACGCGAAGCTAACGTGGCAAGCGCCAAGGCTGTTTTCTATTAACGGTCGAATTCTTCATGGCGCGTCTTTGGGTCCTTATTCGTTTAGGTGTACCAACGTTTCGTGCCTCTTGTGGTATTTTATATTTTTCATTTTTTATTAAAAAAAAAGGACAAATTTTATTTTGTTTTATTTTTGTCTTTTTTATTAATTTTAAAAAAATAAAATAAAATAAAATCCGAGGGAGTCTAACTACAACTCATTGAAAGAGATAGAATTGAAGATAAAAGGGCATTGCTTTCAGTCATAACTGGAAGCGTGCTGTATCCACTGCTTTTTAAAGATAATTAATACTCCTAATAATTTAATTAAAATATTAAATATCTCTTTCTTTTAGTATAATTTTTATATACTTTTTTTTTTTTGGATTTTTTTGGCAGGTTTAATGATTGAAGAATATGATTTTATTCTTAAATATAATGTCTATTTTCATATTTTTTATTGATCGAAAAAAACAATTACTAAATTGTTGTTATTATCACATAACTTAATTGATAATGGTTTCCAAAAAAAAAAAAAAAGCTTAATTGATAATTACCTATCCCGTAACAAATTAGCAAATAATGTATCTATAAGAACAAAATAAAAAATAAAAACAAAAACTATGATAATGTATCTGTAAGAACAAAATAAAAAATAAAAACAAAAACTATGTATATATAATATATAGATGTGGTGTAACAAATGTAGAATATATTGCCAGATTACATCAAGAGGGCCATGACTCATAACTGTAGCTTTACACGAATCCCTTTTAGCTTCATGGTCAGATATCATGTGGCCTCCAACTTTTCTCTTAGCTTTTCTCATCCATTTGGATCTGTGAGATTTTTTTTTTTTTTTTTTTTGTTTTTTTACCCAAAATGAACTTTAGGAAAAAAAAAATCTAAATGGTTTTCATTTTGCGTGATATTATATTGATTGCATGCAATCGATAGAAAGTGGTAAGTAAATATTTATTATATTAAAAAAAAAAAAAGGTAAAGTAAGTTTATGGGAAACAAATTAAGAGGATAACTCGTAGATGATCGACAATACCTTGGCATATGAGATTTTTTGCGTTTTGCCAAAATAAAAATTTCCATATTTGATGGCCATTTTATATATATATATATATATATATATAGAAGGTGTGGAATTTGAACTTAAAATCATAATTGACATCTCTAATAATACTTGTAAAAAGTAAAAACATGCATCAATTTTGATTTACGACATATTGGACCACCGTTCATATGGTACAGAAGGAAAAAAAATATATATATATATATATATATATTTGTTTATTTTCACCATAATATAAATTACCAATTATATAAAAAAAATAAAATAAAATAAAGTAATACCTACGAGTTTAACAGCCACGTTATTTTGCTTTATTGTGCCCAATAATCAACATTATTCTTCTATTCATATATTGTAAACTACTGTCGGCAAAATGACTAATTTCTCCAGCAAAAATCTTGAGTCTGAATCCCATGCAAAATTATCATCATTTCAAGATCACACAAAAAAAAAAAAAAAAAAAAAACCCGAAAAATGAAACTATCATCTTTTTCAACACATTGAATAGAAATCGATGAGGTTGAAAGATAAGCGAAGTTGATGCACCAAAACCCTACAATTCAATTGATTTATGGATATGCCATATAGATTGAATACATTATAATAGGCAAAATATATATATATATATATATATATATATATATATATATATATACAGAAATTCTATGGTGAGGACGGTCCGCATGAGGATTGCAGTATTAGTGACGTTTTTTCATAGTATTAACAACGGTTTCTTAGAAAATCGTCACCAATACTATGAAAAACCATCACCAATACTATAGTCCACATGAGGACCGTCCGCACCATAGAGGGACTGATATATAAATATATATATATATATATATATATACACGGAAATTCTATGGTGAGGACGGTCCGTATGAGGACCGCAGTATTAGTGACGATTTTTCATAGTATTAACTACGGTTTCTTAGAAAATCGTCACCAATACTATGAAAAACCATCACCAATACTATGGTCCGCATGAAGACCGTTCGCACTATAGACGAACTGTATATATACATATATGTGAGAGTTGCTGCAGAGAAGACCGGTGCGCATGTCTTGGAGTGCACCATCAACTGCTGTTTCTTTTTCCTGTTAGCTGCATTGGCATCTTTTTTGAGGGGGGGAAAAAAAAAAACAAAAAAAAAGAGGCAAAACACTTCTTTTATGTTAAATTAATATACCCTTTATGTTTAAATTAATATACCCTTTATGTTGATTTTGAAGAAGGTACATATTTTCTTATATCTCCTCGCTTGATAGCTGAGACCTTTGTTACTTTTGGTCCTCTTTAAGTTACATATCATGTCAAAAGAGCAAAGAACACACTCAAAATAAGCAAGTAACAAACGCACTCAAAAATAGGCATATATAAAAATAAAAAAATAAAAGTAAAAATGAACAAACACATATTACAGATTGAAAAATAAAAAATCTAAACAGATCAAAATGCAAAATGAAAGAGGAAGAGAAGGAACCTGAAAATGCTATGTGATTGCGGTGAGCTGCTGGCCAGCAAATGGGTGAGAGAAAGAGAAGTTGAAAGTGGATAAGAGGAAAGAAAGGAAGAGAAGCTGGAGCTAGTTTTGGTTTAGGAATTTAGGAAAGAAAAAAGAGAAGAACAATACTGGGCAGAGAGAAGGAGAAAATGTGTTTTTTTTTTTTTTTTCTCTTCAAAAAGGGTGGCAACGCACCGTTTAATTGAAATGGTAAAATGATGGAGAGAGCGAGAGAGAGAGAAAGAGAGAGAGAGAGAGAGAGAGAGAGAGAGAGAAATTGCTGTTTTTGTTTATTTATTTATTTTTTCTTTAAAATGGATCCTGTTTTTAATTTGTGAATCCCACGTGGTGGTGCAGGTTTAGTAAATGTTTTGCCTTTTTTTTTTTTTTTTTTTTCAGAAAAGGTGCCAACGCGTCAAACAAAGAAAAAAAACGGCAGTTGATGGTGCACTCCAAGACATGCGCACCGGTCCGGTCCTCCCTACAGCAACTCTCATATATATATATATATATATATATACGGTCCGTCTTTATGATGCGGACGGTTCTCATGCGGATCACAGTATTGGTAATGGTTTTTCATAGTATTGGTGACGATTTTCTAAAAAACTTTTGTTAATACTATAAAAAACCGTTACTAATACTGCGGTTCTCATGCGAACCGTCCTCACCATAAAATTTATATATATATATATAATGGAAAATTTCATTTTGATGTATCAAAAAGTAATGATACATTATTAGGCTAGAAAAGAATAATGTGTACAAGAAGCTAGACCATATGAGGTAGCAAATCTTTACTGTCCAAAATATATTTATATAGGTCAGCTTCTGGTATTTAATTTGGTACGGTGATTTGCATGTGCTTCTAAAAAGACTTTCAATGCAAATTAATGCATAAATCTTTTCCCACCTTCACCAGTTCACTTTTCTTTGGTGCTTTAGCTTGCTGCTTGTTAGGTGGCAAAGATTAGCAGAAAATTTTGAAACCAAACAAATTGCAAATTACAAAGAAGGAAACGGAACCAAAAATAAAAATAAAATAAAATAAAAGGAAGAAGAAGAAGAAAAAAGATGTTTCTTTTTGGCATAGCACCAATAAAAACTGATTTTTTTCATTTTATATTAACATCTTTTACATGAAATTCTACTTCTTTTTTGTTTATTTTCTCTTCCTTTATTTAATAAGATTCGTTGATTAATACGAAACTATTAAATTGCTTTTCAATCTTCAGTTTCTAATTCAAAATGGCATCCCCCATTTTTCATGTTTACAAAAATTATGGTTAAATCCCAATCAAACTCAGAGCAGATATTTTGACTTTGTTTACATGGCTTCTCTGGTTATTCTTAATCCTAGATATTTGAATATTTATTCGGTTTATATTGAATAGTTATTTGATTTATACTACACATCGCAAATATTGCCAATCTTTGCAGTAGGAATCAAAATCAAACACACACTATATATATATATATAATAAATAAAAAAACCCAAAAATTTAAAAATAAATAAATAAATAAACAACTTATCCATCAAGGATTAGAATCTTTCTCTCTTCATAAACTGAAAACTTTTCCTAATCAAGAAGCAAATTTGGGTATTATCCACGTATACACAGAGGTATTAAAAAGAGAACTACAGAATATTTACTGGCAAGATGGTGGGGAAGAGAAAAAAACATATGGACGAGGAAATAGAAACAATGTATAACGCCTATCGGCTTTAAACTGAAGAACAAGCTTAAGCTCTGCAGTGATCTATCTCTGCGTCCACCAAACATACATCGCAACATCAGAGCAGCCCTCATCAATCATCAGATGATCCGAGAACCTGCTGCTTAAGCTCTTGAAATTTAGAAACCAATTCTTCCCTACTTTCCTGCAAAAGAAACAATCACCAGTTAGCTTACTCCCAAAACATGGAACATTGTAAGAAATTGGAAAAAATTAGCATTCCTACCTTGAATATCAGATAGCGAGATGTGAACCACACTGTGTAGCCAAGTCCAACAACTTCCATCAACTTGGGGAACTGATTTGATGGAATTTGGCAATATCAGTATCTCAACCGCATAACACCATCCAAGATCTAAATAACATAAATGAATGGATACTGACCAAGGGGATAGAATCTATGGAACCAACAATAGCTGATGCAAGCCAGAGGGCGACCAAGGCGCCACCACCAAGGAACAAAATAGAAAATGTATCACCAGAGTCAAACTGCAAATGGTCAAGGCTCGCTCAAGTTATGATATTATCGAATGTTGTGCTGAAGGGGCATTTGAATTCAAAATCATGATGGAAATAAATATAGGTTAAGAGAACTCTACTGTTGCTCAGGTAACCGCTCAGGCGAATCTATCATTAAGCAACTAAACTAGAGCTTTCATGAGATTCTAGCGCTCATCACAGCAATGACTTGCGTACAACATTTCAATTTAAGACTATCATATTTAAGCACTAAGTGTTAACAATGAACCATCCAAAACAGTTATAGAGGAATTAGAGTTAAAAAATGCAATCATTGTTGAAGTATCAAAATATTATTGAAAACCCAAAAAGCAAATATGGAAGAAGAAATCGAGAGATTCAAAGTAGAAAACCAAATTTTTGTACAACTTATGAAGACGATGGAAGAAAAATATTGTATCAACTCAGTGACATTACCCTCCAATATCTAAAGGGCAAAATTTTGAAAACACCAAAAAGTTATAAACATGCCACAGCAAAAGACTTATAGAGACAAGCTTCAAGATGAAGCATTTGAAAATGGACTTGAAAGACCATTCTTATGTTTCCAAAAACATAGAACATGCTGATGTCAAAATCTAAAAAAGGTATGAGAATTGAACGAGGTTGACATTCACATACTAAGTTGCTCAGGTAACCGCTCAGGATCGACATAGATGTCAAAGTTCCACAGAGCATTCTGTAAACACTCTCAACCAGTTCATGACATCATCATGGCAACAAGTTCACATCTTAGTTAAACGAAAAAAAATCAAGAATTATAACTAAGTGTATTGAAAAGGATGAAAACTATTAGCAAGCTTAGTTGCTCAGGTAACCGCTCAGATCGACATATTGTCGACGTTTCATTGAGCATTGTAATAACACTCTCAATTAGTACATGATATCATCATGGCAACCAAGTTCGCTATTTTGCTAAGCCAAATTTTTATGATGATCTAAAGAAGAAAAGAAAAGAAAACATAAAGTTAATTTGATTGCAATGATATGTTAGGGGAAAAAAGTAAAAAAAAAAAAAAAAACAAAAACAAAAACGAAAATTAACAAATGGAAATTAAAATAGGAAATCATAAACTCTGGCATGTAGACAGGATCTTGTACCCAACATAAATCAATAGTGAAGATAATATGAAGTAGAAGAATGTAACATTTTTGCCCGGACACAGAAAATTCAATTAGCTGATCAGTTTCTTGTTCCATACTAGCTATAAAACAACCATATTCTCAAAAGTAAATTCCATTGTGGCTAGTAAAATCAGTCATTTCTATATTCTATCAAACCACATTTACCTTAGGCACTACTAACATACTAACATAAAAAGAAAATTCTTGAGATTTATATAGTTTCTTACATTAAGATTATCCAAAATCTCAAATGTCTGCGTTTGCCCATCTGCATTGGACTCTTCTTTAGGTGCTTCTGGTGCTTGTGATGTTGGGGTAACATTATATACATTTCTTCCAGCTGGTGGAACATCTTCCACGGTTACCACACCATCACGATCTTCACCACCATACTTATTCACTCCATTTGAGGTTTCTTCTGATGTTGATGCTCTTGGGAAGGAGTGAGAGAAATAACGCAACCCTGCGAAACAAAACAACAAATTTACAAACGGGTTTATACTCTAAGACAGACAATTTTTCTCAACAAGCCAGTTAGTTTCAGCCATATTACCAACCCAAACAAAATGCATAATGACATAAAACCCGTCATTTACTAAGTGACCAAAAAACACAACATATATATGATATACACACACACACACACACACTACTGTCAATATGCTGATAATATTGAGATCAAATTTTTACAGCACAAGTTTATCAAGAATTTGGAAACAAATACATTCATAAAGGGGTCATTGAAATTCTAAAAGCAACAACATCTAAAGAAGCACCAAAAATCTATCTAAAAGAACAATGTGCATAAATATGCAGCATACTAAAATCCCAAATGAATATGTGTTTGTATTGACATTTAATATTCGCAACAAATTTTTTTTTTAATCCGCATTTTCTTGTATTTTTTATATGAATCAAAATCAGTAAATTATTAAAAAAAAAAAATCGACTCATTAAAAGCTTCAGAAGCAAAAAGACAGACAACAGCGAAAACGACAACCAAAATTAATAATAAGGTCACAAACGAACTATTCCACAACTGAGCTTGCAAAAAAAATAATAAAATACATATACACCAAATGTGTATTCAAACAAAATTTCACGGAACATAAAAAAATCAAAAATATATGCGCCAAAAAAAACAAAATGCTGACTAAATCTATCAAAGCACAAAATCCCCAACAAAAAATGTCGGTACTGAAACAGACTGTGATAAAATCGAATCGCAACGAAGAGAAGCTTGGAGCTTCGTTTTCGATTTGCTAGTGAGCGTTAAAGTGGGTGAAGAACGTACGAGAGTTTAGAAAGCGACTGGTGCGAGATAGAGAGGTTCGTCTGGGAAGAAGTGAGGGCTTGTAACGGAGGTTTGGAGGGTTTGGGATAAAGAGCCTTTGGCTGGACGTGTGTGGAAGCTTAGAGACGGCTTGGGCTGTGCACAGCTCCATTTCCTGGAGACTGAGACTTCTCACACTCGGTTCGCTAAAGCGGTGCGAGAGGTCGAGGAAACTAGGACATTGGAATTTGGCACCACTTTTATACACACAGTTCGCGTGGCTAGGGTTTATTTGGGAATTAGCACCAAAAAAACAAAAAAACAAAAAAAAATTAGGCCCAGTCCAGCTTCCTTGACTATGGGGCCTATGCTTTATTCTTAGGCACTCCTAGTGACACATTTCATTGGCCCAATAGAAAATTTTTTTCAATTTTTTTTTAATTTTTTCCCTTTTTTGAGTAATTTTTGTTCTAAAAAGTTACACCGCTCAACATCCTTTTTTTATTTCTTTCAAAAAAAAAAAAAAAAAAACAAACTTATTTTACCCGTTATATTATCTATGTATATATATATACACACACACACACACAAACACACGGAAGGTTCTTTGTGCAAAGGAATTGACAAACATTTTAGACAAATTTTTTGTTTTCAACAGATCTTCCTAGCATTTTATTTTATTTATCAAAACAATTATAAAAAATAAATAAATAAATTTTAAAAATTATAATCCATTTAAACCAATCTAATGCCTAATATTATTAGTTAAAAAAATTGTTAAATCTCTTTTGCACAGGAACTGATCCCTTATATATTGTCTTGAATCTATGTGTGGTATATATATATATATATATATGTTTGTTTTTCTTTTTTAAGAATTCTCATAAATTGCATAGACACTCATTCATATTTTATCTTTATTACAATATCAATTATTTTGTTGACCAACAAAAGAAAAAAAGTAAACAATCAACAAACATGACATAATGACGTTATAATGTTGGACTAAAACACAAATATGATGAGGTGTTTTATGTAATTTTTTCAAAATATAATTGTTTTTCTTTAAAATTGGTATAATTTGAAGGCAGTTGGTCTAACTTTTTCTTTACTTATTAACTTTATAGAATTTGCGTCATATTGTTTTATTATTTTCTTTTTATTTTTTTGAAAAAAAAATTGCATCAAAGTGTTATATAAGAGATTAATTTTTACATACCGAATTTTTGTTCAATATTATAATAAATAACAAATTAAGCCATGCAGAGAGATTGTTCTTTATGCTATGATAAAAGAGAGAGAGAGAGAGAGTATTTTATGCTTATTTATTTATTTATTTTATATTGTGGTAAAGGAATTTGAATAAAAAAAATTTACAAGTGGATTTATTTAATAAAATTTATTTTCCTTCTCAATTTTTTTTTCTTTGAACAAGAAACTTTTATGAAGAGGAGCAAGTAATCACATCACTTTAATGAACTTGAGTTAACCACTCAATATTTCTTATTTTTGTTTTATCCATCCAAAATTCAAAGGAATCTAAAAATATATATAACTATCTAATCAATAATTCTATATGAGACACCAAAAACTACTAAAACATATCGAATTTTTAATAGAAATAGCTAACTGTGAATGACTCGCAATTTCTCCACTGTTTATAACAATTTGCCTACAAAAAGTAATGGATTATCTAATTGTCATCAATTCCACTATTAATGGACTACACAAAAATTTAAAGATATAGGTTGTGCAGCCACCAAGTTATTCTTATCATCACAAATAGCTATTTCAATATCTACCACTTCATTAACATTAGATAAAGCACTATCTACATTGATTTTAACATTAAATAAAGCAACATCTACATTGATTTTAAACTGTCCAACACTAGTACATATGAAAACCTAGTAACCCCTGCTAATTTCCATTTTTTCCTTTTGTTTTTTAACTTCAACAAATTCTGAATGCAATTCAGGAGTTCATTCTTAAAATAGCTAGTCATTTTTCACAAAACCATGTGTATTAGTTCATTTCACCTTGCCATATAACCCAAGCAACGTATGCAACCACATTTGTTTGTTGATCTATTAGTTTAGTTAAAATTAGAAAACATAAGTTTCAAACTTAATATCTAGTATTTCGAGTGAAAATGAAAACTTTTCTAAATTCGTCTAGCAATAGAACATCATCACGATGAATGCAAATTGTCTCCAATTCATTTTTACACCAACAACAGAATCGGCATTCATATATTTTCCAATGAAATAATTTTTTATAGCAAGGTAGTCCCTCACTACAAGCTCTCAAATAAGAAAATATTGATTTTATTAGGAATTTTAATTTTCCATAAACCTCTCCCCCAATTAATTCCTTCCTCTTACTAATACTTCTTAATTTTTCATCACAACCCCATCTTAAAAGCCACATGATATTCTGATTTTACAAAGTAATGGTCATTATATTTAAATGCTAAACAATTAAATTGGAACTTCCAAGATTGTTTTGACATTCCATCCTCCCGTGGATAATATTAGATCCATAACATATAAATTGGGTAAAAAATTAGACATCACAAACTTTGATATTCCATAAACCCCTCTACAAATTCAGTCCTTCCTTCTTCTAGTACTTTCTTATTTTTCACCACAGATCATCTTAAGAGCCATATGATATCCTAAGTTTACAAAATAGTGATTGTTATCATCAAAATACTAAGCACTTAAATCTTCAAGGCCAGAAGATCACCTATTGGAACTTCCAAGATTGATTTTGTTCCACTAAAGAAAAATGTGATACATTAAGTGTAGAATATTGAGAGAATTGAGAAAGGTAAGAAGGCTCTGTTCTTCCCTATTCTTACATTAATGTACAGAGGAGATTATATACAATTACATATGAGTTAAACAAGGTAATACAGCTGCACTAAATCATCAAATAAGGATATAGACAGATAAGGAAAATGATACAACAGCTACAGCTAGGCAGATCGTGCATGAGTGATATTAGGGTGCTGAGATAGTTTCCTTAATATTAAGCTGACATTCTATCCTCCAATGTGTAATATTAGATTCATAATTGATAAATTGGGTGAAAAAAAATCACACATAGTGAACTACTTGAAAGAATCCAAGTATCATTTTAAACCTAAATATTCTTTTCCATCTCCCACTATCCATATACAACCTTTCTTAAAACCATCATGACCCCGTATTAGACTTCCCCTAACTGCATCTACAGGTAACAAAAATGATATTTGGCCATTAGCACTTTAATAGCTAAGCTGTTGGGATTTTGAATTAGACACCAGCATTGCTTCCCAAATAAAGCCAGATTAAATTCTCCTAATAATCTAAATCCCATGCCCTTTTGACCTTTAAGTTGATATAGAGAAGTCCAATTTTTCGAATTAATTCCACTACTAGTAGAAGAATGACTCCATCAAAATCACGCCATCAAACTATCAACAAGTCTCTTGAACAAACCAAAACTTCACACAGTTATAAGTTCATAGCTTGAATGATAGCCTTTAGTGAAACCTCCTTACTTGCCTTGGAGAGTAATTTAGCTTTCCACCCAAGTAATTTAGCAATCATCCACTTTCTTAAAACTTGAAATTTTTATTTTTATTTGTCTTAATTAAAATTGGTAAACCCAAATACTTATTGTGCCTAACAACTTCTTTAGTATCAATTAAATTACTAACCTTCTCCTGAACTTGAGAAGGAATATTAGGACTAAATAAGGCCATTGTTTTCTACAAATTAATTTTTTGGCTTGATGCTAGCTCATAAGAATTCAAAATGCACTTAATCTGCTGGCATTCTTTATTTATTGCCTTTGAAAATAGAATAATATAAGCTGCCAAAAAAAAAAAAAAAGATTGAGAAACATGTGAACTTCCATTAAAAACTTGAATGTTGCTAATATAACCTATTAATTTTGTCTTCTTCAATTAGGAATGTCAACGGGACAGAACGGGATCTATTTTTAAAATTTCATTCCCGTTCCCGCGGAGAATTTTTTATCCCGTCCCCATAGTTTTTCTCATTTCTTTATAGGCAGGGCGGGGACAAGAATTCCCCAATCGGGAACAGGGCGGGATGGTTTTCCCCATTTTTTTTTTTAATCATTCATATACTTTTTTTTATGAATAAAATATAAATAAAATGTAAATTAATTGACTAAAATGCAACAAAAATACAATAAAATACATCAATGTCGACTACCAAAGTTGAGAGCTTAGTGTTGGAGTTTGTAATAAAAGAAAAAAATGATGTTTTACATAAATAAAACTAGAAAAAAAATTAAAAAAATAAATATATATATATACAGGGTCGGGTTCGGAATGGGGTGTTTATTCCCCATCTCCGGTTCAGATTTTAAACTTTTGCCTCAAATCCGTTCCGTTATCCCAATTTTTTAGGAAAAACCATTCCGTTAGGAACAGTGCATTGCAGAAATCAGGTGGTGCAGAGCAAATTGCCATTTCTATCTTCAATATAGAAGATAAACTCAACACATATTCAAAGTAAATATAAGAACAATGGATCATCTTATCTTAAACCTTGTTCAAATTTAAATTTCCATTAATTTTCCCATTCACTAAATTAAGCAAATAATTTTTACCACTTTTTTGACAAGTAAGCATATGCATTACTTCAAAAGCGATCATGACAAAATCCATCATTTGTCGTTCTTGCATTAATGAACTCTACTCCTTCGATATAACCAAAGGTAAAATCACTTTCATTTGATTAACTATAACTTTAGCAATAATTTTATATACGAGATTGCGAAGACTAATAGATCGAAATAGTAATTAAAAAGGGATTTTTAACTTTCGGAATCATAGCTATTAATGTGTGATTTAGTTTACCAGAATCTCTATTATTATTCAAAACCTCTAGACAAGCATTGGTAATTTGACCACCAATAATTGACCAAAAATCTGAAAAAATAATGCAGATATTCCATCACAACCAAAAGAGATTGAAGAGATTGAAGAGATTGAAGAGTGTGTTTTACCACTGTTTTTGGCCAAATTAGAAAATAAGTTATTGGGTTCTAAGCTTAAAAGATAGATTCTAGGAAAAACGATTCTAGAAACAATGATATTCGTTGGGACAAGTTTTTTTCATCGAGCCAACAGATGGTTGGCTAAAACTTTTATATTGATGGCCAAAGATTATTGGTATAGCCAAAATTCATAGATCGATATATGAAAGAACAATTTTTTTTAGTATATGAGTTATTTGATCCATTTAATATTTTTAGTCTTATGATGGAAGAAGGTTGAGCTTAAATATAATATTTTTGGCTCTTCAAATCAAGAGATCAACATTTTGGGATCAACATTTTAAGGAAAAGAATCGGACATGTTGGGCCTAAAACCTGTTTTTCTCAAATTTGAGAACAACATTTTTATCTTAAAGAATGTCGAGTCTATAAGCGTCTTTTTCTTGAGTTAGGAACAACCTTTAAGACAGGATATTGATCTTAGCTTATAAATTTATTTTATTTTATTTTTTATATGACAAATGTGGAAGATGAATATTAGATATATAAATATTTGGCCGAAGGAATTAATTCTTGCAAGAATTTCAATTAAAGTAGAGATCTAATTATATTTGGGGAAATATGATTGGCTTTTTTTGGAGATGAGGATTTTATTCATATTAATTATATGTGAAAGAGTTATAGATTTATTGAGATTGAAGATCATCAAAAGCTACATAAAAGAATTAGATTTTAGATTTTAAATCTCTCTCTCTCTCTCTCTCTCTCTCTCTCTCTCTCTCTCTCTCTCTCTCTCTCTCTCTCTCTCTCTCTCTCTCTCTCTCTCTACACACAACATACTCAAAAAATACATAGAAATCTTCATTAAAAAATTCAAGCATCCAACAATCTAAAAATTCTAGATTGTTTCCATTTGTTCATCATTGTTTGAATTGAATTTTGATTATAAAGTCCTTTTTTAATTTGAAGGCAATAAAAACTTATTGAAAATTTGTTCTGTATTTTGAAGTACAATTATTTGTTAGAAGTCAGATTTAATTGTACGTTGTTATATTATTTAATTTTGTTTTGAATTTATTACAATTTAAAAGTGATGTAATCTTACACAGTTAAAACATTGATTGTTGATTGAATAATGAGCATAATGCATACGAAATAAGCATGTATGGACCTCATTCACAATAGAAGGCTGACATAATCTAGCATTTCAGTTTCAATTTTGATGTGTATACCTTTTTTATTTTTTATTTTTTCACATTATCATTATTATCATTGAAATTACGAACACATTGCTTATACTACGAACAAACTCGTGGAGCCACCTAATATGAAAATACTTCTTCACGCAATGGAATAAAACAATAAAAACAAAGATATGATTCCTTATCTCATAACGTTTTATATTTTAAAACCTAACTATTAGGTATGCAATGAATCAAGTCCTTTTTCTTTGTTTGATAAGATTTTTTTTTTTTTTAAGAAAAAAAAAACACAATTTTGAATTGAATGAAATGAAGAATCCATGCTGATCTGAATGGAAAGAGTGTCTTTCCAGCTGTCACCAAGCAAGAAAAAAAATCAAAAAAAATTGTAATTGAGAGTACTTGGTCAATTTAATATCATAACACAAATTGAAATTAAAGTTTTTTTATTATTTTTTTATTTACGTCTACAAAATTGGACAAAAACGATAATCACAAACAAACATTCTATTGGCCAAAAAAAGGAAAAGACAGCTGGGCCCAGAGAAATAAGAAGAAAAGCCCAGTAAAATCCAATGTGCAATGCCGACCCGACCCGTAGAGACCCAAATATAATATCTCGCCGTCGCCGAAATTTGACTTTTACTTTTTGGGAGTAAATGGAAAAGCTCAATGCTTGTGACTCTAATCCATCTCAGCGTCTATCCCATTTTCGTACATTATCGACCAATCACGTTTATCTCAAAAAACAAAAATAAAACCACACTCCACCACTCGCCTTCACCTTCTGTCACGTCCACTATACACGAAAACGGCGTCGTTAAAATTTATGAATCCTCAACAGAGCGAGTAATCTAAGTTTATTGCACTCTCAGCGGGTGAGTTTAAAAAATAAAAATAAAAAAAAGAGAAAAATCCTGACAAAAGCCGTCAAACACTCTCAAAAGCCGAAACCCAACTCACACAATCCTCGTAATTTAAGACCCCCCACACCCAAAAGATTTTTTTCTTTTTTTATTTTTTTATTTTCGCAGGCTGTTTAAAGAAATCTCTTTTTTGCTTTTTTTATTTTTTTTTTCTCTAATTTATTTTAAATTTTTCGCTCAAATTATTCCCCCGAAAAAAAAAAAAAAAAAAAAAAACTCTTTCTTCTATCTTTTCGTTCCTTTCTCTGTCTTTGTCTCTCTCTCTCTCTCTCTCTCTCTCTCTGTGTTTTTGTTTTTGGCTTTGGTGTCAATAATGGCGTCGGTGGTACCGGAAACCCTAAGCAGAGAGCAGTACGTGTACATGGCGAAGCTGGCGGAGCAAGCGGAGCGGTACGAAGAGATGGTGAAATTCATGGAGAAGCTGGTGGTGGGGTCCAGTCAACCAGGGGTGTCGGAGCTGACGGTGGAGGAGCGGAATCTACTATCGGTGGCGTACAAGAACGTGATCGGGTCGCTGAGGGCGGCTTGGAGGATCGTGTCGTCGATCGAGCAGAAAGAGGAGAGCCGCAAGAACGAGGAGCACGTGACGCTGGTGAAGGATTACAGATCCAAGGTGGAGCTGGAGCTCTCGGCTGTCTGCGCTGGAATCCTCGGACTCCTCGACTCCCATCTCATCCCTTCGGCTTCCACCAGCGAGTCTAAGGTCTTTTACTTGAAGATGAAAGGTGATTACTATCGTTATCTGGCTGAGTTCAAGGTTGGGGATGAGAGAAAATCTGCTGCTGAGGATACCATGTTGGCTTATAAGGCTGCCCAGGTTAAATTCAAATTTTTTTTTTTCTGTTCAAATTTTTTTTTAAAGGGTTTTACTGTAGACTGACAAAAATGGTTTTTTTTTTTTTTTTTCTTTTGGTTGAAGGATATTGCACTAGCTGATCTAGCTCCTACACACCCTATAAGGTTGGGCTTGGCGCTTAACTTCTCGGTGTTTTATTACGAGATTCTCAATTCCTCAGAGAAAGCCTGTACCATGGCAAAACAGGTTACTTATTACCATGCTTTATTTCTACAAAGTTTCCTCTTTTACCTGCTAAATGAATAGTTTGCATTGTAATTCGTGATGTGCATGTTCGAGAAGGTGCAATTGGAGTGCTACGGCACAGAATAATTGACTTATGATGCTATGTTGGAAAATTTCTTGGTGGTTTAAAAAGAAATTAAGCATTGGTAGATTCCAGTTCCCCAAATCCAAGAGCACAAATTGAGTAGGATTTTGAGCGATGTGGGTCCACTTTTTTGCCAGCTAATATGGATGTAAACTTGGCTCAGTATAGTTTCCATATCGTAGAAGCATTTAGGATGCAGATGCCCGTGTTGATTAGTTGAGATTAAAGGCTTAGTGTGGTTCTGAAGTAAAGGGTGCAGCTTTATAGAAACATATGAATGTTGTTAATGGTTATTTGTGTCCTAGCAGGATGAGTATATTTCAAATGGGAACTGGATCTTGAAGATATCCTACAATGATGGTGTATATAGGATCCATGGACTTATGGAAATCAGAGTGGATCTAAGTGAGGACTACTAGCTGAAATTTATGGTCTATGGAACACCCATTGAGATTCCATTTTCTCCTACAGTGCAGTACGTTGGTGAAAATAAGATGATTTAATCCTGTTTTCCGTTGCAGTTAAACTCCTAAAGCTTTGGTGCTCTATTTGGGATCGGGCATGCATTTACGAGTCAATGTTATTTAATTTTGTGTCAAAGTTTAGAGCTTGGGCTTAAAAGAGTTTCTTTTAGTGGAATTTGAATGTATGAATAAAATGCAAATATCACCAAGATTTGGTTAGCATTCTGATTGGTTTGTCCTGAGAAAGAGAGAAGATTATTAGGTGCAAGCAGGTTTGTAGAAGAATAAGGAATTAAGAATTACTCTCAAGGTTGAGTTAGCCTAAACCTATACAAGTTGTTTCACGTTCAAGAAGAGTTAGGAGTAGCCTAACATAAAGTTTATGCAAGAAGATTACACTACTAAGGTCATACCCTTAATGTTATTTTGGAAGTTGGAGAGTTTGAACCAGGGTGGTCAAATATGTCTCAATTTTTTATTTATTTAGTATTTGATTTTCTTCTTTGCTAATATAAATTTATTTAGTATTTGATTTTCTTCTTTTATAATATAACGCTTAAGGGAAAATTTATGACTTCCTTGATGGTGTTCTTACTCCTTAGTAGTATAGGCTCTTCTTAAGCATATAGAAAGGCTATTAGCTGTTGTTTAATAGAGTCTAAGAGTGGAGTAGACTTGAGAACTTGAATAGATTGTGGTTTTCGATTTTGGGTTGTGGGTATGGGAGGTTGAGCGTTGCAGGAAATCGTTGTAGTGTTTGTTTGGTAGAGCATTTTCCATCTCTCTCTGCCATGGATGGAGACGTTTTGGTTTGTGTGTGAGTCTATGATTGACAGTTGCAGTAAAGTCCTTGTTATGACAGTTTGATAGTGGATTGTCAATCACCCTTTTTCAAGGATGTTAGGTTTGCCAAACCACATAAATTTCTACTACTCTCTCTCTCTCTCTCTCACACACACGCTTGTTTAGACTTAACTAAAATTCTAATTGGTTCAGTAAGATTAACACCTAAAAGCTTTGGAAATAGTTTGGAGCAATTAATTTCTAATGTCATACCAAATTTAAAATTAAAAAAGTAAAGAAATTTAAAGAAGAAAGAAACAAAAAGATGGACAGTTAAAGAGACATGACAACTGCATGGTAAATACACAACAGATTATTTAATGGAAACATTCTACCTTGTTATTATGCTTATTGTATATTTTGCATAACTCTCTTCATTAAATGCTGTAATAACAGTATCTGTTTTGATTTACATGAAATATTGCATTATGTTCAACTAGATTTCCTGTAACTGTTTCTTTGTCATCCAAAGGCATTTGAGGAAGCTATTGCCGAACTCGATACACTGGGTGAAGAATCCTACAAGGACAGCACTCTTATCATGCAACTGTTGAGGGACAACCTCACTCTTTGGACTTCAGATATGCAGGTCAGTGCAACTTATGACTGGGACATTTGTTAATGTTGTGGCTGCACAATATTAGTTAGAACTTAGAAGTCCATATTCAGTCCTTAGTTTGTTAAATGAAGGGGAACAAAATTTGGAAGAATTGGTGGGAGAATTATAGATATACTGATTCACTTCTTGAAAACCTCATAAACAATCTTGGATGTTCAACTGCAAATTTTAATATCCTTTAATTCATGTGGATCCTTTATTTCGCACCATAGAAATGCGGTGTGGTCGTAAACAATCTTTTCTTGATTGGGTCTTTCTGGCTTCTAAATCTGCCATGGTCATTTACCAAATTTATGACTCCAGTATTTGTAAAATTTACCTAAACAATAACCGTGTCGGGTTTCATGCAGGAGCAGATAGATGAGGCTTGAGTGATGGAATTGTCATGCTCCTGGAGGGAGGTGGGCTTGAATGTCATAAATATTCTGTAATCTGATGTTACCAGCTACATTGATGTTCTTATATGCTTGACATGAACTCATGTTGATATTTTCTCTTTTCTTTTTTGTTTTTTTCTTTCCTTTTTTTTCTTTTTTTTTTTTTTCTCTGGGTTAAACAGAGTTTACTCATCATAATTATAGTATTGTTCTTGCTCAACTGAAGGTGTGGAGACAGATTGGAGAAAGTGATAAAAGATGTCACCCACCCTCCACCTTCTAATGGCTAGTGACTAGCCCCCTCTTTGGTTCAAATTTACAATTACTTTGCATTCCAAAAATAGAGTTGGTTTTCAGTAAAACACTAATTTTTTTTATTTTTGCCCCCCATGCTGTTAGCATGATGGCCACAAGTAGCTCTAAAATCAAGAAGGTATAAATGCAAACTCCCACCTCCAAAGAAAAATAAATAAATAACCATTTTTATCATTGTTGTTACTAAAGTCAGTGTTCTTTCAATAAAGTCAGTGTTACTAAAGTTGGTCTAAAATCCAGATTAATGATTGATGTTGAATTGGAAAATCTTATTTCTGTATCCATTTAAACCTCGTTATGGTCATCTTCTTGTTTTTGGTAATACGTTATGGTCATCTTCTATATGAACCCTAACATGGTAAAAGATATTCATGGCTAGCTCCTGCTTTGGTCCAAGCGATAGAACATGAAGATAATCCCTTTAAAAACTTTTTTTGAAAAACCATTGGGACTTTTTATTTAAAAACACAATAACTAAAGCCTAATTTTGTTTTTCATTTCTCTGGTGAAATGCTGAAGAATCCACCAGTCTTAATGTTTGACCAAAAACAAACTAGAGTCTCAATTAATGATGCTAAATCCCTTTATTTTTTTTTATTTTTTTTGGGTCAAGATCATCACCAGGCCTTTGTATTTTGGTGACTAGTACAAGATTCTTAACATGGAACTATCTGGCAAGCTTTGTGCATGCGAGGAAGTTTAAAACTTTAAATTTATCCGAAGTAATTTATTCTAACTTACGGTCTCCCTAAACTTAGAAATCAATTTATACTTGTGTCCCTGTATCGATAGTCTTATAGTCAAAGAATTTCCAAGACAGAACGACAAAACAAAATACATTGTGATTCAAGAAAAAAAAAGGGAAAAAAAAAATTCTCTTGGGGGATGATGAAGAAATTTGGTTGCTGAATTTTGATATAGAAACAGGCAAATGGATTCTCTATGTCCTTTGGCTTCTAGCTCAAATGCAGCTTCTACTAATTAATACGCTAATACTCTTAATTCAAAAATAATATAATATAAAAGACAGGAATTTATGATTCACAGGTTGTATAGCAAAGAGAGACAAATAGAGGCAATGTGTGTGTGTGTGTGTGTGTGTGTGTATATATTATATAGAAGCAATCAGCGCCTATCGTGGAGTAACTCACAAAAGCCATGGGGCTGTTGTTTCTGGATGCTTTTGATGCCGAGGCTCAGCATTTGAGAGAGAGTGGAGGGTGTGTGAGTGTGTGTCATGGGAAGCATTATCGAGATCTCGAATCTCAAACATAAGGCCAAGCCTAAAGACTAAACAGGGTGTTGTTTTGTTTGGACCACCAAGGCCAATCCCATGCAGGTCCACGAACAATTTTGCTAATCTAATCTAATTTTGCATGAAAGATTAAATATCTCTTACAAAGTGACCAAATAAGGCTGCTATTAAATATTTCTAATACAAGTTGTCTAGGGTGGTCTAGCAAAGTTGTACAAGTAAAAAATAAAAATGAAAATGTTTGCTTGGTCTTCTTTAGAATCTTTTGGGAGCTAACCCAATATAAAGGGGTTTGTGGAAAAGCTGGATTGGTTTAGTGTTAATGGTGGGGAGAGAGAGAGCATCTCTAGGAGAAGAGAAAAAGGGTTAGAAGTTTGTGTTGGTATAAAGTCTACAAAAGGGGGACCAAAGCATGTGTCTTTTAGATCTCCATTTTACTAATTTACTGGTGTTTGTTTTTATGAATTGCAGGGATTTAGTATCCTAAGTGTGGATTCTATTGTTTTATGCAATTAATTTTTGCCATCTCATTTTTTGAATTTTGAATTTGAATTTGGATCTTAATACACCATCTTATAAATATATATATATATATTATTTTTTTTGGTTCAATTATCAAATCCATTAATATTAAGTTTCCGTTGCACAAATAAAAAAATTATATATTAAATTTCCGTTTGTTATAATTGTTACAAAAGTAGACATACTGGCATGGAATATTAAACTTTCATTTGGTATAACGGTTATCGATCCCTAAGCCATATTATTAATACATTTCAAGTTCAAATAGTAAGATTATTTTTATAAGAGTTATTCTTAAAATGATTTTGATTTTTTTGGCAGGCGATAATATATATGAATAAAGACATGAAAGAGGAATAATGTGAAAATTTTTACATAAATTTATAAAATACAATACTTGGAAAATTAGTTTAGAAAAATCATTAAAAAGGAATGTAAACTTCAGCAAATTTGATTTATTAGTCTTTTTTTGGGGAGAAACTCAATTTTATACCTTTTTCTTAAATGCTAAACAAAACTTTTATAATCTCAAAAATAATAATTTAAATGGATTAAAATGAGGTAATAGAGAAGTCAAAATTATTGAATTTATTAGGGAGGACATGTTTGACTGAACTAGTTATAAAAGGCCAAAATAGGATGATGATGGAGATTTCTGCAGAAAACGGCTAGTTTTGATCATCTTCTATGAGATTGCACAGACCATGCCCTTCCCTTAACCCGGAAAGTGACAAACTCATTCTCATTCTTTGCCATTATTATTTGTATAATATTATTATTAATTAATTATAGAGATAGTAATAAGTAACATGTTCTGTTAATTATTAATTTTTAATAGTATATTTAAATCACATTTGGTCACCTAATTATCTGTCACTTTTGGATGTTTATAATGTAAAAGAGAGAGAGAGAGAGATGATATGATTAAAAATGTTAAAAAAAAAAATATATATATATATATATATATAGAGGATACATGTTGGAGATTGGTCTTTGTCTGATAGAAACGAATTATTTGGTAAAATTATTCCCTCAGTAAAATGACAGAAAATATTTAACAGAATAATAACTGCGTACCTTACCTTATTTTTTCCTTTTATTTTTTAGTGATAATGGAATGATATTTACTTATTAACTGTGGAACTTTGACCTATCAATAACTTTGAAGTTCTATAAGAGATTCAATAAAAACGTTTTCTATAGTGTGTGGCAAAAGAAAACATAAAGTATTTTCTTTTTCTTAATTTTTGTTTTAAAAAATCTTCCATCTGGTAATTCCAAATAAAAGAAGTAATTCCGAATGAAGGACACATTATAGATGATTATTTAGAAATTACTAATCTAATTCTGAATGAAAGCACATAATAAATAATTGTTTAGAAAATTACCAAATCAGAAAGTGCTTCATGCGGAAACATTCCCAAACAGAATCATTTTTTGTTCTGATTCTAAAAACACTTAATCATCAGTAAAAATAAACTCATTCAGAAAATTTAATTAAAATTATGTTATCTTCAAATATCATTTGACATATAAAATATATATATATATATATATATAGCTTTTTTTTTATGTAAATACTAAAAAGATAATTGGTATTTAATAAGAATCATGATCATTTGGGAGTTTGGCTATACAACTTTTAATAGTTCTGATTCATATTTTCTCTCTCACCCATAATTTGGTAAATAATGATGGTTAGTCTCTTAAATTTAATTGCAAATCCCTATAAGTCTTTGTTGTAGTGGAGCCTACTACAAACATAGCTTGCAATTTTCCTTTCAAAGGTAGAGCATTAATGAGGAGCCAGAGTCTTGCCATATGCATTGAGGTTAGGTCCAATTAGTGTAAGCTAATAATAGAGATGTTGAGAATTTGACCAATGGCCTCCTTTGAAATCACTGTGTACATTTAAAAGGGGTTTGTAATAAAACTACCATTTGGACCCACTCAATCATGTTCTTGTATGCTACTTTTATTTTTATTTTTATTTTTATTTTTATTTTTTTGCTCATATTTAATATGCCTATCTCTCAATGTATTTTCACATCACCATATTCACGTCATTAGTAATCATCAGTATATTTTATTTAAATGTATTTTTTTTTCCTTTTATTCAAAATAGAGATATATGTATAATTATTAAAAATGGATAAGACAATGATAATACTAAATATTAGATAATCTGTTTTTTTTTTCTTTTTTCTTTTTTGAAAGATATAAATATTTTAGTTATTCAATCTTACTCCATGAGAAATAATGATAATACTGATAAGAGCGACTTAGTTATATAATAATTAGCTATGTTTGTAATTATCTAATTTTATTCTAATCATGCATACATTTCTATTTGCATATTAGGTAATCATATATACATATATATATATATATATATATATACAAGTTTTATATTTGGACATGCTGGGATAAGATTGGTCATTTGAGTAGTTTCCTCTATTACATATCTTTTTCATTAGGACCTCAACAAATTTATTGCTTGTCTAAAGTTATTTTTGGAGGGTAATGCATGCCTATTGCCTTAGTTTTTCACACCCAAAACTTGCTTAGTCTTCTTTTTTGGTAATCAATTTTAGCAAACCCCTCCCAAAAAAAAAAAAAAAAAAAAAAAAACCACATTCCTTTCTTGCTTCCCACAAATCTATGTATACTCTAAATACATAATTACTTACATGTTTCACATTCATTGTTGATTAATAACTTGTATTTTATTTAAGATTTCATTTTTCTTTGTTTTATCCAAATAGCATTAAACTTCTTTGATACTTACTGACCAAATAATTGAATCATGGTATGCAGATTTTCTACTTAGTTTGATCAAATTCAAACCACAACCTTATTTGCTTAAAACGTAAAAAAGAAATTTAAGTAATATTGATTGAAACAATTATAATTTATAAAAACAAATAAAAGCTTAAGTATTTAGTTGAATTCCAATTCATGATAATTGACTCAACTAAGTCAATCAATTATCTTTCTTTTTTTTGTTTTTTTAGAGTTTTCTAAATAATCCTTGTAAAAGAAGAACCTTTTTTTTAAATAATCTCTTTTGTTTTCTTCAAAAGAAAAAACCTCTTTTGTTATGATATTTTTTTTGGTATCCAGATGTCATGGTAAAGTTTTTTTTTTTTTTTTTTTTGGGTCAAAAAGAAAAGCAAAAATACCAAATACAACAGAAAAAAGAAAAGATTTTATTGTTTCTGTTTTGTGGGGTTATTATGTAAACCATTTTTGTTGTGTACCTACAACTACAAATCCGCAACCTTCTCTTTCTCACTCCCCAATCTCTCTCTCTCTCTCTCTCTCTCTCTCTTTACCCTAAAAACACATGCTCATTTCCTACATAAAGCTTCTGCTCTTGCCTTTGCCAACACTGCTCTCTCTTACTCTTCTCTCTAACCCTCTTTTTCTCTTTCTGTCTTTGTCATTTTCTCTCTCTCTCTTCTCTCTCTCTCTCATTTTCTCTCTGTTTATGTGTCTACGGACTGTAAAAACACACTTTCTCTCTTCATTTTCTGGGTTTTCATTTTTGAGTGTAAAACTAGAATGCTCGCCTTGAAAAGTTGAAATCTTTGATAAAAACCCATTGTATAAAACTCCCAATTTATGCGATTTTCTTGGGTTTCCAAAGACCTTCTGGGGGGCGTTTCGATGGCGGACAACAATTCTGGAAGTTCTAGCGGAGAGAGTTCCGACAGTCCGACAACCTCATTCCTTAAGTGTAGAGAAACCTTTCTTTCTTCCTCCGATGATGACGATTCTACGATCTCTTCGGTGACCCAAGAGCAGAACATTAAAACCCGATTTCAAGAACCGGGTTTTAACCTCAGTAGATCCGAATCTTGGATGAATTTCCCAGTACTGAGTGATGAGACTGTTGGAGCAATGGTTGAGAAAGAGAGCGAGCATTTGCCCAAATACGATTACCTTTACAGACTGCACAGTGGAGACTTGGACTTGACGGCTCGGAACGATGCTCTGGATTGGAATTTGGAGGTTTGTCCAACTCTAATTTTAGTTTTTCTCAAATGGGATTCTTTAGTTTTGCGCTGTTTCATATGCATTGAGCTATGCTTACTTCCCATAAAACCATTCTTTATTGTAAAGTGTTTGCATTTATGACTGTAAATCATGTTTCTTGAAGTGGGTTTTGGGTTTTTTTCAAAATCTCAAATCAAATTATTTACTTTTCTCAAATTCTTAAAATCGATGTTTTGTACTGCGTATTTCATTGTATGTTTTCTAAATTAATCGGTAGATTAATCCCAAAGTGGATTTGAATACTTACGTCTATGTTTTCTCATTTGTGAATTGAGTTCTATGTCATCTTTTCTTGAAATCTTGAAGAGTTGACTTTTCTTGTGGAAAAGTAGGCTTGTAATTGCTGGTTTCTGTCACTTGTTTTACTGATTTTGAGTTTTTTCTGTTTTTCTAACAACAGGCGTGGAATCATTTCGGTTTCGGACCATTATGTCTTTGTCTATCTATGAACTACTTTGATCGCTTCCTTTCAGCTCATACATTGCCTGTAGGTTTGGAAAACTGAATACAAATCTTGCTTCTCTAATATCTTTCTACTTCTATTTGCTTTGATTATCTTAGTCCTTGATTTCCTTTGTTCTTTCTCTTCTATTGAGTACTGCAGAGAGATGCAAAATGGGCTACCCAATTGTTAGCTTTAAGCTGTTTACGATTAGCAATGAAAGCAGAGGAGACTACCACGCCTCACCCTTTGGATTTACAGGTAGAGAAATCATGTCAAAGAATTCACATTGTTTGATTACCAATGTTTAAGATTCTAATTGTGTTTGTCTATGTGTCAATTTGTCAGGATGTTGTACCATCCAAGTATCTGTTTGAAGCGAAATCCGTACATCGAATGGAAAGATTGGTGTTGCACATCCTGAAATGGAGGATGAAATCCATTACTCCATGCTCATATATTGACTACTTTCTAAGCAAACTCAATGATGATCAATGTCCATCAAAGGACAATGTCTTTAAAGCAGTACACATCATATTGAGAATACTTCGAGGTCTTTTTTTCTGATTATGCTGTTCTTGTTTTCCACATTGTTGTTCTTAAAGGATAAATGGGGGGTTTTGATTTTGATCAACGGCTGACTGGAAAATTGGAATGCAGGTATCGATTTCTTGCAGTTCAGGCCTTCTGAGATTGCTGCAGCGGTGGCACTCTATATTTCAGGAGAGCAACAAGCAGTGTCTAAAATTGACGATGCAATGTCTTGTTTCAAAAGCGAAGGAAAGGTATAAATTGAAAAAAAAAAGAAAAAAAGAAACAAAGTGATTGTTTTTTAAAGTAGAACATTTGGTAACAGGACAAAAAAATAAGAGAATAAAAGAGACTTAAATCTTGCTTTGATCTTTCATTCATTTTGCTGTCTTTTATAAAATAAAATAAAAATAAATCTTTGTGTTTTTCTCAGTGTTTTCTATTTTCTATATGTTTTGCAGTCAAGAGTATTGCACTGTCTTGCAATGATCAACGATTTGGAAAAAAACTTGATCACAGAAGAACCTGAAAGCCCATCTGGGGTATTGGATGCTGCATCGTTGAGTCGAAAACTTGACAGGAATTAACGGTGTGGTCATGTGCAAGTTCTTCAGAGTAATAGTTCAGACAATTAGAAGTAGAAGAGACCAAACCAGACCAGACAAGACCAGATTATCCTCTCAAAGTGCAATTTTTTTTAATTATTCCAAGTCATGAGATGTGAATTTTCTCCTTCACACTCACAGGTCTAATCAGTTTGGTTGAATGGGAGTTTTGGTGTGGTTCTTCTTCCTTTACACAGAGGAGACAGGGAGAGATAAGGTTTTGATTAAAAATAAAAAAGGAAACAAACTAATAAATACAATAAAGGAGGTGCAAAACGACATCAAAGGGGGTATCATGCTTATACCATGAAAAAACAAAAAAAAGTGACAAGAAATTTTATGTTTGAGAATTGATAAACAGCCATATATCTAGGTGAATGGTGGAGATGGAGGCACAGGAATATGGAAGATTTGTATAATGTTCTTTTTGTTTTTTTTTCTTTTGAGGGTCAGAAAAGTACAGTACAATTTGTTGTAGCTTCACACATTGGCGATGAGACAGAAAAAGAGGACGTGAAAAACTACATATTATATACATGGAAGAAAATTTTCAGGATTTTTTTGTGTATCTTTAAGCTGCTTTTCGTCAATAATGTGGTTTGGAAAAACGACGTCGTTGAGGTGGCTTAAAGCAATTTAGTAGCATTATTCTTATCAAAAATGTCATGTTATTACGGTTGTGTGCAGTGTTTTGGAAGTTTGGGAACAATGGGCCCCAGCGGGCCTAAAGTGAGGCCCACCGTTGTTTGTTTTGACTATATGACCAGTCAACATCTGGGCTTGCCCTGAGTGCTGCCCATCATGCAAGTCTTCGTAGTAATAATATTAAAAAAATAAAAATAAAAATAAAAAGTGAAGGTCCATAACATGAGAAATCTCGGAAATGAAATTTCTGACTGAAGCAGAAGAAAAAAAATTAAAATATAAAGAAATTCGGTACACTACACAGTTTTATGGGTTATATTTCTATACCAAATCGATACCACTATTTGACAAACGACAAGCAGAACAAGAAAAATGTTCATTTCCTTTTCTATAAGCTCGGAGATAAAAGGAAATCACATTTATTTGTACATTGTATTAAATTTTGAACCCTTTTTTTTCACTATATTCCATTGGACTGATTTTAGATTCAAAGTATAGGGCTCTTTTTTAAATTGAGATAACTGAATAAATGTATGCCTAAATATACATATATTATATAGGGATTTGATATGGTAAAAATTTTGTGAAGATCTTACAGTAAAAAAAACATATTGATTATTTTAAATCTATGCATTATATTCAAGGTCCTAGCCAAATCTAACAGAGGAAGTGATTTGAGAATTTTTTCAAGGAAATTTTGAAGTTTTTGACTAGTGTGATTATGTTTACTATAGATTATTTTCATGCATGTGTTTGTCAACAAAATTTACTGATTGGACATAATATAATCTTTGTTTTTTTTTTTTCTTGGAAAACATTGGACATTAAAGTTAAAAACATGTTTAATGATTTTGAAGAATATAAATGCATCATATATTATAATATAGAGAAGTTCTACTTTCAAAAATACTTTATTCAGTTTCATTATTTTAAAATACCAAAAATATCCAAACCTTAATTTCCCCTTTTTTTTTTCTTTTTTTTTTTCTTTTTATTCAATCCAACCTGCATTAACTCCATTCGCCACCTGTCCAGACTTCCAATGACGGAATCGTTGCCTTTGTGTCTGTGGATCTTCTTGGCCATGGTAGTTGGTTAGCCAAAAATTACTGAAAAATGATTAGGTGAGTTTGATCAAATTATGTTGTTGAATTCCTTTCACACCCACCGGTTTCTTCCATGTTTTTTGGTGACAGAGAATGGCAAGGAGGGTTTAATTAAAAAAATAAAATAAATTTGAAAATAGTGAAAAAAGTGATGAAAATCAAACTCTGCTGCTGGAACCCTCTCATACCCACCAGCTTCCAACATGTTTTTCGATGAGAAAAATGATTTTATGTGGCAAATCAAACTATGTTGATTTAAGCTTGAAACATAGTTAAGTTTAGTAGTTGAAGTATTAAAAATAAAATTGGATATTTTTGATATTTTACAATACATAAAACTGTATATAAGATAAAATTAAAGTGTAAAAAGAAGTCTGTAAATTTTGTTGAGAATATTACAACTTATATAAAAACTGTATAAACATAAGAAGAGTACGTAAAAACCTTTTTCTTGAGAATTATTACAACTTATATAAAAATGAAGTCTTGTGACAAAATTTATCATGTCTAAAAAGCCGATCTTAAAAGACAAAAATCCAAAAAACAACATCTCTCACAACTTTTTTAACCTTAATGGTATCTAAGATTCATCATAATTTTTTTCGTAAAATTGATCTAAAACAAACAGAAAGTAAAATAACAAATGACAGGAAAACGAAACCTGTTTCTGCTCCACAGAAAACATAAATAAGAAAAGTATGAGAATGTGGTCATTGAATAGACCAATCGCAAACTGACATAATCAAAAACAAAAAATGGTTAATTAATTGGTCAGCAACAGCTAAGCATGGTCAAATTGTATTATTAAAAACTGGAATGATATTCTAGTGTTCCTGGGATCCCAATACCATGTGTATATATGTATAATAATAATCACCATTTATAAAACTATAAGTTCACCATACATTTAACAAGTAAATTAGTATAATAGTACCTCCTTCTTCATAATTTATAACATATGGTATGGTGATGTGGGGGACCCAAAGTCCACAGCATTCTGCAAAACTGGGTTTGGGGTTGGTAGAGTTTTTAACAGGCTCTGATCAGTGCCTGTCCTATAACTCTCATCACAAAAATTCAAGCTCTTTTGTTTTTCTTTCTCTTTCTCTCTCTCTCTCTCTCTCATATATATATATATATATATATGAGGTTGAAGAAGAGGTACCTTGGGGTTTTGGTATAACCAAGAAAATTAAATGCTGAACGGACATAAAATAAGCAAGGACCAAGAATTACCAAAGGCTGACTCGACACCCATTCACCCTAAAAAACAAAAAAAAAAAAAAAAACTGACTCGACACCCAAGAGACTGAGCCTTTCTGAGAGTTCGCGGTGGAAACTGGAAACTGTAAAATAAATAACTAAATAAATAAAGTGATGGGAAAGAGAGAGGTTGGTCAGAATCTCATCGAAATCAGAATCTTTTTTCTTTTTCTTTTTATTTTTGCTAAAATCAGAAAATTTTTTCGTTTATTGCTTTTTGATGCTCAAGCACTTGCTATATGAAGGCTGTCGACAATTTATTGTTTGCCTTTTGCAGTCCTTACGGTTATCAGCAAAAGTTGACTCACATACTCACATTCCAACACAATGATCCTCTGTGAGGGCCATCCTTCACAAAGATAAATACAAATTAAATTTGATGGTGAAATTATAACACCCAAAAAAAAAAAAAAAAAAGGGATATTTCAAAGTAAAGGGTTTAAGGGTGTTTATAAACCTCAAGTCTTGCCCCTCTATAGAAGAAACAAAAACTCAAAAGGTAAAAAATTTGTTTTTAGGCAAAGAATAGTTGATAATGTTTTATATATATAATATCATAAATTATCCTTATTTTCCAGAAAACTATTTCATTAATGACTTTTAATATCTATTAACTTAATATTGTTAGTTTGCAATTATTATTGCAGTAGATTTATTTCATAATATTCATAAGACATGCATGCATATTATTTGAGCTAATGAAGCTGTTTAAACTTTGAGAGAGAGAGAGAGCATGTTAAACAAAAAGAAATCTTTTGAGGAGAATTTATGATAGTAACCAAGTTATTTCACATCCAAATAGAACTAGCTAACTTTATCTGTTTCCTAGATCCAAACATAGCCATAAGGAAGAGGTAAAAAATAAAAAATAAAAAAAAATAAAAAAAAACGAAAAAAAAGAGAGAGAAAGTTAAAAAAATAAATGAACGCCTTCAGGGAAACATTCGAGGAGTTATACATAAAGTCCTGACAGAAAACTACAAACGAATTTTTAAGATAGAAGAGGTACTAAAAATATTAAACTCCTATGGTGGAAAATTTGAGAGAAGATCCTGTTAAAGAAAAGGGTCTCCTATTAGGAACAGATATCCATATAGAATCAGGCCATCATACATTGGACAAATGTATCACTTCTCAAAGCCATCGACTGAGAGATAATCTCGACCGTTTGATGAGTATCATGCTTACAGAAAAAAAATGTAGTTATAGTAGGTCAATATCAACATATCAGTTAAGAAAATAAAAGTTACTTCATCTATTTCAAATACGAAGACAAATCCTAAAGTTCAAGTGAATAATAATGAAAAGCCATTTTATTGTTCTGCTTGGTATTTGTCACTAACACTGTCCGATACATCTCTGATACAATAAAAGTTGTACAAAATTTATGAACCAAGCACAAATTGCTTGGCGGTTCCGGATTTAATTATCGAATTAATTTGTAACTCAAGAACAGGAATGCTATACACTTGACAAAATTATCAAATGCGAGGATGTAATGTTATCCTTTTGTATTATTTCTACAGCATCTGGTAAGGTCACTAACCAAAAACCTTTCCGATCGCTGGCTACTTTATAAATTTACTTTCAAAGCCTTTTCTTTTTCTTTTTTACTCTCTCTTTTTTTTTTTTTTTTTTTTTTTTTTTTTTTTTTTTGTCTCTCTAGCACCATCATACCTTAGATTATTATTAGATAAAATCTGGCTGGCCTGTGGAAGTCAAACAACGATGCCACATTCGACTGTTAGGGTCCAGCAGCCTGGGATAAGAAATGACTTCGGGAATAGGAAGATAGACGTAATGAGTGTTGCATATGCCTACTGTAATGCCACTGTATCCAGCAAATGCACCGTGAACCTGTGAAAACCATGCATTCATATCAATACTTGATTAGAGAGAGATCTAAGTTGACTGTAAAAGGCAGGAGTCAAATAAAACTAACAAGAAAGTCATTGTAGAACCATTCCCTACTAAGCCAAGTAACCGGCTTTATTTCTGTGCCATGCCATTCCCTGCTAAGGGGTGAGCAAATAAGGTTGAGACTCAGAGTGGTACCATTTTGTCAACATAATATGGTAAAGAGCATAAAAATTCTAGCAATAAGAGAAGAAAATCATAATGCTTGTTGGTCTTAGATGTACTCGGATGTTTCCAAGGACTGGTTCCAGAACCAGATGACACCCTTGATTATGTTCACATGGACTACAAACCAAAAGACAATCTTGATCATATTTTGGCCTATGTTATATCCTCATGGAATATTTGTGCCCCCAATATTTAATCACCATGTCAGATGTGACATATAGGGTAGCAGATAAAGTACTTATTGGATAGCGAGGAAGAGACTCACAGCATTTTGTCCTAGTACAGTGCATAGAATTCCATCTGATGCATTTGCACGACATGCACGGATCATATATGTAGGATCAATGTACTTCACGTCTGCTGTACTACCAATCTCCTTAAAATACTTCTTCGTCTGAAAGAAGGATCATAAACGGAAATCATTAACATAATAGATAAAGGCAGTACAAATAACAGAATGTTTTGGGCGAATGCAAACTGCAGCAAGTCATACAAAATTTTAAATGAAATGATTATAATTTAATAGGTTATATTAGATTCACCAAAAAAAAGGTGATATTAGATGTGTCCCTTTACCAGAATATGAGAAATTCTTACAAAAAGAAATTAAATGCTAAAAACACTATAACACAAAAAAATATTAAAGAGAAAAAAAGGGGCACGTGCAGACAGCAACAGTGTTCATTAATGTATTGCCTGGTTTAACAAACATTATTTTATAAAAAATTAAAATTCAAAAAAAAAAAAAAAAAAAGAGCCAGATCAGCACCAAGCTTGTGATAGAACAAATATTATGTTGTTCATCATGCGAATTACATTTATATTCCAAACTTATTCCATATTTGGGTGGTGAGATTTTAGCATCAAGCATTTTTTTCCCCACCCTTGATAAGAAGTATTAAGTGTTCTTCTCTATAAAAGATTTTCAGGTATATAAGTAATATAGAACTTGTTTATAGATCCACCAACAAATCGATGTATTAGTTGTCTTGTCTCAAATAGCATGAATATCAAAGTCATATCAAAATCAATTTACCAACCTCTTGCTGAATATATACACCAATATCTCCAAATACAACATTTCCAGATGCATCAGTAGCATTAGTTTTCTGAAGTAGATTCTGCATTAGAAAATAGAAATAGGCTATGCTCAGAATTTTCTAGCTGCAGCTTTTACTATTGCCTTGGTAGGTAATTAAAGGAAAAAAAAGGATTCAGACAATCACTGAAAGCCAAAAGAATATAACTCTCCTTATCAAGTATCTCCTGATCAATAATATTACTTTACCTACTAACCAAAAATGAAGCCAAATGTAACTAACCTGCCCTGCTCCTTCTGCTACACAAACTACTGCTGATCCCTTCGTCTCGATAAGGTATTTCAGATGCCGTAAGACACCATGAGGTCCATGTAAGTGAAAAGGTACCTTCAGTGCATACAGTGACAATTTTAGTAAGTTTCCACGACTAATTAACTAAATTAGTATTTAGAATAAGTACCTCTGGTATCAAACATATGTCAATTTGTCCGCTAGCCAAGGATGCATGCATTGCAATAAATCCACTGCTACGACCCATCAATTTCACAACACCAATGCCATGGTAAGCACTATGTGCCTATTAAGATTGGAAAGAAACATTAACTTACCAGGTAGGTATAATTATCAGGAAAGAAGTCAAGATGTGCATAATAAAACACCATGAAAAAGCAGCTAAGGTAAATTTGAACAAGATAATGATAGCAAGAGCCATTTTGGTACACCTGTAACTTTGGAAAAGTAGAAACTAAGCATTTGGAAATGTGATTGTAAAAGTACTAAGGTTTTATGTACTAACCCAAATGGAGATCTAACTATTACGACATCTTTCACAAGTACTACCGAACTTCAATTTTGGCTTTAATAAGAAATTATTTAAAACATATATATATATATATATATTTCAAAAGAGAAAGTATTCACACGTCATTATTATAACTAATAAGGTAAACTTGCTAACAGAACTTACTAATAATATGACAGGCAGTTTAAAAGTTACTAAAGAACGGCGCTAGGAATTTAATTTTGCAACCCCTTCTTAAATTTGCTATCAAAATGGAGTTTTTATGAAATATCTGGTTATAATCAGTTTTACCAAACACTCAAACATGCTAACATTATTTTAGAAAAGACTTTTAGATCCCCAGAAGCAATACCAAATGGGCATTAAAATTAATTCAATTTGTACCTCAATGTATGCTGAATTTATTGCTCGTTGTGCTTCTTCAACAGCAGTATCAAAACCAAAAGTCTTGTCCATCAGCAAGATATCATTGTCTATGGTTTTTGGCACTCCAACTACAGCCACCTTCAACCGCCTTTTACGGCACTAAATGGAAAAGAGAAAAACTTGCATGAAACTAAACCTTGGCAAGGATGAAAGACAAGCTCATAGGAAGAAACTGTAGCAACAATAATCTGTTTGCTCGTACAAAGTTATAACTTGTCTCATAAGTGAAGAATCCATAAGATAACTGCTGGAATTTATAAACATATGCAGTGCAACAAAATGTCAAATTTCTAACAGCATCAACAAAGGAACATATAATTTGTAAATATGAAATAAAGCCTGCATAAGAAATTCAAAATTAAAAACACAGGGCATTCATATCCACCAGGGATCTTATCTTTATACTTAAACTACAAATTTTGATATATCATCTGGAACTGGACCTTAAAACAAATTAAAATATAATGATTTAAAACCTTTAAAAAAAAAAAAAAAATTGCTTTTGAAATTCTGTGACTACTAAATTTCAAAAACAATCCTTATAAATGCATTATAAAACTATGGATTATGAAATATAATACACGAAACCTAGTTTATAAAATGATACATGCTTAACAACCTCGTTATGTATTGCATTGGCTCCGGCATGAGTGCCATTTCCACCCAAGACAAAAAGCATGTCGATTCCTCTTTCCTGAGATCAACATGAAAATACATAAATCATATCACTTTACGTCAGGTATAATGGTGTGTTGTCAACATTACCAATTCACTACAGAAAACTTATCAATGCACCTCCAAACTGTCCACAATTTCACTTATGGTGGGTCCTCCACGTGAGACCCCTAACAAGCTTCCACCAGAAAGATGAATATTCTGAACCACTTTCCGAGACAGCTGACGATCATATCCCAATTTCAGCATGTTAGTATTATATATTCTCAAAACTAAAAAGAAACAACAATCCAAGAAACTCAACAATGAAGCTAGATGAACAAATTAAACGCCCACAAAGTGCATTCACAAAGACAGACTGGAACTTACAGGCATTTCAGCTAATTCTTTGTCAGAAAATCCACGATAACCATATGGAATTCCTACAATCTTTTTCACCCCATAGATTTCAAGTGTGATGACAATCTGCAAAAGATTTATGATTGAGTTATTCGAACAGAAAGCTTAAGCATAACAATTTAGATAACTGAGTTAAAAATGGTTGGAAAGACTTGTCAGTAGATTATCACATGCTAGGCTATAAAACTCTAAGTATTTTTTATAAACATAATTGTTTTCTGATAAGTGGTGAAGTGCCTATATACATTCAAAGGAGTCCTGCATGTTTACCGGATGGAAAAGTTTTTCTCACACCCTCAAACCACAACCCAACAGTACTGATAAAATACTTGAGAACCAATCTAATGATCAAGGGCAATGTTGTTTTTATTATATGACATTTTAACCTGCTATTGACAAATTAAAATTTCAATAGATTTGCTTGAGCTCTCATAGCATGGGGATGCCTTTTTTCTTATTCTTTTTTTTTTTTTCTTTTTTTTTTCTGAGGCAATAAAACATGTAAAATAAATTCTTCATAATTCAAAAGACACAAAATACATTTGCAATTGCTGAATAATGAAAATAACCTGTCTGATGACATCATTCAAACCAGGGCATAGGCCCCCACATGTTACAATTGCTGCCTTCACATCTTCTGGTTTGAAATATATTTTTTCTCGAGGCCCAGCACGATGAACCCTATGAAGAGTCAATGCCATATAAATCATCAAATTGTGTATTCATAGAATTATTACATGCATAAAAACGAATACAATAACGAACATACTTTAAACCAGACGATACAAACTATCTATGTTAGATGTTAAAGGATTCTAAACCAACATGATACAAGAATTTCAAAACTATGCGTCTCAGCTGCTCACTCAATACAGCCAAGAGAAATTATTTACCATTGTTCCACCCATGTACAATCTGGATCAATGCATTCGGCACCAGCAGAAGTAGGTGAAGAATAGTGTATGGTCTGAGATAAAAAAAAAATTTTAAAAAATAAATAAAACCCAGAGGAAACACGAAAATTACAACACTGAAAAGAAGAAAGTCAAACCCATCAATGGCAATTCACCTTTAGAAGTACACGATCGTTATTATTGATGTAGCCGTGCCACTCTTCGTCCGAAGGGTAACCCCCTGCAAAATCTTCCAGTACTGGCGTCCTGCAGTTCCAAAATCCAAGTTCCATTTTCATAAAAATTAAAAAAAAAGAATTAAAACTTTATTTCAACGAGCTACAGAGAGCTTTTCGTATTCGAAGCAATTTGGAAATTACATTCAACATGAAACGCCTTAGAACACTAACTAATAACTTATAAACTTCAAAAACATTAAAAAAAAAAAAATACCAAGAAAATTTGAAAGTTACAAAGAGAAACAAAAAAGTGGAAGCTGACCTCATCTTGAGGCAAAAAGTGGAGGGGATAGGAATGGCATCGTCGAAATAATCGGTAATATGAGGAATGTTGAAGCGGGACTCGAAGTCCTTCTGGAACTTGTATTTCCAATCAGGATCGCTGAAGTCGATCTCGGAGCTTTGGCTATTAACCTTGGCTAAAACGCGCGTCGCTTTGACGGTTCTACTCGAATTCGAATTCGACATCAATGGATGATGAGAGCTTGAAGATGGAAATCCATGGCGACGATTAGAGGAAAGATGGGGGAGCAAGAGTTTGGGGCTGATCGCATGCGAGAGAGTTTCCATGAAATGGAGATCACGAGGCAAAATCGCTAAAGCGAACGATGAATGTGATTGGAAATAGTTGAGAAAGAGAGAGAGAGAGAGAGAGAGAGAGAGAGAGAGAGGTGTACAGTAAGCAGGTTTCTGGTGACCAACTGGCCGTACAAGCAGACTTTAAAGAACGAGGAACTTTTTTTTTTTCAACCTCGACAAAGTTGCGGTCTTTTTTTTTTTTTTTTTTTTTGTAAATTCCGAAATTAGGCTTATTTCGAGGATCATATGGTAAAAATAATTATGTATTTTCCACAGACGGCCTGCTTTAAAAAATAATAATAATAATAAAATTTATTTCACTAAAAAATTATAAAATTTTGACAATGTATCATGAAAAATGATTTATCATTTACTTATTCTCGAAACTTAAACTTCCAGGCTTTGATGCCCTCCACGTGATCATAATTTTTTTTTTTAATTATAAATTACTCTAAACTTTGTTATTTTTATTATTTGAATCCATATGCTTATAACATAGATTATGTGGTCATGATTTTTTATGCTATAGAATATTACAAAAATTAAACTTGCATATTGATGTGTGTGAAGTGTTAAAGTTATGGAATAAAAAAATATAACAAATTAACAATTAACAGCATCTCCACTCTAATTTCCCATTTTACAGAATTTTTAAGTTAGACAATATATATATATATATATTTAAAAAAATTAAACAGATTCTTTAGACACGAATAAGTTTTTTTTTGTTTTGTTATTATTATTCAAATATAATGCTAATTTTGAAGTATACCATCCAGCATAAATGTTAAATCATTACGTTAACTTTTTCAATATATATTCCTTAAAAAAAAATCATTTATCAACATATATATATATATATATTTATAGTTGCATATAGTCAATCTTTAGATCATCTTTTCTTAAAACAACTATCTCTTTAAAATAAAATGCAAAACACAAAAATAAATATAAAATGTCTAATTGAAGTCCCAATAACAATTAAATGATAATTAATTATTTCCAAAAAAACGTGACTTCGAAATCTTATAAGTTAAGGAAAAAAAAAAAAGTATTTATAAGCATCTAGTTAATTTTGAAGTCTCATGTCCAAAATAAAACATATTTTAGTGTCCATTAGATTCCAAATAATTTTTGTTAAAGTTATATATATATTATATATATATATATATCTTTTATGCAAAAGCTAACACTATTATTGAGATGTTTAATAAAAGTAATACATAGAAACTTCTACTCTAATGAAAGTCCCATGGACCAAATCATGACTAAGACCATTCTCTTTCATAAATATTAGAACTCACTAAGCTAAATAAGAAAGTTAAAGTAAAAAAAGAAAAAGAACTTTTTGTTTTGGGATCGGTTTGGACATGTTTATTTTTAGTTATAGAAACGTGGGGGAAATTCAAATGAAAAGAGAAGGAACGCTGGGAAGCTGAGGTTAGACAGGTAGATTGAGTAAACGTTAATTTAGGAAAGGCAAATGTTGTACCTACTACGGAATCACCACTATCATATTCGTATTTCTTTTTTTCTTTTTTTTTGGTTTTTTCCCTCTTTCATGAGTTAAGGTCATAATAACATAATTAAAACTAATGAAAGATGATTTTCACAGAAATAATAACAATTTTTGGAGTCTTTTTTAGCCCCAAGAAAAAAAAAAAAATGTATTAGGTCTGGACTCTGAAAAACTCATAAATTAATAATTTCCGTATAACAAGAGTCAAAGCTAAACTTGGTTACCTCCACTCCATCACATGCCGCCAGGGTCCAGAGACTACTGTTTTGGCTTAATATATATATATATATATATATATATCAATTTTTAGCTATAACTTTTAGAAAAAGTCATCTCTTATTGGCCTTTTGCCTTTCTCCTTTTTCCTTTTTCCTTTTCATGAAGAACCAAAAACACCTTTAGTGGTGGACCGCATCATGTTAGGTTGCGTATAGTTTCTCATTTGAAAGATGTTTTTCCATGATTTATTGTAATAGCTTTTTATGTTTCACTTTTTTCAGATTAAACTTTTTATATATCTATAATTTTTATGGTTTGTCCTATAGCTTCATATTCTTTATTTTCCCCCTATTTTATAGTTTAAGCAAATAAATGTTGGTTAGTACTTACAATTTTTCAAATGTGTAAAAAAGACAAGTAAATAGACAATATATATTTGGCTTCTTTTAAGTGAACTTTTTGAGCCCCACCAGCTAGCAACCGGTTAGTTGGTCCAACTTTGTGAATAGCGACCCTGATAGGTGGTAGATGACAACATTCCATACAACTTGTAAGGTTTCTATTTTCTTTGTTTTTTGTAGTCACTGCGCCTGGACCCAATGATTGGTGAAGTTGAACAGAAAGCCATATCCACGCCTCTCTGATCATGATATTTCACAACACCAAAAGGATTGATAGTAGCAAAATTCAAAAATAAAAGCTAGGAGGATAATGCAATCAAGGTGGCTGTTTCAGCCCAACCTTTGTTATAATTCCCAATCAGGCACGTAACCCAAGCGTTATGACATGACTAAGTAAGATCATGATTCATGGCGTGAACCTAAAAGGAGTATTAAGTTTTTTTATTTTTTATTTTTTTTTAATGATTTGGGTTCAATGACTCCTAACTTTTGGCCTGTGGGGTACTCGTCATTCGCTTTATGAAGTTGTATTTGAAATTCGCTTCAAGTTAATGTATTAAATCAATTGGAAACATCAAAAATCTAAGAACACAATAAAATATTGAAGAGTAAAAAAATTCCCATATACAAACACGAATGAAAGTACTAATTTTGTTATTAAAATATGAGCAATATTATAGTTATCAAATTTTTTTATCAAAATTTTGATAATTAATTATGTATTAGTTTTTTAATAGTATTAAATTGATATTATCATATATATATACATTAATAAATAAATTATTTAAATAAACTATTTAAAAATTATTAAATTATAAATACTAAAATTTTAATAAAAAAATTTAATTACTATATATTTATCCTTAAGATATAATGAAATGCCAAAATGTGAAAAGCTTATAACTGGCACAACTCCAAGAGTTGGAGTTGCCAATTATTGTTGGTTTTTGCAATGATAAAAGTATAGCCGGCCCAGTTTGAAGATGTGGGGTCCAAACCATTTTTGAACCATAAGATTTGTTCATGAACTCCATCGTATGTCATTTTTACATATCCGTCAAGTTTGGGTCATGTCAACTGTTCAAAACAAAACTAAAAGAAAAAGTCCATCATATGTCATTTTTACATATCCATCAAGTTTTGGTCATGTCAATTGTTCAAACAAAAACAATAGAAAAAGTTCATTATTCAGCTTTCAAATGTTTTAACTTCCATATTTTGGATTTGATAAAGTTTGTAGTTAAAAGGGAAAAAAAAAAAAACAATAAAAAAACACAAATCCTCCTCCAATTCAATGTGTCAAAAATAAAATGCTTAGACAATTGTTTGGTGAGAGCAAAAATGTTGAAAGAGTTTTTTTTTTTTTTTTTTTTTTTTGGTTGTTGTTGTTGTTACAATGCTTTGTATTTTAAGTTAAAATATACCAACATAAGACATACGATTGTCTGTCCCATATGGGGGAGCTTTTTAAGTTAGGATTGTGGAAACCCACAACAAACTTGATGCTTACAACCCAAATAAATATTGGGCTAAAATCAATTTCCACATTATTTCACAATAATTCACAACTTGCATTTTTTGTCCCTTTTTTTTTTTTTTTTTTAACGTAGTAATGTTGCTATTGTTTGTGTTATTTTTATTATTAGCACAGTGTTGTTACTATTTTCACCATAGCCTTCTAATATTCTTTTAAAATGATTGCGGAGGCTCAAATGCCAAATATAAATGTTTTTCCTTTTTGGAAGGATAAAATTAGAATACAAAATAATAACATTTTTTTAATTTTGTTTTATTTCTTTATGTCCATGGAATTTAAATTCAGAATCATTATAGAAAACCATTAAATTGTTCATGCAGTATGCAAACAATCATTACTCATTACCTGAGAACCATCATCTTCAATATCATCCAACATAGCATTTTAGAATTTAGGCCTTCTTGGTATGTAATCCAATCCAACCGCATTATCAGGATCCAGTATTTTGGCCCCTTTACAGGGATGTCTTTGCTAACACTTGAGTATACTGGAATGGACCAAGAAAGCCCGAATTGGAAAAGTAACTGGTGTGTGAAATAGGCTCATCCTATTTGACAAACAACCTCTAGATTTTTATTTTTATTTTTATTTTTTTGTTTGAGAACATATAGATTTTTATTTGGAAAAAAAAAAAAAAAAGGAAGACGAAGAAGAAAACACAAAATAATCTCAATTGAAACATACACATCAAGATATGGTACATCTTTGATTATGCTTAAAGGCCAACCCATACCCCATTGATTTCTTCCAAGTAAAGTAGTTATTGTTTTTGTGGAAATATTCCCCTTCTCATATCACCCAACATTACCAAATTTAATTTCAGTTTTGGGCTGAGACATTTGGCGCCTAAATTCGAATAAACTAACCAAAAAAACATCTATAACGGTAATTTTTTCCTCGTTTAACATACCATCTTATGTCCTATTCATTCCAACACTCCAACGTGTCCATTCCAACCAGTCCAAATCACTCTACTAGGCATTTAAAAATGTTTGATTTCAATCACTCAACAGCAAAGAGCATAAAAAGTAGAAGATGGACCAGCAAGGAAAAGCAGATATACTTGGTGGTTTTAATTTTTGTCATATTCAACTTCCTGCTCCTAATTCATCATCAAAATCTGTTCACCTTTTTGTGACAATTTTTGCTTTCTGGGTTTTTGCAGATTTTTCAGTTCCTACTTCATGGAGTGGCTCACTGCTGGTGACAAAAATTGCATCCAATAATATCATTGTCCAATGATTTTTTTTTTCTAGCTTAATTTTCTTAAATACCAAATTTCATTTTCCTTTTAAATTTTCATATATATTTTGCAGATGAATATGGATGAACACAGTTTGAGAAGACAAGCCCAAAATTATAAAGGAAGTGTAATTAATGGTAATGGTATGACTTTAGAAGAGTTGCAAATCCGCCATGAGCTTGAGATTGACATAGAGAGAGACTTGGAAGAAGAGATTAAGGATAGAATTTACCATCTTGCCCTGAGGCTGCACAGGCTTTACCAGCACAAAATGGAAAGGAACGCAAAAGATCATGAATCAGAACACAGAGCCAAATTTGCAAAAGAAGAAAAGAAGAAGATGGTGTCTGAGATAAATATTAACATAAAAATGGAAGGAGGAACCAAAGTTGAAATAAAAGAGAGCAAGAAAGAAGCGTCGGAAAAAAGCCGGCCTCGGAGTTTTAAACCGGAGAATATGCAGAGCAGCAATAAGAAGTTTGATTGGGTGAATACTCTCAGGTCAAGTAGTAGTACTAGTACTAGTACTAGTGCTGGTCAAGTTCGAAATCCTAACCATGTGTCTAAGCAGCAAAGAGGAAATGCCACCACTGACAAGGACTTGAATGAAATGGGTTGGAAGTATTGAGAGGATACCATCTATTTTGTATATTTTTAATGTGTGTTTTGTGTTTTTGATGAAGATAATTATGAACAATGCTAATTAATAATGTGGATAAGTGCTAATTTATATGTGGTGATGAATGGTGTGTGTGTGTGGTCTAAATATGTGTGATGGATTTTATATCACATATATTCTGTATTAATTTATTCTATTTAAATGTAGAATTCATGAATATCAACCAATCTATTTTATTTTATTTTATTATTTTAATGACGATATTTAGTAACAAGCCATTAGCTATTTCAAATTGAATTTTCTTTATTCTAAATTAAAAATGGTATCTTGTTCCAAACCACTTCAATGGTTTTGTTGAATTGGAAATATTAATGTATTTTCTTTTTTTAATGGGAAAAACAATTGAGTAAATAAATGTGTGCTCAATACCTTCACAAAGTTGTGAAAGAAGAACGAAGAAGAAATTTTCTAGAGCCTATATGTATATATATATATATATATATATGTAGCACTCGTGGGTGTTCCTTAGCTTGATGGATGAATTTTCTAGAAGGTTACAAGTGAGAAAGTGAAGGAAAAAAAAGAGAGATTGCGTTTGTGAGCAGTAAGAGCAACAGGCAATAATGTGAAAATATTATGCGGACACAACTTTAGAAGACAGGTGAGTTAGCCCCCAAAAAAAAAAAAACAAAGAACTTTAGAAGACAGGTATGTACGGAAAAAGGCTATCATGGAAATCACCATTTCAGCATATGGGCAACCAACGCTTGCGAGAAAAGGGGCCTAGTTGGGCCTACCTTGGACATCATGTCTGCTTAGAGGGCTAAGAATCTTACCTACAATCTTGGCCCATGATTACCATGGGGAGCCCAATAGTTGAGCCGAGTAAACAAACCATTTTATATATAGTTCTACCAAAAGGCCGAAAAAGAAAACATTTTTTATATAGAGTCAAAAGCATTCGAATGAAATAATTCTCTTTGGTTATATATGAGATATGTAATTTGGCATGCAAATAATTCTTTATATGGTTATCAAGATAGTAATCATCTTTGCTATGATAATAACTTTCAGATCCTAAATTTAATTAAATTTGATACTAATATTTTATTTTATAATTTAGTTCAAATGATAATAACCATCTAAATTATTCTTTGTTTTAAAGCATAATTTAGACTGAATCGGTCCACTAGAACATAGTAAACTTAAGATTGTATTGACTTAAAACGCATAGATGTAGTTTCTTGCTTCTCATGGTACGTATGCTTTCCCTTTTGTCATTATACAAGTTAGGAACAGACTATTGATTTTGTGCACCTATATTTGATAATTAATCTTAAGAATTTGGTTTGACATTGATATATTTAGGGTTTGGCCCTTGTCTTTTCCCACTAAAACACTTTACGTATGGCCATTTGGCAACAGTACTACTCAAGTGGGGTTTTAAGGCACATAAATATACAAGTAGGACAGAGTCTAATCGGTGGCTTAGACAAAGCATTATGTTGAAACCCCATGTGGCAGTGGGGCTGTGACCATTCCAAAGCACAGGAACAATACGGGAACCCCTTTAAAAAGTTAAAAGCAACTGTTTCTAAGGGAAGAAAAAACTTTTATATGTAACCGTTAAACAGTTAAACAGTGATGTAGTGTAACCAATCATTTTTAATCAAATATTGAATAATCATTTTATAGGGTCGGCAATGGGGCTAAGGCACAGCAAAGCGTGAAGGAGTAAGGGAATCCCCTTAAAAAGCTCAAAACTACTGTTTGAAGGAGTTGAAATTGTGTGAAGAGTAGGGACAAACATTTGATTGGTCAGCTCCACCACTCAGCTTCATCTCCAATTGGTGTGGCATTGAAGGGTCATAATCGGTTGAAAAGGGTGTATACATATATATATATATATATATATATGCATATATGTAAATTTATATATATATATATATATATATATATATATATATATAAGGGTGCCAAAGCCAACTCCTTTCAAATACTTTATTTTCCCTTTCAATTAATCCTCAAGGCTTGCTTTCCAAAAGTAGACCATGCATCCCAAACGAATCTTCTGAGGACCCCCAAAGTGCCCTTCCTTGGGTTTCCCCTCTCGAATGTCTTATTCCTGCACCTTCAATACTCATCTAGGATTTGTATTTAGCCACTGATTTCTCACCAACATTTTCCATTAAAATTTTATATATAAGCACCAATTCATGATTGAAGAGATTGAAGAATCTCAATAAGTGGGATTTAAAATAAGTATGGAGTTCAATTTGATATCTCACTAATCATTTTTATCATTTATATCTTCTTTTCTATAATGGCAATAAATTAATTGGAGATTGAAATATAATGTGTAGTGAAATGTTACATTACGCATGCAATGCCTCATCTACAAACTATACGATCCTTAAGCTGCTTTTCATCTCCATTTGCTGTGCTTAACAAATCAATTAATGAAGGATATAATACATATACATAATTAATTTAAAACCTTAGCCATCACGGTTGGCTCCAAAATTATATTAAATAAAGCGCAGACTGTTGGAAACCATGAACTGTAATTTTATAGATGCATGCTTTAATATAATTATTCTATGAATAAGAACTGTTTTTTTTTTTGTCATCTTTAATTTAGCTTTTTTTTTCCCCCTTTTTTTTTCTTTTTTTTTTTTTAAATTTAACAGTTAATTTCAATCTAATGGATTATATAACACTAGTTATTTACAGCACCAACCAGCAACCATTTAAGTGCAATTAAACCTGGGATGTGGCATATAGCTTTCAGTGAATTAAAGACCGTAGACAGATCAAGGTGCTAATTAATACATTAGTTTGATATCTTCTTAATTATTTCCCATGAACCACTAACTTCTTTGTTATTTTTATTTAAGCAAAGAGGCTGATGTTTTCTCTCATAGTAATGACAATTGATAGAGAAGTTAGGTTCCCAATTCCTTTTTAATGAGTTTCTGAATTCATTTTTAACGAGTATTTATAGCATAAAGTGAAATTAATACATACAAAATTCCATTGAATCTGTGTTTTTTCTTGGAACTTAATTTGATGAGATCCACTCTAATCAAAACCCCAAAAACTATAACCATAAAGCTCCTCCATAAGGTTTCTCTAATTAATGCAGGTTTTTGCATTGTTAAGAAATTGGGTGACCAAAAATTAATTACAATAACTTTCAGGTTTAACTACAAATGATCAATTGCTTATAAATAATCAAAGCTCAAAAGTGAAATTTACATATATATATATATATATATATAGATATATAATGATGACATTTTAACTAGTTCGAGATACTTTCCCGATTCAATTTCTTTGAATATATCCAAATTAAGAACAAAGACATTTAAATCAAATTAAGCATATTCTTTGAAATAGATGATGATTTTTGATTTACTGTCTGATATCCAGCTAACTTTGACCATGATTTCCAAATGTGGACCACAGTCTATCGCTCAGCTTTAACTGGTACAGCGGTTCCCCCAAAACAAGCAAAGCATCTTCATGATCATCAAGAGCTTATTTTTTTACTTGCAGGTAAGGTAAGCTTAAAACTATCAGAAAAATTAAATAAGCAAATATATATAAAAAAAAAAAAAAATACCAATAAAAGTATAACTTGTTAGCAAAACTTGAAACACCAAACACCTTATTTAGGACTATTAAAGGGACTCCAAAACAATCCCACCTCTTTTATATCAAAACCCTTCAAATGGGAATTCCTGGTCCAACCCTGCAAAGCAATTAATCTATCTGATATATATATCCATGACCAAAAAGTTGCAGCCAGACACAAACTTAATTATCACGTAATTTCCATTAATAGATGAATCTGATTTCCTGATTGTTTTATGAGGAAACGCCAAAGATAAGCTGAGTTCAACACAAGAAACTCAAAAACTTAACCCAAGTCCTACCCCATCACTGTTTTTGGAAGAAAACGAAATATCAAAACACACACAGATTCCTTTGGAATCCTGATGGATTCTATCAGCCAAAAAAGATTGAATCTTTCAAGTAGAGAGAAGTTGCAGACAAAAGCTGTGTGTCCCTCCTCGTTTATTAAATAAGCTTCTTCTTTTTTCCTTTTTTTTCCCCCCCTTCTTGCTTGGTAGAGTGCCCACATGTTCCCTTAGATGCAGATTATTGAAAAGGAAGAGGAAACAGAAAATATAATTAATATCTGCAGCAAAGCTTTGGATCTATCGACATTGTCCAACATGGACTAAACATTTGGATTTGAGTTTCCATGATAACAGTAGTCCCTACTGTTTTAGCTTTTATATATAATATATATATATATATATATATATATAATTAGTTAGTACAAAAAAAATATAAAAATTAGAATAAGATGGTTTTTTCTCTTTTCCTTCCCAAGGTGATCAAACATCTGTGTTTTTCCACCTTACACATCAGAGCAGTTCCATCATCAATATGATTAATATATAATAGTTTAAATACGGCCATGTTTGAGGAAAATAATATACTATTTTAGTTATATAATTTCTTAAATAAAAGAAGAAAAAAAAAAGAGGAAAATTTAAGAAATTTGAAATATTAGTCTGTGTACTGACCAGTACTGTAAAAGTAAATGCAATGTATGAAAGAAAGAGCAAAGGACATGGGCAACAGAAGTGAGAACCAGTGAGAGAGAGGCCCCATGATCATCAACCTTTGCAGTTTCATTGATCATTTAAAGTTGGCCAAAGTACCTTCGAAAGACAAAAGATTGAAAGGAAAAGAGAAAGAGGAAGAAAGAAGAAAATATTGGAAGCCACCTAGTAATAAAGGTTTCGGAATCACATTGAGTAATAAAAAGCCCAAAGGAAACTTAGATTGGTATTCAATGCGAAGAACACTGAAGGATCTCTGTTCGAAAAGAAAAAGCTTAAAAGGAAAAAACAAAAAAAGAAAAAGAAAAAAAGAAAAGTTTTATATACTCATTGAATAACATCCAGAGAATGCTTCCAAACCCGAAATGAAGTCTCTTCCTGAACAGAAACGAAAAAGGTCAGAAAGAAGTAAATTAGAGAAGAGAGAGAGTATCGACGCCAAGGACTCATATAATAAGTGCACACGTAGAACCAAAAAATTAAAAGAAGATGATAAACGGAAAATGCAGCTTCACAACACGTTTACACCAACAACAAAGACTTATTTCCAACTGTTATAATACTAACACAAACATACAAACCAGTAGTCAATTTCCAGAACCCAAAGCTCAAAACAAAGTAAAAATTAAAAACGTAATTTCCAAACTTATTTACTTGCTCATCAATCAGAAAGAAGAAAACAAAAAGAAAAAAGAAATCAATTCACTGAACGATGAAATTGATTAAAACCCGTCAACCATTATCTATTCGGAATAATCAAGATGATAATTAATAATCATTTGGACTACAAATCCTCCTCCAAACCTAAGAACCACCATAAAACTAAAAAAAATAAAAAACAAAGATTGAAAAACTAAAGAACAACAAAGAAGGTGAACAAAAAAAAAAAAAAAAACAAAAAAAAAAAAACCCTAATGCTAACATGCCGAGAAAGCAATAGAATTGATCGACAAGTCAGTTAAGCAGCCAACACGGTTTCCCACTTGCAGCTTCAAACCAGTACTAATATCGCTTTTAGTGCAGAGAGAGAGAGAGAGAGAGAGAGAGAGAGGAAAAAAATAAAATAAAAGGAAGAAGATCATTGACTAAAAGAAAATGACCCTTCCATATTCTCCCCCATATTTAAGTCTCCTCTGCTAAGAAACCATGCCAAAGTACTCCTCCTTACATACAAAAGAAGAAGAGCCATGGATTGGAGACCATGATCACCACCTTCCTAGCCAAGAATGACAAACATTTGTATTTTTTTTTTTTAACTTTTTTTTTTTTTCTCTCTTCATTTTCATTTCTAGGGTTTCTTACCCCAAGTGTGCTTGTTGTTATGCATCCAAACCTTGAGCACGTGACGCTTCAACCCTGTCTCGTTGCAGAACTGCTGGACCACCGCCTCGTCTTGTTTCTGAATCCTCCATCCCAGCCTCTCCGCCAAAGCCAGCATCCTGTCCTTCTGCTCCTGCGTGAACTTCGTCCGAAACCTCTTCTTCGCCGACGACCCGAATCCTCCGCTTCCTGCTCCAGCACCTCCTCCTCCGCCGCTCGGATTCGATATATCCTCTTGGTCTTCGCGGCTGTGACTGCCTCCGCCTCCTGACGTCGACGGCAACGCCAAAGGCCTATGGTGTGGCGCCACGTGGAGGTACCCCGTTGGTGTTCGGTAATACGGCGAGAATTGCGGTGGGGCATAGTGGGGTACCAGGCTGTATGGGTCTCCGAGCCCAACCCCTCCTCCCGCGGCGGAAGCGGAATCTGTCTCCTTTCGGTGGAAGTTACGGTGGCAGTTACAGGCGGCGCATTTGAGAGCGTCGAGGGAGCCTTCAGCTCCTGCGGCCATGAACTCCCCGCAGCCGTCGAGGGCATGGCCTCCGATTCCGACGGCGTGGTTTTTGAGGCACTCTCTGTACCTGGGCTTCCTCGGCTGAGCTTGAGCCGCTGCTCCTCCACCTTCCGTTCCACCGCCTCCTGGTGTTGGCATTTTCACCCGAGTTCCTGAGTTGCCGAGGGAGTCGTAACTCGCCGCCAACTCCATCTCTTCCTCGTGTTCTTCTTGATCTTCGAACTCCATTTCGATCGGTCCCACACCTTTCCTTTTTCTTTCTGTAAATTAATTCACTCACTTTCTCACTTAATTTCTACCTTACCACTGCAAATGATAAAAACAAAAACTAACAAAATGACAATTTTTTTTTTTTGGTTAAAATATATACACAAATATATATATCACCAGGAAAAATCACCGGAGACTGAGAGCTAAGCTTGCCGTTTCCACCACTAATTACTCAAAAGAAAAACCAAAAATTTGGAGGTGAAAGAAAGAAGAAGATAAAAGGTGAGAAAGAGAGAGAGAGAGAGTGGCTAACAATTTTTCGGTCTCTGCCAAAAAGCCCTGTTGTCCTTCAGACCCCTTGATATACTTTCCCGTTTTTTCTGAAACCCAAAACTCAAATTCCTCTCCCCCACTTCCACCGGCTACACCCGGTTATACCGGTTAACTTTTTTACCCTCTTCTCTCCTCTCTCACCGATTCTTCACTTTTTCTACCATTCCCTCATCTGCGCGGTAAAAATAAACAAATAAAAAAAAAAACATACATATATTCATAAGGTCGCGTGTATTACACCTCCCCAAAGCCATTAAAAAAAAAAAAAAAAAACAAAAACAAAAAAAAAAGAAATGGAAAAGTGGAGAAGTCACGCGCTGTGAGGTTACACGTAGAGAGAGCAAAATTGACACAGAAACTCTGGGGGTCATGTCGTGTAGGAGTGTCGTTTGCACGCATTCCCGTACCTGAAACCTGAAACGAACTGACGTGAGGTGGAACCCATTTACCAGAAAAAAAAAATTTAAATACAGTTGTGGTGGCGCGTGAGGTTGACGGAGAGAAGTATAATAATAATAATAATAATAAAAGAGAGCGTAAGTAAGTAAGTGAGGACAGGGACACGGAATTTGTTAGTAAAAATTAAATTGTCGGCATTTATGGCAGCTTCAGCTTTGAGGCTCTTTGCCTACGTGCGTTCTCGTCCTTCACCATATGTGACGCGCTGTTGGCGTCAACATTTGCATTTAATAATTCATCTGTCCGTGATTCACAAATTCATAAAACTTGTAAAAACAAAACCACTAAAAACAAAAGATTAAAAAAAATTTAATATAGAGTAGTAGATTACAAGTGGAAGAGTATTTAATCGTACTCGATCACGAAGCGCGTAGCAAACACGTGCTTTTTGTTGGCAATTTCGGACATCCGTTGCTATCCCTACTTTCACACACATGTGACATGTCAAACCGTGGGGTGTTAGTATGTAATATATCACGGTTTGTTAGTATGTAAAATATATATATATATATATATATACAAACAAAATAATTCTATAGTTTAAATGTTTCCGTTGTGTATCGTATTCAAAATTAATATTTATTAAGAAAAAATATCATTTTTACTATATACAGTGAAAATATCAGTTTTGGATGGATATTGCACCATAGAAGCTCTTATATCTATATATATATTACATACTAACATATATGAAAATATTACATAAAAAGAAAAAAAAAACATCTATGTAAATAAAATTTCAAAATTTTTTATGGATTATAAAAATATATATAATTAAAAAAAAAAAAAAAAAAAGAGAACAGACAATCTAAATGAGAATTTGAAACGGGATAAATATCAAATCAAAGCCCCGACTTCAAACAGATTTGAGACATGTACATTAATACGTATGTAAGAGGTGTTGGAAACTGAAGAGCAATGACAAGGACATTGGCCCAACCAATTTATTACGTTTGATCAAACATACCTGAATTCAAATATTTTGTCTCTTTTTCATTTCTTTTTCCTTTTCTTTTCTTTCTTTCTTTTTTTTGGGGCAACTTTTCATTAATCTAAATTTTTTATCCTCTTATAACGATAAGTAGTAAGTATAAATAATTCGTTTACCTTATACACCATATGCTTTTTGAGAGGAAAGCATACTAATATGTTGTCATGCTAGTATTGAACTTAATATCAATAATAATTAAGCTCTTAAAATTTCCATTTTTATTTATGAATAGAAATATACCATTGAATAAATAAATATCCTTGAATATGCTTATAATAAAATAATTTAACAAATTTTGGCCAACTATTCTAGATGCCTCTTTTAAATAATTAATTTAAATTTCCTATTAAATCAATACGTCCTTTTTTTTTTTTTTCGTTATGACAAAATAAGATTAAATCATTATGCCATACCAATATTGTTAAAGAGAAACTTTTATTTGTAAGCTCTTTTTTTTTTTTTTTTCCAGAAAAAAAAAATTATTTGGTGAACTCTTGTTGAATCAACGCTGCTTGTTAATCAGCTTATTAAATTGACAATCAAATTAACTAATAACCCTACACCAGTTGAGAGATTACTAATGGAAAAAAGTTTAATTAATTAATGTTTTATATGTATAATTAAGAAATTTCAATTGAATAAACTCTACTTGAATTAATGTGGATAATAAAATTAGCTTATTTATTTTACCAATCAAGCTGGAAAACCCACAACAACCTAGATATAATAAAAAAAAAAAAGGGTTTAAATTTATTTACCTCTTTGAGATACTAGGAAAACAATTGTTTTTTAACCAAAAAAATAAAAAGAAAAAAAGTTTCTCTCTTAAGAAACAAACAAGTAGAGTTGTTAGACAGCCCTCTTTAAAATGTAATATTTGATATTAAAGAGTTTGTACCTTTGGTCTGTAATGTATGTACCATTGGGTGGTTCCTTCGTAAATTTGTAAATGATCATAAGCTTATCGAGTATAGCAATTGATGGTGTAAAAATCATTGTTTATTTCAACAATAAAGCCAATTTAAGGCAACCTATAATATCAATATGTTGTCAATATGTTGAGACAACCTATTTAACAATGAACATTGATAGTAACTTTGAAATTCTAAGTTTAAGGCCTAATGATGAAATTTACCTTCCCAATTTATAAAAAACTAAATAAAAATAAAGTTACCACTTATTGATGGTCGGAAACCTAAAGTAATTAACAAGATGCCTTATGGAATTGGCTATTAAGTAGCTAGCTTGTCTTTGAATTATTAGATAGTATGTTTTGACTTTTAACAAACTAGATTATATATAATAATGCTAATTCCTAAACTAAATTTGACCAAAAGAATGTAGTGCAATAAAATAGAGATGTAAAAAAAAATTGGATGTAATAATATATAAAGCAGCTTACTTTACATGACTAATTAACAAACTAAAAATGCCGTACTCAATTTTTCCTACTTCTTCGTTGATACAGAGTTAAAAGAAAAAATCTAATGCATTGTGCATTTGACAACTAATTATTTATAATTCTAGTAAGAATCATCTAAATTGAGAGATGAAGGAATATTAATTCTCTCACTCTTTTTATCTTCTTTTTTTTTTTTCATCATTTATAATAATTTTGTCATACTCTAGTATTTTGAGCCCATGACCTTCTAAGTGTAGTGTGTATTAGCTGATCTAACTTCATTTGACCCTCTTTTCTTATTTTAGATTGGTTTTTAAGCATAATGATTGGTTTCTTTATCATTTAATCTAATTGCAATATTAATATGATATCGTAATTGCATTTAAATAAGACATATTAATCTTACTAATACACATCTGTAACAAAATTAAAATGGGTAGATTTATCAAAATTTTACGCTCCATACTTACAAATTGACTTGCTTTAAAGAAAAATAATGGAGGTAAAATAGATCCACATCCTCATTTTTATTTTATATAAATTAAGACAGTTTGCAAATGGAAAAAAGATGGAGGTGGAGATAAAATTTCAATGACGAAAGAAAGTAAAGTTCTATCTATTTTAATGTTTAAAAATAATATACATCATTAATTAAGTAAACTAGCCATATTTGTATATTTGATCTCATACATATGATGTAGTAAGTGCATTTAAGGTTGGCATGTTATTTAGAGAAACACATAATCACCAATTACATATAAAGGAACACATTTATAGAAAAATACTTATTAATTTTTAGTCGAGGCAAGAATTTGATTTTTTAGTCTTAGGACAATTTTTGCCATGTACTAATGCTGAATAGTCTACAAAATGATGATTGTCTTCCAAGCTACAATGATTATCTTATGATAACAGCAAAATTCCAAGTTCTCAAAAACAAAGAACAATTTTGCGATCACTCTCTCTTTAATGTTAGATGTACGAATGAACTATATGAATAAAAATGATCATTTATTTCTGTATAACAATTGTAAAAATCACCATTATTTATAAAGAAAATTGCATCTATTGTGAAATAATTCAATGTTTCGGAATATATAAGGCTTTATAAATCGTATGTTTTCCACCAATAGATAGCTTTCAACTCCGAGGCTGTGTTCTTTAATTAAAAGACTATTTCTTATTTTAAAAATAAATATTTCAAGTGTTTTAAATATTTTGACAACTAAATAAATAAATAGTATTAATAATTTCTATTCATAAAAATTCCTACAATCCCCATATGAATAGAAATTAATGCAAAATGATCATACAAACATGAGAGAGAGTTTAGTGAAAAGAAACTAGATTAGGATAGATAGCTTTCGACCTTGAATCTTCCATAATGAATAGTTATCGAATTTACTAGTCGATCATATGCATAATGCTTTGAATTGTTAACTAATGATGTAAATTGGGACAATAACCAACACATGGTCCCTTTTCTGCACAAAATTTGTTTTCATTGTTAGTTTTCATAAGAGTTTTAGAAAATTACACTTTTAATAATTCTCACAGAAGTGGTGCACTTCTACACTTATATAGGTGACCATGTGTTGGCTATATTTCACTTGGATTTTTATGATATAGACATTATTAAAAGCATAGCTTGTCCTAATAATACACTGTAGGTAATGTTGTTTCATCTTAGAAATGGGAAAAAGAATTTTCTCTTATAATACTTTACAATATTGCTTGTGAATCATATATACTTACGTTGTCTCGTTGAACCTAGACCCTAGGATATCCATTTAACTAGGTTGGATTCCCGTTTATGATGACTCGTGAGATTTAAGTTGTAACCCTTTTCCTCTGAATGATTTAATAAACTTGTTTTCTAGATAAACATTTAGTAAATGGATTTGTTAGGTTATCTTTTAACTTTACATAATCAATATTTCTTATTTCATTAGAAAGAAGTTGTGAAACAGTATTATGTCTTGATGTATATGTTAAGGTTTACAATTATACATATTATTTTGTACTCTACCAATTATTGATTGACTATCATATTGAATACATATAGCAGACACAAGCTGTGACCAATTTGGAATACCTTCTAAAAAATTTCTAAGCCATTTTGTTTCTTCTCTACCTTTATCTAAAGCTATAAATTTATATTCCATATTATTCTCGCAATACAAATTTGTTTTGAAGACTTCCATAACACAGTAGCATCTTTAAGTGCACACACATATCCAATTGCAAACTTTGAGGCTTTTACATATTGCATTCAATTAGAATCACATATCCTTCTGATAAGAAGTATAAAATTGAGGATGTTGGCATAAAATAATTTGTGGTTGCATGGTTTCTTGATTTTAAAATGGTGGATTTTAAAGCCGTTATGAATCAAGTACAAAAACTTCAATTGATTCTTCATGAAATACATGCTGAAAAAAATGTTTTTAAATGAATCCTTTCAAGCTACTATTGTTATAGAAAATTGCTGCCTTCCTTGAAAGACTTAAAAAAGTATTTGAAGCATAATGCAAGAAAATGAGTCTTGAAGATTTGGTTGTTCATCTTAGAATTAAAGAAGACAATCAAAGCTCTGAAAAAAGACTAAAGTTTTGTGTGCAACAAGCAAGATCATTATGCAAATGAATGTTAAAACTAAAAAGCACAAAGTAATAACAAGAAAAATAAATCTCAAGATACATTAAGAGGAAGATAAACTGTCAATTGATATAGAGGAAATAAACCTTGCTGTTGTGACTTTTAAGTGAATTTAGTTTGTAATAACAAAGAATGGTATGCAGACACAAGTGCTATTAGATATATATGTTCCAATGGGAATATGTTTTCTACTTATCATGGTGTGGATATATGAGAACATTTTTATATTGGAAATTCCTCAACATCTAAGATTGAAGGCGAAGGAAAAATAGTTATGAAGATGACATTCGGCAATATGCGTAATTGGTGTTTATGTGTTTTTGCAATAGAAACTTCTTTGAATAACAATTTTAAGATAATATTTGCCTCGCATTGATGCTAGACAGTCTAGTAGATGATGAATGTCTTGTAGGCTACAATGACTACCTTCTAAGAATAGCAGCATTTCAAATTTTTAGAAATATCGAAAGATTTTATAATCACTCTTTCTTTAATGCTAGATGTATGAATGAATGATAAGAATAAAAGCAAATTTTTTTCGGTATAACAATTGTAGAAATCACCGTTATTTATAAAGAAGATCGCACATATTTTGAAGTTACTCAATATTTTAGAATATACGAAGTGTTAAAAGTCATTCATTTTCCACCAATATGTATTTTTCCACTCTGAAATTGTATTTTTTTTTTTACTAAAAACATTTATTTCTTAGTTTGAAAATTAATATTATCAATATTTTAAATAATTTGGCAATCAAATAAACAAATAATATCTATAATTTCTGTTCACAAAAATTCCTACAGTCACATCCTTAACTAATTTTTAATTTTCAATTTATTAAATGAAACTATCATTTATATGACTTGTGTAATCTAGTTTCCAAATGAACAAATTTTTCTTTAAGTTTTTTTTTTTTTGTTTTTCCATAGATGTCCATCTGGCATGTCTTTATGGGAAACTAACTATATATTTTTTTTAAAAAATTAAAAATTTGGCCAAACATAGTAAATATAGATTTTCGAAATGTCTTAAAAATTCAAAACTTAAGGAAAAAAAAATGGAGGAAACCCACAACCAAAGTCATTACCAATGTTTTTCCAATTGTTTTTTAAACTTTCACTTTCTTCTTCTCTTTCCCTTTATATTTGTCTTTCTATTTTTGCAAGTTTTCAAACTTCTCTCTCTCTCTCTCTCTCTCTCTCTCTCTCTCAACCTTTCTAACTCTTATTCTCAGAAAAAGAAAAAAAAAATTGGAATTCATCATCACTTAAAAGCTCCATGAATGGATTAGATCTGTTGGATTTTTATTTAAAATGCATTGAAATTTGCTAATCATTTGAAATCTGCTTATGAAGCAAAGAAAAGAATTGGGGAGAGAATCAATAACAATTTGGAATTGGTGATATTAATGGTAATTAAGTCCTAACTCTTGGATAGTATTTATATTTATAAAAAAATATGGATAAATTTAATCACAGCTTTTCAATTGTGGTCACTTGTGAAAAAAAAAAAAAAAAAAAAAAACGCTTTCTCTTTCTCTATTTTATCTCCTTCCATACACACCCTAACACAACTATGGGTTCTTTAAACGTTTATAAATATATAAACTTTGATTTTTTTAAACTTTTGTGTACCGAAATGTTTTGTTGCAAACATCACAACAATAGCTACGTACGAATGCAAAAATCTACTATAAGATATAGTTTTAATTTATTTTCAAATTTTAATAGCAAAAACGGTAATATAAATACTCTTAATTTCTTAAAAAATTCAAAATAAAAATCGAGAAACATAAAAATAATTGTACGAAAATTCAAGAGACGTCCAATCATTTTTATTTTTTATTTTTTAAAAAGACCATTGGAAAGGAAAATATAATTTTCTTTTTATTGGCCCTCTGTCCTTTCAGATAATATATATATATATATATATATATGAATTTTTGGCAAAAGAGATATGTAGCCTTCTAGAAGAACTTGTGTTTACGAGCAAACTCATTTTGTATAGAAATATAAAATGGCGAAGTATTATGAATATTTATCTCCATTGATTAGTCCAAAAATATAGTAGAGGATCATTTGCGATCTTTAAATGGATTTTAATAGGAAAGGAGATATAAAACAATTCAATGAAAACAAGTTTTTAAATAAATATTCGGAACTAAAACACCTTATGTAATATGTATCATAGTTACTTCAATTCTTAATTTGTTCATTTAAAGCTGCCTTTATTATTTTTGTTGTAATTATAATATTATTTTAAAGTTAGAACCAAACTAAGAACTTCAATACATCTTAATATCTAACTCAGATGAAGGCAATAAAGTCCTCTCTAATTAAAATAAATTTATTAAAATATATTATATGTCTTTATTACTTAGACCTTTCTTTTTCTTTTCTTTTTTGTTTTTTGGTCCACTCAAGTAATTTTTATCTCTATTTTCAAATAAATCATAAATAACCAAGTGTTTTTCTTTTCTTTTTACTTTTTTTAATAAATAACCTAGTGTGTAATAACTATGTCAAATTGAAAAGCTGTAAAGCAATTTAACAAAATTCCCAATGTTCAATTTATTAGGATTGAAAAATTGACAAATTTTATTCATAAATTGACTGAAAATCGTGTGGAACATCAAATTCAGGTTGACCCCTTTATAAAGAAAGGAAGAAAGAAAAAGCATAATAAAACAAAAATGAATATGTAGAACTAACAGGATAAGTGGAGCATATTGTTGTACAGTACGTCATAGTATAGCAAGTGAATAGTATTGTACGTTTTGGTTGTGTTTAAGTGTACAAATAGACCATTCAAATTCAAATAATTAGAAATGGCAGTCTAATCAAATCAAAAATGATGAAAATAAAAAATAAAAATGGATCTCTTCAATAATTGAGCAAGTAAAAAAAAATAAAAATTGAAAATAAAAATAAAAAAATCCCATCTGTCAAACGGCAAACCCAATCCAACCTAACCCCAGATCCAACCCATGCCAAACTCTGTGAGGGTGTTTCAGTATCAGATGGTAGCTTTCCTAAATGCCTTTTGACCAAATACAAATTGACATCTCTAAGCTGTGACTCTCTCTATCTGCCACTGTGCCTATGGATCGGACTGTCCCTTACCTACTTTAATATATATATATATATATATGTACGTACTACATAAATTTAAATTCATAATATGCATAATACATTTTCAAATAATTAAATGCAAAAATTAAAAGGTAAAATATGAAAAAGAAAGTAGAAAAAGGAATGGTTTTATTATTATTATTATTATTTTTTTCTGGGCAGAATGGTTTTGGATATGTAGGCGTCACTTGTTCATTGAACGTCAAATGTCCTTTCATATCATTCCAAACTTGGAGGTTTTTGTATTTAAGAGTTGACATCATCCTAATCCTGTTTGGATCTCTATCAACTTCGCCATTATCCTTTCACTCATTAAACCCCAAATATACAGCTAGATTGCTTTCTTTCTTTATCACATTTTTTTTTTAAAATTATTGTTTGTTTCGTTAAATTGAACAGGATATTTGTTGATGTTAATGAAAGCGCATGTTTAAAATTAAAAACTTGTAAAACTGGAACACGCATGCTTTTCTTGAACACAAGTACTTTGATTGACTTGTTGTTCAACTGAACTCTTGATCAATATCTTTTGTTAGATATTTTTTGACTTTGATTATCTTGAAGTTTATAATACATATGGAGAGAGAGAGAGAGAGAGAGAGAGAGAGAGAGAGAGAGAGAGAGAGAGAGAGAGAGAGAGAGATTTTTATACTAGAGGAAACCATTTATTAATTTTTGAAAAACAAACTATTTGTTGTCCAAAGTTTAAATATAAATCGTTTTGATTATTAACTGATATTTAATAATGCATGGTGAAATTGATGAACTTCCATAGTTCTCGCGTGGCTGATGATGGATATTTATCTAACATTGTTTTCCACAAGACTAAGAATTAATAACAAGTACTCTTAAAAATGAAGGAACCAATCCCCATAACAAAAAGTGTATTTAATATGCCAAGTACAAGCAAATCCAACTGGCCATCGGAAAATGTTAAAACTGGCTGGTTAAAAAAAATAAATAAAAATCCGACTTCTTTTATATAAATATATAAATATATAAATATATATATATATATATATATAGGCCAAGAGAAATAAGAAAAAGATCAAGATTTATTTCCCTGAAATACAAAGCATTTAGTAAAACATGAGGATTAAGTTATGGTTCTATTTGACAGGATTTTTTTTCGACTTAAAAGCTGTACTGGAAGATTAAAATTTTTTTTATCAAAAAATAAAAATATTTAGTAAAAATTAATAAGTACTTATTGATTAAAAAATAAATTTTTTAAAGTTATTTTGGAGAAGCTCAAATCTTGAGTTTCTTTAAAAAAAATTCTTTTCTTTTATCTTATATGGAAATTTAATAAGTATTTAATACAGTTTAATGAACATTTAATGCAGTTTTTTTATTTACAACCAAACACTTATTAGTTTTTTAATAATTTTTTTTTTAAAATATATATTATACAAAGTTTTACAAACTAAAGCTTTACTTTTATAAGTTATACCAAACAGATTTTAAATATATGATTATTAAAAAAGAAAAAAAAATTTTAAATGTATGATAAATATGTTCCTATATATAATTAATTCTATAATGGACAATAATATCCAATTAATGATGGAATTTTAAAATTTATTACAGGCATAAAATTTTAGGTGTGTCCAATAAATTAAGCGGAGATGAGAAACTTAATAGATAATCACTCTAGATCTCAATGTTTTGTTTTTGGTATATTACTGAGTAGACATAAATTGAGATAGAAGGATAAAAATAGAAATCTCCATCTAACTTAGTTGGTATATACATAATTTTTTACTATGTATATTTTTGATATTGAAAACGTTGTTCATAAATTCTATATAATTTTATTATAATTGATTAATTATATGTAATTAGATCATCTAACTTGTTGTAATAATAAATGGATTACAAGTAAGGCAAACATTTTGATATAGATGGCGTGCACGCATTTTATTTTCAAACCGTATATATATAACTAAGCAAGTGAATGTGAACAATATATGATAATTAAGGTATAGTAAACAGTAATAAAGAAAGAGAGAGAGTTTATGTGGAGAAGGGGAAGAGTGGAGAGGGAGCATTGGAAGGGTTTCATGTGATCCCCGAAAACAGCCAACGGGGTGGAGGGACGTCTGACGGGACGTGCTGACATTCACTCAGAGACGGTACCATCATCACCTACCTCTCCATCCATCACTACTCTCTCTCTCTCTGCGTCTCTCTGCTACATCTGAAACAAAGAGAAAGAGAGAGAAACTGTATGTATACAATACATTATATACTCTGTGTGTGTGTGTGTGTGTGTGTGTATTTGTATATGTCAGCTGGAGGGAAACCGCGAATACAAAAGACAGAATGAGATAGAAAGAGAGAGAGAGAGAGAGAGAGAGAGAGAGAGAGAGAAAAGACAATTTGATTGTGTCATCCATTCATTCATAAGCGTACCCCCTATACTATTACTCTTCTACACGCTTCCCACTTCCTCTCACACCACCACCATTCAGTCTACTCTATTTACCAAATGGAACACTCCCTCACAGCCTCATCAGGTGCTAAAACGGAACGGAGCTATAGAAAGAAATACCGTTTTGAAGAGAGAGATTAGAGAGAGAGGGAATTGCGGGGAAAAGGGAAGTGGATGTTGACAGGACAAGAAAAAGAGTGGGACGACCGTGATTTCCATTTCTATATTCTTTTGCAGCCTTTGTCTTTCTTTCTTTTTTTTTTTTTTTTTTTTTTTTTTTTCTCTCTCTCTCTCTTGAAAACCCATCTCCACTCCAAAAAAAATAAAAAATAATAATAATAAATAAATAAATAAAAAATAAGTGGCCCCAGCCTCAACACCCCAGAGAGCTTACTTATTAACTTTTTGCTCTTTTTCTCTTATACCACAAAACCCACCAAAAAATGAACAAACAAAGCTCCATCTTCTTTGTTTTCTTTTGCATTCTGATATATTCTTTCTTTTGTTTATGCCCCTTGTTTTTCTATTTCATTTACGGCTCTTTGGATTTTACCGCTGATGCACAAGCAAACCCTCCTAAAAATAATAATAATAATAATAAAAATAGTAATAAAGCAACAAACCCACCAATATAGCTCTTCCTTCCACTAAATGACAAATTCTATTTTTCACTTTCTTTCTTTATTTTATATATACACTACTCTCTTCTTGTCTATTTCAAGAAATTGTGTGCTTATCTTTTCATTCATCATCATAAATGTTTCACTGATTTGAAATCTTATATATTTGGATTAATATTATTACCCTCCAAGAAAACAATGAAATTTTATGGCTCTGGATGGGGGGGAAAAAAAAAAAAGCAATTAGATATATCTATATATATATATATATAAATAGAGAGAGAGAGAGAGAGAGAGAAGCATAATGAGGACCACTCTGATATCTGATGGGATAAAAGATTCATTGGGGGATTTATGATTTTGAAACAGTTGGTATTTTGTACAAAACACAAAGAGGGAAGAGAAGGGAGATGAGAGTGTTTTCGCCTGACATTTCCACTCCCACCACCACTGCTTTGGTTGACATTAGGCATATAGATATAAAGTTGATATCCTTTCTTTTCTTTTCTTTTTATTCTTCTTTATTTTCTTAGCTACCCTCTACTATTCATCATTTCTTTTGTTTGTTGTTTTGCATTGCTGACCAATATTCATTATGTTTTTTTTTTAACATTTTTTTTCTTAAAGAAAAGTAAGAAAATAAACACCTATTTGAGTGGTTTTAACCTTTAATTTTGGTCAACAATCACAATAGGGATGGAAGTGAAACTCACCCAAAATATTGAACGATAAAAGAAATAAGTAACAATATTCCTAACACCCATCATTCTCCCCTGACCATATAAACCTCAAATATCCCAACGCCATGCACAGATTAAATTAATTTCCATCCATTTTCAATTAATCTTTATTTAAGAGAGGCAGTTGGAAGTAAGAAGAGCAAATTAAGTGCATAAGAGATGGGGGGTGTTATATTGGTGCATTAATTTTTGGGACCAGGACAAAGGGTAATGTTAATGGTATATAAAACTAGCTAAATGACAAGCAAGGGCTAAGTACCTCTTTTTGGTTTAGTGAGGAAAAAAGTCTAAGGGAGATCAATGAGAACGCTATATTTGGGGTGACAATGTAAAATGCTTCCTCCACTAGCATCCCGTTTATACTAAAACGGAGATATTCTCTTTCTCAGGGACACTGTTCACCAGTTTTGAAAACCCTACACAACATACACAAAACCCCAGAGCTGCATCATGATAATGAGTAAATCTTGTTGGCTTTGCATCACTCTCTATCTCTCTCTCTGAAATTTAAATCTCTACTTTTGTTTTTATGTTACTGCTTTGTCATACAGGTTATCATATACTTTACTGAATTAGAAAAAAAAAACATAAATAATAATATATAGAATCAAAATGAATTAGTATTGTTTACATCATTTTTCTTTACTTGTCAACTCCACCACCACTTTTCTTTGCCAAAGATTTTTAGAGCTAATAGTTCAGAGAGGCGGGCAAGAAACACAAAAAAAGTGTTTAACTCCTATTCTTGTACAGTAAGTTTGGTGTTGGCATCTAATTATTTGGCCATTTGAAATAACCCAAAGGAACATAGAAAAGAGAAAATAAATATTGAATTTGTAATTTTATAGGAAGGGGCCCTCAAAACTTAGAGTTTCAATAAAAAATCAAAAGTTCATTACTATTTATTGTTATTATTCAACATACATGATTATCAGACAACTTAAGTCTTAATTCATTGGATTTTACTTCACATATAACATGAATTACAGGTTCAAATTTTATTATTTTGTGAAAAAAGATTGGGGAAATAAAATAGAGATATGTATACAAACGAAAATGATTCTTCAATAAGAGAATCCTTGATTTAATTAAATGAGAGATATTTTTGTGGTTAAGGAGGTCACATTTCATCAAAGTTTTAAAAATTTTAAATTCAAACATCAAATATTAATCCCTATTTATCAAATAGACATGTATCATGTAACTAATTTGACTGGTAAGAAACCGACTCACCAAATTTGTATTAATTAAATATATAAATAAGTACTTCTTTTACTCAATTTTTAAAACAGTAAAAATTAACCAAAATGTCAACAAGCTAGAAATCGGTACTGAAAAAGTAAGATTCAAGTGGTGTTAAATTAGTGGAGTTTTTTCCAAGTCAAGTAATAATTCATTTTTATTAATAAAAAATAAAAATAAAAGATTAGGTCATTGAAAGTGGACATTCTAATGGGCGGAGAGTTAAAAAGTGGAATACTAAAATAACTTGGAAAGGGACTAGAAACAACAATGAATTGGGAACAAACTGTAAGACAGTGAAGCTAAACATGAGACCCATGATTACTCTACTCTAACTAGGGTCCCATAAAGCCACCGACAAGCCCCGAAATAAAAAAAAAAAAAACTCTGATATATTGATGATGAAGTAAACCATATACTTAGTGTAATAAAACATGATGATGGAGGAGAGTTTTGGTGAACGGCAAGAGTAATGATTTAATGGAACAGTAGAACTGCATACTTTGAGGAAAATGGGTGATCAGAAGGCTTCTGTACCTATGAAAGGGATTTACAATTTGTGCTTTTTTTCTTCAAGCTATGAATCTCCTTTTCATCAAGTACATTATACAATTATAGAATGGCTTTAACATATTATATACATATCTTTTGGAAAATAGATAGATTTAATATTATAAAAATAAATAAATAAAATATTGTTGAGTAGAAAGAGGGAAAATCAAAACCACCCTAGGAGAACACAAAAGGAATATTATTTAAATATTTTGTATATAGAGATTAGCCTAGACTTTGGCAAAGGGCAATATTTTAGAAATCCTTTTAGGCCTGCCCTACAGGGATTATCAACCTTTTATTCCTGTTTTGTTTTTTGGTGAATAACTTTTGCTCCTGTTGCTTAGGTCCAAACCCTAGGGATATATCATCAACTTGGCTCTTATCATTAATGTAAGCAAAGCCTTGTAGGTGCTGAACTTGAGATCATTGCGGCCAAGAATGTTCCACGCAGTATTGCATGCGACACGGCTTTTTCTAGGTCATCATATTATACACATATAGTGAGATTTTATCATTTGGATTTATATGGTTTCTTTAGGATACTTTAGTTGACAATTATCATTGATGACCATGAGAAAAAGATATTTATGATATGGGATGGTACTACCAAAAATTAAATAAAAACCAAATAACTAATATGGGTTAGTTAAATATAAAAAAAACTAAGAAGAGGGTTAGTTACATTTTCGTGCTTTTCATTACGATTTGCAAGAGACCTAGTTTTCTTTTCATTTTTTGTTAGGAAAGTTTTCATAAAAAATAATACTAAACTCATCAAATGATGTATGTCAAATGAAGTGAAATATTACTTACTTTATTATTATTATTTTTAAATATATATTTTGGTTAATATTAATTTATCAAGTATAACATACTGCTTTATTATTTGGGATTTAAAACTTGATGTCCTTAACATCACTTGTTGGTGTACTTGGCTTGGTTACTTTTAAGCTTGAAATATGCAAGGTCCTTGCATATGCACTTATCAGGAATTCGAAACCTTCTTCTTCGAAAAAATGAATAATAATAATAATAATAATAATAAATCTGAAATTCTAGGAGCAAATGGGCTTGGTCAATTTCAATGCTTCCTCACAATATGGTCCATTTGAGACTAAGGCCGGATCGACCTGGTCCAGCCCTAGATGATATTTATATATTATACTGTATTTGGAAATTCGTAATGAACAAAATTGAAGGTTGGTTCATTCATTTAGCCAACTTTCTTGAAGTGGTTTTTAATAGTGAATAATAAGCTAGAGTGATAAACCAGTGGTTTGCAAAGAAATATTTGTCCAAAGATAGCCGAGTTCCAAGGCTTTGTGACCAATATTTTTTTCCATTTGGGCAATCAAGATTAGAGCACAAGCTAGGGTAGCTAACACTTTTCTAAGATTTTTCCAAAATAATTACAACGCTTTAATAATTCTCACTTTTAAGGGCCAATTATAGAGTGCAAAGTTAAGGTTAGGGGTATATGCGCGTGCGAATGAAAGATGTGGGTGGGTGGGACATCTAAGCATGCTTTTTACACAGTTTTTAGATTCTTTGATTTGGACATTATAGGCCCAATTATTAGAACAATCTTAAGTAAGATTATTGCAAATCATAATGCCGAAAGACAAATTAAATATAATATAAATAAGAAAAAGGCAAAAAGAAAAGGAAGAAGGAATATACCCCATCATAAAACCATTAAAACAAGCCTATAGGGCCAATAACAAATCAGATTAGAACACATATGGCCCACCTATCTAATAGGTCATGAGATGATGTGACCCAGAAACAATCCTCTTATCAAAACTTCTAAATTTCTTGTCCCAGCTATTTGCTGTAATCCAGTTAAATATTTTCTTAGTGGTGCATCGTCAAAAAACTTAAAAAGAAAAAAAAAAATTAAAAAAAAAAAGGTTCAGGTATTTGGATACTTCTGAGAAAGTTTCATGCTTTCATTTCTCTCGGACTATGTAATATCTATTTGTCTACATGCGAGCCTCATTTTTAAACGCTTAAATTAAGATTCTTACTTGGTAATCAAAATTTGATGTATATTTACTCCGAAAACATACTTCACATCTGGTTGACAAATGCCATAAACTCTGGACCTCTTAATGTGGGTGATTTATTATTATTATTTTTATTATTATTTTTTTTGTTTTTGGTTTTTTAACATATACCATTAGCATATAACGTTATAAAAGATTTGTCAAGAAAAAAAAAATTATGAAAGATAGTAGATCTTTAGGACCAGAACTAAAAGACATTGGAAATGGATCTAGTTTTCTTGTTTTTTAGGTAAATTGGAAATAGACCCAGTTTGGAGAAAGCAAGTTTCTTCACAAATCTATGTGCCAAAATCTCTCATGACCAATTATCACGATAGAATAAATACTTTAAAAAAAAAAAAATTGTAGTCATGACAAAAATTAATATTAATGACTCGGAAAAAGTAGTCAAACTAACATTCCAACTGTTATCCCAAAAATTATAAATATAAAACACTAGAAATTACTTGATCTCAATATCGCAGAACTATCAAAGAATTGACAAAGGATAGCAGCTTGCATTTTCTTAAATGCTCGATGCTCTTACAATATGAAAACATAAAATCTATGACTGTTTACGTAAACCACATAGTACAATGGATATTCTGCTCCAGGAAACAGTTATCAAACGGATTGTGATTGGCCGCTACGCATAGCTTCTTGTAGACATTTAACAGCTCCTTCGTAGTTTAAGAAGGCCATGAACCAAAATTCATGATTGTCAACAGAGATAACCTGGATGTATTTTTCAGAAGTGTTGGATTGGCTTAACGATGGATTAACAGCTTTGAGTTGATGTAACGGGATAACAACCTGGTTTATGTTAGAGACGAGAAAAATGTAAGCAGAATGAGTCATAAGTTACAAAAGAAAACTTGTGCGTGGAAAAATTATTAAGAAAGAAACAGTAATTGCAGCAAAAATTTCATAGAAAACTCAAGTTACATCACTTATTTCACCAAAATATCAGGCAACTACATTTGGCAGCTCTAACCAATGCGTTTTATTATTAAAATTGATCAAATGACAATAAGCTACCCAAGGTGGCAATATTACCAGACACACAGAGCATAATGGCAGCTAAGACCTTTCCCTAAACATCTAAGTACTAATGTCTCATGCAGATGGAAAAACAAATAACCAACTAAAGATTTTCTTGTAGCACAAAAATTCAACCATGTGATAAGCTTTGAATCTATGAGTTACTGGCACATGCAAACATACCTTATAATAGCTCCATTCAGTTGTGTCACCAGCTTTATATGAAAGGGGATTATCACTGCAATATGCAAGCTTTTCTGTAGATACATATAACATTCCCATGACTGGACCTGCTGATGTGGATAGGTAACATGCATATGAATTTAGAAGTTGCTCCTCAGGAACTGTCTCAAATGACTGCCGAAAGACCTTCTCATAACCACCTTCTGCTAAAACCTTTGTTCCTTGTGCGATTCTTCCCATGGCAGCATCAGCAAAACTTGGAGACGTTTTCACTAAAATTCATTTAAGTGAAGGAATTTATTTAATAATTTTGTATATCACAAACGCAAATCTTTACAAATAATGATATTAATTAGCAGAAACATTTTTAATACACGAGTAAGTGATAAAAAAAGGGAGGCGAAAGAGGAGAGGAGGAAATGAGGGAAGAAGGGAGATAGAAACGGATAGAGACAGAGATTGCCAGTTCTACTAAAACTAGACTTTTTATGCTTTTCATCATTACAGTAAGAGAACAAGAAACAAAAATTGTACTAAGAGAGAAAGGATGAGATGTTATATTTGTGTATAACCAAAAGAAATAGATACACTTACACCTGCAAGGATATCCGATTATCTTAGACCACATACACATACACTACACACACAGGGAATATTACATTCATCAATATGTCAAATAAACAGATTAGATTGGGAGTCTTCCCTTAGAACAGCTCCCTTGTCAAGGACCATGCCTAGATTCAATACACTTACATGTGTCCTTCGAAAATACTTTGCAAGCAAAAAAAGAGAAAAAATAAAGGAGAAAATTCAACTTAAGCATTTTTTGAGCGATTTACTTGTGATGAGTAGTTTGGTCTAATAACATTAAATTGTTAATGTCAAAGTCAAGAATATTAACATTATCAACTACTTCTCGAGTACTTCAGTGCCCATCCCTGTGATCTGGGAAAAATATAGAAAAGGTTTAATATTCCTCCAATGTGCTCTAACAAGTTAACAGCTCATGTCCCAAATTGGAAATTTCACTCTTTGGTTATATTGCTCTGGCTGAAACGTCAATTACAAGGACAAATAGATGAGAGTTGAAAAATTCCAATCATTTTGCGTGGAATATTTTCGTCTCTCATGATCGCTCAAGTAAAGAACATCGCCGTGAACATTTAAAGTACTCTCAGGACAATTAAGTAATCTGCTAGAAATACATAAAAGAAACAGTGCTAAACCAAGTGGTATTGTTCAAATCACTAAAAGAGATCTCTTGTAAGAAATTATAACAACCCAAGTATCCAGAAACATCCACATTCAGTACGAAATCCAAGGCTCAATTAGTTTTGTTAGTTCGGATTATCGAATTAAATAACTTTAATACAAAAAATTCATTGATTTTCATCGTTGAAAAATGATGGTCGAATCAATATCTCGGAAGCAAGAAAGTGAATGATATTATATATTTCCCATACAACCAAAAGCACCCTAAAACACAAAAAAAAGAGACTTCTCAAAGAATCATATACACAATGACAATTAAACTTTCTTTGTTTTTTTTTTCACAAATAATAATTTGAAGACTCGCCGATTGCAAAATCGGATCAAGAACGTAAAGAAATGAAAGATAAATAAAATAACTGAAAAAAAAAAGACCCCAAAAAAAAAAAAAAAAAAAAAGAAAAGAAAACTCACGGTGCTGCCAAGTGTTTCCTGCCAGATCCTCAGCTTTCTTCGTCGCTTCTCCTACTCTCTTTCCCCATCTACCCAGCACATTCCGTACAGTATCCATGGATTCTGGTCCCGATACACAAAATTAAACAAAATTAAAGAAAACCCATTCAAAAAATACGTATATTTATACATATATATAGATATAACATTAAGAAATACGTAATTTGGGATGTGTTAATACGCACCCTTGAAGTTGAAAGAAGAGGAAGATGCAGGGGAAGAAGCAACATAGGGATTGGATCCGTGGGGGTAAGACGCGGAGTCATTGCTGTACGTCGTTTCAGATACCAATTCGGGGCTCCAACGTACCGATTTCCTACCCGCAGCCGTCGGACTCGAATTCGATGCCGTCCCCGTCGTCTGGGTCTGAGTCTGAGTCTGAGTCCGAGTTTCCGATCCCATCACGAAACTCCCCCACTTCCCATCACCATTCGTAGCATTCCCTTTCTCTTTCGTATCGGGATTCGGATCCGAACTCGGAGTGTGGGGTGGTTTCTGTTCAGTCTCCGCCGGCTTCGGCTGCTCCATCATCTCGGAAAGCTTTCCGTTCCCGGTGAAAATGCTGTCAGCGAGCGCGTGAGGTGGCGCGTGTGATTTCTTTTCGGGGGTGTGGTTTTTCTGAATCTGTCTCTTATTATTTGCTAAAAATTTAAATCCTCTCAGATGTTTTCCTTTTTTTTCTGTTTGAACTATTATTTTATTTATTTCTAATTTATTTTTAAACTTTTTTTTTTTAATATTTTTGGATTTTGAGAATTTTCGTAGAAAATTGTAGGTTTTTATTTATACGACGGGTTTACCGATAAGGACGGCTCTCACCGGAGTGGCGTCCAAAGCGAATTAAGCGATCCACTCATTTTTCGAGCGCCAATTTATGTCATTTCCTAGAATCACGAGGCTATTTCTGTCATTTCAAAATCGTTATTATTTTTAGATTTTTGAATATATATATATATATATATATAAATTTGTTTAAAAACGTCTCTTGATCTTCAACCAATAATAGTCTTGAGTCTTAAGATTCATCTAACGTACAACATATTAAATTTGGATTTTCTATTTCATGAATTTTATCATCAAATATGAATTTGACATTATTGTGAAAAATAAAAGAATAACACCAATAAATAATAATGTTATTGCTTTTTTATAATTTTGTTTTCAGGGGAAAAAAAATGAAATAATATGGCAAACAGATGTGACTCATAAATAAAACATAAAATGGGATTGCTGGTTTAATTAGAGGTCTCAATTTAGTCATTAACTCAAGCATTCGTAAATGGTTTTCCTCCTCTATAGTTGAATTTTCTAATTGAAATGATAGGATTATTTCAGAAAATTATATTTTGCAAGAGGAAAATGAAAAATGCTTAGAACAATTCTAACAACTAAATACAATATTTAAAAAACATCTTTGAAACATATAAATCATTGTCCAATAAGTCTGAACTTTCCAAAGAAAATTATATATTATTTTTTATTTGGTTGTATTGTGCTAATTCCCAAAACTTTCCAACACTTTCATTTTTCAATGAGAAAGCCAAGCCAATCAATTTGTGCAATTTGTGCAATGTACAAAATTATTTCTAAGATAACGGCAGGCAGGTAAATATAACATATTTTATGGAAAACATAAGCAAAGAATCTTTGGACTTTGAGATGGATCAGCCTTCCTATTTGAAAAAGCCAAATTAGTCAGCTTGGGATGGCAATTTTTCAATCTTTTCAATGAATGCGAGCATGGTTTCCACTCCTTTTTCATCTGCCCACCAAATACCAAAAAAAAAAAAAAAGAATAAAAAAAAAAAAAAGTGAAATTCATGTCAGTCTTTATTCTTCAAACTTTCACATTCTTAATCTTCAAGCCATCTCAAAAGGAGTTTTTCAAAAGCAAAAACACAAAAAGCAATTTGTTAGTGAAGAGCATATTAACATGTGCTAACCAAGTCTTGGTACAGTGTGGCCTCTAGGGTGATGAATCACAACAGGCTCCACAAACGATTCTAGTAATGCAATTCCCTCTGCCTTCAAAAAATCTGTTTCCCCTGCAAAATGTTAACAAATTAAGTTTACTAAGTAAATAATTAATATTTAATTAGTTCGAAATGGAACAAGACAAATAACAATAAATTGAAATCAGAAGAAAACTCCAACAAGATTGAAAAAAGTATTATAAGTTCTTCAAAGACAGAAAGAAGAACTTTTTTTTTTTTATATTTGCAGATTTGAATATAAATGAAGTTTGACAGTTTTTACCTATCAAGTGTAGAGATGGGCAGTGAATAGGAGATGAAAATGCATTTGCAGCCAGTGTAGGCTTTCCAAACTTGAATCCTCCAAATTTGCCTCCTGATATTATTATCACAAACTTTATCTTTGGTACCTTCCTAAGTGCCACACCCTACATATTATAAACCATGCTCAAACCATCCACCCATTCAGATCAGTTTAATCTAATACTACATACTCTTTGCTTTGTTTTTTCAGCTCAAAATTCATGTAAAAAGCCAAAAAAAATAAAATTAAGTCCTTTGTACCTCCTTTTGCATCCCAGGAAAAGCGGCTGATAAAAAGGCTCCCTAAAATCCATCAAGGGGATATTTTCAGACATGAATTTGCAATAATATTTATTGGGTCCAAAAATTTGAAAAATACCTGTGAGAATCCCAGAAATCCATCAAAAGGACCATGGTTTAACATGTAATCTTCTATATACTCAAGACATTCTTCAAAATTTGTATACTCAGTAAAATCCTGACAGGTATCAAGAAAAGAAAAAAAAATAAAAAAATCTTATCCACTCTTTTTTTTTTTTGTTTTTTTTTCATATATAGAAAAATGTAATGGAAAAGAAAATTTTCTGGGAAAATTGGAAGTCAAACCTGATTGGATTGGTACCATTCGTAATAAGGAGGATCAAAAATGCCTTCAACATCAGATTTTCCTCGGGCAGGAAATGGAGCGTCGAGGAAAACAAGGTCGAGCTTGTTAAGCACAGTTTGAGGCCATCTTAGAGTCAATTTCTTGAGGATTTCAGCACTTGTCCTGAATCCATGGAGGCATAGAACTCTAGGTTTTTTCTGGGTTTGGTTTTCCACGACGATGAATCGAGACGGACTTAAAGCCGTCGTCATTTATGTGTACCAAACGTCGTAGATGGTTTATGGTCCATTTAACTATAGACTAATTTTATATTACATTTGAAATTAAAAAAATAATAATAATAATAAAAAAACATATTATAAAATATATTTTTTTTTAATTAAAAAAACATGATATAAAATAAATAAATAAATAAAACCCTGAGAATCCTGAAGCAACCAGAAACAACAAAAAGCCCAATTCGGAACGTTTTGACTCGTAACTCGTTAGAGCCTTTTTAGTTTTTCTTAAACCCCGCAAAAAACCATACCCCAAAACCTTTGAAGAATTCTTCTATTTGGTCCCTTGGAGTCCAAATAGAAATGTCTGTCTCCTTGTCTTCTCGTCAGCTCTTCCTTCAGAAACCTCTCTTTTGTGTGAGTATCTTACTTCTCTGTCTGTTTTTACTGTGATTTTGAACTAACACGGATATTATTGCAGTCGCAGACTCGTGGTGAGACTGAGAAGCAAAGGGTGTCTGGGTTTTGGAGAAATCCGCAAACCCAAAACCCACAAATGACAAGGAAACTTGTGGTCAGAGCAGGCTCCAAGAAGATATCTTTTGGTAGAGAATGCAGAGAGTCATTGCAAGCTGGGATTGATAAGCTAGCTGATGCTGTTTCTCTTACATTAGGACCTAAAGGTATTTGGGTTTTTCTTGTTTTCCGTTTTTCTGCATCTGGGTGCTGTGAATTTTCCTATTCTTCTTCTTTGCAAAGCATGTACGTTTATAGTTTCTTGACAAAAAACAAAGAAAATGAAGCTGAACTTTTTTTTTTTGGGCAACTTACAAAGAGTCACTATTTGTGTGATGTTTGACGTAGATTTGTGTATAGATGCCTTTTCAAGCATATGTATGTGATTAGGACTTTCTTGCTTATTGTTAAGGTGCTTGAGTAATTTACCCAGCAATGTGAAGCGGTTTTTGGAAATTTCAAGTTTCATAATAATACTGGCTATTTTCAAGAGTGCATCGTCAAGTTAACAGTAAGGGCTAGTGCTAATCTTGTAAAAAGGACTGTCTTACAACTTAGGGCAAAGACAGTAAATTAATTTTATTTTTTTTGCTTTTAATTACAATTCTTTTAGTGTTATATAAGCTATGCCATTTTCAAAGCACAAATGCTGCCTAAATTCCGGCTGGTCATCGCTATGTAGTATTAAACACATCTACAAGCTCTTTATGCCGTCTTTTGAAAGCTTAATATACGTTAGAATGCTTATGAGATCTAGTAGTCTGAAGATGCTGTCCATCATTGTTAATCCGATACAATTTGTGATTTAAGTTATGGTAATTTTTCATGTTCAAATACCCAAAGTGAATTCACATTCTTATTGGAGTTTCTTAAATGTTAAATTAGGTTGGGTTTCTAAAGTACAGGTAATGTTACCGTTGAGGGACCTATAATAAGTTATTTTGAACTTCAAGTCAATATTCTATTACTTTTTATTAGTGGAAATCGTGAACAAATGCTAAGTGGCATATAAAATTCTCAGACAGGTTCTTCATCCATTCTTTCTACAGTATTTTGACCGTACATATTGACAATTCATATACTTCTTCACTATCTACATATCTTATGACTTTTAAGCTTTCCTTTCTCTTTGTACAGTGAGATATCTACATGTGCTATTGGCATTCCCTGTTATGTGCTGTGAGAATCAGCTTTTTAAAAAAAATAATGAGAAATTAAATATATTCGTTATAATAGAGGTTAGTTTATCAGTGCTCATTAAACGTTTATGTTGCTTATCTGAGCCTTTTCTTGGCCTATTTTGCTATGATGTTGCTTATCTAAGCCTTGTTAATTTTATTCTAAATGAAACCATGCAGGACGTAATGTTGTCCTTTCTGAGTCAGGAACAATAAAAGTAATCAATGATGGTGTTACAATTGCTCGAGCTATAGAACTTCCAGATGCAATTGAGAATGCAGGAGCAATGTTAATGCAAGAGGTCATCCACGGTTGCTACATAATTCTCTTCCCTGTGTTTGTCTAATGCAATTTTAAAGCATCCGTAATGAGGGTATGAGGTCTTAATTGTTCCCCTGGCAGGTTGCAAGTAAAATGAATAATTTGGCTGGTGATGGTACTACCACTGTGATCATTATGACACAAGAAATGATTAAAAGCGGGCTGTTGGCAGTTACTTTTGGAGCTGATCCAATTTCTTTGAAGAAAGGAATGGATAAAACTGTAAAAGAATTGGTCAAGGTCCTGAAGAAGAAAAGTATACCAGTAAAAGAAAGGGATGATATCAAAGGCAATCACTTTTCTCTGTTCAAATTAGAATTATTACTCATCTTTATAAAGTGAAAAATCTAGTAATGTCTGTAAATTTTTGCAGCTGTTGCCTCAATCTCTGCTGGAAATGATGAATTCATTGGAAACTTAATTGCTGAAGCTATAAAGAAGATTGGCCCTGATGGGGTAATCTCAATTGAGTCATCCTCATCATTTGAAACCTTTGTTTTAATTGAAGAAGGAATGAAGGTAACTTAAGATGATTCTAGTTTGGGAACATCTTTAACAGTTGTTAATGATAAATTAATTGAGCAGGGGCATGAGAGGTGAGACCCGATTTTGTGTTCCATGCTGTCAATCTCAATCAGCTGGTAGTTTGCAAAATAAAAAAAAATCTCATTTTTGCTCAAAAAGTTCAAAAAAAAAAAAAAAAAAATTCTATTGAGACTGGAAATTTCTGTAGAGACAAATAGAATTTTCTTTTTCACAATCATTAAATTAAAGAGTTGATGGTTTTTAAATTTAATTTCCTTACAAAGTCCTTTTTACCTAAGATTCTGGAATGTGTCGTATTCATTATGAGTAACTATAGGATGTTTCAACAACAAAATATTGTCATTGCACTGGGACATGATCTTCATTTTGTTTTATTTATGTTGTTCATACTCACTCCATATGCTTGTCTTTTAGTTATTTTCTTCATGGTGTGCAGATTGACAAGGGTTACATGTCCTCTCACTTCATTACAAACCAGGAGAAGTCAGTTGTGGAGTTTGACAATGCTAAAGTCCTAGTGACTGATCAGAAGATTTCTACTGTCAAAGAAATAGTTCCTCTACTTGAAAAGACTACCCAATTGAGTGTGCCATTGTTAATAATCGCAGAGGATATTTCAAAGCAAGTACTGGAGACACTGGTGGTGAACAAAATGCAAGGTTTACTGAATGTTGCTGTTGTAAAATGTCCTGGGTTTGGAGATGGAAAAAAAGCTTTGTTGCAAGATATTGCACTTATAACAGGTGAACATATTTAGTGCCTATGAATTTTCATTTCAATCTTTAATTTCTTCGTTCGGACATTATAAAGTTTGTTGAGATCTGTAATCTTAATTATTTATTGAGCATTAGCTTTGATACATTTCCTAATGCGGTCTCTTCATCCTTGTTCATTGTTATCTAGTTCATAGAACAGACGTTTAGACATATAGATTGTTGATTTACTTAATGTGGTAAAAGAGACCTCAATGTTGGTTTTGATTCCGGTTAATGTTGAAAACCTTGAAATTGCCTTCCTAACTTTTTAATTGCATTTTGTGATTCTGACTAACTTTGGTATTTTCATATGAAGAACTCAGTCATTATCAGTTTATATTTACATGTCGTTTTCCTGAAGAGAAATTGTATCACTATTAGCTGGACTTATGACTTGTTTCTGTGCTTCTCCTTTGGATGTAAATTGCTGGGCTGTCATGGAAGAAATATATAAAATTTAAAACCAAAATCATAAGTCCACGGAGGGTATTTTTTGAGATCCACTGATTGTGGGTTAAGCCTGCTGTACTTTCATTTGTTTTGTGATGCCGGTCAACAGAAAGAGTCGTTCTGTCTTTGTTCATACCAGTATGGAATCAAGTATCTAGGACATTTGTAAAGCTTGTAGATATTTATTTTCTGTATTACATGATTTATATACTCTTTTTGCTCTTATTCTCACTGTATTTAACACCAGGTGCTGATTTTCTCTCTGGAGATTTTGGACTGACCCTTGAAGGTGTAACTTCTGATCAACTTGGTATTGCACGGAAAGTTACTGTAACAAGTAATTCAACAACTATAATTGCTGATGACTCTACTAAAGCTGAAATTAGGGCAAGAGTATCGCAGATTAAGAAGGATCTTGCAGAAACAGATAATGCGTACCTGTCACAAAAGCTTTCTGAAAGAATCGCCAAACTTTCTGGTGGAGTGGCTGTTATTAAGGTAGGCCATAGGAAACAAAGAACTATATCTATTATTATGATTCTAATTAGCCTCATTAAAGATATGTCTGCATTTTTAGAATTATATTTTGTTGACAGTGAGTTGTAGTTAAAATTATTTATGTATTCTTGTTAGCTTATTATCATTACGGCTTCCCTACCTGACAACCATAAACAGGCCATCAAATTCAGATTTAACATCAATGTTGAATATGAGCCAAGTGTAACTTAAAAAAACTATCAATTTAAAGCTATCAATTTATCTCAAATTCTGTTTTGCCATCAAATTTAAGGTTTATCATCCAATAGGCCCCTTCGTAAAGGTATATATTGCCCCATTTAACCGAATAAATATGCATTTCATCTTTCTGTTTTCCCTCATAGTCCAAGAAAGTTTTCTGTGCTTATTTCGTTTTTTATCTGCTGAATTTTACCCTTTAGTTGAATATGGAAAAATAATAGATTAATTCTCTGTAAATAATTAGGTTCCTGCATGTGCACATACACGCACGCACACGCACATAAACACAAAATTCCAAATTTTTTTTAGGGTTTCTTTTTATTTATTTATTGGAAAAAGAAATTAAAACAAATCTGTCAAGATACTGTGTGCTATTATTAAGTAGCTAGTTCTCTTTTTGCCAATTTGCTTATGATCACTACTTTATGTTTCAGTAATTTGGCTAGAACAATTTCCATTAAACATGTACATATTTTTGCAGATGCGCTTAAAAAATGGACACTTCAAATGTTTAATAGATGAGAAACTCCTTAAACATGAAATGGTTTCTGCATCTAAATTTGTTTTGACCATGGCATATTCAAGCCATTTTGTTTTATGTTTACATGTACTATAGTTTCTTGTTTCTTTTTCCTTTTTTCCTTTTCTGGTAGAGTTCTTGTTTCTTTTTCTTATTTCTTTTTGGATGGAATTCTCGTTTCTTTTTCTTATTTCAACTATACTGAGCAATGTGCATGTGATTTAGGTGGGAGCGCATACTGAAACGGAACTTGAAGACCGAAAACTTAGAATTGAGGATGCAAAGAACGCCACATTTGCTGCTATGAATGAAGGGATGCTGCCTGGTGGTGGTGCCACATATGTGCATCTCTCAGAATTTGTGCCTTCCATTAAGATCTCTTTAGCAGATTCAGATGAGCAGATTGGTGCCGATATTGTGGCAAAGGTGTGTATATTTTCTTCATTATGTACTAGGGCTGTTTACATGAGGGACTCTAGAGCAAATCATCACCCCCCGGTTGAATCCAAACTGTTCAACATTGAATTTACTCAAACCTCAGGTGATGAGAAAATAGTCAACATAATTATATTTCTATGGAGAACTGTGCTTATTTTTCTATTTCGTTTTCCCCTTATCAACCAAACATCCTGTATTCATATATGAGTTGACACTATATTATTAGTATGTTAATTGTGTATTATCAATTGATATCAGGCACTCCTTGCACCTGCAAAAGCAATTGCTACAAATGCTGGAGTTGATGGAGAAATTGTTGTGGAGAAGACTCGGACTTCAGATTGGAGAATGGGATATAACGCAATGACAGGGAGGTATGAAGATCTTCCAGATGCTGGGGTCCTTGATCCTTGTCGGGTTTCAAGGTGTGCCCTTGAAAATGCTGTCTCCATTGCTGGGATTGTTCTAACAACTCAAGCTGTAATGGTGGAAAAAACTAAGAAGGAAAAGCCACCCATACCTCTTGTTCCAGGAATAGCTCCTTGAATTATTAAAACAAGAGAGCATGTTTATGTTTTGGAAATGAGTAAAAAGAGCATTTCACCTCAGGCTCTTCAAACTCACTACAAAGCAAGCGATAGATTCCAAACCCAAACATGACTTCTTAATTAGGATTCAGGAATTACATTTTTTTGAACCTTAAAATGCTACTCAACAGATGGATGACGCCCTTTAAACCTTCTCACATAGCCCCTCACCCCCAACCCAAAAAAAAAAAAAAAAAGGGGATCCCAATATCTATTCATACTGCCAAATTTTATTTTGAATAGGGGATATTTAAATATTTGTCCATAATTTCTGCTGTGCCTAAGATAAATATTTAGAAAAATTACATTGAATATCCCCATGTTCACCACATCTATAGAAGATTTTTTTTTCCCCCTTCACACATTACATAAGCACTATAATGTTTTACACATAATATAAATTTTCCACATGTGTGTCTAAAAATATCGATTATAGTTTATGTATTTGTATGATAATTTGAATGGTGTGCATAAAAGAAGCGATCGCAATGAAACTGAAATATAAGATAAGGGGTGTTTCTATAAAATTGATTAAGCAGAAAGGATTAATATAATAATATTGTCTAAAAGATTATCATATTTTTAAAACTAAAGTGAAGAGGAAAAATAAATAAATAAATAAACTTTAAAAACGGTGAGTGAAAGTTTTTCAGAAAAAAATAAGAAATAAAAAATAAATAGTAGTCTGGTAGTTAAAGTGGGCATTTTTAAGAAAATTGCGTGCGCTGAGCTCTGGTGGTGTTGGTGGGTGATAAAAGAACCCTCAAGTTTCAAGTTTGGATTTTCCCTTTAATGGCAAATCCTTACAGATCAAGGTAGTACCCAAAATCCATAATTTTCTTAGATTGTTCCGCTATATGCAAAAAAATTCAGAGCAATCTCAGTTTCAATAATTCTTATTCGTATGCAGTGAAGGTCTCAGCGCCAGACCTCTGCCAAATTCCGATGAGATTCAGTTGAGGATTGATCCATTGCAGGGAGACCTTGATGATCAAATTACTGGCCTCCATACTCAAGTTAGACGCCTCAAAAGTGTACGTCCTTTTATTTATTTATTTATTATTTTTCTTTTTCTTTTTTCTTTCTTTTGGGGCTAATTCTTTAGGTTTAGAGATGGAGATTCTAGCAATGCAATTGTGGGTTTCGGTTGAATTATGTTAATTGACATTTTTTTTGGTATTAAGGAGGATGTTCAGAAGGGAAACAATTTAGGTTTTTATTATTTATTTTTTTATGTATTCCATCGATTTTACTGATTTAGTTGAAATTCTGCTAAAATGAACCAATGTCCAACTATTTCATATCATTTCTAATCTATAATCTATGGTGTGACCTTTTAGGATTGTAGATAAGTGAATCGTTTAAGCACATTGATATTTATCGTGGATCAACTACGTAGTTTGAATTCACAAACGTGTAGCTGTTAGATTTATGAGTTTTTAATTCTCCGTGCTATTTTTTTTAGAGGATTTTATTGTCTTTGGTCCTTTTTTGTTTGTGTTTTCGAGTATGAATCTATATCTATCTCAACTCAAATGAATGCATCTTTGAAAGCATTTTGTTGTCGTCGCAGTAAGCAATTTCAATCTCTAGTGTAACATTTTTAAATTCAAAACTTTAAACTTTTAATTTTGCAGGGGTTTATACAAAGGGTTAATTCATGTCTCTTTCTTGTTTCTTTTTTCTTTTATTTTCTTATTTTAAAAGAAATACATGATAGAAAAATTATTGTTTTAATGATTCGTGAAAAATCGAACCATAAATCATTTTCTTCTTCTAAAGTTGAGTATATAATAAAGGAACAGGTGCTATCTTTTCAATGAGAACTAACCTATAAAAGTTCTGTAATCAACTAGCAGCACTCTTTAGATTGTTGTTATCAGTCAGCCGGCATTGGGCTTAGTGCTGAAGGATGGAGAACGTGATGAGTGGAAGAGTGCAAAGCTTGAGTGTTTCATTTGAAGGGAATCAGGCGTAGTTGAAGGAGGATGTGTTAGAAAGCCTGGGCTTCCTAAAGTTCTTGAGTTTCCTTGATGTTTGCTGATCTCTAATCTTCTTAGGCATGACATAGATATTTGTATATGTGATGAACAGTTTTTCATTGGATACTTTTTTAAAGGAAGCTGGTCCATGTATATTCGCCATGGTTTCAGTCATGAACTTGTGCTTAATAGGTGCATAGGGCATTCTATACTTGTATGCACCTATAGATTAGCTGCTGAGAGTCTTTCTTTCTTTCCAGGGTGATGTATTGATATTTTTTTACTTTGGGATAAGCAAGAAGGTTTCTTTAAAAAAAAATGACAAGGAAAGAAAATTTAGTTGTGTACAAAACATTACCACCTTAAACATCAGAGTTTAGATGGAATGAATGTAAAATGGTATTCCTGCTTTAAGCACAGTATTCAACTATCTTACCCCTCATCTTTTCAATTCACATCATACCTCATGTTGTATACTAAAATTTCAGGCCATAATCTTAAACTTTATAGTCAATATTACATATGGTTGGTGTTTTGTGTTTTGTTTCTAGAGACACAAAATTTTTAGGGTTGTGACCATAAAAAGCTGTTGCTGTGAGTCTAGTGGTTTCTTATTGGTTCTTTGAGAAGTCAATTTGACTTTATGATTATATACAGTTCCGTAGCCGGGCTCTTTCCTGTTGCAAGTTGAATTAGCTATTTTCTTCATGGGAATGATTCATCAAATTGATTATTGCAACTCTATGTTTGGGATCAGCAGTAGGACTATGCTAAAATCCAAGTATCTTTTTTGTTCTCTTTGTTATGCTCTTTAATTTGAGTATTGCTCCACAGGTGGCTCAAGAAATTGAAGCAGAAACAAAAGTCCAAAATGATATCATCTCGGATTTGGTAAGTCTTGCTACGATTTGGGCATGGGTGAGGGGAAGGCAGCCTTCTTAATTTTTTATGAAATGAACTAATAATCATGGTTTTAATCTTCTGAACCTTATCAACTCATACTATCGAAAGGACAACTTCAGTCTAACAAATTGCTTTTATTCTGTTTCTTACAAGCAGCAAATGGCCTTGAGTCAAGCTGGGGATGGAGTGAAAAATGGGATGAGGAGATTGCGGAAAGTCACCCAGCAGAGCTCGAACCACATTGTACATGTAATAATTTTCGGACTAATTCTTTTCTCTTTCATTTACATGTTGTCCAAGCTAGCTAGAAGATGAAAACCAGCTAATTTTCCAGCCACATGTTCCCAGCTAAAGCAGAGATGGTAATCGGGAACTGAAGAACCTTATCTGGGTCTTGATACACATCTAAATCTAGGTGTATGATAAAAGAGTTAGCATATTAAGAGCATAGCCTCTGAAGTTTTTCTTCATAGAAGGTTTTCCTTTTCTTGTTTATAGCTGTACTGTAAGGTCAGATAGTCTTACCAAATTAATAGGACATATATGGTTGCATCATGTTTTGAGACGTGACGTTCTAACAGTATATAGATGGGACGCGTTTTGCCCATGAAGAAGCTTCTTCTAACTTTCCTTGCTTCAAAATTCTATGCCCTGATTATGGTTATTGTTGATCTGAAAATCTAGAAAGCTGCTGACATTTCAAACTTTCTAATTTTAGATCAAAATTGTTTACTTCCTCTTATTTACCTTACAAGGTTTGTAATGTTCACTTGGCTTTATACTAATGATACAAGAAAGTAAGAAAGAATACATATGCTATACATAAAATATAAGTGGGTTAGTTTTATAAGTTTTGTTAGTTTAATATAAATATAGTTGAATTTAATTTTTAATAAAGTTTTGCAAGCAACCGAAACTTGGCTTGATTAGAGTGTGTTTGTCAATGTTTGATTTGGTTGAGGAGCACCTAAAGTTGAGTGGCCATGGTGGTGGAATTGGGTCAGAAATGTCTGGAAGTCATTTGGAGAATAATATCACACACACATATATATATATTTTAAAGTCATTTTGATAATATTGAAATTGGTGCCTCGTCGACTTTTCTTTCACTTAAAAACCCATTATCTATAAGATATTTTTATCCATTTTACTTATTCAACTAATTAGCAAAATGTCCTGCCTGAACACTAGACTGTAGACCGTAGACTATTAAACATTTATTTTGGACGTTAAACTTCATTTTTGTATTTTTTGTAATTTTTTTGGTCTAATTATGGTTGGTTTAAATTGCATGAAAGAAAACGTCAAGTTTGGTATGTTTGGTTTAAATTGCACGATAGAAAATGTCAAGTTTTGTATGACTTACTTTTTCTGATTAGTAATAAAACTGAATTTGAAATTTTCTCAGCATGTTCGGGACATTTTCCCCTTATAGACTGATTCAAAACCAAATCTCTAATTTCTTTCTCTGGGATTTTTTTTTTTTAATATTTTTCTGAATCAAATTGCATTGTATTATGGTGATTTAGTGATTTTCACTTGGATAAAATATGTCAAAATATTTCTCATTTCTCATATTAAACACAATTTATGAAACAAGTGTATCCCTGTTTGACACTTTCTAATGCAAACTCAATTTTCTTCCTTTCTTCGATTGCATCACAGAAGCAAGTCATCATTAGATCTAATTCCTATATATAATTAATTAACACGTCAAGCTATTTCTTTATATATATTATATAGGGGAGAGTACAACAAAATAATATTTATTTTACAAGTTGTATAAACAAATGCCTATGTGACAAATGGTCTATCTTATCACAATTATTAATAGATCAAGGGTAGTGGTTCTCTCTATCAAATTAAAAAAAAAATGTCATAGAAACAGCAAGTTTCCACAGCCTTCTAAGTAATTTGTGAAGGAGCTAGTTGAAAATTTCAATATTGAAAGTACTAAAATTGTTACCATCAGATAAGGAAAGGATAATTACTCTTAGAAAATTATGTTGGAAAACGAAGAATAATCTTCCAATTTGCAATGAGTTGGTGACAGGAACACTTTGAGCTGTCCAATTAGGTAATTACACGTTCCCTAACATCCATCCTCTCTTTCACGTTCTCTGGGACGACTTGGTCACCTAAACCTTTACTTTTGCTTGCCCAATTTGTCTTTATTGTCAATTTAATGCCACATAACATTTCGCAATTTCCTCATTACCATTGATGGCATCGAACTCTTGGTTTACCCTTTTTGTGTTTTGAAAGTTGTTCAACTTTTTTTTTTTTTTTCTTTAGCATTTTTGCTTTTTTCTGGTGGGCCACAGATTCCTCTAGGGGTGGATCTGATTCATGTGCCATTATTAAGAAAAGAAATTTATAAACAATACACCAACCCAAGCACTACAAATTAACCCCCTCATAATTAATTATAAAACCAAAACTAATGCAAGTCCTAAAAACATAATCAAATGATCCTATTTAAAATAACTTTTGATTGTGTTCTTCTATATTTAATTGTCACTGATGTTTAACTGTTTTAAATACCAAAAGCAACTTTTTAAAAACTATCTAAACAGTGTCAGAAAAAGCGAGATTGCTAGAAACAACATTCCAAATATCATGTCAAAGAGGGTCTTAAATCATAATATGCCATTTTAACAAACAAAGAGAATGCCATTTTTTCTCACATTTTGAAGCACAAAAACAAAAACCCATTTCTCTAGTTTTGAGAAACAACCATGGGACCAACATGAAAAATTATACATTATATTCGAGATGCAAAATGCACATGGACATGCACGCATGCACATGCATATGAACTCATTCATATTCATGCCAGCCTTTTGCCAGCTCCGATTCACTATTCTAAGAAGAAAAAAAAACATATAATAATAGAGACAATATAGATTAACTAACCAATTATAAATCCCACTATTGCCCCATGATCCACAAGTCTCTTTTTCTCTTCTTTTTATGGTTCACATAGAATCAATACCATTGCCTTCCCGTCTCTCCACGTGTCCTCGACAAGTGTTGCCCAACGCGTGTCTTTCAAGCAAAGCCGGTTTTATTCTTTCCGAATACACTAGTGGGTTCGTTTTTTTGTTATCACCCAACCATGTCTAACATGACCAAACAAACAGACAAGCACGACAAATACGACAAATACGACATAGGGTTGTTTATTTATTTATTTATTTATCTATTTTGTTGGTTGAAATGAACATGTTAGTTGTTTTCCATTCGCAACGGCTACATATTATTTTTTTAACAATTTAAAAACAAAATATATATATATATATATATTTTTATATTTTATATTTCTCTCTCCAATTATCCAAGCAAAACGGCTAATCACACACCCAGCTAATTGAAAATTGAATAAAACGAATAAAATATGAGAAAGTCTCTTGTACAAAACAAAGACGTCTTAATCCCACCTACAATTAGCTGACACGTGTGCTGGACCCCCGGCGTTTGACTTGGGGTATTATCCCTTTTATTCCTTATGATTAAATTGCCAAATGGGTAATTGCCACGTATCCACGTGAGCTCATCATTTCTACGGTCATATTGTTCGTACCCAACACGTATGGAAACACATTAACAAATTTTTGTTTTCCAAAGGAGGGGTATTCCAGTAAAATCACCGACCACGCTATGAGTTGTTGAAAAGTTTAACGCGGAAGACTAAGACTGTGAAAACCTCTCTCAATAAAAAAATAAAAAAGAATATATTATATGTGTCCGAAATGTTAAACACTCCACTGGAGGAGACAAGGACGTCTCACTGACTCTTTACAACCGACACATGTCGAATCCCACAGGCATAATTGTAATTTAGGTTCAAGTTCAAGGGCAAAAACGAAAACAAGACCACGATTAAGTTACGGCAATGACCCTGACATAACACGCGTCGAATGGACACGATTCGAGATTAGGTGTTCTTATCGTATCTGATCCATGAAGAAAGTTCCAAGAAAGAAAGAAAAAGTGCCACTTGATATTTTATTATTCACACACCGCCAAGGAAATTGTAAAAGCTGCTGGGGTTAGCCCCATTATTACGTTATGTATGTTTTTATACGCGTTTGGTGCATGTTTATATTTGTGTGTGTGTGTGTGTGTGTGTGTATATATATATATAAAATATGACTAATGAAATGCAACCAAGTAATATATATACATATAAGATTAAAACCATTCGGAGGAATCTCTCAAAGCATTATTGATTGAATAATCGCCCTCCCACTTTCTATATTTCCTCTCTTGTTTGTTTGTTTTTTTTTTTTTTTTTTATATATATTCTCATCTTTCTTTGCAACCTCCCACTCTACTCACAAACTCTAAAAAGTTTCTCCTCCTTTTTTGTTCTCTGAACCTGAAAGACACTCTCTTTTAATTCTCAAATTCTCTTCTCTATCTTTGTTAGAGAAACTCAAGAATTATGAAGATGGGTTTCTTCTCAGGGCTTCAAGTTTTGTTAATTTTAGGTCTTTTGGCCACCTCTTGCATGGCTCAAGCACCAGCTCCTACACCCACAACACAACCACCACCACCGCCGGCTTCGACTCCAGCACCAGTTCCTTCACCAAAGGCTCCGACTCCAGCTCCAACTCCATCTCCGACTCCGACTCCTCCGTCGCCCGCTCCTACTCCATCTTCTCCTCCTCCTTCTTCTCCAACTCCTGCTAGCCCACCAGCGACCCCCCCCGGCTCTCCATCTCCGGGCGCTTCACCACCAGCGCCCCCATCCGGCTCTACCGGTCCTTCCTCCGAGCCACCAGCCTCTACTGAGCCACCAAGTGGAAATGGTGCTTACGCTCCTACCCGAGCTGCTATTGCTGCCACCGCTCTTGCCGCAACTTTCTTTGGGGTTGTGTTGGCATAGAGTGGAGATTTATCCATGAAAATCAAAAAGAGACTCATCGGACGGCTTTTAGTTCTTTGATTTTTTGATGGACGGATGAGATCTGTTATTTCTTGTTTACTTTTATTTTTAATTTACTAGCGCTTTTTCTTTTTTCTTTTTTAATTTTTGGGATATTTATTTTTAATTTATTTTTACATCTTTTGTTTTATTGTGATTGTTGATGACGATTTCATATCATTGGGTTTGAGTCTGGTGGTGGGGTATTTGGGATGGTGATTCATTGTTTGGCTTTCAACACGTGTATCCATTTGTAGATTGAGTCCGTTTGTACATCATTTAATAATAGTTTAATAAAACAGTTTGTCATTCTTTTTACTGATTTTTCTTTCATCTCATTTTCCATATCTCATACCTTAATTTTGTTTATTAAAATTAATTTTATTAGCCATGATTAATTATTTGTTATAATAATATGGTAGTAATTTGATTGTGTTATTAATTTATATTATAGTTTATAGTTTTATGGTCAAACAAAAATGATTTCAGTTAAGAAATGTTAAAAAAATTATCATAAATGATTGGGGTTTTATTTATTCTACTAAAAAGTCTACCCGTTCATATTCTTTTTTTTTTATTACTTGTAATTTTAGCTATTAATATATTGTTATATCATTGCCATTTTTTTGATAAATAAAGTTGTTTTAACTCCCACGCAATATACAAATATCGGAAATTTTCAAGTTTGAATGTACAATATTATCAACATGCTCTTTTTCTCTCTCTCTCTTTTTTTTTTTTTTTTTTTTTTTAAATTGACAAGTTTCTTTTTATAACTTTTGAGTCACAGAGCTTGAGAAATCCAATTTAGGATCTTTAGATGCATTGCATTGGTTTTTTGTATATAAATATAAAAAGAAATCATTTTAATGAAAAATATTAGCTTTTTTTTTTTTAATTATGGAGGGGGATTACATTATTAGGAGTTGAACCAAAGATCTGAATCTATTACTAAATTATTGTCAATTAAACTATTCCAAATGACAAAAGTATTATTTAATTTTTTCAATTTGAATTAGAATAAAATTTTGCATTCGGATTGGAAAGACAAAAATCATGCTAGAAGTACTAAGAAATTTTGAGTACCTCTAAACAGAAATGCCAATATTCATTTTTAGATAATAATGAAATTAAAAAGATATTATTTATATTTAAAATTGCTATTGCGGAGAAAATCGTTTAAATATATCTTACAATATGTTAAGGATATATAACGACAAATTTTTATCGTGGTATGTGATTCGCCTATCACTTAATGTGCAATAGCACTCTTGACTTATGTTAACGAGACTTTATTTAGGCTGCCTTTTGTTGAATGTAGCAATTTCTGATGCTAATATATAGAAGTCAATATTTTTAATTAATTGTTTGGGTTTTAATAGTTTGAAATTGACCCAATTAATTAAAAAGTTAACTTTAAGTGCTCCATTAAAGTTGTGTTCTAGATTTCAAGGATTAATTTTGTCCCCTCAACACTGATAAAACACATGGAGATTTGTGCAAGTGCAATTATTAATTTGATCTTAACCGTTGGATATTGAAGTGTGTGTATATATGCGACAAAGAGACCCAAGGTAAGACCCCCATTTTATTCATCTAATTGGAATTTACTAGTTTTTAGAGACAACTTACGTTATAAATTCCATTTCATTTTTTTTTAAATATATTAAATTACTCTATCAAAATATTAAAAAATTAATAATAAAAAATATACACTTTCTTACATGAGTTAGATAGCCAATATTTTGATTTTTTGTTTTTTTTTGGGAAATAGTATATCCAATATTTCTTTCTTTTTGGGACTAATCCATTTTATGATGAACTTTTTCTGAGCCACACGGACCGAGATCATTGGAAAAAGGTTTCGATTATATTTTATGTGGTTGTTTATATGATTTCTGTGAAGAATATTATTTGTATCAATTTATTGCATAAGAATAGAGGTGGGGATCAAACGAGTCATTCCCAAAAAAACGAAAAAGGGTCCAATTATTTTTGTATGGGTTTGATCCTGGGTCCACTCCTGCTCGGTGGTACGGTGATGAATTACTGGCTTACTCTACATGTTTAATTTGGTTCGTAATAATTTGGTAATCGTTTCCCAATTTTAGGGGTCGCCAAGCTCCATGGATTTTTCATTTTGGAGCATGACGATGGTCGCCAATGCAAAAACCTCCAAGCCCAATGGATTTTTCCTATTTTTTGGAGAATGATGACGGCCAAGGCCCAAAAACCAAACAAAACAAAACTCTTTCGAAAGATGTTAGAGGGAAATAGTTAGGGCGGACTGTAATAAGATTTTGACATTTTCTTTTTTTCTTTGCTTAATAAGTATTTCTAAGCCACATTACTGGGTGGAGATTTCAACCTAAGTTATAATCTTTAAAATAGATAAGTAATACTCTTTACAAGAGTATTTTATGGGGAATCTATGGTCCTCTTTGGAATTGCTTTGAGGTATAAATATCTTATAGAAAATTGTCCAACCTTTTTTCTAAGTTGCTTTTGAACATCAAAATGCATAAATAATATTTTAGAAGTCATACTAAATAAGCACATGTTGGCCGAGTTGAACCAACAATAGGGTTTTTTTTTTTTTTTTTTTTTTTTTTTTTTTTTTTTTTTTTGTGGAGCAAGATTGCATAGTTGATGCTTATAATGGATATGCTCGGCCCATTTGTCTTGGAATGGTTTGGAAATAAAAGAAGACTTCCAGTCCAATCTAGAAAAGTGATAAAAAGATAATGGACCTTTTTTTTTTTTGTTTTCGGTTTTTTGAGAAGGTAAATTGAAGGGGAATTTGGCCCAATACCCTCATAGGACCGAGGTTAATGAATTTTGCCCCTTCACTTGATATCTTTTTTGTTCTACCCCTTCAATCTTTTATAATCCCAAAATATTCTTATGTTTTTTTTTATATGTTTTTTTCTTTCCTTTCTTCGACTTTTCTCCTCCATCTCTTTATCCATAACCAGACTATTAGGAGCCCTCTGTTTCCTTTCGCATCGGCCGGATTGTAAGCGTGGAGACTGTGCGTTTTGAAGGAGATGGTGAAGAGGCGACTCAGAGAGAAAACTGCAGGGTTTTAGAGAGCCCTAGGAGCAGAAGCAGAAGCAACATGTAGGCAACAGCGAAGTAGGAAAGCATGAGGCTCATTCGATCAATCACTGGTAATCTTCTCCTCTCCATTTTCAAATTCTTAAGCTTTTCCCCAGACATTTTCTTACTTGTTTTGCTAATAATGAAAAAGTTTTTTTTTTTTAAATAAATAATATATTTTAGATTGTTATTGGGACGGAGGAACTACGCAAGCAGTGTCTCTAATTTTGATTTTCTTTTAGTGGTTTTGGGATTTTTTTTTTTTGGGAGAAATTGTGAAAGTTGTGTTCTGTTTTTTTTTTTTTTTTAATAACAGTGGTGGTAGGCATTTCTTGCTGAGAGATATGTATGATGATATGATGTTGGATGGAGTACAGCCAACTAGGGATACATTCCATTCTGTCATCAGTTAGTGGAAAGGTGCTTTCATGTTTGTTATCATGGACTTTCATTCTTTCTGGAATTTTCCGTTTGCTTGATTTTGTTTTGTTGCAGGTGGATAAGCAAAATGCTCATTTCTTTGGTGTTACGATCAATGAGCAACAAGCCGAGTGTGGTATTGTAGTAAGAGTTACTTCAAATGCACAAAGCAAATTTAAGGTATGTATATTTCATATTTTTGCATTTAAATTTTTTATATACCATGTTTGATGACTCTGAACTCTCTCTCTCTCTCTCTGCATCTGCATTTTCTTTTGTATTGCTGATGTGACATTAAATTTATAATGTAATTGCTTTATTTTCCAGTTACTTTATTTCGAGCAAGATGTGAATGGCGGTTATGGTTTGGCCCTACAGGTACCATATCTTCTTTTCTATTGTGTCTTCAATCCATTTTCCATTTTATAGTGCATATGATTTTTGCATTCTAAAAGCTGTCATGGTTGTTTAAAAATTTTGAAGCATAGATGGAGTCAACAGTGCCAATGATCATATACAATTGGTAGAAATGTTTTGTAATACTCTTGTCATGTTAAACTTTCTGCTGTTATATCCTTCAATTTCTAAGTACTATGCGTCTCTAATTTATTTTCAAAGCATAAAATTGTGGCTGTGAAATTGTGATTTTGAATATCACACATGGGTAGAACTTAAAATTAGTAACCTACCTGTGAATGTGAAAATGATGCTCAACTTGTCTTTTCAAGTGAATGCTTCTTCATTCAGCTTCCAATTTCCACACCCCCCCCCCCCCCCCCAAAATGAAATCCATGGGTTTGGTCCCTGATGTATGTATTTGTATATATATGCTTCTTCTTTTTTTTTCGTTTTTGTTTTTTTTCACATGGATCTGCATTAATTTTTATCTGCTGAATATTAGATTCTTTCAAGATTGGAAATTTTGTATAAAGTTACTTTGTGTTTTTTTTTTTTTTTCCCTAGCTATTACAATGTATTGCTTTGTGTTATAGGTTACTTTATACAACAGTTTAGTTTCTTGATGTAGTGCAGATGAACTCTGTCACTGTTGAGTCGAGGCCAAAGTGCTTGGTTGGCATTATTTTTTATGGTTACCCTTCTTATTCTAGAATGTATGCAGAAGAAACAAGTTACTACTTTTTCTCTAGGTGATTGATGAAATAGATGGAGCTCTTGGTGATGGCAAAGGTGCTGCGGAGGTTATTCTAAAGATGGTAATTGTGTGTTTTCCATTATTGAATGCTGCTTATTTATTAAATTTAATTGTTTGCATGCTTATTTGTGTTTTAATATAATTGTAGTTATAGTTATTTTATTACTATAATTGCTGTTGGTGATTAAATATAACTGCTTTCGTTGTTATCAGTTATTGTTGTCATGTATAATTCTTGTTTTCCTTAATGTTTAAAGCAAACTGTCAGTTATTGCATTTACTTCATTATCAACATGAGAATCATAAGGGAAATTTACTGTTTAAACTCCATGGTTGCACATTATATACGTTAACAGAAACCTCCATTTCTACCGAGGGTAATATATTCAGCTATGGTGGTTTTTATTTCCCAGTGCTCATTATATTTTTCACTTTTATTTTATGTTGTTCATATATTTTTGTGTAGATAAGAAGTCTGATACAGGGAAGGAGAATTTGCCTGACATTGCAGAAAATCATGAAAGTACATGGAAAGTTTATCATTCATATGGAGTTTCCTTTTCATGATTCCCTGGAAAATGATACAACTGAAAGTTTATCATTCATATGGAGTTTCCTTTTCATGATTCTTTTCATGCAAACTAGATAGTATTTTTTGCTTATTGACAGCTACTTGCTATCTGCAGGGTTCATATATTTGTTCAACCAACAGTTAATCGTGTTGTCAGGAGGTGATCTTTGACTACCATGGCTGATGTTTAATTGCTGTGACAATTTCAAGCCTTTCCATTTTTGATGGGGAACATTGGGTCAAGTCGGGATTGATACCAACAGAGGCTTTTGTAGGAGCTGTAATATTCTCTAGGAGGTGTAATATTCTCTTGTTTTTATTCATAAAACACTTGTACAATTTTCTCTTGCTAATTCAGATTTTGTTTTTAGTTTTTGTACTTGATTCTCTTGTCAATATGATGTGTAAGGATCCAATTTCATTATTAAATTCTCCATATTATTTGATATGTGGAGAAGCAATAAATAAGAAGGATGATAATTTAAATGGATGGTATCAATCACTTTTACATGAACGGCTCCATGGTAGTATGTCCAAATGAGACTTGTTAGGAGGGAATTAATTGTCTGGCTTTTGTAAACTATTTAAATACATGGATATGAAAGTGTAAAATAAAAATAACAGTTTTCCATTTCTCATTGACTGTCTCGAATACAGATGATAATATTAAAACAATATTTTTGACCATCTCTCATTTCTATCTACCCTCATTAACTTCTGTCATTCTCTCTTACTGTCCCTGCTACCACGTTAAATGTATACTGTGTCTTCCTCTCTCTTTCTCTTTTGTTGGTTAGGTACCTTTCAGCCTTCTTTCTTTGCATTGACGAACATTGCAGAAAATCCCAAAATCTCTTCAGTTCAGTTCACTCTCCCTGCATCATCTGAAAATCTTCATTGTGGAGCCCATACACTTCAAAAGGATGTAATTAAATTGTACGTTTCTGCAGATCGGAGTTAACGATTACCTGGTATGTGGATATATATACATATATATATATATATATATACATAATTTGGCTTTATGCTACTTCTTTACATAATTTTTTTTATCATTTATAATAAATTTTTTCCATCTTAATGTTTTGAAATCATGAACTCCCAATAGTAAACATAAATGGCTTAATAAGTAAGCCAAAAAATAAATACAATATACTTCATATTAATTTTGTTAATTGATTTTACGAAAAAAATTTCCTAAAATATATTTTACGTATAGGTGATAGATAAAGTCAAAATCAAATAATGACTTAACCTTAGCACAATACTAGTAGTGAGGAAAAAGTATGAATTGGTACGAACAAAGGAGGCGTTATAAACTATGAACAAAAAATTAAATATAATATTATAAAAATGAATCAAAAATGTTTTGTTTGAATTCACAGAAAGATGATATCGAGGTCAAATTTAGAGCATTAGACCTTTCAATGGATCGATTTAATTAATAAATATATATATATATATATATTAGCCTAAGAATAAGAATTTAATTAGTCAATATTGTATTAAAAAAATAACATTTACATGGTCAGAAAGGGAAAACATTGACCAACTACAAAACTCGTTTGTCTTCTCTATCCAGCAGCTAGTACCTTCTATCAGCTTTCACAAGGTGTGTTATAAATATAAATATGTGCACATATATGGCAACATTTTTCCCTTAAACAACATTTGTACTCATTTACATAAAATGCATTCCTATTTTATCTTTACTCATTTACTGAAAATGCATTTGTATTTGTATTTAAAATGCTATTCCAGTAGGCGTTAATAACATAATTGTTCGGCTTATTTTCTGTACTTATTTACTAAAAATGTATTTGTATTTTTTTCATTACTTTTGCTTCAGGATTATAGTTAAACCTTCCAGCAAAGATTCTATGATTGCAGAAGTAGATACTTAGTATGTTTTGAATTGGTAAACTCTTTGTGCTTAATGTCACAAATTTCAGTTTTACTGTTCTACGATGGAACATGGAGTGTATGTTCTGAAGGTACCTGGAGATACAAACGTCAAAGAACGAAGATTATACGTATCAAAAGGAATTGTACGTTGGCCGAACTTGAAGATGTTGTCTACAACGCTCTCAACTTAGATTCTACACAACATCAATTAATCTTCAAGTTCATATACCATGTGTGTTTGTCATGTGAGCCGTACGTTGTGGAAAATGATGAAGACCTACAAAGTTTTATAGAAGAGTATAGTTCACACAGACCTCAAGACAGATCTCCACTTATTGTTGATGTGTTATCCAGGGTTCCAAAGAGTATTAATACTGCTGGATGTGTTGTGAATAGGATACCTACAAGTTCAGGATTTATGACTAATGCCCCACTATCTGCAGTTCCCGAGATAGCTACTTGTACCTCTGATGCCGACATGCAGTCCCTAGTGACCGAACTTCATGTGCCGGAAACTCAACCTGGATTCTCTGAAAATCAAATTTGTGAAAACAATGTGCAATCTGTGGAACATGATCATGATAATGAGCACTTCGACATTAATGATATGAATGAATATCGTGGACATGATTATGATCAAGATGAACAATTTGAGGTTGAGGTCAACACTGATCGTAGTGAAGATGGGTTACGAGACATTTGTTGGACCCAACATTCGGGACTTTCAGCTGGTGATAGGCGACATGGTGAGTCTCCTTATGGTAGTACTCCAATTGATAATGTGAATGATGATGTGCTTGCCTCTCCTTGTACCGAAAACCATTTGGACATTCGACAGGATTCGACCGTAACCATGGCTGAACTTAGGGTTAACCATTGCTTCTCCTCCGTTAATGCCCATGAAATCATTCGAATCAACCAAATCTTTGCGAGTAAGAATGCGCTACAGAAGAAGATTAGTCTTTATGCACTAAGGAGAAATTTTGAATTCAAGGGCAAGAAGTCGGATAGAGTCCGATATGAGGTTGTATGTGCAAACGACAATTGCATGTGGTGAATGCGTGCTACCAAACTACATGGTGATAATACAGAGGCCTTCATGATTAGGGCCTTCAAGGATGAGCATATTTGCTCTTTAAATATCATGAAAAGGGATCATCGTCAAGCAACAAGTTCAGTTATCGGAGACATCATCCAGCCGATGTTTGATGGGATTTCAAGGCAATACAAACCTCGAGATATCGTGCATGACATTCGCTCTAATTACGGAGTAAACATAAGCTACAACAAAGCATGGGCCGCTAAGGAAGTTGCACTATCGGGTTTGTGGGGCACGCCAGAAGATTCATATGCAAAACTTCCTTTATGGAGTCACGTTTTGAAGAGCAAAAATCCGGGCACGTTTACTCGAATTGAAACTGATGATCAAAACAGATTTTTATATTTTTTCATGGCACTTGGAGCTAGCATTAGAGGGTTCCAGCATATGCGGAGAGTCGTAGCTGTCGATGGAACTACACTGAAGAATAGATATAGAGGTTTGTTATATATTGCATCATGTTTGGATGGGAACAATCAAATTTATCCACTTGCTTATGGAATAGGCCCTGGGGAGATGGATGCGGCTTACACGTGGTTTTTTGAGAGCTTTAAAGAAGCGTTTGGGGATGATCCGAATATAGCTTTTATATTGGATAGACATAAGAGCATTGCAAAAGCAATACGTACAGTTTTCCCTAATAATCACCATGGCCACTGCACATATCATCTTGGTACAAATTTACGTGCTAAGAAGTTTAAAGGTAATGTCAACGCGATTATATCAACTTTTAATGATGCAGCTAGAGCATATATTGTTGAGGATTTTGATAAGGCCATGCAGCTTTTAGAAGGGGTTAGTATTGAAGCTGTACAATATCTCAAGGATGCAAGTCCTTCAAAATGGGCTAGATCACATTTTCCGGGCAATAGATACAACATAATGACAACTAATATTGCAGAGAGCATGAACTCTATGCTTATTGATGCTAGGGATAAATCTGTTTTGCCATTACTAGATCACATTCGTGATGTCTTGCAAAGGTGGTGGTATGAACGTTGAACTAACGCTGCTGCAATGCAAACTCCTGTTACTAATTGGTTGGAAAAAATCATGCAGGACCTCTCAAATAATGGCAGAGGCTTACGTGTTATGCCAATGAACTTATATGAGTTTCAAGTTGTTGGCCATGGCATGTTCGTTGGAGTTGTTAACTTAGAAAATAAGACGTGCTCATGCAAGGAATTTGACATTGATGGATTTCCTTGTGTCCATGCAATTGTAGCATGTAAGCATCCACATATTTCTCCATATTTCCTTTGCTCGGCGCATTACTCAGTTGACTCACTCCGTTATGCATATTCGGAAACCATATATCCACTTGGAGATAAATGTCAGTGGCATGCTCCAGATGATGTCATAAACCAGGTTGTACTTCCACCTCAAATTGGCAAACAGTCAGGAAGATCGAGAAAGAAAAGGATCCAATCTCAAGGAGAGGAGCGTCATCAATATAGATGCGGGAGGTGCAAACAGGTTGGTCACACCAGCCGATCATGCTCCGCCGCCGTACCTCTTGATAGCACTAACAACCAACAGCACCACTGAAACGAACGCCCATCAATCGCATGATGCTATATTCAGACAATGAGGCCATGTTATGTGGTATGCGTGTGTATGAAATGTAGTCAAGAATGCAATTAGTTGGTCAACCGCGTAACATGTGTTTTGGCGTAATATACGTTGGCGTTATGTGTTCTTTTATTGTCAAATTCATCTGTCGTATTGTTTTGATAACATATCATTCCATCTTCAGTTTTTGGTTCAGTTGTTTGTATGTTTCTTACTATTGCATGGATGATATTACTGCCCAATGGTAATGACCAATGCATCATCGGTAATTGACATTTGTACACCGTCATAAAAGACTCACAACAATTCCATCCGGCAACTTCAGTCATGTGTGTTCCAACTAATAACATGCTAAATGTAGCATTATTAATGATAAATTCTGGCAAAGTAAGTGATCAAACGGCATTAAAAAATGAAAACGTTCAATTTGTTTTTGATTCAAGAATTACCGAAGGTTTCATTGGTAATTACCGAAACCTTATGGCAATCACATTTTACCAATTTTTTGGGCCCCACAAGTCCCCTAAGGTGTGTTGAATGCAAAAAAATGAAAAATATGGATTCTAAAATTATCCTAAGGAGAGAAAATCCCAAAATTGCTTAAAAAGTTCTCAAATTTTGCAAAAAAATGGGATGACTGTTCACCCTCGGTAATTCCCAAGGAAACCGTCGGTAACCACCAAATTCCCTCTAGAATAATTACCGACGGTTTCGTCGGTAATTCCCGAGGGTGTACAGTCCATAAAGTTTTACCAATGTTTTGGGCCCCACAAGTCCCATAACGTGTGTTAATGCAAAACCATGCAAAACAGGGATTCTAAAATTGTACTAAGGAGAGAAAATCGCAAAATTTCATAAAAGTGTCTCAAATTTTGCAAAAAAATAGGATGACTGTATTCCCTCAGTAATTCCCGAGGAAATCGTCGGTAACCAACAAATACCCTCTGGAAAAATTACCGATGGTTTTGTCAGTAATTACCGAGGGTGTACAGTCCATCACATTTTACAAGTTTTTTGGGCCCTGCAAGTCCCATAACGTGTGTTAATGGAAAAACATGCAAAACAGGGATTCTAAAATTGTACTAAGGAGAGAAAACTCCCAAAATTTCATAAAACTGTCTCAAATTTTGCAAAAAAATAGGATAACTGTTCACCATCAGTAATTCCCGAGAAAACCGTCGGTAACCACCAAATTCCCTCTGGAAAAATTACCGGCGGTTTCGTCGGTAATTCCCGAGGGTGTACAGTCCATAAAATTTTACCAATTTTTTGGGCCCCACAAGGCCCTTAAGGTGTGTTGAATGCAAAAACATGCAAAATAGGGATTCTATAATTGTACTAAGGAGAGAAAATCCCAAAATTTAATAAATGTGTATCAAATTTTGCAAAAAATAGGATGACTGTTCACCCTCGGTAATTCCCGAGGAAATCGTCGGTAAACTACAAATACCCTCTGGAAAAATTACCGACGGTTTTGTCGGTAATTCCCTAGGGTGTACAGTCCATCACATTTTACAAGTTTTTTGCATTCAACACACGTTATGGGACTTGTGGGGCCCAAAAAACTTGTAAAATGTGATGTACTTTACTCCCTCGGTAATTACCGATGAAACCGTCGGTATTTTTTCCAGAGGGAATTTGTAGTTACCGACGCTTTCCTCGGGAAGCACCGAGGGTGAACAGTTATCCTATTTTTTTGCAAAATTTGATACACATTTATTAAATTTTGGGATTTTCTCCATTTATTATAATTTTAGAATCCCTATTTGCCATGTTTTTGCATTCAACACACATTATGGGACTTGTAGGGCCCAACAAATTGGTAAAATGTGATGGACTGTACACCCTCGGAAATTACCGACGAAACCGTCGGTAATTTTTCCAGGGATTATTTGTTGGTTACCGACGGTTTCCTCGGGAAGTACTGAGTGTGAACAGTTATCCTAGTTTTTTGCAAAATTTGATCAACTTTTATGAAATTTTGGGATTTTCTCTCCTTAGTACAATTTTAGAATCCCTGTTTTGCATGTTTTTGCATTAACACATGTTATGGGACTTGTGGGGCCCAAAAAACCTGTAAAATGTGATGGACTGTACACCCTCGGAAATTACCGACAAAACCGTCGGTAATTATTCCAGAGGGAATTTGGTGGTTACCGACGTTTTCCTCGGGAATTACCGAGGGTGAACAGTCATCCCATTTTTTTGCAAAATTTGATACACTTTTATGAAATTTTGGGATTTTCTCTCCTTAGTACAAATTTGGAATCCCTGTTTTGCATGTTTTTGCATTAACACACGTTATGGGACTTGTGGGGCCCAAAAAACCTGTAAAATGGGATGGACTGTACACCCTCGGGAATTACCGACTAAACCGTCGGTAATTATTCCAGAGGGAATTTGGTGGTTACCGATGGTTTCCTCGGGAATTACCGAGGGTGAACAGTCATCCTATTTTTTTGCAAAATTTGATGCACATTTATTAAATTTTGGGATTTTCTCCACTTATTATAATTTTAGAATCCCTATTTGCCATGCTTTTGCATTTAACACACATTATGGGACTTGTGGGGCCCAATACGATCTACGTTGAAAGTTTATTAAAGTACAAATCAATAGCATATTTTTTTCTAAAAAACATAATGTCTTGCGGACCAAATGAAGGGTTCTCCTCACTACTCATGTATTCAATAAATTTCAGAGCGTAGACGCCACAATCACCCCTGCAGAATAGCATTAATGATTAGCATTAATGAAAACCAACCACGTGTATTTTCACACGTAACCACAATAAAAAACAGCAGCAATACAAGTTGTTTGAAATGACAACACATTCATACCCATTATCTTGGCGGGGTGCATCTTTGATCATGGTCATCGTGAATGGATCTAAAGTGGGAGGCATGTCCGGATTCTTCTCGTAATATCCCCCATCCCTCAATAGGTAAGGCAGCATATACGTAAGGCATTCCGCATTCTTCAACTCTCTATTCTGGACATATTTATTTCCCATATTTGGATCATATAAATCAATATGCCGGGCCTTCAAGTCCACACATGCTGCCAACCAATGCGCGCCTCCATTGTTGACAGGGATGTACACCTGTAAATTAGAACATAACCTCATTATCCACAAAATGGGAAACTTAGTGAGAATTTTTTTCAATATATGTATGGACTTACATAATCACATATCCTCCACGACACGCTAGGTTTGGGTGACTTCCCACGCACATAGTTACAAAGGGTCGCATCACATGAATATGTGCTACGAGATGCCCTCCATATGGGATAACGCCCTTTGATGGATGACTGCCAAATAATGAAATATATACAATATAAAATATCATCAATATAACATTAAGCAACGCAGTAACATCCCATCATCTTACCCAAAATAACACGTCTAATATGGCACAGGTGTTGGTGAACATCTTCTCATTATCAAACCGCCTTTTTTGTATGAAATACAAAATAGTGTCAATATGCTGCAAAACCACATTAAAGGAAATAAGTAACAAGTGCGAGGTGATAAATAAAACATCATTCCAAACGTAGGACCACAATGATTTTACATGAACATAAAGCATATAACTTACATCGGAATTCAACCATCCTTCATCGGTAAGTAGCTCAGCAAAAAATTCCTTTCCCACCGTCATATAAGATGTACACACAGTTGCTTCCTTCGGTGCCACCCTATACCACTCATCGAACGCCCTCTCCTTTGATGCATCAATAGGTCGAGTAAGATTAAATTTGACATTCTTTTTACACGGGTTGGTGTAAGGAGAGATGACGTGATGTGACTGGTGCTAAACTCGACCGAATCGGCTTGTATCACCATGCGTCCGATCTTCCACCTCAATCTCAGCTGATTGGTCATGATGTGGACTGTCAGTTGAAGCACCGATATCCCACCCGAAATGCAAAGGCCGATATGGCACCAAAGCCCAGGAATCCTCCACATAGGGTCCTCCAGGTACGATAGGCTCAAACGGTGTAGTACAATCATCATCCTCCTTCCTACCATTGGAACCGTCTATGGGTGCATCAAATTCTTCAGCTTGCTCTCCAACAGATGGTGCCACAGGGGATGATGGTCTAACCGAAGATGATGGTGAATGGCTATGCATATGATGCTCGGCCTGCAAAACACAATGGTTATTTTTGCAGTTCCCAAACTCTAACAACAAATAATTGCTGAATTACAATATGTAATTTAATAATGCTGAAGCACTAAAGTAACGTATACTAAGTTGTCTAAATGATACCTGATGCTTTTGTTGGTCAATAACAGAACTAAGCATCTTCCTTAACGCTGCCATCTCTTTATTTAATTCATCAAATTTTGCCTCCAAGCAAGCAAGCTAATCAATATCAATATCCAAAACATAAGTCAACATATATTAGTACAAGATATGAAATACAAATTTGCGTGCAAGTAACAATTGCATACCCTGAAATTAGCATCTGGAGGGCCACTAGAATGCTCCTCAGCTTTGGACGCATCTTTAGCGCTAACATCTTTAGTGCCAACATCTTTAGCACCAACTATTGGTGCTACAATTGGAGGTGACGTGTAGCGAACTTCATGTATGTCAACTGCTATTGTTCGCCAGTAATCCATAGTCTTCTCCTCATTGGTAGCATCTAACCTCCAGTGCACAACATACTACATGCCATAAAGAAAGGAAAAAAAAGTAAATATATTACCGTACCTGAAACACCAATGGAAAACCTTTTAGGTCATAATACTGTGATTTATTCTTTACTGCACGTCCTTGTCCTCGTTGCTGGAATGCATTGTGGAATGAGTTGATCGTTTCCTTGTAGCTCAGAATGCCCCAAGGGTAGGAATTAAATACGTCGAGATCAGCAACCAAATCAATGAATTTTTTATTTATTTGAAACTTCGGATCCATTCCAAGTACACCATGAACTAAGAAATATAGTAACGCAATTCTAACAGCATCCCAATCATCCACAAAAAGTGTATCCTTGAATAGTCGTTCCAGTTCGGGCAGTTTCAAGTCACTCCTGTCATCTAGCAACCTCGTGCGCAGCTCATTTCCTTTGGAAATTTGCATATCATACATCGAAGGGTACCTACAAAACTCTAACCCACTAATGAGTGCGAATTCCCACTTCGTAAACTGCACTGCAGATCCGCCGAAGTTAAACTCCAGTACTTCTGGATTGTTGGACACAACTTGTCTGCAAAGCAGGTGATGCACTACCTGACCATAGAACCGGAGGTTCTTCATGTCAAGTAAGTGTCCAAAACATGTTTGTCTATACTTTTCCAGCTGCTCACTTGTGAGGACACTTGTAATTACTTTGTTTGCCTCTACTGGATTCCCGAATGAATGTGCCCTAACTTTATTTATATCGGCATCCTGCAACATCCGTTCCTTTGGAGCATCGATGGGCTGCAAAATGAATTACATAAATGGAACTGACATCAACGATTTAATCATACCCTATTTTTCCACCCTAACTTGATAATAATAATTTCCAACTAAATCTTAAGACATATGGGTTCACATTTTTTCCACCCTAACTTGATAATAATAATGAAACCATCGATAATTAACCTATAATGAACTAAAAAAAAGCTCGATGGCCTATCGGCAATTACCGATGGCCATCGGGTGAAGTTTTTCTTCAGTTTTCACATTCATGAATAAATACTGTCAGATGTCTTATCATTTACCGCACAAAACAACATAAATGAATATAAAACTTACCATATCAGATGGGGGAGAGGAAAGTGGAACGTGCCCTCGAAGTTTGGTGCTTTCCGTCTCAGCTTTGGATTTCTGCCTAGTAGTTCGTCGACACTTAGAGTCGGGTGCTGCTGTGCTACCACCGCGTCTCTTACTTTCCACCTTCTTAACTCCCTTCTTCGGTTGACGTCGCAAGTTCCTCTTTGGTGCCATTATAAAGTACAACCTACAAATGTACATTGACAACATTAATAAACTTTTATCTACCTTTAACAACATTGTCAACTATGTATACATACATGTATAAATATCCGCAATCCTCAATTTCATACGCTCTCTTCCTAAGGATATTGTGCATGCCATCTACAAAACATTTACTGAACATTTACTGTATAGCAGTGTGCATGCCATCTAAATCTTTTTATCTTCTTCTTCTTTATTTTTTTATTTTTTTTCTTTTTTGGGGATAAAGTGTTTGCGTGTTTGCTTCTAGCTAACCATGTACCTAAAATTTTATGCATCGATCTTCTCTCTCTCTCTCTCTCTATATATATATATATATATCTATACCTTTAGAAAGTACTAACTCTGGAATTCTCAACTTCAATTCTAATTAATCATAAAGTATTTTTCTCTTATCTTCATGTACTGATTTTTAGAAATAAATTACCCCAACAAAAAGGAAGTAGAAAAAACTTAAAAGAAAAAAGAAGGTCTGAAAAGCAACTAAGATTTCTAATGCAGCTATAGTCTAAAGTGAGGTTTTAATAGAGCAACCCACAATTATGGCCAATTATGATGCTACATGCAGAAGCATATAAAGTGAAATATTGAAATGATTGGAGAGGAAGTAGTCAATTCACCCAAAATAGAAAAACAAGAAAGTGAAGTATAGAGGTGGAAGACTAGATAGAAGCGGCGCAACAGACAGATTGTTATAAGCCAATCAAAAGCAGTCCTTAGACTGTATATATACATATCATATTCATGTTATATTTAATTATTTCTTACCATACAATATATGTCTAAAAAATGTGCACAGAAAGTTGCAGACTATAATCTAAACATATTGGTTAAGCTGGACTGCAACATGTCCACCACTTCTATATGAGTATGTCAACTAATGTAGCTACATCTCTTCCCCATACTGCTTGTGTTTAACCTGATTTGGTTGTAAAAGCTCAGACCTACCGACACCTATATATGCTATACAAATCATTCACTTCATATTTATTTTATCTGTATACAAATCCAAAAAGAAATATAATTAGTTTCCTAAGGGTCAAGTACGTTTTTAAAAAAATTCTTCTTTTCAACCCACAAAAGCAGTTTTCTAGACAGAGTTTGAGTATCATGCACTAGTGAGATAACACCTTTAGCTTAAGGATTTAAACTTCGATCAGGGTAAAAATCCTTATATCCTTAAGTTGTAACAAATACATATATATACATATATTATGTTTTTTTATTACAAACTAACATTATTCTTCATCAAATTCATTGATTTCCCTGCCTTCATCCTTTATTTATTTTCCATGCTCAGGGATGTCTGTCGATGGAACCGAAAAAATTTTTTTTTTTATAAAAATTTAAAAAAAAATAAATTAAAAATGACTTGTTGTCTGGGTGTCGTTCATCCCAGACGACATGTCGTTCAATCCATCTTCAACCCTTGTCCGGGTCGACCCGAACCCGCCTAAACCAGTCCCGACCCGATTCTTGACCCGGTTATTTCTTCCACCTCCGGCCACCGTTCAAGGCCAAACCGGTCCCATTTTTTTCCTCTCTTCATTTCCTACTAATGCCCAATATCAATCTATCCTAAAACCTAGGTTATAATCACTTCCATATGAAAACCTAAATCTTCAAAAATTCCACATTTAAACCGGTTCTCAAACACTAAACAGAAATCACAAGTTTCAATGTCTCATTGTACTAAATTTGTAAGTATTTAACGGTAAGGTAAGGCAACAAATAAACACAAAAAATAAAAATATAAACCCACACTCCACGGCAACGAAAGAAATAAACACAAAGCCAAATCCACACAAAAACAACCCACACCGGTCCCACGGTAACAAATAAACCAAAAGATTCAACCAATTACCTCGGACAGTGCTGAGATGAGATCCTAATGTTTGGCTTTTCCACGGTAGCTTTGGTTTGGTTTTTTGTATTTGTGTGTTCGTGTAAAGCCGTTTGTTTGGTTTTTTGTATTTGTATGTTCGTGTAAAGACGTTTAGAAAAAGTTGATTTTTGTTTGGTTTCAAAAATAAGAGGATATGTAAGTAATTGTTTTTTGTTTGAAGGTTATAAGGGATATTGAGGGGTAGAACAAAAAAGATATCGAGTGAGGGGGCAAAATTCATTAATCTCGGTCCTATGAGGGTATTGGGCCAAATTCCCCTAAATTGAATTCGATCTCCAACAGCAACTACATATTTGCCTGTCGTTTCAATAAAGGTTTATTATTATTATTTTTAGTACTTATTAGAAGCAGAACAAAAGGAATTATTCAATTTGTTCCATTTAAAAGCAGAGTTAAATGGTAATGAATTTAAAAAGAAAAAAAAAAGGCCGCCCACATTGGTTGTGCAGTATGTAAACTAGATCCAAATACATTTGTGTCCAAACAATGTGAGAAGTTGTAGGCCCAATATTGTACTCTAACCCAATTGAATTGAAGTGCACAAGTGGTGTGTATGCAAGTATTCCTTTCCGGGTTGCATTGATTAAAGATTCAGGGAATTTGGTCCAATGCCTCTATAGGGATGAGCTTCATCATTTTTACCCTTTCATTTGGTATTTTTTTTTCTACCCTTTCAATTTTTAATAATTCCAAAATACTCTTATATCCAAATTAAATATTTTATTTTTATTTTTTTATGTTATTTCTTTCTTTTCTTCACCCCGACTGTTCTCTTCTCCTTCATCACCTTTCCCCACAGCTGGCTCATCTTTTCTCATTCATCAAGCTCATCTCTTCTCATTCATCAAGCTTTCTTCACTTAGTTGCCCTTTTGCTAAACAGCCCCGTTTCGTCTCTCCAGTCACCAAAATTCCATACAAAGAAATTGATGGTTTGGAATTCGAAATTACATATTGTGAAGAAGGAGGACATGGATTTGTATACGAAGCTCAACGGTGGTGCTGCATGGCAGAAGCAGATGCCCAAGCTTGCTGTTTCACTTGGCCTCTCTGATAAAATGCCTGGTTTGTTTGCTTCATTTTTCCTTTGACTTTTCGATTTGAGTGGTTTCTAGGGTTTTTTTTTAAAACATTTATGGGGTGTGTTTTTTTTTTTTTTTTCCTGATTGATTTTGGGATAAGTTGGAATCGAAATTAGGGTTATGTTTTTTTTTTTTTTTTGCTATTTCTGTAATTTTTTTCCTTATGCTTTTGTAATTTTTGTTTTAGGTAGTGTTCGGTGTGCGATTTGATGGTCCGATAATGGAAATCGACAAGGATTTGGGAATGGAAGATGGAGATTTTATGGTGGAGACTTTCATTACACGTACTCTACCCCCGGAATTGATGCTTGAGAAGGGATTAGAGAGTATCAAAGATGCTGTGGAAAGTTGAAGCTGAATCTTCCTTCTACCTCCAGTGGGTTCTTTCAGTTTCAGGTATTGGAAAATTCCGTAAGACTTTGCTGTTTTGATACTATGTCGTTTTGTTTGGTTTTCATTTCATATGTGATTTTGTGAGGATTTCTACAGGTCGCTATACCTTCTAGTGCGAAAGCTTTGGATTGGTTTGCCTGTTAGTCAGAGTCTTGCGAGGTTTTCCTTTTGTTTTTATGTTGAGGGAAACAGAAAATCTTGATTGTAAATCGCTTTATGTGAATGAAACCGTTGGAGTTTTTAGAATTGGGTCTATTGTTCACTTTACACGGAGTTCTTCTTCTATCTCAGGAGAGAAGACAATGACCAAAAGGTTTAGATTCTCGCATCTCTTATTTCTCACTCATCAAAAGCGTCTCCTATGGTGATTTAGGGGTTGCATTTGGTTTTTGTTGTTTGTTGTCTGTTGTTCATTATATATATATATATATATATGTAAAAGTAATTTTAACTTTATTAGGACAAAAGTTCATTTTTTCCTATTGAGCTTGATTGCTGAACTGGTTAAAGTTGGGGGTTTGTAATACGGTTCGCCCATTCTAAAAAAGAAAAGATTGCCTTTTGAATAGTTAGTCTGAAAGATGGATGTTTCAAACTTCTATTTGGAGGGTCATGGACAATTCTGGAGCTATTGAGACTTACGGCTTACCCTATTCCATTGACATCAAGGTGCAGGAGGTTATCTAATCATTTTTTTAAGTGGCTTTAGGCTAACGAGCGGAATATGTGTTGAATAAGAACCCAAAATTTGTTTGGTATTTTGTTGAAAGGTCTATTTGGAAAATGACAAGGCAGAAATGAAATTTAATATTAACGTGAACTCTTCATTGGCAATTATGTAAGCAATGTTTCAACATATATGCTAAAGGTTCTAAAACATTTTATGAAATTTAGAATAATTTTGTCCATTTATTGGAAATTTGTGGTTGGTATGAAAAATTGATTAAGTAATGATGGTTAGTTGCTTATGGTTATGCATCTAATTATGATGCAAAATCTGCTGCCCTTAAGGTTCCTGCGTGTTTGATAATTTGCATTTGGTATTGCAAATATGATGCATACTATAGTGGCGATTTTTTTATCTGCATTTAGGTGTACGTTGTTTTGCATGGATACTTGGATCTTTTAGATTTGTATGAATCTTCTTCCTTGATAGCTCTAAAAATGGTAGCTAGATGCTATTAAATTTAAGTAATGTTTGTGGTTTCTCCATAGATAGAACAAATGAGCTCTTGCAAAATAAGGGTAAAACTTCGACTGTTCATTAGTCATGGTTTTGCATGTGATACTTATTTAATTTATTGCTTTACGTAGTTGCATGTGATACTTATTTAATGTATGTCTTTGCTTTATTTAGTTGCCTAGTGCCATTGCTTATCTACCAATTTTGATTGGCTGACGCATTGAATGATGATAGTTAAAGAGGAAATGAAAAATGTGTTTAATATGTATTATTATTATTGGTGTATATATATATATAAATTTTTTTTTTAAACTAGATATGACTTTCTGGAATAGACAAAGATGGGAGGAAAAAAAAAAAAAAAAAGACAAATAAGTTTATATACATTGTTAGGAGTTAGAACCACACGTTATTTGTTATAGTTTCACTAGATAAGTTGGGACTTAATAAAGGACGAGCAAGGTGTCTCTGTGTTTGTCTGCCATGCTTCATTGGCTATGCTTAGTTGGTGCTTTACTAAAATCCATTTAATGGTGAAGCAATAATAGAGTCTCATTCATCTCAATCTCTCAATATAAATGAGAAATCTGTGAGAGTATTGAAAACCTAAGAAGTAAGTTAAAAAAAAAAAAAAAAAGTTGGCGGAAGAGAGTAGAGAGAGGCTGCTGAAGAATGTGGTTTACTACGAGAATTGCCTAGGTTGTAAGGTGGAACAGTATAAAGATATACAACGTGGTTTACCAATTCGAGGCCTTCTTTTTATTTGGATTGTTGTGTTGTGTAATGGTATGCTTTTTCTTATTCTTCTATTGTTTGTTATTTATTTATTTTTATTAATTTTTGGTTTTTGGCATTCTAAAGCATTGTTGAATGTTGATCATGTTGATGTTTTGTTTGATTTGTTGCATCTGTGATGTGTATTTTGTTCTCTGCTACATGTTTTGTACTTGTTAGATTACTAGTGGATGAATTTGATGCTGCACTTTGGAAGGTTGGTAGAGGTTGACAAGGAAGTAGCAAAAGAATTTGATGGAAAACATTTTCACATTCTTCCTTCTTCTTGACACTCTGTTTTTGATAGACATGCTTTGAAATAGGATTGAATGAGATCCAACAAACATCTTTAACTTTAATTCATTTAATTCAGTTACACCTTTTTGATGTCAGACTTATAGTCTTGTTTCTTTTTCTCTTTCTTCATCCTTCTTTTTTTTTTTCAAGTTATTATATTTTATCTGTAAATAGATTAGACATTTATTATTGCCTTTTGTTTTCCTTTTCAAACAGAATTTAGTTGTACATCACATTGATATTTTTTGTCATTTGGTACTTTTTACTTGGATCAATCTTATTTGTACCATGTTTTTATCGAATTTGTTTAAGAAATGATCTCTTCTTCATTTCTTGCTTGAATCACACATGTCTGGGACCACTTGTATGATCTATGATCTCTATGATTTTCTCAGCATATTAATTGTTTATGACTGACTGTCTTTCTCGATTCGTTTGCGGTGCTACCAATAGCATCTCTGTTTCCATTCCTTTATTTCATTGTAAGTGTGTATTTTATTTGTGAGTGTTTTTTCCTTCATTATACTCATTCGTAGATAGCTTCCAACATTTATAGCATTTTCCATGCCATTGATGGAATTTTTTCATTGTTATTTGAATTTGACATGTTTATAAGTTTGAATGTGTTACTTGACATGAAAATGTTTCTTGTGTTATTTTTAATTATATCTTATGTTATTTGTCTTGCCTTTAGGAAATTCATAAAATGTATTTGCGGACATCATTTTAGCATATTTTTCTGACTCTTTTAGTTCCTTAAGATGTATGAAATTAGATATTATTTTTTGAAACGAATTTGGGTGAGTGCCCTTATTTTGAAAGCTTTAATGAAAAATACTCCTCCTTGTGTTGACATGTATATGTTAATATACCTTTTCCCTTTCAAAATTTTTTTATCTACTTTCTTATACCTATTTTATCCTTGAAAAAAAATTAAAAATGACTTGAGTATCTTTTTTTAATATTTATATTTTTCTGGCAATCTGGATTAATATTGGTTGCAGGTTGGCCATCTACTCAATGTATTGATTGAAATTGATGTTTTTTTTGCTGTTTTGGAGATTTAGGCATCCTTTAGCAAATCAGTTTATGAGATTGGATTTTGGTTCTATACAATTCATAGAGAGCAAAGGATATTACTGGGTATGAGCTATTGCCTCAATTGTTAGATTTGAACCTTTATACTTCTTTATGGATCTCAAGTTATTTAATTATTTTCTTTGAAACTTATATGCTAAATATTGTAACTAACTGTAGATATTTCATTTGATTTCATCCAGGTATCAAATTGATCTCCATTTTAGTGGAGGTGCCCCATATGCTTTTAATGCTGTCACTAAAGTTTGTCATTATACCAATTGTGGTGCCCATTGGTGTTCGAGATTTTGACATTGATGGGGAACATTGGGTCAATTCGGGATTGATACCAACAGAGCATTTTGTAGAAGTTGTAATATTCTCTAGTTTTAATTCATAAAACACTTGTACAATTTTCTCTTGCTAATTCAGATTTAGTTTTTAGTTTTTGTACATGATTCTCATGTCAAGATGATGTGTAAGGACCCAATTTCATTATTAAATTCTCCATATTATTTGAGACGTGGAAAAGCAATAAATAAGAAGGATGAGAATTTAAATAGATGGTAATTGAGTTCTCAAATATTGGCTTTCTAGTTTTTGACCATTTGAACTTGTTTGAATGGTATGCATTAAAATGTAGTTAGTTTTAGATTGCAAACTATTCCTAGCTTGAAAGCTTATTCCAATCATTTTTAAAATGTGGCTCCATGGCAGTATGTCCAAACGAGAGTTGTCAGGAGGGAATTAATTATGCATTTGTGGAAAATATTTAAATAAATGGATATGAAAGTGTAGAATAAATGGAACAGTCTCCCATTCCTCATCTACCCTCATTTCTCATTAACTGTCGAATAAAGTGGAAAATATTTAAACAAATTTTTTTACCATCTCCCATTTCTCATCTACCCTCATTAACTTCTATCCCTCTCTCTTACTCTCCTTGCTACCACATTCAATGAATCTTGTGTGTCTCCCTCTCTCTTTCTCTTTTGTTGGTTACGTATCTTTCAGCCTTTCTTCGCACTGACCAACCATTGCAGAAAACACAATACCACTTTCAGTTCAGTTCACTCTCTCTGCATACCCCCAACCTTTTGTGATAACAACAAGACAGAAAATCTTCATTGTGGAGCCCATAGACTTCAAAAGGGTGTAATTAAAGCATACGTTTGTGCGGATCAGAGTTAAAGATTTTTTGGTATGTGTATATATATATAAATATATGTATAGATACGTATATATTTTTCTCTTATATCGGATTCATTGTTTGTCACATTTTGACATGATATATAAATGCAAGTTCTATGTTGGTGTTATTTTATGTAAAACAATCCATAAATGGTTCGGAAATTTCCATTTGAAAGTTACACCTTTGTTCGTTACATACGGTCCATCGGTAATTACAAAACACTTGCTTGTTGGAAAATTTAACGGCAGTTCCATCGGAATATTTAATTTTTTCATTTTCTAAAAGCAAACCACTTCAATCGAATTTGTCCACTTTGATAATGTTATTGTATACGAATGACATGCTAAATGTAACTATATTTATGATCTTGAACAAAATAATCCATAAAACACCACAATGTCAACATTGCATCCATTCAAGCTAATGTTATGTTATGATTTAGCACATGTGCCACAAACTTGACATCTTAATCTACTTGATCCACTATGTCTGTCAGGAGTAGCTATTCTACTAGGCGTTAATATGCAACATTTAAACATAATTGTTTGGCTTATTTTATGTACTCATTTTCTAAAAATGCATTTGTATTTTTTCATTACTTTTGCTTCAGGATTATAGTTAAACCTTCCAGCAAAGATTCTACGATTGCTATTATTTTTAGTCATATGACCTCACGAATTACCATAAGCTTGTGACAAGGAGATGCTTATTATGTTTTGAATTGGTAAATCCTTTGTGCTCAATGTCATAAATTTCAATTTTACTGTTCTATGATGGAACATGGAGTTTATGTTTTGAAGATACTTATAGATACCAACGTCAAAGAACGAAGATTATACGTATCAAAAGGAATTGTACGCTGGCAGAACTTGAAGATGTTGTCTACAACGCTTTCAACTTAGATTCTACACAACATCAATTAATCTTCAAGTTTATATACCATGTATATTTGTCATGTGAGCCGTACGTTGTGCAAAATGAGGAAGACCTACAAAGTTTTATAGAAGAGTATAGTTCACACAGACCTCAAGACAGATCTCCACTTATTGTTGATGTGTTATCCAGGGTTCCACAGAGTATTAATACTGCTGGATGTGTTGTGAATAGGATACCTACAAGGTCAGGATTTATAACTGTTGCCCCACTATTCTAGAGACAGCTATATGTACCTCTGATGCTGACATGCAGTCCCCAGCGACCGAACTTCATGTGCTGGAAACTCAACTTGGATTCTCTGAAAATCAAATTTATGAAAACGATGTGCAATTTGTGGAACATGATCATGATAATGAGTGCTTCGACATTAATGATATGAATGAATATCGTGGACATGATTATGATAAAGATGAACAATTTGAGGTTGAGGTCAGCACTGATTGTAGTGAAGATAGGTTACGTGACAATTGTTGGACCTAACATTCGAGACTTTCAGTTGGTGATAGTCGACATGGTGATTCTCCTTATGGTAAGAGTCCAATTGGTAATGTGAATGATGATGTGCTTGCTTCTCCTTATACTGAGAACCATTTGGACATTCGATAGGATTCTACCGCATCCATGCCTAAACATAGGGTTAACGGTCGCGTCTCATCTGTCAATAAATCATTCGAATCAACCAACTCTTTATGAGTAAGAATGCGCTACAGAAGAAGCTTAGTCTTTATGCATTAAGGAGAAATTTTGAATTCAAGGTCAAAAAGTCAGATAGGGTCCGATATGAGGTTGTACGTGTAAACGACAATTGCATGTGGCGATTGCATGCTACCAAGCTACATGGTGATAATACAGAGGCCTTCATGATTAGGGCTTTCAAGGATGAGCATATTTGCTCTGTAAATATCATGAAAATGGATCATCGTCAAGCAACAAGTTCAGTTATCGGAGACATCATCCAGCCAACGTTTGATGGGATTTCACGGCAATACAAACCCCGGGATATCGTGCATGACATTCGCTCTAATTACGGAGTAAACATAAGCTACAACAAAGCATGGGCCACTAAGGAAGTTGCACTATCAGGTTTGTGGGGCACGCTAGAAGAGTTATATGCAAAACTTCCTTTATGGAGTCACGTTTTGAAGAGCAAACATCTGGGCACATTTACTCAAATTGAAGCTGACGATCAAAACAAATTTTTATATTTTTTCATGGCACTTGAAGCTAGCATTAGAAGGTTTCAGCATATGCGAAGAGTCGTAGCTGTCGATGGAACTATGCTGAAGAATAGATACAGAGGTTTGTTATATATTGCATCATGTTTGAATGGGAAAAATTAAATTTATCCACTTGCTTATGGAATAGGCCTTAGGGAGACAGATGCAGCTTACACGTGGTTTTTTGAGAGATTTAAAGAGGCGTTTGGGGATGATCCGAATATAGCTTTTATATCGGACAGACACAAGAGCATTGCAAAAGTGATACGTACACTTTTCCCTAATAATCACCATGGCCACTGCACATATCATCTTGGTACAAATTTGCGTGCTAAGAAGTTTAAAGGTAATATCAATGCGATTATATCAACTTTTAATGATGCAGCTAGAGCATATATTGTTGAGGATTTTGATAAGGCCATGCAGCTTTTAGAAGGGGTTAATATTGAAGTTGTACAATATCTCAAGGATGCAAATCCTACAAAATGGGCTAGATCACATTTTCCAGGCAATAGATACAATGTAATGACCACTAACATCGCAGAGAGCATGAACTCTGTGCTTTTTATTGCTAGGGATAAACCTGTTTTGCCCTTACTATATCACATTCGTGATGTCTTGCAAAAGTGGTGGTATGAACGTCGAACTAACGTAGCTGCAATGCAAACTCCTATGACTAATTGGTTGGAAAATATCATGCAAGAGCGCTCAAATAATGGCAGAGGCTTACGTGTTATTCCATTGAACTTATATGAGTTTCAAGTTGTTAGCCATGGCGTGTTCGTTAGAGTTGTCAACTTAGAAAATAAGACTTGCTCATGCAAGGAATTTGACATTGATGGATTTCCTTGTGTTCATGCAATTGCAGCATGTAAGCATCGACATATTTGTCCATATATCCTTTGCTCGGCGCATTACTCAGTTGCCTCACTCCATGTCGCATATTCGGAAACCATATATCCACTTGAAGATAAATGTTAGTGGCATGCTCCATATGATATCATAAACTAGGTTGTACTTCCACCTCAGATTGGCAAACAGCCAGGATGACCAAGAAAGAAGAGGATTCAATCTCAAGGAAAGGAGCATAATCAATATAGATAAGAGAGGTGCAAACAGATTGGTCACAGCAGCCGATCATGTTCGGCCGCCGTACCTCTTGATAGCACTACCAACCAACAACACCATTCAACCTAAGGACCATAAATCGCTCGACGCTATATTAAGACAATGGGGGCATGTTATGTGGTATGCGTGTGTTATGCAATGTAGTCAGGAATGCAATTAGTAGCTCAACCACATAACATGTGTTTTGGCATAATAGACGTTGGTTTTGTGTGTTCTTTTGTTGTCAAACTCATATGTCGTATTGTGTTGATAACATATCATTCTGTGTTCAGTTTTTGGTTCAGTTTTTTGTAGGTTTCTTACTGTTGCACGGATGATATTAGTGCCCACTGGTAATGACCAATGCATCATCGGTATTTGACATTTGTACACCGTCGTAAAAAAATCACCACAATTCCATCCGACAACTTCAATCATGTGTGTTCCAACCAAGAACATGTTAAATGGAGCATTACTAATGATAACTGCTGACAAAGTAAGAGAAAAAAATGACATTAATAAGTGAAAACATTCAATTTGTTTTTGCTTCAAACATTACCATAGGTTTCTTCGGTAATTATCGAAACCCTTGTGGTAATCATATTTTACAAATTTTATGGCCCCCACAAGTCACCTAATGTGTGTTAAATGAAAAAACATGCAAAATATAGATTAGTAAATGATCCTACGGAGAAAAAACCCCAAAAGTTCTGAAAAAGTTCTTTAATTGGCCAAAAAATATGATTACTGTAGGCCTTCGATAATTACCGATGAAACCTACAGTAATCATTTTATACTTGCTGGAAAACTTACCGTAGGTTTCATAGGTAATTACTGAAACCCCTATGGTAATCACATTTTACCAATATTTTGGCTCCTACAAGTCCCTTAATGTGTGTTAAATGCAAAAACATGCAAAATATAGATTCGTAAATGATCCTAAGGAGAAAAAACCCCAAACGATTTAAAAAAGCTCTCAAATTGGCAAAAAAATACGATTACTGTAGGCCTTTGGTAATTACCGATGAAACCTATGGTAATCAATTTATACTTGCTGGAAAAATTACCGTAGGTTTCATCAGCAATTATTGAAACCCCTATGGTAATCACATTTTAGTAATATTTTGGCCCCCACAAGTCACCCAATGTGTGTTAAATGAAAAAACATGCAAAATATAGATTCTTAGATGATCCTAAGGAGAAAAAGCCCCAAAAGGTCCAAAAAAGTTCTTAAATTGGCAAAAAAAATTGATTACTGTAGGCCTTCGGTAATTATCGATGAAACCTACAGTAATCAAATTATACTTTTTGGAAAAATTATCGTAGGTTTCATTGGTAAATATCGAAACCCCGATGGTAATCATATTTTACCAATATTTTGGCCCCCACAAGTCCCTTAATGTGTGTTAAATGAAAAAACAAGCAAAATATAGATTCTTAAGTGATCCTAAGGAGAAAAAACCCCAAAAGTTCCGAAAAAGTTCTCAAATTGGCAAAAAAATATGATTACAATAGGCCTTCGGTAATTACCATGAAACTTACGGTATATATTTGCTGGAAAAATTACCATAGGTTTCATCGGTAATTACCCAAACCCCTATGGTAATCATATTTTATCAATTTTTTGGCCTCCACAAGTCCCCTATTGTGTGTTAAATGCAAAAATATGCAAAATATAGATTCTTAAATGATCCTAAGGAGAAAAAATTCCAAAAGTTCTGAAAAAGTTCTAAAACTGGCAAAAAAGTACGATTATTGTAGGCTTTCGGTAATTACTGATGAAACCTACGGCAATAAATTTATACTTGCTGGAAAAATTACCGTAGATTTCATCGGTAATTACCGAATTACCTATGGTAATCACATTTTACCCATGTTTTGGCCCCAAAAGTCCCCTAATGTGTGTTAAATGCACAAATATGCAAAATATGGATTCTTCAATGATCCTAAGGAGAAAACACCCAAAAAGTTCAGAAAAAGTTATGAAATTGTCAAAATTTTCCAAACTATTGGGTTTTTTCTCCTCAGGATCATTGAAGAATCCATATTTTGCATGTTTTTGCATTTAACACACATTAGGGGACTTTTGGGGGCCAAAAAATGGGTACAATGTAATTACCATAGGGGTTTCAGTAATTACTGTTGAAACCTACGATAATTTTTCCAGCAAGTATATATTGATTACCGTGGGTTTCATCGGTAATTACCGAAGGCCTACAGTAATCGTATTTTTTTTGCCAATTTGAGAACTTTTTCAAACCTTTTGGGGTTTTTTCTCCTTAGGATCATTTAAGAATCTATATTTTGCATGTTTTTACATTCAACACACATTAGGGGACTTGTGGGGGCCAAAAAATTGGTAAAATATGATTATCATAGGGGTTTTGGTTATTACCGATGAAACTTACGGTAATTTTTCCAGTAAATATATATTGATTACCATAGGTTTCATCGGTAATTACCGAAGGCCAACAATAATCAAATTTTTTTGCCAATTTGAGAACTTTTTCAGAATTTTTGGGGTTTTTTCTTCTTAGGATCATTTAAGAATCTATATTTTGCATGTTTTTGCATTTAACACACATTAGGGGACTTGTGGGGGCCAAAAAATTGGTAAAATATGATTACCATAGAGGTTTCGGTAATTATTGATGAAACCTATGGTAATTTTTTAGCAAGTATATATTGATTACCGTAGGTTTCATCGGTAATTACCAAAGGCCAACAATAATCAAATTTGTTTGCCAATTTGAGAACGTTTTCAGAACTTTTGGAGTTTTTTCTCCTTAGGATCATTTAAGAATCCATATTTTGCATGTTCTTGCATTTAACACACATTAGGGGACTTGTGGGGGCCATAACATTGGTAAAATGTGATTATCATAGGGGTTTCGGTAATTACTGATGAAACCTACAGTAATCAAATTTTTTGCCACTTGGAGAACGTTTTCTGAACTTTTGGGGTTTTTTCTATTTGAGGGCATTGATGAATGAAAATTTTGCATGTTGTTGCCAGAAACACCGATTAGCGGACTCTTTGGAGTAAAAAAAATATGTGAATTGATATTATCGAAAGCGTATCGGTAATTACCGATGCACCATCGGTAATCATCTTTGTTTGAATTTTTATCACAATCGAGAGTCATCTTTTCTCTTTTTTCTTTTTTGTTAACGGTTATCATTACTAAAACTAGATTCAGCATATTCAGATAACATTAGTATAGGGTGTCATAACATTAAACATACAATCTACATTGAAAGTTTATTAAAGTACAAATCAACAACATATTTTTTTTTCTAAAAAAGCTAATGTCTTCCGGGCCAAATGAAAGATTCTCCTCACTGCTCTTGTATTCAATAAATTTCAAACCGTAGACACCACAATCACCCCTGCAGAATAGCATTAATGATTAGCATTAATGAAAACCAACCACGTGTATTTCCACACGTAAGCACAATTAAACAGCAGTAATAGAAGTGGTTTGAAATGACAACACATTCATACCCATTATCTTGGCGGGCTGCATCTTTGATCATGGTCATCGTGAACGGCTCTAAAGTGGGAGGCACGTCTGGATTCTTCTCGTAATATCCCCCATCCCTCAATAGGTAAGGCAGCATATACTTAAGGCATTCTGCTTTTTTCAACTCTTTATTCTGGACATATTTATTTTCCATATTTGGATCGTATAAATCAATATGTTGTGCCTTCAAGTCCACACATGCTGCCAACCAACGGGCACCTCCATTGTTGACAGGGATGTACACCTGCAAATTAGAACATAACCTCATTATCCACAAATTGGGAAACTTAGTCAGAATTTTTTTAAATATATGTGGGGACTTACATAATCACATCTCCACCATGGCACGCTAGGTTTGGGTGACTTCCCACGCACATAACTACGAAGTGTCGAATCGCATGAATATGTGCTTCGAGATGCCCCCCATATGGGATAACGCCTTTTGATGGATGACTGCCAAATAATGAAATAGATACAATATAAAATGTCATCAATATAACATTAAGCAACACAGTAACATCCCATCATCTTACCCAAAATAACACGTCTAATATGACACAGGTGTGGGTGAACATCTTTTCATTCTCAAACCGCTTTTTTTCGTATGAAATACAAAATAGTGTCAATATTCTGCAAAATCACATTAAAGGAAATAAATAACAAGTGCGAGGTGATAAATAAAACATCATTCCAAACGTAGGAACACAATGAATCTACATGAAAATAAAGTATGTAACTTACATCGGAAGTCAACCATCCTTCAGAGGTAAGTAGCTCAGCAAAAAATTTCTTCTTCACCATCATATAAGATGTACACACGGTCACTTCGTTCGGTGCTACCCTATACCACTCATCGAACGCCCTCTCCTTTGATGCATCAATATGTCGATTAAGATTAAATTGACCTTCTTCTTACATGGGTCGGTGTAAGGAGAGATGACATGATGTGACTGGTGGTAAACTCTACCGAATCGGCTTGTATCACCAACATTATGCATCCAATCCTCCACCTCAATCTCAACTGATTGGTCATGATGTGGATTGTCAGCTAAAGCACTGATATCCCACCCCAAATGCAAAGGCCAATATAGTACCAAAGCCCAGGAACCCTCCACATAGGATCCTCCAGGTACGATAGGCTCAAACGGTGTTGGATAATCCTCATCCTCCTTCCTACCATTGGAATTGTCTATGGGTGCATCAAATTCTTCGGCTTGCTCTCCAAATAAAGGTGCCACAGGGGATGATGGTTGCACCTAAGATGACGGTGAATGGGTGTGCATATGATGTTCGGCCTGCAAAACACAATGGTTATTTTGCAGTTCTCAAACCCTAACAACAAATAATTGCTGAATTACAATATATAATTTAATAATGCTGAAACCCTAAAGTATACTAAGTTGTCTAAATGATACCTGATGCTTTTGTTAGTCAATAACAGAACTAAGCATCTTCCTTAACGATTCCATCTCTTTCTTTAATTCATCAAATTTTACCTCCAAGCAAGCAAGCTAATCACTATCAATATCCAAAACATAAGTCAATATATATTAGTACAACATATGAAATACAAATTTGTGTGCAAGTAACAATTGCATACCCTGAAATTAGCATCTGGAGGGCCATTAGAATGCTCCTCAGCTTTGGACGCATCTTTAGCGCCAACGGTGGCTATCGGTGCTACAAGTGGTGGTGCCGTATAGCGAACTTCATGTATATTCACTGCTATTGTTCGTCAGTAATCCATAGTCTTCTCCTCATCGGTAGCATCTAACCTCCAGTGCACAACATACTACATGAAATGAAGAAAGGAAAAAAAAGTAAATTTGGAAAATGACTTTGGTAATGTAACTTGAATGTAGTCGTACCATGTAGTCTAAATAAATTTGCCTTACATTGCTATTTGAGGTGAACCAATTATGGAGAGCAAAATGGTTCGGTTGACTTGTAGCATGCCATCCAAGGATCGTTGGACAACGGATTTCCCACCGCTCACCAAAATGGTTACCAAAATCAGGGATTGCTTCAAACCCCCACAACTACAAAATATAAATTATAGGTTATTAAATATAATTTTTAAATAAATGCTACATGTATTAAATATATTACCGTACCTGAAACGCTAATGGAAAACCTTTTAGGTCATACGACTGTGATTTATTCTTTATTGCATGTTCTCTATGCTGGAATGCATTGTGGAATGAGTTGATCGTCTCCTTGTAGCTCAGAATGCCCCAAGGGTAGGAATTAAGTACCTCGATATCAGCAACCAAATCAATGAATTTTATATTTATTTGAATCCTTGGATCCATTCCGGGTACACCATGAACTAAGAAATATAGTAACGCAATTCTTACAGCATCCCAATCATCCACAAAATGTGTACCCTTGAATATTCATTCCAGTTCGGGCGGTTTCAAGTCAATCTTGTCATCTAGCAACCTCGTGAGCAGCTCCTATCCTTTTGAAATTTGCATATCATACATGGAAGGGTACCTACAAAACTTTAAGCCACTAATGAGTGCGAATTCCCACTTCATAAACCGCACTCCAGATCCGCCGAAGTTAAACTCCAGTACTTCTGGATTGTTGGACACAACTCGTCTGCAAAGCAGGTGATGCACTAGATGACCAGAGAACCTGAGGTTCTTCATGTCAAGTAAGTGTCCAAAACAGGTTTGTCTATACTTTTCCAGCTGCTCACTTGTAAGGACACTTGTACTTTGTTCGCTTCTATTGGATTCCCGAATGAATGTGCCCTAACTTTAAATATATCGGCATCCTGAAAGATCTGTTCCTTTGGAGCGTCGATGGGCTGCAAAATGAATTACATAAATCGAATGGACGTCAACCATTTAATCATATCCAATTTTTCCACCCTAACTTGATAATAATAATTTCCAACCAAATCTTAAGACATATGGGTTCACATTTTTGCACTAGTGGTAATTACCGATGAAACCATTGGTAATCAACCTACAATGAACTAAAAAAAATCCTGATGGCCTATCGGCAATTACCGATGGCCATCGGATGAAGTTTTTCTCGAGTTTTCACATTCATGAATAAATCCTGACAGATGTCTTATCATTTACCGCACAAAACAACATAAATGAATATGAAACTTACCATCTCAGGTGGGGGAGAGGAGAGTGGAATGTGCCCTGGAAGTTTGATGCTTTCCATCTCAGCTTTGGATTACTGCCTAGTAGTTCGTCGACGCTTAGAGTCGGGTGCTGATGTGCTACCACCGCGTCTCTTACTTTGCACCTTCTTACCTCCCTTCTTCGGTTGAGCTCGCAACTTCCTCTTTGGTGCCATTATAAAGTACAACCTACAAATGTACATTGACAACATTAATAAATTTTTATCTACCTTTAACCACATTGTCAACTATGTATACATATATAAATATCCGCAATCCTCAATTTCATACGCTCTTTTCCTAAGGATATTGTGTATGCCATCTACAAAACATTTACTGTATAGCAGTGTGTTTACTTCTAACTCTTTCTATCTTCTCCTTCTTCTTTATTTATTTATTTTTTTTGGGGATAAAGTGTTTGCGTGTTTGCTTCTAACTAACCATGTACCTAAAATTTTATGCATCGATCTTCTCTCTCTCTCTCTCTCTCTATATATATATATCTCTCTCTCTATACCTTTAGAAAGTACTAACAATTAACAAGTACTAACTCTAGAAATCTCAACTTCAATTCTAATTAATCATAAAGTATTTTTCTCTTATCTCCAAGTACTGATTTTTAGTAATAAATTCCCTAGCAAAAAGGAAGAAGAAAAAACTTAAAAGAAAAAAAATGTCTGAAAAGCAACTAAGATTTCTAATGCAGCTATAGTCTAAAGTGGGGTTTTAATAGAGCAACCCACAATTTGGCCAATTATGATGCTACATGTAGAAGCAGATAAAGTGAAAAAATATTGAAATGACTGGAGAAGAAGTAGTCAATTCACCCAATAAAGAAAAACAAGAAAGTGAAGTATAGAGGTGGAAGACTACATAGAAGCTATGCAACAGACAGATTGTTGTAAGCCAATCAAAAGCAGCCGCTAGATTGTATATATGCATATCATATTCATGTTATATTTAATTATTTCTTAACATACAATATATGTTTAAAAAATGTGCACAGAAAGTTGCAGACTATAATCTGAACATATAGGTTAAGCTGGACTGCAACATGTCCACCACTTCTATATGAGTATGTCAACTAATGTAGCTACATCTCTTCCCCATATTGCTTGTGTTTAACCTGATTTGGTTATAAAAGCTCAGACCTACCGACACCTATATATGCTATACAAATCATTCACTTTATATTTATTTTATCTGTATAATTAGTTTAAGGTCAAGGATTTATCTGTATACAAATAAAAAAAGAAAAATAATTAGTTTCTTAAGGGTCAAGTACATTTTTATAAAAATTCTTCTTTTCAACCCACAAAAGCAGTTTTCTAGACAGAGTTTGAGTATCATGCACTAGTGAGATAACACCTTTAGCTTTAGGATTTAGACTTCGATCAGGGTAAAAATCCTTATATCCCTAAGTTGTAACAAATATACATATATATATATATACATATATTATGTTTATTTATTACAAACTAACATTATTACAAACTAACATTATTCTTCATCAAATTCACTGATTTCCCTGCCTTCATCCTTTATTTATTTTCCATGCTTAGGGATGTCGATGGAACCCAAAAAAAAAAAAAATTAAAAAAATTAAAAACGACGTGTCGTTCATCCCAGACGACATGTCATTCGTTCCATCTTCAACCTTTAGCCGGGTTGACCCGAACCTGCGTGAACCGGTCCCGATCTGATTTTTGACATGGTTATTTCTCCCACCTCTGGCCACCCGTTAAGGCCAAACCGGTCCCATTTTTTTCCTCTCTTAATTTCCTACTGATACCCAGTATCAATCTATCCTAAAACCTAGGTTATAATCACTTTTATACAAAAACCCAAATTTCAAATAAACTTCAAAAATTCCACATTTTTAACCCGTTCTAAACACAAATCAAAAGTTTCAATGTATCACATTGTACTAAATTTGTAAGTATTTAATGGTAAGGCAACAAATAAACACAAAAAAAAAACCTATACAGGTCCATGGCAAGGCAACAAATAAACACAAAAACAAATCCACACCGGTCACGGCAAGGCAAAAAATTAACACAAAAACAAACCCACACCGGGCCACGGCAACAAATAAACAAAAATATTAAAACAATTACCTCAAAGATAGCCGTTCAAGGGTGCTGAGATAAGATGAAGTTTTGTTTTTTTGTTTTTTCTTTGTATTTTTAAGGGTGAGATGAAGCTTCCTTTGATTTTTCCATGACAAGTTTTGTTTTTTTGGATTTTTGTGTATTCTTGTAAAAACAATTACTTGATGTACTTTGTTTTCATTTTCTAAAAAGTAGATTTTTGTTCTTTGTTTATTTAAAATATAAAATGATACCTAAGTCATTTTTTATTGTTTTAAGGTTAAAATAGATATTGAAGGGTAGAAAAAAAAATAATAGCAAATGAAAAGGCAAATATCATTAAGCTCATCCGAAAAGGATATTGGGCCAAATTACCCTTCAAGATTCATTACAGGATATGACCAACGGTTGAGACCCTAGTCCCCAGTTATCTACCCTTTCTTCTCTTGGCCCAATTCAAATAATTTACTTGTATTTTTAAAATATTGGTCTTGAAAGGGAAAACTCAATTAATAAATGTCCTTTTACATTGCTTCAAAAAAAAAAAAAAAAGTCCTTTTACATATTATGTTAGTTTACACTTAGTGAGCATTTTCTTGTAACTCAAGTATCTAATTGGTTCCGATAAAATTGGTTGACAAGTAAATAGTTTAAGGTTATAATTGAATTACCAGTGAAGTTGATCTAGTAATATGCCTTGCACGTCCAAACTTTTAAAGTCATGGATTTGAGTCATGTCATTCTCCCTTTAATTAAAAGTTATTTTAATCCTAATTGAAGAAAGGAAAAAAAAAAAAAAAAGGTTTCTAATTGGTTTTTGTTCTACTGTTAGCAGTTTTCTTAAGTGTGTCAGCCTCAATATTGTAGGCATAGATTGATCAGGAATAGTAGTTGATTTTTGTGGAACTACTAATTAAGTTGATATATAAACACACGATGTTTTATAAGTTTGGACTTTGAACAATGATATTTTATAATTTTATCAGAGTGGTATATGTATGCTCAAATCTTCAACTTCCTTTGTACTTTTCCACAAATTTTCACAAGTAAATTCTTATTTTGCATATAAAATCTTCTTCCTTAATTTTTAATTTTTATTTTTATGAATGTATATTGAAGAAAAGGGCACAAATGATATAATAAAAGTTTATTGAATGACATAATGATGTGTTCTTGGTCACTTATCTTTGTGGATTTTTTTTTTTGTTTGTTTTTTTGGGTATATGTTTTTCAAACTTCCTACATATCGTTATCAAAACTTGCAAGGCCTAAAGCTTGATTATGATGATTGGTTGGGGGCAGTTCAAAAATTGTGATTGAAATTTAATAAGAAATAGACAACTGCAATAAAAAGGTGGTATCAATTTGAGGTTTTTGTCCCACAAATAAGTGTGATGTTATAAAGTTCTGTTAAGTTATCTTTTACCACTTGCTGTACCGCCATAACATCATACGAAAAACCTATTAGATGAACTTTATAAACTCAAATATAAAACATAGGTAAAACCTAATTAAACAAATTCTAAAAAATCCAACAACTATGATTAAAAATTTTAGCATATTATTGTCAACTGGGTTCAATAAGAGATTTGATATATATATATATATACATATATATGTATATGCATCCATAATGTTTTGTTATTATTATTATTTTTTTTTATTGTTGTTGTTTTTTAATTTTTGGCGTGTCCTCTTAAATGCGTTTCAATTTTTTGTACATTCTGTCCAAACCAAAATGGACACTTGGCCCCAACCCAGTTAGTCCGGTTAAAATTAAGGTAAAAAAGACAAAATTTCTGAATATTGTTAAATGATTGCCAATAGCTTCCAATCAAACAAGCAGGGACCCAAATAAAAGCTCCGAACAGTACCCAAAAAATATTAAATAAAATATAAAACAAAGGGGAAAATTAAATTAAAGCTCTGATCGTATACAAAGATTCCAAACGTATGGTCTATAAAATCATTGCATTAAAACGTCAGGTCCTGGTCAAGGCAACATCGAATACACTCATTTTGTTTTTTGTTGGTTAGAAATTGGGTAAGGAAGGAGATATAAATATTAGGTCATTACTTTGAACAGAGGAGTGTCTCTTTTGTAGAAAAAAAAGAAAAAGAAAAACACTTTCAGAGCTCCCAAACGCTTCTGAATGTAGGTTTCTGATAACCTGGACTACACCTTAATGGTGATATAGTTAAGATCTCTCTCTTGTAATGAAGCAAAATAGTGCATCATATGCACAATTTGAAGGCCCACAACTGGAGTTAGTGACAGATGAAGTAAATGCCTCCCGAATTTCCCAACTACGACTGATGGGTAAAGTACTATCTACAAAACCCATCAGAACAAACGTGGTTCAGTCCATTATCCGACGAATATAGTTCACCGATGAACTGGTAAGGGTAGAACAAATACACATAATATTTTTCTATTTTGCTTCAAGTCTGCTGTTGATAGAAACCGAATCTGGAACAGGAGACCCTGGTCCATAGGCGGCGCTCACCTAGCTCTGTGAGAATGGAAGCCAGAGCTTTCCTTCGATGATCTCAGCTTCAAATGCTCCACCTTTTGGACTCAAGTTCACGGACTGCCTCTGCAATTTATGACAAGAGAAAATGCCATGCAGATTGGAGGCCTATTCCCGGAGGTGTTAAAATGTGAAACCACATCTCACACGAATGCTATTGGGATAAAATATATGCGTCTCCAAGTAGAGGTTGACACCTCTTCACCAGTTCCAACGGGTTTTCTTCACAAAGGTGGGAAAGAAACTTCATGGGTTCATTTTGCCTATGAACAATACCAGATTTCTGTTACTCATGTCAAATATTAGGCCATGGCAAAAGCTTATGCCCAAACCAACAGAGTGGTCAACAAGCTAAAGATCAAGAACCAAAAGGAAATCTATTCGGTCCATGGCTGAGGGCTGAAGTGCATGCATCTTTAGGGGTAAAAGAGAACATGTTTCCGAGATGGACAGAAGGCAGTCAAGAGCAAGCACCGGGTAACACCGAGGCGAAGAACAAAGATGAAACTGAGTCAACCCAATTGAGTCAAGAACCGAGTGAGAAGGATGGCATGGCTCAGGAAGCAGGCAACGGGCCAAAACAGAGTCCAATGAGTAAACAACACGTGGACAATACACCATGCCACACTGACCTGACTGAGAACTCAAACATCACAACAAACCAGAGTTTGCTGTCAGGTAATTATGAGAAGAATTTTGAATTTGCAATAAAGAGGATTTTTTCCCTCCCTTTTTCAACTCTGAAAAAAAGGAGAAGGGGCCAAGCCCCTTTGTTAGGGCCCAAACAACTGAAACTAGTAGTAACATCAATTTGGGTCAAGTTGATCCTGGGCCTTCATTCACAATCATATCTAATCATCCTAAGAGAACAGGTGGTAAGAGAAAAAGAGAGGACCGAGTTCTTCAAGTCAAGGCCCAATCCAAGAGTAACAACAAATAAGTGCGTATCACAGAAGTATTAAGCAAGGGTAAGTGCGATTCTTTTAGACTTCTTCCAACCTCACGAAGTCTAAACTCGACAGAAGATTGCACATCAAAGACAACAGAAGTCTCAATTTCCCATCCCAATAAAGAAATCCAGAAGGTTGACCACCAGATAGATTCACCTAAAATCAGAATGAAAGACCTTGCTAGGGGAGTAAGGAACCCGAGACAATCACCAAGAAGGCTAGGCAATACAGAGAAGGGAGCAATATCTGGTTTTAACTCAGCTGAAAAGGCGGGCCAATATATGCCCCCCTTCCTCATGAATTTCAGCTCCTGGAACTGTCAGGATCTAGGAAGAGCCTCGGCAGTACGAGGATTAAAAAGCCTCGTTCAAAATTCTTCCTCACTTGGTTTATTTCTCATTGAAACCAAAGTGGATGGAGCTAAAATGACGAAAATTGCTAAAGGATTACCTTTTGATAACTTCACCTTTGTAGAAGCAGAACAAAGAGTAGGGGGTCTAGCCTTTTTCTGGAAATCTGAAACAGGATGATCAGTTCTTTATAAATTCAAATGGATTATGGGAGTGTCTGTACTACTTTCTAATGGCTCAACTTGCAACTGCTGCTTTTGCTATTGTCCTGCGAAGAGGACTCAAAGAAGAAATTTCTGGCTTGAACTGGAAGGGAGAGTGAAATCAGGCATCAATATTTGGATGTGCATGGGAGATTTTAACGATGTCACCTATCAAGAAGAAAAACAAGGAGGCAAGAGAGTATATAACACTCCGTACCAAAAATACACATGATTAAACAAGTTTGACCAACTTGACTAAATTTGATCAAGTTTGACCAAGTGAATAATATGGGGGTCCAAGTTGACTTTTTGATAGTCAATATTTTTTGTTTGACTGAGATACCATTGAGTAGATCTCGTCGATACGAGTTTATAGACTGGTAGCATGTCAAATTCCGAGTTACGGATAAAAAATTATGGTTATGAGAAGTTTTAAGCATAAGTTTTATATCACTGTCTAGATCAATCCCCAGTTTTTATCTGTTAGTGACCTTAGGCTCTATATAAGCCTTGGTAAGCATTCCAAACAGGAAGCAAAATCCAAAATATCCATTTCATCTACCAAACCTGAGATATTCTCCCTCCAGACCCGTGGGTTTAAATTGGGTCGTTTCAACCTGTTTACTGTCGAACTGGGTTATCGCCATTTTGCCCATTTCCGACCAACCACGGCCTACATGCACCAGCCAAGTAGAAAGGTCACTTGAAGGTGAGCTCAGCCGTGAAATTTCACGGCGAGCAGCACCTGGACGCACCTAGATCGGGCCGGCGAAGTCTACGGCGGCCGGCGAGGTGGGTTGCCAGATTTTCTCATTTTCTGGCCGTTTTAGGCCAACCCATACACCTTTTTTACTATTTTTGACCCCTCTGAGCTCATTTCCGTGGTTATTTTGTCCAGATTCCCCACCGTTTGAAAGATCCGATAACGGGAAGTTCGGTCAACGTTTCAACTGTGTTTTTCGGCCACCAAAGGAAACTTTGGACCAAGGTGAGCATACTGATGAGTTTCTTGTCTCTTGGGCTTTCCGTCAATATAAAGTTCATGAATTTTGGAGGTCGTTTGGTAATTTTTCTATTTTTGGGTCAATTAGTTAATTTTTCGAATAAGTTGGGATTGTGTTTGGATAAAATTGGTCAAATTGGTTAAAATTGGAGTTGAATTAGTGAAATTGGATATTATTAGGACCCATAGGGAGGCTCAATTTCAAAAGATTAGGTTTTGGGTGAAAATCTCCAATTTTGGATACCAAATCTTAAGGGTACGCAGTATAATTGCACTGTTCGATATCCAATTTATGTAGTTTTATTGTACCATAAATTATATTAAGATATTTGTATCGTACAAGTGTCTTTGGTTTAGTTAATTGGAGCCTGAGAGTTATGTTATCAATTACAGGCACTTGAGTTGAGCCTTCAGATGATCTTGTAGAGGAGCATACATGAGCATCTACAGTACTGTGAGTGATTATAATTTTAAAAATGTTTTGGGTATATAATATAATATATATGTGGTTTGAGTATTTTACTTATACCTATCATTTGATTTGAATGTTCATTTTATGGATATATGAAGATCTGCTTTTACATATATGTGTTATCATTTTATATAACTTTCGTCAATGTTTTAAACGTTTGACAATTCTAATGAGTTCATGAATGAACTTGTGGTATTTAAATATTTGGTATTTGAATTAAGGTTTTAAATCACTTTGGAAAATAATTGATTTGAGAAAGCAGATTGAAAATTATATGATTTTAAGCATGTTCAAGTATTTTAAAATTTTATATGCTTAAAATTGGTTATGGTGAATATGTTTCACTGTGGTATTTTTGGTTTTATATGAAACGATTATTTGAAATTTTTGGAATATTTAAATAAGCAGATAAATTTGGAAATTAAATAAAGACTCATGATACAGTATTGTTCGGAAAAAGTATTTAAGATATTACAAGATTGTTTTAAGGATACTGTATCGGTTATTTTTAAATTGATGTACCATGTAGTGCTAATATCATGGATCAATAATATATTATATTATATTATAACGCGCTGGGTTTTCGCCACGGTATCGTGAGGTTGGACTCAGCCCATAGGATATTATTACCACAGACCGTGAGGTCAGGTTTATTCGACGGTTTATTACTATTGCCACGGTACAGTGAGGTTGGGCTCAGCCCACAAGATATTATTGCCACGAACCGTGAGGTTGGGTCTATCCCACGGGTTATTATAGCCACGGTACCGTGAGGTTGGGCTCTGCCCGCAGGATATTATTGCCACGGACCGTAAGGTTGGGTACGTCCTGACGATTTGCTATTTCCACGATATGCTTCGGATATTGAGGGTCGTGAGGTGGGGGTATCCCACTGTTTATAGATTGATACATCATTTGGTACATTGTGTACGTTTGAACATATTGTTGATTTACAAATATTGTGGTGATTTCTGTATTTTCATATTTATTTGGTGGAACTGTAATTATTATATTTTATGCTCAAATATTTATATCTTAATTTGAGACATTTTATAATATTACAATGATCGTTCATTTTGTATTTGAGTATTGGTTTTATGATATATTAAATTGGGATATAAGTTTTGGTTTTGTGAAATGATTTTTAAACGGGGAATTTTTCAAATGAGTGAAGCCAAAGGTCTTGAGAGAAAGGCTTTTCAGAAATAAATTATTAATTTTCTATTATACTATACCACTCACTGAGATTTCTTTATCTCACGTTTTATTGTTTTAAATTCGTTCCCCTAGGCCCATGCAGTTAGTAGTAGTCTACCTCGCGTATAGCTTATCGTTTTGTTCCTTCCACGACAGCAGCCGTATTTATCTTTCCTTTATCTAATATTATCTTCTGGATTTATTTATTACTTATTTGTACTCTTGGGCTTCGTTGATACTTTTAGAACGCTCTGATTTTAGATATGGGACTCAGTAGAGACCATGGTACTTATGCGTATATTATGGCCTGTAGTACAGTAGGCCGGTTGTGGACTTTACCCTGTTGTGGATTTATTTATTTTTATATACATATTGAGGTATTATTGTTATCGCTTGTGTTTGTTATCCACGTTTTAGGGTGAGATTCCATTGGATATTCTCTAGGGATTATTCAGTGGGACTTCACTAGGTGGGGCCACCCAGGAGATCCTAAGAAGGTTCCCGGGGCGGGTCCTATCAGAGTATCTCAAAAATCTAATTTTTTCCTTTGAAATTTCATTATTGAGATGGGGGCCTTTGATCTTTGGTTTAGTGGCATTGCTTATACCTGGTGTAACAGACAATGGGGCAATGTAAACATTAGAGAGAGGTTAAACAGAGTGGTAGTTAATGCCGAGTGGAGGATTCTCTTCAATCAAGCGGGTGTGATACATCTTTCCCTGGCAGGTTCAGACCACACTCCGATTCATCTATCCTTGAAGCAAAACCATCCATCCTTACCAAGACTGTTTTGCTTTTTGGAAATATGGACCCGTGACCACTCTTGTGAAAAAATTATCAGTGAAGCTTGGTGGTGTCGTGATAGGATGTGGTAAAGGATTCCTCTAACTGTCAGAATAAGTAACACTGCGAAAGCTTTAAAATTTTGGAATAGAGGAAGTTTCAGATTCTTTCATACCCGATTAAAAGAGTAGGAGGATTTTCTAAGCTTGGGTTTACAACCTTCCTCCCTTTGAGGAAAATATCAAAACACAACGGGATATCCAATTTTAAATTGATGAATGGAGATTAAGGCTAGAACTGGTTTGGAGGCAGAAATCTAGGGAAACCTAGTTAAAGGCTGGAGACTGAAATTCTAAATTCTTCCATGCATCAACGATTACTAATAGAAGGAAGAACTTCATTGCTGCCATTAAAGATGACTCAGGTCAGTGGCTGGAGTCAAGAATAGATATTGGGAACTACCTGAGAACTAAATTCATGAATCTTTTCCAAGAGGAACCGATTGTCTTCTATGATTGCCTAGATGCTTACTTTCAGGGAGGCGTATCTGATTTAGACAATGAAAGAATCGATGCCATTCCCACAACAAATGAAATTTATAAGATAGTTAAGAGCATGCATCCCATTAAAGCCTCCGGACCTGATAGGATGCTTGCTCTTTTCTACCAAAAATATTGGAGCACAGTAGGGCCTGACATTATTCAAACGACCCAGAATGCCTTTCGGTCGTTGATTATCCCAAGTTCGATCAATAAAACTTTTATGGTCCTTGTCCCTAAGGCCAAGAAAATTGCCCATTTCAACCACCTTAGGCCTATAAGTCTATGCAACTCGGTCTACAAAATCATCTCCAAACTTATTGTGGAAAGAATGCGGCCCGTGATAGACAAACTTGTATCCCCTTCCCAAGCTACTTTCATCCCAGGTAGATGGATAGGCGAAAATACTATCCTAGTCAACAAAATTGTGCACACAATGAAGAGGAAGAAGACTGGAAATGGGCTAGTCGGAATTAAAATTGACATGATGAAAGCATACGATAGAGTAGATTAGGGAGTCATATCTAGAATCATTACCAAGCTGGGATTCTCTCACAGGTTCAGCACTTTGGTGATGGGTTGCATATCAATAGAGGAGGTGGAGTTACTGTTGAATGGCAGCGGGTTTAGTAGAGTGCCAATGCAAAGAGGACTCAGACAGGGCGATCCTCTGTCACATTTTTTAATGATTTTGTACTCCGAACTTCTCTTGAGAATGCTCCTTAAGCTCGAAAACGAAGGAAAAATCCACGAAATAAAGCTTGGAAAGACTAGTCCTACAATTTCTCGCTTATTTTTTGCTGGTGATATACTTCTGTTTTGTAGGGCTAATTTGGAAGAAGTAAAAGAGCTAGAAAAATGTCTTAATACATACTGTAGATGGACGGGACAAAAGATAAATCTTTCAAAATCTGGCTGCTTTTTCTCCAAAAACACAAGAGACAAAACCAAGGTCAATATCGAAAAGATTCTGGAGATGAATGAGTTGCCAAATGAGGCAAAGTACCTTGGAAACCAAATCTTTGGTGGTAGGAGTCACTCGAAAGCTTATGAGGATCTGCAAAGTAAGATCGAAGCAAAACGTCAAGGATGGAAGGCCAAATTACTCTCTCAGGCGGGAAGAAGCACGTTAATAAAATCTGTTGTGAGTCCAATGCCTCTGTATGCAATGTCTGCTGTTAAATTACCTCTGAAATGGTGCCAAGAAGTAGAAAGTATGGCCAGTAAGATCCTTTGGGGCAGAGAGAGTCACGGAAGGACATTTATACCAGTTTCTTGGTCTAGGATTTGTAGACCTAAAAGTACTGGAGGTTTAGGTTTAAGAAAACTCAACGATATGAATTTGGCTTTGCTGTGCAAGTTGGGTTGGTTTCTGGCTACCGATTCAACCAGACTCTGGACTCAAGCCTTAAAATCTAAATATTTTGCTAGGAACTCTTTTTTGACATGCAAGAAGAAGAAGCACTGCTCTTGGTCTTGGAATGACATATTAACATCCAGAAAACTTCTTATGAACGGCCTCTGCTACAGAGTGGGCAAGGGAGATAGAATCAATATTTGGGAAGACCCTTGGATCCCCAACAACCCAAAATTCTGGCCCATTCCTATCAACAAAGCTAGCTGGCTGGCAATGTGGCATGGTTGACTCCTTAAGATGCTCGAATGGCAGTTGGGATACAAAGAAGCTGCAACTTCTGTTCAAGAATATTACCGTAGGAAACATATGCAAGATTCCTTGTACTAATACCAATATGAAGGATAAATTTATTTGGACAGGGAATCATAACGGATGTTTTTCGGTGATATCAGCGTACATGATGGAGTATTGGGGAACCTATCCGGTATCACCATGGGCCAAACACATTTGGAACTCTAAGCTGCATGAAAGATTAAAGTTCTTTCTTTGGAAGCTGATGAACCAGGGCCTGACTATGTCTAATCTTCTCCGTCGTGACTTAGAAGTAGTCTACAAGGACTGCATTCATGGATGTGGTTGCTTAGAATCCGATAATCATCTTTTTTTTCACTGTCAAGTTGCTAAAGCTTTATGGTTTGCAACTCCCTGGAGTGTTAAATGGGATTCTCTAACTCATTTGTCCATAGAAGAAAAGTTCAGCTTAATTATGAGCCCAGGAGGGGGCCTCCCAGTTCATGACAATGACAAAGAGGACTTCTTTGTCTACGTAGCTATTTTATTGAACCATATCCGGAAAATTAGAAATAAACTCTTGTTCAACAACGAACATTTCTCTTTGGCCGAATCAATGGATAGCATAAATCTCAGATTCAGAGAGGAAAAAGCTCTATCTACAGTGAGCTGTTATAAAGAATTGACTACACATCCCAGGAGGTTGTCTTGGAGCAAACCACCTCCCTAGGTGATAAAATTAAACACTGATGCCACGGTTCAAAAAGAAGTTAGCATGATAGGCATTGTGGCAAGAAATTGGAAGGGTGCAGTGTTGAGAATCAAGTTGGTCCTGTTTAGGACAAACTTGCCAGAATTGGCTGAAACTTATGGCGTCCTTCAAGCTTTGATCATGGCTAAAGAGGAAGGATGGGATAACATATGGTGTGAATCAGACGCCAGAAATGTCATTTTGAGCATTAATAACCCAGATTCCCAAGCTTCACGCTGGACAGCTGAAGGCTTAATCAATGATGTTCTTCCCCTAAAGGAAAAGTTTCAGCAAGTGCAATTTACGTGGACCCCAAGAAAAAATAATTTTTTGGCACACTTTGTTTGTAATTGGTGCATGCAAATTGATGTAACTGGAACATTAGAGGTCGAGTCTCTTCCTAGCATCTTTATTTCTTTTGTAACTCAGGAGAAAGGCATATGAGCCAGCTCCTGCCAGTGGGAGTTTTTCCTCTGGTTTCTTTCGGGTATAAAACCTTCTCTTTAGCAAAAAAAATATTAGGTCATTCCTTTAACATAATGAGTTGACTCTTTAGTGTTTTCCCCTTTTTTGTTTTTTTTTTTGGTTGGTTCGGTTTTATAATTTGAAACTAAAAATTTGTATTCATTATCTTTGCATAGAAAAAACAAAATCTTTACTGATGGACTGTCTTTTAAGCGTTCAATCAACTGCTGGAGTACTACGTACATTTTATTTGGGTGGTGTTGCATATATGTTTTCAAATTTTGCTACTTATCAGTATCATTGGTGATCTAATATGGTAAATAAACATTGATTATTCTTTTGAGCCTATTTTGAATTCTTACATACTTTTTATGATTTTTGAATGGAGTTGTAAAATCTTTAACTGTTAAATTATTATTGAATTTAAAAATTTAAATTGTTAAAAGCTGGATCATCATATCATTTATATTTTCTCTAACATAGTATGGGCTGAAGTATTGGTAAATAATAAATATATAAATTTTCATATTTTAAAATATATTATTTAATTATATCGTCATGAGCAGTTTTGTAGTTTATCTACAAATTTCTTAATTAGAGAAGAAGGGGATGAGGTTTGATGTTTTGTTTGGCCTCTGGTAATTGATTCGAAGGAGACATAAATTAATTTTTCGCAGTACAGGCGTGATTGCACAGCTACAACGCCGCAATGCTAGTTGAATCCGAGGGTCCACTTAAGGAAAATATAAGAAAATCATGTGCACTTGGCGGTACCAGCTTCCATAGAAGATAAAGAAGGCATGCAGGGAATTCACGTCCCCCCCCCCCCCCCCACAAACCAAAAAAAAAAAAAAAAAAAAAAAAAAAAAACATACTTAAAACCAATTAAAATGACATGGCAAATTTTAAACCCATGGCCTTTAATCACTTAGGGTGGTGCCAAGTTGGTAACACCGATGATGCATAGAAGATTTTCTCTTTAGAAACTCATATATTTTTAGATGGTCTTTTCTCATTAATATGGTATGATAAACCAACTACTTTTATTATTTCTTATTTATTTATTTCAGAGGAAAATAGAAAAATAGAAAAATTCCCAACACAATGAAAATGAAATGATGCTACATATTATGGGATAGGATTGATAATTTGATTACATGATAACATGAAGGCGGTAGCAAAGACATGCCCGCATGTGCATGCATGACTTCATTTTTTATTTTTATTTTTGTTGTTTTTTGTTTCTGGTACCATCTAGTAAAATACCAATTATATATATATATATATAAATATATAATTAATTCTTATCTATAATTCCCTAGATATGGTTGGATTCAATTGACATGGTTGTTTCCAGCGCCTCAAAAAAAAAAAAAAAAAAAAAAAAAAAGGTAAGAACTATATATGGAAATGAGATTTAGTACCAGAAACCAATGGAAATGATTACCGTGAAGAAAAAAAGGAAATCACAAGAAGATGTTGGAGAAGTCGTTTAAAATAGTAAAAACCATTCAAATGGAAGAAATTTAATGTAAACATAAAACCTAATGAAAATAAAAGAAGATTATTTTAGATATTTTAATATTTTAATTAATGTATTGATGCTTTTTTATTTTCTTATTCAAAGAACTTATTTGTAGAAATATCAACCAACCTTAGTACTTTTCTAAAGGTGTACTGTTAATTTTTCTTTTCTTTTTTTTCCACAAAAACACTTCTCATTTTCTTAGATGAAACCCAAAAAAATAAAAAATTCACATATGGCGTATGTACATATGCCGTAAGCAATGACTGCATCTATTTTTGAGTTTGTGTTGGGTGTTGGGTTCTAATCCAGCGATTGAAGCCGACCTGTCCCACACCAACCCAGCAACGTGTTACGTTGTTTATTGGGTTCTAGGAGGGCGTGTTAGCTCCCCAACAGCTTCAAAATTCACGCCCCTTATATAAGTGGCTTCAGCTTTGCCATCTCCTCCTTCTTTATTAGATTTATGTGCGTGTGTGCGCGGGTGATTTTTCTCTTATCTATATTTCCTTCTTAGTTTTGCTTTCTCTCTAATATTTGAAATACTCGTGAATTCATAGACAAGGGAGAGGAAGCAAAAGTGAAAAAAGATCAATGCCAAGTAGTAGAGATGTTGGAACAGAGGAAGCAAAAGTTCCATTGTTGGAAGACTCGGCTTCAATCGAGCCGATTAAAGAAGAACAAAGAAGGGAATGGAAAGAAGATGAAGCTCTTTCAACGAGAGTGTGGAATGAATCAAAGAATCTGTGGCAAATAGTTGGACCAGGAATCTTTAGTCGGGTTTCCACCTACTCCATGTTTGTCATCAGCCAAGCTTTTGCTGGCCATCTTGGAGATCTTGAACTCGCTGCTATGTCCATTGCTTCCAATGTCATACTCGGTTTCGATATTGGTCTTATGGTACTTGTGTTTTTCTCTTAAATTCTAATATGTTGCTCAAAATCAATCAGGAAATTCATTTGTCTTGATCATATATTTTGTTTTTTTATCAAACAGTTGGGGATGGCAAGCGCTTTGGAGACGCTATGTGGCCAAGCCTTTGGTGCCAAAAAGTACTACATGTTGGGTGTATACATGCAGCGTTCATGGATTGTTCTCATCCTTTGCGCTGTTGTGCTTTTGCCGATATTAATCTTAGCCACTCCGATCCTAAAGCTTCTGGGACAGCCTTCAGATGTAGCAGAACTATCAGGGCAAGTTGCCCTGTATTTTATACCGCTTCACTTCTGCTTCGCGGTTCAGTTTCCGATTCAGAGATTCTTGCAGAGTCAGGTGAAGAACAGAGTGATTGCTTGGACAGCACTGCTAGTGCTGGTGGTGCATGTGTTTTTGAGTTGGTTGTTTGTTTATAAGCTCAAATATGGACTGCTTGCCACTATCCTTATTTTGAACTTTTCATGGTGGTTGTTGGTGGTTACTCTTTTGGTTTACATATTCTGTGGTGGGTGTCCCTTGACTTGGACTGGATTCTCAATGGAAGCTTTTTCAGGTCTCTGGGATTTTCTCAAACTCTCTGCTGCTTCTGGGGTCATGCTCTGGTAATATTCACAAACAAAATCTCAATTGAAGTGCCTAAATATTGTATGTTGTACTTTTTCACTTCCTGTTCAGGTTGTTCTGAGTGTGATATTTGTTTTCTGTTTTTGAAATCTACAGCTTAGAGAATTGGTATTACAGAATATTGATAGTAATGACTGGCAATCTAGAGAATGCAAAGATTGAAGTGGATGCTTTGTCCATTTGGTAACTTTGTCTAATCAAGACATCTCTTTCTTTGATCATATATAATATGCAATTTTTCAATGATAGACAACGTCTTAACTTATCTGATGAGTGGTGCTAGACCTTTTTTTGCTTTGACAGAGATAACTCCTGTATATATAATTAAACATATTTGATTATTAAATTAAACTGGTGAATCATGTGAGATTTGGCGTTTTAGGCGATGATGTAATTGGATTTTAGAAGATTAATCAGGAAGCATTCAATGTGCTACTGTACACACAAGCTGTTTGATTTGTTCAACAATTTCTAATGGGTTCTGAGTTCTGATTTGTCTTTATTTGGCAGTATGAGCATCAATGGTTGGGAGATGATGATTCCTCTGGGGTTTTTTGCTGGAACCGGGTACTGCTATTACCAGCTCTTGTCCTTTTTTATTTTTTATTTGGTTATATTTAATTATTGAAAAATAATATTCATCATCATGGGTGGTACGCATAAGTGGGAGGAGAATAATTGGCACATGCGAAGGGGTTATTTTTCCATCTAATTTTTTAGTTTTAAAGACAATTAATTAATGACGAGAGATGCATCAAAAAAACAAAAATTAATGACAAGATAGGTAATCACGCCCTTTCCGTGTACATTAGAATATTAATGAAATCTAGACCAGAAAAAAAAAATTCAATTAATTACATGGAAAATAGCAAAATATTTAATTATTGAACTCTCAAGCCACCATTGGCTAATTGGGCTCCAACTTGTAGTTACAAGTAATCAAAAGTAGGGAATCTATTAATGAACTATGGCCCGCCATATCCCCTTCATCCACAGTTTTGCTAAAACCTCTGATTAATTAGTTTGATTATCCTCCTAGAATTCATTGCCTTTAGCACTGGTTTTTCACTTCTAATTATTAGTAGACATAATGTCATATATTATTACTGTTAAAAAGTCATTAAGTAAAGAGAAACATATCAATATGCTTATCATTTTTTTAATCATTAATACGTTCACGATGATGTAAAGGTGCGTGAATAACGAGGTTTTGGACTCTAGAATTAAATTATTAAGACTAAATGAACAAACAAAATTAAAGGTTAAAAATGTGCTTGTCCAATTTGGGTTATGGAGTGCTAGTTGGTCAACGCATACTCATTTCTTTACTTCATTGAATAATATTACGTGAAAGGGACAAGATTTTAATTAAGCGAGCAAAGTTCTGCTAAACTTGATTTTAGAGGTGCGCTTGACTTCTTGATTGCGTGTTGAGTTCAATATTCACTAGAAAATTCATAATGCTAAGTAAGCAAGAGAATTTAATTGGATTATACATACATATAGCTATATATTTTAAGAACTTTGAAAGAGCATTTGGTATATGATAAAGAAAATTTGAATTGCTAATGGATTTGAATGATTATAATGCAGAGTGAGAGTCGCAAATGAGCTTGGAGCAGGAAATGGGAGAGGAGCGAAATTTGCTGTAATAGTTTCAGTAACAACATCCATTATAATTGGGCTATTCTTTTGGCTACTGATTATGATATTCCATAATGAGCTTGCCTTGATATTTTCAACAAGCAAACCTGTTTTGAAAGAAGTAAGCAAATTGGCTATTCTCTTAGCCTTCACAGTTTTGCTTAACAGTGTTCAACCTATTCTTTCTGGTATAGCTTTGTTTATTTTTCTTTCAAAATTTGTTAGATTTGCGTTAATTTTCCATAAAATGTTATATGTTATACCTTCTCACTTGAGAAAATTAAAATGTTTAAAATTGTACCTGAATAGGAGTGGCTGTCGGATCTGGATGGCAATCTTATGTGGCGTACATAAATTTGGGTTGCTATTATTTAATTAGATTACCGCTTGGCTATTTTATGGGTTGGAGCTTTCACACAGGAGTCAAGGTATGTAATTGTAATTTGTAACCACCTTTCACTTTGATAACCAAAAAGACAAAAACACTTTGACAAAACCATGCACAAGGTCCTTGCTCTTAAAACAAGGATATGTTGGCAGCTAATAATGAGATAAAAGATAGCAGCAAATAGATTATAATACTTAAAAACAATGAAAACGCAAAATAATTAAATATAGAATAAAATTGTGATTTGCACTGAGTTTACAACTTAATGCTAAAATACAATTGTTGACAAACTATAAGACGTTGCTATTAAATTTTACTAATATACATACATATATATATATTGATAACTTACTAAATTTGACTCTAAATACAGAAAAAATAAAAATTCTTCTCAGATGGATAATATCATCATCACTAATTAAGAAACAGCTAATTGGATCACAAAAAATTCTCATGATCAGATTAGATCCAAATATACATATATATATATATATATATATATATATTATCTGCATTTAGAATAAAATGGTCAACCAAAAAAAATATATTGACACAAATATCTATTTTGTAAATAAATGAAATTAGGGAATTTGGGCTGGCATGATATTTGGTGGGACAGCAGTTCAGACGGTGATATTGGCCATTATAACCATGAGATGTGAATGGGAAAAAGAGGTGAGATTATATTCTAAATTCTGAGCTCATTTAGTTTTTAAATTTCAAATTTTCCTCTATCCCACCATTTTTTATCATGGGACTTTATGTTAATATGGCAATTGATGATATTTATTTATTTTTTATTTTGGATTAATTACATTTTAGTACTCTCTATAAAATAGTCAGATTGAACATTGAGCTGAAGTTTAAAGTGATTTATGTTAGATGTCAAGTTAAAAATTGTTTCACATTAGTCCAATTTTTAAATTGATTTCCAAATTAAACAATAAATAAATTTTAAAAAAAATGACAATTTTTTTAATTTACGAACAAGATGAGGTAAAATAATTGATTAATTAATTAATGAGAAACCTAGTTCCTTTTTTTAATTTTTAAACTTTCTATTGGTCAATTTGAGAATCAATTTGAAAATTGGACAATATAAAATAAATTGTAAATTGAGAACCCATGTGAAACATTTAAATTTTGATGTGCAATCTGACCGTAGTAAATGGTTTTAAAGTGCAATTAATTTTTTTATTTTTTAATATTGAAAAAGGAAAATTGAATCATTTAATGATAGTTAATTAAATTGTGATATGTGGTATATAAGATCACTAGTAACAAATAATATTTTTTCTTAAATTTATGTACAAAGATACCATGATCATATCTTTCATGTTGCGGGCTAAAATGCAGGCAGAGAAAGCAAATGTACGTGTGAGAAAGTGGTCAACAAGGATGCAAGAACACTGATATTCTGTTTATTTTACATTTTTCTTTATTGTGATTTGGTTTGAGTCAGGTGGTGATCCATTATTTGGCTTTACGTGTTTCCATTTGTAGATGAGTTCGTTTGTACATCATTTCTCATAATAATATAAAAAAACAGTTTGTCATTTTTTTTTTTTTTTACTTTGATGCTTTTTATATCTGTTTAGCATAATTTTTAAAAAACTAAAAAATAATTTTAAAATTTTAAAAACTGCTTTTTGAAATATTTGAATAATTTTTAAAAAGTTCTTCGAACTTTTAGATGCTTTTTTGAATTCTAACGAAAACCAATAAAATATAGTTTCTTCATAAAATACTTTTAAAAAAGTAGAAAAAGCGAAGTAAAAGCAAAAATAACATACAGAGCCTTAGTGACCTTTTCTTTGGTCTCGTCCATCTCACATTTTAATTGTTAACAAGCTTGGTTAATTTTACTTGCTTTGATTTACTTACATTAATACTATTATGGTACCAATTTTTGTTTTTTTTATTAGCCAAGACCAAATATATATAAATAAATAATTTCTTACATTTATATATGGTTGATTTTTCTAGCCAAAAAGTGACGCTCCTATATGAGATACATAATCTGAAAGTTATTTTGGTATATATTAATCTGAGCACTATATACTGTATGTATACATATAATTATTGTACAATGAGGGATGTAAGGGATAGTATGTACAGCTAGCCATCAAATATGGAAAATTATTAAATGAAAATTCTTCGTTAAACATGAATTTGGTATGGTAATTATATATAAAGTAATTTAATTATAAATATTAATCCAGTTGTTCTTCAAATTTTCAATTTATACATGAATATATTATAAAAATAAAAAGAAAAATTAAAAATTAAAAATAAAAATAAAACCAGAAAGAATACAAATGGTGCAGTAATGAAGCAACAGAAAAAGAAACGCTGGAAAATACCGATTAGTACCTACATATTATATATGTATACACACTGGAGGTATTAATAAAACTATGGTAACCAATAATGTATAGCCTACAGTTACAGAGCTAAATTTAGCTGGAACCAGCATTGCCAATATTGATTGCTTGGAGAGAAGCTAGCAAGACAGTAATAAAAACCCAAAAAAAAAAAAAAAACCAAGGCCACAAAATTATATTATTAATTATTTGTTCATGAGCTTTTTCCTTTATATCTTTTTTACCAACTAAAAAGTAACATAATTAAAGAGTCTGTTTCGATTATAATGATTTCTTACCATTGCTATGTTTCTTAATTTGGAGTAGTAGAGACATAGTTTGTTTAAAAACCCTTGTTCGATACCTCTATAATTCTGTGGTCACACACAAGAGCTAGCTGGTTCATTATTAATTAGAAATTTGCTTTGTAGTTTGTCTCTGTCCACCTTCCTTTTATCTTTCTTTTTGATATTTCAAATTCTAAGGAAGTTCATAGACAAGGGTTGAGGAAACAAAAGTAATTAAACAATAACAATGTCGCTTAGTGATTTAGGTCCTATAGAGCAAGCAAGGCTTTCATCATTTTTGGAAGACTCGGATTTAACCGTCCCATTAAACGAAGAGCAACAAGCAAGGGAATATGAAGAAGGATTACCTCTTTCGCGGAGGGTGTGGAATGAATCAAAGAAGCTCTGGCAAATAGTCGGCCCAGCAATCTTTACCCGAGTTTCTTCCTACTCCATGTTCATCATCACCCAAGCCTTTGCTGGCCATCTCGGAGACGTTGAATTCGCTGCTCTATCCATTGGTCTCAATGTCATCCTTGGCTTCGACATCGGTCTTATGGTAATTTGTGTTTTCTCCTTTGTATATATACATAATGGCTGCCTCAAATTAGCAACATGTTAATATAAAACGTCCACCTTATAACGAGGGACAAACACCTATTTTAACAAAATTGTATATGTATATATATCGTCAAAGGTTTGCGCAATACACAAGCGCATATAAATGCTGTTATAGGTGTCACACTTTTCAAATTACTGTAGTTGCATCCTATTACCTATACCTACCGTAATTTTGACTTGAGCACCTATCATATGCATGCCATAGATATTATGGTTCTTGAATATCAACGCGGAAATTTATTAATGTCTTAATTATATATTTTTGTCTCTCTGAAATTTTTTATCAAACAGTTGGGGATGGCAAGTGCTTTAGAGACACTCTGTGGGCAAGCCTTTGGGGCCAAAAATTACTACATGTTGGGTGTATACATGCAACGTTCATGGATTGTCCTGTTCCTTAGTGGTATTGTGCTTTTGCCGATGTTTCTGTTTGCCAGCCCGTTACTAAAGCTTTTGGGACAGCCTACAAATGTAGCAGAACTATCAGGGGTAGTAGCTCTGTATTTGATACCGCTTCATTTCTGCTTCACGCTTCAGTTTCCATTGCAGAGGTTCTTGCAGAGCCAGCTGAAGAATAAAATGATTGCTTGGATGTCACTGGCAGTGTTTGTGGTGCATGTGGTTCTGAGCTGGTTGTTTGTTTATAAGCTCAAATATGGACTGGTTGCTACCGTCCTTATTTTGAACTTTTCATGGTGGTTGCTGGTGCTGATTCTTCTGGTTTACATATTCTGTGGTGGGTGTCCGTTAACTTGGGCTGGCTTCTCAATGGAAGCATTTTCAGGTCTCTGGGAGTTTCTCAAACTCTCTGCTGCTTCTGGTGTCATGCTCTGGTAATTTCACTCTCTTCTCTCTCTCTCTCTCTCTCTCTAAAAAAATCTCCATGGAAATTTCTATAGTTTTTACTTGCTGTTTGTGAGGGTGATATATTTGTTTTGGTACTTGACATGTGCAGCTTGGAGCATTGGTATTACAGAATACTGATAGTGATGACTGGAAATTTAAAGAATGCAGAGATTGAAGTGGATGCTTTGTCCATATGGTACTTTTGTCTAATCAATATATCACTTTCTTTTATTAAGTTATATATTATGCAAGCGTCCTCCTCTATGGACTATTTTTATAGAAAATTATCAAGACTTCTCTTATTATCGTTTAGATTGCTGTTCAAGAATACATTGGTGGACTATGAGTCCAGTGAAATACTACGTTTTTAGAACAGCCGAGTAAATTTTATATAGATTTACATAAATCTCAATTATTAAATATTTTTATATCTCAGTTTTTTAAGAATTTAAAGCGTAATAATAAAAGTTTTGATGGTTGTACCATCAGGATGTCCAAATGGGAAAATAATTATACATACATTTGATTATTAAACTAATCTCATGAATCAATGTAAGATCTGCCTTTTCAACGAGGATCTAATAAGATTTTTGGAAGATTAATCCGGATGTATTCAAGGTACTGTACACAAAAAATATGTTGACTATTCTCCACTTTCTCTTTTTTGACAGCATGAGTATCAATGGATGGGAGATGATGATTCCTCTGGCATTTTTTGTTGGAACCGGGTATTACTGCTACTACTACTCCTTGTTTTTGTCCTTCATTTTTTTTTTTTTCGCATTTTCTCTTTTGTATTTAATTATTGATGAAAAATCCTTTATATTATAGCTAGTGATGCATTGTCAGTGAAAAGTGACAATTTAATTTGCAGGTTTTAAGAGCTTACTTTCCCACAGATTTTTAGTTTTAAACAAAACCCAATTAATTATAATCACGCTGCCACAGTTCCACTGATGATCATTAGAGATGATCAATTGTATAATTCTTTCCCTAACCATTGACTAATTGGGCTTCAACTTTTAACTTTTAATAAAAACAGTGGCCTACAATATCCCATCATCGACACTTTTACTAAGCTCTCTGATTGAGCTATTGATTAGAAAAGTTTCTTGCGAACCAAAAGGATGGGTTTTACAATTTGGATTATAGGGAAGAGGTTTGGTCTGTGCAGTATTCCAAAAACAGTTTTTGTATAATTAATTTGTAGAATTTAAGAAAGATAATTTAGTCTAGTAATTTTATAACTAAGAATCTATGTTTGGCATAGAACCTGACAATGTTTTTCAACCTTGCTTTCCACCCCTACCGACAATTTGGAAATTTCTGCATCATTTTCATAGGTCTAGTTTGTCATTCCGTGCACTGATATTACCCTTTCAATATTAGATAATTCAATATGCTTATCTTATCATACGTATACAAATCATATAAGGGTTAAGACATTAGACTCTGGAATTAAACATCTAAGACCAAAATAAATAATTAGTGAATCATTAAAATGAACCACACAATCTAATTTGCTTGTCCTCTGTGGGGTATGGACGACTTAGTCAACATTTGTCTATTTCTTTAAGTTCATTGAACAATATTATGGAAAAGTGACAACATTTTAACTAAGTCAGAAAAGTTCTGCTAACTTTTGGTTTAGAGTAGCGCTTCATTTTGAATGATTGACAGCTTGCTTTGGTTTATTAATGTTTTGAAAATTTAGCAATATGATGGGATACCATCTTACTTTTGACTACTTGGTCTACAAGTTTAATCTGTAGCAGAGCATTAGAAATTTGTGCAGTTCATATGGATGGATTTCCAATATTCACGTGAAACATAATGCTACTCTAAACATAATGGATTTCCAATATTCACGTGAAACATATATATATATATATATATATACATATATATTTTAAATTCAAGTTTAGAATAATCCAATAATTAATAATAAAATTTTTAAATCAATTTATTGTCATATATGATACTGATTGTATGTAAATAGATATATATTAAAATTTTGGAAGAGCATTTGGTAGATGACAGTGAGAACTTGAGATTTTTTTAATTATTTATTTATTTTTGTGGGGGATAAATAAGAAAAGTTGAGTTGGTAATGAATTTTAATGATAAATAATGCAGAGTGAGAGTGGCAAATGAGCTTGGAGCAGGAAATGGAAAAGCAGCCAAGTTTGCTACAATAGTATCCGTAGTGACATCCACAATAATTGGGCTATTCTTCTGGCTCATAATTATGATATTCCATAATGAGATTGCCATGATATTTTCTACAAGTAAACCTGTTTTGGAAGAAGTAAGCAAACTGACTTTTCTTTTAGCCTTCACAGTTCTGCTCAACAGTATTCAACCTATTCTTTCTGGTAACTTTTTCTTTCAACATTTGGATTTTTTACATTAATTTTTCCATAAATTATTATTATACCTCATTATTTTTATTTAATTGAAATGAAACTATTTAATTAAAAGAAAATGATTAAATTGTAAACAGGAGTGGCTGTGGGATCTGGATGGCAATCCTACGTTGCATATATAAATATAGGCTGCTATTATCTGGTTGGATTACCGCTTGGTTATATGATGGGTTGGGGCTTTCACAATGGAGTCAAGGTATGTATTCTATTTTTGTTGAGCGTCTCTCATTGATGACGAAAAAGATAAGAAAAAAAAAAAAGAAATGTAGACGTTGGCACTTGGCAGGAAATAAGATAAAGATATAAAAAGCAAATATAACTATAATGAACACATATGGATAAACTTTTGTGATATGGTCGAGAGAAGAATCATTTTAAGGTATGACAAAAAGAAGAACAGAACAAAAAAGTATTATTGGCTATCAGATTGTCTAGAAAACACTATAAAGTACATCAAAATGTTGGGAAGCATTTTGAAAAATTCAATAACATATACATTAATATATGAATTCTCATATGGTGATTGTTTTGGCCATTGCCTCAAACTGCAAAGATAGTAAAACGTCCTAACCCGTTAGTTCTCTGCAAACACCCTGTAATTCTTGATTTAGAAAGACGATTATGAGTTATGGCTACAGGGGGAAATTACATATTTAATACTAAATACCATTTGCTCAAAGCTAAGATGTGACAATTAGATTTTTCAAGGACACATAATATTATCTCTAAGAAACAGCGTGGGTCACAAGAAAAATAAGTAAATAAATAAAACAAAAATAAAGTTCTCTAGATAACTTTTAGATCTAGCTTACTGTAAAATGATTTACCAAAAACAGAATATTGACAAAATTTCTTTTGAAAATAAATAAAATTAGGGAATTTGGGCTGGCATGATGTTCGGTGGGACAACAGTTCAAACGGTGATGTTGGCCATTCTTACCATACGATGTGAATGGGAAAAAGAGGTGAGATTCCTTCAAATTCAATCATTCACCCTTTAATTTAATCATATTACACTTAGATATTATATATGTTCATATATTTATTGTTTTATGGGCTAAATGTGCAGGCAGAGAAAGCAAGTAAGAATATAATGAAGTGGTCGAAAATGGAGCAAGAACAATGATATTTAGCTAGATATGGAATATGGATTTATAAGAAATCTGAGTTTTATTTTTGTGCCCCATTATAGAAATTGATATTTCTTTCGATCCATTTCAAAGTGGCCATTATAAGTCAAAATGTAAGATGCATATGGTTTTTACATAGGGTGACAATTACGGTACCATACTGTTCCATTCCCTTAAATACCTTTCCTACAATCCATTTGCAAAAGGTTAATATAATATGAAAGTTGATTGGCGTTATAAAGCCATATTTGTAATACATTTTGCAAGTAATCATAATAAAGTAAAATCTAAATTTTCATAGAAATTTATTGAAAATTTTAAATTTTTTTGTGTACTGAAAAAATATATGTATGGAAATATTTTTATTTGTAATTATATTCATAGAAATTTCCTATTATCAAATTTTCTTGGAAATTTCCGTGAAACTTTGGTATTTTTCTCAACATATTTTCTGCAATTTTGATGTGAATTTAGTTTCTGAAAAAAAAAATGGATTTCTCATTGATATTTTGATAATAGCAATTTTGGATTTCTTACTTAGATTTTTATTTTTAAAATTTTATTTTTATTATTATTTTATTTTTTGTGTTATCTGTATGGTACATATGCTGTAGCATACTATAGTATATGATAATATTTATATACTATATTTTGAATTACGTATATGTTTTGTATGGTATATATTATACAGTAGAATATAATGTGTATTATTTTATCACTTTATATTATTATACATATGAATTCTCATATCTCATATTATTGATTTTTTAAGAACTCTTGAGTTTTTCCTTTTTTTATTTTATTTTCTTTTTTTTTTTGTGTTAATCGTTATGACTATCAAAAAAGAATATGATGACTCTCTCTCTCTCTCTCTCTCTCTCTCTATATATATATATATATATATACAAATTGTTCAATCGAACTAATTAAAAAATTTAAATTTTTAATTCCTTAATTTTTTACAAATGTTTTTTTTAATTTAGAAGGTGAGAGAATTAGAATTTGAAGTAAACCTTTCTTTTTTTTTTTTTTTTTTTTTCGTTTTGTATCTGTACGGTATATGTATATGCTGTAGCATGCTTCCCTTGACCCAGTAAAGCTTTACTCACTAAAAAGCTCATGTATTATAGTAGTTTTCCTTTGTCACTGTAAAAGGGTACGGACTGGTCATGATTCACACTTCATAGCACTGAGTCTGTCCATGAATGATCTTTGAGGAAGGTTTAAGTTTTGCTATTTGTTATTATTCATGATTATTTGGTAAATATTAATTGGTTGTATTTTATATATATTTGAACTTTAATATTTGATATTGTTTGAATTAAATATTGAAATTTCAAATTTGTTATAAATCAGTTAAATTGATTAATGTTGATAATTTTACCATTAGATGATGCTAGCATGCAGATATCATAATTTGTTTTTGATCAAAAAATAAAAAAAAAAATATTTTTTAAAAATAATTTCTTTTATTTTCCATCTTATATTCATGATTTTTTATTTGAAAAACTGTATCCAATTTTATTTAAACTAAAAATCCAAAAAAAATTAAATATTTTTCATCCTAAAATTAAATCAAAAATAAAAAGTTAAAATAAAATTAGAATTTTGATCTAGTAAAAATATTTTTATTAGACCAAAAATTAAATAAAATAATTTTAATAGACCAAAAATTAATAATAATTTTTTATGCCCAAACCATAAAAAATTTAGTCCAAAACAAAAAATAAAAATTAGACAAATTAAAAATAAATTTTAATTTTAATTTTATTTTATTTTGATCTAATAAAAAAAGAATGATACATCCACCTATACTTACATGCAGATTACTTGATTCTAGAAAAATTAAAAATAAAATAAACCATTTTTACTTAAAAAGATAAGTATCTAAAAATAATAAAAATAAATTATTAGACCAAATAAAAATAAAAAATAAAAAATAAAATCAATAATAATAATTTTTTTTTATGTTAGATCAAAATTAAAAAAAAAGCATAAAAATTATAAAAATTAAAATTTATTTTTATTCTTATATTTGTTTTAATTCTTGGTTCAAAAATATTTAATTTTTTTAGAATTTAAATTTAAAAAAAATAGAAATGAATAGAATTTTTCACATAAAAAACTATAATTACAAAATGAAAAAGATAAGAAGTTTATTTTTAAAAATTTTTATTTTTATTAAAAAATAAATTATGATATCAGCAGACTAACATACTAACATTATCTATGGCAAAATTAACATAATTAATCAGTTTGACTTGTAATAAATTTAAAATTTTTGAATTCAATTTAAGTAATTTAAAATTTAAAATTTGGTTCGTATAATTTTAAAATTTCGAAATTTCAAAATACTAATCAGTAATTAACACAAAAATAAAATAAATTGAAGTTGAAATTGCCATGCAATATTAATCAAAGGTATTCATTAATTATCTTAGCCAAAAACAAATATATATATATATATATTAATTTCTTTGTTTGGAATTACAATAATTGATGCGCAATCCTAGCAAAATATGATTAAGAATGGGAGACTCCTTAAAAATAGTAATAATGGAGGCATAAA